>NC_132907.1:5607500-7014396 GCF_047675955.1 Chlorocebus sabaeus
CTTGACAAAATCAATGATGGCATAATTTTTTAGACCAGATCCAATTTTTATTCTTTTGAGATAAGCAATGAGACAGGAATTTAGGAACTGAGATGTACCAAAGTAGTCAAAAGATTCTTCATTACCTTTATATATTCTCCTTCTAGCAAAGAATGTTTTGACCACCTTTATAGTTTCCATCAGGACAAAAATGACTGGTGACTGTGATATCTAAGAGGCAAAACAAAAAGTCGTGTCCTTCTTTCTTCTTTAGTGGTGATACTAAAAAAAAAAACCTGGTGCAATATTGGGAATAATTTTATACAGGACTGTATAAACACTTCACATCCTGTGTGTTGCAGTATATTCAAAATGTTCTTCTGAGAAAGGTTCACACAGTCCTAAGCATGATTTATGTCAGCACAATAGACATGATTCATGTTGTTCCTCCCATTTTTGGCTCACAAAAAAAAAATTACTAATTATATTGTGAGTATACAGTAGATGCAAAAATTATAGGTGAATTAAGACTATAAAAGAGAATTTGTTTGACCAGTAAGCTGTATCATTATTCATTATCATTGTTAGTTGTATAATCATTATATAAATCACACACACACACACACACACACAGAGACAACAAAGTCTTCTATTTTATCTTTTGATGCTACCAAATTTGAAGAGCTCTTCTTACTACTAAAAGAATTGATTTTGAAGAGTGTATTTCTTAACACACAGTAGATGTTCAAAGAAGTTTACTACTTCTCTCCCTTCTATTCAGCCCATTCTCCACCTATATTAAACTTGCCTCTTGTCTGTATACACTTTGCTTATATAAATGGCTCTGCCTAGCATGCCCTTTCCTCTGTTCCAGCCTGCCCAAATCCCACCTACTCTTCAAGAATGAATTCAAATGACGCCTTTTCCATAGTTGCTAGTTCCTACATCTTTGGGGATTTACCGCTTTTGGGATTTACCTCATCTCCATTGTTACAGTCTAAGATTGATGATAAAATTATATCTGACTTATTTTTTTAATGACTCTCCTCTCCCTAACATCTAATTCAGTGCCTACAATCAAGCATGAAAATCTTTAGTGAACAAATAAATATTATCTGAACTTAACTTATTGCCATCAAGGAAAATGAGAGAGAAGCTAATTAAAAGTCACAAGTTCAGCAGTTCCCATAGAGTAGCAACAGACTCAAGCCCTGTTTTCCTGAATCCTAGGACCTTTGAATCTACATTATGTTAATCCCATTTATGAATGGAAAATGAGATTTGCCATTTTTAATTTGAAATATATATCCAGTTCTTAAAGCAGACAAATTGGTCAGGTCCACACCGTAAATTAAAGTGGAAAATGATTCCAACTGTCTGTGTAATTAAAGTTCAATCAAGCAATGAAAGAGGCATTTTTACCTTGAATAATCCTGCAATTACCTTAATTATCCATATTCTTTTGCACTCTCTATAACAAAAAAAAGACAATAAATGCTATATCTAAGATTATCTTTAATAAAATGCATTAAACATGCTTCTGTTTTAAAGAAACTATGATAATCCCTTTGCTGAATATACTGAATCTAAAGAGGTAGAGTCACTTGTCCATTGGAGACATTAAAAAAGGTAAAGAGAAATATTCAAATGGATTACAAAATGCCAATACCACACATGTAACTTGTTAATACTTTTTTTCTGTCATGTTCATATTATGTTTCTGAACATAAGATGGCCTTGGCTCCTTTAAGAGCCCAATTGTTAGACTGGAAAAATGTCTCTGCAGCCTTGAAAGTTCACTGAGTCTCCTTCAGTAAATAAATAGAACTTCTTTATTAAAAATAAATAATCTTTTATTGTGGTTTATTAAATCATTTTTATTAGAAATAGAAATCTAAAATAGCAAGAGTGCCTTAGTCAGTTTGGACTGCCGTAACAAAATATCATAGGCTGGGTGGCTTAAACAACAGAAACTTATTTTCTCATAGTTCTATAGGTTAGAAGTTCACAGTCACAGTGCCAGCATGGTGGAGTTCTGGTGAGGTATCTCTTCCTGCCTTATAGATGGCAGCCATCTTGCTCGGTGCTCACATCCTCACCTTTGTGTATGCCTGAAGAGAGAGATGTCTCTTCTGATAAGGATACTAATTCCATCATGAGGGGCCTACACTCATGACCTCATCCAAACTTAATTACCTCCTAAAGAGCTCATTTCCCAATACCATCACATGGGGATTAAGGTTCAACCTATAAACTTTGAGGAAAACAAGTCAATCCATAGCAAAAGGTGTACAATTATTGTATAATTAATTTAGAATTTAATCAATGACTGAAACCTGATTAGAAATTAAGACATGAGGATTTATAAAGAAATGCAGGAGCTATGCTGTAGAATATTTCCTTTTCTTAGTTCTCTCATTTACTTCTACATTTTCTCTCAATATTAACATGAAAAAAATCATCAAGAAAAATAAGGAGAAGAATTGCAAAATATTGAAACTATGGAGTCAAAAAGTTACAAGGATGGATCTAGATTCCTGGATTCAAACAAATCTGCAAGAGTTTTTGTGGTGAATTCAAGGGTATGCTAGTAAATACTTAACAACTGGATATTTTATTTTTTAAAAAAAGCCCTGATTTGTAGTATTGCTGATTTCCTTAGCTAAATATTCTCACCATGGCCAATTTCTAGCTACCAATGTTATGTCACTGAATGCAAAGTCAGGAAAGGATGCACACAATTGACTTTCACAATCCAGTGAGAGTTGGCTTCACCATACCACTGAGTGAAGAGATTTAAAATTTTCAAGTCCAATACAATGTATAATGCCATCTATTAGTATAAATACTGAATTTAAAAAAAAGTTTTCAAGGACTGCAAATGAAGACAATAAATATAAGCTTTTTAGTAAGACAGTATTTTATTCCTGCTGTATAAACATCAATAGTAATATTTCTTTAAATCTTGTCTCAAATGTTGTATCCTTTATGGTTCATCCTTTATGGAAATGATTCATTGCATAGTATTAAAGTCCATTATTGAAAAAAATATAACTAGATAGTTATTGTGATCAGATCACTTACATATTTCAGTCCTAGACCAATAAATTTATAGCTATAAAGTGATGGTGGAGACCACCCTAACTTAAACTTTGTTCAATTTCATAGAAGCTTGAAAACATGAAAACAGACCTTTTCCAAGTTAAAATAATGTCAGAATATACCAGGGCATTCATTAATGCACTATTGGGCTTAACAGAACTAAATTTAGTTAATCTGCATTAGAGTGATCTGCACTAGACTGTACCTTTGTAATTTATCACATTGAATTAACCTGAAAGTAGTTACAAGAGAATGTATAATGTCTAAAAATAACAACCCACTTTTTAAAAAGTAATAATGTAAAACCTATCTAAATAAGCCTTATATCAACAAATATAATAAATTCTTACAAATACAATAAACTTCTGGAATATTTGTAAAGAACTAGACTTTACTCAACATCTTTTCTCTCCTTCTTCCTCATTAACAATATCTGCATTTGTTGGGAGTGGAAACATGACAACTTTGTTGCCATTCCCAACAAATTATGAAGTTCCTCATAGTTTTTGACTATTATCTCTACATTTCTCAGCAACAGAGAAAAATAAACTCATTATCTTGCTCAAATCCAGTTTAAGCTAATTTCCTCCGGTATCTGTTACATGCAAACAAAATCAATCTGTAATTGATTTACCTACACCTTGATGCTTCGAAGTGGTATGCTGCAAATAAAAAACTCTAAAACGTGAAAATAAAATGTAGATACAAGGACTCAGATATGGCACATGACCCTTGATGTGTGGTAGCAAAAAAGTTTTGTCAAGTTACCAGCTCCTGTACCTTAAAATCATTCTACATACAAACCAATTATGCAGAGAAAGAGGAAATGGTGGGGAAATTTTAGAATGTTAGTACATGCAAGCACATTCTTGCAGCTCTTCACAAAGTCCTGTAAGAGAGAACCGAAGGAGCTAACCAGTCTGCAAGCAGAGATCTTAAGATACACCATTTTGCTAAGAAAACTGCTATCTTAGTCTAGTCAGGCTGCTGTAACAAAAGACCGTAAGCCGACTAGTTTTTATAAAAACAGAAAATTATTTCTCACAATTCTAGAGTCTGGGAATCCCAAGATCAGAGCATCAATAGACTTGGTGTCTGGTGAGGGCCTGTTTTCTGGTTTATTGATGGCTCCTTCTCACATGTGAAAGGGTGCGGGGTCTTTCCTGGCCTCTTTTATAAATACACCAATCCCATTCATGAGGGCTCTACCTATATAACCTAATCACCTTCCAAAAGCCCCACCTCCTAATATTGTCACCTTGGGGGTTAGAATATCAATATATAAATTTGAGGGGGCACAAACATTCAGACCATTGCAACTGCCCTCCTAGAAAATCTAAATAAACTGAAGTTTTTCTTACTTTGGAGATGTACAGATCACAAAAGCAGTTGTTCCTATACTCCAAATAGAATGACTTGAAAATATCAGGCTTAGACTTCCACTCAGTGACTTCTTAGACCTACCAGAGAACAGTTACAGGAAAAACTGCCACTCCAAAATTGGAGAGACAAGAGATTCCAGAAAGTTACACAAGATCTGGAGCAGAAGTCACTGGAGTATAAGCTGGTAGGAAACTTAGTGGCAATTTTGATGAATTGAGGGATTTTGAGTGTGAATTAACATGCGAGTTAGGAAAACTCTGAGAGTTTCCTGGGTTTTATTTCCAGGAATCTCACTGGATTCTCATGGTAAAAAATTTTGAAAACATATCACATGGCTCTGGCAGGAGGAAGGAATGAGTAATTATTTTGAAATATGGTCAAGGCATTCTGCATTACCAATACCTACTTTCCCAGGGAAAAGGCTACCTGAGCCTTATCACAGCTGGAGGGAAGGACATTTCTCCCATTCTAGCCCTGCTAGCCTTCCTATTTTACCTAAGAGTAAAAATACTCTTATAGAAAGTGTTATAGAAATACAGTAGAAAGCTATATACCTCATGATAAAAAAAAAAAAACAACAAAACAAAAACAAAAAAACTCTTAGCAAACTAGGAACAGAGTGAGGCTTCCCCATCTTGATAAAGAACATCTGGGAAAAGCCTGTAGCTAACATCATATCTAATGGTGAAAAAACTGGATGTTTTCCCACTAATGTCAGAAACAAAGCAAAGATGCTGCTCTCACCATTCCTATTCAATGTCATACTCAAAGTCCTAACTAATGTAATAAGACAAGAAAAGGAAATAAAGGGCATACAGATTGAGAAGGAATAAATAAACCTGTCTTTGTTCACAGATGAAATTATTTTCTATGTAGAAAATTCCAATATCAACAGACTCTTGGAACTAATAAGTGATTATAGTAAGATTGCAGGATACAAGTTGAGTACACGAGGGTCAAAAGCTTTATTTTCTGCCAGTAATAAACAATTGGAATATAAAATGCAAAACACAATACCATTACATTTGCACTAAAAAAAGAGAAATACTTAAGTATAAATGTAATAAAATATGTACAATATGTATGTGAGGAAAACTACAAAACACTGATAAAAGAAATCAAAGATCTAAATAAAGTGTTCACGGCTAGGAAGGCTTCATATTCTTAAGATGTCAATTTTTATTTCTTTCCAACTTTTGTTTTAGGTTCAGGGGGTATATATGCATGTTTGTTAGGAGTAAATTGCATGTTATTGAGATTGGTGTACAGATTATTTCATCAGTTAGATACTAAGCATAGTATCCAATAGGTAGTTTTTTGATCATCTCCCTCCTCCCTCCTTCCACCCTCAAGTAATCCCTGGTATCTGTTGTTTCCTTCTTTGTGTCCATGTGTACTTGAAGTTTTGCTCCCATTTATAAGTGAGAACAGGCAGTATTTGGTTTTCTGTTCCTGAGTTAATTTGCTAGGATAATGACCTCCAGCCCCATCCATGTTGCTGCAATGGACATAATCTCATTCTTTTTATGGCCACATAGTATTTCATGGTGTATATGTACTACTTTTTCTTTATCTAGTTCACCACTAATAGTCACATAGGTTGATTCCATGTCTTTGATACTGTGAATACTGCTGCAATGAACATACATGTGCATGTGTCTTTGTGGTAAAATAATTTATATTCCTTTGGGTATACAACCAGTAATGGTAGTTCTGTTTCAAGTCCCTTGAGAAATCTGTTTTCCATAGTCACTGAACTAATTTACATTCCCGCCAGCAGTAGGTAAGTATTCCCTTTTCTCTGCAACTTTGCCAGCATCTATTAATTTTTTACTTTTTAATAATAGTCAGTGTCAATTTTTTACAAGTTGATCTATGGGCTCAACACAATTCAAATCAAAATCCAAACACATTATTTTGTGAATACTGACAAACTGATTCTAAAGTCTATATGGAAAGGCAATAGACCTAGATTAGTCAACGTAATACTGAGAAAGAACAAAGATAAAAGACTCACACACCTTATTTCAAGAATAAGGCCACAATAACTAGGATACAGTGGCATAGTTGAAGAAATAGACACAAACATTAAGAGAACAGAATAGAGAGTCCAGAAACAGATAAACACAAGTGTAGTCAACTGATATTTGACAAAGAAGCAAAGACAATTCTATGGAGAAAGGATAGTCTTTTCAACAAATGGTGCTAAAAAATAGATGTACGTATGCAAAAATAAATAAATAAACAACCCTAGACACAAATCTTACACCTAACACAAAAGTATATTTTTAAAAGGTTTACACAGGTAAATTTTAAATGAAAATTATAAACTTCCAGAAGATAACATAGGAGAAAATCTATGTGATCATGGGTCTGGTGGTGAGTTTTTAGATATGACACCAAAAACACAATTTATAAAAGAAAAATTGATAAAATTAGCCTCAAAATTTATCATTGATAGGCAACAAATGAGCTTTTAAGTCACTAAAAGATATAGATGAATCTAAAACACATATTACTAGTGAAAGAAGGAAGTCCAAAAAAAAAAAAACCAGTTTGATATCAATTACATGGCATTCAAAAATAGCAAGACTATAAAGTCAGTAAAAAGATCAATGATTTTCAAAGGTTTGAGGAGACGGGGTTGAATAGGCGAAGGACAGGAGATATTTTGGGGCAGTAAAATTATTCTGTGTGTCACTATAGGGGTGGATACATGACACTATCCACTTCTCAAAACCATAAAATGTACAACACAAACCTAACATATGGAGATTTGAACCTAACATATACTTTTTAAAATGTTAAGAATTCAGGGGACCCCAGAATGGAATGTAGAATGTACAAAATAATCTAACTGTACTACAAATGTGTGAAACTACCTCACTGAAGAATTTGGGGGAGAGGATCCTGATCTAAGTGACTGGAAATGAGTGGTATCTATAAGACTAAAGATAAACAGAAATAATACATAAGTACCACACTATAATTGGTAAGGTTTTTCCTAAGGGGATACATGTTTACAATTCAGATATCACAATACCTGTATAGTGGAAATGAATAATTAAGTAAATGTATGGCAGATGAGGGGATCTAGGCTTCTCATTGTAGTAGTGAGAGGTTACAGAGAAGACAAGGTTAAAATGCCCCAGATTGCAATGGATTAAATTTACAGACATCAGTATGAATTCATGTTTAACTAAATACAGATACAAAGGGTTACATATAGAAATGTTCATAGATAGTGTATATGTGATTAGTGTACACATATGTGTTTCCTTGCTTTGTCAAGAAAGGGGACCTGGAAGCAAGAACAGATCAGTAGCAATGAGCATACCTAGTGCCAGGGCCTTAGTTTCTACTGTCATCTTCCACTAAAAGGAACCAGGGCTCCTTGCAAACATAGCTGCTTCCATGACTGGGCAAGAAATAGATGCATGTGGAGCATCTTGTAGTGCCAGAAAGTAAAAAAGTGTTCAAAAAGAAAATCCCACAATGATTCAGGTATCTCAAAGGGACACAAGAGGCAACTGAAAGAGCCTACAATTCCAAAGCTGGAGCAATTCAAGTATCGTAATAAAGCAGTATTGGATTATAACACAAAATGTAAAATAAGTATACTGATATAAATAAATGATTCAATAAACAAAGAGATTTGACAAATTCCCCATGCAGAATAATTCCAAATAATTCATGTAGATACTTTACTCTTATAAGGGTGAAGCGTAACTCCCCATTCCTTAAATGTGAGTTGTGCATAATAACTTTCTTCCAAAGAATGTTTTAAAAAAAAAAAAAAGTGAATGGAGGGTAGAGTAACTTTACAATGAAGAAATACGACAAACACCACTTCAACCAGGTGACTAACGTGAACTTCAACAGTGATAACTCCTATTGATAATATTAAAAAATAAACTTAGTCACATTAAAATGTTAATGAGTTTATTTGAACATTCAGTGATTCACGAATCAGGCAGCACCAGACCATAGGCAGTTCTGCCCTCCACTTGGAGGAGTGGGGAGCATGAGAGAGAAAAATTTTACAAGGTATAATCAAGACAAAGAAATTTGATTGGTTAAAGTGGGATGTCCCTAGTTAGAAGACAGTTGGTAGTTTCTGATTGGTAAAATTTAAGTTTGGTTTTACTGTTTACATTTGGCTTACATTTGCTTACCTAGGAATTCAAGGTGGTGAAGCTGTATCAGCCTAATGGCCTCCAGTCAAAACTTTTTTTTTAACAATTGTACATACTCTTGATGTGATGTGATATAATGAAAGTGGGACTTTACCTTTGTGATCTGCCTCCCAAAAACACATATCATCAGCTTAATCACGAAAAAATATCAGAATTCTCAGATGTGGGACATGCTATGAAATACCTGACCAGTATTCCTCAAAACTGTTATGGTCATCAAAAGACAGGGAAGTCTGAGAGAGTGTCACAGCCACAAGGAGCCCAAGGAGACACGATGACTAAACATATTGTGATACCCTGAATTACAGCTGGAACAGAAAGAGGAAATCCGAATAAAATATAGACTTTAGTTAACAACATCATATAGATACTGGCTCATTAACTGTAAAAAATGTATCATGCTAATGGAAGAATTTAATAATAGAGAAAAGTGGGCAAGGGATATATGGGAACTCTGTGCTATCGTCACAATTTTTCAGCAAATATAAAACTATTATGAAATTTAAAAATTGTTGTTTTTAAAAAGGCACACTTAGCAGTAGGTAAAACTGCCCTAAGTGTTATCAAACACATTCTTTTAAAAGTGCTCTGCTGAACAATGGGAGCAAACCCGGCCCAGCAAAGATTAGGTGAGGGTCTTGCCACAACATCCTATTGTCCCAATTGGCTTCAAGGACATGGCTCCTAAAAAAAGGGAGAAAAAAGGTCAGAGCATAGAAGCCAACTCCCGAGAGCCAAAATTATCAGGTTTAAAACAATATCCAAGCAAGATCTTTAGCTGTGTTTCCTAACAGGTAGAAACATACTGATTTCTTATTAAAGTTTGTAGGGAACTGAACTACTAAACAAACAAGATGGCAAAGAACTGCTTGCAACTGTGCACTCTGTAAAGGAATCCACAGGCCTCCAGATCTGCAGCAGTAGGAAGTGGGATGAAAGATGCACAACCACCCAGGGGACACAGTCTCCAAAACTCAGATGTGGCCATCATAAGCATCAAGCTCCTCACACAAAGCAGGACCTGCTAGAACAAGAAGCCCCCCTGCTCTTTTCCAAGCACTTTTAAAGGAATGTGCGTGACAATGCATAGGGCATAGTTTTATCTACTGCTAAGCCTGTTTTCTTTTTTAAACAATTTTAAAATTTTATAATAGTTTTATATTTATAATCGCTTTTATATTTACCATCTTGATTTTTTGTTATGAACCAGTAACTGCTGTATGTTTCCCTTGTCTCCTTTTCAAATAGGACTTTTTAAATGTAGTGATTGTGCACTGACTTAAGCCAATGTGGTCATTCACAATTATTAGATTCTTTTTGTTCAGTTTCTGTGGCCCCCATTGGATATAAGTACATAAGAACTCTCATCTCTCACAACTGTGCAAGACTGAGATCAAATTCTGCCAAACATGTATTTTAGTACGTACTTTTTTTACAACCTTTTCTGTAAAGGCAATGAAGTTTTTGTTCTCATTCCTTTTAGATGTTCTGGTCAAACCATGCATGAAAGGATCATTGGAAATAAACAAATAAATATTCTAGCAGAAATAAATGAATATTCTAGGATTCAGGTATACTGCTAGTTGGATTAAGTCAATGAGCTCCACTATGTATGTCTAACATAGGACGATACAGAATCCAGGGCTTACAATGCCATTCGGAAGGAAAGTGGAAACAAATTGAAAGGAATATACTACTGAGGCCACTAGATTCTTAGACCTTGTTCATGCAAGGCCAGAGGTGAGTGTATAACATTTCTAGAAAGTGCACATATCTTAAACATCACTTATTTCACGAATGAATAATCATTTCTAAAGTCGACTATCTTAATTAATACATCCTTTGTTAGTGGTGAGATAAAGATAATTGAAGGGCTTATCATAGCTGCAGGAGTGGGAGTGAGTTCTAGCAGATACAATGCCAAATAGAGTGCTTCAAATGTTAACCGATTACCATAAAATATATATTAAAACTGACATACATATATATAGCACCATGCTTTAAATAGATTATTTTCAATCAAATTGTATATCTGATTTTTCTTTACCACTGTGTATTGGGCATGTAGGGAACAGATCAGTTTTGGTTTTAGGTAGCTCAGTCATGGGGAAAAAAAATTGAAGAAAAGTATTCATCACCTAGAAATCCTAGGCTTAAAATTCAATGTGATAAGATGAGATTTAGGGACTGTCTCCTTTGGAGAAAAGAGGGGTTCTCTAGTCTCCCAGCATTATTCATTTCTTTAATAGGAGAATAAAACTATAGTTAGGGATTCTGTCTTATATCTCAATATTCTGTAGCCAGTAAGTTGAATACTACTTTTAGCCAAGGATATTACTTTTCTTAAATGACTTGAGCAGTTGCTTCAAAAGTCTTCTGGCATTCGTAAAGGAATAATAGAGCCTAAAGAACAATTCACACACAGTTTTGTTAAAAAAATTATTAAAATTGGGCTACTAGAAAGACACTTTAACACTAATGTCAATATAATAGCTACATAATGCCAAATACATAACTGCATATATTAACTCATAAAGGATATTTTATATGTGATTTAAAAAAAATCCGTGATTTGCTACCATACTTCATCTGGGTCTCTACTCAAATGACATCATCTCATTAGGCCTTCCTTGGCCCCCTTATCTAAAACATACCATCCCCAATATTCTCTTTGCCCCTCTTCTACATTATATTTTCTTAGCACTTATTACTATGTATTACACTGTATTTTTTTACTTATCAATCTTGTTTATTGTCATATAACTTCCTTGAGAGCAGGACTTTTTGTCTATTTGGTTCACTGTTATATTCACAGAGCCATATCAGTGCCTGACACATAGTAGTAGCTACTCAGATATTGAATGAATTAATTACTCTATTAAAATTTCACAATATTTTTCTCTTGTGGGTGAAATGATAGAACATCATTGTGATATTATTTATTTCAGTAGAATAAATAGAAAAAAATACAAGAATCTTTTTAAATTAGAAAAGTCAATATCATGAAAATTTGCCTAGTGGACAATTGGGGATAGACAAGAAAATAAACAAGATCTGGAGACAGTATGTTCAGGTATAAATGCAATGGTGTTACTAACGGTAGATTTGTTATTTTTCTCATTTTTCTCTTAAAACAGATATCATTACTCAAACCAAATTAGCTCAATGGTATACCTTTTATACTAAGAATTGATTTTTTGGGTTTTTTATTAAATAAAATCAAAATAAAACTATATTAGCTTTATACAATAATTTTTCTTCAATTACATAGGATTACATTATTAAAAAGGTGCTAATTATTCATTTAGCTACTCTCTTTAATAACAAGATACAGACGCAAAGCTGAGAATGCTACAGAAAGGACATTTTTAATAAAATAAGAAAAGAAGATGATATGATTTGGCTGTGTCCCCACCCAAATCTCATCTCAAATTGTAGTTCCCACAATCCCCACATGTTGTGGGAGGGACCCAGTGGGAAGTAACTGAATCATGGGAGCAGTTTCTCCCATGCTACTCTTGTGATAGTAAGTTCTCATATGATCTGATGGTTTTATAAGGGGCTTCCCCCTTCACTTGGCTCTCATTCTTCTCCTTCCTCCCACCATGTGAAGAAGGACATGTTTGCTTCTCCTTTTGCCATGATTGCCGTCCCCAGCACTATGGAACTATGAGTCAGTTAAACCTCTTTTCTTTATAAATTATCCTATCTCGGGTATGTCCTTATAGCAGCATGAGAACAGACTAATACAGATGATAAACTATGGTTTGACCAAAGTCCTAAGGAAACAATATGTTCCAATTCAATAAATTAAAAAACATTTCTTCTGTTTCCCACTAATACTCTTATTACTATATACAGAGTAAGAAAATATCAACATAAAACATAAACATAGACTCTATGACACAAACATCTTGATGATAAAAAGTGACAGGGAGGCAATGTAATGTAACTAAGAGTGGAATTACTTTGAAATGATAATGTGAGTTTGTCACTCTTTAGCTTTGTAATCTTAGGAATGTCACTTTACATCTTTGAACTACAGTCTCAGTTTATTCCTCTGCAAATGGAGAAAAGAGTTTGGATACCATATTTGGCTCTGCAGCTTATTGTAAGAACTAATGATATGATGTACAACAAGTGCTGGGCATGGTGTCTATATACATTATTTCATTAACAAACTGTATCTCTATTTAATCAGTCTGCATCTAAAACACAAATCCTCATGCCAATGCATATCCTTTGCTGTACTGAAGGCATAGGTTAATGAGAAAGTGCTAGAGTTCTAGTCAAAAGACTTTCATATTGGTAAATTTTATTATGTGACTGAGATACTTTATGAAAACCTTATTCAACATATCTAAAATAAATCAAGAACGTTCCATTAATAGCAAGTGGCTCATCCGCATGGAAAGAAAGAAGTTTATTTTAAAGATAAGAAAATAGAAATGAAAAAATATTTAGAATGCAATAAATTATAGATTGCACAGAAAACAGAAAACAAAATGTGAGTATCTGTAAAACATGTAGGGACCCTTAAAATGAAACAAAACACAAATCCTGTGATCAAGTATTAGTGTGCATTCATTTTCTTGGAGGTAGACCAATACAGAGCTATCCTTGGAAAAGTTATCTGACCCCTTTGTAGGCAACTTAGAGTCTATATCAAATTTCTCATTCATATGCATTCATTCTTCTTTTTGAAATGTATCTGATATGTCTGATATCATATTTCATACTGGAAGATTTAATCCCTGATATTGTTTGGATTTGTGTCCTCACCCTCATTTGATGTCATCCCCAGTGTTGGAGGAAAGGCCTGGTTGGGGGTGATTGGATCATGGAGGCAGACTTCCCCTTGCTGTTCTCATGATAGGGAGTGAGTTCTCATGAGATCTGGTTCTTTAAAAGTGTGTGGCACTTCCCTCTTTGCTCTCTTCCTCCTGCTCCAGCCACATATGTGTTTGCTTCCCCTTCCATTGTGATTGAAAGTTTCCTGAGGCCTCCCCAGCCATGTTTCCTGTACAGCCTTCAGAACCATGAGCCAATTAAACCTCTTTTCTTTATAAATTACCCAATTTCGAGAATTTCTTTATAGCAGTGCAAGAATGGACTAATACAATCCCCAACTAAGTAATCCATTTTTGTAGATAGAGTCCTAGGGGGCAATTATAACAACATTTTGGTCATGTAAGACTGAACTCATTAAAGGGATGCTATTGTTTTCTGTTGTTTTGCTGCTTCTGTTTTTAATGCTTTAACATGCAGAGCCCTGTCTACACTACCTTGCAACTGTTAAATCTTTATAATAGAGATGCTTCTGTTTTTTAAAAAAATTCAGCCTTTACCTATACAGCAACATTGACTGATGAGATACCTACTTTTTTCTTGTTCCAAGTTCTTTATATTCTTTCTTGCAGATGGAAAGTGTTCCTTGTGCCAGTTACCACTTGCAAAAAAGAAAAAGGATTCTTAGATCAAAAGCTATTGATCACAATTCCAAAGTCAATGTCACATTTCTCATTCCCTGCACCAAAGAACACTGGCTAATTTACAAGCAAGCAAACCAGACTCCAAGGCCAAGGTAGGATCACAATCAAAAATAGTGTTTAGTATCAACAATAATTCACAAAAGATTTCTTAGTACTGATGATCAATCAGCTCATTTGGCACAAACATTGTTAATGCCTTAAGGGACAGAATTTAACTGACAATTGTAGTTTATGATAATAAATTCCATTATAGCCAAGTACATTTTTAACTTGTGGGGGTTTTTGTTAGTACTAAGCCATTATTTCTTCAGCGAGTGTCTTTTAAAAAGGGATTTTAATATGGCTGAGACTTAAGGCTCAAGGACTCCATCAAAGTAGTTAAGAATCATGAGAGGTATTTTAGAAAGGAAAGAAAGTCTCAATCCTACCTCTGCACATTTAAAACAGGCCTAAACTTCAGAGCTCCCTTTTCCCAATTAGATTGAAGTTTCAGTGCCCCTTCAAAGATGCTGAGAGGTGTATACAAGCATCCAGTTTCTGAGAGTGAGATTAAAAGTAATGTCAGACTTATTTGTCTTTCAACTTTTCTGCTCTCATTGAGTCACAGCCCAGTGGAAGACACAGAAAGCAGTTATAATAAAGTGCTATATGAGCTAAGATGTGGACTATATATCAGTGGATAAATCTCAAAGGAGACAAGAATGCCATCTGAGGGTGAAGTTAAATTTCCTTTCAACATACAGGCTTTCCAAACACATCTCAAAGGCTGTCTCTCACACAAAGTCCCAAGGCTTTTTTTTCTACCTAAAGTTCCTTATAGCACGTTGATAAGCATCAGATAGTTCTTTACATTGAATATATTGTGGGAACTTCTTTGCCAGGAACCACTTCATTTCCCTTTTCTCTTATGCTCATAACAATAATATATCCCAGAAGTGACTCCTAGAATAGATACCATAAATTAGGAAGGACATTACCTCACATTAATTCTAAATAGATAATGTTATTGTCCAATTTAATAAAATTTGGTAACCTGATTTGAGAATCATGACCATTCTAAAAATCATAAAAGGAACCTTTTTACCAAACCAGAAAATAAGTGGAATCAAATGATATTAAATACGGTAGCTTGAACACTGCAGGGATCTCATTTCTTTGGTATAATCAATCACCAGGTTATTTTTCCAGGGAAGAGTTTAAGATGATATGTTCTCAAGGCTCTTTATTTCACTCTTTTCTGGGTATCAGAAGTCAATCCTCATATTATGAAATAAAACTTGTTTCCTTAACTAGAGCCACAGTTGATTGTTGCATAACAGACTAATATGCTGCTAAAAAATTCCTTTGGGATGATGTATTAGAGCCGCTGTTTTGATTCCTGCATGAAATCTAACCTACAACCTATTTGTTGAACTCACCTGGGATAACGGCAAAGTAACTCATCTGCCTTTACTTAACACGCAACCAGACCATTTTTATAACCAACAGGCATTATTTCTTTATATAACAACCTTTATAAACAAGGTTGAATGTAAGAAAAGAAGGATCTAGAGAAAAATGAGAAAGGAATCAAGATTTTTTAAATATTTATTTAACCACTCTTTTATTTTTACTAATTTTAGAATTAGAATAATATGTGAAAGGAAATCATTATGGTCAATGTTAATTCTTATCCAGAGCTAAACTGTTGATTAAAGCTGCCATTATGTGTGTGTGTGTTTTCACATAAAAGATGTGTAATGTGAAAAATGGAAAGTATTTCATAGTGTTGCTGGACAGATGGATGTGCTAATAATTCGGGTCAGCACACATGCCCTCATTCAGCAGCCCTGGGTGCACTGTGATGTTTAGGAATGCTGTTTTGAAAGGTGGAGCAAGAGGTCTGCCTTTGCATACATAAAAATACAGTACTAAGCAACTAAATGATAATTACCCCTTTCCATTCCCATTCCTTATAAAAGAATAAGCTATTTGTTGTAGAAAAATTACCTACATGCATGGAATGTGCAGGGAGAAATGAGTGAGGACCATAAATATTACTAAGTACTTATACTACCCTAGTGTCATAAAATTATAGACATGTATAGTCAAAGCTTAGCATCTGAAATCAGCGCTGCCCACATAAAAGACACCTAACACGGTTTTTATATCTACGCATTTGTATAACTTCTTACCTGCATATTGTGTATAAAGCTTAACCTCATATATACCTGCTCAACAGAGTCTAAGTGATTTGGGAGTGGGATGAGATGAAAAGTAAAAGCTGGTATCACTCTATACTAGATCTCATGCCCATACCTTGCTAGTATTCCTGCTGGTCTTTCTGACTAATTTTTAATGTCCTTATGGCCTCTTGTTTCCTATTCTTTTTATTTACCTATCCTAGTTCTATATCTCAGGCAGAAAGTGACATATTTGTTTCCTAAAAAACAAAAATATTTAAGAGGCTCTCAATAAATACATGTGTAGCATAATTGAAAAATTGCATCAATAAATTAAAATGCATCCTTACGAAATTCTTGTATTTTTAAAAGAATAAATTTGGGAAAAATAAAAGAGAAAGTCATTTTCAAACTGTTGAGATGTTCTAAAAAAATTGTCTAAAGGTCAACATTGCCAACTCAGTGCATGCTGTCATTATTTTCTTTTATCTTGCTCTGTGGTAGTTGAGGGTACACATTTTTCTTTCCTTCTTTTAAAGACATTTAAAAAGCAGTGTTCCAGTTTCACAGCCAGCATCTTCACACCATTCAAAAGACATACAGTCAATCATAACCCCAAACAGGAAGGAGAGGGTTAGTTTTCACTTAAGTAAAGTTTAGTGAAAAGCCAACAGATCAGTGTGATTATGGCTAGATCAATGATGCATAGTTCTGAAAGGTTTTACACAAGCAGCAGTCTTAGGATGTAGCTCTAAGGAGCAGGTAGGTCAGGAAAAACATAAACGCAATGCCCCGAGTATGTACCTCCCATTGGGTCCATAAAGAATCTGACCAGATTGTCTGAAGGGAAGCCATTCTTGCCACAGGGGCAGAGTTGAAGTGTTTCCATTTCCGCTGACTGCATTTTAGCCTTGAGTATGTCAGCCAAGGTTTTCTGCTGGTCAAAGTCACAAAAAGTCTGGTCGATATCTTTTATGAGGAATGACAAATGTAAAAAGATAAACTCTACTATGTCAGATAAACTGTATAGGTTTTTACTAGATCCCAAGCAAAGATTTAACAATGTGTAGTCAATTTCAAAGTCTTTTGCTAATTCAAGGAAACAAAAGTCTCTCCCCAAAAAGGTTCCTACCAGGCTGGAGTCTGTTATGTTCAGGCTATGGAAACCTTGAAAGCTGTCCTTTTTAGATACAAACTGTTTAAAAAGAAGTTTCTGGTGACTTGTCAGACAAATGGGAACCATGTCAAAGCACGGCTCAGAAAAGTTCAATTTTAAATAATCTACTTATAGCAGAATACTTGTGGAGCTTTTCCTATTGACTTTCCAAAAACCCACCAATTTTTGGAAAGGGAGCTTTGTTTTTAATATAGCAACAATACCAGTTTCATGAGTAAACTGCAGTGGATCTCTTCTGTAATCAGTAGAAAAATTCACTGTTCACTTTACCTTGGTGTATTCCAAACTCTCTCTGGATAGGGGTATTTATTCTAGCAGAAATTTGAATGAGAATCTACTTACTTTGTGTGAACATTAAAAAAATTACAAACTCCCCACCCATGTTAGCAATAAACAACTATTTTTGCATATGTCTTAATTGAGGTTCTTATTTGTTTTTTTCCTTAAAGACCTACAGTACTGAGCCAAGTGTTTGGGTATTTTTAATCTTTTTCTTCTTTCTTTCCCTCTTCTTCTTCCTCTCCTTTCCTTCCTTCTTTCAATACTGAATTTGGAGTTTCAATATTTCTGTTTTCAATAAATTATTTATAATTTCATTGTATTTTGATCACCAACCTCACTTTAAAATAATTTCCATTTGGAAGCTACATAAAGACATCAAAAAGATTATGAAAGGGTCTGCAGTACATGCTGCACGAATTCAAATCACAGCTGTGTCACTAACTTACTATGTGACCTTGACACAGTCACTTCTCTCTACTCAGTTTGGTTACATCTAAAATACCACAAAAGTAACTTGTTTGCTAGTATGAACTGCAGAATAAGTAATACATTTATTTGGTACCCAAAGAAACAAATTCTCGTTTTTTTTTTTTTATTAAACATAACCTTAGAATATCAATATTTGTAAGCTGATTACCTTTCTTTTATTTGGCATGCACAAAATTAGTTGGTACTGTATTATGTGAGTAAAGTAAATTGTACATTGGTAACCCCAAGTGCCAAAGTAAACTTCAAGGTTCTTGTGCATATGTAGCATGCCTGTGCTCAAGATAACCATAAAACAAAAAATGACTTCTATACAGGTGTCCTTAGTAATAAAGAAAAAGAAATATATGATACAAAACCAAAGTAGTCTTTTAAAAGAATGTTTTTCATATTTTTCCAAGCTTCAGCAGCTTTCCCAGTAAGATTTCAGGGGCTACACACCCTGTAGAATGCATCAAATCAAAAGGATGGACCATTAAGTTTAGCAGCATGATACATTCTATCAACTTCCCTCAGCCTTCTAATATTCCTTTTCAAAAATTGTGCAAACTGTGTGAGTCTGTGTTGATGTTACTGTATTAAATTACACCATTATATCCTTAGAGGGAAGATTTTCTGTTATTCAAGCAAGGAATCATCTTTCCTCAACCGTGATAGAGTCACAACTAGCTGATCAGGAATTCTAAGATTAAACGTAAGCCAGTCAACACCTTTAGTGATGAAAACAATTACAAAGAGTTTTACTGAGGTAATATCCTAGGCCCAAAATAATATGAAATTTTGGAGAGAAAAGGAAGACCTTGTAGCTATTTATGTAGTTTCTTGTAATAAAATAATTGCAGTAATATAAAGTTAAGCACATAGAAGTCACTGAAATTTAAAATAAACATGATTTTCTAATTTGTGGCTAAAATTTTAAAATTTAGCTCTTGTTCCATGAATTAAATTAATTTTAATTATCCTCCTGGATAATGTAGGTCTATAAAGAAGCTGTCAAACTATTATCAAAAGTTTAGGCACATGCAGCAGATCAGAAGATAATCAGCTTAGGACTTCCTGTAAAATATTTTATTTTTTATTGTTGTCTTTATGCTCATATGCACTGCTACATTCTCTTCCAAAGTTTCCCCCTTTTATAAAATTGAGAAATTTCTTTAGCTGTAATGTTTTTCTTTCCCAAGTAACATAACTCATAAATCCTAAGATTGTCTTTTACTATGATTTCTTCCAATAATGTCAAGTAAAAACTCAACATCGGCAAAAAGAGTGGTTCAATCAAAGAATTTTAGAAAAATCAGATATTTTACAACCGCAGACAAATCAATTGCCAAAATAATGATTCATAAACAATAAATAAAACAAATTGCTTTTTCAAATAGATATTGAAGTCAGGAAACAATTCATTATTAGAACTGAAATATTAGTCACAACACTGTGACCTTTCACCTTAAGTGATAAAATATACAGGTCAGAATTGACAATATATACTCATGGCTGATCATGGGTGCTAGTTATTGATCAAAGGAGGAAATAAAAGTACTTTCTAGGAAAAACATTGCTCTGAATTACAAACATCCATTCTCTTGAGACTCAGCAACTCTCTGGGTTTCTCCCTCTGGAACTAGAAGCAAGAAGTGAGTTCAGCCAGTATTTAATATCAAGTGAATGTGGTGTTTAATCAATAGTCTTCTGCTTTGTTCCTCAATGTGGAAAGCAGTGTCTATTCATTCAGCAAAGGTTAATGCCAAGGGTCAAGTGATTTCACACTCTCAGTAGGATCCACAACATTTCAGTAGTTCAGATGCCTTAGACAATGATGACTCAGTTGAACTGATTTATTGCCACTCTAAGGCCCTGCTTAATACTAAAGTGCTCTCTTATGATAATACCTCAGAAAATAGCACTGATAAAAGAGGAGGCAATAATTACCTACATTTTGAGGTAATGTCTTCATTTCTAACATCCTATAAAGATGTAAGGTCCATTTAAAATGATCTGCTTCTTGTATTAGCAAGCCATTTAAACGAGATCTTATCAGCATCTTCTCCTTTATGAAATACACTATGGAAGAAATTTAGTAGCCCGATGAAACAGATGTAAATTTTAAGTAATATATGATTTAACATATGTTTTAGATAATGCTTTTTAAATATTTCCTTATTGCAATATTTTTAATATCAGACAAGAAAATAATATTTGCTGATGGGAGGGAAAATATGACTTACTATCATCATCTCTAACAAACAAGAAAGACACAGTTTACAATTTCATTTCTCTCTCTTTGACCAATTCTAGCACAAGACAGGCAGGCTAAAAACACATGCCTATATATTCTTTCTAAATGTGGTTCACTTAAAGCAGCATTAGTTGAGGTCATTGTTTTAAACCAGAACATATTTGACTATGTCAGGGGTCCAATCTTTAACACGTCTGCATCCATGATTATTATTCAGCAATGTCTCATTCCAGATGTGTTTTATATAATGAAAGAAGTTCAAATGTCGCCAGGAAAACAGTGTGAGAAGAATTAATTGGAAAGCTTATCATAGGAAAGTCATTTAGAATCCAGCTTTCACTAAAATATCTGTGGATGATGAATATACCAATCAATTAGTAAAATAAAATAAATTCTGTAAATTTATCTAAAGACATCCTATCATTACAACTAGAAGGATATTTAAAACAGTTTATTACATTCCATTCTAGATAATATGTAAAGCACTCTAATATAAATTTTCTGCCTTTCACTCCCTTCTTTCACAGTAGGTACAGTGTTCAGAGATCTTAATTCAAACTATTTAAAACTGACTAGAATTTTTACTTCACACTATTTTAAACAAACTATTTTAAACAATCATCTTAAGGTATATGTAAAATGTTATAGGGGAGTTAACAAGAAACTTTTTTATATTTATAAAACTCAAAAACTTATTTTTAATTTTCAGTAAGAGTTTGTCTTAATAGAATGGGTAACAATCAGTAATTCTGATGTGAACATCAATTTCATTGCTCAGTGATCACCTATATGATGTCCAAAGGCTTAAATTTACCTTTCAACTATACTTATCTTCAAAAGATAATGACTTTTCTGCAATGCTTTCCCAATGAGAATGATTTTATAGGCTACATATTTTATGACCTATAATTTAAAAAAAGGAAAGATAATAACAAAGCTTTTAAAAGAAAAAGAGCAATTAAACAAACCAAATATATTGGCTTATTCTTAACAAAAATGGTATTCGTGACCTAACTGAAGACAAAATTCTATGACTTGAGAAGACTGAAAGTTTCAAGAATCTTCTGAAAGTGTTTTTCACAATAACTTTCTCATACAGTCTTTCAGTCTGTAGATATTTACTGGGAAGTGCAGTTTAATAAATTCAGATGTAGATAAAACAAGTAGCCTAAAATGAAAGTATATGCATGTCTAATTTTGCACTTCAAAAACTATTAATTACAACTAATGTGATTTTGAATAACCAATAAAATATTTGCATACCTCGAGTTTTGCAACTGTGTTTAACATGCATATAATGGCCAGAACAAATGTGTTACACTGTTATTTTGTCTATAATTATAAGGCATAAAATATAGGCAAATATTCAAACTTCACTATGACTGAGAAATAATATATTTGAGTTTATTTCTTACTTCAACTGTAATTATTTCTGCAAATCATGCCAAAGTATAAAAAGACAATGTGTGTGGTCATTTTTGACTCTTCTATGTGTTCATATGTATAGAGAAATAAAAAGATATATAAATGTCTGTTAATGTAGCTCCTATCTTAGAAATTTAAACACTATTCAGAGCTTAAAAAAAAAATTAATGTCTTCTTTCAGCCTTGCATGCTCATCAGCTGTAATTCAAAATCCTTTAATGCTGATTTCAGTGCCTTATATGGGAATTATCTTGAGTACTGTACTTCTTTCAATAGAAATATCATGTAGGTCAGGACGGCAAGCTTAAGGGACTGATTTTTTTTCATAATTGTTGTGGAACATGTCTAACTCCCTTCAATATATCCATTTCAAAATATCTAAATAGAAAAAAGGGAAAAGAACCATTTTCTTCATATTCTTCATGAAATCTTTATTCAAGGACCCAAACTATCATTGTAATCACGTTGCCAGATATTCTGATGAAATGAATTTTCTGTGACAAGGGTGACTAAAGAGTCACAGGATAAAAAAGTTTAAAACTTTTTATTCGAAACAAAGACAACACAGGTTCACTTTAAAATTTTTTTTAAAAATCAGATAAGCAAAAAGGAAAACTAAAAGACCTTTCATCTTACTATTTATTCATGCATCTGGTCTTTTATATGTGTGTGTAGTCAGAGACAGACATATAAGTACTACATATATGTGTATGTAGATGTATACTAGTATCTAATGTGTTCCTAGTGAGGTCAGAGTGGTACATATTATTTTATAACTTAGTTTTTACCTAGGAATATCTTTGCATATTCTTATTTATTAGTCTGTATTACATTAATAATTATATCAAATTTCATTTTATTTATCCACCATGGTAATTTAGCCATTTTTCCTCCTAAGTCTTACAACCATTTTTTCTTTTATTACTTTTTTAAATTAGCCTTTGGTAAACATTTCAACAAAATTTATATAGTATATCAAAGAATTCAAAAGTGAAATTTGACAGAATTCACTGTGAAGTAAATTTTATTTATATCCCAACATAATGTTGGTTCAGGAGTTGTACTTGTTTTGTTTTAAATCAATACTTATCCAAATTATCTAGATATGTCTTAAAAGACTACTGAATTGACCTAACTAAAAGGAAAAATAAGCTTTATCATGTTTATCTTTAACCTGGTATAACAAATTAGATATTCCATTTACACAGTTGAGTAAATAAAAATGTTTGGGGGGTTTAGGAAGAAGCCTAGGCTTTTTCAAAAAATAATTTCAACTTTTATTTTAGATTCAGGGGGTACATGAGCAGCTTTCTTACATGGGTCAAATTAATGCAGGAACAGAAAACCAAATACCATATATCCTCACATACAAGCAGGAGCTAACCATTGAGTACACATGGATAAAGATGGCAGAGGCTTTTTACAGGCAGGATTTTTTTGGTTCATTAAAAATAAAATATTGTCACAGCATAGTTTGTCAGGGGCTCTCAGGCCTTTATCCCATAGGCTACGTTTTTTATATATAATCTAAGAATCACAACACCATGGAATATCCCACCAAAATTGCTTTTAATGCAGCTAAAATGGTTTGACATATACATTTTAAATGATCTTCTTTATCTTACTTTACAGGTATTGCATTCAAAGTAAAACATACATCATTTTGATGACTATTAGTTTGAAAGAAACCCCAAGACACTACAGTAAAAAATACTAAAATTAATCAGAAAACTTGGAGGATATATAGACACCAGAAAATATATGTTTAAAAAGATTTTCTGCTTTACTTAAATTTAGAAATGTGGAAAATGATTTATATAATGCAATATAACCATAAAATTATCAGAAAAAAGTTCACAAGATGCAGACTTATTTGAAGAACACTATAGTAGTATATATTTTATATATATGTATTTATTTATTGTTAATTGACAAGCAATTATATAAATGGGGTAAAAGTTTTATATATGCATACATGTGAAATAATTAAATCATGCTAATTAATATATCTATCACCTCCCCTACACTTTAGGTTTTTGTGGTAAAAAACATTTAAAATCTATTCTTTTAGCCATTTTGAAATATGCAATACAGTATTATCAAATATGATCACCACTGTGATCACTCTAAACTTATTCTTCCTAACTAAAATATTGTACCCTCAGCCAACATCTCCCATTTCCCCATTGAAAACATATAATTGATAATAATTGTATAAATTAGGATAAGCAAGTATGATGGTTGAGTGTCAACTTGATTGGATTGAAGGATGCAAAGTATTGTTCCTGAGTGTGTCTGTAAGAGTGTTGCCAAAGGATATTAACATTTGGGTCACTGGACTGGGAGAGGCAGACCCACCCTCAGTCTGGGTGGGTACCATCTAATCAGCTGCCAGTGCAGCTAGAATAAAGCAGGCAGGAGAAGTCCAAAAAGCAGACTTGCTGAATCTTCCAGCTTTCATCTTTTTCCCATGCTGGATGCTTCCTTGGACTCCAAGTTCTTCAGCTTTTGGACTCTTGGACTTACACCAGTGGTTTGCCAGGGGATCTCAGGCCTTCAACCACAGACTGAAGCCTGCACTGTTGGCTTCCCTACTTTTGCGGTGTTGGAACTCAGACTGGCTTCCTTGCTCCTCAGCTTGCAGACAGCCTATTGTGGGACTTCATCTTGTGATTGTGTGAGTTGATACTCTTTAATCAACTCCCCTTTATATATATATCTATCCTAGAAGTTTCATCCCTCTAGAGAACCTTGACTAATAAAGCAAGATTATATGTGGGTATACAGAAATAAACAATACCCACATATTAATAGAATAAAAGTTTATTTCTAGCTCATCCTACCTGGTCAACAGTGGATAAGATAAGAATTTCTATCATTGTAGAGACCCAAGAATCAGGCTGATGAAAATTATCGGAACACAGGTTTCCAGGATCGGCACGGCAGACAGAACAGAATGACAAATCACACACTTCTTTTGACAATGCCCTTCCAAAGTTGTACTCTACATGCCTAATTTTAAGGGCGCATGAAATAACTGGAAATATTGAGTGCCTTGCACTAATTCTACCACAAAAAAATAAACAAGCTTAATAGATGACAAAATACATTTTATTGGATAAATGCCAATAAAAAAACAATGCATAACAAAAATGGGAAATACGTCAAAATCTCTCAATATATTTGTATCATTGAGTTATTGGCATATAATAGGCCCTTAAACAGTTAAGAATTAATGAATGAATAAAAGAATGAGTTTGTTAGCAGGTAAATAATAACAAATCTTTCTCACTGAGAAAAACACAATGGCATCATGCAAGTAATTCTACTATTTTATGAAAAATTGGCAGGGCAGGAAAATTAATGGAAGATACAAAATTGTATATTTACTCACACAATAAATTACTTGTTGGCATTGTATGGATTAAGCATAGCAGAAAAAAAAGTACTTGCCTAACTCTGTCCTTTGAAGATTATCATGCATTCAATTACACAGGTTTTCCCTTAGTACCACCTAAATGTGTTATATCCTTGATTCTGCAGGGAATTTTTTTTAAGTATAATGCATAGTTAGATATGGCTGGCACTAAGGACCTTTCAGTCAGGATAGTAGAAAAGCTTGAAAACATCTGATTGTAATATGGAGCCGAACGAGGTAAGTGCAATTACACAGATCTGAACTGTCCCCAAAACACAAACATTTTGTGCCACACACATTCTATTTCAGCAATTGTTCACAGTAAAATTTTCATGTTGTGTTAGTCAAAATGAACCACTGTAACAAAATATCTTAGACTAGGTTATTTATAAAACAACAGAAATTTATTGCTTATAATTCTGGAGGCTAGGAAGTCTAAGATCAAGATGCCAGGAGATTCAGTGAGGGGTAAAGGCTTATTCTCTACTTCAAAGGTGATACTTTTTTAATGTGTTTTTATGTGGCAGAAAGGGGCAAAGGCAACTTCCTTCAACCTCTTTTCAAAGTTTCCAAAGCTCCCACCTCTTAATACTATCATATTAAGATTCCAACATGCAAATTTGGAGACAACACCAACATTCAGACCATAGCACATACTTTAGTGAAAACACTGCAGGCCAGGTGTGGTGGCTCATGCCTGTAATCCTAGTAATTTGGCCAACATAGCATAATTGCTTGAGCCCAGAAGTTCAAGACCAGCCTGGGTAACATAGGGAGACCCTGTCTCTACAGAAAATTTGAAAATTAGCCAGGTAAGATGGCACATGCACATGGTGCCAGCTACTTGCAGGACTGAAGTAGAAGGATCGTTTGAGCCTGGGAGGTCGAGGCTGCAGTGACCTGTAATCATGCCACTGCACTCTGATCTGGGCAACAGAGTGAGATCCTGTCTCAAAAGAAAGTAAGGAAAAGAAAATAGTGCAGCTGGAATGTTTTTTCTGATTATAGAAGGAAAAGTAATCCCAAGTGGTATTCTTTAACAAAAACACAGCCTTACCATTCCCTATGTAAACCTGAGGAAAATTTTAATTGATTATAAGAAAAAAATCAGATATTAACATAGGTTTATGATTATGTTAGTTGGTCTTTCTATGAGCCTTCGAAGTATATATATTATATATATACAAGATATATATAATATATATGTGTGTGTACACACATAATTAACTTCTTGGACACTTGACAAGTTATATAGGGACTAATTTCACTAATTTGAATGTGACACAGAAAAATACAATAATTTCTCCATGTGGCAAATGGACCTTATCAGTTGTTCAGTTATCCTATTTTCGAAGCAATTTCACATTCAGGTTTCTAGTTTTCCTATCTGCATTAACTAAAAAAGAGAAACCATTTAATGTTCTCATTTGCGCATGTAACTGTAATGACTTATTCTAAAGAACGCATTTGTTAATCACCTCGTAACTATAAACAACCAGTTCACAAAACAGTGTGAATCATCCTTAAGCATTTTAAGAAAAAAAACATTAGGGTAAGGGCTGCTTCCAACACCCAGCTCTTTGAATGTTCCCTAGACCACTTTAGGACTATGTGCCCTTCCAAATATCCTGGCAGGGCAGCTGAAATCTCATTCTGTATATTTCACAAGGCTCCTTCCAACTCTAACATTCCATGGTACTACACCGAATACTGCAAAGATAAAGCTATTCTCTGCCTTAGGCAATTGCAAGCAAGGATTATATAAAAAAGAAAGATAGAATGCTGAAAATACAATATAATATTTAATATTAGGAGTAGGAGACTAGCTGAACTTTAAGTTATATAGAGATATATATGAAGACTTATTTCTGGGGCCATGCTAAAAACTATCAGCTTAAATCTATATACAGGTTTGAACTGGGTTCAAAATTCAGTAATGAAGCTCTTATTGATTCTGTGGAACATGACCTAAAATCTCAGCAAATACTGAACAAACTATGAGGAGCTCTTAAACTCTGAACGTATGTACCTAGACATCTCAATTTAACAACCAGACATACATTAAACAGCATTAATAGCCGGGCACTTAATGGATCAATTCCCACTGTTTGTGTAATGTGGAAATAAAAAAGGCTTATTAAATGACAAGCTTTCCCTGGTTTGTGCTAATTAATTATACACTGCATCTGACTGCTAATTTAGTGGGCAAATGCAGCCCCAAACCATGGTTTCAGCTTGAACTTTGCCTCACCATCACCCAGTTCAGCACAGAGCGCCGCTGCAGCCCGCCTCTGAACGACACCAGTATTAAATTAGAGCACAAGGCCATCAATTTAATAAGCGCTGTAGCAGGTAATTTGAATAAGGACATATTAGTATTCTACCAGTGCACAACTAAAAGCAGCTGACCTTTCAGACCAAAGAAGATCCTTGAACACATCCAGCTGAATCTGAGAACACAGTAATAATCTGACCGTGTTAAGAGTGCCAAGAGAGACGTTTACAATCCTGGAGCCATTACTATACATCAGGCTCTCCATAGTATTATACGAACAGTTTATATACCTCTGCCTCTTATTTCACTCTTGCTCCCTGCCATGAAAGAAAATAGGAATAAAGCTTTTTGAAAATTATGTTTTTGATGACAGGTTTTGAAACTCTTTTTGTTACTTTGATTTATGGTACAAAGAACACAAAACTAATCAATGCACACGTAAATTAGATGATAAAATCCACATAAGAAATCACCGACTTCCTAAAATGGTAAGGCAAATTTAACATTAAAAAAAATTTAGCATGTATCAGAGCAAAAACCCCTGTGAAACGATTAAGAAACACGGCACATTATTGTGGGTAAGAGCTTGGACGCAGGACTGAGAACAAAACTGGGTTTGAATTCAGGCTCTGCCATGTGCTCACCGTGGAATCTGCAGGAACCAAATTCATTGAGTTCAGTTCAACAGACATTTATCAGTTCTATCATGTACAGTGCACTAAGCCCTAAGGTGATAAAGATGAAAAAGATTTGATCCCCGTTTTCAAGGCGATCAAAATCTCGCAATGGTGACAGAAACACACACTATTAATCACAATACAGAGTGAAAAGTGCTTTCAAGCACAGAGAATAGTGATCAATTCTGCCTGGTGGTTTCCAGGAAAGGTTCTCAGACATGGCAATAGCTGTACGGGGTGTTGTGAACAGTTCACCAGCAGAGAAGATGGAATGCTATCTGATCGGAAGTATTAATCAAATGGAAAACCTATTGCATTTAAAGAGGAAGATACACTGGGTAAGTTAATAAATACATCAGATGTATCTCGTTGAACGGTCTGCGAAGTTATAATTATGTGATTCCGCATGCCTAAAAATGTTTTCTCTTTTAATAAAACTAGAATTTATTAGTGGATATAAGAACAAGATGTCTTGATCAGTAAAATTAGGAGCCTAAATTAGGAGGAACAGGTTAGAGTGCTTTCAGTCTTAGAAGAATGAGGTGAGCCAAAAGCCCACCTGGGTTTTACCAAATGGAAGGAAATGTGCAACTAAGTCTACACTGTGCAATCCCCATGCTTGCACAATCCCCAGGCTCTCCCTTGAACCCACTTATGTTTTTAATTTGTAAATTTTGACACATTACTTACTGTTACTTATAAAATATTTACTCCACATTCCATAGCCAGCACAAATACTTACACAGTATGCACTGGTGCTGCCTTACTGGCTGTTTACAGCTACAACCTTTCCAATTAGTTGTTGCCCACGCCTCACAAGTTACTGAATATTTTGAGTATCCCCTACACTAGCCATAGTCCCAACAGAAAACAGAGGACATACTCAGATGAAGGAGTGGGGAGAGGAACTATTTAGAAAACGCAGGTAGGAGTAAAAGAAACAAGTAACGTATAGTGTAGTGCTTGGGGCTAGTAACTGTGTGTCTGCAACCACCCTTCACATTGAAGAGGCGAAAAGAGAAGCCATAGGAGAGGAACAGAGCCAATGCTTTGGCAATCTGCTAGGACAAAGCCTGGTAAGTGAATACCCTGATCTCACTGCATTGTTACCTGTTCATCCTTTGCCTGTGTCTCTCATTGGTCATGCCCAATCAGAAGCTAAAGAAGAGGAACCCATTGATGTAGAACTAAAGGTTATTTGTGCCTACAGTGCTCAGAGTATGGAGACAAGAAATGGAGAGTAGCTCTGAAAGGATAAAGGAAAAATATCCAGCACATTACTTCTGCTTATACTGACTGAGTTATGCCAGCATGTTGCAATTCACAATGGTGAACTTCTTCCCAAGTCCAAATCAGTTTCTTAGGTGTCTAGGGTCCCATACAGTTAATGTTCTAGAAATCTCATTTCTAATCTGACTTCCCCTGGAAATAGTCCGTTCTCAACAGCTTTCTGAAAACCTGAGGTACCTATTAAAATATTCTATCCCTCTAGGCTACCCTGTCTGTAAATGACAGCTAAAACTAAGTGTTTTTTTAAATCAGTATCTGTTGATAAATTTATCTGTGCTCTTTTCAGTTAACTTTTAAAAGCTGCCTTCTTTGTGATGCAAAGCTGAACCAAAAGAAGTATCAGTTAATGAGAGGCTTTTTCAAGCCTACAAAATCATGTAGCAGCTTTCTACTGCAACCAATAAAAGTAAAATGAGCAGCAATGGAAGTTTGGACTAGGGAAGTGGACTGGGGAGATGATTTGGAGGAAATAACAGATTCACAGATAGCGCATCTGACAGTTGAGTTTAGAGGATGTGATAGGGTGATGAGTAACTGGTTTGAGTGACTGACTTGTTGCATGAAAACTCAGTTAACCAAAATCAAGATTAAGGGGAGATGTGTAGCCTTCGTACATTTTATGAAGCTTTCAAGAGAAATTCTGGCTCTTACCAGGATTATTCTTTTACTTATCCACTAAAAGGCAACTATCAGAAAACAATTAAGTTTTCAGTAATTTTTTTTAGTAGTGCATTTTAGCAGAATTGCAAGAGCTAAGCAAATGACATTTGGGTGTCTCTCAAGGAAACTGTATCTTTTAAGTAATGTAAAGACTCTTCATGATTATTTTCCATATGAGGTATCAGAGTACAAACATCAGGAATCTTAACTGCTATTATCACCCTTAGTTATAAGTTACAAGGTGAGGAAGAAAAGTAAACTCAACTGAGTATTAATTTTCAGTAAGATGCGGAGAAGTTAAGGACAAAACAAAAACATTGTTGAAGTAGCATAGATAACAAATACATTCAATGTTATTTATTTTTAAGCCTATCTTGTAACACTTAATATATCATTAAGGTACTTAATTATAGGCAGGAGAAACCAACTGCTTACTTAGGGCAGAGAATAAAATTATTGAAATGATATCAGAGTATAGGGCTATATTAGTTCATTTTCACACTGCTATAAAGAACTACCCAAAACTGGGTAATTTATAAAGGAAAGAGGTTTAATTGACTACAGTTCAGCATTGCTGGGGAAGTCTCAGGAAACTTACAATCATGGCAGAAGGTGAAGGAGAAGAAAGGCACCCTCCTCACAAGGCAGCAGGGAGAAGAATGAATGCAGAAGGAACTACCAAACACTTATAAAACCATCAGCTCTCATGAGAATTCACTATCGCAAGAATGGGATAGGAGAAACCCACCCCTATGACTCAATTACCTCCACCTGGTCTCTCCCTTGACACGTGGGAATTATGGGGATTATGGGGATTACAATTCAAGATGAGATTTTGGGTGGGGACACAGCCAAACCATATCAAGGGCATAGAACAGAGAGCTCTGCAAGAGCCTCCAGATTGTAACAACAGCAACCACTCCTGAGGGAATGGGGAGTGAAAACAGGTGAGTCTGAGTGTTGCAGCTTGTCATGAGAAGCAGCCCCTAAGGCAGAAGACAGCAGAACCATTCCATTGTTCCTGCTCTTCCTTGTTCTCCGTGACAGCAATGGTCTCTGTTAGCAGAGATCTACAACACAGGCTGTAAAACAAAATATGTAGACACTTGAAAGAGAATGCCATTTATATCCTAACAACAAAAAGAAGTGAGATTACATATAAGATCATAGATCTTTAATGGCCATAAGTGCGCTGCCGATGAAAAGAAGCCAAATGAGTTACGGTCTAGAAAGCATTGACTCCCCTTTAGTGGCTTGAGTCTTTGGAGGAGAGGTGGGACTAGGATAAAGTCACTTTAGACATAGGTAAGAAGAAAATAGCTAAAATTTTAACTAAGTTTTAAACACCAATTTGCGGATGGCATGAGACTTTAGAATCCCCAGCGGGACTTAACAAAAGGTGAGTCTGCACATCTGTTACCTGTTCCACAGGCCTTTATCAAGTGTTAGGGAGGAATATAAAGGAAGAGCAGAAGAGGTGAGAGAGATCCACCTCACTCTGAAGCACAGGTGTGCTGGGCCTGCAGAAGGTTGGGGGCAGGGCAGGGAAAATAACTAGAGAAATGCTCTAGGCCCTCTGGGCCCTACATTCATTAACATTGGAATTGAAGCAGAGATATAGATCGTAGTGACAGTAAAAGGATAATAATGAGATATGAACAATTTTATGCAAATAAATGTGATAACTTACATAAAATGAATAAATTCTTTGAAAGAAAACTTACATGACACAAGAAATAGAAAATCTGAATAGCATTATATCTATTTTAAAAAATGAATTCATCATTCAAAAGTGTTCTATAAGATTTCCATTTCAAACCATCGTAGAATAACAAGGACTATTCCCCACCCTATCCCCAGAAGAGTAGGTGGAATAATTCTCACAGATTGCACAAGGCTGTGAATTGTTCATGTTCCAACCAGCCAAAGTGGAAAGACCTCATAATTCATAGCGTATTGAGTAGCTGCTCAGAATCCTCCTAGAAATAGAACTAAATCAGCCCTCGACTGAAAGGTACTCTGGATCCTCAATAACTATACATAAAAGCAACCCTCGAAAAGATTTAACTGATCCCAAAGAACATGGCTGCATTCCAGAAATTAAAAAAAAAAAAAAAAAAAAAAAAAGCTATTTAAAGGAATGTAACAAAATTCCACAACCTACAACATAAAAGTCATAATGTCTGGCATTCACAACTGTATTCCAGAAATTTTTGAAAAATGCTATTTAAAGGAATATAACTAAATTTCATACCCTACAACATTAAATTCATAATGCCTGGCATTCAGTCAAAAATTATTAGTTATATATAAAGAAGATGGAAAATATAACCCAGAACCAAGAGAAACAGATCAATAGAAACAGATCACAGAATACCAGAGATAATAGAATTGGCAAATAAAGACCTTAAAATGGCTATTGTAAATATCCTCAACCTGTTAAAAAAATATAGAGAAAAATCTGAGCATGATGAAGAGGGACACAAAAGATACTATCTAACCAAAAAGAAAACAAAACAAACAAAAAGCAAATGGAACTCCTAGAGATTAAAACTAGAATGTCTGAAATTTTAGAAAATATACAAGATGGGGCTAATAACAGATTGTACACTTCAGAATAAAAAAAAATAAGTTAACTTGAAAACACAGCAATAGAAACTATCACATATACAGCACACTATAAAAGCAAACTAAATATGGCCTGGAAATGGCTTCATACTTCTATATTTGAGTCCTTGTGGGTGAACTGCAACCTAACTTAATAGGCAAGGATGAAAACTTAACTTAGCAGTGTGCACCTATAATAGCTGAGTCTTGGCCTTTCCAGCAGCCATACTTCAACCAGCATTACAATGCCGAATGTTTGAACCATGGTCAAATAAGGCAAAGGCCAAGCTATAACCAATCCAGTTGTTTTTGTACCTCACTTCTGATTTATGTAGGTCATTTCCCTTTTTTTTTGTCTATAAATCTTCTTCCACCACGTGGTTGTGAGGGACTCTCTCTTAATCTGTTGTGATTCTGGGGGTTGCCTGATTTGTGAATCGTTCATTGCTCAATTAAACTCCTTTAAATTTAATTCAGCTGGAGTTTTTCTTCAACAAATGGTGTCAGAAGTGGGACCCAAACTAGCGCTCCTAACGAGCCCCAGGAGCACTGAGTGAACAATCAAGGAACCTGAGGGAACCACTTGGGTCCTTTGATTTCTCAGAGTAACTGGGGATTGTGGATAAGTTTTCTATTGGATTTCAGAGCTCCACGGATTTGTGTTGTGCGCTCTCTGAGTTTCTTCGAGCAAATTTCTGATCCAAACTGGGTTTGGAAGTCATGACAAAAACTGGATTGGATCCGGGATCAGATTTGATCTGGTAATTAACTGGCTTGGATCCAGTTAGAGGCCTCTTATATCTGACTGGGTCGGAAAGAAACTAGTAGTAAATGGTAATATTGCAGGGTTGTAAAATTTGGCTTTTAAAAATTCACAGGGATTTTTTGTGTTCTGTGCCTTTGTTTCATTTTTCTTGCATGCTTAGGTAGGAAAAATCACTGGCTAAGTTCAAGGGAACCTAAGAGCAAAGCCAATATTTCAGGTAAAAATGGGAACCTTAATTTCTGGAAAACTGAGTTCCTTCAGCTTATACATTAGGCCCGGGAAGTAGTAAAGTCTTAAGGAAATGACAAAATATTACTGAAGATAAATTACAGTGGAACATTCTGAATGAACAATGCACTGAAGTGCATTTAGACTCATCTAGGGATGCCTATTAATATGCAGACGCTTCTAAAAAGATTTCAATATTTTTACTTAAAGACTTTATGAAAGGCAAATAAAAACCTTAAGTGACTGATTAAAAAAAATAAATCTTCTATTTTTAGCTTAGTTACTATCCCAATCCAAAGGAAATAGACTGCAGCACCAATTGGCTGACTTTGGATAAGTAATGGGGTACATTTTACCTGAGTAAAGGATGGGATTGGGTTAGAGGCCCTTTCCTCAGTAAAGTCCCTTTTGGTTAGAAATGGATTAAAGATGACAGGGCCCCAAGTTTAAGCCTTGCTGGTTTGATATTGGGTGCTAAGCAGAGTGGCTCATGTCTTTTTTGTCACACATATTTTGTTCTGGCCAGAATGGAAATGTTAATTTGGTTACCACATGCAAACCCTTATTCAGCATCTTGCAAAATTGAGAGGATTTTGCCTGTGGTTCCATGATTTTCCTTAGTAATGTAGCTTGGGCTCTGGAGCTATGGTGTGGTGAGCAGGGTCACCAGTGCCACTCAGGAAAAGGGAACACAGAAATCTAACATGCCAGCAAAAGGATAAAAAATTCTTACCAGTCAGATTTCTAGCCTGTGTGTGTGTGTGTGTGTGTGTGTGTGTGTGTGTGTGTGTGTAAACCGGTTGAATGAATGGTAAAAATCACTGTTTATCTCCTCTGTAAAGTTGTAACTAATGGGGAAAAAGGATTTGTGAGGCTAATCTTAAGCTATAGTGACTCTGATGGGTTTTGTGTTGTCATAAAGAGGGGTACCTTAGGATATAATGTAGGCCTAGTACCCCTGTAAGCCCATTGTTCAAGATGGCCCAGCAAACTGGTCAGTAACAAAGTTTGCTGCAGGTCTCTGAAACAACAACAAAAACTGCATAATGTTTCCTTCTCATCTTGTTTCATGTCCTTGGGAGCTTGACCTTGTGGCAGTACTTTCTCTTGGTCTCTCTCAACACAATGGCAGCCCTTGTTCGGGTTCAATTCCTGGCTTAGGGAATGAGTCCTTCCTGGTTTGACATCTGTGTGACCTTTACCTTTTGTTGATTATCTTCCCCTCCATGAACCATCTTACATTTTCCTTTCTCTGAGCACAGAAATATGGGCTGTTTGGCCTGGCTTAAGTCAGATAATAAAAGATTTAAAAGAACTATTTTTTTCTTTAAAGAGTGCTGTGGTTAGGCCGGGCACGGTGGCTCAAGCCTGTAATCCCAGCACTTTGGGAGACCAAGACAGGCGGATCACAAGGTCAGGAGATCGAGAGCATCCTGGCTAACACGGTGAAACCCCACCTCTACTAAAAAATACAAAAACAAAAACCAGCCGGGTGAGGTGGCAGGCGCCTGTAGTCCCAGCTACTAGGGAGGCTGAGGCAGGAGAATGGCGTAAACCTGGGAGGCAGAGCTTTCAGTGAGCTGAGATCTGGCCACTGCACTCTAGCCTGGGCCACAGAGCGAGACTCCGTCTCAAAAAAAAAAAAAAAAGAGTGCTGTGGTTAAAAGTCAGCTTAATTAAAAGTGGGTATTCAAGCTCTAAAAGATTGGGACTCCTTGGGAAAAACAGGAGGTGCCACAAATCCTGTTTTGGGAAAAACCTTTGTTTCGTTCATGAAACCCCAGGAATTGCAAGTGAATACATCCCTCTCAAAATCTAAGGCTCTGTTCTGTTTTCCATTGTATTATCTGATGTTTTTTACTTTGAGGTATCAGAGACTACTTCACATTATAAGAGAGCTTTAGTGTGTAATAACTAGGGAGAAAATATACTTTTAGGGATGGGTTAATTGCAAAATGGGCTCATTGGCTTTGGGTTGCCATGCAATAAAATGTACAGTAAAAGCATTGCACTATCTTCTCTTGTAGCACTTCTCTTTTTTTGGAGATCTAAGATCTGATATAAAAATGGGATCCTTTCTTTTACTTTTTTTTTTTTTTTCCAGATGGGGTCTCGCTCTGTCACCCAGACTGGAATGCAGTGGCATGATCTTGGCTCACTGCAACCTGCACCTCCTGGGCTCAAGCAATTCTTGTGCCTCAGCCTCCCAAGTAGCTAGGATAACAGGTGTGTACTACCACACCCAGGTATTTTTTGTATTTTTAGTAGAGACAGGGTTTTGCCATGTTAACCAGGAAAAATGAGACCCTTAATTTTGGGGATCTGTTTTTGTCTTCCAACTGTGCTTGCTTATTAGGCCCTAGAAACAGGGTGCTAGCCCTGTTCCTTGAAGGGGTCCACAATGAGGCCAGTAATCCAATTAAGAAACTAGCAAATAAAAAATCTTACAACTACTGGATCTTCTTCTCTCCGTCTGTGTAGTCATATATGTGTTGTGTATGTGTGATGTTTATATAAAAGAGCTCTAATTAATGGGTTTAAAGAAAAACAAGTACTAATAAAATATTTTGAAAGAAAAATTAAAACTTTAACACCTTTTAGCTCATGTAATTTTAGTAATCTTTGGGAAATAAAAAGTTTTAAAGATTATTGGTAAAATAAAGACATTTGGTCTAAATTGGAAGATCAGATATAAGGCTTACTAAATACGGTCATAAACTGCTTTGACTTTTGAAAAGTGTTCAATTTATCTACCTTGGGGATATTAGACTCTCAAAAAGGCCTGCGGACATGTCGAATAAGCCATTCCCCTAGCTATGCAAGGTTATAGAGAAAAGAGATTTTATACAAGAAAGGATCGTATATGTTGAATTCTTGTCCTGAAGTAAAATAACTGGCTGTTTAAAAAGAAGGATGTTTAGAAGTCAGAAAGACCAAGCATGTCATAGATGGTCTGTGTAAGTCATGAAAGGATTTGTGAAAGGAAATGTATGCACCAAAAGTAGAAGCTGCTCAGAGGTAGTATTATAACATGTAATTGAGACTACTGAAAAAAATAGTTTTATATGCAAGGTGTGTAAGGAGAGTGGAATGTGTTTTTGGTAAGAGGTTATAAGAAGGCATGGCAATGTAAATTTTTGCCTTGTTTAGAGGGTTAAAGGATTGTTTTAAATTAGATAAGATAAAGCTAAAGGCTTGAATAAGTTGTGGAAGGGTTGTAAAAATTAATCTTGTAAAAGAAATTATGTGTGTGAATATTTTGATTAAATTTAAATGGGCATTATTTGGTTTTTCCACAAGTTGAACATCAAAATGAAAGCACAACAAGGTTTTGTTAAAGCACTGACCTGCTCTTTAACAAAAATATGTAAAGGGTTATAAAAGGTTTATGAGAATCTCACCATATGATCAAGCTGATTAAAATAGGATAAATTTGTCTATATGGTTTTATTAAAATTTTGGGTTGACATTAACAGTATTTTAATGCAAGGGTGAAATTTGGCTTTCTCTATTGAACAAGATTTTCAGGTAATATTAAAAGATAATGAAAGATTTTTGTTTGCCTTTTGAATAAACTACCCCAAAAAAGAAGGGAAAGACAAGAGACAGTTTGGAAAGCTAACTTTCTGCTATCAGTGGGTAGAGGTTTCTGCCTTTTTAAAAAATGTTTGAGACATTATTTTGGCTAAATGAATGACTTATTGTAACCTGGAATTCTATTTCATAATATCAAGTTAAATATCAATATGTTAAACCTTTAACATATTGTTAAAACGTAACAATATGTTTTAACAATATGTTAAACCTCTAACTTTGAGATGCTACAGAGGGCCCCTGAAGCATACAAAAAAGAGGTAAACAGGCTTATTTGACATGTTAAGTTACATGGAAAACATTGTCAAAATAAAATAATGTTTAATTTTCTTCAGGTTTTATTTTAGTGAATGATAATATATGTTCCAAAATTGTATGGGATTTCTAAAATTCTAATATGTCTGAGTATATGCTATCAATTATAATTATGGTTACTATGTTAAGTTATTGTAGATCACAGAAATAACTGATTTCCTTTTCAGTTGTTTCTTTAACTGTGGCTATTTAAAGTCATTTCCACAGTTAATTGCTTAATGCTGATGCAGTTTCTGAAAACTTCACATGCATGCAAAATCCTAGAATATAGTTTCTTTTAGGAGATTCATGAAAGGATGGAAAGGACCCTGAAAAGCACTCTTGAATACAGGTTTCTAATAACTTTAAAATCATATTATGGAAAAGAATTCCCCATGGACTCCCCAATTCCCCAAAAATTGGACTGGTTAAGAATTCCTGAAGCTTTAATGAAAAGACTGACTGATTTATAAAACTTCTAAACCACGTAGAACAAAATTTAATTGAATACCAAGGAAATACTTTGCCAGATTTTCCTGCTAAATCAGCCAATACTGTAACTGTTTAGATATACAATTTGAATGAACTCCATGGTCTATGTCAAATTACCTATGATAACCCATCAGTTATCAGTGCTATCACCTAATTTGGAGAAACAACTTGTATTTAAGAGGATATAAGTCTAATGTTAATAAAGCATGGACTCATGGAGAACCAGGAAAGCCACCTTGTCCTTTCTGAGTTCTTAAAAATTTTATTATTAAAAATTCTGCATTCTGTGACTCATCATGGAAAATATAAAATGATCCAAATTAAACATATTGGTATGGTTACTTATAAATTGCTAAAATAGTTTATAACAAATGTTTGGTTTGTCAAATCCATATCTCTGGGAAGAGAGTCAAAGCTTCAAGTATATTTGGCTACCTGATGGACCATTTAAACTTTTATAAAGGGATTTCGTTCAATTGTCATTTTTTCAATGCATGTTATCTGGTTGTATAAAAGCTCTCCCATGCAAGATGGCTGATGTTATAACAATAGATTATTATGCCCCAGTATATTTTCACCAGGTAAATAAAGCTTTTTATAATTCATGGAGGACAATCAACCCCTTCACAATCTAGAACCCAAAGACTGGATCTTCTGAGAAAATCAGAGAAAGACTACCCTTGCCATTCACACTGCAACAAAACTTTGAAACCTTGAACTTTGAGTTCTTTATCTCACAGCTGAAAAGAGTCCCTCAAATCTCTTGGAACTGTACATCCATTGAAACCCCTAAGGTAAAGTTAACCAGGAAAGTTTCTCCCCAAAGAAGATGGCATCCTTGATATGAACAGCTTTCCCAAGATCAAGGATGAAGACTTCTCTACTATCATGAGACTTTTATCTTTGAATATTTGTTCCTTGTTTATGCCTTTATGAAAAATAGAAATGAAAATGTTATGTGCACTTATGGGGTGTATTTTATTTGTGAAGGGTTTTGCAGCCAGCCTTATACATGAATAACCTTATACCTTGATATATAAAAATGAAGGCCCAATGTAAGGGAGAAACTTTAATGGTGCATATGTTGCCTCATAATCAGTCAGAAACAGAACATTGGTTCACTCCTGTTAACCCACATCATGAGTTAAAGGGAACATTGCCAGGAGGCATTCATTCTTCTAAAAGAGCATCATTTGCTAGGTTCTTTTTCCATGGTTTGGAGTAAAAGAGGTAATAATTAGAAATGTATCCCACATGAAAAGCTCTATAGCAGATTCTACTGTAAAGACTATAGTTATACAACAGACTTTAAATTCCTTTGTCAAAGTTATGCTAAATAGTAGAATTGGCTAAACAGTATCTGTGCATCTGCTGGCACCTGTGGCCTATGGAGAAATACATCAAATGTAGATTATAGAGATTTAGTTGCAGAGGATTAATGAAGAAACTTCTTAATCAAGTGAGTAGACTTTTTATCTAGCTCATTCTTTAATCTATTTAATTTTAGGTGGCTTGGTTTATGCAGACCCTAGGTAAGGGGCATACTCCAAACTCTTGGTATTATCCTCCCAATAGTCATAGTAGTAGTCTCCCTGGTGCACCATGAGGACACCATAACCTACGAATGACATTCTGAGACTGGATACCCAAAGTTATGGTAACTGAGAGTGGCACTAATGCCTTAAGTTTTGGTCATACTCTCACCTAGGTGAGAACCTGACCAAAATGGGGGAGACTTTTTTAAACAAAATTATGAGATGCTATTGTTTTGGACTGAGCTCATGCACTAGGCCCCAACAGACCAAACCAAACAAAAATGGAGTCACTCATGCTAAATATGACATGCTAATTAAGACTTTAAGGAAACACATAGGTCCTAGAACAGACCAGGATTTGTTTTTCTACTGTAAACAGGACTACTTAGTTCTTGTTTCTACCTTTGTGAAACTCACTGTTCTACTTCTTCCCAGTGGGTTTCAAAACCAAATAAGTACATTTATGATGGCGAAAGTGACATCAATGACTAACATTTTGGTCAGTCTCTCAAAATTGAAAAAAATGACCAAAAGGGGCAAATTACTAAAGCAATCTATATATGGCCTGAGAATGACTTTGTACTTTTATATTTGAGTCCTTGTGGACAAACTGCAACCTAATTTAATAGGTAGAAAAGGTTGAAAATCTAACTTAGGAGCCTGTACCTGTAACAATAGCTGAGTCTTGGTGAATCCCAGCAGCCACACTTCAACAACTCAGACTGCCAAGTGTTAAACTGTGTTCAAATAAGGCAAACACTGAGCTATAACCAATCTAGTTGTTTCGGTACCTAACTTCTGATTTCTGTATATTATTTCCCTTTTTTGTCTATAAAAGGGAAATTTACCTTTTTTGTCTATCATGTGGCTGGGATGGAGTTTCTCTGAATCTGCTGACTCTGAGGGCTGCCCAATTCATGAACTGTTCATTTCTCAATTAAACTCCTTTAAATTTAATTCAGCTGAAGTTTTTCTTTTAACAACACAAAGGAAAAAGAGCAAAGAAATAACAATAGATCAGTGAGTTATGCAACAATATCAAATGGCCAGATATACTTGTAACTGAAGTCTCACAAAGAAAAGGCAGAAAAGAGAGAAATATATTTAAAGAATGGCTACACCTTTTCCAAATTTGAGGAAAATTATTAGATAACAGGTCCAAAAACATCAATCAACCCTAAAATAATAAACATAAAGAAATACATAATTAGGCATGTCATAATTGAATCGGTAAAAACCATTGATAAAGAGATGATCTTAAAAGCACTCAGAAAAGGGAAATATTATGTTCAGAATAACTAAAATAATCAAGATATACTTCTCAATAGTAACTATTCAAGCCATAAGAAAATATTATAACAGGCTCGGTGTGGTAGCTCATGCCTGCAATCCCAGTGCTTTGGAAAGCCGAGGTAGGAGGATCACTGGAGGCCAGGAATTCAAGACTGGCCTGGGCAACATAGAGAGACCCCATATCTATTAAAAAAAAAAATCAGCTGGGTGTGGTGTGTGCACCTGCAGTCCTAGCTACTGTGGAGGCTGAGGTGGGAGGATCACTTCAGACCGGGAGTTCAAGGCTGCAGTAAACTATGATCACACTATGACGCTCCAGCCTTGATGACATAGTGAGACCCTGCCTCTAAAAAAATTAAATAAATTTTAAAAAATGTTTAAAGAAAAGAATGTAACATCTTTAAAATACTGAAAGAAAAATGTCAGGCTAGAATTCTATGCGTGGTAACACTATCTTTCAAAAAAGGAAGGTAAAATAAAGATTTTTTTGAACAAACAAAAGTTGAGACAATTCATTGCCATTAGACTTGCTCTACAAGAATTCTTAAAGGAAGTTCTTCAGGCACAAGAAAAATAACATGAAAATTTCAAAACACTAAAAAATGAAGAGCACTATAATAGGAAATACATAGGCAAATATAAAAGCCATTTTTCTAGTTTAATCTTGTTTATTTCTTGTCTTTAAAACTTATTCCTTATAGAAGAAAAGAATAACAACATACGGTAAGGTTTGTAAATTATGTTACCATAAAATATATGACCAATATTACATAAAAGAAGAAATGAAAGCATACTTCTATAAAGTTCTTGTACTATATATGAAAAGGTATAATATTATTTGAAGATATACTGTCATACATTAAAGATTTATATTATAAACTGTAGAGCAGCCATTAAAGCAAAACAGAGTTGTATAGGTTATAATTCAATAGCTACATAAAAATAATAAATACTTAATCCAAAAGAAGTTAGAAAACAATGGAATGAAGAAAAAATAAAATAAATAATAAACAAATGGCCTTTTATATCCTTCACAAAAAAACACTCAAAATGGATCATAAACTTAAATATGAATCATAAAACTACTGGAGGACAACAGGTAAAAATCAAGATGACCTTGGCTATAGTGATGACTTTTTAGATACAACACTGAAGGCATGATTTATGAAAGGAATAATAAGTTAGAATTCATTAAAAGTAAAAACTTCCACTCTGCAAAAGACACTATCAAGAGAAAGAGTTGACAATCCACATACTAGGAGGAAATATCTTTAAAAGACATTTCTGACAAAGCACCGTTATGCAAAGTATTCAAAGAACTCTTAAAATGAAACAATAGGAAAATTAGTAAACTTGCCAGGCACAATGGCTCACACTTGTAATCGCAGCACTGTGGGAGGCCAAGACAGGCAGATCACCTAAGGGCAGGAATTCAAGACCAGCCCGGACAACATGGTGAAACTCTGTCTCTCCTAAAAATACAAAAATGCCCAGCGCATGGTGGTGCACATCTGTAGTCCCAGCTACTCATCTCGTGAGGCTGAGGCAGGAGAATCTCTTGAACCCAGGAAGCGGAGGTTTCAGTGAGCAAGGCCACGTCACTGCACTGCACTCCAGCCTGGGCAACAGAGCTAGACCATCTCAAGAAAAAAAAAAAAAAAAAAAAAGAAAATTAGTAACATGACTAAAAACTGGGCAAAATACCTGAACAGACACCTCACCAAAGAAGATACACAGATGACAAACACGTGAAAAGGTACGTCACATCATATGTTATCAGAGAAATTTAAGTTAAAAGAATAATAGCCAGGTGCAGTGCCTCACTCCTGTAATCCCAGCACTTTGGGAGGTTGAGGTGGGAGGACCTCTTGAGCCCAGGAGTTCAAGACCATTCTAGGCAACATGGCAAAACCCTGTCTCTACAAAAAATTAGCTGGGCACAGTGGCACGTGTTTATAGTCCTAGCAACTCAGGAGACTGAGGTAGGAGGATAATCTAAGCCTGGGAGGCAGAGGTTACAGTAAGCCTAGATAGCACCAGTGCACTCCAACGTGAGTGACAGAGTGAGACCCTATGTCAAAAAAAAAAAAAAGAAAAAAAAAAAAAAAAGAAAAAGAAAGAAAGAAGGAAAAAGAAAAAAAAAAAAGAAAAAGAAAGAAAGAAAGAAAAAGAAAGAAAGAAAGAAAAAGAAAAAAAAAAAAGGGTAGCACAACATACCCATTAGAATGACCAAAATTCAGAATACTGACAACACCAAATGCTGACAAGGTTTGAAGCCATTAGAACTCGTTCATAGAGGATTTTTAGGACAGTGAAAGTATTCTATATGGTACTATATTGGTGGATACATGTCAGTGAACATAGAATGTACACGTCAAAGCCTATAGAACATAGAGCACCAGGAATGAGCCCTGGTGTAAACCATAGCTTTGGATGATAATGATGTGTCAACAGAAGTTTATCAGTTGTAACAGATGTACCATTTGAGTACAGGATGTTGATGGTTGGGGAGGATGAGGTGGGGAATGGATGGGTGAGAAAGGGGTGATCAGGAGATATGTGAGAACTCTCTGTACTTTCTCCTCAATCGTGTGGTGAATCTAAAACTGCTCTAAAAATAAAGTGTATTTAATGAAATAGAAAGATAGTAAACTTAAACCTGGTTATATAGGTAATTCTATTAAATGCAAATTGTCTAAAATCCTAAATTAAAAGTCAGAGTTGTCAGATTAAAAAGCAAGACCCTACTATATACTCTATACAGGATACCCACTTTAAATATAATGGTACAGATAGGATAAAGGAATGAAAACAAATCATAAGAAAACTAGAGTGGCTACATTCATGTTAGACAAAGCAGTTTCCAGAACAAGAGATATTGCCAGGTATAAAGAAGAATATTTTGTAATGAAAAAAATTCCAGCACTTTGTAAACCCAGCACTTTGGAAGGTTGAGGCAGGTGGATCACTTGAGCCCAGGAGTTCAAGACAAGTCTGGACAACATGACAAAGCCTGTCATTACAAAAAAAAAAAAAAAGAAGAAGAAGAAAATTAGCCAGGTATGGTGGCACACACCTGTAGTCCAAGCTACTTAGGAGGCTGAGGTGGGAGGATCATCTGAGCCTGGGGATGTTGAGGCTGTAGTGAGCTATGATTACACCACTGTATTCCAGCCTGGGCTACAGAATGAGACCCTATCTGAAAACAAAAAAAAAGGACATGAGATGAGGAAACTAAATGCATATGGAACTAATTACACAGCTTCAAAATAGATGAAGCAAAAATTTATAGAATTGAAAAGAGAAATAGAAAACTCTCAATTATAGTTGGAAATTTCAACACTTCTCTCTCAGTAACCGATAAAACAAACACAACGATCAAAAAGGATATAACCTACTTGACCTAATTTACACTTACTCAAACATTCCACCTCAAGACAGAAGAAAACTTTATTTCCTAGTGCACATGTAGCACCCAGTAAGATTGACTACATTCCTGGCTGTAAAACAATTCTCAGACATTTAAAAAGATTGAATCATACAAAGTATGTATGTTCTCTGAGTGTGTATGTGGAATGATAAACACCCAAATATGCCCATGCTCTAATCGCTGGAACCTGTGCATTAGGTTACATGGGAAATAGGAATTAATGTTGCAGACAAAATCAAGGTTGCTAATCATTTTACCTTAAAATACAGAGATCATCCTGGATTGTCTGGGTAGACCCAATGTAATCCACAAGGTCCTTAAAAGTGGAAGAACTTAAAAGGTCTTCAGGGACCAAGGTTAGGTAGTTACCAGGTGTATAAAATGGTCAAAAATGAACAAATTAAACACATAAGGTGTGTGTAATTTAATGTATATAAAGTATATGTGAATTTTAGATACACACAGAACATTTGCAAGGGCTAAACTCTACAGTTAAAACAAATGTTCACCACTGCTACTTCCACTGAGTACAAGATGCCACAAGTTAGGCAATACAGCTATCAGTGGGCTGTGGATGCTGCCACTGGATCCACACGTAGCTTTCTTCTGTAAACTAGATACGATCACACAGAGGTAATCATCATCTCTTGAGTGGATTCTACAAGGTCCATCCTTCCTCCTTTCACCGGATTTTTGCCAAGGACCCTGGTGAGGCAATTTGATTGGCAGCACCTAGGTCATGTGTCCATAGACGGGATGCTCAGGACGTGAATATCTGACATTTTCAGGGAGCAAGCTCTACTTCTTACTAGGCATTTTTCACACGTAAGTCAAAACTTTAGACATTGAGAAGTCAAGAAGTCTAACAAATATCCCCAAACTCACTTGTAACTTAGTCATAGTGAAAACACTGACCACTTAAAATTTTAAATTGAATTTCCAAATAAGAACTTTTTTAGAAATACAATGGTACATGTAAACACTGTTACTGAGAATTTTTGTATCAGACTTGCCCATTACCCTGACTCCTGCCTGTGGTGCACTTTGAGCTATTCAGGAGCTGAGGATATGGTTAAACTATTTTTTCTTTGTTTACTTTCATTTTACCCCATTCAAATCTACCTCAGGCTACAAAACCACTTCAGTCAGAGAGAGCAAATTGCTCAGTCTGTCTTTTCATCCTCATTGTTTACAGGTTTTACCTTATTTCTAGCCTCTTGAATATACTGTGCTGCCCAGTCCCTATAACCAATCCTCACCTAAGATGGTGTAGAATTTTACCACACCCACTCTCTGGTGCACAGCAATGGATCACACTCTCTGCTAGATACTGTTTCGACTTCATATCCCATATCCAACAGCTGTGCTAAAGACTTTAAAGGGAACTAAGGACACTCTACCTTGTACATGGTTCTGGTAACTCCATTCATTCTATATCCCTAGGCTAACTTTTCTAGGAACTGGAGTTTTGCTTCGGGTTTGGAACTATCTGCAAAAACTCTTCTGCTTTTAACTACAACCATGAAACACCCATAGCTGCCGATACTACGTTGAGGACACCATGTAGCTTTTTATAAAGGTAGTCGGGCCTTTCAAATATGAAGCCATTTCCACCTTTTGGTTCCCTTTATGCCACTTCTACTAAGGAGGCCTCAGTCAAACCTAGTTAGGTTCACAATCATGATGATTATATGAACTAATCCTGCAATGGCTTTCTCTTAAACTTTTCATTCTTTGAGCATGTTATGGTTCAAATGTGTCTCCCAAAAGGCATGTGTTCAAAACTTAATCCCCAAGCACAGGAGTTAGAAGGTGGAGCATAATGTGAGGTGTTTAGATAATGAAGGCTCCAATCAAATGAAGAGAATAATGCTGATTATAAAAGGGCTTGAGGCTCTGAGTTCAACCTCTTGTTCGCTTTTGCTCTCTCTTGCCCTTCCACCTTCTGCCATGGGATGATACAGCAAGAAGGCTCTGGCCAGATATGGACTTCTTAACATTGGATTTCCCAGGCTCCAGAACTGTAAGAAATAAGCCTGTATAAATTACCCAGTCTCTGGTATTCTTTATAGAAGCACAAAGTGGACTAAGACAGACCACTTAATGATTTTCATTGTTTCACCACAGCAATAATTTTCCAACAGGGTTGTTGTGGGACCACCTCCCCCAAAGGATGTTTGAAAATGTGTGGAGGTATTTACTGATAACACATTGATGGAAGGTGTTCCTATCACTCAGAGAGTAGAACCAGAGATCCTAACTGTCCTGCAGTGCTCAATAAAGAGTTACACAATAAAGAATTGTCCTACCACAGATGCCAAGAATCACAATTTTTAGTCAGAAAAATCCCAAGTCAAGTCTAGCTTCCATCAACTTGAGTCTTGGGAAAGATACTAAATCTCTCTCTGAGTCTTAGTTGTTTTTATAAAACTCTGCTTAAGAATAAAATAATAGTATTTATCTCAGATTTTTTAAGGAAAAGTGAACAATTATATGTGCCTTGTTTAGCAGAATGTCCACAATATAGTAAACAGTAAGTATTGGTATATTAATCGTAATACTAGGAATATCAGTAGAAGGGAGATAATTAATTTTAGAGAGTAGACATGAAAAGTATCAAAAGAGTGTTGCATCTAAAATTCAGTTTGGAAAGACAGAGGGATTCTGGATGACAAGCATCATATGTATGCTATTCCCATTTGAGAAAAATACAATATAGAGTTTTTTCTTAATCCAGAGTAAACAATAATGTAATCTGAATATTTTCCTTTAGGCTTCAAAAATATTCTTTTTTATATTACTTGTAATAATTATAAAAGAGTTTTTTTTTTTTTTGTCTTTCACAAAACGTCCAATATTCATTAGAGCATCTCTGGAAAAAAAGAGCTGTAGCTTCTATCATACTCACCACCTTGTCTATCCAGATTAAGAAAGCAACCAAAATGGTTCAAAACTAGATGAACATCAAATCACTGTCATATGCACATACAGAGCTAAGAAAATGCTATACATACTGATTTTTTTAAGTTGACAGTGTATAGGAAATAGCAATAATGAGAGAGGCTGTGCATGTGGAAAACAGGAATCTCTATTGTTTCCTGTCAATTTCTCTGTGAATCTAAAACTGTTCTAAATAATAAAATATTTTTAAATAAATCTGTTGTGTAAAAAATAAAGCTCAATAAAGTTGCTATATTTAAACATTGAATGGTGCCTTGATGGCATGGGAAACAACTGGAATAAAAAGTGTCTTTTACTAATATAGACACTAACTAATGGAGTATGCTCTTTTTATGTTCTTTTTTTTTTTTTTTTTTTTTTTTTTTTTGAGACAGAGTCTCACTGTGTCGCCCAGGCTGGAGTGCAGTGGCATGATCTCCGCTCACTGCAAGCTCCGCCGCCTCCTGAGTTCATGCCATTCTCCTGCCTCAGCCTACCGAGAAGCTGGGACTACAGGCGTCTGCCACCACGCCTGGCTAATTTTTTTTGTATTTTTAGTAGAGACGGGGTTTCACCGTGTTAGTCAGGATGGTCTCAATCTCTTGACCTCGTGATCCGCCCGCCTCGGCCTCCCAAAGTGCTGGGATTACAGGCGGGAGCCACCGCGCCCGGCCCTTATGTTCTTAAAATAAAGAAGCACATTACTTGATCTTTCTGTAAAACTTGCATATACTACATTAAAAAGAACTTGAACCGGGCACGACTAACTCATTATGAATGGCACACTGAGCCCGATTTAGAGTAATAAGCATAATGTCATAGGCATAACTCATTGCCAGACATACATAAAATTTCCTTTCCTGTAATTATTAAAATATATGCTCCAATTTCCAAGCAAACATGGTTTCAAGCATCAAGAATCTTTCCAAATTTCACCATCAAATATTTCACAATTAAAACATTAAATACATTTACTAAAAGAGGTCAAGTAATAGTATAATCCATCCTTTTTTTTTTTTTTTTTTTTTTTTTTTGAGACAGAGTCTCGCTCTTTCACCCAGGCTGGAGTGCTGTAGCATGGCCTCAGTTCATTGCAACCTCTGCCTCCCATGGTCAAGCAATTCTCCTGCCTCAGCCTCCCCAGTAGCTAGGATGATAGGCATGCACCACCTCACCCAGCTAATTTTGTATTTTTAGTGGAGACAGGGTTTCACCATGTTTGCCAGGCTGATCTTGAATTCCTGACCTCAAGTGATCCTCCCACCTCAGCCTCTGAAAGTGCTGGGATTATAGGCATGAGCCACCTGGCCTGGCCCATTCTAATTTATTTTTTATTTTATTTTTATTTTTATTTTTGAGACAGAGTTTCACTCTTGTTGCCTAGGCTGGAGTGCAGTGGTGCCATCTCTGCTCACTGCAACCTCTGCCTCCCAGGCTCAAGCCATTCTCCTGCCTCAGTGTCCCAAGTAGCTGGGACCACAGGCACCCACCCCCATGTCTGCTTGAACTCCTGGGCTCAAGCAATCAGGTGCTTTGTCCTCCCAAAACACTGAGATTATAGGCCTGAGACACTTGCACCCGACCGTCTTTCTATTTTTAGAAGGCAGTGTGAAACAGATTCACCGTACACCAGTATCAGTCCCAGGGGAGGACTCTGCACACCTTACCAATACCATGCACTACTATTAGTCCCCTTGTGTGAGACTGGTGCGATAGAACTCACACAACGAATTAAGCAAAGCAACTTTATTACTTACAGGTAGGCTTCAAGGGACAATAAAAGCCTAGGATTCATGGCAAGCTGGTCCTTTAAGGCTCAGGAAAGTTGCCCAGGACTGATGGAGTCTCAACTGCACATGCCACATGTCATACTGCAGCTGAAGTGCCCCCTAAAGGCACTTCGTTCTGGGTTTTATACTGAGGATCAACTTAACACACTGGGTAAAAAGTGTTGCCCGATGTTCTACTCTAGGAAGGACAAGAACAGAGCCCCGCCTTCTCTGGCCAGTTCCTCTTTATCTCCCGATGTTACATGCCTTGCACATTCTACAGTTATTCTTCAGAATTAAAAGAAAGAAAGGTGAGGAAGAACTGGGTGACCAAGGCCAACTGGGGTTTTGTCCTGCAGGCATATAATTTCAGAAAGTACTACTATTAATATAAGCACCGACGTTAAAATGTAACCTCGGCATAATGCTGTACCTGCCAATCCTAAATGAACAGTCACAGAGGCAGCAGGGACAGAGGGCATAGCATAATTTAAGGCAAAAAAATACATATATATCAAACTTAAACCTGTGAAATATCTATCTGCATTTATAGAATAAAAAATAGATTAATATTTTTCATGTCAAACATGATGTCTATTTAAAATGAAATAAACTTAGCATCCAGAATATTTAAACATTATTATGATATGAAACACATTTAAATTATCTGCTTTTTTTCTTATTTTCAGTAAGATTTTCATTATAAAAGACAAGAGTCTCATGATATACATTGATCTTCATAAATCAGTAGTTTTCTAGGATCTTCTCCCTTTACTGTGTACTTTCCACCTGACACAAATCTTTTAACACCATTGGCTTGTTCTTAATAAGTTTGTAAAATAATATTATTAATAGGGAGTAAGTTGATTTTTCATTATATAGTATAAAAACACATATATAAAATATGCACATCCTTGTGTATTTTTATCATGTGCTTCATAGAAATATGCAGCTTTAAAATTTCTTTTACCAGAATTTCATTCCCTTTTAGATATTCTTATTCTGGCAATTTGACACTAATCTTGTACCTTAGAAAGTACAACATAAGCCTGAAAAGATTTAATATGATCTAAAGGAATCAAAGCTAAACTCCACACTCCAAAAACTAGTGGTAAAAAGAGAAAGGTAATAACATATCATGTACTAGAATTTTAAGATAGCTGACAGACCCCATGCAAAAACACAAGCAATACAATTTTTTCCTACAGAACATCTGAATAGCAGGCTCAAAAAAAAAATAAGTTTTGTTTCTTCTCTACTTCTTTTTATATTCCATTAAATTAAGTTACTATTTTTTAACAATTATTATACATTGCCCTGCACACACCACTATGGTTGCCACAGAGGCTGTTCAAGAGAGAAACTGATTATCACAACATATACAACAACATGAAAAAACTGATGCTCAGAAATGATGCCAAGCTAGTAGATAAACCTGAGAACTGAGCACACTGAGTAACTACAAAATGAACCATTTATTTTAATATTGCTAAAAGATATATAGACTAATGTGAAAAATTATTGCTAGTTTCATTATTATCTTTGTTATTTGTATGGAAATATAACAATGCATTATAGCCGAATTTAACACATAGTATATGGAAGAAAAGAGGAAAAGAAATCAAAGGGCAAGGAAGGAAAGGGGATGAAAGAAGGCAAAGAAGAGAAGAAAGGCTGGAAGAAGCTGAGCATTCTGCAGACATAACCTCCATCCATTCTTATAGGATAAGAATCCTACAATTGAGAGATATTATTGTCCATATTTTATATATAAGAAAACTAGTTAGGACATACTATCTTTCCCAAAGTAAATATATTACAAAACTGGCATTTAAATCTAGTTTTTTGCTGAATCCAAAGTCCATGCTCTTTTCTCATCCCCCGGATACTTCCTCCGGCCACCTACTTTTTGACTTAGGAGTAATGTCAATGCATGCGAAAAACCAAGGTCTATCCAGTGGGGAAAGTTGAGCTCCTTCCGATAAATTCTGCATTAGACAGTCAGTTGACTGTTGGATGAGTGTCTAACCATTCCACAAAGATTTCTTCTTTCTCTGACCACAGCAAGTGACAGAGAGATTTCTCACCTTCCAGTTAGTATCCATTAGCAAGCAACACTCTGGAAGTCTAGTCCTCATAAAACCACAATGCAACAAATGTGTTGAAGATAATGCACAGCCAAGCTTAGAATGCTTCACCGCCTGTCATTTTCTCCCTCTGGGTTCGTCACCCATTGTTATCTATTATTTATATTACATCACAAAGTGTAACTTTATTGACGAGGTAAAGCCTGTGTCAGAAAGGTCACAGACTTAGTTCACTTCCTGTGCCTTCAGCAATTCTTCAATTCATTCGCTTTTTTAAAAATTAATAAGTTTTTGAGTGCCTGAATGGAAAACCCATCAACTTTTAATGAAATTTTTGAACCATTTTTATACACATAAGAAATATATAAACCTAATTAATATTTGGCTAGAGTAATAAACTTTAACTTCTAAAGAACTTTGTCCATTGTAGAGGTAGTCTCCACATTGAAAGATGAGCCAAAGTGTCACCAAGGTGTCACAGACCTCAATAGCAGAAGCAAAAGTCAATGATCTGTTCAACATTTTGAGTTCAGTTCAGGTGAAACAACACACATTACTAAAAAATAATGCCATTCCCTAATCCTAATATTGAGCCCATAACTCAGGGTGGAACTGTCTCCCTAGAAGGCATCCTAAAACGTAGAGGGAATGTGCTATACACAACTAGTGACCAGGGCATCAGTGAGGGCTGGGAGTGAGGAACAATGAAAATTATTTGGCAATGTGCAGGGACAGTCCTTTACAAGGAAGAATTGCCCACCCAATGTCAATAGCACCCAGTGAAAAATACCACATTGGCCCATTAAAAAAAAATAACATCATTAGCCCAATCTACATTATATTTGGCTTTCATGATGCCTTAAAATAAAGTTAAATGGAGTGTGTGCATTTCAGGATGACAGGTACTTGTCACTCTATTTTCTTAAACCTATGTTTGTAGCTCAATTAAGTTATCTATCAGTCCCGTAAAGGCATTTAAAGATGACAACTCCTAAATCCTGATTATTATACCACTATGTAAATGGATGACTCCATCCGGATTGGGCAAATAATACATTCTTTAAAACTCTCTTAGTTCTGTACATGTAGATCAATCACAGGTCCCAAAATCTTGAGCAGTTCATTTTGCCTCATTAGAACTCAGGAAAGAGAATAAAAAATCAATAAAATTATTGAATTATATGCAGATTTAAGAAAGTTTTAAAAATTGAGTTTTTCCAAAGTCTTCAAAAAGGGTTCTACAACTGTTCTACAGCCCCTGAAAGCTCTCTTATAGAGAGAACGAAAATGTATTAATTTTCCTCTTTGTCAAGTCAGACAAAATTAAATTTAAATTTTGTTTAAATTTAAATATTAAATTCGCTTTTTTAAAAATTAATAAGTTTTTGAGTGCCTGAATGGAAAAAAATTTAAAATAAATTTTAAATATCTACAAATTAAAAAGTATTTATTTTTTATGTGAACTTCAAATACGAGAATTGTTTTGTTAGTGTGAAGTTTTATTGCAAGTTCTCAATTATGTGTTGTAATTTATTGATCTGGATTATAAAATGATTTCTCAAATATGTGATAATTGCTAAATTCTTTGGTTTAACCTTATTTTATTTTTTTAATTTTAAATTTCAATTGTAACAGAGGTTCTTTGAGCAAATGAAATGATAAAATACAAACATTTAAAATGTTTGTATTATAAAATCCCTTGACAAAGCTAAACCATACCTTTTTTCTGTGACTTTATAATCACAGTTCCTTACCAACAGTAATCTCTGACTTTTGACAGAATGCAGATCAACTCTGTTCATTTTCATAACTTAGAAAGGCATTATACACTATATACTATTTGGGGTCTGGATTCTTTTGGTCAATATTATGATAATAAGATTTATCCAAATTGCCAGGAAATTAACTTTTAATACATACTAGAGCTATCCTGTGACCACCTGCATCGTAATTATCTGGGAATGCTTCACTTTTAAAAAGGCAGGGACCAGGTCCCAGCCTAGGCCTAGAAAATCTAAAACTCTGGGAGGAGGAAGGAGATTAAGTCCAAATTTCTACCTTGTATAAGCTCCTCTACTAATAAATTTAGCCTATCAAAGCTTTAGATTCTACACTAAAAACTTAACGTTTCTATTTACTTTCTTAATTCAACGATAATTTTTTACCAGGCATTTTTCAGAGAGGCTGTACTTTTTATGACATCATGCCAATTACAGAGATACTTCAGACCCAAAACTGATTAGTTGTACTTTTAATAGTTTTAATAACCTGCAAAATCCATTAACAATTTTTTCCAAATTCAGTATCTTAGCACACGTATTTCTTAAGAGAATCATTCTGTAGTCTTAAACATTTTAGTATCACAAAAAATTAGATAGATTTAGTCATTCCACAACATATATATACTTCAAAACTTCAGGTATATGATAAATGCCTACAATTTTATGTGTCAATTAAAAAAAACAAAATTTTATAGTATCTGTGATGTGTTTTTAATTTTTTCTAAAATTTCTTCTGCCTTTCATTATGCAGTCACTAAGTGCTTGAAATCAAATAGAACCAAGTTAATTGTGATGGTTGTCTTAAACCTACAAGTAATATAATGACAGTTTTACTATTGAAGCACCATGCTTTCTAGTAATATTAGGATGAAAAACCAGCAGAGAAACATGCAATGAACTTAACAGTGATGAAACTTATCTAGGGCTCATTGCTATAGGATGTATTGTCTTTCTCCTAAAAAGAGAGTGGAAAGAGAAATTGTATTTCAAATAACCCTTGACAATTCAAAAGATGTAAGAACTTGCTGAAATGTCATGGTCATTCGCTTGCGGCTAACATTAGAAGTGTTAAATCACAATTAGATTTAACACATATAATCAGGCTGGAGGTGTCTCTAGTAGCCTCCAGTAAACACTCTCTCTCTCTCTCTCAGCAAGATCTTGTACAGATATCTCTCTGATGACACCATCATCGTTATAAGTATGAATGAATTTCAGAAGCTCATTGATGCCTCTTCAAACAAACTAGTACTTGCTGAATGGTATGAGCTTTTCAAAGATGGCCTTAATCTGCTTCTTTTTCAAGACATGTCAATTTTGTTCTTAAGGGAGACTCTTCAATATGACAGAACCTAAATATGGTTCTTTTTATTCCCAGATACTTCATTTATTTATTTGTCTATTTATCTATTTACTTATTTATATTTCAATAGCTTTAGGGGTACAACTGACTTCATTCCAGTTACTGTGAAAGATATTCTTCATTTTTTATGACTGAGTAGTATTTCATAGTATTTATATACCACATCTTATTTATCCACTCATCAACTGATGGGTACCGAGGTTGATTCCATATATTTGCAATTATGAATTGTGCTGTGATAAACATATGAGTGCAGGTATATTTTTGATATAATTACTTCTTTTTCTTTGGGTAGGTACCCAGTAGTTTATTTGCTGGAAGGCCCCAAAAGCAATTGCAACAAAAATGAAAATAAATAAATGAGACTTAATTAAACTAAAAAAAGCTTCTGCACAACAAAAGAAATAATCAATAAAGTACATAGACAACCCTATGGAGTGGGAGAAAATATTCACAAACTCTATATACAATAAAAGACTAATATTCAGCATCTACAAGTAATTCAAACAAATCAGCAAGAAAAAAATGAATAACCCCATCAAAAAGTGGGCAAATGACATGAAGAGACATTTTTCAAAAGAAACTATACAAATGGCCATCAAAGATATGAAAAAGATGCTCAATATCACTAATCATCAGGAAAATGCATATTAAAGTCACAATGAGATACCACCTTACCCCAGCGGGATGGCCATTTTTTTTTTTTTTACTTTTATTTTACTTCAGGGGTACACGTGCAGGTTTGTTATATAGGTGAACTTGTGTCTGCAGGGTTGCTGTGCAGACTACCTCATCTCCCAGGTATTAAGCCTAGTACCCATTAGATATTTTTTCTGATCCTCTTCCTCCTCCCAACCTCGACCATCTGGTAGCCCCCAGTGTGTGTTGTTCCCCTCTATGTGTCCATGTGTTCTCATCATTTAGTTCCCACTTATAAGTGAAAACATGCAGTATTTGGTCTTCTGTTCCTGTGTTAGTTTGCTAAGGATAACGGCCTCCAGCTCCATCCATTTTCCAGCAAAGAACACGTTCTCACTCTTTTTTAAGGCTACATAGTATTCCATGGTGTATACGTGCCACATTTTCTTTATTCAGTTTATCACTGATGGGCATTTAGGTCAATTCCTGTCTTCGCTATTGTGAATAGTGCTGCAAAACACATACTCGTGCAAGTGTCTTCATAATAGAAGGATTTATATCCCTTGAGGTATATGCCCAGTAACGGATTGGTGGGTGGTCAAATGGTATTTCTGTTTTTAGGTCTCTGAGGAATTGCCACACTGTCTTCCATAATGGTTGAACATTATAAATTGAACAATTTACACTTCCACCAACAGTGGATAAGCATTCCTTTCTCACTGCAACTTCGCCAGCATCTATTATTTTCTGACTTTTTAATAATAGCCATTCTGACTGGAGTGAGATGGTAGCTCACCATGGTTTTTATTTGCATTTTTCTAGTGATCAGTGATACTAAGCTTTTTTTAAAATGATTGTTTGGCCACATGTATGTCTTCTTTTGAATAGTGTTGATATCCTTTGCCCATTTTTAATGGAGTTGGAAAAGTCATTATTAAAATGTCAAAAAACAATAGATGGCACAGATGCAGTGAAAAGGGAACACTTATACGCTGTTGGTAGGAATGTAAATTAGTACAACTTCTATGGAAAACAGTATGATTCTTTAAGACTGTAAATCTCAGTGTTAGTATTATGTAAAATGGATCCTAGTTTACACTCTAAGGCCAATGATATCTTTTTTTATTTATTTATTTTTTGAGATGGAGTCTCACTCTGCCACCCAGGCTGGAGTGCAATGGCACGATCTCAGCTCACTGCAACCTCCACCTCCCGGGTTGAACTGATTCTCATGCCTCAGCCTCCTGAGTAGCTGGAATTACAGGCATGTGCCACCACACTCGGGTAATTTTTGTATTTTTGGTAGAGACGGGGTTTCTCTATGTTGGCCAGGCTGGTCTCAAACTCCTGGCTTCAAGTGATCCACCTGCCTCAGCCTCCCAAAGTGCTGGGATTACAGGTATGAGCCACCATGTCCAGCCAGGCCAATGATTCTTGATAGCATAAGTTCATGAGATTTAGTTTTAAATACTGAAATAGGGTTGCTAAAGTTCAAAGAAAATTTTTAAATATTTTAGAAATGCCAGATTATTCAGACAGTACAAAAATTTTTTTACATGGAAAGCCACTTAAAATAGCTTAAGATAATAAGCTTAAGTAAGCAAATAGAGTGTTTACATTTGGGAATCTCAAAAAAATATTGTGCAGTCTTAGCATCACTGGGCAGAAACAATTTTCAAGGGATTCCCTAACTCATTTTCTTGCTTTCATGCAGCAGGATGATTTTCCTAGTTTTCAAGGTATTCATAAAGAAAGAACCCACATAATAATTTTTTTAAAGAGATATTTCTTTCCCTCTAATGTTTATATCTAAAGACATACCATTCACGAACCTGGGAGGTGGAGGTTATAGTGAGCTGAGATCGCACCTCTGCAGTCCAGCTGGGCGACAGAGCAAGACTCTGTCTTAAAAAAAATTAATTAATTGTTTTAAAAATAAAGACATACCATTCATTACTCCATTTTTTAAGACTTAAATTCTATAACTTAGAGTTATTGTTATATAGACAAAATTCTTCTCTCCCTCATGTCTTCATCTTGGACCACAGAGAAGATAATGCCATTCTCTTGGAGGAGGAAGCTTCTCTACTTCTCTCCAGTCCTTACTCTAGTTATCAATGGAAAAGTAGCTATGAGGGCTAGACTCCCTGTGAGGCATGTCCCATGAATTGGGGGTGAAGTTACTTTGTTTCAAAAGCAGGTTAACAAGTCTCATCATTGTGTCCTTGTTTTATTCAGTAATTTTACTCAGGCTTCATGACAAGCAGGCTCTTCAGGATCAAACAATTCTTTGTCCCTGTTCTTGCAGTGTCTTTATCTGTCACTAAAAGGATAAGTCACTTTAACCTTTTGCAGATGAGCTCATTATCTTCAAGAGAGTGGGAAGCCTCAAAAATGTGGACCTCAAGTCTTAGTCTTCTCAATTATAAATATGGAGATAACAGTTCCTCATATGATGAACTGTAGAAAATAAATGAAACAACATAAAGTGTGGTGCAAACAATAAAGCACTATACAAATGCATGTTCCTTAAGAATAACTTCTATCATCTAGAAAATAATGGAGTTAGATTAAATTATTTTTAAGGAGCCATTACTTTCTAACATTATCTCTAGTCCAGACCTATCTATTGAGTCTCAGACCCTTAATCCAATTGCCTAATTATATTTTTACCTAATGAATACACATTAGGTAACCACATAAATACTTTAAAAAGCCACTTGGCTAATTCACAGGTCCAAATTCAACATGTCCAAAAATAAACTCGCATCTTTCTTTTTGGTTTTCGGTCAGTGTTCCCTATTTTCATAAAATGTCATGTCATCTACTTGATGACCCAAGTCAGAAACCAGAAAATTATTCTTGACTCCTTTCTTACACTCAAATCCAATTAATCACCAACTGTTCTTAATTCTTCCTCCTAAACATCTTTCAAATTGGTCCTCAGGTCTCCATGTACACTGCCATCACCCTAGTTCAAGTCACCATTTTCTCTCACCTGGACTATCGCCATCAATTCTGAAAGAGACTCCACAAGTAATTATTTTCCCTTCTCTCTAAATTTCATCTCACTCGAGACAGAGTGAGGCGAAGTTTAGAATACAAATCTGGCCATGCCATTCTTCTTAAAACACACACAGTATCCTGTTGTTGTTAAGATAAAGTCCAAGTCCTTAACGTATCTAAAAATGTCCTGGCCTGATCCAATACCTGTTTCTTTCTGCAGCCTCTCCTTATACCTTGCCAATGCATGATTTCCATTCTCCAATCATTCTGTCTTTCTAATCCTTTGAGAGTCCTCTGTCCATCTCCCTCACTTATGTGCCTTGACAGCTCACACCCATTCTTTAGTTGTTCACTTCAGTGTTACTCTCTCATAGGAGACTTCCCTAATTCCCTCTCACCGCATTTTCAAGTGAAATTTTTATTATATGCTCACTGAATATGATGTAGTTCTCCTGTGCAGCATATGTCAGATGTAGTGAGTTATGGGGTTTAATGATAAATGGATTATTATTAATAATAATATGAATATATATTATTATGAGGTTTACTGATAAACTCAGACTTTGTAGGGAGAAAATATGTTTATCTCAAAATGACTGTATCTCAGCCATCCTGTGCTTGCCTGGCACACTTATAGATAGAAAGAATTAAAGGATGGAGCGGGGGATGGAGGGATAGAGGAAGGGAAATCTCATACATCACATTGAATATAAATTAAACATAAATAATCCAAACATAGTATCATCATGTTTCTCGTGGTTTTTGCTTTTTTTTTAGAAATAAGTGTGTACAATACAAATAAAGATCTATGACTTCTGTTTCTACCAAATTTTAAAGTCCCCTTATCTGTAAACTCAAGGATTTCCTGATTTTTATTGTTACCTACTAATAATAGATCTTTACTAACAATAATTGTGTGTCAGTAAAATAAAGCCCTTCAAGAATAAATTTTAAAGCCATGATGGTATTTTTAAGGCCATGTACAGTTTTGATGGATTAGGAATAGCATACTAAAATTAAGAAGGTCTTATCAAGAAATTGTTTGTATTAGTTAGGGTAATACTAGCTGCAGTAACAAACCCAAAAATATATGATGCCTCAAACACAATAGAAATTTATTTCTTGTTTGTCTAAAGTCCAGCTTTTTTTTCCTGAATACCAAAGGACCCTCATCTAAGCAGCAATTCAGGGAGTAAGGGTCTTTTTTTCTGTGACTCCATATTTCCAATATGTGCTTTCCAAGGCCACTGGGCCCAGCTGAGCCAAGCTGGTGAAAGAAGAAAAAGGTTTGAAGGTTGCCTCAGAGTTCCGTAAGCCAAACCTGGAAATGGAGCCTGTCACTTTTGCTCACATTGCAATGGATAGATCTCCAGTACATAGCTGCAACTGAGTGCAAGGGAGGCTGGAAAGTACAGGTTAACTCTATGACTAAGAAGAGGAATTATGGTTTGAACAGCTGGCCAGTCTCCACCATACCATTGCTTCTCCACTAAGATTTCCCATTGGTCTTCTCTCAACACATTCACCTCAATTTATTTTTCCTCAAAGTTTATTCTTCAAAGTTGACAATTCTGACCAATAACAGAATATTTAAAGTATAATAACATAATTATTATGTACAGCATACAATCTCAACATTACAATACTTGTATAATAATTTTCTCTTGAACAATAATTTCATGCAAATGAATCAGATACTTCCCATTGTTAACTTTCTACTTATAATTCTCCTTTTCTAAAAAATAGGAAAAGGAAATAATCTTCATAGGTATATTTATAAAGAAGTATAAAAACAAAGTTAGTAAGAGAATGACTTTAGCTTAGAAACTATTCATTTTATAACAATTGTATAAAGAAACTTGAATGACACAACTTAATTTATGCACATGCTAATATGAATAATAAAATTAGCACTTAGTGAATGTCAGCTACACTTATCTGTATAGTAATATTCATTTGCATGAATTGAGAATTCTCCATTATTGATACAAGAAAAAAGTGAAACAAAAAGAGGAAGCTACAGTGACTAATAAGTCTGTCAGAGTAACTACAATGGAGGAAACACAGATATTCAACAAAGGCTCGATGTAGCCATCTCACTCTTAAGCCAAACTTGATTGCACCATAACATTGAAACCTGCTTCAATGAAACTGCCAAACAAATGTTTCTGACACTTCTCAATCTCCTTGAATTTTCTTATATGTCCTACTCAAATTCCAAAAACCTTTTAAGAACCTGAAGTATCTAGAGGCACTCTGTAATGTGATGTCTTATGATAGTACATGAAAGCAATAATGAAATGTCTACCCATCTAAAACTTAGGTCATGATCTAAAAAATAAACAATTAAAATATTAAATATTTAAATAAATTCAAAGCTTTAAATCTACACAGTCACACACACAGAGCAGAAGGTTTTATCTAAGTGCAGCGGTTAATCAAAGTAATGTCTGTGATATGACTGCAAAGTTTAGATACATAAAAACACCAATTAAGAGAGGCATACAATGACAACTGAGTCAATTCGAAACATAAACAATTACTCAGTAGCCTAAGAAAGACTGAGAAAACAGATTGTTTATAGGTGGTCAACTTTGGAGCACAGATAACACCAGAGGTTAGTTTTTGAGCAAGTATGACATGGAGAGAAGGTGTCCTGAACCATTGACTTATGCATTCTGTTTTCTTGTTTATCACACAATTACTTGTGATAATTCTATCCCCACCAAATTGTCTTCTGATTATAATTTAGTTTCCCACATAGCTCTGCCTAAAATGAGATAATGCGTTAGTCATGCTAACATGAATAGGTCAGTCCATTTAACAGTCATATTTCTCATTGTTCATAGATGATTTGGTTCTATGCACTTGATTAACATAACTCTGCTCCTGAGAAATGGATCTACTCTCAGTTTCCGAGAAAAGCAAGTTTCTGATCCTAAAAATCAAGTCAAAAGACCCTAGACTGTTATTATTGCAACATAATACATTCCATTTTGAAATCCCCTGGACAGCCTGCCAGGCACATAATCAATATCACTTCATTCCAATTACAATAGTGTGGTGGTACTTGCCAGCCAACAAACAAGTACATGAAAATTAGCAGCACTACCAAACACAACAAATTAAAAATAAATAATTGCTAATGTATACCTCTAATTTGACAAGGTGGCTCCAAATAAAACTTCCAATAAGATGTCTTTTATATGCTCCCCTTAACTCCTTTTAAAAAATTTTTTATTTCCATAGGTTTTGGGGAACAGGAGGTATTTGGTTGCATAAGTAAGTTCTTTCATGGTGATCTGTGAGATTTTGGTGCACCCATCACCCGAGCAGTATACACTGAACCCAATTTGCAGTTTTTATCCCTCACCCCCCTCCCACCCTTTCCCCTGAGTCCACAAAATCCATTGTATCATTCTTATGCCTTTGCATCCTCATAGCTTAACTCCCACTTAGGAGTGAGAACATACAATTTTTGGTTTTTCATTCCTGAGTTACTTCACTTAGAATGATAGTCTCCAGTTTCAACCAGGTTGCTGTGAATGCCATTAATTTATTCCTTTGTATTGTTGAATAGTATACCATTGTATGTATGTACCAAAATTTCTTTATCCAGTCATTGACTGATGAGCATTTGGCTGGTTCCATATTTTTGCAATTGCAAGTTGTGCTGCTGCAAACATGTGTGTGCAAGTATCCCTTCTGTATATTAACTTCTTTTCCTCTAGGTAGATACCCAGTAGTGGGATCGCTGGAACAAATGGTAGTTTCACTTTTAGTTCTTTAAGGAATCTCCACACAGTTTTTCATGAAGATTGTACTAGTTTACATTCCCACCAGCATGTAGAAGTGTTCCCTTTTCACCCCATCCACACTAACATCTAATTTGTTTTTTATATTTTGATTATGGTCATGCTTGCAGGGGTAAGGTGGTATCACATGGTGGTTTTGATTTGCATTTTCCTGGTAATGAGTGATGTTGAGCATTTTTTCATATATTTATTGGCCATTTGTACATCTTCATTTAAGAATTGTCTATTCATGTCATTAGTGCACTTTTAGATGCAATCATTTGTTTGTTTGTTTTCTGGTTAATTTGTTTGAGTTCCTTGTAGATTCTGGATATTAGTCCTATGTCAGAAGTATAGATTATGAATATTTTCTCCCACTTTGTGGATTTTCTGTTTACTCTGCTGACTGTTCCTTTTTACCGTGCAGAAGCTCTTTAGTTTAATTAAGTTTCACTTACTTATCTTTGTTTTTGTCGCATTTGCTTTTGGGTTCTTGGTCATGAAGTCTTTGCCTAAGCCAATGTCTATAAGGGTTTTTTCAATGTTATCTTCCAGATTTTTTATAGTTTCAGGTCTTAAATTTAAGTCCTTCATCCATCTTGAGTTGATTTTTGTATAAGGTGCGAGATGAGGATACAGTTAATTCTCCTACATGTGGCTTGCCAATTATCCCAGCACCATTTGTTGAATAGGGTGTCCTTTCCCCACCTTATGTTTTTGTTTGCTTTGTCGAAGATCAGTTGGCTGTAAGCATTTGGGTTTTATTTCTGGGTTCTCCATTCTGGTCCATTGGTCTAGGTGCCTATTTTTCATGCCAGTGGCATGCTGTTTTGGTGACTATGGCCTTATAGTATAGTTTGAAATCAGGTAATGTGGTGCCTCCAGATTTGTTCTTTTTGCTTAGTCTTGCTTTGGCTATGCAGGCTCTTTTTGGGGTCCATATGAATTTTAGGATTGTTTTCTCTAGTTCTATGAAGAATGATGATGATATTTTGATGGGATGGAAATTGCACTGAATTTGTAGATTGCTTTTGGCAGTATGGTTATTTTCACAATATTGATTCTACCCATCCATGAGCATGCGATGTGTTTCCATTTTTTTGTGTCATCTATGATTTCTTTCAGCAATGTTTTGTAGTTTTCCTTGTAGAGTCACCCCCTGGTCAGATATATTCCTAAATATTTTTTTGCAGCTATTGTAAAAGGGGTTGAGTAGTTGATTTTATTCTCAGCTTAGTCACTGTTGGCGTAAAGAAGAGCTACCAATTTTCACACATTAATCTTGTATCCAGAAACTTTGCTGAGTTCTTTTATTAGTTCTAGGAGCTTTCTGGAGTAGTCTTTAGAGTTTTTGAGGTAAACTATCATATCATCAGCAAACAGTGACAATTTGACTTCCTCTTTACTGATTTGGATGCCCTTTATTTATCTCTTGTCTGATTGCTCTGGCTAGGACTTCCAGTACTATATTGAAGAGGAATGGCAAGAGTGGGCATCCTTGTCCTGTTCCAGTTCTCAGAGGGAATGCTTTCAACTTTTCCCCATTCAGTATTATGTTGGCTGTGGGTTTGTCATAGATGGCTTTTATTACCTTGAGGTATGTCCCTTGTATGCTGATTTTGCTGAGGGTTTTAATATAAAGGAATGCTGGATTTTGTCAAATGCTTTTTCTGCATCTATTCAGATGATTACGTGAATTTTTTTAAATTCTGTTCATGTGGTGCATCACATTTCTTGACTTGCATATGTTAAACCATCCCTGCATCCCTGGTATGAAACCCACTTGATCATGGTGTATTATCTTTTTCATATGCTATTAGATTTGTTTAGCTAGTATTTTATTAAGGATATTTGCATCTATGTTGTTCAGAGATACTGGTCTGTAGGTTTTTTTCTTTTGTTATGTCCTTTCCTGGTTTTGGTATTAGGGTGATACTGGCTTCACAGAATGATTTACTGAGAATTCCTTCTTTCTCTATCTTGTAGAATAATGTCAGTAGGATTGGTATCAATTCTTCTTTGAATGTCTGATAGAATTCAGCTGTAAATCCATCTGGTCCTAGAGGGTTTTTTGTTGGTAACTTTTTTATTACCATTTCAATCTTGCAGGTTGTTATTGGTCTATTCAGGGTTTCTAATTCTTCCTGATTTAAGCTAGGAGGGTTGTATATTTCCAGAAAGTTATCCATCTCCTCTAGATTTTCTGGTTTATGTGCATAAAGGTGTTCATAGTAGCCTGGAATAATCTTTTGTACTTCTGCAGTGTAGGTTGTAATATCTCCCATTTCATTTCTAACTGAGCTCATTCGAATCTTCTCTTTTCTTTTATTGGTTAATCTTGCTAATGGTTTATCAATTTTATTTATCTTTTCAAAGAACCAGCTTTTTTCAATTTCTCTTTTGTGCTTTTCTGTTTCAATTTCATTTAGTTCTGCTCTAATCTTGGTTATTACTTTTCTTCTGCTGGGTTTGGGTTTGGTTTGTTCTAGTTCCTCTAGTTCCACACCTCTAGTTCCTTGAGGTGTGAACTTAGATTGTCTATTTGTGCTCTTTCAGACTTTTTGAGGTAGGCATTTATGACTATAAACTTTCCTCTTAGCACTGCCTTTGCAGTATTCCAGAGGTTTTTATAGATTATGTCCCTATTATTATTCAGTTCAAATAATTTTTAAATTTCCATCTTGATTTCATTGTTGACCCAATGATTATTCAGGAGCAGATTATTTAATTTACATGTATTTACATGGTTTTGAATGTTCCTTTTGGAGTTGATTTCCAATTTTATTCTACTGTGGTCTGAGAGAATACTTGATAGGATTTGAAATTTCTTAAATTTATTGAGATTTGTCTTGTGGTGTATCATACGGTCTGTCTTACAGAAAGTTCCATGCACTGATGAATAGAATGTATATTCTGTGGTTGTTGGGTAGAATGTTCTTTAAATATCCATTAAGTGCATTCGTTCTAGGGTATACTTTAAATCCATTGTTTCTTTGCTGACTTTCTGTCTTAATCACCTGTCGACTGCTGTAAGTGGAGTATTGAAGTCCTCCACTATATTATGTTGCTGTCTACTTCTTTTCTTAGATCTAGTAGTAATTGTTTTATAAATTTGGGAGTTCTAGTGTTAGGTGCATATATATTTAAAATCACAATATTTTCCTATGGACAAGGCCTTTTATCATTATACAATGTCCCTTTTGTCTTTTTTAACTGCTGTTGCTTTAAAGTTTATATTGGCTGATATAAGAATAACTACTGCTGCTTGCTTTTGGTGTCCATTTGCATGGAACATCATTTTTCACCCTTTACCTTCAGTTCATGTGAGTCCTTATGTATAAGATGAGTCTCTTGAAGGCAGCAGATATTTGACTGATGAATTCTTATCCATTCTTCAATTCTGTATGCTTTACATGGAGCATTTAGGTCACTTACATTCAACATTACTACTGAGATGTGTACTATTCAATGCATTGTGCTATTTGTTGCCTGAATACCTTGTTTTTTAAAATTTATTGTATTTTTGTTTTATAGGTTGATATGGTTTGCTGTGTCCCCACCCAAATCACACCTTGAATTGTAATAATCTCCACATGCCAAGGGCAGGGCCAGGTGGAGATAACTGAATCATGGGGATGGTTTCCCCCATACTGTTCTCATGGTAGTGAATAACTCTCATGAGTTCTGATGGTTTTATAAAGAGGAATTCCCTGGCACAAGCTTTCTCTTGCCTGCTCCCATGTAAGACATGACTTTGCTCCTCTTTGGCTTCCACCATGATTGTGAGGCCTCCCTAGCCATGTGGAACTGTGAGTCAATTAAACCTCTTTCCTTTATAAATTACCTAATCTTGGGTATGTCTTTATTAGCAGCATGAGAACAGACTAATACAGTAAATTGGTACCAGGAGTGGGGTGCAGATATAAAGCTACCCAAAGCTACCCAAAAATGTGGAAGCGACTTTGAAATTGGATAACAGGCAGAGACTGGAAGTTTCGAGGGCTCAGAAGGAGACAGGAAAATGTGGGAAAGTTTGGAACTTCCTAGAGACTTAGAGGGCTCCAAAGATGACAGAAATATGTGGGAAAGTTTGGAGCTTCTTAGAGACTTGTTGAATGGCTTTGACCAAAATGCTGATGGTAATATGGACAATAAGGTCCAAGCTGAGGTGGTCTCAGATGGAGATGAGGGACTTGTTGGGAACTGGAGTAAAGGTCACTCTTGCTATGAAAAGAGACTGACATTTTGCCCCGCCCTAGAGATTTGTGGAACTTTGAACTTGAAAGAGGTGATTTAGGGTATCTGGTAGAAGAACTTTCTAAGCAGCAAAGTGTTCAAGAGTAAGCAGAGAATAAAGTTTGGAAAATTTGCACCTGACAATGTGATAGAAAAGAAAAAAACATTTTTCTGGAGAGAAATTCAATCTAGCTGCAGAAATTTACAAAAGTAATGAGTAGCTGAATGTTAATCCCCAAAATAATGGGGAAAATGTCTCCAGGGCATGTTACAGACCTTCACAGAAGCCCCTCATATCACAGACATGGAGGCCTACTGCAGAAAAATGGTTTTGTGGGCCAGGCACAGGACTCTCCTGCTCTATGCAGCCTTGGAACATGGTGCCCTATGTCCCAGTTGCTTTAGCTACAGCTATGGCTAAAAGGGGCCAACATACTGCTCAGGTCATTGCTTCAGAGGGTGCAAACCCCAAGTCTTGGCAGCTTCCACATGTGTTGGTCCTGTAGGTGCACAGAAGTCAAGAATTAAGGTTTAGGAACCTCAGCCTAGATTTCAGAGGATGTAGGAAATGCCTGGATGTCCAGGCAGAAGTTGGCTGCATGGGCAGGGCTCTTATGCAGAACCTCTGCTAGGGCAGTGCAGAAAGGAAATGTGGGGTCAGAGATCCCACACAGAGTCCCCATGGGAGCACTGCCTCATGGAGTTGTGACAGGAGGGCCACCATCCTTCAGACCCCAGAATGGTAAATCCACTGACAGCTTGCACTGTGTGCCTGGAAAAGCTGCAGATGCTCAACACCAGCCCGTGAAAGCAGCCAGAAGGGAGGCTGTGTCCTGCAGAGTCACAGGGGTGGATCTGCCCAAGGCCATGGGAGCCCACCTCTTACATCAGTGTGACCTGGATGTGAGATGTGGAGTCAAAGGAGATCATTTCGGAGCTTTAATATTTGACTACCCCATTGGACTTTGGACTTGCATGGGGCCTGTAGCTCTTTCATTTTAGCCAATTTCTCCCATTTAGAATGGGTTTATTTACCCAATGCTCATACCTTCATTTTATCTAGTAAGTAACTGACTTGCTTTTGATTTTACAGGCTCAGAGGCAGAAGGGACTTGCCTTTTCTCAGATGAGACTTTAGACTGTGAACTTTGGAGTAAATGCTGAAATGAGTTAAGACTTTGGGGGACTGTTGGGAAGGCATGATTGGTTTTGAAATATGAGGACATGAGATTTGGGAATGGTCAGGGATGGAATGATATGGTCTGGCTGTGTCCCCACCCAACTCTCACCTTGAACTGTAATAATCCACACACATCAAGGGCAGGGCCAGGTGGAGATAACTGAATCACGGGGGCGGTTTCCTCCATACTCTTCTCATGGTAGTGAATGAGTCTCATGAGATCTGATGGTTTTATAAAGGGAAGTTCCCATGCACAAACTCTCTCTTGTCTGCAGTCATGTAACATGTGACTTTGCTCCTCCTTGCCTTCCACCATGATTGTGAGGCCTCCCCAGCCATGTGGAACTGAGTTAATTAAACCTCTTTCCTTTATAAATTACCCAGTCTTGAGTATGTCTGTATTAGCAGCATGAGAACAGATGAATACGTAGGTCCTGTGAGATTTATGCTTTAAAGTGGTTCTGTTTTGACATGTTTCCAGAATTTGTTCCAAGATTTAGAGCTCCTTTTAGCAGTTCTTGTAGTGCTGGCTTGGTAATGGTGAATTCTCTTAGCAATTTCTTTGTCTGAAAAAGGCTGTATCTTTCCTTCATTTATGAAGCTTAGTTTCATTGGATACAAAATTCTCGGCTAATTGTTTTGTTTAAGGAGGGTGAAGATAGGGCCCCAATCCCTTTTAGCTTGGAGGGTATATGTTGTTAATCTGAAAGGTTTTCCTTTATAGGTTACCTGGTGCTTTTGCCTCACATTTCTCAAAGTGTATGCTTTATTTCCCGAAGCTGTGTTTGTGTGTGTGTGTGTGTGTTTTATTTTTTTTATTTACGCCATCTATTTCACTGAAGATTTCTCACATGTTACATCTTTTTTTATTTCCTTAAGTTCGACTTCACCTTTCTCTGGTGCCTCCTTGATTAGTGTAATAACTGACCTTCTGAATTCTTTTTCTGACAATTCAGTGATTTCTTCTTGTTTTGGATCCATTGATGGTGAGGCTAGTGTGATTTTGGTGGGCTACTAAAGAACCTTATTTTGTCATATTATCAGAATTGTTTTTCTGGTTCCTTCTTATTTGGGTAGGCTGTGTCAGAGGGAAGATCTGGCACTCAAGGCTACTATTCAGATTCTTTTGTCCTACGGGGTGCTCTCTTGATTCTCCCCCTTTTTCTAGGGATGGGGCTTCCTGAGAGCCAAACTGTAGTGAATGTTATTTCTCTTCTGGATCTAGCCACCGAGCAGGACTACCAGGCTATGTGTTGGCACTGAGGGGTGTCTGTACAGAGTCCTTGGTATGAACCATCTTCAGGTCTCCCAGCCAGGGATACCAGTGCCTTCTCTGGTGGAGGTGGCGGGGCAGTGAAATGGACTCTTTGAAAGTCCTGAGTTGTATTATTGTTGTTTATTGCACTATTTTTGTGCTGGCTGGCCTCCTGCAAGGAGGTGATCTTTTCAAAAGAGTATTGGCTGTGGTAGTATAGGGAGGACCAGGCAGTAGGAGGGACCCTAGAACTCCCAAGAGAATATAACCTTTGTCTTCAGCTACCAGGGTGGGTAGGGAAGGGCCATCAGATGGTGGCAAACTTACACATGTCTGAGCTCAGACTCTCCTTGGGCAGGGCTTGCTGCTGCTTCTGGAGGGGATGGGGGTGTGGTTTCAGGTCGGGAGTTATGTTTCCAGGAGGATTTTGGCTGCATCTGCTATGTCATACAGGCTATTAGGAAAGTGGGGGAAAACCGGTAGTTACAGGCCTCACCCAGCTCCCACACGACCCAAAAGGCCAGTCTCATTCCCTCCTTGCCCCATTCCCAAACAGCACCGAGTTTTTTTTTTCCAGGCAGTGGATGAGCAGGGGCAAGAACTTGCCCCAGACTACCAGCCTCATGGCTGAGAAAGCAGCAGGGCTCTCACACCTCCCCCTGCCTGTTGAGTCTGCACACCAGATTCATGCCCTCTCCCAAGTTCTGGCCAGGAAACTTCACATTCAGTTGGAATTGTTACAAAGTTCAGCTGCAGGGTGCCTTCTCCCTGTGGTCTTTTCCAAGTTTTCTGGCAGTCCTTCCCAAGGACCCCTGTGAGAAAAGGCATAAATGGCTTTCCTGGGGAACAAGAGAACCCACAGAACTTGTCCCACTGCTTTCTCTACCCATGTATTTTGCTTGACTCTAAATTGACTCAGCTCCAGGTAAGGTCAGAATCTTCTCATGCAATTTGGACCTTCAGGTTCCCCAGTGAGGGTGTGTGCTCTGAGGCAGATGATCCTCCTTTGTCACTTTCACAGTTTGGGCACTCGCAGTATTTGGGCTGGTCTCCTGGGTCCTGCAGGAGCAATTCACTTCCTTCAAAGGGTCTGTGGATTCTTTCAGTTTTCTTGGTATATTCCTGCAGTAGCTCTTGGAGCAAAAGTTTACAGTGTGAGCTTCCACACGCTGCTCTGTCCATCACAGGGGGAGCTGCAATTTATTCCTGCCTCCTATCCACCATTTTTTCCCTCCTCTTAACTCTGTTTGACTAGTCCTTCATTTTGGTCCCACTTACTTTGTCTATTTTTGGTGGGGCCCTGAAATATGTCCTTCTTTAAAAATATAATGATGTAGAATATTTTAATTTCTCTTTGGAGAGAGAAACATGTCTTAGGCATATCAAGTCATGTTAGCATCAAGTGGTTCCATTATTTTCCTGTGTTTTTCTAACTGACTGGCAGCAACTCCCAGGAAACTGGCCAAGAATACTGGATCAAGCACAGCTGAGGAAGGAACTAAAAACTTACAGAAAATATGGACATTCTGTCTCTGATCTCTTAACTTCAGAGAAGTAGATGTTATAGAATATAAGATAAAAATTGATATTGACTCACTATTACTTTATATACTAATGAAAAGAAAAATACTGACCAAACTATGACACACTATTAATTGTAAGGTGTATCTTCATTTCAGAGAGTTAAAATGTATACAAAAAATGTACAACTCAGAATTAGTAAACTACAGTATTGGCTTTTACTCCTTCTTACTGAGCTCCACATTCACTAAAGTTGACATAACACTCAAGGCACCATTTCTTAAATAGATGTGGTACAGGAAGAGGATTTCAACAGGCCAGAATTAGTCTTAGCCAGCTAGTTCAATGTCCCAACTAGTACTTTTAATCCGGCTGCTTCAAATTATTTAAATGTCCACTCATCCACTGACATTTCTGTACAGAATTCTTTAAGTTCCTTTTGCTTTTTATGCCCTAAGTTCTAGGGTACATGGGCGCAACCTGCAGGTTTGTTACATATGTATACATGTGCCATGTTAGTGTGCTGCACCCATTAACTCCTCATTTGCATTAGGTATATCTCCCACCTCCCCCAAACCCACAACAGGCCCCGATGTGTGATGTTCCCCTCCCTGTGTCCAAGTGTTCTCATTGTTCAATTCCCATCTATGAGTGAGAACATGAGGTGTTTGGTTTTCTGTCCTCGCAATAGTTTGTTCATAATGATGATTTCCAGCTTCAGCCATGTCCCTACAAAGGACATGAACTCATCCTTTTTTATGGCTGCATAGTATTCCATGGTGTATATGTGCCAAATTTTCTTAATCCAGTCTACCATTAATGGACATTTGGGTTGGTTCCAAGTCTTTGCAATTGTGAATAGTGCCACAAAAAACATAAGTGTATGCATGTATCTTTATAGTAGCATGATTTATAAACCTTTGGATATATACCCAGTAATGGGATGGCTGGGTCAAATATTTCTAGTTCTAGATCCTTGAGGAATTGCCACACTGTCTTCCACAATGGTTGAACTAGTTTACAGTCCCACCAACAGTGTAAAAGTGTGCCTATTTCTCCATATCCTCTCCAGCACCTGTTGTTTCCTGACTTTTTAATGATCGCCATTCTAATTGGTGTGAGATGGCATCTCATTGTGGTTTTGATTGGCATTTCTCTGATGGCCAGTGATGATGAGCATTTTTTCAGGTGTCTGTTGACTGCATAAATGTCTTCTTTCGCGAAGTGTCTGTTCATAACCTTTCCCCACTTTTTGAGGGGTTGTTTGATTTTTTCTTGTAAATTTGTTTAAGTTCTTTGTAGGTTCTGGATACTAGCCCTTTGTCAGATGGGTAGATTGTAAAAATTTTCTCCCATTCTTTAGGTTGCCTGTTCACTCTGATGGTAGTTTCTTATGGTGTGCAGAAGCTCTTTAGTTTAATTAGATCCCATTTGTCTATTTTGGCTTTTGTTGCCATTGCTTTTGGTGTTTTAGTCATGAAGTCCTTGCCCATGCCTATGTCCTGAATGGTACTGCCTAGATTTTCTTCTAGGGTTTTTATGGTTTTAGGTCTAATGTTTAAGTCTTTAATCCATCTTGAACTAATTTTTGTATAAGGTGTAAGGGAGGGATCCAATTTCGGCTTTCTACAAATGGCTAGTCAGTTTTTCCAGCACCATTTATTAAATAGGGAATCCTTTCCCCATTGCTTGTTTTTGTCAGGTTTGCCAAAGATCAGATGAAGCATTGATGGTTGTAGATGTGTGGTATGACTTCTGCAGGCTCTGTTCTGTTCCAATGGTCTGTATCTCTGTTTTGGTACCTGTACCATGCTGTTTTCGTTACTGTAGCTTTGTAGTACAGTTTGAAGTCAGGTAGAGTGATGCCTCCAGCTTTGTTCTTTTGGCTTAGGATTGTCTTGGAGATGCAGGCTCTTTTTTGGTTCCATATGAACTTTAAAGCAGTTTTTTCCAATTCTGTGAAGAAAGTCATTGGTAGTTTGATGGGGATGGCACTGAATCCATAAATTATCTTGGGCACTGTAGCCATTTTCATGATATTGAGTCTTCCTATCCATGAGCATGGTATGTTCTTCCATTTGTTTGTGTCCTCTTTTATTTCACTGAGCAGTGGTTTGTAGTTCTCCTTGAAGAGGTACTTCACATCCCTCATAAGTTGGATTCCTAGGTATTTTATTCTCTTTGAAGCAATTGTGAATGGAAGTTCATTCATGATTTGGCTCTCTGTTTGTCTGTTACTGGTGTATAAGAATGCTTGTGATTTTTGCACATTAATTTTGTATCCTGAGACTTTGCTGAAGTTTCTTATCAGTTTAAGGAGATTTGGGGCTGAGACAATGGGGTTTTCTAAATATACAATCATGTCATCTGCAAACAGGGACAATTTGACTTCTTCTTTTCCTAACTGAATCCCCTTGATTTCTTTCTCTTGCCTGATTGCCCTAGCCAGAGCTTCCAACACTATGTTGAATAGGAGTGGTGAGAGAGGGCATCCCTGTCTTGTGCCAGTTTTCAAAGGGAATTTTTCCAGTTTTTGCCCATTCAGTATGATATTGGCTGTGGGTTTGTCATAAATAGCTCTTATGATTTTGAGATACGTTCCATCAATACCGAATTTATTGAGAGTTTTTAGCATGAAGGTCTGTTGAATTTTGTCAAAGGCCTTTTCTGCATCTATTGAGATAATCATGTGGTTTTTTTCTTTGGTTCTGTTTATATGCTAGATTACGTTTATTGATTTGCGTATGTTGAACCAGCCTTCCATCCCACGGATGAAGCCCACTTGATCATGGTGGATAAGCTTTTTGATGTGCTGCTGGATCCGGTTTGCCAGTATTTTATTGAGGATTTTTGCATCGATGTTCATCAGGGGTATTGGTCTAAAATTCTCTTTTTTTGTTGTGTCTCTGCCAGGCTTTGGTATCAGGATGATGTTGGCCTCATAAAATGAGTTAGGGAGGATTTCCCCTTTTTCTATTGATTGGAATAGTTTCAGAAGGAATGTTACCATCTCCTCATTGTACCTCTGGTAGAATTCGGCTATGAATCCATCTGGTCCTGGGCTTTTTTTGGCTGGTAGGCTATTAATTATTGCCTCAATTTCAAAGCCTATTATAGGTCTATTCAGGTATTCAACTTCTTCCTGGTTTAGTCATGGGAGGGTGTCTGTGTCCAGGAATTTATCAATTTCTTCTAGATTTTCTAGTTTATTTGCATAGAGGTGTTTATAGTATTCTCTGATGGTAGTTTGTATTTCTGTGGGATCAGTGGTCATACCCCCTTTATCATTTTTATTGCATCTGATTCTTCTCTCTTTTCTTCTTTATTAGTCTTGCTAGCAGTCTATCAATTTTGTTGATCTTTTAAAAAAACCAGCTCCTGGATTCATTGACTTTTTGAAGGGTTTTTTGTGTCTTTATCTCCTTCAGTTCTGCTCTGGTCTTGAGTATTTCTTACCTTCAGCTAGCTTTTGAATGTATTTGCTCTTGCTTCTCTAGTTCTTTTAATTGTGATGTTAGGGTGTCAATTTTAGATCGTTCCTGCTTTCTCTTGTGGGCATTGAGTGCTATAAATTTCCCTCTACACACTGCTTTAAATGTGTCCCAGAGATTCTGGTATGTTGTATCTTTGTTCTCATTGGTTTCAAAGAACATCTTTATTTCTGCCTTCATTTCGTCATGTACCCAGTAGTCATTCAGGAGCAGGTTGTTCAGTTTCCAGTAGTGGAGCGGTTTTGAGTGAGTTTCTTAATCCGGAGTTCTAGTTTGATTGCACTGTGGTCTGAGAGACAGTTTGTTATAATTTCTGTTCTTTTACACTTGCTGAGGAGTGCTTCACTTCCAACTATGTGGCTGATTTTGGAATAAGTGTGATGTGGTGCTGAGAAGGATGTATATTCTGTTGATCTGGGGTGGAGAGTTCTGCAGATGTCTATTAGGTCCACTTGGTGCAAAGCTGTGTTCAATTCCTGGATATCCTTATTAACTTTCTGTCTCGTTGATCTGTCTAATGTTGACAGTGGGGTGTGAAAGTCTCCCATTGTTATTGTGTGGGAGTCTAAGTCTCTTTGTAGGTCTCTAAGGACTTGCTTTATGAATCTGGGTGCTCCTGTATTGGGTGCATATATATTTAGCACAGTTAGCTCTTCCTGTTGAATTGATCCCTTTACCATTATGTAATGGCCTTGTCTCTTTTCATCTTTGATGGTTTAAAGTCTGTTTTACCAGAGACTAGGATTACAACCTCCGATTTTTTGTTTTCCCTTTTTTTGGTAGATCTTCCTCCATCCCTTTATTTTGAGCCTATGTGTGTCTCTGCATGTGAGATGTGTCTCCTGAGTATAGCACACTGATGGGTTTCGACTCTATCCAATTTGCCAGTCTGTGTCTTTCAACTGGAGTATTTAGCCCATTTACATATGAGGTTAATATTGTTATGTGTGAATTTGATCACATCATTATGATGTTAGCTGGTTATTTTGCTCATTAGTTGATGCAGTTTCTTCCTAGCATTGATGGTCTTTACAATTTGGCATGTTTTTGCAGTGGCTGGTAGTGGTTGTTCCTTCCATGTTTAGTGCTTCCTTCAGGAGCTCTTGTAAGGCAGGCCTGGTGGTGACAAAATCACTCAGCATTTGCTTGTCTGTAAAGGATTTTATTTCTCCTTCACTTATGAAACTTAGTTTGGCTGGATATGAAATTCTGGGTTAAAAATTATTTTCTTTAAGAATGTTGATTATTGGCGCCCACTCTCTTCTGGCTTATAGAGTTTGTGCTGAGAGATGTGCTGTTAGTCTGATGGACTTCCCTTTGTGGGTAACCCAACCTTTCTCTCTGGCTGCCCTTAACGTTTTTTCCTCCATTTCAACTTTGGTGAATCTGATAATTATGTGTCTTGGAGTTGCTCTTCTCAAGGAGTATCTTTGTGGTGCTCTCTGTATTTCCTGAATTTGAATGTTGGCCTGCCTTGCTAGGTTGGGGAAGTTCTCCCAGATAATACCCTAAAGAGTGTTTTCCAACTTGGTTCCATTCTCCCCATCACTTTCTGGTACACCAATCAGACATAGATTTGGTCTTTTCACATAGTCCCATATTTCTTGGAGGGTTTGTTCGTTTCTTTTTACTCTTTTTTCTCTAAACTTCTCTTCTCATTTCCTTTCATTCATTTGATATTCCATCACTGATAACCTTTCTTCCACTTGAGCGAATCAACAACTGAAGCTTGTGCATGCATCACATAGTTCTTGTGCCATGGTTTTCAGCTCCATCAGGTCATTTAAGGTCTTCTCTGTGCTGTTTGTTCTAGTTAGCCATTCATCTAATCTTTTCTCAAGGTTTTTAGCTTCTTTGCGATGGGTTCAAACATCCTCCTTTAGCTTGGAGAAGTTTGTTATTACTGATCATCTAAAGCCTTCTTCTCGCAACTCGTCAAAGTCATTCTCCATCCAGTTTTTTTCCATTGCTGGCGAGGAGCTGCATTCTTTTGGAGAAGAAGAGGTGCTCTGATTTTTAGAATTTTCAGTTTTTCTGCTCTGTTTTCTCCCCATCTTTGTAGTTTTATCTACTTTTCGTCTTTGATCATGGTGACATACAGATGGGGTTTTGGTGTGGATGTCCTTTCTGTTTGTTAGTTTTCCTTCTAACAGTCAGGACCCTCAGCTGCAAGTCTGTTGGAGTTTGCTGGAGGTCCACTCCAGACCCTGTTTGCCTGGGTATCACCAGCGGAGGCTGCAGAACAGCAAATGCTGCAGAACGGTAAATGTTGCTGCCTGATTCTTCCTCTGGAAGCTTCATCTCAGAGGGGCACGCAGCTGTATGAGGTGTCAGTCGGCCTCTACTGGGAGGTGTCTCCCGGTTTGGCTACTCAGGGGTCAGGGACCCACTTGAGAAGGCAGTCTGTCTGTTCTCAGATATCACACTCTGTGCTGGGAGAAGCACTATGCTCTTCAAAGCTGTCAGACAGGGAAGTTTAAGTCTGCAGAAGTTTCTGCTGCCTTTTGTTCAGCTTTGCCCTGCCCCCAGAGGTGGAATCTACAGAGGCAGGTTGGCCTCCTTGAGCTGCGGTGGGCTCCACCCAATTCTAGCTTCCCAGTCACTTTGTTTACCTACTCAAGCCTCAGCAATGGTGGACGCCCCACCCCCAGCCTTGCTGCCGCCTTGCAGTTAGATCTCAGACTGCTGTGCTAGCAGTGAGAGAGGCTCTATGGGTGTGGGACCCTCTGAGCTAGGCACCGGATATTGTCTCCTGGTGTGCCGTTTGCTAAGACCATTGGAAAAGCTCAGTATTAGTGTGGGAGTGTTCCGATTTTCCAGGTACCATCTGTCATGGCTTCCCTTGGCTAGGAAAGGGAATTCCCTGACCCCTTGCACTTCCCAGGTGAGGTGATGCCCCACCCTGCTTTGGCTCACACTCTCTGGGCTGCAGCCACTCTCTGACAAGCCCCAGTGAGATGAACCTGGTACCTCAGTTGGAAATGCAGAAATCACCCATCTTCTGTGTCGCTCATGCTGGGAGCTGTTCCTATTCGGCCATCTTGGAACCTTCGCCCCAGGACTTCAGAATTCTTTAAGTTCTAAAGAATCAACCTCTTTGCTAAAACTTCACTTAAATTCAGCCCATCTACATGGAGGAAAGTTTTGGGACTGTTGATGGATATATTAAATCTCCTGCTGTGGTGATGGTCCATACCAATGGGTGTACATATATATCAAAGCTCATCAGTTTGTACAGTTAAAATATAAGCAATTTATTTTATGTCAGCTATATTGTTAAAGTTGTTTTTAAAAAGCAATAATATTCGAAACCGGAAGGAAAAAGCAGCCCATATATTTCAATGAACCTCTTTAAGGGATGATAGTCAAGTGTAGAAGACAATCACATAAACAAATATTTACACTGCAATGGAAAGTTTGAAAGAGCACTGGGGAATCAGTCACTAGCTGGAAGATAATTATCTGCATGTGGAATTTGAGGAAGTCATCCTAGAAGAAATGATGTCTCTGATACGACTTGAAGTTAGATGGCAATAGAGTTAAATCACCAAGCAGAAAAGAGGAAGGATGAGCCTCCAAAAATTCGTTTTTGTTGGTTGGCTAGCTCACTGCACTTTAAAAAGAAATTTTTAATCATGCCTACTCCACAGTAGTTTCTGCTTTTATAAGAGATGGTCAATGACACATGGCCTTTTCCTATGTGTGTGTGTGTGTATATATATGTGTGTGTGTATTTATATATATTTGTATTATACATATAAATACAAATCATAGTGTATATATGGTATATATGTGGTATACATATATATGTCTATATATATATATATATATATATATCTCCCCCCTATATGGCATATATCCCCTTTTCTTTTTCCAGGTTTTATTGTTAATTATTTTTTGCTTTATAGATAAAGTGTACATGACGATGAACTACATAAATGCATGAAAGCTAGATGGCAACATAACAGAAAATTATTAGTATCTAGTGAATTTTGCAGTGGAAAATTGAGTACGTACATTTGGGCATGTTTCAAGGAGATACCAGATGTTAATTTTAAAGGTTACTTTATGACTATGTACTTAGAAGAGAACCTTGGGAAATTTCGTTTGAACTGGGTCCTGGGTCCCTTAAAAAGTACTATGTCATCATAACATATTTCTTAAATACTTGCAAGCATATAGTATTTATATGTAAACCTAGCAACTTGCTAGCAATACTACAGTATGGATTTAGTCGCCAATGCTGTATTTAACATGTAAATGTATGATTTCCCTGTAGCTATTCCCTTCCTGTTCTCAAAGTACTTCCGAGCTCCAACTTCTGTTTACCTCGTTACTGCTGACAGGTCTGAGCATCAATACTGCCTTAGATTCCAAGGGCTGCAGTCACAAAGTATCACAAACTGGGTGGTTTAAAATAATAGAAATGTATTCTTTCACAGTTATGAAGGCTAAAAGTTTGAAATTAAGGTGTCAGAGGGTTATGTTTCCTCTGAAGTCTCTAGGGAAGAATTCTCCCTTATCCTTTCCAGCTTCCGGTTGTTGTCAGTGATCCCTGACATTCCTTGGCTTGTAAATGCATCCCTCTAGTCTCTCCTTCCAGCTTCACGTGGACTTCTCCCCTGTGTGTGTATGTCTCTGCTTCTTCACATGGCCTTCATATAAGGACACGAGTCAGGGGATTTAGGGTCTACCCTAACTCAGTATGACCTCATCTTAACTAATTACATCTGCCAGGACCCCATTTCCAAGAAAGATCATTCCGAGGTTCCAGGTGGAAATGAATTTTAGAGGAACACTATTCAATTCAGTTAAGTCTAACTCTGCCCCCCTGCCCCCACCTTGACATTCATCCCACATATAAAATACATCCACCGCTTCTCAAAAGTCTTCAGCCATTCTAGCATTAACCCTAAATCCAAAATTATATCTAAATACAAGCATAAAAAGTTCCAAATTAGGTCATCTGAATAATTTAAATCAGGTATGGGTGAGACTTTGGATATGGCTCCTCCTGGGCAAAATTCCTCTTCCTCTGTGAACATGTGAAACTAGAAAATAAATTATCCACTTCCAAAATACAATGGTGTGACAGGCAGAGGATAGATTTTCCATTCCAAAAGAGAAACTGGAAGGAATATAGGGGTCACAGATCTCAAGCAAGCCCAAAATCCAGCATTCCATTAGGTTTCAAGGCCCATGCTTTCAAGGCCCAAGAGTAACACTGTGGTTTGATATTCTGTCCTCTGGGCCCTATATTATAGGGCAGTCCCACCCTCTTGATCATTTATTTGGAAGTCATTTTCTCAGTCACAGTTTAAAATTACCAGTTTGGCAAGGCACCGTGGCTCACGCCTGTAATCTCAGCACTTTGAGAGTCTGAGGTGGGTGAATCACTTGAGCTCAGAAGTTCAAGACCAACCTGGGCAACATAATTAAACTCCATCTCTACCAAAAAAAAAACAAAAAGTAGCCAGTCATGGTGGCATGCACCTGTGGTTCCAGCTTCTCGTGGGGCAGAAGCGGGAGGATCACTTGAGCCTGGGAGGTGGAGGCTGCAGTGAGCCAAGACTGTGCCACTTAACTCTAGCCTGGGTGACAGAGTGAGACTCCGTCTCAAAACCAATAAATAAATAAAAATAAAAATACCAATTAGACAAATAATAATTTAATATTCTTTAAAAAGTAGTTCATTTGTGTAGTGTTAAATATGATTCACTTGATAGAATCTACATCAATGAAATATAGCCTATATCTTTGTAAATATGTTATAATTAAAAAAGAAAATTATAGCAATACTTGGAAAGTTTAATCTTCTATACTAATAGATTTCTATTATTTTTCAGCACTATTAGGAAACTTGTAAAAGCCCAAATCTTTCTAATTTAAGCATTTCATATCTTTTTTTAAAAAAAAAATCTAAATAATTTCAAAACTTGCTGTCACCTTCTAATATTCTGAGAATATAGGTCTAATTCTGTCACATAAGTCTAAAATAAAAGTAACAATTGTTAAAGGCAAATTTAATGAACATCAGTATTAATATAAAATAGCACTTAAAATTGTGATGTCCAATGAAATCGAAAATAACTTACTCATAGCTCTGCTTAGAGGAACCTTCTGTCATAAACTATAAACATTGGTACACTATATACATTCCCTATAAAGCACACCTTAATAATAAATTACAGTATATACAGTTGAGTTTACGTAGACATTAAATATAGTATATATGTTAGTCATAGTCAAATATTTTATATTACTTTTCTTAGAATTTATTTCTCTATCTTTACATCTACAAATGAGGTGTCTTAATCAAAACAGAATAATTTCATGTTTCGTTCTCTTCCAATGTGTTATGTAACTTTTAAAATGTCATTTAAGCTTAGCTGAGTACTTTAGTTCTTTTCCTATCTATGGAAGTTGATTAGCTAATGCCTAAAATTTCTTAACAATATGCTACATTGTTACGTAAAGCAATAATTAACTAGTTTGTGTCAAATTGTCATTATTGCTGGACCAGAATACTAGTTAAGTATCATAGTGTGATGGTTGATTTTGTACGTCAACTTCACTAGGCCAAGGGGAACCCAGATATTGGTTCAAACATTATTCTAGGTGTTTCTCTAAGGTTGTTTTGGATGAGATTAACACTGATAGACTGAGTAAAGAAATCCAAAGGTGGTAGCACTCAACCAATCAGTTGAAGGTCTGAATAGAATAAAAAGCCATACTCTCCCCTGAGTAAGGGAGAATTCTTCCTAGCCTAACAAACTTTGAACTGGGACAAGAAAAAGTTTTTTTTGTATAAATCTATGAGGTAAAAGTGCAATTTTGTTACATGCATAGATCATTAGGGTCAAGTCAAGGGTTTTAGGGTATCCATCACTCAAAAAAAAAATGCACATTGTACCAGTAATTTCTCACCATCCATCCCTCTCCCACTCCCCTACTCTTCCAAGTCTCCACTGTTCATCATTCCACTCTCTACATCCATGTGTGCCCATTGTTTAGCACTCCTTTATCAGTGAGAACATGCAATATTTGACTTCCTGTGTCTGCCTTGATTCACTTAAGATGATGATCTCCAATTCCATCCATGTTGCTGCAAAAAAAAGACATGACTTTATTCTTTTTTATGGCTGAATTGTATTCCATTCTGTATGCATACCACATTTTCTTTCTCCGGTCATCCACTGATGGATACCAAGGCGTATTCCACATCTTTGCTATTGGGTATAGTGTCGGTAAACATACAAGTGCAGGTATATTTTTGATATATTGATTTCTTTACCTTTGGGTAGATACCCAGTAGTGGGATTGCTATATCAAATGGTAGTTCTATTTTTAATTCTTTAAGAAATATCTACATTGTTTTCCACAGAGGCTGTACTAATTTACATTCCCACCAACAGTGTATAAGAGTTCTCTTTTCTCTGTATCCTCACTGATATCTGTTTGTTTTGTTTTGTTTTTGTCTTTTTAATAATAGTCATTCTTACTGGGGTAAGATAAGATGTTATTGTTTTTTCTGATGATTACTGATGTTGAGCATTTTTTCATATACCTTATGGCCACTTCTACATCTCTTTTTGAAAAATGTCTGTTAATGTCTGATATGGTTTGAATGTTTGTTCCCTCCAAATTTCATGTTGAAATGTGATTCCCAGTGTTGGAAGTGGGCCCTAGTGGGAAGTAATTGAATCATGGGGGTGGATCCCTCATGAATGGTTTAGCACCATACCCTTAGTGATAACTTGATTTCTCGCTCTGAATCCACACAAGAAAGATCTGATTGTTTAAAAGTACGTGGCACCTCCCCACCACCTTGCTTTTGCTCTCACCATATGAGACACCTGCTCCTCCTTTGCCTTCTGCCAAGACTGTAAGTTTCCTGAGGTCCTTAACAGAAGCAAAGCAGATGTTGATGCCATGTTTGTGCAGCCTGCAGAAGCATGAGCTAATTAAATCTCCTTTATTTATAAATTACCGAACCAGGTGCTGGTATCCACAGTTGGGAGACCTAAAGACAGATCACATCACAGGACTGTTTGTAGGTGTTCCTCAGCACCATCCCAGAGCCTGGTAGCCCCACTGGGTGGCTGGACCGAGAAGGGCAATAACAATCACTGCAGTCTACCTCTCAAGAAGCCCCATCCATAGGAGAAGAGGGAAGAGCACCACATCAAGCCATCACTCCACAGGATATAAGTATCTGAATAGGAGCCCTTGAGTTCCAGATCTTTGCACTGAAATGGTCTACCCAAATAAGAAGCAACTAAAAAAGTAATTCTGGTAATATGACAAAACAAGATTCTATAACAACCCCAAAAGATAACACTGGTTCTCCAGCAATGAATCCAAACCAGTAAGACCTCTGAATTGCCAGATAAAGAAATCAGAAAGTTGATTGCTAAGCCATTCAAATGCTTTTCCTGTGTTTATTGAGATGCTCATATAATTATATCCTTAATTCTATTTATGTGATGTATCACATTTATTGATTTACATAACATTTATTGATTTGCATATGTTGAACCATCCTTGCATTCTTGGTATAGTACTCACTTGATCACAGTGTATTACCTTTTTGATGTGCTGTTGGATATGGTTGCTAGTATTTGTTGAGTATTTTTGCATCTATGTTCATAAGGAATACTGGTCTGCAGTTTTCTTTTTTTGTTGTGCCTTTGCCTGGTTTTGGCATCAGGGTAATACTGGCTTCAAAGAATGAGAGAGATTTTTTTCTCTTCAATGTTTTGGAACAGTTTCAGGACGATTTTTGTAAATTGTGAGAGATAAGAATCCACCTTCAATTTTCCCAACACCATTTATTGACAAGCATGTCCGTACCTCAGGGTATGTTCTCATTGGCTCTGTCAAAGATCAGTTCATTTTAAATATGTGGCTATATTATAGGCACTCTATTCTGTTCCACTAACCTATGTGTCAGTTTTTATACCAGTACCATGCTATTTTGCTTACTATAACCTTATAGTATAATTTAAACTCAGGATATATAATGGCTCCAGCTATGTCCTTTTTGCTTAGGATTGCTTTGGCTATTCAGGTTCCTTTTGGCTTCCATATGAATTCAAAAATTGTTTTTGCTAATTCCATGAAAAAAATGACATTTCTTGAAATATTTGAAGTATTTTGATAGTAACTGCATTGAATCTGTAAATTGCTTTGGGCAGTAGGGTCATTTTAATGGTATTAATATGCTGGTCCATGAGCATGGGATGTTTTTCCATTTGTTTGTGTCATCTATGATATTTTTCATCAAGTTTTATAGTTTTCTTTATAAAGACTATCACCTCCTTGGTTAAATATATTTCTAGAAATTTTAAATTTACTTGTAGCTATTGCACATGAGATTGCATCTTGATTTGATTTTCAGCTTGATCATCATCATCATCACTGTATAGAAATAGAACTGATTTTTGAATGCTGATTTTGTAGCCTACAACTTTATTAAATTCATTTATCAAATAAGGGTTCTTTAGTGGAGTCTTTAAATTTTTCCAGGTATAAGATTATATCATCAGCAAACAGGGATAATTTGAATTCCTATTTTCCAATTTGGATGCCTTTTATTTTTATTTACAGAATTCACTAAGAAAAGTCATTAAAAAAAATAAGTAACAACAACAACAATAAATCCTGGGGAGAATCTGATTTTTGAGTCACTATACTGTATTATTTTAGATGTCTAGTTTTCAACAGAAAATTATGTGGCATGCAAAGCAGCAAGAGAGTATACTACATCTATCATGGGGGATGCGCGGGGAGAAGTGACCAATTGAAACTCTCCCTGAAAACGCCAAAATGCTGGACTAACTAGAAAAATATATTATATCAGCTATTTTAAATACTACTCAGCACCAGCTCTGAACACACAGAAGAAAGAATCTGTGAATTTGAAGACAAATCAATTAGTATTATTCAATCCATGACCAGAATTTTTTTAAATGAAGAAAAATGAACAGAGTCTCAGAGATCTGTGGGACATGATCAAGCATACTAATATACACTTAATGGGAATCTTTGAAGGAAAGGAGAAAGAACAGGCAGAAAAATATTTTAAAAATTGATAAAAATTCCCAAATTTGATGAAAAACATAAATCTTAACATTTATCCAAGAACCTCCACAAAATCCAAGCAGGATCAATTCAGAGAGATTCACATTTTAGACACACATTGAAAGTCAAAGCCAAAATAAAACCTTGAAATCACCAATAGAGAAGTTAATCTTCACATACAGGGATCTTCAAAAAGTTAACAGTCAATTTCTCATCAGAAATCATGGAGGCAAAAAAGCGGTAGGATGATATGTTTGAAGTTCAGAAAGAAAGACTATCAACCAAGAATTCTACATCCACTAAAACTAATTGAAAAATAAAGGAGAAATTAAGACTTTCGCAGATAGACAATATCTGACAGAAGGCTGAAATAAAAGGACACTGTTGAACCTGTAAGAAACACAAAAGAGAGTTCAGGTTGAAATGAAAGGACACTCTATAGTTAACAAATTTGCATAAAGAAATAAAAAGCACTGGTAAAGGTAACAACATAAGTAAATATAAAAGTATGATTCTATTTCTGTCTGTAACTATTTTTACCTCATACGATTTAAAAGTTTACAGCATAAAGCAATGATTATTAATCTGAATCCGGGGGCATACAATTTATTAAGATGAAATTTGTTTGACAGTAACAGTACAAAGGAAGGAGAGAGAAAGCAGCCACATAGAAATGATTTTTGTACATATTTTGATTAAATTGGTATTAATATGGACCAGATTATAGTAAATTAAGATATTAATTGTAATTCCCAGTTATTGCTAAGAAAATAAAAAGTATAGTAAAATAAACAAAAATTAAAATGGTTCAGTAAAGAACAACTTTGGACACAAAAAGAGGCAGAAATGGAGGAATAGAGTAACAAAGATATAAGACATATTCTTAAAAAGTAGCAAAATGGCAAATGTAAATCCTACCTTATCAGTAACTATATTAAAAATGAATGGATTAAATTTTCCAATTAAAAGAAAGAAACTGGCAGAATAAATTGCTTTTAAAAATCATGATCCCCCTAGATATTTTCTACAAGAGATACACTTTATAATTTATAGATTCAATGCTATCCCCATCAAGCTAACACTGACTTTCTTCAAAGAACTGGAAAAAAATACTTTAAATTTCATATGGAGCCAAAAAAGAGGTCATATAGCCAAGACAATCCTAAGCAAAAAGAACAAAGCTGGAGGCATCATGCTACCTGACTTCAAACTATACTATAAGGCTACAGTAACCAAAACAGCATGATCCTGATACCAAAAGAGAGACATAGACCAATGGAACAGAACAGAGCCCTCAAAAATAACACCACACATCTACAACTATCTGATCTTTGACAAACCTGACAAAAACAAGCAATGGGGAAAGGATTCCCTATTTAATAAATGGTGTTGGGAAAACTGGCTAGCCATATGCAGAAAGCTGAAACTGGATCCCTTCCTTACACCTTATACAAAAATTAACTCAAGATGGATTAAATACTTAAACATTAAACCTAAAACCATAAAAACCAGAAATACCTAGAAGAAAACCTAGGCAATACCATTCAGGACATAGGCACGGGTAAAGACGTCATGACTAAAACACCAAAAGCAATGGCAACAAAACCCAAAATAGACAAATGGGATCTAATTAAACTAAAGAGCTTCTGCATAGCAAAAGAAATTATCAGCAGAGTGAACAGGCAACCTACAGAATGGGAGAAAATTTTTGCAATCTACTCATCTGGCAAAGGGCTAATATCCAGAATCTACAAATAAACAAATTTACAAGAACAAAACAAACAAACAACCCCATCAAAAACTGGGTGAAGGATATGCACAGACACTTCTCAAAAGAAGACATGTATGCAGCCAACAAACTTATGAAAAAATGCTCATCATCACTGGTCATCAGAAAAATGCAAATCAAAACCACAATGAGATACCATCTCGTGCCAGTTAGAAAGGTGACCATTAAAAGGTCAGGAAATAACAGAAGCTGGAGAGGATGTGGAGAAATAGGAATGTTTTTACACTGTTGATGGGACTGTAAATTAGTTCAACCATTGTGGAAAACAGTGTGGCAACACCTCAAGGATCTAGAACTAGAAATACCATTTGACCCAGCAATCCCATTACTGGGTATATACCCAAAGGATTATAAATCCTGCTACTATAAAGACACAAGCACACATATGTTTCTTGCAGCACTGTTCACAACGGTAAAGACTTGGAACCAACCCAAATGCCCATCAATGATAGACTGGATAAAGAAAATGTGGCACATATACACCATGGAACACTATACAGCCATAAAAAAAGAATGAGTTCATGTCCTTTGCAGGGATATGGATGAAACTGAAAACCATCATTCTCAGCAAAGTAACACAAGAAGAGAAAACCAAACACTGCATGTTCTCGCTCATAAGTGGGAGTTGAACAATGAGAACACATGGACACAGGGAGGGGAACATCAAACACTGGGGTCTGTCGGGAGGTGGGGAGCTGGGGGAGGGATAGCATTAGGAGAAATGCTTAATATAAATGATGAATTGATGAGTGCAGCAAACCAACATGGCACATGTATACCTATGTAACAAACCTGCATGTTGTGCACATGTACCCCAGAATTTAAAGTATAATAATAATAAAAAAGAGATACACTTTAAATTCATAGACACAAATATATTGAAAGTAAGGAGACAGAAGAAAATATACCATGCAAACAATAATTGAAGAAGGTTAGAGAGCTATAGTGGCTATATTAATATCATACAAAATAGATTTTTAATACAAAATTGTTGCCTGAGACAAAAAGAGACATGTTATAATGATAAATGCATCAATAAATCAAGAAAATATATATTATAAACATATATGCATGCTATTGTTTGAATGTTTCTTCTATCCAAATCTCATATTGAAATTTGATCTCCAGTGTTGAAGGTGGTGTCCAATGGGAGGTGTTTGGATTGTGAGGGCAGATCCCTCATGAATAGATAAATATCCTCCCTCAGAAGTGAGCAGGTTCTCACTCTACCATTCCTCCCAGATCTGGTTGTTAAAAAAAGCCTGGCATCTTCCACCTCTCTCCTGCATCCTCTCACCATGTGATCCCTGCACACACCAACTCATCTTTGTCTTTGTTTTCTCACATTTGTGGAAGCAGCCTGAGGTTTTCACCAGATGCCCAATCTTATAGCCAGCAGAATCATGAACCAAATAAACCTTTTTTTTTTTTTTTTTTTTGGTAAATTACCCAGTCTCAGGCCTTCCGTTATAGCAACACAAAATGGACTCAGACAGTGCACTTAACAACAGAGCTCCAAATACATGAAGAAAAAAATGACAGAGTCGAAGCAAGAGATAGATAATTCAATAACAGTTGGAGACTTCCATATACTACCTTCAACAATGGATAGAACAACTAGACATAAGATTAACCAAAACATAAGAGACCTGAACAAAACTTACACTAACCAGACTTAACAGAAGTTATAGAACATTCCACACGAAAATAGAAGAATCAAGTGCCCAAAAGACATTGTCCAGAATACACAATACAGCAGGTCATAGACAAGCTTCAATAAATTTAAAATGATTAAAGTTATACAACGTATGTTCTCTGACAGCATAAAATGAGGCATCAATAACTGAAGGAAATTTAGGAAATCCACAAATTTGAGGAAATTAAACAATACACTCCTAAATAACCAATGAGTCAAAGAGGTCACAAGAGAAACTGAAAATGAAATGTTCAAAATGAGAATACCATATAATATATGTATGGTGTGCAGATAAAGCAGTGAATATAGGGAAATGTATAGCTCCAAACACCTACATTAATAAAAAAAGTAATCAATAGTCAAACCTTCCACTGTAAGAAACTATAAAAAGAAAGGCAAACTAAGTGCAAATAAAGAACAAGTAATAAAGATTAAAGAGGAAATCAGTAGAGAATAGAGAAACAATAAGAAAGCCAAGATTTGGTTTTTGGAAAAGATTTTTTAAAATTTACAACCCTCTAGAATGATTGACCAAGAAATAAGAAAAGTTTCAAATTACTAAAGTCAGGAACAAAAAAAGGAATCATCATTACTGACCTTAAAGGAATAAAAAGATTTATTAAGGGATAATTTGAATAATTGCCTACCAACAAATTAGATAACCTAGATGAAATGGATAAATACCTAAAATGATATAAACTACGAAAACTTACTCAAGAAGCAATGGAAGCCTGGGCAACATAGTGAGATCCTGTCTCTACAAAAAAAAATAGGTAAAAAAATTACCAGGTGACATGTGCCTGTAGAACCAGCTATTTGGAGGCAGAAGGCTCAGTTGAAAAGATTGTATGAGGCCGGTAGAGCTTGCAATGAGCTATGATGTTGCCACTGTACTCCAGCCTGGTGACAGAGTGAGAACGTGAGACTATATCTAAAAAAAAAAAAAGAAAAAAAAAATAGAAGAAGGAGGAAGAGGAGGAGGAAAGAAGAAAGAAGAAGAAGAAAATGAATTAGTAATCACAAAACTTTCCACAAAGAAAATCCTAGGACCTGATGTCATTAGTGGTATTTCTTCCAAATGTTTAAAAACAATTAACCAATAGCCAATCCTTTACAAATTCTTTCCCCTCCCCAAAAAAATACAGAAAAGGGGTTAACACATTGCAATTCACTCTACAAGGTCAAAATCACACTGATATGAAAAGCAAAGTTATTATAAGAAAACTACTCAACATACTTCATGAATATAGGAATAAAAATCTTCAACAAAATGCAAGCAAACCAAACCCAGCGGCTCATGAAAATAATTATACACTATGACCAAGTAGTATTTATTCAAGGAAAGCAAAGATGTGTTCAACATGTGAAAATCAATCAGTGTAATATACCATGTTGATAAGTAAAGGGCAAAAAAAGATAATCTCTGAAAAGGCACTTGACAAAATCCAACACTCTTTCATGATAAAAACACTCAGCAACCTGGGAGCAGAAGAGAAATTCCTTCCTCAACTGTAAGTGATAAAGGACAGGGTCCTTCTTATTTTCACTCAGCACCTAGAAGTGTGCCTACCATATAAAAGCTTTTAAAGAAGTATTTGCTGAATGAATGACTTAAAACCTGTCTCAACACAATCTTGAAAATTATTCTTATCACCAATCCATTAGTATATTAAGAATTCTTTAGATGGACTTTCTCATGCCTCTGAAAAGCCATAAAACTAATTAGTTTTAGTCCTCACTTCTTTTAACTCCACCTCTTCCTTCCTTTAAATGAAGTACTTGGGAGTTTTGCCTCTCTAACAAAAACATTCTTAATCAAATGGTTAAGTGGAAAAAACTTACAATAAAATAACATCCGGATTTCCAGTTTTATAATTTCCCTTAAGTATGTTTATTGAAAAAGCACCAAACATACACACAAAGCTTAATAACACAGAGTATTTCCTTGGAGAAAATATTATTTTCAATAGTAGTTTTAAACATATGTGTAAAAGATTAATAAAGCAAACCACTTCACCAGCCACATGACATTATTCCTAAAGTGCATCTCCAGAAAAAGAGAGATGATCTTTTCCAACAGAAGCATAAGCATTTTATACTGGTATTTTGAACATGACATCTCTCTCTGTAAAATGATTTTCCAGTTTATTAGGGAATTGGATGCAAACACATACATTAAGTGACGCAGAATAAAATGCATCACTGTATATATAGATTTCCAATCAGAACGAGCAGTGTCTTATCTCTCAGCAGGAAATGTGTGAGATGAATTTCTCACTTACCCAATTAATTTATACTTTAGTCACCAGTGCTGGAAGGTAACTTGGCCTACTTAGTGGTCTAAGGCTAGAATGAGTAATAATAATTCACATTTATGAACGGCTTCAGAATATTAATTATTTAATCCACACTATATCACTGCATGATAATTCAGAATTATTGTATGTGCTTTTTAGGCTAGAGAAACTGATCTAAATCAATTAAAATCCATGCTAAAAGCAGAGTTCCCGGCCTTCAAGTTGGCGCTCAGTCTATTTTTGCATTGCCACTTCAGCCCTTTAGACTCTACGATGGGTTAATTAACCTCTCTTGCTTTGAATTTGTCCATAAAGTGGTGATAATAAGACTAACCTTACAGTAGTATATTGTGCAAATTAATTGATTTTTGGAAAGCACTTTCAGATCTATGGAAGAAAAAAATTAATTGTAAATATCTCAATTGATTTAAATGACAAACGATCATTTTTCATATCATTTATCATCAGAAATAGTGATAGAGATATTGAATAATATATAAAATGATGAAAAATTCTTTCCATCACTCAAAGAAAGAGCACTTGAAACTCCCACCTCCAGTCAGCCAACCATGACTCATTCATTGGAAGAGAAGCCATGATTCATTCCTTTCCACAAGTACCAAGCCTAACATACATTCCCAGTACAATGAGAATACTGGCTATTCCTAACAATATAGTCTCTCATTATGGGTTGTACTTTAGACAATATTCCAAATTCTTTGCAGCTGGGAATATAAGTTAGGACAAAATTTATTTTATTTGTATTTTGCAGTGCCCTGAATAGAGGTGTAGAACTTCTTTCTGGAAATAATATCTTATCAAGTATTATTGTTAATGCATTTACTTTTAACTAAACATTGTATGGCCTCTATGAAGATGCTATCAACATTGTAGATCTTAAAGAAGAATTATTTCATTTTATGTATACTTTTTAAAGTGGGTTTTTCTACATAATAGTTCTATAAAGCATGCTGAACTTGATTCTAAAAAAATACAACTAAGTTATTTCACCTTAAAACTGCAAATAAATAATTTAAGGACTTTTATTTCAGACATGAACCCAAAGTTGAAGCTCCAAAGCCATATAAACCTAGAATTATATGGTGATAAAATGTTGGTGCTTAGTGCAAGAAATGAAATACTGAACCTTAAAATGTGTCTAAAGGATTGTTTGTAGCCATCTTCAATCAAAACTCAATACTCATTGATTTTTTTCCCAAAATGGGAGGCCCCGTTCTACTCTGAGTGGAGCTCTCCCTTCAATACTCAGTCTCCACATTTCCACCAACTGGAAGTATACACTTAACACAGAATAATCTTTTAAAAGACACAAACTAATCAAATCAAGAGGCACATTTAGGTCCTGGTTTGGAAAGGATATAACCATAATTAGAATGTGCAAGTAGACCTACTTCTGTCTGTTAACGCAGTCCAGAATGTCAGTGGATCCTTAGTAAAAAACAAATCCTGAAATCCAGAGTCAACCAAAGTATCCCAGATCTTGATACCGATCAGGATCTCATTTAAACTGCCCATATTAAATGTAATAGCCTCTCAGTATAAAGATGTATGTGTACATGAAATGCATATGTCGTGTGTGTGTGTGTATATATATAGGATAAACATTCCAACATCTATATAAAATCCTATTTCAACCTACTTAGCAGACACACAACATCATAAATGAGAAACAACAGAAATGCCCTGAATTAAAACCTTATTTCACCTTTCTTCATGTAGTTATGAATTTATTGCTACCTTTATTTTATGTATTAAGACAACACTGCTTTTCCATGTAAGCTGTCACAAAGGGTTAAACATCATTTATATGTGCCTTTGGTATCATTTTTAAGTAAACAAACTTTCCTATTCAGAGTCAAGGAGATTACCCAAACAAATAAAAATAATGGGACAATTCAAATTAAGATCATTCAAAGTTGCAACTTTGTGACAATTTACATAAAATTAGCAAATAAAAAAATTGTATGTGATTACTTAAAGTATCTATTTGGTTTAACAAAAGCTCAAGGTTAACATCCACTAAGAGGGTTATTATCAAAAAATAGGAAATATCAAGTGTTGGCAAAGATATTGAGAAATTGGAGCCCTCACACACTGCTGGTAAAAATGTAAAATGGCTACCATGAAAAACAGTTTGTCAGTGCCTCAAAAGGTTAAAATTAGAATTACTATATGATCCAGAAAGTCCACATTTCTGTATATGCCCATAAGCAGGGGCTAAAACAAATACATGTATATCAATGTTCATATCAAAACTATTAACAATATCTATAAGGTACTGTGTTAGCCTGTTCTCATGCCGCTAATAAAGACATACCCGAGACTGGGTAATTTATAAAGGAAAGACGTTTAATTGACTCACAGTTCCACAGGGCTGGGGAGACCTCAGGAAACTTACAATCATGGCAAAAGAGGAAGCAAACACGTCCCTCTTCACATGGCAGCAGCAAGTAGAATGAGAGCCGAGCTAAGGGTAAAGCCCCTTATAAAACCATTGGATCTTGTGAGAACTTACTCACTATCACAAGAATAGCATGAGGGAAACTGCCCCCATGATTCAGTTACTTCCTGCCAGGTCACTCCCACAACACATGGGGATCATGGGAACTATAATTCAAGATGAGACTTGGGTGGGGACACACCCAAAGCATATCAGGTACCAATGCCTATCCCAATGTCGATTCCAATATCCATCCATAGAAGAATGAAGAAACAATGTGTGGTATTTGCCTACAATGGAATATTAGCCATAAAAAGGAATGAAATTCTAATACATGGATAAACCCCGAAAACATTTTGCTAAGTGCAATAATTACACTAAATGAAATAAGCCAGACACAAAGGGACAAATATTGCATGATTCCACTTACATGAGTGTCTTAGTTTGTTCCTGCTGCTATAATGAAATACTTTAGACTGGATTATTGATAGATAACATAAATTTATTCCTCACAGAGGCTGAAAAGTTGAAGATGAAGGGACTAGGAAACCTGGTGTCTGGCGAGGGCTTGGTCTCTGCTTCAAAGAAGGCAACTTCTTACTGCACCCCCACATGGAGAAAAGGCAAAAAGAGATGAAATTCTTCCCTCAAGCCCTTTTATAAGGCCACTAATCCCCTTTATGAGAGAAGAGCTTTTTTGATCTAATCAAAGGTTCCAATTTGTAATACTATTGCATTGAGGATTAAATTTCAACATGAACTTTGGAGGGATACAAACAGACAAACCATAGCAATAAGACACTGAGAAGAGGCAAATTCATAGATACAGAAAACGGATGTTACCAGGGGATGAGATGGAGAGGAAAATGGGAGTTACTGTTTAACAGGTACAGGGTTTCTGTTTGAGAAAATGAAAGTGTCCTGGAAGACGACTCTCAGTCCATAACTTCAGGACTACACTAAACTCCTGTCAGCCTAAATGAGTTACAAAAACATCTGCCCTCCCTGCATTTCCTTCAAAGCAAGGAAAAATAGTCATGATGGCTGCACAAGATTATGAGATTAATGCCACTGCACTGTACATTTAAAACAGTTAAAATGATAAATATTATGTAATATCATATATATTTTATCACAAGAAAGAGCTCAAGACTAACAGGAATTATTTTAGTATATTTGCTCAGCATTATTTGGTATCACTTGGCCCATTATATTTTCACAGTAACTAGGGGTCTTTAATGTGTTCCCAATAGCAGTATGCAGGCACATACACTAGCATACATACCTGTCTGTAAGTTACAGTTTCTATGGAAAAAGGTATATTCAGTGTTCTAATTTATTAGATGAGGAAATAAACATAAAATTTCTCTTTGAAATTTGCTGACGTTTACAGCAAAATATCCTTCTTGAGATTTATTAAACTCTAATCATTTTCCTGAAAGATTAGCAACAATTATCATTAAGGTTTAAGCATTTAACTGTGACTACTGCAATAAATCTTATTAAAATAACTGAAACATACTTTTTTCGCATGTGGCAACCTGTCTCTGAATCACAACCATCTGTAAGTGGTGATTGCCTGGTGCACACAGATGGGAGTAAAACAACTATAAAGCTATACCATTCTTTAATCATCAGTTGGTACCAAACAAACTGAAATCTGAGTCAGATTATTTGCATTTGAAAGATTATATGATCGCTGTAATTAACAAATGCTCATCAGATTTCTGATATAAAATGTGTTATAGGTACCTGATTGAAAATAACGCTTGAACTCTGCAGCTCCTCTTTCTAATCTCTGACAGCCTATAAAAAAAATCGTATGTTAACAATAGAAGAGCAAGTTTCAAGTTTTTATAGCACACAATTCCTTTACAGATTTAAAAATGACAGAAAAGGGGAACAGAATAATTTATTCTTTCTGGCTTGCAACACACAATCATGAAGACTCTCGGTCCATAACTTCAGGGCTACACTAAACTCCTGTCAGCCTAAATCAGCTACAAAGGTGAGTATCTGCCCTGCCTGCATTTCCTTCAAAGCAAGGAAAAAACAGACCCAAGTTACTCACAAAGCCCAAATCATTAAATAATAAAGAAAGCCAAAAATCAAGGAGATTAGTATCTTTCCACGTGTCACCACATGTTAGCCATTAAGATCTACCTCTATTGTGTTAGTAATCAAAAAATAGAGAAAGGTTTTATCACTGTATCATTACAAAGAGCACTGAGTTTGGAGTTGGACAAGCTTTACTATCAATTGTGCATGCTAATCGCAGGACAGGTTAACTGGGCCAAATTACTTAACTTTTTTTTTTTTTTTTTTGAGTCTCGCTCTGTCCCCCAGGCTGGAGTGCAGTGGTGTGATCTCGGGTTACTGCAACCTCTGCCTCCCGAGTTCAAGTGATTCTCCTGCCTCAGCCTCCTGAGTAGCTGCGACTACAGGCGCGTGCCACCATGCCCAGATAACTTTTGTATTTTTAGTAGAGATGAGTTTTCACCATGTTGGCCAGGATGGTCTCGAATTTCTGACCTAAAGTAATCCACCCACCTCAGGCTCCTGCAGTGCTGGGATTACAGGCATGAGCCACTGTGCCCAGCCTACTTAATCTTTTGAAGCCTCAGTTTCCTCATCTGTAAAACAGAGTAAGATTCACACACACACACACACACACACACACACACACACATAAAGAGGATTCCTGTAAGATAATCTAAGAAAGTACTTAATACAACTGCACATAAGACGTACTCAATGCAGTTTTGTTAAACAAATAAGTACTATGACAAGAGGTAATGGCTGCCTTAACATCTAAGTGAGTAATTTTCTCTATAGGTCTTTTCCAATCTTGATTAATTTCAGAGAATTTATTACTTTGACAAGAGTTCATTTAGTGATTAAAAACATCTATTGAGATAAAGTCAGACTGCCTAGGTTTAAATCCTGCTTCTGCTATCTACTAGCTGTGTGACTTTCGCAAGTTACCTAACTTTTCTGTGCTTCTTTTTACTCATGTATAAAGTGGGGATAATACTAATGCACTTATAATACTGTTGGGAGTATTAAGTGAGTCAATATATCTAAGTTGTTTAGAACAGTGCCAGGCATACATTAACTGATTAATAAATATCAATTCACTGCTATTCATATATGAGCTGACCACTGGGTATATAACAGAGGACGGGCATAATCTTTGACCTCATGGAGCTTACAGACTGCTGGGGACATAGACATTAAAAAACAATTGCAAATTGAAATAAAAGGGAATAAAAGAGAAACCTGGATACAATCAGGGCTAACCTAATTTAAACTTATTATTTCATGCCAGGTTTTTCATCCATAAAATCTCAAAATGTTATCTATATGATAGTTATCTATATGAGAGTTGCAGGAAATATGTAAGTATTATAATGTAATGCCCCCTAGTAAAAGAAAAACCTCTATACGTTAGTTTCTTTCTTCCCGTCTTTCCATGGTGTCTGACTGTTTTGATAAGAACTTGCGTTTTTCACTGTTTGTCTGAAGATTATTATTATTATTATTATTATTTCCAGGGAAAAGTTTCTTAACCTCAAATGACCCCATTCTTTGAGACGCCAGATGCTGAAGAATATTAAAATTATATTTAAAGCAGTGTTACATTCAAATTAAGATGTATTTTCTGCTAGATTACATTTTTAAAAGACAGTCATCACATATTATATACACTTAGATATGAAATGACTGCATTTACATTTGAACCAAAATAAAAGATGAAAGTGGTTAATGAAGTTCTAATTCATTGCCTTGAATGTTTTTAGCCTACTACATCCAAATTATTTTTTTAAAATAACTATCACTAGAAAGGCTAATGCAGAGCAGATGACACCCCAAATATTTGCAATAGGTCACATGAACACCGCTGTGACATCTCAACAATTGACTATAATAGATTTAAGGAGGAATGATAGGCTGTCTTGACATTTAAATAGATAATATTTTCTATTAAATCTTTTTTTAAAAAAAACCTTGATTAACACCAGAAATATTTCTCACTTTACCAAAAGAAACCCTCATTAAGGAAATTTTCACTGAGTTACATACAATATGCTCATCTGTGCACCATGAACTTGTTTTTACTCTATATTCAAAGCTGTATGTTTATTTCTCTGTTCTAGTTCAGTTCTAAAAGCCAAAAATATGAAACAGATGTGGTGACTTTCTGTGTACTGTGAAGCACAATTATGCTTCTTTGAATTGCTTAGGCTAAACAGTTGCCCTCCCTAGAGCATATCGAAACTGCTTGAGATTCTTTACAGCCAAGAATACAGCTTGCTACCTGTCAGGAACTAGAATTGGCAGGCCACAGCTGGTTGATTGCCGTGGAGGCTCTGTACTGTCCTCCTAACTGTAGCCTATGAAACATAAAAAACATAGATATACAGGAAAAAGTTCAGCTACATGCCTATGTTGTCTTATACTTAAGTAGTTGAGCTTTTTAATAGTGCGTTTCAAGGTCCCCCTTGTGCACCAATTTAACTACACACACACACACACACACACACACAAAGTTCAATTTGTCCTGCTTCTGAGTTCACAGACAATATGGGCTAAGAGCATACAATGAAAATCTTCCAAGTCACTTGTTTCAGCCATGACTCCTTCAAACTGATGTCTACCAGATTAGCCTATGTTTCAAAAGCACATAATGTTGATTTTTCTTTTGCTGAGAATAGTTTTAAAACATGTGGAAATTGCTATAATTGAAGAGAAAGCTTTAAACAAATGGTAATTTTGTTCTCAAAAAGGAAACTTTCTTCAGGCTGTGGGAGGTGAGGAAAGGAAGTTTCCTTTTCTTCTAAAATGAGTGAATGCTGAAAATAATGGCATTCATAGACTCCATTGATTTGTCAGTTTACAACTTCAAAAGGATTTTGAACAAAAGTTTGAGGTGGACACATTCATATAGGAACATTTCCAGAGTGGCATGCTCATGGAGGTTATAAATTTAATACAAATAAGCAGACCAGCAGTCCCATAGATGCATGTTTTTCATCAAAGGAAACAATGCACCACCATTCAATCATTCGCGTGCATTTATTTAACACAGACCTAGGCATTATGCTCTAAGGGACGCTGAGGACACTGAAATGAAAATACTAAGTATATGCATCAAAATGTTCATAAGGAAAGGGGGAAAAGACATCTAAAAGACATGTAACACACAAATATAATATTCTTACCACTAATGAGGACTCATTTCCCTCTGTAGTCAGGCCTCTGGGTCTTGGGATAATAGAAATGAAGATAGGGAAGGCAGAGACATGTGGCCTACATAATCTTAGGAGATTTTATTATCATTTATAACTAAGAGTCAGGCCACGTTTTCAGACCAATTCCCAAATTGCAGTGACTTCTCTAGTCTCCTCCCACCAATTTCATCATTCTCTCAACATACCATTCATGCAAAACTGAGAGGGTGAGAGGAAATATAATCAGGAGGGCTTGCTACTTTTGCTCTTTATCCCATGACATGTCTGATCCTATCTGGTCATTTCCAGTTTTATTGACATATTATGATACTTTTTAACCAGCTAGCAATGTTGAAGAGATAATCTGGTGTTTTTCCCCCTCAACATCACTGCTGGATATTGTACAGGCTATTGTTCCTGTATCCCAGACCCACCCTCTATTCTGGAGGATTTCTAGTGTCCTGGGCCCTTAAAGAGAGGTCTCTTGTCCATGTGGTTTGACTCAGATGAGGTTGTGCATGCTCAGAGCATAGGAGACACCAATACACAATGTGGTAGCTGTATCCTGTGGCCAGTCGCAGCCTACATCAAGGAAAAGGACAGTAGCCATAATTCAGGTTTGAGACTGTTGCATCCCAAGCAGAAAATGGAATCATTTCAGTACTGACTCTGCACTAACTCAGCTCTTATCTTCAGCAGGGGCAGATACTTTGCAGAAGAATAGAGAAAGATTGATTCCAGCGTCCCTCCAATCACATCACCTCAAATTTTTCTGTCTTATACCTACACCAAGTCCTTGAACTTAGATACAAATAATTAATGCATCCGTCCTGTGGTTGCATATTATGGGTTAAAGTAGAATATTATTTGATAGAAAGTCCTTGAAGTACAAGTGAGTGAATCACAGAAGTCAATGGATCCCAATCAATAAAACTGTAAAACTATGCTTGTTTAAAGTAAGCTCTGTAAAAGAGTTCTCAATTTGGAAGCATATTCATTGCACAATGTATTCTACTTCTACCAGTTGAGGAAAAAAATAATGACTCTTTAATCAAAGCCATCTTGCCTTAAGATTCAGCAAAGTAAGAATGGAGAAAATTTGCCTCTGTTCATAGACTACCATATTAATATTGCATTTCAATGAATACGAATACTGTACTATAATTACTATGATAATCATACACTAAAAGTATGCCAGTAACAAAGAGGAAAAGAGCACCTAAGAAGAATTTATTTAAAGCCTTACACTGTTTCTAACAAGAAATAGTTTCTACTTAGGGCAGTTGATAAAGGTTCCAGCTAAGATTATGCTACACTTAATCTGAGACAAGTTTGCCAGAGACAAAAGCAGGCAGAGAGAACACCGCAGGCTGAGACAACAGCCTGTGCAAAAGCCCAGCAGCCTGAAACTACCTGAAAGCCTGGGATATGTCACTGGGATTTGAGTCAAGGAATACAAGAGGTAAGGCATATCAGCATGTATGGGGTTTGAACTTTTTCAGACAACGCAGTGTCATTCATGGTTTTAAGCAGTGGTGTAATGTGATCAGATAGGAAGCAGATAGGAAGCAGATGATAGGAAGAATCATTTTCATACACAAGTGCCACTACAAATAATTCTCTATGTGTATAAATATATAATCCTGTATATGCATAATTTGCATCACAAGCTGTTAGGTGCATTTCTCTTGGAGAAGTTTGGAAACAGTAACTTACCACTTGAATAGACAAGGTAGAGAGACTATGGAAATATGCTGAATAGCTTCTACAGAAATCTCCAATTACAATGAACTTTAATTATTCAAGAATAAAAAATGTTATTTGAATTTCAGGATTCTGAACTGTAGAACTTTCAATGTCACTGCTACATAAGCTGAAAAGGGTAGTGTTTTTAAAATAGAAAAGGAAAAAATTCTTTCAAATTGTAAAAATGATAATTATTTAGCATAATGTTTCCCACCCCCATAATAGTTTCTCCTAAAATGTGCAATTGCATAGAATAATTTATATACAAATATGTAGATGTATACAAACTGAAATGCCAAACATTGAAAAGAAACTCAAATGAGTGGGCATTTACATATGGAATAGAGCTTATAAGAAACTGTATTTTTGTGATAATGAGATGTTTTCCAAGCTCTCCTTCATTCTGGAAATTTACTCAGAGACAAGTCCATATTTCCATAAGACAACAGAGAAATGCAAAAAGCAGATTTACAAATCTGAAAAGACAAGAGCTCACTTAAGAAATGGCCCTTGTGCAACCTCAAGTTCAGTGATGGGCCAAAGAGTGGAATGAAAATTCTCACGAAACAGAAAGCAGAAAATCCTTCAGTAAAGATTTAGCTGATTTAGGTTATACATTATATCAAGCCCCGAAACTTTAAATGGATTTAGACAAGTTTCCTGTTTGGGAACATTCTAAGAAAATCATTAACTATCTACCGCAATCACAAAAAATAAACAGAAAGAAAAAAGTTATTTCTCCATAATATTTAGGAAATAAGTGCCTATGATCTACAGAGCCTGAGTAACAACAAGGTAATTAATGTATTTTCCAATTTTTCTAGGTACTACCATATTTTTAAAAATCAAGATGTAGCCAGCAGCACTGTTAGAAAGATGATGTTTTCGCTTTTTTTTTTTTAGATGGAGTCTCGCTGTGTCACCAGGCTGGAGTACAGTGGCACAATCTTGGCACACTGCAACCTCTGCCTCCTGGGTTCAAGCAACTCTCCTGCCTCAGCCCTCCGAGTAGCAGGACTACAGGTGCACGCCACCATGCCCAGCTAATTTTTGTGTTTTTAGTAGAGACAAGGTTTCACCATGTTGGCCAGGATGGCCTTGATCTCTTGACCTCATGATCCACCTGCCTCAGCCTCCCAAAGTGCTGGGATTACAAGTGTAAGCCACCACACCTGAGTCTCCCTCTGTTGCCCAGGAGTACCATAATGCAATCTCGGCTCACTGCAACCTCTGCCTCCTGGGCTCAACCAATTCTCCTGCCTCAACCTCCCGAGCAGCTGGGATTACAGGTGCCCACTACCACACCTGGCTAATTTTTGTATTTTTAGTAGAGACAGAGTTTTGCCAAGTTGGCCAGACTGGTCTCAAACTCCTGACCTTAAGTGATCTTCCCGTCTCGGCCTCCCATAGTGCTAGGATTACAGGAGTGAGCCACCACGCCAGGCAAAAGATAATGTCGTCTTAGGAAGACTTCACATTATATAAAGAAAACAAGAAAAATTGACGTAAAGCCTTACATTATTTCCAACAAGAAAAGTAAGCATATCAATTACAAAACTATTTATTTATAATCTAAAAGCTATATGCAAATTCCTGACTTAATTAGCCAAGCTCCTTTCAGTTACAGGGGACAAAAACCTAACTCAAACCAGCATAAAACAAAAAAAAACTTTATTACCTCACATGACTAAATTGGGTGTTGAATCAAGTTGCTCTAATAAAAACAGAACACTGTTTCTCCGCATCTTAACTCTGTTTTCTTCTGTGTCAGCTTTATTGTCAAATATGCCTTCCTGATGCAGAGGGTAGGAATGGCCATTAATAACTCAAAGAGTTTATCAGTTACTTTCTATCAGTTCAGTAACTCAAATGGAAAGAAAATGTCTCTTTCCCAGTAATTTTTGCTAAATTCTCAAAACTGACTTAGATTTGGCAAGCTTGAGTAATATGCTCACCTCTGAATCATGTGATCCCTCCAAGGATGTCTAATAATAATTAGCAAAATTTGGATCACATGCCCAACCCTGAAGCCATGATTAGTTTAGTGCTTTTGGGCATATTGACCAAGAATGAAGGATAGATAGTTCCCCCAAAGAAGTAATGAGCAGACAAATAAATGTTTGTACTCCACAGACAAAATAGGATCATGTATTTCTGAGTTATTTTGTATATTCACTTTTAACAAAATAACATTTCATAGTCTAAATAAATTGCCTTATCTGTAGGGGCAGGTACTCTATTTATGTTCTAGCCAATGCCCTAATGCCAAGGGAACTATAGCAACTCTTACTTTACTGGCAAAAATTATCAAGTGATTCTTGGCCCCAGACAATTTCATGTATTTCCGCCTTTCTTTATATTTGGATCTTATCAGGTTAAAATATCCTTTTGAGACACTCTATTGTAGAGGGGTGAAGAGCAGAGTTATATACAGGTAACTACAGGTATGTTACTACAGGTGTTTTGAAAATCTGCATAATAGCAGGGAAATAAGAGGCCTGGGATAAAACCCAGTAAGCAAAAAACTAGATAGGTAATATAAATCTAAAAATCCTAGGAAGTCAATACAGTCAGGAAAGTAAAACTAGAAAGATAGCGCCCAGGATCCAGGAATTCAGAGGTTTAACAAGGACCAGTATAGGAAGCAGAAAACTGTAGCTCTTAGGAAGAGGATATTCTCTGCAGTCTTTTAAAATTGCTGTTGAATAGTGAATATTCAAAGACAAAGTCTCACCAACTAGAAGTATGTTTCATTCAGAAGTATGAATAGAGTCTCCATGTGCCTTTTGATCCTATTTGAAGAAAAAGAACTAGGGCTTTTCAAGCTTCAAATAGCTGAGACAAGGTGGCCTAAACAAGTCAATCCTAATCATCATGCCTCAAATTTTTTAAAAATTCCCCTTTTAACACATTTCTATTTCTGGCACATAGAAAGATATGGCTGGAGGCTACAGTGATTGGTACTGCCCTAAATCACAGGGAATGTGTAGCATGGCCAAGGTTACTGGCAGACCCCCAATAGGCTCAACCACAGGTCTTCTCAGTAATCACCCTTTTTAGGAGGTCATGTGATTGTGAGTGGGTCACAGTTAAACTTGAACACTAAATATTGTTGCCTCTGATATCAGAAATTGAGTGTGGGGGAAGTGAGTAAAGAAGTAGAATTAAAAAGTAAGAATTCTATTTAAACCTCTAACTGTCTTAAATAAAGGCCTAGGATAGCTGTACAAGTACTACTAATGAAGACGAGTTAATGACAATACCAATTGATATGGTTTGGCTGTGTCCCCACCCAAATCTCATCTTGAATTATAGCTCCCATAATTCCCATGTGTTGTGGGAAGGACCCAGTGGGAGATAACTGAATCATGGGGACAGTTTCTCCCATGCTGTTCTGATGGCAATGAATTAGTCTCATGAGATCTGATGGTTTTATAAGGGCTTTCCCCTTTCACTTGGTTTTCATTCTCTCTTGCCTGCCACCATGTAAGATATGTCTTTCACCTTCCACCATGATTGTGAGGCCTCCTCAGCCACGTAGAACTGTGTGAGTCCATTAAACCTCTTTTTCTTTATAAATTACCCAGTCTTGGGTATGTCTTTATCAGCAGTGTGAGAACAGAGTAATACACCAAATGTAAGGTCATTTATTAATTTTATAAACTTTTGCTGAGCATCTATAATGTTCCAGGTACTGTGCTAAGTGCTAACATAATGCACATACACACAAACTGGCAAATGATATCATCAGTGTTATTCATAAAAGCATGAAAAATATAAAACTACAAAGGAACATAGGAGAATCCTTGCCAACATTTGAGCTAAGTATAAGGACAAGTAGGTATTTGTCCACTTGGAAGAAATAAGTACTGCTGGTGGAAGAAACAGCACTCATAAAGGCACACAGGACATAATATATTTGGTAAATAAACAGAGTTCAGTGTTACTAGAGCACAAGTGGGAGGTGGCAGGTGAGCTGTAGAAGCTGATAAATGCCAGATTGGAAGCAGCAGTGTATATTAAATTAAGGTTGTTTGAATTTTGCACTTGCAGTGAGCCAGGAGGTTTTTTTCTTAATACAAGTGAAGTAAGATTATATTTTGGGGTAATATAACAGTTTCAACAGTGTGGAGAAAGACCAGGGTGGATAGAGGGTAGGAATGAGGCAATCAACCACACAAGAAATAATGAAATGGTGGAACAGAGAGAAATTCAATTAGAAAGATAGAATCAGTGGGATTTGGTAATCAATTGAGAATAATTGTAGAAAGAGAAGAGATAATTGATAATTTATCCAAGGCTTCTGACTTTGAAAAGTAAGAAAACAAAGGGAAATGATTAACCAGGCTTAAGGTCATAGAAGGTAGAGCTCTCTGTCTAAGGCAGGTCCCTGTCCACCGAATCCATGCGCCCCTTCTGCCTCAGCATGCCAGAAGACTGCATTTCCCAAATACCTCTAGTTAGCTGAGTCCTAAAACAAGTAGAATTTTGAACTTTCTCTCCGATTTTAAGACAGTTGAATAGGCATTTTGATTTAGAAATGTGAAGCTCAGAAGAAATGTCAGGTCTGCAGATGGGATTGAGGACAAAACATATGATTGGAACTGTGAAAATGAGTAGAGAACTCCCGCTAGCCCACCACACCAGACCAATCCATTGTAAGGCACCAAATGTTTATTTGATGATATTATCCCCATAAGATTTATACATATAAGGAACATTGAAAATATAACTGGATACATGACACTGAAAAAACAACAGGCCGGGTGTCGTGGCACATGCCTGTAATCCAAGAACTTTGGGAGGTGAAGGTGGGCGGATTGCTTGACCCCAGTAGTTCAAGATCATCTGGGCAGTATGAGGAGATCCCATCTCTACAAAATAATAATAATAATTATTCAAAAAGTAGCCAGGTGTGGTCATGTGCACCTGTACTCCCAGTTACTCAGGAAGCTGAGGTGGAAGGATAGATTGAACCCAGCAGGTCAAGGCTGCAGTGAGCTATGACAGTGAGATGCTGTCTCAAAAAAAAAAAAAAAAAAAAAAAAGGAAAAAAAAAACAGCAAGAAAAATGAAACACTGTCATTTCTCTATCATCTGTGATCAGATGCAGGCAACGTGAAATGCAAGATGGGAAGTAGTTAATGTTGCTTTATTCCAACCTATGATCACATAGCACATATGTACAGCTTATTTGCTTTATTATAATGACCTACTAAATAAAAGCTCAGATGCTATCGTATTTATTTCTTTACACTCAACAACTCTGCAAAAAGAGTTTGAAGCATCCTAAACACTATATTCTGCAACTTATGAAAATCTTATCCAACTGTTGAAGAACTATATTTGTACCTATATAAAAACATGTAAGTAAACAGTGCATACAAATAGTATTTTTATGTTTTAAATGTTTGGAATATGCATTAATCTACTTTCTTACTCCTCTGAGACTTGTGAACAGAATAAGAGAAAATGAAAAATATATATGCTGAAATGGAATTTCTGGGAAAAAATGTGACATTCTACTAACATTTAGAAATGTTTCCTTAATTCCTAGCAGGTTATTTTAGTCAAACTTTAAAGGTTAAATAAGTTTGTGCCCAAACAGCTTTATTTTGCATTATTACTTTATGAACTAAAAATGCCCCTGCCTAAAAACGTCCTCTTAACAGCAGAATACTACTAACCCCACACCAGAAATTATTCCATGAACATCACAAAAATATAGGGAGAAAAGAAATTACTGATACTTTAGCCATCCTTTGCTTCATTCTTTATTTGACTATTTCCCATTTAAGTACTGACCAAAGTTGCCTTTACTTTCAGAGCGCCTGCAGGCAAAAAATTATAAAGGTGTCTGAATTATTTATTTTAAAACTTTAAAGGCATGCAAGGCATCTCCTATATTTTATAGACTTTGAATGGATCAGTGTCAACTACTAGAAATGTAGACTCAATGATCCTATAAGCCCAAATGACCATTCTGTACCCAAATGAAAAACGTCACGTGAGCTCTTTGGCCTTGAAGAATCTAACCCAGAACTGGCTTATTTATGGAGATTACATGCTTTAGTCACTAATAAATCTTACAACCATAATCTATGAAGAAACTGATTTTATTTATATTAAGTTATGGAAGTCAGTGATGGCTGTGAGGTGAGCTGCTTAGAAAGTAGTCTGTAAATCCAAGTCTATTAGGTAAGCCTTTTAAGAACATTTTTCTCTTAGCAACAGAAGGAATGGTACTTCAGTTTAGATTTTATTTCCTTATGGAACATATTCTAGTGGTAAAAATCACTTTGAATATTTTGTGACTCTGAAATGCAATAATTAAAACATAATCTGTTCCTTAGGAACTCTAAATTTTTCTAAATTTGAGATACACAACTGGGATGTCTCAAACTAAATTTAGATTACCTAAAGAGTAAATCCAAATCTTTTTGGAAAATTGATGCATGCACCCACTATATCTGTATGACATGAGAGCATAACCTAAATATAATACCTAGCTGCAGATTCAACAAACCATTTATATCATAAAATTTAAGGCACGTCTAAATCATACATTTAAAAAGTCTTAATTTCTTTGAAAGTACAATTTGATTCATCTTTTTCAATCTTGGAGTTTTCTAGTTCAAGATGGCAGACTGCACATATTCACTGTCCCTTTTTCCTAAAATCTCATTAAAAGAATAGAAATATGAACAGGAGGGACTAGATGTTAAATAGCACTGAGACTGGGAAGGGGAGCCATCAGTAGACCAGAGAATTTTAGCAATTTTGCAGCAAAAACTAGATGAGATAAAACATGCTGAAAAGCCATAGGAAAAGACTGCAAGAGAGGCAGAAGCTATTTTAATGGCAGACTACCAGGGAGGCACCAAATTTGGAGTGAAAAAGAATAGGGAACAGCACAACACTGTGGGGCTGTAATTAGGGAAATAAATTTAAAGGACTTTGCATGGACCAGCCAATCAACGATCTCTTCCCTCAAGCCCTTGTCCTTCTTCTCAGTTGGAGTACCAGGCAGTAGCATTTACCACTGGATAAGGCTATAAAAATCCTATTTTTTTTTTTTAATTCCTAGGGTTTCAGTAATTTTTAAACCCAAAAGTATAAAAATACCAATTTATTCAAGTCAAAGTTGTAGACCTAGGTTTTCAACAGTTAACACTTGGGGGGAACATAATACTTGATTCCACAATTTAAGCATTCATACTGAAGTTATTGATCACTTAGTTGAACTCCTTTTCCTCACAATGTTGGATGTTTTCCATCCCAAAACCTTTACACATAGTCATTCATATTAATTTTAGTTAGGAGACATTTTTCCTTTCTCAGAAATACAGTGTTCTTTATGAATCAAATAGCCAGCTATATCTGACCAATTTTCCTATAATTATGATCTATTGACTTGGCCTATTGGTGTGATTAAAAATAACTATTTCTTATTAGTATTTCATTATAAATAGTAGGGGTTATAAAATTAGGAGTTTTGTCTTTCAGAGATAAAAAATAAATTCTACTTATATCATCATTTCTAAGACACTCCATTTTATTTTTCACAGTAACATGCTTGAAATCCAGGTACATCTTACGATAAATGGTATCATGTAGTCTCAGTCAGTCAGGAGCTGATGGGACATAGCGTTTGCCACTGCTTGCTCATGAACTGACTTGGTTGTTATCCAAGGGGCATGACTAGACACAGCAAGCTCTCAACATTTCAGACAGCAAACTATTCAAGAATAGTTCCAGGAAGGATTATGAGACCTTGTGGTTGATTGAAAACTTCTTATTGATACCTGCTGTCCAGAACACAAAAGCAAAGTGTCATTATCAAAACCTGCTAAAGAGATGTCACTGGCTTAGAAGCAAAACTCGGAGATAATTAGTGCAGCACACTCCTGGAAAGCCTGCATCACCAATGTTCTTAATAGTAAAAAGGGCCAAATTGTATAGAAAATCATAGATGCTGACGACTTTGAGTCAAATGGTTCAGAAGACTCAGAATGGGAAGAAGTTTTAATTATATCTTAATTTATTTTGCTTACATTTTCCTTTTTATGTGTGCACAAAAACAATGTTTTGTGTCTAACCGAATCTAAATATTCTAAGCTATAAAAAATGTGCTAGGGTATAACTGGCAGTGAATTTTTTTCTTGATGGTATGAAAAATAATAATACATCTTATTTATTTATTTTTGAGACAGAGTCTTGCACTGTCATCCAGGCTGGAGTGCAGTGGTGTGATCTTGGCTCACTGCAAACTCCACCTCCCAGGTTCAAGCAATTCTTTTGCCTCAGCCTCCCCAGTAGCTGGGACTACAGGCATGCACCGCATGCCCGGCTATTTTTTTTTTTGTATTTTTAGTAGAGATGGGGTTTCACCATATTGGCCAGGCTAGTCTCAAATTCCTGACCTCATGATCCCCCAACGTCAGCCTCCCAAAGGGCTGGGATTATAGGCCTGAGCCACCACACCCGGCCAAAAAATAACAGTACATCTTATACTCAAATGTATCCTAGATTTCATGAGGTACAGTTGCTATTTTTTCAAAAAAATTTAGTGGATTTATCATTCTTGGAATGAAATGTTGGACCTTCTTTTAATTGTGTTAATGTTTACTGGAGATCTGTAGCTACTGAACTGAGTTCCTTGTCTACCTACTTAGTTATTCTAATCTCTCCCAAATTCTTCATTATATTCCTGCTGCAGTTACATTTTTTTCCCCAGAATTGTATGGTTCACTCACTAGTTTTTATTCCCTCTTTCCTGATTACAGATCAAAACAAGTACCTATAATGTTGTATAAACAGGCATATGCTTAACAGAAGAAACAAAACATTCATAATTTCATACCTATTAAAATCAGTCAAATTAAGCATAATCTTACTAGGTTTACTCTTCTGTTATATTACAACTGATTTTACATTAATTTAGCTAATCTTTTATTCTTAAATATGAATGAACAACCTAAAACTCTGCTATTTCAGGAAAACCAACACCATAAAAGAGAAGGATAAAGTTGAACAGGGAAAAATGATCCCAGGAGAACAGCAGTAACTCTAGAAAAGAGGATACATAATAAAAATTGTAAATTGATATTATCAGAGGATTTGAGGTGGCTATTGTACCCATAAAGGAATAATAAGCTACTGTGGAGAAAAGAAGCAATCCAAGAATAAATTTTTAAAAAATCCTTGTAAGTTAAAAAATAAAATTAATTTGATTTTGAAAAGAACAAAAAAATTAATCAAAAAAGAAATTGAATAAAAAAGTTAAGTAATCAATAACATTGATAAATGAATGGAGTTAAGTAATAGATAACACTGATAAATAAATGAATGATCTGGAAGAAAAACTCAAAGAAAGTTCTTAAATATAGAACAAAAAAGCAAAAATTAAAAATGTGTGCAAAAAGTTGAGATATAGAGAAGAAAAGCATAAATTCCTACATCTATCATATAAGAACCCAAAAGAAAAAAGCAGAAACTCATAAGATAAAAGAACTCAAAAGAGAGAACACCAATCAAACAAACAGACAAAATAAGATAAAGATAATCTCAAGAAAATATATGAGCTGAAGAAAGAAAAGAATCTTCAGTCTGATAAACCCTGGCAGACTGAATTTTTAAATGTTTAAATAAATAAATAAATAAAATGTAAAAACCTTATTCAAGAATATGTCAAAGTACAAAACTTTAAGAAAAACACTTATAGTCTTTCAGAGAAAAAGAGAAAAAAAATACCTAAAATAAAACCAATATTGGAGCTTCATTGTATTACTTTTTGATTCTGAATGCTTTTAAGATTCTGAGGGGGAACTAAATGAACAACTATTTTAAGATTCTGATGGGAAAAATGTTTTGAACCTAAAATTCTTTTTTTATCTTTTATTTTAAGTTCAGGGGTACATGTGCAGGTTTCTTATATAGGTAAGCTTGTGTCATGGGGGTTTGTTGTACAGGTAATTTCATACCCAGGTATTAAGCCTAGTACCCATTAGTTATTTTTCCTGATCCTTACCCTCCTCCCATCCTCCGCCCTCCAATACGCCCCATTGTATGTTGTTCCCCTATATATGTCCATGTATTCTCATCATTTAGCTCCCACTTATAAGTGAGAATATGCAGTATTTGGTTTTCCATTCCTGTGTTAGTTTGCTAAAGATAATGGCCTCCAGCTCCATCCATGTTCCTGCAGAGAACATGATCTCTGAACCTAAAGTTCTTTACATCACTAATTAAGCAACTATAAAAATAAAGTGAAGGAATTTTCAGACATGCAAAGAGTCAAAAAGTTAACTTCACATGAACCTCTTTAAAGAAACTACTTAAGAGATTGTGGCAAACACCACAAGATACTGATCCATTATCTATTCTCTTTCTTTTTATTTTTATTTTTTTTTTAACAGAGTCTCGCTCTGTCCCCCAGGCTGGAGTGCAGTGGCGTAATTTTGGCTCACTGCAACCTCTGCCTCCTGGGTTCAAGTGATTGTCCTGCCTCAGCCTCCCGAGTAGCTGGGATTAGAGGCACGCACCATTATGCCCAGCTAATTTTTGTATTTTTAGTAGAGACGGGGTTTCACCATGTTGGCCAGGCTTATCTCAAACCTATGTGTCTTGTCAATGTTTCTATTTGATAATATTTTTCTTTTTGATTCTCATATATTCTGAAAACTAGTGATCCGCCCGCCTCGGCCTCCCAAAGTGCTGGGATTACAGGCATGAGCCACCACACCTGGCCTTATTCCTTTCTATCTAAAAACTAGTTTTTGTCTGTGGGGTGATGTTGGAATAAAAGGGTTTTTTTCCTGTATTGATAACCGATTCTACAATTTATTAAAGAGCCTATCTTTTCCAACTAATAGGCAATGACTATCCTGTTATTAATCAAACTTCCATTTAAGCATGCATCTTTCTGTCATTGCTACTCTGTTCCTGTTGATCTGCTTATAACTCTGCCCTTATTACATTTTAATTACTACGCATTTATAATAAGTTTTGGAATGTGGCAAAAACAAAAACAAGTCTCCATTCTACTACCTCACTGTAGCTATTCTTCTGGCATGTTTGGCTGATTTTATCCTCTTGCTCTTTTGTAAACATATTATAATACATTGTTTTAAGTTCCTAAAAGAAAAAAAAATCGGAAATTTTATTGGAACTGATTGAATCTGAAAATTATTTTGAGGAGAACTGACAATTTCACAACTGTTTTCTATGTATAACTATAAGATCACGCTGTGTTTGTTTAGTTATTCTCATATCTGTCAATAAAATGTGTAATTTTTTCCCCAAAGAGCTTATAAATCTTTTGTAATATTTTTCTAGATACTTTATATTTTTACTGCTGTTGTAAATGGTCTTTTAAAAATTATATTTTCCAAATGGTTATTGTGCAAAATCAATACATCTACCAACTTAATTTAAATAATGCATAGCATCTTACAACAAAGTTCTAGTTATTCTGTTCCAAGGGTAAGAAGTCAGTATATACTAAAGGGACTTGCTGAACTGAATAATATTCAGATAAAGAACCTTTAATGGCCAGGCAACGGTGGCTCATGCCTGTAATCCCAGCACTTTGGGAGGCCAAGGCAGGCAGATCACCTGAGGTCAAGAGTTCGAGATCAGCCTGGCCAACATGGTGAAACCTTGTCTCTACTAAAAATACAAAAATAAATTAGCTGGGCATGGTGGTGCACACCTGTAGTCCCAGCTGCTCGGGGAGGCCAAGGCAGGAGAATCACTTGAACCCATGAGGCAGAGGTTGCAGTGAGCCAAGATCATGCCACCGCACTCCAGCCTGGGTGACAGAAGGAGACTCCATCTCAAAAAAAAAAAAAAAAAGCCGGGCGCTGTGGCTCACACCTGTAATCCCAGCACTTTGGGAGCCCGAGGCAGGTGGATCACCTGAGGTCGGGAATTCAAGACCAGCCTGACCAACATGGAGAAACCCCATCTCTATTAAAAATACAAAATTAGCCGGGGTGGTAGTGCATGCCTGTAATCCCAGCTACTCAGGAGGCTGAAGCAGGAGAATCGCTTGAACCCGGGAGGCAGAGGTTGCGGTGAGCCGAGATGGCGCCATTGCACTCCAGCCTGGGCAAAAAGAGCAAAACGCTGTCTCAAAAAAAAAAAAAAAAAGAACCTTTAACTGGATGAAGTAACTTAAAATTTTTTTTTCACATTTAATTTAACAACAACAAAAAAAACCTCTTTGCTATTTAGAAGACAAACATAACAAAATATACCTCAGAATCGTTCTAAAACACTGTACCTGCCCATTCATCATATAATATTTCCCAGAATGGGGGCCTTGCGGTAGTCACAGAGAAACACCATTTTATCTCTTAACTGGTTTCCATAGCACATAGTACAGCACATTTACAAGCTCTGACCCCTCAGTCAAATTTTGAGGCCTTTGGAGGTGGGGCTACTTTATCTGATCAAGAGCTTTTACTGTTCATCTTTATCCTCTGTCAGTTCACAACTGGCTCATTATGGCTTTCACCACTCTTCCCTTAACTGCAATTAGAGAGACTTATCCTGGATCTAAAATGGTCTGTCAGAGTTGTCTCATGCTGGGCTCAAATGTCTGGCCTTTTAAACACCTGCCTCTAAAAGTCCTTACATGTGCATTGTCTGTAAGGGTATGACTTAAGCAAGGCAACTCTCTGAAGCTAAAGTATCTCCAAAAGGGATAATCTGAAGGTCGTATGCCAACAACACTCCTAGCACTGAGATCACAGTCCTTCTTGAAGGACTACTGAGTAGTGCACTTTCATAAACAGTACACTGCACCTGCCATGTGCATACCCTTGCTTGAGTGGTCACCAAGGAACAGGTGTCTGTAGAGGGTATGGATGGAGCTTGAACACAGAGAAAGATGGTCCACACATATGCATTTCAGGCATTCGGCCATTGGTAGTAAAAGAAAAGAGACAGACCTTGGGCCAGGGACAGGGTAAGAGCTGGCTCTTCCTATACAGCTATGTTTGTTCACAGAACTTCAACAAGTTTGAGAATCCTAAATTTACACTTTATCTTCCAGGTGTAATTGTCAAGGCATAAGTACAGAATGCATTTTTAACTTGATTAATAACTTTTAAATATTTAGAAATGTTGTGTATGGTCCTTCGTTTAAACTCTTGCCTCTGGCCCTGTAAATGTTAAGAGTGTGCTTGCATGCTAGGGTGTGCTTTTGCTGTTCTCCCAGCCTGCCCTTTGTGTCCCCTCCTCCTCCTCCTCCTCCTCCTCCTCCTTGATGAACTTTAGAAGTAGCTGAAAACAGCATCTTAAGCCTGAAGACACTTACAAAGAAGGGTTTCACATAGAATAGCTCCAGCATGAGAGTGGTATTTGTCTACATTTCTAAAGTCTGTATTTATCCTCTGTAGTGTGCATCCTATACTAAAATGTCCAACCACAGTCCATAAACAGACACACTGCAGCTAGACCAATTACTTTTACATTTTTACATGTAAAATTCATGATGCCAATCTCCTGCCCAAAACCCTCCAATGGCTCCCCCTTATACAGAATAAATCAAAAGTCCTTCTTCCCATGGTCTCTAAACCCTACTTGATGTATTCCCTGGCCACACTTCTAGTCTCTTACTTGAAGTCTTATTACTCTCCCTTATAGTCTGTGCATTCTAGGAGGTTTGCCTTTTTGCAGTTCTCCAAAATCATTGTTTCTGCCACAGGACCTTTGCGCCTGTCATTCCCTCTGCCTGGAGTGCTTTTCCTTCTGATGCCTCACTTTGTGGTTTCATTCTAGTTTCTATTGAAATGTGTCTTTCTCTTAAAGGCCTTCCCTGACATCCTATCCAAAGTACATCCTTTTATGCATTATGTATTTATAGAACTTATCACTACCTCACCTTATATTACATATTTGTTCTTGTTGATTGCCAATATGCGCTATTAAAATGTAAGCTCTATGAGGACAAGTACCTTGTTTAGCTTATGTTTGCATCCCCAAAACCTAGAACATGCCTTCATATAGTAAATACTCAATGAATAATTATTGAATGTACATTTCGCCCCTCCTTCTTAATCACAGACATTGCCAGAGGGACAGAGGAACTGCAAGATGTGGATAACCCTTTCTTGTCTGCATAAATTATCATGGGAATATCCCCAGCTTTGGGAATCAGAACCCCAGAAGCATTCAGACAATCCCAACCTATGACGGAGCTCAAATATCTTGATATCACAAGTTCCTCTTGCTGGAGAATTGAAAATCTATTTCTGTTGGTTTTCATAAAATTCAGTTTGTATAAGATAAAAATAATTAGCTTCTGGACTCTTGGGGTTGAGAGGATAAAGAAATACTTTAAAAAGTACTTCTCGGAGTGGAATTGAAAATGGGCCTAGGACTAGGGTCAGAAAATTAGTTGATATTTGGCAATATTCTATATTTTCTTAATTATTTTATCTATGTGCATAAGTCATTTTTAAATTTTAAAAGAAGAGATGGTTTACAATAAGATGAAATATTTCAAATATATTCTGAAAAATAATACATATTAAACTTGTTAAAATCTACTTTTTCCCTCCATTTCCCCTTACAAGTAAGGTAGCATCTTCATATTTTTAACAAAAGGTCTCTAACTCTTTTAAAACACCAAGATTCATTTTTGTTCACTAAATTTCCCAAGGAAGTCAGAGACTCCTTCTTACATATCCTTCTTTCTTCTCATTACAAGATCAAATACTATATATTTACGTAGTTATTCTACTTTTAGACTCTCCCTTTGCAGATTATCTAATCAGAAAATGCAAATATAATCTTCAGGGTTAATTAGAAAGAAAAAATTTAAATGAGTAACGTATTCCAAGCACTTTGCATTTGATACCATGGAACAAAGACTACAATATTTACCATTAATGAAAGACCTCCACAAATTTATGCCAGGTAATTGAACCCAAAATAAAACAGAGTGAGTTAATGATTATAAAAATAATTATTTCTTCATGTGTGAGATTACTTATCCTAATATGTCTAATAAATTTAATTCTTAAAAACACATTATCCCATTTTTGCAAAAAATAAGAAATATGTATGTATGTATATACATGTGTACGTGTGTATATATGTGTTCATGTGTATGTATGCATGTATTTGTATGTACATGAAGAGAAAATGGATGGAAGAGATATTCATAAAATTGCTGTTACCTCTCAAGAGGGAAATGGAGGTGGTAGGAAGAAATAATAAAGGGAGATTTCCATAATTTGCTGACCATAGTTCTCTGTGGTTTGAATTTTTAACAATGAGATATATTTATGCTTTGTGTAACATATATATGTATTATGTATATTTGTACATAATACATATAAAATCGATGACTATGTTTTAGAGTAGTTAAAATTAAATTTATCCACAAAAATTAAAATAAAAGAAATCATTTTAGGACATTGAGAACTTAGTATTTAAACAAACACCATGGAAAACAATCCGAAACATTTAAAAAATGAAGCATTTTTAAATGAATTAACAAATTTTTAATTCTTTTGCCTTTATGCCTAGATTTCTACATTCATATAGCTATCCATCAAGCGTCACATACATTTATCCCATTAAAGCAGTAAAAAGAGTAAAACCAAATCTAATTTCTATAATCTTATGATACTGCAATTCTTAGTCTATACTAAGGAAATGTGGGAGGGAGGGTTAAATAAGATATAACTTTATGCACTTCCGACATATTTGTAACATGTTGACTTTTCAGGGGGAAAAAAAGTATCTTTCCTAATTATCTTATTTTATCTTTCTAAATGGTAGAGAACTTTAAGGGAAATGATAAAAGTACCCGATTTGTTCCTACCTTCCAAATCCATGAACTATTTCCTGAAACCTTACTGATGGGCTCTCATGTGGAACATTTCCCATCAGTAGCTAGAAATTACCTTTCAGAACCTCCAACGTGCTTCAGAATCTTAGGATGAATAATTAATGCAACTGCACTCACAGACCTTTGTAATGAGCACATATTTTATAAGTAAATAACTAATGTCCAATACCAAATGAATACCAACGGAATAGAGATTTCTGGGAAGTAGACTTGGTGTTTTGTGTGAAGCCTGAAACTGACACCGATAGGCTAATATCCACAAACTTCCACTTTTATTAGTTGGTTTTTAGACCCATTTACTGAGTGGGTCAGCTTAGTTCTCGTATGGGCAAATGAATGTTCTTTGTGGCTCATGAAAGAGAACGGAATTGGCTATACCACATAACCACAGGAAGTCACAAATAATGTTAACTGATCAGCTGGCCATAAATTTATTTTTTTAACCGTTGAATTATGCATTTAATATTCTGCACCTGAAAGCAGTTTTCCTTTCCTTTCCTGCATTTGTGTATTTGTGTCAGTTTTTTCTACTTTGTGGATCATTTTTACATTCACAGCGGATACTACATGAATCACAAGCTTACGCATATATACACACATATGTATATAAAAAATTGTACAGCCTCACATGCCTGCATGACTGTTAAACATTTTTTCACTTAATTTAATATTTTTTAAAAGTCAGACTTCGTAGATTCTAATTTAAAGGTCTTGTGTTGCATAAAAGTACATAGCTAAGGAAGTACTTACAGAATTGACCACTTTCTCTGGTAACTACCAAGGCAACCATACTTTCTGCATTACTCTGTTCTCACAAGATTAGTTTTGCTGATCAGCTCTAGATTGTTTTCAAGTGAAACTATTTCAGGTCCTCATGGGTGTTAATTTTTTCCCTTAGGAAATCCAAATTATGTCTCATTTTCTATTTGCTTTGAGAGTCTCAAGTGAAGAGAAGGAACTCTGACTTTGTTATGATATTCTGTAACCGTTCTGCAGAAAATATCCGTGAAGTGTGTTGGCCTAAGGCAAAGGAAGGCTATTAGTGAATGTAAAGAGTGTAGCAGAAGGGCTAAAGAAACCGGAAGCAGTGAGGTCAGAGGGGTCTGAGCTCAGCTCCGCACAGCTGCTGAGAGAGCAGGGAGAGCTAACCTGACTTCCCTGCACCACAGGTTTTTCGTGTGTAAATGGGAATAAGGATGTCTCTTGAAGCTTTTATTCAAACTAAATTAGAGTATTTAAAGTGCATGACACATAGTAAAGAATCAATAAACATTAGTTCCCTTCGCATCCTCTCCCCTTCCCTTGTCCAGTTACAAGTATCACATCTGAAACTCTGGAATTTTGAAAAAAATAGACAAATGAAACTGCATCAAATTAAAAAGCTTCTGCATGGCAAAAGAAGTGACCAACAGAGTGAAGAGACAATCTGCAGAATGTGACAAAATATTTGCAAATCATGCATCTGATAAGGAGCTAATATTCAAAAAATATAATGAACTTAAACAACTCAATAGCAAGAAAACAAATAACCTGATTTTTAGAACGGGGGGAAAAAAACAAAACCTGAGCAGTCATTTCTCTAAAGACATCCAAACAGTGAACAAGTACATGAAAACATTCAACACATCACTAATCATCAGGGAAATGTAAATAAAAACTACAATGAGCTATCACCTTACACCAGGATGGTTATTATAAAAAAGACAAAAGGTAAGTGTTGGCAAGTATGTAGAGAAAAGGGAATATTTGTACACTTTGTGGGAATGTAAATTAGTATATCCATTATGGAAAACAGTATGGGGTTTCCATAAAAATAAAAAAATAATTAGCATGTGCTCAAACACGTCCACTTCTGGGTATTTATCCAAAAGAATTGAAATCAGGATCTGGAATAAACATTTGCAGTCCTGTGCTCGTTGCAGCATTATTCACAATGATCAAGATATAGAATCAACTTAATCAACAGATGAATGGATAACAAAAATGTGGTAAATGTACACAAGGGACTACTATTCTGCCTTAAAAAAGAAAAAACCTGTCATTTGTAACAACATGGATGAACCTAGAGGCCATTAAGCTAAGTGAAATAAGACAGACACAGAAAGAAAAAGATCACATGATCTCACTTATATGTGGAATCTAAAAGAGTTGAACTCATAGAAGCAAATAGTAGAATGATGATTGCTAGGGGATGGGGACTGTAGCAGGGAGACATTGGCCAAAGGACACAAAATTTCAGTTAGAAAGGAGGAATAAGTTCAAGACATCTACTGTAAAATGTGGTGATATGTTAATAACAGTGAATTCTGTCGTGCAAGATCTGAATATTAAGGCAATCATGTAGTGTCTCCCTGATTTTCCTTCTGTCTGTATTTTCCCTTAATGGCATTTACCACAACCGTAATTAATTACTCTTATAACTATCTGTCTAACGCATGGTGCCTCCACTAAGCTGTGATTTCACAAGGACAATGATCATTTCTGTCTTCCATAATTGCATCCCCAGAACCTGGCACAGGAACTATCGCACAGGAAGTGCTTAAAGAATGCTCATTGAATGGATGAAGATGCAAGCCTTTTTTGCTAAATGCTCTAAGATCAACTGCCTTTTATTTGAATCATGGATAGTCATTACCGGTACATTTCACCATGAAATACACAATTAAATGTAATAATAAAACTTCAAGAAGAAAACAACACAAGTTTTTACCAATACATAATCAAAATAAAGTTCAACATTTCCATGTGTTCCAGATAGGATGCCTTCAAATGGTTTATCGCATCAAATAACATTGCTGGTCACTTTCAAAAAGTATACTGATTCTACTGCAATTATTCTACAGCTACTTGTGTGTGTAGGTTTTGCTGAAAAGATCAATTGGTAACGATCTTTCTATGGAAGAACATAAACATCATTCTTTGATTTGTTGCTAGAGAGAGCTGTTATTTGCAGAGCCTAAGGCTGCTTAAGTCTTTACTTTAAACTCAAGGTTTACCTGAAACCTTTACGAAAGGAGAGGGAAAACATTTATGATTGTTCCATTCAGTGAGTTGTCCACTACTGACATTACTTATATTAAACCAATTTTAATCCATTAAAAATTGTTTCAAAGACTATGACTGGGATTCTCTCAAAAAACTCAAATAAGTAAAATACTGATTACCACAGAGACCACAGCACATGTGCATTTTATTTTTAGTGCAATTTAAGTGAAAATGCTAAAATTGTAAGGGAAACCTGTTCATTTTGCAAAGTTGGAAAAAGAATAAACTGCTTGAAAAACTTTGATACATGTAAAGAAATTACATGCAGAGATGTTTGTTAGAATAGCAATGGTGAAAACTGCTAAATAAAGGGAAATCACAGTAGTTAGACATACCAGAACCAGAAAATTAATTTAATATTAATGTTCACTTACAGGTTTAACTTTAAAATTCTTTTAAAGGTCTCTTATATGGTAGTTCTTTACAACATGTCAGACATTCTGCTAAGTGTCTTAGATAACTTTTTAAAATTTAACTCCCAATTTTAAAAATGATCCTACAATGTAAGAATAATGATGTTTATTCTATAAAGAAATTAGGCCCTGTTAACAAGCAAAATCACTAGGATCTTAAATTTCTTTCTTTTCAAAATTCTAATTATTAATTGCTATGCTATATTGGCTGTACAACTTTATTAGTTAGACAATTCCAAAGTGAGAAGCATTTCATCAAGAAACAATTTTGAAAGCCCAAGTTCAAAAACTTCTGCTTATGAGTCAGGTAAATCTGTAATTTAAAATCTGAACACAGAGAATCTAAGTAGTGCCAGCAAATATTTTTGTCACACTTGCCTTCTACAGTCCCTCTAGAGTGATTCAACAACCACTGCAAGCATACTGGCAGAGACTAGGGGAGGTCTCTGAGGTCCCTATTTCTATCCACATCTCCAAGGAGACCATGATTGAAAATCCCTTCTCCTAAAAGGCAGATGACAGCCAAGGGAAAAATTACAAAGAAAAGAAACAGCTTCTACTCCAAGGCAGAGATCTCAAATTTGTTGGCTTTTCTACAGAATACAGTTAGCAAAAGTCAACAGAATCCATTCATCCACTGAACAGTGAGAGAAAATTCCTCCTAGGCACTTGCTATGTGGAGTCCTTGGGCCAGCAGCACAGTCCCACCGGCCCCAGCTGTCCTAGAAGACAGCTAGCTGCTTGACAAAACTAAATTGCTCCCAGTCTCTGTGACAAGAGAACTAACTTTGGACCCTAAAAATCTCAGACCAGAGAATCTTCTTCCCAGCAAGTGTGAGAAGAATGAGAGTTAGCCAAGTCTTATTACTTACCTGAGAGAGTAGGAAGTGGTCGTACAAACTGATAAATGAAAAAGAGCCAATACAAAAGTGGGCAATTTTAGGAAGCACATATTCCAACTATAAACAAACAAATGAAATGGTGTATGATCTCACTAATAGTCAGGGAAATTAAAATTTAAAAAACATGAGATGCCACTTGTCAAAATGCCAAGTTAAAAATATTAATGCGTGCTGCCAAGAATGTAGAAAAACTACTACTTTCTATGCAATGGAGACCATATAAAATGCTAAGAGTTCTTAGAAAATAATCTAGTAGTATCTATTAGAAGTGAAATTTCAAATATTCTTAAAAGCAGAAATTCCACTTTAGGAAACATATTGGACAATAATACAAGCATCAGAACCTAGGAATATAGGTACCAGGATACTTTTGTGTTAAAAGAAAACTGAAATCACCTTGAATATCATCTATAGAGATATGATTAAACATGCTATAGTACGTCCATTTCATGCAATATAAACCAGCCACTAAAAGGAATGTTTTAAGTTTATTAATCTGCAAGTCTATGAAAAAAGCAAAGTGATGATAACATGTACAGTAATATTTTCTTATTTAAAAACCCAGGTAAGTGTATACATGTTTGATACATTGGCACAGATATGAAGAAAGATGCAGAATATCACACATTGTACTATTAATGTAGTTGATTTCAGGGGAGATAGCAATAGACACATACGTGGAAATCATTGTCTTTTCCTTTATATATCTCTAGATTTTTTTAACTGGCACCAATGGGATATTATTTTGGAAATTTTTAATTCAAAGAAAAAAGTATTAGATGAAATAACTGACAATATAACACTGATCTGACTTTATATGAATTTAAGTAATATTTAATTTCCAATGTTTCATATTTAAAATAACTAGACCAAAATATATTAAATGGATTGCTATATTTCTATGATGAAAATGAAATATATCAATCATGTCCATATATGCATAATTTCTAGCCACATACTTTTTTGAATAAATGCTAAGGTTTATGCTATATTCTTTCAGAGTCATTTTCATCATCTCCACTTTTTAAAAAAGTTAGTTAAATGGCAATAAAACAAAATAAATCAATTCTGAATCTAGAATTTGTGTTTGTACTCTCTAAAATCTATTGCTTTAACTTAATTTTGATGACCTGTAGGAGAAATAGCATTAAACATTAAAATGAATTATTACTTTCATTTCATTTTGTTCCAAAAGGTTTATTTTCTCCTCAACACTCTAAGTAGAGGGTTTCAATTGTTACAAAGAATTGTTGGATCATTTTTAAGCTTTTGGAGATAATATTATTTCTAGTTATTTTTAAGAAGGCTGAAATAGGAGAGCAGTCCTGGAGTATCAGGCCAGACACTAATTTGAATACACTAATTAGAGAGAAACAATAAGCCCTCAATGAAATGTTTCCTCTGTGCTTTGAAGTGTTCAGGTTTCCTGGGTTAAGGACACTTGACATATCTGCAAACAAATGTATGGGAATCATATCCAGACACCTATTGTAAGTCTAGAAAAAAAAGAAAAAAATATTCAACATATCAGGGTCTTCATTCATTCTAGCCTTCAACCATTTTCAATTTACTTGAAACCATTTTAAATGAAACCTACCTATTTCATTCCCAGGAAATTAGTTTCAAAAAAAATTGATAGATTCTCTATAGAACAAATTATTTAATGTTTCACTTGTTTCCACTCCTGATTGTTTCTCATTCCATATTAACTAAATTTCTGCTTCTTAAATTTTTTTTTTCTGATGATACCTTCCCCCATTCAATTGCCTCAGCACCTGTTTGGCCTGCTCTAACATTCTGATTCAAAAGCTGTACTCTCAAGTTAAAATGCTGTCTACCCTATGCTCTCTATTTTAATTACCAGGATTTCCACATACTCCATGAGCTAGAAACTTTTGGATCATCATTGTCTTTCTTTCTTCCCTATCACCCACATTAAAACCCATTTATGCCTAGTATTCCATTATTGGAACGCTAAGCATGTGGGAGTTACTGCTCAAGGTCATCACCAAGGCCTGATTTCAAAATTCAAAAAATTGCAACCTCAGGCACAAATGGGTTAATGGATTACCATGTCCTGTGTATCATTTGAATTGGTCTCTTTTATTTCCCTGTCCACCAATATTACCTTGGTTTAGGTCATTATCACACTTCACCTAAGTTAATGATGACTTTACCATTCTCCCTATTTGAGTTGCTTTTTATTATTGTTTATTTTCAGTTCTGCCAAGTTTGCCATCTAAAATATTAATCTGATTACATCTAAATGATATTTCAACACGTTTAAGATTCAATGGTCAGCCAGGCATGGTGGCTCACTCCTGTAATCCCAGCATTTTGGGAAGCCAAGGTGGGCGGATCAACTGAGGTCAGGAGTTCGAGACCAGCATGGCCAACATGGTAAAACCCCGTCTCTACAAAAAATACAAAAATTAGCCAGGTGTGGTGGTGGGCACCTGTACTCCTAACTACTCGGGAGACTGAGGCAAGAGAACTGCTTGAACCTGGTGGGCGGAGGTTGCAGTGAGTGGAGATCGTACCATTCCACTCCAGCTTGGGCAACAAGAGCAAAACTCCGCCTCAGAAAAAAAAAAAAAAAAGGAATTCAGTGTTCATGTATATTCATTCGTTGATTCATTCATCAGTATTTTTAAGCATCAACTAGTTGCTGACTACCAAAGTACATAAAGGTAAGACACCATCTCTTTGCTAGTTCACATGGCTCCCTGAGTTTTTTCATTAGCATCTCAGGCATACAAAGCAATAATAGTCTTCCTTCCCAAGGCTGAAACTTAAAAACATTAAATTCAGTTATCTGCTTTTCTATTTTAAACCAAATTTTACTATGTTCTTTCTTATCCCTGCAAAATCATTTTAATATAGGACCTTCAGGTTAATGCCTAATGAGCATATATTCTGTTTTAACTTAACAATTATTACTAGAAATTGAAATGTGTGTTTCTGTGTGTGTTTTATATATTGGTATACAGACATATATATACACATCTACATTATAATGTGTGAGATGGGGATACATATTTACATGTATGTTTGACATAAAATACTTCATTTGGCTGGGTGCAGTGGCTCATGCCTGTAACCCCAGCACTTTGGGAGGACAAAGCAGGTGGATCACTTGAGCTCAGGAGTTTGAGACCAACCTAGACAACATGGCAAAACCCCATCTCCACCAAAAATACAAAAAATTTGCCAGGCCTGGTGGCATGCGCCTGTGGTCCCAGCTACTTGGGAGGTTAAGATGGAAGTATCATTTCAGCCTGGGAGGCGGAGGTTACAGTGAACTGAGATCTTCCCACTGCACTTCAGTGTGGGTGACGAAGTGAGACTCCGTCTCAAAACAAACAAACAAACAAAAAGTAAAATACTCTATTTGAATAGGAGACAGGGACAGAGTTTATATTGTTTCTGAAATTAATGAGCCTGACTGGTGTTCTCAGCTGGGCAGAAGGGCTTAAAGATTTTTATAAAGGCGGGACTAAAGAATAACTATAAGAAGAGTCAAATAATCATCAGAGAAAATCTTCAAATGTCTTTAAGTGCCACACTCTAAAGCACAAAAGAAAAAAATTTGATCCAGAAAAAACACCTGTAAGCAGAATGACCTTATTCCTTTGGTTCTACCAGAATAAGTTGCGTTGACTTGCTGGATTGAGTCGTGTTATTGGATATGTAAGCACTGTAGAATATCTAGAACTATGTTTGTTCCCTTAGTTTAATAGGTAGAGTACAATTTCTTAAGTAAGATGCCTTTGTCCACATCCGAGCCCCATCATTGTCCAGCAGTAAGACCTTGGCCAGGTCAGTAAGACCTCTTAATCCGGTGCTCTCTCATCTGCAAAATGGGAATATTGACTGTGCCTACTGCACAGAATCGTATTAGAATGAGTGGTAGGCAGAATAACAAACTCTCTCCCAAAGATGTCCACATCTTAATCTCTGGAACATGTGACTCTGTTACCCCATATGGCAAAGGGACTTTGCAGATGTGATTACGTTAAGGACCTTGAGATGGAGAGGGTATTTTGAATGAGAAACTAAATGCAAAATGCATAGACAACATCCCTGATACAATGAAGTACTCAATAACTGTTCACATGGTCATGATGGATGATGATGATGCATGTCTATTTTGGTTCCGATAATTTCCAAAAATTTTGACTCTCGAAATTAAGTTGTACAAAAATTCCAATATTTAATCATTTTACCTATAAAAATGATCGTATCATACAGCTCAACCTAATATTTCTAAGTCTACTACTGGTTCGTAGGAATAAAAACACCAGAGGAAGATGTCTGTGCCCTCAAAGCTCATCTTAGCAGTACCTCTTCAATTCTAACACCTCATGAAACCATTGTAAGGATTAAATGAAATAACATACGTAAAGTAGTGACAGGAGTATTTATAGTAGGCCTGAATACAAGTTAGCCATTATTATCCTCTTCAACTTGAGTTCCAGAAGAGCAGGAACTTCCTGTTTAATTCACTGCTGAAACTTTTGCTCCCTCAACAGCACATGGCACATTTTCAAATAAATTACTTGCAAAAAGGATTTGGACCAAAAAAAAGTCTTCCAAGTTTCTCGTAGCACCGATCCAATATGCCTTTTTCTTAGAATTGTCATGTATTAAAAACAAAAATTTTTGTTGGATTAAAAACTATCACTTGGGTCTTCTTTTGTCAAATATTCTGTTTCTCTTCTGTTGCATGATTGTTCTCCATCTGTAGCTTACTCGTTATCGGTATTTTTTGTAGCACCTAACTTTGGGGGCTTAAGAGAAAGTTGTTTTCAGACTACCTGATACAAGTAACGACATCTTTTAACAAAGGTGTCTTCTTTCTGCCTCCCTCCTGGGTGAATGAAATACAGTAATCCACATCTGCTGTGTTCATAGCAAGCAGTGTGAGACTGAAGTAAAAATTCAAAGTTACCAAAAATAATGGCAAGTGTTACTGCCTACCAAATATACCTGTGCTTCCCCACATTTTCCTGTCTCCTTTTTATTAGGTAAAGACCCGTGACCAATTAGTATGGTTTAAGAGAAACAATGGTATGTGCTCCTTCCTGCCCAAAACATTTAAAAGCCTATGTGTGAGCCTCCAACTCCCTGCCCTAGTCAAAGAGGCCATGTGCTTCAGACAGTTCATTCATAGGAAGCAGAGCCTCCTATAGCCTATATTCCTTCAAGGATATGAAAAGCAAAGCCCCAGACACCCATGTTAGACTTGTAGCACAAAGGAGAAATAAACTCTGTGTATGTCTTAAGCCACTGAAATATTGGAATTGTTACTGAAGTTCAGCTTCTTTTACCTTGACCAATAAAAAGAAAAAAAATATGTATCTAATAATTTAGTGATCCTGGTCTGATCATAGACATAACATATTTACTTATCCTTACCTTTCTAAAAAACAATTATTTTCAAAATAACTTTTAAAAGTTAGTTTGGAGAGAATATCAGGGACGTAATAAAATAGCAGGAAGCAAAGGAACTAAAGCATTGAATATGATAAATGGAAGAACAGCCATCGGAAATACAGTTAGACAAAAATTGAGATTTATGCTACTAGTTCATAACACACATAGAAAGACAAGCAATATTCTAGGTTTCATAATGCCAGGGAACAGACACCCTGTTCAACATTAATGGATATTGTATGTTATTATGCACTATTATTGCTTGTATTAGAATTCTAGACAGATGTTCACCAGCTGACAACATAACTCTTCAAGAATTTCAAATAGAGAGAGACCATCTGAGATATGAGACTGTGAAATAACATTCTACATCCGTGGGTCTCAAACTTTAGTGTGATTAAGAATCACCTAGGGATTTGGTGGGAAATGCAGATTCTCGAGAGCTGCCTCTGGTCATTCTGGTACCCTGTGCTTAGGGAGATGCCCATAAACTGGCAATTTTAGCAAGCATCCCTGCTGATTCTGATGCAAATTGTGCATGTACCCATACTTAAAAGTATCCTTTACTACGAACAAGTTAGTAACTGGCTCTAACATAAATGTAAAACACCATCCCACACATACTCCAATGATTGCTTTTCCCTACACATTTGTTTTATCAGGGTTAATTTCAATATTATATTGGAGGTTTTTCTCCCTCTTCAGAGAGAGAGAGAGAGAGAGTGAGTGAGATATCTAAATAACTCAGTAGTTTAAATGTGTACTTGGTTGAAAATAATCAAAAATATTTCTGTATAACTATGTATTCTGTAAGAATGTGTTCTTTTCATTTTTACCATCAGTGATGTCATATCTGAAACACAGGTTTCTTATTACTGTTTTAATTAGAACAATCTACAAGGATTGTTAAAAGAATTAAATGAGACATTATATCTAGTTAGAAGAGTGCTTAGAATATAGTGAGCCTCAATAATGTCAGATATTATTAACCACTAGAACATAAGTTCCATGAGAACAGAAACTTCGTATGTTTTACTCATTGCTGTAACTTTTGCTCCAACACATAGAAGATACTTGATAAATGTTTGCTGAATAATGGATGGATGATGCACAGATGAGCAGAAAATGGTTTTATTACTGTCATCTTCTAAGGTTCAACCATTCAACAGCCCAAGGGTTTACCCTCACACCTGGTCAAATTAAGTTTCACTGTCTATCTTTCCTTCCTTGCCCTCATCCCCATATCCTCAACAGCCTTAGCTCAGGCATTTAGTCCTACTCATCCATAATTCTAAAAGGTCTATGTTTCAGAGTGGCCTCCATTCAGAGTTCCCTGAAGTGAACTCCGTTATTGCTTGACCCCAAGATGTTGCTCAGTGGTATAGGATCTGTGCACACGAGGCTGAGAACCAGTGAGTCCATCCCTATGCCAGGAATCCAGGAGGTCATATAATCACTGTATTCCAGCTACTGAGTGGAATCCAACAGTCTCCAGTGGAAAACATAAAATTCATAAACTTGTATTTGGGCAGCACACAAGATGCTCCTTAGACCATGAGAGAACAGCAACCTGGCCACGTAAGAGGCTGCCACACCCCAATCTGACATCAGAGTATATCAACAAATATTTCTGTGCTGATAAGTGAATAATAACGTTGCGAGGAAAAGAAAATATCAGCCTAATCTCTTTCAATCTCCTAAGGATGCCAGGCAGCTGGATATTTTAAAAAATGGTAAAAAAAAAAAAAATATGTAAAGCCTTCAAAAATCATATCAACTGCATACTATCAAATATTACACCACATTGTTCTGACAAACTTTGACTTGCAATACAAGTTACAACACATCTGCTAGTAATTATTATGATGATTTTATTCCCTAATTTTGAATAATGGTTGTGTTCCTACCTCTTAAACCACACAGACATACATTGTACATGACATTACTGTTACATTTGTTTCTCATTATACACGTTTCTCATTAACAACTAATTAGTCTTGATTTTTCTCCTTAAATTATGTACTATTAAAAGAAATAGACCTTAAAAAATGTCAACAGCAGTCAAAGTCAATATTAAAGAAACAAACAGTTCTGGCCTATAGTTAACCTTACAAGCAAGAGGAAAAATTGACCACTCGAATTCCATGTTTAAATTAACCAAAAAAAAAGTGTGAAAAAAGTATGCTTTATACAGCATATATTTTTGTGAAGGAATAAAAAGAGATTAGCTGCACTGCAGTTGGAATAAAACTGGATTATATTAGATTTGCGCCACCAATATGTTTTATCCCTGCTTCCTCTCTTTATAGTTAGAGACCTGAATGATGTATGTTTCTCGAACAAAAAAAAAATGGTTTCAATAAATCACACTGCATTTAAAAGAAAAAAAAAATGCTTAAAATGATATTTTTAAAATCTGAAAAATCAACTGCCAAACTAAAGCATCCTAATGATGTCAAACAATATGCTAGTATGATAAAACTGGAGGAAAATGTTTCATTTTCTTTTCTCTGTTATAAACTCAAAAATGTTTGACACCTGTTAGAAATAAAGGATGTAAAATGTATCCAGTCTTTAACGCCTATATTTGGCTGCACTGAATTTTAAAATATAAAAGAAACCTAATGATGCCATGTCTACTTCACTAATAATTTTAAATAAGTCTTAAAATTCCCCCCTCATTATTTGGCTAGAAGCAGAATACTTCTAATTGTTTACACGGCCTGCAGCAACACTGCACCATGGGAAGAGATGCCTACAGTTGTAAGGCTTCCTGCAGTGTGAGAAGGTAGAAGTTCGACATGTCCCCAGTTTTACCCTGCCCATCAAGGGTTCAAAGTAAAACAGTCCTGACATTGACCTCTCAAAGACCCAACAGCTAAAATAGCCTTAACAAGGTATTAACACTGCAACATGCTTCATAAACTGTTACCAGCTGGAACATGGGCCAGGGAGGTGAGGCATGAGAGACAGAGACTGATGAAAAGAAAAATAAGAAACCATTTCACAGCTGAAAGAGACAGGGCGACAATAGAAAATTAAAGAATACAAAGTTAGTGGAGTTTTTCTGTATAATTGTTTCACTGGGGACAAAGTCTAATATAGAACAGAGATGAAGTAATACATTGCTACTCAAACCATTGGAACTATTTTATACCTTCTCTTTCATTGCATTCATTGTGTTTCAATTTGGATTTGGAAAAATGTAAAGCAGGGTTCTTACTGTTTTCTGTTGGCTAAAAAAAAAATAAATAAAATAAAATGAGACTTCTTGCTTTAAGAATATTATTCCCCAAAGGTTTTAAGAGAGGGAGGAAGAGGAGAAGAAAAAAACCACCATTTGAACCCCTAAGAAAATAAAGTAGTCCTAATTCTAACAATGACCTAAATCTGTGTTTCTCAAGCTGTAATGTGCATAAAAATCACCTGGAGATCTTGCTAAACTGCAGTTCTGATTCAGTGGGTCTGAGATGGTGCCTGAGATTCTATATTTCTAAAAAGGCCCCTGGTGATGCTGACACTACTGGTCCACAAAACCACACTTTGAGTAGCAATGACCTAGATTCCACTGCAAATCAGCAGAAGATCCTAGCAGATGGAGCCTTTCAAAAAGAAATTGTTAATTGGTCTGTTTTATTCTTAGGTGTTTAAGGTGGCTTAACTTTGTAATTTCTCAGTTTCTCTTTTGCATACTCTGGGCCATGTTATCTTCATGTTTCTTAGCCACATTCCATGGGAACCATGGAGTATTTCATAATTGGTATTTGATTATTGTTTCCCTTCTGTCCTATATATCATATATAGGTTATTTGACTATTGATGAAGCATTAGAAACTTATCTCCTCCTAACAAACTGGAAGAAGACAATTTCAGGCTGACTGATCAGATCACTCCCGTAACGGTACCAGAAAATAATTGGATGAAACTGGGTAGTTACAGTAAAAAATTGAGGAACTGTGAGAAATGGGATGGGACAAAGGCTATGTCCATATGAATCCAAACATCCAGTCTTTTCACCAGGAATAAACACCAACCCAAATAAGTATTTGATAGGAAGTAGTAAAAACTAGTAACTGGTCAACTAAACTGGTTTCTCAACCAGTTACTTGGTGCCATGTGGTCACAAAAATTATGAGAAAGAGAGGTTGGGGGAAATAAGCTATTATTATTTTCATGTTCTTTATTGTTATCAAAGATAAAGAGCTAATAGAGGCTATTCTGGAAAAAAGCTGGTAAGAAAAGTATAGGACTTCATTAGAAACTAAATTTAGAAGAGCTAAAAAGGTAAGGAAAAGCAAAAAGTAAGGCATGCAAGCAATAGATAAAATGGAAAGGCTCCTTGCAATGGAAAGGCTTTATCAGAGAGCCAGGGCTGTAGAGAGCAGAGAGGATCTGGGAAAAGGAAGGAGGCGAAGAAGTCACAGGTCAGGACAGAGACACAACATGACAAAACCATTGGAATGAAGGAAATCGTTGTAAAGTTACATTAACATTCTAAAATATCAAAAAGTGAAACCAGAATTCCAAAATTCAGAATATTTTATCCACAGTAAAATCTACATAGTAATGCAAGGACTATAATAGGAAGGAAAAAGATTTTTTCCTTTTGAGAACTCTTCATCACATAATTTAGGCAATAAAATTCTGTGGATTTTAACAAAGCAAGGTATCTTTGAATGAAATGGCATTCATAAAGATAGCTGAGCTTCCTTCTATTAAACTCAGTGAGACCATAAAATAAAAAGAATATCTCACCAACACCTTATCACCATGAAGATATACTGTTCTCATAAATGTGGACAGCAGTAGTCACAGGACACTGTCTTATGTCTGCTTTCTTTTTATTAAAACTACAATTTAAAATACTATCACAAATGGACAACTAAAGTCTACATCTAAAGCTGTGGCTACTTTTGAGTGAATTAGTACATTGTCAATCCAAAACTAAAAATATTAACTCTAAATAGATTTACTGGAAGTTACCTTATTTTTCTACAAGTGATACAATCTGCAAAAGGAAACACGGTAGAATAAGAGATCTATTTAGGATAAAAGGACTCCATTTTTTAACTCCCCCCAACCACCACCATCATCATGTATCTCTTCATCTTTTCCTCTTAATCCACTTTTTCACTGAAAAAAAAAAAAAAAAAAGATTCTGAAAAGAGAGGACAGGGAAGGAGGTGCGGCAACGGTAATTTAACTTTAGTCTTACAGTGACATCTAGTGGTGATAAACGGTTATACTAGCGAATGTGTTCCTATTTAGCATAAAAATAGAAATTGCTCCATTAAAAATGATAAGTTATTTCAATGAGGATCCTCCATCTCTGTGTAAGCATGGGAAGATCTTTCCTGATTGCTTCTACCACTCTGTGTGTTCCTTAGGTGATTTGCTTTTATACTGTTTAACACCCATTTGCTGGCTTGTTTGTCTTGCCTGTATAAGGTGAAAAGATACAAGATCAAGGCTTGTATTTGCTGTACTCAGGTTGTTTACCTATTCCTTATGCTATAAGTTAATACAGGTGATTCAAAATAATCATTCAGGCCGACCGCGGTGGCTTATGCCTATAATCCCAACAGTTTAGGAAGCTGAGGCGGGCAGATAACCTGGGGTCAGGAGTTGAAGATCAGCCTGCCCACATGGCAAAACCCCATCTCTACTAAAAACACAAAAATTAGCTAGGCGTGGTGGGGTGCACCTGTAGTCCCAGCTACCTGGGAGGCTGAGGCAGGAGAATCGCTTGAACCCAGGAGGCAGAGTTTGCTGTGAGCCGAGGTCGTGCCACTGCACTCCAGCCTAGACAATGGAGCCAGACTCTGTCTCAAAAAAACTAAAAAATGTTTTTTTAAAAAATATTGTTCAGCACATGAGCAAATATTTTAACACACACAAAACCAGCTTAATAGCAACCTCATTTTGCTTTTTCCCTCCTCCAGAGCAACTGAACGAACCTGGGGACAGATCCCCAAGCCTCTTCCCGCCCAGCCTTTTTTTCCTTGGCTTCACAATATTACAGATGCTAAGATCATGAAATTTGAATTTAAATAGAACTGGATTTTAATCTTATCTCCTAAATGTGATCTATGTGACCAGGAAACATTGTTTAACCTCTATAAATTTTAGCTATCTTACTGATGAAATGGAGCTAATCCCTACCTCATAGAGTTCTGGGGGGGATTAAATTGGATGATGCATGAAAAGCACCACAGAGCTTGTTTGGAGAGACTGTTTAATGTGTTTGGTATTTGCTTTGGTAATTTTCTTCCACTGAATTCACAAGCAGACAAATATCCTACCAGTTCCCAAATATTCAACGTATATTCCAAGCTGTGTAACTTTACTCACGCTGCTCCCTTTGGTTGGAATACCCTTTCTTCTGGGCCCAACTCAAGTACATCCTCTCCCAGAAAGAAAGGCTGCCTAAATAATAATGTCTCTTACATTTCTCCTTTCTCCAGTTCCTAGAGAAGCGATTTGGTTCTTGACATGATCTGCTTTGTTTCACTAATACCCCTTCCAACTAGATTTTAAGCTACTTTAGGGCAGGACCCAGGGTCCAACACTGAGCAGTTTCGTATAATAGGTACTCAGCTGTTGATAATTTTGAAGTTTGGACGTTGAGAAGTTCAGGCGTATGGCATTTCCTTAGGCAAGGGTATAAATACAGCTTCTCAGTCCACCCTCAACCCACAGATTGATTTTCTCTGATGGAACCATGGTTTTCAAATAGTTGACAGTAAATGAATAGACATAGACATTGTCCAGTCATTATTAATGGAAACTCTTCGCCCTGACCCTTTGTTTCCACACAAAGATGCCTTCAGGTAGCATCCCTGACCTCTTGCCTCATTTTCTTTACATGAATTAGGAGTGATTAATTTGGTTAGTAGGTGGTGTTCACTTATTAAAAACTATAAGGAATGAACATCAAGGGTTTTTCTTTCCTGTCTGCCCTGAACCAGTGCCAAGCAGGGATCTGGGTAAATGGAACTCATGGGATCACCTGAGACACTCTCCCAAGTGATAGCCAGCAGTAGGAGAGACGGGGCAGGTGTGGAGGAGGAAGGATAAAGGACTATTACCAAACCACCTTCTCCAAAAGCTTTCTCACGAAGAAAGTTTTTATCCGCCTAACCCTTGCATCTATCTCTCAACTCAGGCAGAAGCAGCATATCCAGTTAGCCTTTCTAAACCCTGGCAAGTCACATCAGCACCGCCACTCTTCCATCTTATACTTTCTGCTTGCCTAAAGACTCTTGAACCAAGTATCAAATTTTAAACAAAGACAGGCTCTGACCCTACCTTGCATGATCCTGACTTACTCACCAGGGACTCATCTCAGCTCTCATCTCAATAAAAACTATTTACCAAAACCGGCAGTCAATCCATAAGGCACAGGAGACCAACTTGACTTTTTAAAATATTGCGTTAAAATTTATCTTGATTTCTGAATTGTTCAATGTCCCCTTATATTTTGCATCTGAAGTGAACACCTCACTCTCCTCCCCTAGTCCCAGCTCCCCTGAATTATAACCTTCTTCTCAGGGACCTTTCCAGCAAGAGGTAAAGTAACAAGCTTGAGGAAAATGAAGCCAGGGCCTTTAACTCATAGTACCCCCATGGCGAGAGAAATTTTTTCTTTCTCCAAGCATTTGGGCATAGGGTACAAGGAAGGCCAGAGTTCTTCCTTAGAACGGGACTGGCAGAAAGGAGTTCTCACTCCTCAGGGATTGCTGAGTCTGGAGCTAGGTCTCTGGTGCTACCAGCAGGCATCTTCTGCATCATTTGAAAAAAGCTTGTGTGCAGAATAAAGCCAATCAGAGACCAGCATGATAAAAGCTAGATAGAAAGAGACAGTCCAGAGGTACTGAGACCCTTTCAGCATCCTAGTTTCCCCAACAATTCCTTCAGGCATGTGAACTAGTGGAGCTGCAAGAGCCACCATGTTTCCTTTCTGCTCAAAGTAATTTGAATTAGGTTTCCGTCACATGTTTCCAAAAGAGTGTTGATCAATTTCAGGATCCCATCACTAAAAGTTATTTGATGTCTATTATTATCACCCAAAAAAAAAACTTTTTCCTCAATTCTGTTGGCTGGTCTAACCTGAAGACCTTAACCTTCAGGATGGCAAATATTCCTACACAGAGAGCTAAGTATTGTCCCCTGACAAATGGAGAAATGTTTAATAACATGACACGTTTCGTGTGACCCAAGATGCCTGTGGAATTACAGCCATGAGCTTGCACAATGGCACTTCAGTTAATGACAGACAAGATATGACAGTAGTCCCATAAGATTATAATACTGTATTTTTCCTATACCTTTTCTATGTTTAGATCCACAAATAGTTACCATTGTGTTACAATTGTCTACAGCATTCAGTGCAGTAACATGCTGTACAGGTTTGTAGCCTAGGAGCAATAGGCTATCCCACATAGCCTAGGTGTGTAGTAGGCTACACCATCTAGGTTTGTGTAAGTACACTGTATAAAGTTCGTGTGATGAAATCATCTAATGACACATTTCTCAAAACATATTCCCATCAGTAAGCAGTGCATGACTGTACTAGAAATCCATCACAACTTTTCCTTCAAAAACAGCCCCCAAAAAGATAGGAACTAGTTGAAGTTTGTAATTTGTGTCCTAAAACTTATTTCTAAATTCCTCTATGTATTTTCAATATTCCCTCTTAGACATATTGTGCTTCCAACTGTTCCTTGATATGTTGGGTCTCAGCAGAGCTTGCAGAATGAGAAAATGACTGCAAGAGATCTAGAATTCCTTCCCCAAATATCTAGGAAACTTAATAAAGCTAATAGCATAGAAGTTCTACTTTGAGTAAACCCTATTCCAGAAAATTCATCTCAATAAAATGTCAGACACCTCACCCTACTTTTTCCAGGAAAACTAGGACTCGAAGCTAATGGGGTCACAGAGAGACTGCTTTTCCAAGAGCTCCTGGCCATTTCTGGGTTCTCTGAGTAGCTGATTCCTTGAGCCTACACAGATGGCAGGACACTCAGATTCTAACTGTGAGCAGAAATATATAGAAGATGAATCCTGATTTTTTTAACTTATCATAAATAAGATTGCTTTTAATGACTCAAGAAATCATCTTACATAGCTAGAAATCTATAAACCATTCTTTTAAATTCCTAAATTTGTCTAAAAAGAGGGTGTGGTTCTGTATTGTCACTCGCAGATCACAGCAGGACAAGATCCAGAGGGTTTACCCCGTGCTCAGCACTAAGCTAAGCCCTAAAGTGACTTTATAAGACACAGGTTACCCTTTAAAAGCTTAAAGCAAATAAATGTTTAAGGCAGAGGCTGAAAGCATGGGGCACAGTCTATAGAAACTATAAGTGAGGTAGGAGGGCTGCTGTGTATAGGTTGTACCCTGCTGGGGTGGTGCTGAAATCTATCCTTTAACTTCTGACCAAACCGTGAGTCCTGGAACCACTTTCTAATTGCTCTACCCAGTGGGGGCTCCCTTTTGCAACTCCTCCAGGAAGAAGCAGAATGAATTAGAGGACTCCCTAGAGGACAACAGACCCTAGACTTGAAGTTCTTCCTCTCAACAGTACAACCAAAGCAAGTGGATAGAACCATGGGCCAATGAAGTAGCAAAGAATAGCAAATAACTTTGATAACAAAATGAGTCGATTTCTGATAATCAAATGAAACTGATAACTAAGTCATTTGCAATTGGTGCAAAAATACCTTTCCACCACATCCTAATTCCTAGAACCTATGTTAAATTACATAGCAAAGGAGAATTAAAGTTGGAGATGAAATTAAGTTTGTTAATTAACTGACCTTAAAATAGGGAGATCATTCTGGGTTATCCAGGTGAATCCAATGTAATTACAAGGGTCCTTACAAGTGGAAAAGGTACACAAAAGAAGAGAGTGCAGTGAGGAGGACTGAGCCCGCTCTTGCTCACTTTGAAGATAGGAGAATAGAGGCCAGGGCATCCCGTAGTGGAAGACAGGACACAGTATATCTTCCCCATCGCTTGAAAGGGGAGAAAGGCACACAGACATCCTCTAGAATCTGAAAAACAGAAAGTAAATGGATTATCCCATAAAGCCTTCAGAAAGGAATGCAGATCTACTAACATTTTTGTTTTAGCCTGGATTTTTGACCTACAGAACTATAAAGTAATAATCTTGTACTGTTTAAGCAACTAAGTTTGTGGTTATTTGTTATAGCAGCAATATAAAACTAATACATTCTTTTTAACAAGTTTGCACCACTAATATAATGCTAAATTAATTAAAATCACAAAAAAATTATAAATGATTTACTTAGGATCTTAGGAAGTGATACTGGAGGAATAATTTCAGGCATGGGAAAAGCCACAGAATAGGAAATCCCTTTGAAATTCTCTGTGAATAGTGATTGACTATCCTGCCTAAGGTGAGATGCCACCCCTGCTAAGACAGCTCACAAACACAAACTGGCATGTTGAGTCTCTAAGTCTAAGTAAATCTGTAATATCAGGACTGGCTAAAATCTCAGAAAGACAGCTTCTTGTTTCCTGAAAATAAATCATAACATTTAAGATTAGTGAAGTTCAAACTTTTTTTTTAGCTGTGAAACCATTTTTTCAAGTGAATGGCTCTTCAGATGATTAGGCAAAAAAGCAGATTAAACTAGGTCGATGCTGATTGAGTGGTGTTGGGAGTCAAGCTTCCCCTCATGGCCTCCCTGATTTTCATCCTCACCAGCGGTCCCATGAAAACTTCACTGTGTATAAACTGTACCTCAAAAAATCAAATACTGAATTCTAGTGTTCATTATGTTGAAGTGCTTTCAGGTGAAGTGTACTGACTGGCATCTGCAAGTTATTTTGAAGTATATAAAAAGATATGTGGTTGGATGATGGATGGATAGAAAGAATAGATATGTGATAACACAAATATAATAAATTAGGCTACAAAGCAATCTCAATTTCAAAAAGCAACAATTAATTGATATCAAGCATTCACAATTAAGTAGGCAATTACAAGACCAGTTTTAGTTAAAATTTCAATATTCAACAATCTTATTTGTCCCTGCCCTGTAGTTTAATGGACCTGTAGCATATCTACAATGTTAGCCCACATCTTGTGTGGATACCAGCACCCACTCAAGGAGCTTTATTTATCTGTTTGTTTGTTTATTTATTTATTTATTTATTTATTTATTTATTTTTGAAACAGGGTCTTGATCTGTTGCCCAGGCTGGTGTGCAGTGGTGTGATCATAGCCTTGAACTCCTGGGCTCAAGCAATCCTCCCACCTCAGCCTCTCAAGTAGCTAGGACTACAGGTGTGCACCACCATGCCCAGCCAGTATTTTTTTTTTTTTAACATTTTTTTGTAGAAACAGGGTCTTGCTATGTTACCCAGGCTGGTCTTGAACTCTTAACCTCAGGCTATCCTCCTGCCTTTATAGGTATGAGCCACCACATCATCAAGGAACTTTATATAGCATTTTATTTGTTCTAAAGATTATCTTACAGTTCCTCTTCCAAGGTTCATGAGCAACTGCAGGTGAAGCAGAGTGAAAACTTACTTAGCTAATGCAGAATGAAAATTTATCAAGCTAGAAAGAACCATTTTCTAAATTCCAACTTCTATACAATTAAGATAGTCAAAGTCCCTCGAGTTCTTTAGAACTACTTTTAAAACAAAAGTGTGGCTCATAAACAATTATGAAGATATTAAGACAATCTTATTTATCTTCTCAGCAGTGCATAAACTTCCCTTACACATGATAGCAATCCTGAGCTGCTGGGAGGACAATTTTGAAAACCTCTTTAGCACAGAAATCTTGACATTTGAAATGATTTTTTGCATTCAGCACATGATATAAAGTTTACCTATTTATAAGGTCGACATCAAACCTTTATTAATTTTTCTTTCATTTCACAAGAATAAGGACACCAAATTTTTCTGGACTGTCCCTTCTTTAAGACTTTTTTTTCCATAATTTACAGGAAAAAAAATAAAAATAAAAAAAAAGCTGTGTCATACAGAATGCAAACCACCCCATCTGACACAATGAGTAATTTTGTGAATGGTCAGAATTCACCTTGGCATGCGCCCCTTACCTTAAATACTACTTCCACTCTTCCAAGGGAGAACAGTATGGAAGTTGCTAGCTTTTCTCTCTTTCCTAAGCCCTATCCTTTAGTAATGTCTAATAAATCATCACACTTCTCAGAAGTCCTTTTTTAGGAAATTGAGACTGGGGAACTTTCTTAGCAAAAGGAACCCAGGCCTCCAATATAGTTCATAATTCAGAATTAGTCCAAGCTAAAGATTTGTCCTTATACCTCCTAAGACAAAATCTAGATAAAGATTAGAACCAGCATTCTCTATTTGTGTGTACTATCTGGGAGAATTATTTATTCTGGCTTTGAAGGATTTCTCTCAGGGGAAAATAAAACTGAAAGTTAAAACAAAATTGAGTGGCAGATGTGACTTTGATAGCTCTTACTGTTTGTTCTTTCGCAGAGGTGACTAAAATTGAAGAAATACCCCTAAATTCAACTAATTGTTCTCTTCTACAAAACAATCTGCTGAACAGACATATGTTATTTCCCAGAGACTTCTTTTAAGTTTTGATTTATTCAGAAAAACTCTTTAGCCTTTGACATTCAAGGAAATGAGACTGATGCTGAAAGCTTCATGTAAATTATTAGAGTCAGAGAACTTAGCTCCATACTAACCTTCCCTACACTTGAATCAGAAAATGTTCCAGAACACACCACTTTTTTCATTTTTAATCCACGAACCTAAGTAAGTGTGGAGACCTAACTGTAACTTAGTTGGATATTGTCATTGCCCCACTGCCCATGCAATTTGTGAACCTCAAATGCCAGCCTTGTGCAATGAATTTTCCAAGACCAATTTTGATGGACATAAAACCTCTTCAATCAGTTTATATTCCTAATGAGATTAATAACTCCTTTATTTGAGTATGTATATGAGTATGTGTATGTATCATGTGCAGAAGAGAAAGAGTTAACAAAATAGATTGGGGTGGGGGGGGATAAACAAGAGTCATTTCGGCCCAGTGTGGTGGTTCGCGCCTGTAATCCCAGCACTTTGGGAGGCTGAGGCAGGTGGATTGCTCAAGCCCAGGCGTTTGAGAACAGCCCTGGAAACATAGTGAGACCTCATCTCTACAAATTAAAAAAAGAAAAAAAACTTAACTAGGCATGGTGGCACACACCTGTAGTCCCAGCTGCTCAGGAGGCCGAGGTGGGAGGATCACATGAGCCTGGGAGGTCACGCCACTGCACTCCAGCCTGAGCCGCAGAGTGTGACCCAGTCTCAAAAAAAGAAAGAGTCATTTCATTTTTTACCATATATCTGCTTTCAACTATTTAGAACTAACCAGCCCTGCAGACAAATCTAAACTGTGTAATGCCATAAGATTTTACTACAACTCACTATTCAAAAAGCATTTATTGAGCTCCTACTTTATACTGGGGTAGAAGAAACAGATACCGAAAACATGTTTGTAGCCTTGAGAAGCTGATGATCACAGTACACGCTCAGCTAGTAGAGCAAAGTAAGGGCTTGACTCTCTTGTTTTTCCTCCCTGGCACTGAAATTTCCCATAATAAAAACAAGTAGGAAATGTTTTGGCAAGATGTCTCTAAGCACTCTTGTAGAGTTGAAATTCTGTGATCTTATGAATTCATTATATTTTCTTAGATGTGTTAGACTTTTTGAAGTTGGAGGAAGAGTAAGAAGCCCAGTTTAAAGTAGTTAAAGCTAGTTTGCTGTAAGGATACCCAGGGAATTGAGGAATAACAGAAAATAACCTCCACAGCTTTATGATTGCAACCTAGCCCACTTTTAGTGTGACGTTTCAGTTTTCTGATGGTCCAGCCTACTCTCTATTTCAGTTTTTATAATATCTACTTCTCTTGCTGTTTCTTAATGACTTTGACTTTCTACCTGCAACTTTTGGCTTTTGCATTTGGTAGCTTTGGCAACGTTGTGGAGTCTGTTAATTGCTTTCTTTCTGTGATTCTCTGTGCTTTGGAGTTGTTATACCATTTATATGTCTCACATTTGAATGCGTTAATAAGAAGATGTAGCCAGGTCCAGTCTCCTGTCTCCTATATAAAACATTGCTACGTCCCAGGGTTCTCATGCCATAACCTGCCACCCCAGGATTAGTGATCAGCACATAGTTGCCTTTCTTTACCTCATGTGTTGATCCCTGGTCCGACTGGCTACGCTACCAAGCAAAGGCTGCGTGCACCCATGGATAAGGAACGATTCCAGAAGTTTCACACTTAAAGTGAGAAGTTACAAGGAGTCAAATTTTAAAACTCATATATTATCCTTTCAAATTATGAATTCAGTGTTATTAACATAATAAAAATACAGATTTGGTTTCTGATGAAAAATCTAAATGTAAAAAAAAAAAAAAAAAATAGCCACAAAGATCCAAAACATTTATCAGAGGGGCTTATGTTTCTGATAAATATTTAAGTGTGTAAGGCAGAACCACTGAGAACAATAAATACTTTATAGCTGGCACTTTGTCAAACCTATAAGTGGCTCTGCCTTAGAATTTTACATCATCACTAAATTTACAGTCATTTGATAAGTGGAACAGGACAAGAATTACTTCTTTCTAAATCTAAACCCGGTAATAAATCCAACATCAGGATTCTTCTTATTGTCTGTTATCATCTGATGACAATGCCTCTTACCTTCATTGTCTTGGCAGAAATATGATATGTAAAATTATAATGTCATATTACTCACGGTGATTTAACACTATCCAGCCCATACCATTTTAATCAATCAAAATTGTCTCTTTTTAGTGTAATGATTTTGTGGTGAATTCCCCGTGTTTAATATGATATATGGTCCTATCCACCGGTTGATTTACTATTCTCTTCCAAAGTCTAACAGCTCAGGAGGCTGTTCTTGCTTTCGGACATCTTTGGAATTAGCAAACAAGAATAATTTGTGGTAATAAAAATGCTAATTTCTATGGCAAAAATGAAAGCTGAGAAATATCTTAAGTGCTAGTAGCTGAAGCTAATTTAAGAAAAAATAAAAAGATGATTTTGTGAATTAAAACCACAGAAGTCCTAGAGCTTTTTCCTCTGTGTTCACATATTCTTCAATGCTATCAAGAAAAATCAGGAACACACAAAGTACTCTCCTCATTAAATTCAGACACACATGGTAGAAATTTCTTCTTTAAAAAAGTAATTTGAAAGGCAGTTTAAAGTCATTATCAAATATTTACAAATCTTTTCTACTAGAAAAAAGCTAATAAAAATCAACCTCAGATCTCATTCTTGAACTATGTTATACATTTAGAATTGACTACGGTGCAGTAACACCCAACTACCAAACCTCAACGGCCAATGCCGTAATTTCTCACTCATACTGTGCACCCCAAGGAGGTCCACAGTCACTTAGGGATGCAGTGCCTGAGGGACTCATGCTACAGACTCCACATAGGCCACCAGGGAGTCACTTAGGGAACCCGGTTTGTGAAGATTCTGCTCTCCTATGGCTGCACTTCTGGAATCGGCAGCCTCCTGAGACATCCTAGAGAGCTGGGTAGTAATAATTTCCACATCACAAAAGGAGGAAGCAGGGTCTCATGCTAGTGATTAAATGATGAAATTACACACCTGAGCACATGTCTCTTCTGCTCAGAGCCCATTGGCCAGAACTAGTTTTAAGGCTCCTCTCCAATTGGAAGTTGGGGAAGAAACATAATCCCCCCATTTGCCTGGAAGGGAAAAACAGGATATGGATGAACACTAAACATCTTAAACTTGCAGGTTTTCAAAGAAAAAAAAATGTACAAGTTTATTCCAGGCAACTCTCTTTGTAGAATCTTGAAAATCATATATTAGCTCTGGAATCTGTCATCTTACACAGTGAGAGAGAAAATTCCCTATATGACACTAGATGAGATGAGCAACTGATTCCATTATTTAAGTGACTGTGTATATTTAAGTGAGAGGAAGGCAAATATTCTGCCCATCGTTTAATAAAAGCACTGATCTTTAAAATTGAACCTTTTGCCAATTGGCAGAGTAATAAAAATAATTTAAAATAAAAATGTTTGTTTTGGCACAGTCATCCCAGTCTGGCTTGTTGAAGCATAAAGACAGATTTTTCAGAACAAAAATATTAATAAGAAATTTAAGATTCTAATATTTCTTATTTAACCTTAACAGAATGGGTTGAGTGAGGTTCTTTCAAACTTATCAAAACCCACTGTTACTGGTGCCCCTGGCCCATCCCATTGAGAAGCTGCCATTGTAGTTCCCAGAGTGCAGAATCAACTGCTCCTAGCTTCAGCTGGTTTCCCAAGGCCCACCCTATGCTGGTGGCAAGAGGAATATGGGAGTTCAATCATTCATCTAATGAATATTTGCTGAATACCTACAATTGCCTACTAGTATGGCACTCTGCCATTCTTTTGAAAATGTGACAATAAATGAAATAAACAATAACAAAAGTTTTTTTTTTCTTGAACTTCACATATTAGTGAGAGGACAAACAATAGTAAGGGGAGTTAGGGAGTAAACAACCACAAAATCCCAGTGGCCAAACACCAAAATTTCTTACTTATACTATGTATCTCAAACAGGTCTATAGTCAACAACAACAAAAAAACATAATTACATAGATCATTCCATGTAACTATGAATGTTATGAAAAAAATAAAGGCAAGTAATAAGAGAGTGACAGGCATGGAATTTGGAGCTACTTTGGAGTAGATGGCCAGAAAAGGGCTTGAAGGATGTGACATTTGAGTTGAGAGCAGGTGGATATGAGAGAGCCTGGGAAAAGAATCTGGGGTTGAAGGAACCCAAAGGCAAAGTTTTAAAGCCAGAAATAATTTGGGCACACTGGAAAAAACTACCAGGGCCACAGGGCTGAGGTGTAATAGGCCAAGTCAAGACAGCATCAGGGAAAACTAAGAAAACAGGTCAATAGCAACTCAAGATAAACAGCCCCCAGACTTTCAAACCATTAATGTGGTATAGAACAGAAAGTTTCATGTGGTGATCAATAGTTGATGTTAAACAAGTTCAGTATGGTGGCTAGACCATCAAATAGTGTAAAACTTATCCTCCAAGTCCAAGAAGCACTCTAGAAGAGGTTTAGTTAGTTAAAATTTTGAAGTGATGAATATAAATTTGGAGTTGTGGTTGGGGGTGGAGGGAATATAAGAAATTTAATCTGTGTTTTAAAAATTTTACAATTATATGGAAAAAAACAGAGCATATACCCTAGAGAATGAATCAAAAACTTTTAGAACACAATGTCACTAAGTAAAAATTAACATGAGACAAATTAAATTCTAAGTATTGAGGGAAGAGTCAAAAACAAGGAAAGTAACTCAAGAGAGGGTGAATTCTATTTGGAATTTTGAAATAGAGGCCAGATGAAAGACTTGCTAGCGGAATGCTAGAAAAGTATCAAAGCAAGGTATTCCATGTAGAGAGAAAGAAGGGTGCAAAGCGGGAATAAATGGTTATTGTTTTGGTTATCTACGCATTACAAAACATCGCAAATTCTAGTAGCTTAAAGTCTCTCATGGCTCTATGGCTAATTACTGGGCTCTGCTGGGTAATTCTTACTTGAAGTGTCTCATACAATTGAAGACAATGGCTGAGGCTTAACTGAGTCACTCATCCAAGATGGTAATTAATGCTGGCTCCTGGTAGGGAGCCCAGTTGCAGCATTCAACTGGAATACCTTCAAGTGGCCTCTCTTTGTGGCTGGGGCCTCTCACAGCAACAGCAAGTTTCCAAAAGGAAATGTCTCATAAGTAAGCATTGCAATAGAACAAGACAGGATCTGTGTAGCTTCTTATCACCTATCCTCAAATATTCCATAACATAATTTTCACATTTTATTGGTCAAGCAAGTCACTGAGTTCAGCCCGGATTCAAGAAGAGGGAAATTAAAATCCTCTTCTTGACATAAGTAGAAGCATGTCTATATAAAGACGAACAGAATCCATAGGGATATTCTTTTACTATCATGCCTTCTGGCCACCAAAATTTGTGCCTGTTCCGCTCACTCTTTCAAGACTCTCAATATTCTCATCCCGCTATGGCATCAGGCTCAGGTTTGAGGTTCAAGATCTTGTTATTTAAATTGGGTCCAAGTGCAGATGTGCCATGTTTCCTCAGGCTCAAATTTTGCAAGTACAGTTTCTATAAATCTGAAGAATTGTTAACTTAAAAGACAAGTTATCTGGCACATATGCATATCATACAATAGTGAAAAGGCATAGGATGACTGAAATAGATACTCTCTTTCACAAAGAGACAAAATGGTAGGTACATAGCAGGTCCACAGACATTCTGAAATCTATTTGGGCATGTGTCACTGGTTCCCTGATTATGACACAGTCCTATTTCCTGGGTGTGATTCTCTGTAGCTTTTGATTGCTCCTCCTAGGATCCTGATTCATCCTTCTCTCTTCATCCTTCTCTCTTCATAAGAATAGTCATCTTTGTAAATAAGCAGGGTTTTTTTTTTTTTTCAACTTGTCTCCTGCAAGTTAGGAACACAAAGAATTTCCTTTTCACTTTGTGTCATCTCATCCCTTTAAGTTAAAACTTGTATAACTCCTTTAAAAGCTTTATGGGCCTCCTGTGTGTCAAATTATAATCCACTCTACTCAACAAAATTCACATCCCAATTTCTTTCTAAAAATACTTGGTCCAAGCATGGAAGTCCATGGACTTTAGGATACTTAGAAGCCTTTTTTCTAGTTTAAAATATCTAAGAGTCACACTCTTAAGATTTTTAGGGGACCTATTTTCTATAAGACAGGGCATGCATTAATATTTTTAGAAGCCCTAAGCACGCCCTTAAACTTTTCTTAGGTCACAGCAAATGTCTTACAGGCAAACCCTTGAGGTTTTAATCTGAGATTATGCCTTATTGATACCATGCTGGATTTAATCATTGTTCATTGTTCTGGTGTCATCACTGATTTTGAAAATCTTTTGTGGGGAGAGGTTAAAGATGAGAAACATTTTTTTTAAACACAGAAAGTCCCATCTTCTTCATATTTCCTCTAACTTTGCTTAATAACTGTTCCTTAAATTTATCTAAAGTTTTTTTAAACATGGTTTTTAAATTTCATTCTGAAAGCTCAAAATGCAAACATTTTCATTTGGAAAATTCTATAATCAAGAACTAATGTTAATATTTTGGGAGACAGTACAAACAAGTAGGAGAACAGTACATGAATTTCACTGCCTCTTCTTTCTGGTAATTGGTCTATAGCTATAACCATTGTGTCCTAATTTCAAGACACACAAGAAGACAGATCAATTAGTTATTGGAATAGTTTCAATCAAGATGTTATTATTAATATATATACCCAAATACCAAATTATCCTTTTATTTTCTATAATAGTAGTTCAGGGTTGGGATGAACTTGATTCCTGGATCCCACACATTTAAACTTCCCTTGATTTTATTATGTACCTTTCCAATAAATAGGCCACTCAATCAAAGTTGAAGTAAAATGCAGGTAAGCCAGACAGTTGCCCAGGATGCCAGGCCATCATGGACACCAAAAATCTCCTAAGTAAATTAAAAATAAAATGCCAGTCAACTGATGTTTTACATATGACTTTTCACATGGTTGTCAAATTATAAATGAATCCTGCTCCCATTTCGTTCCTAGTTTTGATATAAATATGTCTTGAAAAATATATATGTTATTCATAATCCCTACTGCCTTTGATGGAGAATGGATCTTTCAAATGGCAGGTCTTCTGCTAGCTCTGTTTTTATTTATTTGTTTGTTTGTTTGTTTGTTTTTAATGTCATTACAATGGTCTTTGACATACTTGAGGATAATATGAAGTAGTAAACAAAGACTGTGATGAAATTTGAAGTATTTTCTAACCAGTAGACCAAGGGACACTGGCTAATAAATACTTTTCTCAAAAAAAAAAAAAAAAAAAAAAAGTTTATCTATGTCTTTGTCTCTCTAGAAGAAACATCCCCATGGCTGTCAGGTCTGGCTGCGCTATCATGGTTGTAAAGATTCTCCCAATGCTGGTTCTGCTCCCCTCTCACAAGGCGCATTCCTCACTGATGAAGACAACATGTCACATTTGCCCCTACAAATATGAAGTACAGCAGCACTCTCACCTCTCTGTGATGCATTTTTAAATCAGTTAAAAATTATACCAGCATTTTTTGCAGCTGCCTCATCATGTTGACTTATGAGTTATCTTTCTGTAAACAATCTTTTAATATTACCTTATTACATTCAAAGTTTATGTCAAAATACTTAATTAGAAGAACAGACACCTACCTGATGACTCTAAGAGGGAACCTGCCAAAGTCATTTTTCCTCAATCCCAAAATATATGAATCAGAACATCCTGATGTGTAACATATTTATTCTAACTGCTTAAATTAAAAGTTCTCAAAAGAAGTGTTTTTATACTTACCAATTTAATTAACATTTACATGACTGTGAGAAGCATCTTTTATACCAATGTTTAATTCACACATCAGTAAGCACTAATGATAAGTGTATTACCATATCATCTTCTAGCAGTTAGGTGTATCAGTGACATGCATCATAAAATTAAATAGATAACCAATATTCAAAAGTGCTGCAATAAGAAATTATTGTTGTAATTACCAATGTTGAAAGTAAAGAATTTTAATCAAATCACTTTCTTGGGTTCCCATATTTTCAATTAAAAATTACTTTAAGAAATCACAGAGAAGCTTGTTGTTCTCAGTGTCAAATGCATGTCTAATTAATGTCTCTTTACTAAAATTAATAACTATTACACTCAGCATTTTATTTTATTTATTTATTTATTTATTTATTTATTTATTTATTTATTATTATTATACTTTAAGTTCTAGGGTACATGTGCATAACGTGCAGGTTTGTTACATATGTATACTTGTGCCATGTTGGTGTGCTGCACCCATCAACTCGTCAGCACCCATCAACTCGTCATTTACATCAGGTATAACTCCCAATGCAATCCCTCCCCCCTCCCCCCTCCCCATGATAGGCCCCGGTGTGTGATGTTCTCCTTCCTGAGTCCAAGTGATCTCATTGTTCAGTTTCCACCTATGAGTGAGAACATGCGGTGTTTGGTTTTCTGTTCTTGTGATAGTTTGCTAAGAATGATGGTTTCCAGCTGCATCCATGTCCCTACAAAGGACACAAACTCATCCTTTTTTATGGCTGCATAGTATTCCATGGTGTATATGTGCCACATTTTCTTAATCCCGTCTGTCACTGATGGACATTTGGGTTGATTCCAAGTCTTTGCTATTGTGAATAGTGCTGCAATAAACATACGTGTGCATGTGTCTTTATAGCAGCATGATTTATATACACTCAGCATTTTAAAAATCAGTATAAATATATTCTCTCTTGCTTTTTTCTCTTCACCTCACTCTTTGCCAGCTATGTTTGTTACTGATGTTTGGTAACAGGGAAGAGTGTTTACTTTGCTTGGATAAAATAATTATCATTCCTAGTGTCCAGGAAATATCCTCATGACGGGACACAGTAGATATTTGAAGAGACTTCCAATTCCCTCTTCTTCTTATGTTTGTGGCTTTTAACCAATTCCGAAAGATGCCATCAGTTTTTTATGATAGTATCTCATAGTACAAGCTCATACAAATTCTGCTTTCTTTCGGTCCCTTATTTATTTGATAATATAAATTTCCTTTTGGCCTTCTGTTGAAATTGGATTTTCAGAAGAAATTGTTCTCTTTCAATGGTACTTTATAATTTTCGGGCTGCATTTATATCCTCTGGTATTTGCTAAAGGTGATTATTCAATTATTACATGAATGTTAAAACAACATGCACTTAACTAACCAAGATGATAAAGAACCCTTACTCATGCAATGTTACCTCAAAATAGTATAATGGCAAAATAGAAAGAGAAAAAACAGAAAGATAACTGGACTAGAAATCAGAAGAACTGAGCTTGAATTCTGATGCTCCGACTATTTTATTAGCTGTGGAATTTTGCACACATTACTTAAAACAGTCTCAGCCTTTTTTTTTTTTTTTTTTTTTCTTTTTTTCTGAGATGGAGTCTCGCTTTGTCACCCAGGCTGGAGTGCAATGGCGCCCTCTTGGCTCACTGCAAACTCCACCTCCCCGGCTCAAGCGATTCTCCTGCCTCAGCCTCCTGAGTAGCTATGATTTTAGGCACATGCCACCACATCCAGCTAATTTTTATATTTTTAGTAGAGATGGGGTTTCATTATGTTGGCCAGGCTGGTCTCGAGCTCCTGACCTCAGGTGATTCACCCGCCTTGGCCTCCCAAAGTGCTGGTATTACAGGTGTGAGCCACTGCACCCAGCCCAGCCTCAGTTTCTTTATTTACAAAATGATGGTGAGTATTTATAATAGAGTGATTTGAGGATGTGAAGAAATAATATATTTAAATGAACCTTTAAAATAGCTCACTCTAAGATCTTAATAATGCTATCTTGATGGTAGATGGTATAATTACTATGAAATCAAAAAATAACACCTAGAGAATTCTATAATACCTCTTTTAAAGTATGTGATTTTTTGCTTATACGCCTAAGTCTTTGCAAATATAATTGGTTTTTTAAAAGTCATATTATTTCTGAGGTTTTCTTTTATGAAAACTTATCTCCTTCTGATATATCTCAAACAAATGTAGGCTACACTTACAAATTCTCTCATAATCTTTCTTACACAAATTTTTGGAAAAACCAGAAGAGTGGGAAGAGCTGATAGCCCTAGTATTATAAGGAGAGAAAAATGAATCGTTGTTACAAGCTCTTTGCTTTATGGTACGAGAAGCTTCCTGCATGCAGAGGCAAAGTCTGACCTATACAGACAAAATCTTAGTGATGCTGAATTTTTGCAATGTTCTCTGGTGACTGCAAAAACTCATAGTATCTAGCCCACCAAAAAAGTATGACTAAAGAAATGTTTTTACAACATAAGGAAGATATCCAGTAAGAGAGCTCAGAAAAAGCAACAGATTATAGAAACTGATATACACTCTATAACTTGTCACATCGGCCAAGTGAGCTCCACAATATAGTATTAAATGGTGTGTTATTAGTTGGAACTTGCCATCAAAGTAGACCATAAGTAGTCCAGGACTATAGTATTTCAAGGCCTCTTTTGTAAAGCGGAAATTCCATGAAAATCCTGGCCTGAAACCATCTGGTCAGCCTAGCACAAAGGACTCTTTCTCTGACTTGTTTCAAAATAGACATATAGAAAGTCCTTCAGAAAAGTTCTCCAACTTTGGGCTGCAAAGTGAGGGTGAATGAAGCTGCCACCGTTACCTCTAAGATGTTAAGACAGACCATTAAATCACTTATACAACAAATACACTATGTGTCTGGTGCATTCTAGATCCTATAGTTGAATCAATGAACAGAACAAAACCTGTTACCTAATAGAGTGGCAGTTCTACTAGAAAGGACAGGTAGTAAGCAAGTAAAAATATAAATGCAAATTACATTATCAGGTAATGAGAAGTGCCATCACAAAAACTTAAGCAAGTGGGGTAAAGCAACAGGGAAAAGCAAGAGGGGTGACTCCCTTGAGGTAACATTTGCATAGCCAAGAAATGAAGTGAAAAGATAAACAAAAATCTGGGGGAAGAGGGTTCAGGGCAAAAGAAATAAGCAGAAAAACTCTTTGGCCAGATAAGCTTGGCATGGTCTTGAACATAGCAAAGTCAGGGTATCTAGAGCAACATGAACAAAGAGGAGGGTTAGAGAAGACAAGCTCAATGAGAGAGGACCTCATGGCCACTGTGAGAGCTCTGGCTTTTACCATGAGTGGAGGAGGAATCACTGGGTTGTGTTGGGGTAGGAGTGGCATGGTTGACTCTGCCTGTTACTCAGGAAAAAGACAAAAGCAGCTGCTCAACTTTTTAATCTCACAGGCACTTTACACCTAAAACTTACTGAGGACTCCAAAGAGCTTTTCTTTAACAGGGTTATATGTATAAATATTTACTATATCTCAGTCTATTTAGTAAGAATGTTTTTAAATATCTGTGTATTCATTTTAAAGTAATAATGACCCATTACAAAATAAGATAAATAACATATTTTTAAAATAAGCTTATTTTCAAGCCAAAAAAACTTGATGGAAGAGTAGCATTGCTTTACACCTTTGCAAATTTCATTAATGCCTGGCCTCATAGAAGACAGTTGGAGTTTCAAATCTTCTGCATTAAATGTATGCTATATGATGTTTTGGTTAAAGCATATTAAGAAAATCCAACCTTACACAAGAATGTAATCAAAAAAGGAATGAGTGTTTCAATAAACTTTTCAGATAATTTTGCATATTCTTCTTTGATATTATACCAAAACTTAACAAGTGCTAATTTCTTAAAGGTTATTTTCAAACCACGTTAATAAACCTCGCCTACTCTGTTTGAAAAAGATCCATTGGTCTATTCTGTGCTGTTTGCTTGTATGTTTGTTTGTTTGTTTGTCTTTAGATGGGTTCCCACTGTGTTGCCCAGGCTGATGATCTCAAACTCCTGGGCTCAAGCTATCCTCCCATCTCAGCCTCCCAAGTAGCTGGGACTATCCAGCTATTCTGCTCTTTGAATGGATATTTTTTCCATACGTGATCTCTTAACATTATGCATTAGTCATTTGAAAAAATTCTTGATTCATTGAGTTATGCAGATTCTCCAAACTTGCAAATATTTCTTTACATAATATCAAAAATCATATTCATTAATAGCACTTCTAATATCAATTAAAAAGTTCTTAGGTACTGAAAATCTCTCAAGCACATACAAGTTTTCCAAAATTTGAATTTTCACTTAAAAACTTTATCATCAGCAACAGATGCTGTTAATTGCTTTCCATGAACTGTTAGGCTTATTTTATTCATTTTTAAGAAAATGTCTGCCAAATGTCCAAATCTGAATAACTATTGTTTTTTGTCAGTTTTTCATTCAGGTAAATAGGTGTTTCATGAAAAAAAGTAGATAGTTTAGTTTTTGTCTAAAGCAACTGCACATTGTGTTCCTTCCAGACAGCCACCATATGTCAGTAGGCAACAGAAATGCTTTCTGCATACTTCCCACATCATCATATAGAATATTAAAAACTTGTATTATCAAAAGAGAACAAATCACAGTTTTTGCTGCTTTACCAAGGACATCCTTAAGTGAAATTGCATTTTTTTGGTGGATTGTTAATGAAGTACATTTTGACTGCTAGTAGACTTTGGTGCCACTGGCTTGATTTGTGGTAATGCACTAGCAATTTACTCACCAATACCTTTGAACCAACAACACAAATGTCAGTAAGAGTGAAAAACAGCAGATCCTCATATAATTAAGAAATTTGATTTGACCTCATGTACCCCAAGAAAGGGTCCTGGGGACCCCCAGGGATCTATGGGACACATTATGAGAGCTTGAACTATAAGGAACTTAGATGGACTGTAGAGAGACAGTCCATCTGCCATAATCCAGACAAGGAATGTGGGTCAACAAAGCCTGGGTGATAGCAGTGAAGTGAGTAAGAAGTGGTCAGATTCTGGAACCAATAGGAATTTCAGCTACATTAGATATAGCCTGTGAGAGTCAAGGGTCAAGAATGATTAAGAGATTTAAGGCCTAAGCAAATTAAAGGATGATTCTGCTATTTACTGAGATAAAGGAAATACTTAAAGAAAAAATTGAAGATTTGTTTTTCGGATATGTTAAATTTTAAATATCTATAATATATCCAAGATGAGATTTTTAAAAATGGGCAGTTAGATTGCAAGTCTAGAGTTCAAAAAAAAAAGTCTGAACAGAAGATATGAAGATATTAGTTGCATAAGTTGACCACACAAAACATTCTAACCTAAAGATAACTACATAAACTGATCACAGAAAATCTTCTATAGGCCTTTATGAAGATTGGTTCTGCAGCCTTAGTAGGCACCACAGTCATCAAGCAGACTTCAAAAACTGTTATCATGCATAATGTGGCATGGTAATCTGTTGAGATGATTCACGCATTCTTGCTTTTTTTTTGAGACGGAGTCTCGCTGTATCACCCAGGCTTGAGTGCAGTGGCACGATCTCGGCTCACTGCAAGCTCCACCTCCCAGATTCACACCATTCTCCTGCCTCAGCCTCCCGAGTAGCCAGGATTACAGGCACCTGCCACCACACCCGGCTATTTTTTTTGTATTTTTAGTAGAGATGGGTTTTCACCATGTTAGCCAGGATGGTCTCGATCTCCTGACCTCATGATCTGCCCGCCTCCGCCTCCTAAAGTGCTGGGATTACAGGTGTGAGTCACCACACCTGGCCTCTTGCTTCTTTAATGACACAAAAAAATGAACAATGTTGCCCTCTTCCTCCAACAAGAGAGCAAACTATCCTGAAAATCTTGGAGGCCTGGAGGCTCTCTTGTCAAAGTTAACAGGCCTTGATTTGGAAAAGCCTCTGCTTACAAAAGCAATAGAGTCTGGAGAGAGGTGTGGAGTTGATGGATGGGAAGTGGCCCTGAGTGGGAGAAAGAGGATGACTTCCCTGAGACACAACGAAGGAGATGGTTCTGGAGTGAGCTTTGGGAGATGAGTTGGCAGGCTCTTCACTTGCCAGAATGCTCTTTTCCCAAATATACACAGGGCTGGTTCTACTCTTCATTTAATCCTCTGCTCACTCTCCTGGAGGCTTTTCCTGACCTCTGTCTAAAATAGCCACCTCTAACACCCCATCATCACCTTATATCTCCTTTGGTTTTTATTATTTTGGGGTTTTTTTTGTTTGTTTGTTTGTTTTGTTTTGTTTTTGGTGCTTGTTTTATTTGTTTGTTTTTGAGACAGAGTCTTGCTCTGTCAACTAGGCTGGAGTTGCGGTGGCGTGATCACAGGTCACCTCCCAGGTTCAAGTGATTCTTCTGCCTCAGCCTCCCAAGTAGCTGAGACTACAGGTGTGTGCCACCACGCCTGGCTAATTTTTGTATTTTTGGTAGAGACGGGATTTTGCCATGTTGGCCGGGCTGGTCTCAAACTCCTGACCTCAAGTTATCTGCCCACTTCAGCCTCCCAAAGTGCTGTGATTACAAGCATAAGCCACCATGCCAGGGCTGGTTTTTGTTATTTTCTAATGATAATCTCAAACTGAATTTTATCACAGATATATTGTACCTACTTACTTACATACTTATTTATATAGAGACTTATTGTTATTCTCCCTCACTAGAATGTATGCCTTTCAAGGGAGGCATTTTTATTTTTTTAATCTTTCTGTACCTAGTGCACAGCAATGAATCAATAAATATTTGTTAAATGATTGGTTTTCTATTTGCTTTTGAAGGATATGAAAGATGTAAACATTGACAGGGCCCCCCAAAAATTTAACTTTTGAGATTTAAAATTTGTTATTAAATATTGTAAACATATTAAACAATTTATAAAGCATGCATTAGGTGAAAAGAATAAAGAGAACAACCACATATCACTAGTTAGCTTAAAAATGGAACATTGCAAGAACTTTGAAGCCTTTTGTGAGCCCCTTCCTGTATCCCACAGGTAATCACCACCAGAAATTTTTGTATTTATTAGCTACTTGCTATTCTTTATAATTTTATGTTTGTATCTCTTTAAAATATTACTTACTTTTGCCTGATTCTAACTTCATATAAATCAACCATATCCTCTGTATTTTCGACTTGTTTCTTTGGCTCAATATCATTTGTGAGATGAGTTCATGCTGGTCCCTTCAGTGCTACTGCTTCATAGTATTCCATTGTATGAAAAGCACAATACAGTCATCTAATGTCTCGTTGCAGGATGTTTGTTTCCAACTTTTTTTGTTATTACATACAATGCCGCCATAAAATTCTCGTACACATTTCCTAACAAACATGCTCAAGAGTTGCTCTGATCTATATGCCACTGAGAGGAACTTGGGAGTCACAGAGCAAGTGTATATTGAAGTTCACAGAACGCCAAATGCCGAAATGTTTTCCAAAGTGCATGTATCCAGGCTGCTACACACCAGGATGACTTGACCTGTTTGTAAAATATTGAAATAATTCCACACTTGATAAACAACTGCTGCCTTAAGTCTCTGGAGGATCCCCTTGCAATTGCTATGTCCACAGGGTAACCTACACTATCCCAGCGTTCTTGGGACTGAGAGGGCTTCTAGGACAGGACATTCCAGTTTTAAGCCAGAAAAGTTAAACCAGGACAAGTTGGTCATCATACCTAGCCAGCCTCTTAGCCAACAGAGACTTTCTCACAATTCAGTAACTAAAGCATTAATGCCTGACACAGTGGTTAAGTGTTGTGAGCATTGCATGTGGTTGCACCTGCTTATATTCCCACTGACAGCTTACGTGTTTCATTACTCCCTTTCTTTATCATCACTTGTTATAGCCCTAATTTTTATTTTTTGTTATGTAGTGAGTATAAACTATTACCTCATTGTCATATTAATTTTTTATCTGACTATATTGAAATTTTTGAATAGTCTGGAATCACTTTCACTACCTGGTCATATCACCCCCTTTTGAATGTGGTGAAGAATTTTCATGAAGCCACATGAGTAGCCAATTATCCTATGAAAATATGATCAACCACATTTTGACTATATTGACAAGATACTGATTGGTTACATTTTGAAGAAAACATACAATACAAAATACAAGAAGAAGTTGGTTCTGTCCCCTCCCACTATCCCCCCTACCCAGCCACCTCCAAATACTCATCATGATTTGGTCAGAACTGGGCTCAGAGCCAGAGGTCAGGGTGACCGAGGGTGGAGGAGTTGTAGGCAACGGGTTTGTGGCTGTCACAATAATGCTGTGATAATGCTGTGGTTTCCCAGAGGGGAGCATGTGGCTACAACCAGCAAAAGAAAAGTGGGAAAGCAGTAGGAAGAGGAGGAAGTGGGAAAGCAGAAGATCATATATATTTAAAAAGTGACTTCAGACTTAAAGTCGAATTAGCATTTGTACAGAAAGGTACAGGTGAAATAACTCACTATGGCCTATGACCAAAATTATACGGAGAAATCATGGTGGACTCCTACTCCTACCCCCCTACCCAAGAGGTGGCCCAAGTCGTTAAGTACGATTGGTAAGAGTGGATTTCAGGTCATTAAGGTGGAGAAGGTGGGGGCAGTGGCAGGCAAGGGGGACTCCACTGCTGCAACACTGGCTGGAGCTGGCCGGCTGGTTCTCCTGGAGGTCCCACACCTTGGTTTCTGTCTGGAGCACCAGCTGCATTCTGGGGCTTGTTCTTGGGAAGCTTCTCAGCTATTGCCATGAAAATTTTATTCACATTCATTGCAGCCTTTGCTGATGTCTCCATGAACAGCCAACTGTTGTTGTCTCCATAGGCTTGTGCTTCCTGGAATTCCAGGGCTTTCTTGCTGGCCAGGTCTGCCTTGTTACCTGTGAGTGCAAGGACCATGTTGGGGCTGGCCTGCCTCGGTAGCTCCTTCACCCAGTTCTTATCTCCAGCAAATGTATCTGTATTGGTGACGTCATACCCATGATGGCAGCCTGGGCTCCCCAAGAATACATGGCGGCCAGGCTGTGATACCACTCCTGTCCAACCATGTCCCAGATCTCAAACCTGACTGTTGTATTGTCCAAGCAGACATTCTGTGTGAGGAAGGCTGCTCCGATTGTGCTCTCCTGGTACTCATGAAATTGTCCCTTCACAAGGCAGAGGACAGGTTGGATTTGCCCACTGCAGACCCAGCAGAACAAGCTTAAATAGACAGATCTTATTGGGTCACGCTGTGCCTCCCCAACTCACCACTGCTCATCCAGGTGCAGTGGTCCAGAGAGGTGGGAGCAGGGACCAGTGCCCAGTGCTGTGCAAAAAGGCATCTAGTGGGGAGAGGGACCTCCAAGGTGGCTCCGGGGCAATGGCTTTACTTGGGGCCAGGGCTTGGACCAGCTCTGCTTCTCTCCCCAAAGGCAGTGTTCCAGACTTCAGCCTCCTATCATGTTATTTTTCATTTTTATGATGTGGCTGATCAATTTTCATAGGATAATTGGCTACTCATGCGGCTTCATGGAAATTCTTCACCACACCCTAGAAGAGGTGATATGACCAGGTAGGGAAAGTGATTCCAGGCTATTCAAAAATTTCACTTCCTAGTAGCCTTTAAGCTTTGACAAAGTTTCCTATCCTCTCCTAGCTTGGCTTGGAGTAAGTAGAGCACCTAAAATTAGACCATCAAGGCTTATAACTATGAGCGTCTATCACAATGCAAAAAAAAAAGTAAACTGAGGACCAAAAGTCTTTCCCTGCCTTTTTCCTAGTGTGTAGACCACACAAGTTTCCTGCATCGTACCAAAACAGAGGGTAGGAACAAACCAATTACAGCCATTACTGAATATCTAGCCAAACTAAGGTGGATAATGTATATATCAATTTTATTCGATTTAGAAATATAGCAGTATGCTACTCTTGTACCTTTTCATACTGAGCCATATTTATATTCCCTACACTAGACTCATCTGACCACCAAACCAAACATGTATAATCTGCTCTAAATATGTAATCCATGCAAATGGTCATATTATCCAAAACCTGGATGTTAGTGCAGACTTGAAAGGTAAAGCAAATCCAGAGGCAGTTAGAGACTGAAAAATGAAGTGTTACAGCTGGCCCTCTTCTCTTGTGAAAATGTTTTAATGACATCTTGGAAAAAGGGTTGGGCTCAGTGAAGGTAACTGAGAAAGGCTCCATGTAACTGAGAAAGGTTCCATGAAATTGCGCATCAGAAAACAAAGCTTTTACCTAATTTCTGTGGCTGACAGGAAGAAGGCATAATTTTAACATTGATTAACATTTCTTTGGCTTTTACACTCTATAAAATTGTTCATTCATGAGCTTTCTATGGTGCCTTGTTTATAAGAAGAATTTCTGCAGAAATGTTTGCAGTGCATTATTCATAAATATTTTGGTCAATAAGTAGTGATGGTGGAGGCAGTAGAAGGGCTGGAGAATAAGAGGAACTTGGCGATTAGATCTGTCATTTTTTAATCATAGAATCTCTCCATTCAATATGATTTAGAAAATGTGAAAAATGATATTTAAGCTATTGGCTGAAACATAAAAACAGTTTTGTAGCTATCTTTTTTAAGACTTGTTGAGCAACTAAGTATAATAACTATAAATATGATAAATATGCTAGGTCTAAATAGCTTAGTAACTAAGAGCCCAGTAGCGAAGAGCAGTTCCTGAAACTAGAAACTTTGAAATGCAAGCCTGTCACGGGCTTATGTTGTACATGAACCTTTACAGTCAGAGGTTCTGGAGACATTTATGTCAAAATGTTTCCAAGAGACTCTCAGCATTGACTACTATAACTAGGCTTCCACAATACCACTCAGAATTAGCTTCCTCTTGGGTAATATAATTTAAGAGATTTGGGGAAGAACCATCCAATTCCAAAATATCTTCTCCCTCATTGTTACAATGTGGGGAATTATATCATTAGACCCTACACAGAACTTGAAAGTATTCGACAAGAGGACCCTACATATTTATTTTTCAAAAGCAACTGTTTTCAGAATATATGACTCAAAAATAATGTAACAGATGAGAAGCGATTATGGGGTGAAAGCTGCATCATCTAACATAAGAGTAAGTTCTCTTAAGTGTTCCTTTATACTCCCGTGAAATCGACTGAAGAATTATTAATGAATCAAAGATAAGACTTACCTTCTTAGTAGCACATTCTGCTTATTCCTACTAGTGCATCACTACTCCACCAGCCCTTCTTCCACTTGCCATAGCCAAGTGATTTCCCTTTACTGCTACATCTTAAGACCCTCAGTGGAGCCCAGGCAACATCTGACCACTCATTCCCCAAGTCACAAAGATGGACTATTCGGCCTGTGTGTTTTGTGCAGGAAATCTTAGGCTGCTTCATTTACTAAAGGCAACAAATTTTTTTGCCCAGTATTATTGCTGTTTTTAAAATGTAGATAATATGTCAACAGTAAATGAAACCTGAACAACTAATTAAGAATTAGAAAACCACTTTTGTGATTAAAACCTGAATTACTATTAATGCTGAAAATCTTGGGAATTTTAATGACTAATGTGTCATGTTTTTATGTAGCAGGAAATTTTTGTCATGTTTTTATGTAGCAGGAAACTTTTAATTTGAAGAAACTAAAAACTCAGGAAAGCAGCAAATCTCTGTGAACATAGAATCATAAAAACCTAGGCTTGGCAAGGAAACTCCTTTTCTATTTAGATGTGCTTCATACAAATCAGTGCCCAATAATATTGTGTGGAAGAAATATTTGAGCTATACAAGGCAGGAGGATTGTGAAGCTACCGTTATCTGCGGTTATACACACAGAGAGATGTGCACACATAGACACATAGAAAAATAAATGTCCCTCTATGAAGGGAAGAAATAAATCAAGAAATTTGTATTTTAAAAAACTGAAAGAATCAACAAAATAACATACGTAGAATGAACACTGAGGAAAACAAAGGATTTGGCAAGAATCTAATTAGCCATATCAACCGAGAGAGGTTTGGGTTAGTTTTAGTAAACACAGAGTGGTTTCTGAGTAGAAAGCAAATAACTGCACTGAGGTACTGTTCTAATCACATTTGTTCTAACATTGACCTTATAATAATTAAAAATTGATGCTTGCAACATAATACAGCTGTGCAATCATATTTAAACCTAATCATTTCATAGACAGAGGAAAGTTGTACAAAAAGGTCAAAAACACTTTAATTTCATGACAGTAAATTTACTCTTTATTCCCAAAGTGAAAATGTCTAATTTCTAAAAGAGCAAACCAATAATTACTTATTATAAAGCTATTTTAGTCAATACTTAATTTTGCTATATTGATTAGTGTTTAGACATTTAAAATGTACCCTACAGCAAGAATATGTGTTTACAATATGATTCTCCCTACTGATGTTTGTAAGTATTACAGATATTGATTTAAGACATGTCTCAAAAATGCCAAACTTAATAGTAATCATATAAAAAAACTGACTCTTAAAATTGGAATTTAACTTTAAAAATTTGAATACCAGTGTCCTTAAAGATCTCTTTGTATCGTGATCACCAATTCTGCCATTAAATACTCTAACCATGAGTACTCAATTAAACTACATTATAAACTCTACCCCATCCCAAAAGTAACAGAGAGAAAAAAAACAAATGATCAATTTTACCGTTCACAACTGGAACAAAATGTTTTCTCTCTATTTTATGTACTTCTGATTGTAAAATAAAGACTGGGATATTATTTCCCCCTTAACTTGTATTCTGTGTAACTTAGAGCTCCTTGCAATAAAACAAAATGATGCTTCATCAGGATGTTACTGGGAGTACCAAGGCAATTTACAAACATTAAGTCTGAGAACATCACTGTGAGGGAGGTATTAATATAACACTTCTCTCTTGAGGAGTTCAATGCACTTTACATAACGTTATTTTATTAACTCTTCCTTGAGCTGGGCAAAAAGGCTAAGAATTGTCTAACCATTTACCTCACTCACATGCAAGCGTAAAAAGAACAGAAGAGACGGTTCAACACAACCACGTCATTTAAATTCACTTTCACTTCTAATCTGAAATTATGACTAAAGATAAGGCCAAGTAAGTCACTCAATATATTTGGTTTCTACTAATATTGATTTTGAACAGGTATCAATTTTATAAATATAAATTCAGAATTATATATTTGAAAGATAATTAATCCCAGTAATTCTTAAGCAATTGCTTTTGAAAGTGGAAAAATGGACAGTAATAACTTTTCCCTCTATTGTAATATACTAAAGACTCCAAAACCACATTATAATTCTGTGGAAAAGCTTCACAACATCCTTAAGTAAATCTATGCATTTCTTAGCAAGAGTGCAACTATGCACACATGAAGACAGCCAGAAGAGATATATAAAGTGAAAGATATAGAAATGCTGGTGATATCTAATGGTGCTTGCCAAGTGTCAGTCACTATTCTAAGGAATCTACATGTATTCACTCATTTAATCCTCATAACTCTGAGATGGGCAGCATTTTCATCATTTTATAGACAAAAAAATTGAGGCTCAGGAAGTTGTTAGTCCTAGGTCACAGAGCTACAAAGTGGCAGAGCTGAGATGCAAACACAGAAAATATGGGTCCAGAGTCCATGCTCCCAACCCACGTTCTAGAAAAGAAGTTGTCCCCAGACATCCCTGATCATGGAATTCCGAATCCACAATCATAATTTTTTACACTCCAAATGTAACATTTCCCACCTCACAGTCTACCTCACAGTAATCACAGAACAACTGCTCAATTTTATGTATCTCACTTTCAAAATATGATACTTGTAATTAGAAAATGGTCACATGGAGGTAGTATAATATAGTTTGGAGTACAGACCTCAGGATCAGACAGATCTAACAGGCTATCCCTAGACAAGTTATTTCTATCCAAGCTAAACAATATAGGTGGTAGAACCTACCTCCTGATGCTGTAGAGAGAATTAAATTAATACAAAGTATTTAACATACACCTTACTATGCCTTCTACATAGTAAGCATTCAACAACTGTTGCTACTATAAGTTAGTATAAACTTATTCAAGCCATTCTCAGAATTCTGAAACTCTAAATTAGCATTGAATTTAGCGTATCTCAATGCTGGTGTCAATAGAACTGAATTGATTTTTTCATCAAATATATGTTCTAGCCACTGGCCATGATCTCATTTAATCCTCAAAACAAACCTATGATTTGTGTTTTTATGCCCACTTACAGGAAAATAAGCCTTGAAATTCTAAGTAACATCCATAACCATGCCAGTAATAATTAGATGATTAATCAATTAACTGCATGGATCCCACAAAGCAGGTTAAAAAGTAACCAATAAGCAAGGAAATTATTTGAAAAAGCCTTCTCTCCATAAAATTATAGAACTAAAATTTCCTAGACTGAAGTTCACCTTGTTTAGCCTTTGCTATAATTAGAGCAAAGCTGTGCCCAGAGAAAGTAGTTAGAACAGAGATGATAAAAAGGAAAAATACTACCCAAAAATACACACACCACCCCCCGCCCCGACCCTATTTCCAGTATACACAAGGCGCTTCTGATTCTTCCATCATCAGAACCACTGAAGAAAATAGCAAGGGCCAAGGTCAGGGTAGGAGGCTTCAGAGTTGGATAGTATTATACGGGAAACAGGCAAGAAGTCTGTACTTGGGGACTGGTGCTTCAGCCAGAGTGAGGTACGAGATTGTAGATCTGTAAAGCACATTTGACTCAAATCAGCCTCACCTGCACCCAAACATCCTGTAAAGGTCAGCTTCTGGTCTAGTCACAGAAATCTGCAGAAAAAGAGAAAATGCATTACATTAGTCTTTTGCTGACCAAGCTTCCTTGACCCTTGACCTACCAGCATTCCCTAAAATGGAAATGTCTTAGTTACGCAAAACAAAAATAGTTCCTGCTGAATTAGGACATTATTTCCTCATTCCCTCTATTTAATGTAAAAGAAATATTTTTGCCATTTGCATAATGACCTGCTGCATATAGAAAGACATTTATGATTTTCACTTTAAAAAAGTGATTCTGAACTGATTATGATACATAATAATCATGTGAAAACATGATTGCAAATAAGATTTAAGTGAAAGAATGGAATTTCCACTTTCATCAGCCAACGTATAAACCAATATGGAGGAGGTGGCAGATACAAAATAATCATATATAAAGAGAGACATAAGCTCAATGATAAGGGTCTGCTTACACAGGCACGGAAAGTAGTGGGAAACAATCTTCAGCCCATATGTTACAAGAAACAGAATTTTTAAAAATTCACATTATCCCAAGAATATGTAAGATCTTCTGTTCCATTATCAACTAGCAGGTAGTACCCAACCTAGTCATTGCTTCTATACTTAGAATCAGTGACCTCTTTCAATAACTCATTCCAGCTTTTAGTAATTGTCATGTAAAGGTAAGCTTTTCTTTTATCTAACTTCAGTTCTTTACATAATATGATTGAAAAACCTGGAATGATGCTCCACACATGCAGAATACTTCATATACCCTTGTGGATGGGATGTTCATTTCAGTCTATTTCCCTTTTTTCTGACCTCAGTGGAGACAGAAGTGCTTAGACAGAAACATTGACAAAACAGTTAGAGATAAGAGGAAGTTGATTAGGGACAAATGCAGAGTCGAACCGGGGAAGAAAACAACGTGGAATGACTCACTGTGCCCCAGAACAGTTGATCTGTTTTAGAAGACACAGCCAGCCACCAACAAAATGTGAGTTGTAAAGCAGAACATGCTCAAGCATGCGCTCAGAAGCTCTACCGCTGCCTTTCCACTCACTTCCACGCAGATAAATCGATCAATCCATCCCTCTCTCTAACCCTGGCCTCTGTGCAGAGTTCCAGTTCTACCTACACGATTGTAAAATTGAACTGGGTGGATAGGATATTCTTTCCCGTGACTCACTCTGTCCTTCCTCCACAGCTTTACTGCTGGTATGAAGGCATCTTTGGTAAGCTCTAGTGAAGAGAACCACAAAAGTAACCAGCGTCACTTTAATATGAAAAATAATCCGTACTAACAAGGAAAAATGTTGTCTTATCTTGCAGATTCACCAACATCTTAAACCCAAAAATGTACAGAAAAGACCTCATCCTGCCCGTCCAAAAAAAAAACAGAGAACCCTGGGCAACAGGGTCAGAAGCTCACTGGGAAAATTAAGGTAGGCGACTGGTAAACAGCAGGACACTTTCTGAAAGAATGGACTTGCCTTTTATCCCCTACAATAAAAGACCCAAGAAAGGGGTTAAATTTGGATGCCCTGGCAGCACCTCAAACTTAACATTTCTAAAATTAAACTTCTCCAAGAACTAGTTTCTGCTGACTTCCTGTTCGTTAAGGGTACACTTGTTCTCTCCGGCTCCAAACATGAGTCATCTTGCTTTATTCCTCTCCCACCCCCACCATATCTAATTAAACACCAAGTTGCATCTATTTTTTTCTTCAGCACTTTTTTGCAACTCTCTGTTGCTCTCTTTTCACATGCTTTATCTCTTACTTGGTTTTGACCCCATATTAGGCCCACTATTCTTCCAAACAATGTGACTGGCTGGTAATTTCCATTTTGAGTTTAAGCTCTGCCTTGATTAGGTCTGCTCCTTAGCAAAAAGATTCTGTGATACCTGCTTGTCTATTGAACAAAGATGTTGCAAGCTATTTCCAAATGCACCCCAAACTGCCTTTCAGTCTTACCTTCTCCTATTTTCCTGGGCATCAGGCAAGCTAGCTATCATCCTACTCCCCACCATACTCTATTGCCTTAACTCCTACCACTTCCTTTTTCTGAAATACAATCTCTGCACCCTCAGAAACTCCAAGCACGCTGCCCACACAAACGTTAATGCCACAAATTCACCTGTGAATGTTTGTTCAGATATTTTTATTCAAAAAGTCATGTCTAAGACCGAAAAATAAGTATTTTAAGTGTTTTTTAAACTAAAACTCCATGAGTTTCCATGGAAAAAGGTGTTATTGAGAGGTGACAATGTGCTAGCAGCCCTCACCCTTCTCGGCCTCGAGGAGCACTTCAGCCCTCCATGGCACCGTGGGAGTCCCTCTCAGGGCTGGCTGAGGCCGGAGCTGCCTCCCTCTGCTTGCTGGGAAGTGTGGAGGGAGAGGTACGGGAGGCAACCGGGACCGCCTGCGGCACTCGCGGGCCAGTGCCAGTTCTGGCAGGCGCCGCGCAGGCTGGGTGTGCCCCGCACACGGAGCAGGCAGCCGGCGCTGCCGGCCTAGGGCAGTGAGGGGCTTAGCACCCGCGCCAGCAGCTGTGGAGGTTGCGCTGGGTTCCCCAGCAGTGCCGGCCCGCCGGCGCTGCACTCAAATTCTGGCCCGGACTTAGCTGCTTCCGCGCGGGGAAGGACTTGGGACCTGCAGCCCGCCATATCTGAGCTCCTGCCCTAGGATAGGCTCTCGCGTGGCCAGAGCCTCCCGGAAGGGCGCAGCCCCCTGCTCCATGGACCAAGGGCTGAGGCGTGCAGGCCCCGCTCGTGACTGGCGGGCAGCTCAGCCTGCAGCCCCAATGCAGGATCCACTGGGTGAAGCCAGCTGGGCTCCTGAACCGCATGGGGACTTGGAGAACTTTTATATCTAGCGGGAGGATGGTATGTGCACCAATCAGTACTCTGTATCTAGCTAACCTAGTGGAGACTTGGAGGACTAGCACTCTGTGACTCTGTGTCTAGCTCAAGGATTGTAAATGCACCAATCAGCACTCTGTGCCTAGCTCAAGGTTTGTGAATACACCAATTGGTACTCTGTATCTAGCTAACTCTGTATCTAGCTAACTAGCACTCTGTGACTCTGTGTAGCTCAAGGAATGTAAATGCACCAATCAGCATTCTGTCAAAACGGACCAATCAGCTCTCTGTGAAATGGACCAATCAGTGGGATGTGGGTGGGGCCACATAAAGGAATAAAAGCAGGCTGCCGAGGCAAGCACCTGCGACCTGCTGGAGTCGCCTTCCACATGGTGGAAGCTTTGTTCTTTTGCTCTTTGCAATAAATGTTATTGCTGCTCACTCTTTGGGTTCACACTGCCCTTAAGAGCTGTAACACTCACCTCGAAGGTCTGCAGCTTCACTCCTGAAGCCAGCGAGCCCAGGAACTCACCGGGAAGAATGACCTTCACTCCTGAAGCCAGTGAGACCAGGAACCCACCGGGAAGAATGAACAACTCCAGACACGCTGCCTTTAAGAGCTATAACACTCACCACGAAGGTCTGCAGCTTCACTCCTGACAGTGAGACCTCCAATCTGCCAAAAGGAAGAAGCTCCAGACACACCATCTTTAAGAACTGTAACACTCCCGGCGAGAGTCTGCGGCTTCATTCTTGAAGTCAGGGAGACCAAGAACCCACCAATTCCGGACAGCTTACCAGCTCAACTGGTAGTTCAAGATGTTGAGATAGAGCCCATACAAAACAGTCTTCCTTAAAAAAAAAGAAGAAAATACTTTTACTACAAGTGCATGATTCAACCCAGCAAAGCAATTAATAATAGATTGATGTTAAATAAATTCATGCTTAATAGTAAATTTATGTTCAATAATACTAATAAATGGATATCATTTGGAGTTTAATTTTACATTTTAAATTAGGCACAGGGGCTCACACCTATAATCCCAGCACTTTGGGAGGCCGATGCGAGAGGATTGCTTGGAGCCAAGAGACTAGCCTGGGCAACATGGTGAGACCGCCATCTCTACAAAAGCAATTTTTTTTAATTAAAACAAAATGTTATGCTTTGGAGGACTTTTAGATCAAATAAATCGAGCAAAGTAATATTTTAGTTGACAGTGTCTGTTTAAAATTATTTGCATTCCTAGCAAAAGAGAATTCTACAATATTTACTATAATGCACTATCAAAAAACGCACAAAAGTCTATTTTCTTACAGAAATGGTTTTGGTTTGCTATACAGCTTTTCTTATTGTTCCTAAAAGTTCAAATAACTTATACTTTACTATTGTACAACAGCGAGTAGTAGAAGGTTAAAAAAAAAAAAGACTTTTTTTAAGTTATGTTAGAATGGAGTCTTTTCTTTGTCTATTTGCGCTCTGGTCTCACCATGCTTTTTTGCAAGTATTTCCTATCTGTGTAAAGGTCACCTTTCCTTGGAAGCCCTACCACTGAGTCAGTCTACTTTAGCCTCCTTATTAGTTCTTAGGAAAGCCACTGTCCATATAAGGAACTTCGAATACAGATTAAGTAAACACAGATAAAATTGCAATTTTACCTCATTCTAATCCCAGATCTATACTTGACCTATTAGGTGGCGCACATCATGAACGTTTAAAAGTGAAAAAGACACAGTCTTTAAATAGAGAGTCAAGGGGAGAGCCAGATACCAAGTTCAGTTGGAAGAAAAGCAAGGTCATTTGCAGGAGAATGTAGAAAGTCATTTAAAAACCCCTCAGGAAAAAGAAAGAAAGAAAGAAAGAAAATATTAGCAGTGGTAATAAAGTGCATCTCCATAATCATCTCTCTGCTTTGAAAAAAAAAATTGGGGAAATTTTTCCATGACCCTAATGGGGCACTCAGAACATATTTGTCGTGGTCTATTATAGACTATTTACTTGTATTTCTCACTCACCTGAATCTTGTCAGCAATATAAAATGCTGGATTCGGCCAGGCGCGTTGCCTCACATCTGTAATCCCAGTACTCTGGGAGGCCGAGGCAGGCAGATCACCTGAGGTCAGGAGTTCAAGACCAGCCTGGCCAACATGGTGAAACCCCATCTCTTCTAAAAATACAAAAACTAGCCAGGCATGGTGGCACGAGTCTGTAATCCCAGCTACTGAGGAGGCTAAAGCAGGAGAATCACTGGAACCCAGGAGGCGAAGGTTGCAGTGAGCCAAGATCGAAACCATTGCACTCCAGCCTGGGTGACAAGAGCAAGACTCCATCTGAAAAAAAAAAAAAACAAAAACAAACAAACAAAAAATTGCTGGATTCATAGGATGGCCTATAAGTATTAGAGGAATTCAAAAAGACCTGTGCAGGTGAATTAGTCAAGGGTGGCTTCAGGAAGAAATCACCATCAGTTTTTTTCTTATCCAGACCCATCTTTTCTAAACAACTGGTTTTCCCATAGAGCCAGAATCTAATCAGGCTCTCTCTGTTTCCTTATAAAGTCAACTTTGATATTTATCTAAACATTTTATAGCTCCTTCTGCTAATTTACATGCTCTTTGTATTACACAGATGAAGTCAAACATTTTTCAACGAATTTCATAATAGTAAAGTGGTTCTGGCTTACAACATTGTTTCTGTGTTCCACTTAATATTCATAGGTCCAAAATTTTAATAACTTGGTTATAGTAAACTAAACAATGGACTATCTAGTACACAGGAATCCTTTTCTGAAAGCCATCTACGGGGTCCCATTCCTTACAGAGAAAGACCATGATAATGTGTTGGTACATTGCAATGAAGGGAGAGAAGGAAGGGAGGGAAGAAGAAAGAAAGAGGAAATGAAAGAGGGAAGAAAGGGAGGAAGGAGGGAAGGAAGGAATAAAGAGAGGGAGGGAGGGAGAATTGAATTGAACTGAGATGTTTAAACTTTCTATTTTGTCATCTCATAGCATCTTTACCTCTCTTCACACTTTTCTACATCAAACAATACCTAAACAAAACTATCATGAGTTCCCAAATGGCCTTTAGAAGAATATTCTAATATTCTAACAGATACAGAGGCAAGAAATTCATATATTCTGAAGAGAGTTAATTTTCTCTTCAGAATTTATACATGAGCAATGTGAATTGTAGAAATTTTAACAATTTGTATTTTATTACAAAATTTCATTCCAACTAAGAGGAAAAAATAATTTTGCACCCTTAAAGAATTAACTCACCAGGTGCAGTGGCTCACACCTGTAATCCCAGCACTTAGGGAGGCCAAGGAGGGTGGATCACCTGAGGTCAGGAGTTCGAGGCCAGCCTCACCAACATGGTGAAACCCCACTTCTACTAAAAATACAAACTTAGCCGGGCATGGTGGTGCATGCCTGAAATCCCAGCTACTTTGGAGGCTGAGGCAGGAGAATCACTTGAACCAGGGAGGCGGAAGTTGTAGTGAGCTGAGATCGTGCCATTGCACTCGAGCCTGGGCAACGAGTGAAACTCCATCTCAAAAAATAATAATAATAATAATTAACTCTAGTTCAACAAACACAGTCAAAATAAATAGTCATGGATACGTAAAAGATAATAAAGATCTAGTCACATAATTTTTTTTACTTAAAAAAAATGTTTAACTTTTATTTTAGGTTTAGAGGTACATGTGAAGGTTTATGACATAGGTAAATGTGTCATGGGGATTGTTGTACAGATTATTTCATCACCCAGGTATTTAGCCCAGTACCCAATAGTTATCTTTTCTGCTCCTCTCTCTCCTCCCACCCTCCTGGTTCAAGTAGGCCCAAGGGTCTGTTATTTTCTTCTTTGTGTTCATAAGTTCTCATCATTTAGCTCCCACTTATAAGTGAGAATATGTGGTATTTGGTTTTCTGTCCCTGTGTTAATTTGCTCAGGATGATAGCATCCAGCTCCATCTATGTTCCTGCAAAAGACATGATCCCATTCTTTTTTACAGCTGCATAATATTCCATGGTGTATATGTACCACATTTTTTTTATCCTATCTGTCATTGATGGGCATTTAGGTTGATTTCATGTCTTCGTTATTGTGAATAGTGCTGCAGTGAAAATTCACATGCATGTGTCTTTACGGTAGAATGTTTTATATTCCTTTGGGTATATACCCAGTAAAGGGATTGCTGGGTCAAATGTAGTTCTGCTTTTAGCTCTCTGAGGAATCACCATACTGCTCTCCACAATGGTTGAACTAATTTACAGTCCCACCAATAGTGTATAAGCGTTCCCTTTTCTCCACAGCCTTGCCAGCATCTGTTATTCTTTGACATTTTAATAGTAGCCATTCTGACTACTCATTGGGATCTCATTGTGATATTGATTTGCCTTTCTCTAATGATTCATAATATTGAACTTTTCTTTCTTTCTTTCTTTCTTTTTTTTTTTTCTTTTTTTTTTTTTGACACCAAGTCTCACTCTGTTGCCCAGGCTGGAGTACAGTGGCGTGATCTTGGCTCACTGCAACATCTGCCTCCTGGGTTCAAGCAGTTATCCTGCCTCAACCTCCCAAGTACCTAGGACTACAGGCGTGTGCCACCATGCCAGCTAATTTTTGTATTTTTAGTAGATACAGGGTTTCACCATGTTGACCAGGCTGGTCTCAAACTCCTGACCTCAGGTGATCCACCCGCCTCGGCCTCCTAAAGTGCTGGGATTATAGGCGTGAGCCACCACACCCGACCAGCTTTTATTCATATGCTTGTTAGCCACATGCATGTCTTCTTTTGAGATGTGTCTGTTCATGTAGTCTGACCAGTTTTTAATGGAGTTGTTTTTCTCTTGTAAATTTAAGTTCCTTATAGATTTTGGATATTAGACCTTTGTGGGATGCATAGTTTGCAGCCTGCAGAATATCTCCGATTCTGTAGGTTATCTGTTTACTCCGTTGTTAGTTTCTTTTGCTGTGCAGAAGCTCTTAAGTTCAATTAGATCCCAATTGTCAATTTTTGCTTTTGTTGCCATTACTTTTAGTGACTTTGTCACGAAATTTTTGCTCATTCCTATGTCCAAGATGGTACTGCCTAGGTAGTCTTCCAGGATTTTTACAGTTCTGGGTTTTATATTTACATCTTTAATCCATCTTGAGTTGATATTTGTATATAGTGTCAGGACGGGGTACAGCTTCAATCTCCTGTAGGTGGCTAGCCAGTTATCCCAGCACCATTTATTGAATAGGGAGTCTTTTCCCTATTGTTTATTTTTGTCAGCTTTGTCAAAGATCAGATGGTTGTAGATGTTAGGCCTTATTTCTGGGCTCTCTATTCTGTTCCATTGGTCTATGTACCCGTTTAGGTACCAGTACCATGCTGTCTTGGTTACTGTAACCTTGTAATTTTCAAGGTAGGTAATGTGATGCCTCCAGCTTTGTTCTTTTTGGTTAGGATTGCCTTGGCTATTCAGGCTCTTTTTTGGTTCCATATGAATTTTAAAATAGTTTTTCCTAGTTTTGTGAAGAATGTTGTCAGTAGTCTGATAGGAATAGCACTGAATCTGTAAATTGCTTTGGGCAGTATAGCCATTTTAATTATATTAATTCTTCCCATCCATGAGCATGGGATTTTTTTGTTATTTGTTTGTGTCTTCTCTGATTTCTTTGAGCAGTGTTTTGTATTCTCATTGTAGAGATCTTTGGCTTCCTAGTTAGCTATATTTCTAGGTATTTGTGTGTGTGTGTGTGTGTGTGTGTGTGTGTGTGTGTGTGTGTTAGTTGTGAATGTGATTGCCTTTCTGATTTGGCTCTCGGTTTGGCTGTTGGTGGTGTATAGGAATGCTCATGATTTTTGTACATTGATTTTGTATCCTAAAACTTTGCTGAAGTTATTTATCAGCTGAAGGAGCTTTTGGGCCTAGGCTATGGTGCTTTCTAGATATAGAATTATGTCCTCTGCAAACAGAAATAGTTTGACTTCCTCTCCTCCAATTCAGATGCCCATTATTTCTTTCTCTTGCCTGATTGCTCTGGTTAGGACTTCCAATTCTGTGTTGAACAGAAGTAGTAAGAGAGGGCATCCTTATCTTGTGCCAGTTTTTTGAGGGAAGCTTCCAGCTTTTGCCCATTTAATATAACATTGGCTATGGGTTTGTCATAGATGGCTTTTGTTATTTTGAGTTATGTTCCTTCAATACCTAGTTTACTGAGAGTTTTTAACATGAAGTGGTGTTGAATTTTATGAAAAGCCTTTTCTGCATCTATTGAGATAATAATGTGGTTTTTGTCTTTAGTTCTGATTATGTGATGAATCACATTTATTGATTTGTGTATGTTGAACCAACCTTGCATCCCAGGGATGAAGCCTACTTGATCATTGTGGATTAGTTTTTTGATGTGCCAGGTTTGCCAGTATTTTGTTGAGGGTTTTTGCATTGATATTCATCAAGGATATTAGCCTGAAGTTTTCTTTATTTGTTGTTTCTCTGCCAGGTTTTGGTATTAAAATGATGCTGGCCTCATAGAATGAGTTGGGGAGGAGGGAATTTTGGAATCGTTTCTGCAGGAATGGTACCAGCTCTTATTTGTACATCTGATAGAATTGAGCTGTAAATCCATCAGGCCCTGTGCTTTTTTTTTATTGGTAGACTATTTATTACTGATTCAATTTTGGAGCTCATTATTGGCCTGTTCAAGGAATAACTTTCTTCCTGGCTCAGTCTTAGGAGGGTATATGTGTCCAGAAATTTATTCATCTCTTCTAGGTTTTCTAGTTTGTGTGCACAGAGGTGTTCACAGTAGTTTATGATGGTTGTTTTTATTTCTGTGGGGTTACTAGTAACATTTCCTTCATCATTTTTAATGCATTTATTTGGATATTCTCTCTTTGCTTATTTATTAGTCTAGCTAGTGGCCTATATATTTTATTGCTTTAAAAAAAAAAAAAAAAACTCTTGCATTCATTAATCTTTTGAATGGTTTTTTTGTGTCTCGATTTCCTGCAGTTCAGCACTGATATTTGTTATTTGTCATCTTCTACTGACTTTGGGGTTGATTTGTTCTTGTTTCTTTTTTCTCTTCTTCTTCTTTTTTTTAAAGACAGAGTCTCACTCTGTCGCCCAGGCTAGAGTGCAATGGCATGATCTCAACCCACTGCAACCTCCACCTCCTGGGTTCAAGCAATTCTCCTGCCTCAGCCTCCCGAGTAGCTGGGATTACAGGTGTGCACCACCGCACCTGGGTAATTTTTGTATTTTTAGTAGAGACAGTTTCATCATGTTGGCCAGGCTGGTCTTGAACTCCTGACCTCAAATGATCCTCCTACCTCGGGCTCCCAAAGTGCTGGGACAGGCATGAGCCACTTCACTGACCTTGTTCTTGTCTCTCTTATTCATTCTGTTGTGAAGTTAGGTTGTTAATTTGAAATCTTTCTTTTTGATGTGGGCATTTAGTGCTGTGAATTTAACACCACCTTAGCTGTGTCCCAGAGAATCTGGTATGTCATATCTTTGTTCTCATTATTTTCAAAGAACTTCTTGATTTCTGCCTTAATTTCATTATTTACCCAAAAGTCATTCAGGGGCATGTTGTTTAATTTCCATGTAATAGCATGGTTTTGAGAGATTTTCATTGCCTTGACTTCTGTTTTTATTGCGCCGTGGTCCAAGAGTGTATTTGGTATGATTTCGGTTATTTTATGTTTGTTGAGGATTGTTTTATGTCCAAATATGTGATCAATTTTAGAGTATGTGCCATGTGATGATGAGGAGAATGTATATTCTGTTGTTTGGGGGTGAAGATTTCTGTAAATGTCTCTCAGATCTATTTCGTCCAATGCTGAAGTTAGGTCCCAAATATCTTTGTTAATTTTCTGCCTCAGTGATCTGTCTAACACTGCCAGTGGAGTGTTGAAGTCTCCCACTATTATTGTGTGGGAATCTATGTCTCTTTGTAGGTCTCTAAGAACTTGCTTTATAAATCCGGGTGTTCCTGTGTTGGGTGCACTTATATTTAGGATAGTTAGGTTTCTTGGATTGAACCTTTCACCATTATGTAATGCCCTTCTTTGTCTTTTTTGATCTTTGTTGGTTTGAAATCTGTTTTATGTAAAATTAGCATTGTAACTCCTACTTTTTTTTGTTTTCCATTTTCTTGGTAGATTTTTCTCCATCACTTTATTTTGAGTCTGAGTGTCATTATGTATAGTCACATAATTTTTAATAGCAAAGTAACTACAAACTGAATGTATAAATTAAACAGTATTAATTTAATAAATCAGAATAGTGTATCATCACTAAAAGTGATTCTGTAGAAGTATATTAACTAAAATAAAATTCAAATTTTTAAGAAGCAGATTGCAAAATACTACAAAGTCATGTGCTGCTTTCCTATGGGAATATGTTCTGAGAAATGTGTGGTTAGGTGATTTTGTTATGCAAACATCACAGTGTATACTTACAGAAACCTAGATGGTATAGCTTACTACACACCTAGCTATATGGTCTAGCCTATTGCTCCTAGGCTACAAACCTGTACAGCATGTTACTGTACTGAATAATGGAGGCAGTTGTAACACAATGGTATTTGTGTATCTAAACATAGAAAAGGTACAGTAAAAATATGGTATTATAATCTTATGGGACCGCCATTGTATATGCAGTCATTGACCAAAACATCATTAATGCGGTGCCTGACTGTACATGGTGTACTTGTAACATTTTGTGACACATATAATCATGGAAAATAAACACTAGTAAGACAGTCACCAAAATGTTAATTATATGCATCTCTGACTTGGAGATTATAGTTGATATTTTATTTTGTTTGTAAAACTTTGTCTACTTTATACATTATCTATAATAACCATGTAATATTTTGATAACCAGAACAAAAATAAGAAAATGCCTGGATTCTAATGATAGCTGGGTCATGTTGAGCAAGTTGCTTAAGCTCATTCAGCCAAAGATACTTCATCTAAAAATCTGGAGCAATAATTGTACCAACCTTTTAGGGTTGGATAATAATTATATAATATAATTCATGTAAAATTCTTAGCACTGGTACATGAGTAAATGGAAGTTTGAAAAGATAAGCTACAAGAGCTGTAGAGGAATTTCAAGTTTCCCCTCATCTTTTATTCTTAATTATTTTAGCCATCAACAATTTAGTTAGTTTACCCTTGAGTTCAAACTCTCCTAAATCAAATCATTGTTTCACTAACTTGTGGAGGTTTGTTGAGCCAAAGAACGTAACTACAGCTGTGGCCCAAGTTAATATTTCCCATCAGCTGCATTACACATTGGTAGTTTCAGTAAATGACCATCATGGCCAACAGAGGAAAGAAAAGAATTATCTTCCTAATTCATACTCTTTGGGAATTCTAAGAAGGAAACACGTAATTACTAGAATTTGGCTGGCATATTGAATCTGGAGCATGAAAAAAAGTCATGGGACTTTTAATGATAGAAAACAGTCCAGACCTCAGATTTTTATGTCATCAAATAAAAAAAATCCTTAAAGTAAGATACTCTAATGAATCAATTTTTTTTCTGGGTATATTTGAGTCATGTTAACTGGAAATATAAATTGTTATTCTGTATAATTATTTTATTTTTATTTTTTCTGGAATATATATGTCAGCATTAATCAGGTAAAAATCTAATTGAAGACAGTCACAAGTTCAGAGATCCACTCATTCCTTCCTTCATACATTCACCCAAGAAATATTTATTGATCACTCAGTATGTGACATTCACTGTGTAGATAGGAGGATACAAGGAAGGTCTCTTCTTGTGAGGACACATAATGGGGGAAAATATTCAAATAAGAACACAAATAGTTATGTAATTATAACATAATTAAAGTTGCAAAGGTGAGGTAGCATGGTTCTAAGTGAGGAGTGGAGGATGTGGAATTAGAAGCAGCAAGCTTTAGCCAGTGGCTCATACCTGTAATCCCAGCACTTTGGGAGACTGAGGTGGGTGGATCACCTGAAGTCAGGGGTTCGTGACCAGCCTGGCCAACATGTTGAAACCCTGTCTCTACTAAAAATACAAAAATTAGCTGGGTGTGGTGGCGCACGCCTGTAATCCCAGCTACTCGGGAGACTAAGGCAGGAGAATTGCTTGAACCCAGGAAGCAGAGGTTGCAGTGAGCTGAGATAGCACCACTGCACTCCAGCCTGGGTGACAGAGTGAGACTCTGTCTCAAAATAAATTAATTAATTAGTTAAATTAAAATAAATTTTAAAAAAAGAAGCAGCAAGCTTTTACAACGCTGAGTTCCCTCTCACGGGATAGTGGTCTCTCTCCCTCTCTCTCTTTTGCTCTCTCTTCCCCACCTTCCCTTCCTCTCCCCCCACCACCTGTGTGTGTATGTGTACATGCGTATGTGTAAGAGACAGAGAGTATGTGTGAGTGTGTGTGTGTGTTCTCTTATAAATGCCCATCATGGTCTATCCACACCCATGCTTTAACCCAATCAGTTGAAACTGTTAGGGGTGTGTACTAGTTTGCTAAGGCTACCATAACAAAATACGAAAGACTGGGTGGCTTAAACAATGGAAGTTTATTTCCTCACAGTTCCATATGCTGGAAGTCCAAAATCAAGATGACAGCTGGGTTGACTTCCTGGAAGGCCTCTCCTTGGCTTGCAGATGGCGGTCCCTGCTCCCACTTCACATGACACATGGTCATCCTTCTGTGAACATGCTCCCCCAGTGTCTCTCCCTTTTCTTAAGAGGGCACCAATCATATTGGATTAGAGTCCTACCCTAATGACCTCATTTTAACTTCATTACCCTTTAAAAATGTTATCTCAAAGCATGGTTACATTCTGAGATACTGATGGTTGGGATTTTGACATATAAATTTGTAGGGGACACAATTCAGCCCATGACAGGATATTAAAGGCTTAGGGTGTTGGGGGGCATAGTTGCCACACATGGTTGTGCCACTTATGCATTGCACAGGCTATAGATGTGCCATTCACATAGCAGTTATCATAAGCTTTTATATTTTTTAATAAAAATTTTCCTACAGAAAGTGTCTGGAGAAAGATTTGCCTTTTTTCCCGCCACTATGAAAGGTTTGCCTTTTTCTGATTTTCACAAAGGACCATTTGGGCTAACAGTGTTGCTTTATGGCAGGAAACACTTTTCCCTAATCTGGTATTTCCTTCCATATGGAAAGGACTCTCCTACAGTAACACTACAGGCCCCTCTTTGCCCCTCCTCACTCTCAATCAATACTCCCTTGAAGAGTGATTTATCTTTGATGACTAATTTGGAAGCAGCTCCATAAACGTCCTGTGTCCACACTCACACATTGACACAACAAAGGCCATGTGGGGTAGGATTAAACATGGAGCTTCTGGAATCAAATGACCTGGGCTTAACTCCAGTTCTGCCACTACATGACCATAGGTCTTATTTAACACCTGTGTGCTTAAGACTCCTCACCTGTAAAATAGAGATTATAAATATAGCCTCCTTTTAGGGTCATTGTAAGAATTCTATTTATAGTGAAGTCAATAAATAAATATTCAAGTAAAAGTTGCTCTTATGACTTCTACAAAGATTTCAGGATTGCCTTTCTGATGTTCTTCCTTCAAGGCAGGGAAGAGCAGACAAGCCACACTGATAATTATGTGAATGCAGCCTCAAGAGGGCTATGACTCCTCTGCATATATACCAAACACCTGGCAGAGCTCTGGGCGTGGAGAAGGCATTCTTGACTTGTGGAATGAATTTATTTACTAAAAGAATCAAGGTCAGACTGCAGAATTCCAGTCTATACTTGAGAGTATGGTTTTTATCTCATGAGTCTGTATATCCTCTGAACTGCCTAGTATGATAAACTTGCTTCTGGTAGGTACCAAAATATGTACTGAGTTGCTATTAGTTGCTTTAAACATGAAACATTATACTGTAATTTTACTATTGTTCCTTCCTGTATGATTTTTCCTTGAGAGACAAAGAGCTTTTGAGAAGTTTTGCATTATTTTCAGTGTCCCTGTAGAGTTCTGGAGAAGGCTAATGGTGATGGTTGCATAACAATGTGAGTGCACTTAATGCCACTAAACTGTACACTTAAAAATAGTCAAAATGGCTAATTTTGTGTTATGTATATTTTTTAAAATATGTCTGCCAAGGATCTATGGTGAGAAGAAAGTAAAGTCGTGCTGCTCAAAGATGTTTTTGAAAATCAAGTAAGGTACCCAAGTGCCTAGCACATGGCAGAAGCTCAACAAAAGTTAGTTCCCTTTCCACAAGTTCTGAATCACAACTGCCCCGATGGTGACAGGTCATGAAGGATGACCCCTGTAGTTTCTATTGCCAGATGAAAACATTTTTCTGGGGATGGGGAGGGGGGGAATCAACATTTGTAATGCTTCATGTCCTGACACTGTGGATGGTGGCAATAATCCCCCCGCCCCCCCGGCCCCCCGCCAGAAGAAACATTAAAGCTTGGTCTCTATTATAATCAATTCTAATATCATGAGTTACAAAGTGTCAAAGGAAATGCTTGAGATATTAAAAGAAGACATGCCATCTACTTTCCATTTTGGATAGGCATCTGTAACATTTGTTTCAAAATAACATAGTTGTTTTTTTTTTTTTTTCAATTACAGCTCTAGTGAATTTATGTGCCTCATTATAAAGTAATTCTGGAGGAGTTAAGGGATTAGAAAGTAGAGCCATTTACTCTCTTCAGAGGAAAACCGCAATAACATACAAAGAAAGAAAGGAGGATACAAATAATCTTGCATTTAATACAGTCAGTATTTTAGACAAGATACGTTCTATCCACCTACTCATCAGCCTCCTTGTATTTGACTATTTTTTACAAAAACCAACCTATTCTTGATTGTCTTAAATAAATCATGACATGATCCTGAGAACTTGGCAAGAACATCAATGATTTTACATCTGGCATCACACACCAGCTGCATATTGAGGGAATGAAAAGCTTTTCTATTTCTTTACCTTGCTTCATTAGTGAGTATGTGGTGATGCATGCATGACCGCATGTGTGCAGGCTCAGCTCCCCATATGGAGAGGCACCCAGCAATGTCACAAATCCCATGCACCATTTACTGTGAAGCAAAACTTTCAAAAAATAATAAAAATTGTATTTTTACTAAAATATTTTTATCTAAAAATGGATATATTGGGTTTTTGTGAATAGAATTCTATGCTTAGTGTATATAGGTGGAACCTGTTGCAAAAGTCTCTAATGGAGAAATAACTTTAGCTGTCACAGTTGAACATATGTACGGTATGGTACCCATCTTCAAGTCATCATACAGTAAAAAACAATAATTTCCATGCCAAATCTATGTCCAACACATTTTCTACTCAGTTCTTGACAACTATACTACTTACTGGGAAAATATGTGCTGTGAGCTTTATGGTTATCTAAGAACTCTTTACAATGTCCTCAGTCTCAGCAAGTTACCTTGTATTTGAATTTTGTAAAGTTAGCAAACATCTCTTTGTACTAGTTATCTATGCTGTGTAACAAACTACCCCAAAATTTAGTGGCCTAAAATAACAATTTATTATCTTATGGTTTCTGGGAATCAGGAAATCAGGAGTGGCTTAGCTGGGCAGTTATGGCTCTGGATTTCTTATGAGATCTTGCCAGGACCACAGGCATCTTAAGATTTTACTGTGGCTGCAAGATCAGCTTCCGAGATGACTCATTCATGTTATTAGTTTGCTGTTTATGGCTGTTTTTGCAAGAGGTCTCAGTACTTTTCATGTGGAACTCTCTAGACAGCTCCTTGAATATCCAGATGACATGGCAGCTGGATTCTCCCAGAGTGGCCAATCTAAGGGAGCAGAGTAGAAGAGGCACTGCACTGCCTTTCATGACCTAGCCATAGAAGACCCACGCCATCACTTGCATGGTCACGCAGACCAAACCGGGTACAGTGTGGAAGGGGACTGCACAAGGAAAGTAGGAGATGAGGATCATCAGAGCCATCTTGGAAGTTGAAAGTTGGAGATGAGGATCATTAGAGTCATCCTGAAGGCTGGCTACCACACTCTTAAATAAATTTTATTTTCAAATGTATAGGCTTCCATTGCATATACACTTTTATTTGGTTGAAATCTGATTTTGCATATGTTCATTTTTCTGTCTTGGATGAGAATTAAAAAGTTCTCAACTTTAATAATTTAATCAATCTAAAAATTATAGACATATCCATACTCAGCAAAAGAAAAACGTATCTGATCTAAAAGCAACAGCTATTTGTAACCCACTGGAAGCACTTACCCAATGATGAAAGCTAAAATCATTTTAAGTAGTTGGTTAAAATTACAGATCAGGAAACTAATTATTTAGAGAGATTTTATTGTTTCATCTCATTCAATATTCTGAGGTAATATCAATCATTAATCTGGAACTATTTTTTAATAAACAAATAAAAGCTTTTTATTAATGACATGTGAAAGGAAAAGAATGATCTTTATTGGATTTTACATAAATGAAAAGGAAATATTCATTCAGAATTTATCACTAAACTATTTGTAGAATCTGTAACTTGGTATTTATTCAACAAATATATCTGAACACCTGTTGCTTTGAGATATTCTAGGGAAATAAAACTAAGCCAAGGAATTTGCCTTCAAGGAACTTACACCTGGTTGGGTTGATAAGGCAGGTTAACACAGACTTAAATACTAACCATTGTGCAATAAATTTTATAAGAGAAGGGAAAAGTGTAATATGAATAGTGGAGAAATAAAGCAATTTTAACAACAAACCCCGCAAAGCATTAGAGAGTATTGGCATTTTAGCTGACTCTTTAAAGATTAATAGATTTTAACAATAGTGGATATTACAATAAAAGAGGCAGCAAAATAAAAGTCTAAATTCAGTACAGCACAAGGTTACCAACACATATCAAGCCCTCCTCAGTGTATGTACATCCTCCCACCACTTCCATATTTTCAGGTAAGAAGCCAGGTAGATTCTGCCTCACTGAAGATTACATCTTTCTCCTCATGCATCCTCCAGCCAGTCCAACATTGTCTTTCCCTTCTACTGGCTTTTTGGTTTGCATTTTCTGAGGCTGGTTTTCTGCCATTCCATCAGTTCTATAATTTAAACAATTTGATTCCAGTAAGTTCCCTCTTTTTGTTGTTCCTGCTTCAATGAACCAGTGAAAGTCTCTACATAGGATCTAAAATGTATTTTTATTTATTTTTAACTAATACATAATAATTGTACATATTCATGAGGTACATAGTGATGTTTTGATGCATACAATGCCCAGTGATCAGAGAGTGGTAATTAGCATATCCATCATCTCACACATTTATCATTTCTTTGTTTTGGGAACATCTAATATTCTCTCTTCTAGCTATTTGAAAATATGTATTATTGTTAACTGTAGTCATCCTACAGTGCCATAGTTTAAACTATTCTGATACAGCTATTGTGTCAGATTGTATTTCTAACATGGCCACAAAAAGATCTCCCATTCAACATTTTCTTTTTATAATATGACCCTTCCTCCATCCAGACGTGGCATCTACATTCCCTTTTCTTGAAGTGGGCCTGTGACTAAGCCAGAAGTGGTAGTATGTGGCTTCAGAGGCTGGCTTCCTCCTAGGACCATTGAGATGCTCATTCTTGGAACCCAATAATCATGCCATGAGACGGCAAAAAAGCCACACAGAGACAGGGAGGCCATGAGTAGCAGGAGTTACCACAAATAGTTGGAGCTAAGGTCCCAGCCCCAGCCACCATCTGACTGCCACCACAAGACCAGTCTCAAATGAGAACTGCCTAGCTGGGCCTAATCAATGCCAGAACCATAAGAGGTAATCATGAGCTGACTGTTGTTTTAAGTCATAATACCTTTGAATGATTTATTTCATAACAGTAGTTAAGAAAGATTCTGGCACCTGGAAGTGGGGCACTGCCATGACAAAATCCTGAGACATGTAGTATTATCTTTAGGACCAGGTAGTGAGCAGAGAGTGGCAGAACATTGAAGAGACTATTAGTAGAAACTTAGCTTTCAGCAAAGTGTTAGTGGAAGCCCAGAGGGCTGAAGGAGGCTGTCAATCAGAGCTCAAGCAAAGTACAGGGAACTCAATTGGCAACACTGTCATCCCTAGTAATGTGAAAAAATGAAAATGTACCTAATGAATGTGAAGATCTAGTTAAGAAGATTTTAGGCAGAATATTGAAATTGCCACCTGGCTTCTCACTGCCTATGATAAAAGGCAGGAGGAAAAAGATGGGCTAAAGAATATACTGTTAAATATAGAAGATCCAAGACTTGTTGGATTTGAAAATAAAACTATTTCTTGTTCTCAATCTCTTACAATGCAAAGGATTCCAAAATTAAAAGTAGCTTCTGGGCATAGATGAAATCCAGTGCACTGTCGGGAAAACGTGGTCTACAAGGGAAACATAGGGCATGACCGTAAAACTCTTCAACATTTTAAAAAGATTTAAAGTGATGGCTCATAGAACCTTTCAGTCAGACCAAAAGCCATTTAAGGATCTTAAGAATGTGCTTTGCAGATCTTCTCAGTTAAATGATTGGGCTTTAAGAATCTCAAGGATGTTGTGTCCTGCAGTCTCATATGAGCCTGAGGGAGAAAGGGGTTTATCTGGAATAATAGGAGGGTGTGCCTCAGGATTATAAAGTGATATATTTAAACACACAATGCTTTCAAAAGAAGTATTCTGGAGGAATCACTGTCAGCTTGGACTGTAAAGGACAGATAAATACTAAATATTTAATAACAAGATGACTTTAAACCTCTACCCTTCTACAGGCAGAAAGCAGACTAAGAAGACTACTAAATTGCAAACTTAGGTTTTCTTATTGAAAACAAAGGATGATTCTGAGGGCACCTAGAGCCCAGAGGGTAGAGCCAAGAGCCATGATGAACATCTCCCAGGCAAGTGGACTGAGCCCTCATCAAGGATATAGAAACATGCTAGCAATCAGTGGCTGCTCTGTGCCCTTGTCCTACCCTTTGTGAACTATTCTATCATTATATGTTGGGGATGTAGAAGAGAGACATCCTGTTTCTTTAAACTGAGAGCAATGTCTTCGAACTGAGAGCAATGGTCCTCCAGGAGATGTACCCAGGAACCACAATGAAAGAGCCTCACCTGCACCTGGGCCTGATTGCAATTCCTACACCTCAAGCAAATGCCATAATGAAATGAGATTTGGCAGAAGAGAAAAAGACAAGCATATTTTGCCTAGAGGAGGGATGTAAATTATTATGGCCAAAGGGGGGACTGTGACAGATACTGCTTTCCGACATGACCACAAGATCTTCCATTCCAGATCTGTTCTTGGGATGTGACTTGACACTTCTCCCACAGAGAGATCATATGCCTCCTCCTTGAGCCTAGACAGGTCTATGATTATAGCAGAAATGGAGTGACCTCACTTCAGAGGATAGGTTGTAAAAGGGAATACAGTTTCTACCTGGACCTCATGGGACACTCCTTCTTGAAACCAGTCACGTGTCATGAAGAAGAGGAAAGACTTCATTGAGACTACAGAAAGTGTTCTTGCCAATAGTCCCAAATAAGGTCTTAACCAAAAGCCAGTATCAACCTCCAGGCATGGGGGAGAAGTGAGCCTGGAGACAATTCAGCCCCAGCCACCATCTGGCCACATGGAGATCCCAAGTAAGAACCACCTAGTGGAGCCCAGTTTGTCCCCAGAATCATGACTAGAAAGAAATAAAATGATTCTTCTTGTTTTAAGCCACTAAATTTGGAGGTAATTTGTTACACAACAATAGATAACTAGAACAGTTTTCTACTAAAATAATTAATGATTTTTAATCCTTAAAAATGCCAAGAGAATTAAGTTAATACTGGAAACTAGGGGTTTTTTTCCCATAGCAGCTTTTATAAATTGATGTCTTTCTTTCATATAAAAGTTTCACTAAGGTGCTATCTTCTTCTTCTTTTTAAATTGGGGGTATCTGCTTCAGAGCTTTTTTTTTAATATAAAAATTTATAAAATCTTTTGCAGTAGATATTTCTTGCTTTTTGTCTCCCACCCTATCCCCCAGTTCAGGTTGGTCAATAGGAAGTTCTCGTGATTTGAGAAATGCCATGTGACCCCCCATACTGAGGCAGTCTATCTGTAGAAGGAACTGCTACTTGTCAGGTATAAGTTAAGTTTCTGTAATGAAGAGGCTTTGAAATACTGTTAGGGAAATAAAGCATAAGTTTAGTACACACTAGTAACCATCCAAAAAGGGAGCATTTCAGGGCTGGCAAACTTTGCTATACAAAGTTATCCGGGGACACAGAGATGATTACTCATTAATCCCATGATAACCCATTAACCCATTAATCCATTAATCCACAAGAACAGGGCCCTCATAACCCAGTAACTTCTTAAAGACCCCACCTCTCAATACTGCCACATTGCAGGTTAAATTTTTACATGAGTTTTGGAGGGGACACATATTTTAAAAATAACAAAAACATTGGCACCAGAAGGCAAAATGAAGGCATTTAAATGGGATAGAATAAACACACAGAGCAGGTGACTTAGCCTAGTCAGCTCAAGTCATGGAGGTCAAACTACAGCTAGCAGGTGAGTAAGCAGCCAATGTAAAGGAGTTATCGCATGATTCAGATGCTAAGCAGAACTAGGGTAAGTTAGTTTGATGTGACCATCAAACTATGGGGACAGACAGACCTGCAAATCCAACTCTTCCAGAACAATGACGGCATGGACAATGTTAATGTTTTCCCCAGGTACTCTCTTTCTTGTGTTTCCTAGGTAAGGTGACCAAATTTTTTGGATTGACATGTTCTTTTCGGGATATTCTTGCAATCCAAATTTGCCAGGTAAGGTCACCATGAACAGTAATACAGATTGAATGAACTGTACAGTGTACAATGGACACATATAAGGCAACAATACCTCCATTCACATGGATTTCATATATTTGTATATTTGTTATGGCATTTATCTAACCAGATGGAAGTCAAATATCTCAAGTAAGGGGTTTCTTTTGTAGTAAATTATATAAAACTATATGGACTAGTGGCTGGCAGTACTCATTCTTCTTGCCCCTTAGGAGTGGATGGAAATTGAATTCCTCATTATTCTATGGGAAGAAGCCTGAGAAACAGCCTAAGTGCCTTCTACTTAAAAGTTCTCTGCTAGTCTAGATCCCACTCCAACTAGTAGTGTGTGACAGAGTACCTATGTCCATTCTGCCTAGTCTCCTTCTTAAGTTCAGCCATGCTTGTCTCTTCCAGACTCATATGAACTCTAGGAGAGGTGTGATAGCTTGAGCAGTTCTTTTACTTATGAAAACTACTTCCAAATTCCATCCAAAATGTATGAAGTAAACATACTCTAACTAAAGAGTGCACTTACACTATAAAAGAAGAAGGGGTGAAGAAGTATATTTTTGAAAGGCAGTCTTGTTTCCTCTCAACCACCCTTATGCTTTCTAATCATCAAGTCTCAGGCCTTCTTTAGGTCCCTCCCTGGTCCAGAAACTCCAATTCCCTTCTGAAGAATTTCTGCCTCTCCTCAAATGAGATAAGTCCCACACCACTGTCCTTTTTTGTGTCTTCTGAACATTGATGCCTCTGGTCTCAGTCTGATTTTTAATTTTTTTAAATTTAGTCTTGATTTTAATGTTCATTTTTCTGCTCTAATTGCTGCCTTCCCCAAAAGAAAAAGAGTGAACTTTAATCCTGTGAACACAAGGAAGAAAGTATGTGCCAAGATTCCATATCAATCTTTCTACCAGTAATAGTTGCAACACATTTCCTTTTAAATTATCTAAAGGCAAACACACCACCCCCAACACCAAGTGAACTAGTTTCCTGCAGTTTTCATTTCAAACTACCACAAACTTGGGATGGTTTAAAACAACAGAAATGTATTATTTCACTATACTGAGGCTAACAGTCTGAAATTACGGCATTGGTAGTGCCATGCTTTCTGAAAGCTCTAAGGAAGAATCTTTCTGTGGTTCTTAGGTTCTGGTGGTTGCAATCCTTGGGGTTCCTTGGCTTGTGGATGAATCACTCCAATTTCTGTTTCCATAGTTACATGGCATTCTCCTTCTGTCTGTCCATGTTCTGATTTCCTTCTTATAATCCATGTCACTGGATTAGGTCCCACCCTAATCCAGTATGACCTCATTGTAACTTGACTAGATTCGCAAAGACCCTAGTTCCAAATAAGGTCACATTCATTTGTACTAAGGGTTAGGACTTGAACATATCTTTTGCGGGGGCACAATTCAAGCCACAACACCACCAAGTATTAATTTTCTGACATCAACAATATAATCTAGTTCATCTGAGGCAAGTATATTCCTACTATCAATATGACTTTGAACCAACACTCAACAAAATAATAACTCTGATTAATGGTGTTTAAGAAAAATTACCCCTTTTATAGGCCTTGAAGTATTTCTCTTTTTAATTTTTTTAATTTATTTTTTATTTCCGTAGGTTTTGGGGGAGCAGGTGGTATTTGGCGACATGAGCCAGTTCTTTAGCGGTGATTTGTGAGCTTTTGGTGCACCCATCACCCAAGTAGTATACACTGTTTATCCCTCATCCCCTTCCCTCCCTTTCCCTCTGAGTCCCCAAAGTCCATTGTATCATTCTTTTGCCTTTGCATCTTCATAGCTTAGCTCCCAATTATGAGTGAGAACATATGATGTTTGGTTTTCCATTCCTGAGTTACTTCACTTAGAATAATAGTCCCCAATACCATCCAGGTTGCTGCGAATGCTATTAATTCATTCTGTTTTATGGCTGAGTGGTATTCCATTATATATACATAGCACAGTTTATTTTAATCCACTCATTGATTGATGGGCATTTGGGCTTGTTCCACATTTTTGCAATTGCAAATTGTGCTGCTATATGCATATAGGCCTTGAAGTATTTCTCTATGTGTTTGTAACTATCTAGCTGTCTGGAGCATATGAGTTTGCAACCTCTTGAATACAGTCCAATTTTGCAGGCCTGGAACCGCTTACAAGGGGAGTATGTACATATCTATAATGTCATCTATTATACTATTTTTAAAATTTAACTCTCAGACAATACATTTATTTCCAAGTTTTTAGAGGAAGTTGCTTATAATAACTGACACATCCTGACAACGTTAGCTGTCTAAGGGGACCAGAGCATTGGGGTTGGGGGAAGAGAGGATTAAGCCTATCTCCTACTTCCCCCTCCCCAAAACTCTCCAGCAACTAAGAGGATTTGGGGGTATTACAGGATTCTGTAGGCTATGGATACCTGGGTATGATGAAATAGCCCGTCTGTTATATAACTTCATAAAAGAAACTCAGGGAGCTAAAACTCATCTTTTAACCTGGGAACCTGAAGCTCAAAAGGCCTTTAACCAGCTAAAGCAAGCCTTGCTCAAGGCACCAGCTCTCAGCCTTCCTGTAAGGAAGGCCTTCAATCTGTATGTATCAGAAAGGAAAGGAATAGCCCTGGCAGTTTTAACACAGGCTAGAGGACCAGCTCAACAGCCAGTGGGTTACCTAAGTAAGGAACTTGATTTGGTGGCTAACGGGTGGCCAGCATGCCTCCAAGCCATTGCCTCGGTGGCTCTGCTGGTCCCAGAGGCCTCCAAATTAACCCTGCGGAATGATTTAACTGTTTATACCCTATATAATGTGGTAGAACTACTGTACTCTAGAGGAAGCCTTTGGCTAACAGATAGCCAACTCCTTAAATATCAGGTCCTACGGTTAGAGGGTTCCAACATCCAATTAAAAACTTGTTCTAGCCTAAATCCAGCCACCTTCCTCCCTGAAGAAACTAGGGAACCTGAGTATAACTGTGAACAAGTCATAGTACAGACCTATGCAGCCAGGGAGGATTTCAAGGAAACTCCCCTAGAGAATCCAGACTGGACCCTCTTCACAGATGGGAGCTCTTTTGTAGAACAGGGATCCGCTGCCTGGCGCGGTAGCTCACGCCTATAATCCCAGCACTTTGGGAGGCCAAGGCAGGCAGATCACAAGGTCAAGAGATTGAGACGACCATGGCTAACACAGTGAAACCCCATCTCTACTAAAACTATAAAAAATTAGCCAGGCGTGGTGGCGGGCACCTGTAGTCCCAGCTACTTGGGAAGCTGAGGCAGGAGAATGGCGTGAACCCAGGAGGCGGAGCTTGCAGTGAGCCTAGATCACATCACTGCACTCCAGCCTGGGTGACAGAGCAAGACTCCATCTCGAAAAAGAAAAAGAAAAAGAACAAGGATCCACAAGGCAGGATACGCAATAGTCACTGTAAATGATGTCATTAAAAGTGTGTCTCTCCCTTCAGGCACAAGCGCTCAATTAGCTGAGCTAATAGCTCTTACAAGAGCAATTGAATTAAGCAAAGGAAAGGTAGCTAATATTTACACGGACTCCCAGTATGCTTTCCTAGTTCTCCATGCTCATGCAGCCATTTGGAAGGAAAGGCATTTTCTTACCACCAGTGGATCTCCTGTAAAATATAACCAGGAAATTAACAGGTTATTATCCTCAGTTTTCCTTCCATGAGAAATCACAATAATGCATTGTAGGGGACATCAAAAGGGAACAGATGAGGTAGCCAAAGGAAATAGATTCACCGATCAGGTAGCTAGTTCAGCAGCAAGAAACCCTCAAGTCATCAACACACTTCAAACCCCTCTAATCTGGGAAGGCTCCATAAGAGAAATGAAACCTCAGTACTCCCATACAGAAGTAGAATGGGCCACTTCTTAAGGGTATACATTTCAGCCCTCAGGATAGCTACAGTCAGAGGTTGGCAAGCTCCACTTCAGCCTCTAGCCAATGGAAAGTCACTTGGGAAAGGATAAGATGTATCAATGTGCCCAGAGATTGTTTTCAGGAGAGAACTTGCTAAAAACAATTAAGCAAGTGGTTAATGCTTGTGAAGTCTATCTTAAAAATAATCTCCTTCCTCCTCAAACCCAAAGAATAGGAGGGCATCCAGGGGATAGACTTCGCCCACATGCCAAAGACAAAGAGTATCCAATACCTGCTGGTATGAGTAGATACCTTCACTAACTGGGTAGAGGCATTCCCATGCCATACAGAAAAAAGCCTCTGAGGTAATAAAAGTGTTAGTTAATGAAATAACTCCTCACTTTGGTCTACGTAGGTATCTTCAAAGTGACAATGGATCCTCGTTTAAGGCAGCTGTCACACAAGGGGTCTCAAAAGGACTAGGGATAGAATACCATCTCCACTGTGCTTGGAGACTCCAATCCTCAGGAAAGGTAAAGAAAATTAATGATATTATCAAGAGACACCTCAGAAAATTATCCCAAGAAACTCACCTTCCTTGGGTCACTCTTCTTCCTATAGCCTTACTATGAATAAGAAATAGCCTTTCAAAACTAGGTCAAAAGCCAAGAGCAAAACCCACTGTGACTTCCAGTTACCATCTGAAAGGGAGTTCAGAAGGATGAACCAGAGATCTCTGCTGGAAGAATTTGCAAACCTTGGAATTTTCTTAAATGTATCTATCTTGTGTATCTTCTCCTTTTCCTAAAATGATTAGTTGAAACCCCATAAAGAGAAAAGGGCCTGGGTGCTTTGGGCACAGTAAAGAAAAAGAAAGTTACTCTTGATAACAAGCAGGCCTAATGAGGAGAATAAAGAGGACTTTTAACTGCAGTGGTTAAGTGGCCAAGCCCTGCGGGGGGGTGGGGGGGGAAGGAAAGAACGAACTTTGAGCACTGGGAGCTATATGGGATCTTTCTCAATAAGCAGGAGACCGATTCACTCTCTCCCCTGGGACACAGAGATAACTGATTATTGTCCACAGGACAGGCACTCAGAGTTACACTAAAAGAGTGACTCTTGTGAGCCCCAAATATCTGAGACAGGTCTCAGTCAATTTAGGAAGTTTATTTTGCCAAGGGTAAGAATGCACTCATGACACAGCCTCAAGAGATTCCGACAACATGTGCCCAAGTTGGTCGGGGCACAGCCTGGTTTTATACAATTTAGGGAGACATGAGACATCAATCAATATATGTAAGCCGTATACAGTTGTCCGGAAAAGTGGGACAACTCGAAGCGGGAAGGGGCTTCCATGTCATAGGTAGATAAGAGACAAATAGTTACAGACTTTTGAGTTTCTGATTAGCCTTTTCAAATGAAGCAATTCCGCAAGGAAATTCCTTGTATATAAATTGTGAGGGAGGTATGTACCTTTTTATCTTTTGTAGGAATGGAATGGGAGGCTGGTTTGCCCTAAGCAGTTCCCAGCTTGACTTTTTCCTTTGGCTTAGTGATTTTGGGGGTCCCAAGATTTATTTTCCTTTCATATTCTTATAATAAAATGTGGTTTCCAGGCTGGATGCAGTGGCTTATGCCTGTAATCCGAGGAATTTAGGGGGCCTAGGCAAGCAAATCACTTAAGCCCAGGAGTTCAAGACCAGCATGGACAACATGGTGAAACCTCATCTCTACAAAAACATCCAAAAAAAATTAGCCAGGTGTGATGGTGCATGCCTGTATGTGCCTGTAGTCTCACTTACTCAGGAGGCTGAGATGGGAGGATCACCTAAGCCTGGGAGGTTGAGGCTGCAGTAAGTTGTTATTACCCACTGCACTCCAGCCTGGGCAACAGAGTGAGACCCTGACCGTTTTTATTAAAAAAAAAAAAAAAGTCTGGGTGCAGTGACTCACACCTGTAATCCCCACACTTTGGGAGGCCGAGGCAGGCAGATCACGAGGTCAGAAGATCGAGACCATTCTGGCTAACATGGTGAAACCCCACCTCTACTAAAAACACAAAAAATCAGCCGGGCATGGTGGCAGGCGCCTGTAGTCCCAGCTACTCTGGAGGGTAAGGTAGGAGAGTGGCTTGAACCCGGGAGGCGGAGCTTGCAGTGAGCCGAGATCATACCATTGTACTCCAGCCTGGGTGACAGAGCGAGACTCCTCTGTCTCAAAAAAAAAAAAAAAAAAAAAAAAGTGATTTCCAGGCCAGTAACACCATCATCACCTGACAACTCATTTGATATGCAAATTATCCAGCCCCATTCCTGACCTACTCAATCCAAAACTCTGGGAATTAGGGCTAGCAATCTGTATTTTAACAAGGTTCTGGGTGATTATGATTCACAGGAAAGTTTGCAAACCATTGCACTAGGGGATAGGATTTGGATCATTATAGCATTTCACTGCAGGAGGTACTATTCCCCTGGAAAAAAGGTAAAAACAAAAGTAAGTTGATTAGAAGGTAACTGTGCCGGAAAAAGCTAGAGAAAATGATTCATTTATTCAATATATTTGCCAGCAGAAAATGTCACAAGAAAGACAAGGCAAATAATCCATTGAATGATCATGAGTCATCATTCTCAATAGTATCTATCTTCTATATATACTGCTGTAAATCCACATTTGTTTGCCGACAGTTGTACTTGTTAACCAAAACCAAGAATACTCACTTTGACATAAAAATAGGACTTAAGATTAGTGCAACTTACCATATCAGATAGCAATGAAGTTGGCTGAAAACAACATATGCCTAAGATCAATATATATTATTCATTCCAGTCAGACACTTTAAAGAAAAATAAAATAAAATCCAGACTACGGCTATCAACATAAGACACTGATGTTATAAAATGAAAGGTTTATTATTCAAATATACCCATGAACTTATTTAAAATGTAAGAAGTCCTTAATACACTGTTAAATGTTTATACATTCTAATTAGTTGAATAAATGAAGAAAAAAATTGTATACAATATCATGACCAAACCTCTCTGCTTCCCAGATTTCAATACGTTAATTTTTAGATTTATATTTCTCATAATAAATAATCAGTCTTTGTCATCACTCCAAATAGAATCTACAGTTTTTTCTTTTCCTCAAAGATTGAGTACATCAGAACAGGAAGAAATGTTGGAAACAAACCCTTTTATTGGAGAAGAAGAATCTCAAGGCCTCTCACCATTAGTAGAAGACAATCCCATGGCGTGGAAGCAAGGTGGCTAAGCCACATATGAAAGTAGACTCCCTGCTATGGAGCATTACACAAATGTCAACAGTGATTAATTGAGAGCAAAAGTTCTCAGTGCCAGAGTCTGGGAACGTGAGTCAAGTAGGCTTACGCAGTCAAAGGAAAAGCAGTCCTGGAATTCTACCCACCATGGCTATGGTAGGTGACAACAGATGTTTCTAATCTTCAAGTGGTTAGATTTTCTTTATTAAAACAATAACAACCCAGAGATGATACTGATGTATGGACACTAGAGCAGCAAATAATTTCCATTTATTTCAGATTGTCTCATTTCAACCTTGCTATATTCAAAGACACCTAATAATATCACCATATGCTTTGAAAAGAACATATTTATCACTGCATTTAAACAAGCATATGGTGAAATATTTTTCAGTGTTATCTTTTAAATGAAGTGAAGAAGAATGGATGTAGTATATAATACTTCTAATATATGAGGAGCTTGAAGACCTTTGAGATATAACATTGAAACAGGTGGATTAATAATTTTCTTGACATATTTTTGCATGTTTGATTAATTAATCAGTGTCTTGAGACTATGTCATTTTATATCAAGATTTGAGTGTACATGGGTTAATTTAGTAATGGATATCATTTTAATTGGATTTGAAATTGGGGTATATGTCTCCAAGGATCTTTAACTGGTCAGGGTAGTCAAAAGTATTAATTAATGTGCTTCAGAATATTAACTTATTTTCTCAAAGCCTTATGGTCCTGTTGAATTCATAGAGTTGTGAAAGTTTTCCTCTCAGCACTAACTTAATGCCCACACATTCATATGTTATAAAAGATTAGTCAAACGTGAAATTATGAAAAAAAGTTAAAAATATTTTATCACAGGGCTCTGTTACTGATTTTTAAATTTGTTTACTGAAAATACACGTGTAGTATCTAGGGAAAATTCAGTTTTGTGTTTCTTGGATGTCTAAAGTTTCTTCCTATCAAATAGCAATGCACTGGCTGGTGTTAATGTTAAATCATTTAAACAAAAATGTTTGTCAATCTGTTTTAGAAACATGTGTGTCAAAATACTCATCAAGTAGTTTGGGGGTCAGAAAATATAAGAATTAGTTGTATTCTTTCCATTAATCATTTGTGCAACCTTGGTCACGTTAACCTGTACCTTTGTGTTTGGTGCCCTTATTTGTAAAATTATGCTGCACTTTTAAATTGCCATGGTTCATTGATGTCTTGGTCTATGAAGCCTACAGAGAGAAAAGATGGTATCTATTTATTAATTTTATTGTGTTTATTGAGATACTCACCAATCACTCAAGGACACCAAATACAAGGTATTGTACTCCTTGCAGCTTACAGATGCAAAGTGTCGAAATTCTTAAACGACTTCACACCCCATAGCGCTCTGGTGCATATCACACGGATCCCATTACATTCCCTGAAACCTCTGGAGGTATGGCATGTGGTCTAGGAATACCTTCCAGGAATCATCTATACAAAAGATCCTACACTTATTACCTTCCCAGTATGAGTCCGGGCCCATGAGAAAACAAAACCAAGGACTATGCACATTGTCCTCCGTTTTATTTTCTTGCCTTGTGTAGGTGAGTAGAGCCAGAGAGAGGCAAAGCCTCATGAGTACTTGATGTGTCCTTTCAAGGCCCTGCATGAGTTTGTCACCTGCTTAACTCCCTAGCTTCATCTACTTCAGCTAGCAGTGGGGCTCCTCCTCACCATCCATGCTCCAATTAGAGTGGGCATCTTGCCTCCTGTCTCACGGACCTGGTACCCATGGATTCCTCCAGAAGACTCCAATTGCATGTGCCATAGATCTACACTCTTGACCTAGTTCATTCATTCACATCACTGTCAAAGTATCACTTTTTCAGAAAAGCTTTCAATAACCCCTAGTCTAGGTCAAGTTCCTTTCTGATGAACACTAAAGATTATGATCCTTTCCTTCACTTACCTACATTTGAAATTATATTCACTGATAAGATTATTTCAATAATATCTGTCTCCTCAACTCAATTATACTATCCGTGAGTGTGGACTTTGAGTCTTTTTGCTTACTAATTCTTTTTTGCTTACTTTTTTAGTCTTTTTGCTTACTGATCTTCTCATTCAACACTATCACTTTTTGCTTACTGATCTTCTCATTCAACACTATCATTTAATCCTATCATTCACAATTGCAAGCAACAAAAACCAATTAAGCTGATTTATAAGCTGGTATAGATAGTGGTTAAAATCCTACATCTGGCATCAAGCTGCCTGGGTCTTGACTGCCACTTATTAGCTTGTGACTTTGGATGGGTTCCTTAACCCTTCATGTGCCATGGCATTCTAATATATAAGAAGGGAATAATTAGAGGATCCACCTATTAGAACTCTAGTGAGGGTAAAGTAAGTTTATTCATGTAAAGCACTTAGTAAGAACAAAATAGCGTAAAACATTCAATAAATCTTAGCTATCATTAAGCAGAAAAGAAATGTATTAATATTTATTTAAAATGTTAATATTACAATAACATCTTATTAAGAAATTATTAGGTAATATTCTATGACTCTGGAAAATGTAAAACCATAGGGATAGAAAACAGATCAGGGATTGGGGTGGATGAGAGTTGGCTACAAAGGTTCAGCATGAGAGAATTTGAGACATAATAGAACTGTTCTATAACATGACAGTGATGGGTACATGACTTTAGACATTGTTAAAGTTCATAGAACTGCATATCTCAAAGAGTGCATTTATTGTATGTATATTTTTAAAATAAAAGGCTACTAAAGAGCTCACATAATCACTGTGATATTTGGATAATTAGGCCTAGAAATTGAGCAGAAATAAAGAAAGCAAGGCTGTTGGACACTGGGTGCCAGGGACTGCACCACAACCACCACCATCCAGGGCACAGAATGTAAGAAGCTGCCCTTGCGGTTCGTTACCCCCATTTCCCTATTTCCCCTAGAGACCAGATATTGATACTTTCATGGCAACCACCTGCCACCAGAGAGCTTTTCCACCCCTACTTCTTAGGTCACTAGCTACCAAGTCGAACTCTAAGGTGAGTGCAAAAGATTAGCAGAGCCTAGATCATGTACACCCATCTTAGCTACAAGGGAGGCTGGAAAGATGAGTGTCTGTTTTGACTTTATGATGACAAGCAAATGCTACCCCAACAACATTAATAAAGAGGGAATTATCTCCAACATAGGAATAGGTTCAGATACTGGGAATCAAAATGAATAAAAAATAAACATGTCAATGGTAGTTTTCAATAAATACTTGAATCAGATTTACTCAGACAGCTGAAATCAGAACTTTCAGAAAAGCAGTTCTTATGAACTTTAACAGTAGCTATTTCTATCTCATTTAAGTATAAACTGCATTTAACAAAAAACTGTTATGTTATTATGGAAAGAAAACTGAACCAAGCATCCATAGATCCTGAATTCATAGACAAATCCCTTGTCCATGTAAAGGTTTTACTCCTATATCTATAAAACAAGACCTATTGCAGAGTTGTTGTGAGAGTGAAATGAAGGGAAAATTATGAAAGTCTGTAAAACTCTAAAATCCTACATAAATGTAAGTTATAAAATAATAAGACACTTTAAATGATTTAGATCTCTATGTGTTGAGATGGTAAAATCTCCAAGATATGTTTGCTGGAAAAGAAATTTCTATCCTCTGCCTTGTATTTCTATATCAGCCCCTGGGAGAGGATTTAATACCACCTATGCTTCCCAGCCATGTGTCCACCCACGTTCTAGCTACTCTTCTGCCTGCTATGGGAGGAAGAATTGCTAATGTCAGCCTCATTCTTGAATGAAATCTTACTGGTGGCAGAAGTACTTTTTTTTTTTTTTTTTTTTTTTTTGAGACAAAACCTCACTCTGTCACTAAGCTCACTGCAACCTCTGCCTCTCGAGTTCAATTGATTCTCATGCCTCAGCCTCCCAAGTAACTGGGATTACAGGCACACACCACCACACCTGACTAATTTTTGTTTTCTTTTTTTAGTAGAGACAGGGTTTGCCATGTTGGCTAGGCTGGTCTCAAACTCCTGGCCTCAAGCAATCCACCCACCTAAGCCTCCCCAAATGCTAGGATTAAAGGTATGAGCAACTGTGCCTGACCAGAGTTACTATTTCTTAAAGGCAAGAGTAGGTTTCATCTACTCTATTGCTGCCTATTCCTACACTGTCAGTTCACAGAGCAAAGTCTGGCCTCTGAGGCAGGTTGCCATGCTCACCCATAGGTGGGGTAAGTACCTGGACTTAAACAGGAAGCAGGGAGCTAGAAGCCCTGCTTAGATTTCCAGGCCTCTTCCTCATGGACTATCACCACTTCATAGGGACATCTTCCTTTTATACAGGTGTCTTCTGAGGTAAATCTGATTTAAAGATATGGGACACTTGCTTTGTGATTCTGTTTTAGAAATTATTACTTGTACTTTGCCCTCTATTGGGCTGTTGTTTCCTATTCAAGAGTCCTGGAGAAAAGGCAGGTCAGCAGTAGAATTTAGTATTAAATTTCCAACCAACAACAAATATTTTTAATAGAGGAAAGAGAAGTCTTAGAACAATGTTCTAAGAATAACATTAAAGAATTACATTATAAGTCTATTTCTACCTAAATAAATATGTTCCCAAATTCTGAGTATATGCTTCAGTGATTTTGAAAATAATTTTTTGAAGACACAAACCACACTCTTGAATTATGCCTGTCACTAGAGAGGAGAATGGGACAAAAGGAGTTAAAGAGAGAAAATGTGAAGAGAAGTGTTGACTTTCTCCTCTGTGTTTCTTCTGTGACTTTTTCCTCTACATTGTTTGAATTTTTACAATGAGCATGTTTTCATGTATTTTGTGCAAGTGTTTATAAATATAAAGTTTGTTTCTTTGTTTCTTGGTGGAGATAGGGGTCTCACTATATTGTCCAGGCTGGTCTCACACTGTTAGCGTCAAATGATCCTTCTGCTCAGCCTCCCAAAGCCCCAGGATTAGAGGTATGAGCCACCACACCTGACTGATAAAGTTTTTAATACACAGAAAAATAACTTGCTGAATGTCAAAAATCTAAGAAACAAAATCTTACACACCAGAGGTTGTAAGCAAATATGTGGCCTTATTTAAACCAAACTCTCCCTCCCCTAAAAAAATTCAACAAGAAATATGAGAATCTATGAAAAACATCCTTAAAAGAAGACAATGAAAGATAAAACACAAAATAATTCCTACTTTAAGTTTCATTCTTGGTTCGCTTGAGTTGCTGTCACCTCTGGGCCATTTGTAGAAATAGACTTAAACAGTAAGTATTGTGGAAGATGGATACAAGATTATAAATTCTCTGAGAACAAAAGAGAGGCTGCAGTTTGCCAAAGCCGGAACTGATGTTTGTCTTCTGAGGTTAGCTAATGTTATTATCAAGTGCTATAAATGTAAATATACATAGCTAGACATAGGCACACATACATACACATGTTTATGTTATATATTAGTAAGCTTCCTAAAAGGACAAACCATACTTAGCCATCTTTGGATCAGAGTACCCTGTGCAGTATCAGGTACCTAGTTCTCAACACAAATGCCTGAGCTATGTAACAATATTTATTAACTATCTTTGGCTAAAGACTTACCAGGCTAGCCACTTAAAGACATTGTAATTGAACCTACAACTTACTAGGTAGTTGTTATGACCTGAATTGTATCCCCACCCAAAATTTGTATTTTAAAATCCCAACCCCCACTACCTCAGAATGTGACTATTTGGATATAGAGTCTTTAAAGTGGTAATTAAGGTAAAATAAGGCCATATGGGTGAGCCTTCATCCAGTATGACTGGTATTCTTAAAAGGAGAGATTAAGACACAGACGCATAGAGGAAAGACATGTGAAGACACCAGAGAACCATGACCCTCTACAAGGTAAGGACAGAGGCCTTAGAAGAAACCAACCCTACTCACACCTTGATCTTGGACTTCTAGCCTCCAGAATCGTAAAGAAAATAAATTCCAATTGTTTAAGCCACCAGTCTGTGGTACCTGTTATGGCAACAGTAGAAAACTGTCATTATCAAGTAGATAAATTATTTTATCCTACTTCCAGATTCTTTTGAGGTTTAAGAACTGGTAGTGTGCTTCAGTGGACTTGTAATGGATATGTGTTATTTGTCTGGCCCTACACCCTCTTCACTGTAATCTGTTAACAGTACCCTGCTCTTCCCATGAGCTTCTATTTAAGTCAGGATGGGTCTTCCAAACAAAAGGTGAGCATGTTGGCCCTGGAGAAGACTCGCAGCCCAAGCTTGCAATCAGCCTCTCTCCTAGAATCTGAAATCTGAGTAGAGTCACATAGGACAGAAGGAACTTGGAGCTGAGGCATTTGAAGGCTAGTGCCCTACAGAGATTCTCTGTGAGTGATCATCATACAGGTCCCTTGAGGCCCTGTTTGCTGACCTTCCCAAGGCCTTGAATTTTCAACTCTCCTTCTGCTTTTAAGCCTGTGGAGCATACTTCTAATTCATTCCCTTTTTTGGCCTAAACTCACTAGAGAGAGTGTTGGTTCTGCAGCCAAAAACACCTCAGTAGTACACATATTATTTTGTACAGCCAGGTTCCTCCCATAATAGTCTCTTCATAAATGAATTAATAGTATACTCTTCAGCTCCATAAGAAAAAAATATTTGAAAATATCTTGCAAAATAAAATTCTCCATTATACCTCTCCAATGTAGGTATGTAACAACACTGTTTCACAGATGAGGAAGGTCAAAGAACAGATGCTAATGTATGAACAAACTTCTGCAACACATCCACCAGAACCTACAAGGAAAATTAAGGGCAAGAGAAAACAGGACGTGGAAAATTTGAAATGCAAGTCGGAGTTTGTACCTGTGTGCACTATGGCACACAGCTAACATGGAGATGGAGAGTGACTGAGTGCAGGGGTTTTGCAATGATACCTTTGCCCTACTGAACTATCACAACCCAAAACCAGATGGTTGCTACAGAGAGAAGCTACCTCACCACCAATGTGACTTAACATCATAACTTGGTAAAAGAATTTTAAAAATCATTTTTAATAGTAATGTTTCTCTATCCCTGGGCAAGTAATATGCAAAGAAGTTCTATCTGTGCCAAAACAGTGATTTCCCACTATGGAAATCACTTATTCTGCATTTATTATTTATATCACTGTCACATTGTTAGCATCGAGTTTATAATAAATGTATTCTCTCAGTCACTAATCATTCACAATTTTAAAAATCATCTACAGCCAGATAATAGAATTAAATCACTGAGTTAACATAACCCTTTTTCTGCTTAAATTTTAAAACATCAATACAGTTTTTATTTACTTTTCCATTCTCCTTCAATATGAACAATTAAATTTCATTACTTTTTTCCCTAATATCTGGAAGATTTTTACTTGTGGTTTCTGCTTTTTTTCCCCCATTGATGAACTGCTACAATAGTTTTCCAAAGCTTTATCAGCCACAATCCAAACTGATTTGATCATTCATAAAACTGGCATCATTCATGCTGCCAGGTTGCTGCCTTAATTAGCAAGTATTAGGAATGACCTTTTACACTCCAATAAAGTAAATCACCTCCCAAAGTAAGTTAACTAGTGGGGTTAGCAAGGAAGCCTTATTATAATGTCCTATACCTAAGGAAGTATGCAGGTATCTCCACTACCAGCTACAGAGCTAATATTTATTTCACCCAACTACATATCTACAAATCAAAATCTCCCTTTTTCATTCCCCTTACCCCCCTCCTTCCTCATCTCTATTTATGAATATTTCCACTTCAGTGTTCTGGATCAATCAATTTCAGTTCAACACATTAGTTCCCAAATAGAAATGTACAGGAAGATAAAATAGTTATGACTCAGGAGATGCTAAAAACCTCTATGGTGCTTTTTCCATTTATATAACCGTTAACACTGCCCCCAAATTCCCATTACTAATAACCGTAAGAGAAGGTTAAGGGCTAGTGTCTCTAGAACAACTCTTAAAATACGGCAGCTCTGGAAAATTAGAACATAAATAGCCATTCACATGTTAGGAGCTCATATGCTAGGAATGAAAAACTCAGCAGCAAATAGCATAGACCTTGACATTTAGCTGTGATGTGATCAGTTATCAGCAGAATCACAGATTGAAAGACAGAAATGAAGAAATTAGATGGCATAAGAAGTTATAATCTGGGAGGAGATTTTTTAAAAGTCGGTGCAATAAGATGAACTGCTTCCATGAGAATGGTGGGAGAAGGTCCACATTTGTGTGGAATGTAAAGTTACAAATAAAATTGGGGATAAAAGTGAATATTGATTTAGTGTGAAAAAAGAAATAATGAATTGCTTATTTTTAAAAGCTGACATACATGACATACCTTTTTAATACATTTTTCCACCTTTCTTATTTACATATTCTTTGATCACCTTTTCAAATGGCAATAATTTGGTCTGTCTAGAAAGAGAATAGAAAAGTAATCCAATCTTCCTTTAGCCTGGTTGACAGACTTTTTTTTTTTTATTACCGATAGATTCTAAACGTTTCTTTCAGTTTCATTACCTAATTTGTAACATCAAGCAAATTTTTAGGGTTGTTTGCCAATTGGAGAAAACCTCCCCTTAAGTTTCTTTTATACGTAACTAGTTTTGGGTTCTATACAATTCCAACCTGTTTATCTGTGCTGCCTACATATTTTCAGAGCCAAGGACAGGTTTACATCACAATATGTTCTCTGGTCTTACGCCTTCAAAACAAGCTGGCTGGTGAGTGGGCACACTACAGGAAGCCATTCCTACACACCCTTTAGTTTTGAAACCACATTTTAAATGTAGAACATACATCAGTAGCTATTTTATTTTTATAACATTTCTCTCTGAACCAAGTCACAAAATACAGAAGCATTTACAGTAACACACAGATGTACACCTACTTTTAATTATATTCTATATAGAGTAAATCACATGACTATGCCAATAACTTCCTCCTCACCAGAGCCATTGGTTTTTCTGATTCTGCTTTCTTCCAGGCCTTTTTAGGTAACAGTGCTAACCAAATTACCCAATTATTCATAAAGCTCAATGAAACATTAGATCATATTTATTTTCACTAATTAAATTCATACCCAGGTGCTGAACAAGAAAAGCACTCCTTCTTACATAAACCAAAACCAGTTTTACAAAGACGTTTCTCAGAAAGAGTGAATGTAATTGTATTAGTCCATTTTTACACTGCTATAAAAAACTACCCAAGACTGTGTAAATTATAAAGGCAAGAGGTTTAATTGACTCATGGTTCAGCATGGCTGGGATGGCCTCAGGAAACTTACAATCATGCCGGAAGGCCAAGGGGAAGCAAGGCACCTTCTTCACAAGGCAGCAGGAAGAAGAAATAATGCAGGAGGAACTACCAAACACTTATAAAACCATCAGATCTTGTGAGAACTCACTCACTATCACAAGAATAGCATGGGGGAAACTGCCCCCATGATTCAATTACCTCTACCTGGTCTCTCCCTTGACACGTGGGGATTTGGGGATTATGCAGATTACAATTCAAGATGAGATTTTAGGTGGGGGGGACACAGTAATGAATCAGAATATTCTACATATAAATTTACATGTAGCAATGCAGGCAGTTGCACACGTGTTCATTTGCAGACTATAGGGAAAGTTGTACCCTTCATGTTATTTTTTTCTTATAAAATTGTATGTTCTATCATAAACTACACAGTTTATGAAAGAATTGATAATAGTTCCCAAAGTGCATAATATTGAAGCTAGATTATAAAACCACAAAATAGCCAGGTGTCGTGGCTCATGCCTGTAATCCCAGCACTTTGGGAGGCCGAGGTGGGTGGATCACAAGGTCAGGAGTTTGAGACCAGCCTGACCAACATGGCGAAACCCCATCTCTACTAAAAATACAAAAATTAGCCAGGTCTGGTGGCACGCACCTGTAATCCCAGCTACTCGGGAGGCTGAGACAGGAGAATTGCTTGAACCCGGGAGGCGGAGGTTGCACGAGCCGAGATCACACCATTGCACTCCAGCCTGGGCATCAGAGTAAGATTCCATCTCAAACTAAAATAAAATAAATAAATAAATATAAAACCACAAAATAAAAACAATATTTCCACAGAGCTAATTGAAAGCATCCATTCACACTATTCTTATGATGGCTATGAAGTTTCTGATTTGTATCCTTTGATTTTATAAAATTAAAAAGCTCTATAGGCATTTCTTACTCTAAATTTCATAGTTTACTGAAATACAGAGACCTAAAAATGTTTCTTTATCATGCATTTAGTCCTTTACAAAATTCCTTTTGGGAAAAAAAAAAGAAAGAAAAAAAAAAAAACATGTTTAGGAGTTCAGGACAAGACAAATGTTTTGAAACTCTCTTTGATTATAGACAATAGTAAAATGTTACTTAAAGTCAGCTATTCACAATCTTGGATGCATATTAAAATCACCGGGAGCTTTTAAAAGTCCTACTGTCCAGATCACACCTCAAACAAATTAATAAGAATTTCTGTTTAAGTCCCAGGCATCATTGCTTTCAAAGGTCCCAAGTAATTCCAAAGTGTGTTCAAAGCTAAGAACAGTTGTTTTACAGTGTGTTTATAATCAGCTGGCAGACACAAATACATTTTAGAAAGGGCAAAAGAAAGTACTTTAATTTGCTATGATTTAATTCAAAGGGGGAAACTGTACAAAGTATCCAAGCTGGGAAAAGTAGTCATTCCAGAAATAATGAACCATCTGATTTGACTATAATAATGAAGCTCATAGGTAGGCTAGGCCCAAATGCTATTAGGAGTGTCCCAAAGTGGGATCCATCATATGATGGTACATGTGGGGCTAGTGAGGAAGAAATCCCTCTTCAATTCTCTTTCTCTTCTAGTTACAAGGAGATGACAGTGCCAATGTTCCTGCAGAATGTCTTCATGACTTACTAATACTGCTTTTGAATGAGAGAGCCAGCCTTGGGCTCAGAGTATCAAATGAGAATTTAATAATTGTCTCATTATATATTTAGTAGGTATTTTACAATTATGGCAAGTGTTGCTTTTCCATTTACAGAAAGGAAACACGTTTTTCTTCTAAAATAAAGTTGTTTAAAGTTTTTTTAGCTGAGTCTTTTTAAATATTAGAAGTAAAAGTAGAATACTCATAGAATTTTTAAAGTCACAAAATGAGAAATAATTGTTTTAAAATTAAGGTCCAAGTTGACTGAAAGCTATGGCCACAAAGTCATGTTTATTAATCTTTAGACTCAGTCTCAGCATTACTTATTTATGAATGGCCTTACATAAAGATGCAATGGATCCAAGTAATCAACATTGAAAACTCATTTATATAAATTTCTAACAAACTGCAATTATGACCTATTGGTCAGTTGGGAAAACAAGGTAGTGTGGGTCTTACCAACATAAATTTTAAAAATAGAATATATTAGAAAATATCAAAGAGTATATCATTATCATACTTAGCAAGCATAAGGGTTATTTTGTGATACTTTTGTTTCATTTAGCATATATATATATATACTGTAAAATATGTTTCTTACTGCAAGTCTCGGCTGAATACTAAAAACACTGCTTCTTGTATATTAACTGAACTGTTCAGGCAATCCTATAAGGGCTTTATTATTTTTATTGTTACTATTATTATCTGTAGACAAGAGTAAACTTAGGCTAAAACTTAAAAACATCATTCATTTGCTCCAGGTCACACAGAGAAAATGGAATAGCCAGATAGGGACTTAAGCAAGGAGACTAATAGTTCATGCTCTTAAAATGGTTCTCTAATTCCATGAGTATCTTTCTTTCCCTTCCATAACTGCTAATTCATAGGTCCATGGCAGGAGGCCTGCCCTCAGCCATCTATGGATGAATCTCCAAAAGAATTTGCTCTGTTTTGCTTGCTGAGATGACACAAATTAATCTAGTTCTCAGTAAGAGGCTCAAGGATTTCTTAGCAATGCAATAATATCTGAAAAACATTGAAAAGTATGTCTGTGGTAGATAAAAGATGGCTATACATTCTTTGATGCTCTGTCTGAGAGGAAGAGTTGATGTCCCTCAATTTGAATCTGAGAATACTATGACTGTTTAATCAATAATGTATGGCATAAGTGATGCTACATGGCATTGGAGGGTAGGTCACAAAAGGCCACGCAGCCTCCTTAATAACTGGAACACTTGCTCTTCAAGCCCTGAACCTTCATGTAGGAAGTTCAGCTACCCTGGGGCTTCCACACAGAACAGGTGAGGTACACTCACTTAGGTAGACTATACAAGCTATGTACTGCCTCCTAGCCAACCCAGCTAAGGCCTCAGACATGTTGTGAAGTAAATGTGGGCCTCAGAGACCAGACCATTTTTAGAGTAGCATTGAGAGACTTCTGTAATGTTATATAAAACAGAATAATCACCCAGCTGAGCCCTGTCCAAGATTTCAATCCTCAAAATGCAAGCTATAATATAAGGGTCATTGTTTCAAGCCACCGAGGTTTGGGTTAGTTCGTCAGGCAGCAATAGTTAACTGAACCAGAACTTGGTTGTGGGGGTGCTTTCACAACAAAACCGAAAACATACGACATTGACTTTAGGACCAGATGGGGTCAAAATCATATAGGCCCTTAAAGTGACCATTAGCAAAAGCTGGAAAGCCCTTAAGGAGGGTGTTAGTAAACTCTGGACAGGCCTCAAAGAGTTTAGCCAAAACTGGAAATGAGGAAATCGTTATTGGAGGTTGGAAAAAGGTGACATGTTACGCAGAAGAAGCAAGTTTGCAACGCTGTCACCTATGAAAACATGGAAAATAGAAAATATTCCGAATGAAGTGGTAGATTTGGCCAAGATTTGTTAGGCAAAATGTTAAAAGTGCTAACTAGTTTATTTTAGCTGTGTATGATAAGATATGAATACAGAAAGATGAACTGAGAAAGGAACTATTCTGTTTTTAAGCAAAATTCAGGGGAACGATAAAGGAACCAGCACAAGTTAGGTTTCAATATAAAACTCTTATCATTCCCAGCCTCTCCAGATGACAAAAGGCTCTCAAAATAAGAAGCAGTTTCAGGATAGAGATTACTTACTTTAAGGATGTGGCTATAAGACTTTCTGTTGACCCTCTCCATTAGACAAACAGACTTCTATGTCTAATAGGGGCTTTGTCTCACAGTATCTTGACTGTCAACCCAAGCTGAAGAGGAACTGCTCTTGAACAGATTTGAGGGTGTGGTGTTATCTAACAGAGTAAACCTCAACAAAATTTATAGAAAACCCACAAAACTTTTAAGAAAATTGTACTAACAAAACACCATTGACTTAGACTAAAGGAGACAAGGAAGTTAAAAAGAAGAGCCCATAGGCCACCCATGTTCTACAGAGGTTAGAAAGCAAGTTGAGAAATCTGTGCAACTATCTACATGGAGCATGGTAAACCAAAGGAAGGATGATCCAGGGGATAGAACCAAGGAGCCCAGAGGATAGAGCCCAAAGCACAAAAACATACTCAGGGGCCAGAACTGGGACCCGATCATGGAATTGGCAACCTGTGCCCAGCTAGCGTTCAACTGCTGCCATACCAAATTACCACAAACTTAGTGGAGTAAGACATCATATATTCTTTATCTTACCATTCTCTAGATTAGAAGCTATATACATTTTTTACCAGACTAAAACCAAGGTGTTGGCAGGGCTGCCTTTCTGGAGACTCTAAGAGAGAAGTTGTTTCCTGCTCATTCTGAATATCGGCAGAATTCAGTATCTTGAGATTATAGTATTGGGTTCCCCACGTCCTTGCTAGCTGTAAAATGAGGGTCATTTCCATCCTCTAGATGTCATGATATTCCTTAACTCACAGCCTCCTTTTTCCATCAGCCTCTGTCTGACTCACCGTGCTGTCTTCCCCTTGTACTTTCACAGAGTCGGGTGATTAGATTTGGACCACAGACAAACCAGAATACTCTTTCCATCTCAAGTCCTTAAACTGAATCACATCTGCAAAGCCCCTTTTGCTGTGTAAGGTAACATATTCACAGGTTCTGTGGGTTAGGACTGGACATTTTTGAAGAGGCTTTTTCTTCCTGTCATAATAACTAACTGCTATAAGCCTTCTGTTGTCCTCCTTTTAAATGGAAATTCCTTTCTAAATTTTTTTAAGAGGAGGGAGCTCCCTACATTGCCCAGGCTGGAGGGCAGTGGCTATTCACACGTGCAAACATAGCACACTATATCCTCAAATTCCTGGCTTCAGTTGATCCTCCCACATCAGCCTCCTAAGAAGCTGGAACTACAGATCCATGCCACCATGCCAAACTTCAAATGGGAACATCTGTTGTGGCTCTGTCCTAGCAGACTATGTGCAGGGAGTGGGCATGAGGAGGAGTGGGAGAGGGACAGATAATCTGCTCTTTAATGTACACATGTTCAGAACAACTAGAACTGAATTTAGGAGCTGTATCCAAGGAACAACACATGAGAAGCCTCATCCACATCTGGATCTGATTCAAATGAGGAGGTCCTGTATTTCGAGCTGATGCTATAATAAATTGGCATTTCAAAGGATCTTAGAAGGGAAGTGAGTATATTTTGCATGTGGGAGAGATGTAAATAATTTGCAGGCAGAAGGAAGGCTGTGGTAGATTAAAGATGAATGCAAATTTTTTGCTAGTCTCCTCAATGAGAGGTGGAGGCTACTTCACCTCCCCTTGAATCTTGTGACTGTTTTGACCAACTACGTATGACAAAAGTGAAGCAGTGTGACTTCCTGGACCAATTATTGTGCCTATCGGTGCTATAATACTGGAAAACACTTGTGGAACAGATCAACAAATGAAGAACCTACCCTCTGTAGAAGTCAGAGCAGAGGATTACTTTAATTATTAATCATTTCATATGGTCACATAACCATTTACTGAAGACTTACTATGTGCCAAGCAGTATGCTAAGTGTTTTTACATGTGTATACAATTTTATTTGATAACTATTATATGAAATAAATATAACTATCTCTACTTTATAGGTGAGAGCAGAGAGATTAAGTAATGTGACTATAATCATACAGTTAGTAAGTAGCATAATTGGTGTTCAACCCTGAGTCCCTCTAATGCCCGTCATCTTCTTGCTTGCTGGCTTTCTTCTTTTCTTTACTTATTTTTAACATCCTTCATACAGCCAGAAGAAAAATACAAATATCGCAAAAGAGTATACTCTGTGAAAAAGATAGCTCCTTCCTACCTCTGACCCTAGTCTCCCAGTTCCCATTCTCAAAGAAAAGCACTGCTATTAGTTTCCTGTGTATCATTCTAAATATATCCTATATGTATATACAAGTATATGTGTGTATCCTTTTTCACACAAATGATAGTATTTTAAATACAGTTATTCAACGTTTTTCATATTACAAGATGTCTCCAAAGTTGTTATTATTTTTGTGGGTACATAAAAACTGTATATATGTATGGGGTACATGAGATACTTTGATATAGGTGATATGGTTTCGGTATGTCCTCACTCAAATCTCACCTTACACTGTAATAATCCTCACATGTCAAAGGTGGGGCCAGGTGGAGATAATTGAATCATGGGGTGGTTTCCCCCATAGTGTTCTCATGGTAGTGAATAAGTGTCACGGGATCTGACGGTTTTATAAAAGGGAATTCCCCTGCACAAGCTCTCTTGCCTGCAACCATGTAAGACATGACTTTGCTCCTCATTCACCTTCTGCCATGATTGTGAGGCATCCCCAGCCATATGGAACTGTGAGCCAATTAAACCTCTTTCCTTTATAAGTTACCCAGGCTTGGGTACGCCTTCATTAGCAATGTGAGAACAGACTAATAGGCATGCAAAAAGTAATAATCATATCATGGAAAGTGGGGTATTCATCCCATTAAGTATTTATTCTTTGTGTTACAATCCAACTATACTATTTTATTTTTTTGAGACAGAATCTCACTCTGTTGCCCTAGCTGGAGTGCAGTGGCACAATCAAGGCTCACTGAAGCCTCAATCTCCCAGGCACAAGTGATCCTCTCATCCCAGCCTCCTGAGTAGCTGGGACTACAGGCATGCACCACCACACCCGGCTAAGTTTTTGTGTGTGTGGTTTTTTTCTTTGTTTGTTTGTTTTTTTTGTAAAGATGGGAGTCTCACTATATTTCTCAGGCTGGTCTCGAACTCCTGGGCTCAAGTGATCCTCCCACTTTGGCCTCCCAAAGTGTTGGAATTACAAGTGTGAGGCACTGAACCTGTCCTCCAAAGTTTTTAAACAATATACTACATCCTCATACACCAAAAAAAGGTAAAAACTTAGAAATCTGATAGTAATTTGAGGCAGTCTGTTTATTAGTTTAAACAATAAAACATTAATGTGGTCAAAATAAATCAAATATTTTATTCCTCAGGGTTTTTTCAATGAAATCTCTTAAATTATCTGTTCTACTCCTTGTAATGGTCAAGGGACATAAAGTATTAGGTTCACTAAGCAAATGGATAAAATATGTGATGTAACTTAAGTAATAATATCAAAGTTATATTCAAAGTATGGACACCTATGCAGTCTCAAACAAAGGATAAATGGCAGAGGTGTAGTATGATGCTATTGAACTGATTTTAACCACTATGCAGGGGAAATGAGGAATATAAAAAGAAAAAATATAAACATTTCCACAGATTCTGAAATACTTCTTTTTAAACATTCTGAACCTATTGCTAATCATCATATGAAAAAAATTACCTTGACTGCCTCTTAGATAGGTTTGCTTCCATCTATTATTGATGCAAAATAAAATTTGAACAGAAGTTTTCTGCGGAGGTAGCAGAAAATTTTATTACTATAAAACAAGAAAATATAAATTTTACAAAAGATGAAAGAAAGACTTTGCAATATGAAAGATTAATTCAATACTTCAAGAATCACTCTCCTGGAATAGGCATTTATGTTCAAAATATGAGAAAATTATCAAACTGCATCTTTCAGGATAAATTTGGCCAATAAATGTCATACAAAATAAAACTATCAATTAATAAAATCTCTCTTTCCTTTAGTAGTAAGAAAAAAATGGCCCAAATGTTTGGTTATAAATTTTTCATCACACCTGAGTAACTTATACATCAAAGTGACACCATAAATAATATACATGAGAATAATCCACATTTGTCTTAGTTTGAATTTCCCCTAGCAGCACACTCTGCAACCAAGATTCCCCTGCAAGTTGTTGATTTGGGAGGAGATCTCAGGAGACACTGGTAAAGTGGGAAGTCAGTGAAGTGTGTTTTATCAAAGCAGTTACCACTGTGGGAGACTCGGAGTTGGTGTAGAACATGCCCAACCTAGGGGCAAGAGAGCTGGGGTATTTATCCATTGGCTCTCATTGTTTGAGGGCTACTCCCTAGAAGTGTTGATTCATGGACCCTTCCCACCTGCTGGGAACACAGGCAGGGTGCTAAGACGGGAAGAAAGCCCTAAGGCAGTAGCAAAACCACTGCACTACAGGGGTAGGACCTGAGGACATATGGACAGTCTCTGATATGAGATATTTCAGAGAAGGGGTCAGCAAACATTTTCTAAAAAGGACAAGAGAGTAAATATGTTAGGCTTTGCAGGCCATTACAATCGCTGTCACAGCTATGCAACTGTGGAGTTACAGCACGAAAGCAGCCACAGACGATACATAAATGAGTACGGCTGTGTCTCAACAACACTTTATTTACAGATACAAATTTGAATTTCATAGAATTTTCATGTGTTATGAAATGTTATTCTTCTTTTGATTTTTTTCAACCATTTAAAAATGCAAACACTATTCTTAGTTTGCAGCCACGCAAAAACAGACTGTATTTAGCCTTCAGGCCACAGTTTGCCAATCCCTGTTTTAGACTATGAAGATATTTACCAAGCACTTATAAAATCTCAAGGGAGATGACATTCAATTTGCAAGAATATCACATGAGAACATTTAATAACCAATTGAACACAAAATAGTCCTAGCGTTTCAAAAAGTAATTTATTTTCATGTTGGTTCACTGCTGTATGCTGGAGTTACTAATGAATTATTAAATGAAATGAACATGTATATGAAAATCCAACTGGTACAAATTATCTCAGACTGATTTAAAAGCTGATAGAGTTCATCTCATTAACTTGTTCTTTTAAGGTAGAGTAATCTTATATCTGATGACTACTAAAACAAAAATGAGGCCGGGCATGGTGGCTCACGCCTGTAATCTCAACACTTTGGGAGGCAGGCAGATCACTTGAGGTCAGGAGTTCAAGACAAGCCTGGCCAACATGGTGAAACCCCATCTCTACTAAAAATACAAAAAATTAGCTGGGCATGGTGGTAGGTGCCTGTGATCTACTACTCAGGAGGCTGAGGCACAAGAATTGCTTGAATCCCCGAGACGGAGGTTGCAATGAGCCAAGATCATGCTACTGCACTCCAGCCTAGGTGATAGAGCGAGATTCAGTCTCAAAAAAAAAAAAAAAAACAAAACGGAATGACTACATCACAAAGTTTTTCAAGTGCACTGTGTTAATTTGCATACTTAAATTAACTATGAAGTTTAAGTAATGCAATCTTAAAAGGCAACTGCAGACTACACTGGGCACACTGCCTATACGGTAGCCCTGCTCTGCAATGAACAGTAAAAAAAAGGCAACTACAGAATGTCATTTTATAAAGGGATATCAGTGAACTGGTTGGAAGCTGGGGCTTCTTTGTCTTGGGCTGTTTGCATAACAAACACATTTTTTTCCTTATTCTATTTATTTATTTATTTTTGAGATGGGGATCTTGCTATGTTGCCCAGGCTGGCCCCTAACTCCTGGCTTCAAGCCATCCTCCTATCTCAGCCTCCCAGATTACTAGGAGCCATTGCACCCAGACTACTTTTCTTTAAATTGTAAATTTACTTGGGTCAGGCGGGGTGGACCATGCCAGTAATCCCAACACTTTGAGGAGCCAAGGCGGGAAGATTACTTGAAGGCAGGTATTCGAGACCAGCCTGGGGAACATAGTGAGTCCCCATCTCTACAAAAAACAAAACAAAACAAAAAATTAGCTGGGTATGAAGCCACATACCTGTAGTCCTAGCTACTCAGGAGGCTGAGGCAGGAGGATTGCTTGCACTCAGGAGTTTGAGGCTACAGTGAGCTATGATCATGCCACTGCACTCCAGCCTAGAAAACAGAGTGGGACCCTGTCTCTAAAAAAAAAAAAAGGTATAGATTGTGATTGGAATTTACTTGGAATTGGCTTCCAGGGTGAAAGGAAGAAATGCTGTAGATTACAAAAGAACTCAAAGCTTCCCTTTATGCCCGCACTATAGCAGGTAAAAGGGTCAGAGTACCAAAGACTCTAAGCTCAGTATTGTAGGGGACCAACCTAACCTCTCTGATCATCATTCATTTATAGAATAGTCATTGAACACCAACTATGCAAAAAGCTCCTTGCTAGATGCTGGAGATAGACACAAAAACTTTCCTGTTTGTAAAATGGATATAATTATGTGCCTTAGAGCAAGCATTCTGAATACACAGATAGGCTTCAAGACAGTCTGCTGAAAAATATTTGTTGATTAAACCAATATTTCTCAAATATTTCCTATGTACCAAGCCCAGTGCCAAGCCACAGGCTTACCACAAAAAACAAACAAACACTAGATAAATTTGATGAATTCATAGGACCTACAGTATATAAAGGATACAGACACTTAATGAGTAAACAAAGAAGTAAAACAATTATAGACGTTTCTAAGTACTAAGAAGAAAATGAGTACAATGCTATGATAAAGACAGTAACAAAGGTCTTAGAAATTTTTTATTTTTCTTTTGAGTTATAGTTTGCCAGGAACAAATTTTTCTGAGGAGGTTTCATTTCAGCTGAGACCTGAGAGGAAAGATAGAGAAAGCATTAAAAAAGATGATAGCAAGTGCAAAATCCTTTTGTGAGAAAGAACTTGATCTGCTTTCAAAACTGCCAGCATGACCAACAGATACAAGGCAGAATGGAAATGGGGTCAGAGATGGAAGCGGGTGCAAGTCATGTAAAGCCCTGAGAACAAGAAGATACAATTAGAGAGTTAAAAAAATAAGAGTTGGAGCTGACTCCCAATTTTCTGATTATAAAGGATTGATGGTTACGTGTAATTTGCAGAGAAAATGGAGACTGAGGAAAAAACAAGTTTGGGTCTATAATCTAAAATTTGACTGGTATTAGCTTGAGGTATGTACAAAAGCCCAAGTGGGAATGTCAAAAAGACATGTAGGTATATGAATCTGGAGTTCAGAGGAGAGGTTTTGACTGAAGAAATGCTTTGGGAGAGTACTTAGCCTATAGGAATACTTTAGGGGAATATTTAGCCTATAGGATTGCAGGGTCTGACATTACCGGAGAAGAGTGCTACATTGTTCAATGAATATTTGCTGAATGAATAAATGAAACCTCATTTAAAATGTAAGTCATAAGTCAGAGAGACAAAAGTTTAAATCTTGACTGTGCCACTTGTGAGCTGTATGACCTTCGGTAGATCACTTAAGAACAGTGAGCTCAATTTTCTCATCTGTGAAAAGGGAAACAATAATAACCAACTCCTTGGTTGGTTCTGGGATTAATGAAATTACAGTTATAAAGTGTTTAACAGTGAATGACACACAACAGCCTCCAGTAGATACTAACTTTCCTCCCTTTGACTTCCACAATACCCAGTGCTGTAGGTGAAACTTCCTACTGCACCTTTACCAAGCAGCCCCTCTCCCTTCTGCCTTTCTCCCTTCTTTCCTTTGCTTCCTTCCCTGTTGCTGTCTTGTGCGCTCTCTCTTTCTCTCTTTGTGTGTGTGTGTGTGTGTGTGTGTGTGTGTGTGTATGTGTCTTTCTGTTGCCACCCATTGAGTGCCTGCTACCTATATGTATAATGCTTCTTTTGGACACTGAAGATACAGCAATGAACAAAAGTGTAGTGGCACCGAACACAAGCAATCTTATGGTTTACATTACCCTAAAAATAGAATTAAACCAAAGACCCACTTAATCTAATTAACAATGATAAAAGTGAGTCACTACAAAAGAAAAAAAAATGACTTAAAAGCAGCCATAAAGAATGAAATTTTGTCCTTTGCAGCAACATAAATGGAGCTGGAGGCCATTCTCCTAAGTGAATTATCTCAGAAAACAGAAAACCAAACACTACATGTTCTGACTTATAAGTAAGAGCTAAACAATGGGTACACATGGACAAAAAGATGGAAATAATAGACACTGGGGACTCCAAAAGGAAGGAGGGTGGGAGGGGAGCAAGGATTGAAAAGTTACCTATCAAGTACAATGTTCGCTATTTGGATAATGGATACACTAGAAACCCAATCCCCACCACTACAAAATATGCCGATATAACAAACACACACATGTACCCCCGAATGTAAAATAAAACAATTTATTTTTTAAACTCGTCAGTAAAAAGAAGAGAAGGAAAGAAGTTTCCACTAGTTTCTAGAGAGGTAACTAAAAAATTCCACCAACATGAACTCTTCCCTCCCTTGGCATTTTGTTTACCCCATGCTGTGCCCCACCGAGTTGCTTTCTGGATTGTGAAAGGAAGCTCTAAGGAAAGAACGAGGCAGTATACAACTTAATGCAGAGCAACAATCACAGAAGCACTTTAATCAGGAGACACAGGAAACTTTTATCTTGAAAAGCTGAAAAAAAAAAAGACTAAAAGAAGTGTTAATCCAGTTTTTCTGTCGTAGCTTAATATGAGCAATTGCAATCATTCTGCTAAAATAAACAGCTTTCTCACGAAACTTGAGCATTTATGTCCTTAACCTCTTAGACACTGGTCCAGCAGTAAAGCCGGGACAACACTTCCCATTGGAAAGATGGTTGTGGAAATTCATTGAGACCATCCACTGAAAGCATCCAACCCAGCCCTGGGTACAAAGCAGACCATTTTTTTTTATTGTTATTATACTGTAAGTTCTAGGGTACATGTGCACAACGTTCAGGTTTGTTACATATGTATACATGTGCCATGTTGGTGTGCTGCACCCATTAACTCGTCATTTACATTAGGTATATCTCCTAATGCTATCCCTCCCCCTTCCCCACACCCCACGAGAAGCCCCGGTGTGTGATGTTCCCCTCCCTGTGTTCAAGTGTTCTCATTGTTCAATTCCCACTTATGAGTGAGAGCATGCAGTGTTTGGTTTTCTGTCCTTGTGATAGTTTGCTCAGAATGATGGTTTCCAGCTTCATCCATGTCCCTACAAAGGACATGAACTCATCCTTTTTTATGGCTGCATAGTATTCCATGGTGTATATGTACCACATTTTCCTAATCCAGTCTATTATTGATAGCTATGTGGGTTGGTTCCAAGTCTTTGCTATTGCAAAGCAGACAATTAACAATGTCACTACCAGCTCCTTCCCCCTCTCCCTCTTGCATTTTTAAAATAAATTCTGATATTCATACACTCACATACCCCTAGCTCAATCTTTTATAGAATTGTGAAAAAATAAATTTAGACTTTATTGAACTAGTCTGATTTCTTTTGGTGAAAGAATCTTCTCTTGTATTAAGAAAAAGATAGCAGATTTATGTGTATAATGCTTTCATAAATAAATCAAATACAAGTATAAAAGAACCCACTCAAGACTGAAATTCTGTCATATAACAATAGGTAACATAACAGAAATCTATCTTTGATTTTTGTTCTCAAGTTCTTGAAATTAACATTTTAAATAATTTTATCTATTAATAGTGTTTAGTGGAAAGTGCAGAATAATTCATTTAAGCCTTAAAAGAGAATCTGAAAAGTTGATATTTGGCCACCAGATGGCGCCAAACCTCCAACTATTTTTGTGCCAGGCATTCAAAGCGCTCAAAAGTTAATTTAGAGCTAAAGGTTAGGCACTTGTTTATTGACTTTTATGCTTATATGTACAGTCATCTTGAAGAATCACATAAAATAATTTCCCACAGATCACGACTCCTTTATGTGACCCTACCAGATTCTTGCTTTGCTGTTCTCATTCTAATATATCCAGTTGAAAAAGTACTTTTTACCACCAGACCCTCACCACATAAGTTTAGTGAAGAACTTATTCATTAAACATTAAACCATGAATGACAAAAAAGTGTTAAATATAATTTCTCCCAGCTCTCAAATTTTAGTTATTTTAAATCCAAAACAACTCTGTAAAAACAGATTCAAACCAGCTTTCTAGGATCATTAAAATTTGGGATAGAAAGTAAAACTGTTTCAGAGGTATTAATGAAACATGGAAATTTCATTCTTAAGTACTGTGCATAGCTGTTTCTTTCCAAAGAAGTTACCTTTCATATGTGTCTTCTTTTCAACCTGCCAATTTCAGTACCGTGTATTTTTAAATCTGTTCTACATGTTTCTGGATGATACTATAAGATTTTGAGTTGTCATCTCATTGAAATGATTTAGTTTTCAACATTCTATTTTTTATTTTTAAACGTAGGATATAGAATATACTGAAAGTATAGATATCTGACATTTTAAATTAATAAGTTAGAAATAATCAAAAAAGGAATATTCAAAATTTTCATTAAGAATTGAAACTTATATCAATATTGATAGGTTATGCAGTTATAATCTATAATTTCCAAAACCTCAGAAAATTAAAAAACAAAGGTTTATTTCTTGCTCACACTCCAACTTCACTGAAGGTCATTTTGGGCTCCTCCACATCAAACTCACTCTAGGGACCCAACTAAGGTGTCAGTCACCGACTGGAATATTCCTAGTTTCTATAGCACAGAAGAAAAGAGCTAGAAAATTGACACTTGCCCAAAAAGCTTCCATCTAGAAGTGACACATCACTTTCACTCACATCTCTTTGGACAAACTAGTCACATGGGTGCACCAAACACCAGTGGGCCTGGAAAGTAGAAAGCTGGAAATAGATGATGAAGATTCGCTATAATTCATAAATATTAAATCATTATGCCCATATATAACAATGTTTTGGGGATACTATGGTACAAAACATTTTATAAGAGTTTCTATGTCCTTACCAAATCTTCTTTGTATTTTCAATCTATGTAGGGTAAAAGATTAAAGAAAATGAAAAAAGTTCTTCTTTTTACAGATATTTAAACTGGAGAGAAAAGACATATATGAAAAACAAAAATTCTGGCGACAACCAATGCCAGAAATTTTGGCAAATATTCTCATAAGTGCTAAAGCAGATGAGTGAGGAAGCACAAGGTGTTAGTTAAAGACTAACTGAAAGCAAGGAGATTTTATCTGGGTGTCACCAGAAGTGCAGCATTTGTATTTAAGTAGCTGGAGGACATTAGAAAAAACAGAGAGATAGGAATAAATGAGGCTGTTAAGGAAGAATTTTACAAAATCTTCACTAAATTTCCCAGACCAGCAAACACTTTCAGAGAGAGAGAGAGAGTCAACTCACTTTTCCCAAGGAAGATTTTTTTAAAATTCTTTCATCGACTATCAACTCAATTTTATGAAGAATATTTTATCACAAAAAGCTAAAATATTATTGAAATTTTAATTATGAATAATTTTAGCTTTATACAACCCTAACTTTATCATGTTACTGTGGACCAGTAAAAACTTTGTCACAAGTCAGCTTCTGTGAATAGCTGACCTGAAATGGAAAGTCCAAATTGAGATTAATAATTTCATCCAGTTGGCAATGAATAACTACTGTACATCTTTAAGTAGAGAGCTGCCTAGAATTGGGGGATGGAGCTGGAAGAAGGAATCTAGAAACAGTGAGAACATTGAAAATGACCCCGATGTAACCCTGAAAGTTATGGGGACCTAGATTAGGGTGCAGACAGAGAAAAAGGAGAGGGGCATTTTAGAAGGAAAACCAAAAAGAAATCTTGAAAATAAACCTATTTTCACACTGGAGGAAAGGTTTGTTTTGGTTTGGTTTGGTTTGATTTTAATGGTTTGTATAATGAACAGAGTTCTTAAATGTCTAACACATCAAAATGTTCCATAGATCTTGAAAAAATGCTATATAAACAAAGCTATAATCCAGCAATGAGAAAGAAAAGTATTTCAACATCTTCCGCAGGTTGGGGGCTATTACTTAAACCTTCATCTGGTAGACTTGACCCCAGGGTAAGGCAGCAAACTGATCTTGTTTATGTAACTCTAATCTCACTTTGGTTTTTACTTTTATCGTGACCCATTCAACCACGCAGCTATATGAAAACAATGCTTAGGAACAGCCATGCACTAAAGTATGAGATGATGAGTTATTTCTACCTGTGCAACTCTGAAGAAGGAAAGCTTTACTTAGCTTAGGCTACAAGTACTTATCAAGAATTGTTGAAACTGGCCAGGCGTAGTGGCTTATGCCTGTAATCCCAGCACTTTGGGAGGCCGAGGTGGGCAGATTACCTGAGGTCAGGAGTTCGGGACCAGCCTGGCCAACATGGTGAAACCCCGGTCGCTACTTAAAATACGAAAACTAGTCAGGGGTGGTGGCGGGAACCTGTAATCCCAGCTACTCGGGAGGCTGTGGCACGAGAATTGCTTGAACCCAGGAGGCAGGGGTTGTAGTGAGCCGAGATCATGCCACTGCACTCCAGCCTGGGTGACAGAGTGAGACTCCATCTCAAAAAAAAAAAAAAAGAAGAAGAAGAAGAAGAATTTATTAAACGAAGATCTGCAAGTAGTTTTAACCTAAGTAAATCACAGTACTTTTCTTTGTAGTAAAATAATACTTTATTTTTCTGGGGAAAAAAACCTTTTTTGCATTAATTAACTTTTAAAACATATTTCTTTATACAGGGCATTCTTCTCCACTGCAAATAAATCAACAGATGGCATCATTTTTTTAAGATGAATAAAAATCCAACATCCAATCAAATTCATTATAATGTTATGCATCATTTTGGAAAATGCCTACTGCCATATGTTTTGAAACAATAACAATAGTAAATTTTCCCCTCTGTTTTAAATGTAAAATATTTCAAGCTCACCAAAACATTCAGGGAATAATAGAAATATCCAGGCCAGGAGCAGTGGCTCACGCCTGTAATCCCAGCACTTTGGGAGGCTGAGGTAGACAGATCACCTGAGGTCAGGAGTTCAAGACCAGCCTGGCTAACATGGCAAAATCCTGTCTCTACTAAAAATACAAAAATTATCTGGGCATGGTGGCAGGTGTCTGTAATCCCAGCTACTCGGGAGGCTGGGGCAGGAGAATCACTTGAACCCAGGAGGTGGAGGTTGCAGTGAGCCGAGTTCGCGCCATTGCACTCTAGCCTGCGTGGCAAGAGCAAAACTCCAGAGAAGGGAAGGGGAGGGAAGGGGAGGGAAGGGGAGGGGAGGGGAGGGGAGGGAAGGGGAGGGGAGGGGAGGGGAGGGAAGGGGAGGGGAGGGGAGGGGAGGGGAGGGGAGGGGAGGGGAGGAAGAAAGAGAAAGAAAGAAAATCTAAGTGCCTCCCATAAGCTGTAAACATAAAACAGAAAATAAAATAATCTGGGCACCTCCACATACACACTAATCAGATTTTTTTCCCATCCCAGAGATAAATACTACCTCAATTTGATGTGTGTGTCATTATTATCACACATGCTGTTGTGACTTTGCTACATGGGTAAGCATCCATAAGCAATATACAATACTGTCTGGCACATTTTAAAACTTTATATACAGCCTTTCCCATATTCGTTTTTTCACTCAACATAACATTGAGATTTAGCCACAGGTTGATACATATAACTATGGTTCATTCACATTTTCCATCACGTAAAATTTACTTAATCACTCCCCATTTAACAATTAGATATTTTTCCATAGTTGTATTATGAACAACGCTGCCTGCCATCACTGTCTTGTCCCAATCTTCTCATATGCACATGCAAGACTTTCTCTAAATTCCACATCATCACCCTGTACAGCCTCTCACCAGCGGTATAAGTTCTTTCTTCTCCTCCACACCAACACGTCCTTTTATGAAATTTTCTGATTTCATGCAGTCTGATGTGTGTGAAATGATGTTGCATAAAGATTTTAATTTCCTTTTTCCTGATTACCAGGGAGGTTAAGCATCTTTGCCTCTTCATCTCTTTACCTGTTTCTCTATTGAGTTGATGATTAAGTTTTTTTGTTTGTTTGTTTTTGGAGACAGCGTTTCACTCGGTTGTGCAGGCTGGAGTGCAGTGGCGCAATCATAGCTCACTGCAGCCTTGATTTCCCGGGCTCAAGCGGTCCTCCCACCTAAGTCTTTCGAGTAGCTGGGACCACAGGTGCAAGCCACTGCCCAGCTAATTTTTTACTTTTTTATAGAGGTAAAGTCTCACTGTGTTGCCCAGACTGGTCTCAAACTCCTAGGCTCAAGCGATCCTCCAGTCGGCCTCCCAAAGTGCTGGGATTACAAGCATAAGCCACCACGCTGGGCTTTTTATTTCTAATTTTGTAGGTATCTCTATATATTTGCAATATCATTTCTTTGAAAGCCAATAATAAGTGCTATAAATCTCTCTCTCAATCTATGGCACATATATTTACTTCTTAATGCTTGTCCTTAAAGCACATGAAGTAATATTAAAGGAATACCCATGTGTATACTCACTATGCAGATTGCTTTCTTTTGCTTTATGGTGTTTTTTATGTCTTGTGTCTTTTTTTTTTTCTGAATCACTATTCTGAGGGCATAAAGAATTTTCTTCTAGAATTTTTAAAGCTGTTCTTTCACACTAAAGTCTTTTATTCACCTAAAATATATTTTTTTAGTATGATGTTAGGTAAGAATCTAATTTTATTTGTTTCTATGTGGGTGAAGAATTGCCCTGGCATCATTTATTGAATAATGCTCGTTGTTTCCTTGAATTTTATAGCATCTCTGTCATTTATCACATTTCTAATATGTAAGTGTCTGTTTCCGAGCTCTCTATTCTTTTCCAGCCAGCAGGGAACTTAAAAGGAGCAAAGCTTTATCTCACTCTTATTACTCATTATCTGAATTTTTCTGTAAGTTAAATATAAATTACAAGAAACTTTACATCTTCAAAAAGTATGAGAAATGAGCTTGATAAAATAGGTCTCTGCTTTATTTTCACCAATTTATCAGTATAAATTTTAATACAAAACTCTGATTCCCTAAGAAATGTTCCACATTCTTATGATCATTTGAGGTTAAAACAATCAATTTGAGATTTTTTTCCTTTTCCTTTTCCGCCTGGGGTGTCAGTCAATGAAATGAACACTTTTCCACAATGGTAAAATCTGCCGAGGAAGAGTAGGGGACAAGCAAGGAAAGAACACACACCACAGTTTGGGTTCATTGCTCACTTTATTTCTTCTGTCTTCTGGTTCTTCTGTTGTTTGCTAGACTTTTTTCCAACGTGTCTTCCTCAAATGTGATACCCCATTTAAGAGGCTGAGTGATGATGTAGTATGGAATCTCCAGAGCCAGATCAGTTTCACTGAGTCCTGGCTCTGTCATTTTCTAGCTGTGAGACCTCGGACATATTACATAACATCTCTGTGCCTCAGTCTCCTCACTGGTCAAGTGTAGATAAAAATGAACCTACCTCACAGGATTATTGTGAGGAACAAATGAATTGGTACAATTAATATATCTAAGGCACTGAAGAAGTAACATAAGTATCAATAGATGCTACTCCACTGTCTTCTGGCTGCCTGGGTGGTACTAGAGAACTGATAACCAAGTCTGAAATGTTTTCCTATCTAGGACTTGTTCTTTCCACCTGAAGTCTTATAACATTTTCTATTAATAATTGGCAATATGAATTTTATCATTATATACTAAGTATGTTTTTCTTCATGTCTCCAGTCTGGAACTTGGTGAGATATTACCATCTACAAGCACTGTTTTTTTTTTTTTTTTTTTTTTTTGAGACAAGGTCTCTCTCTGTGTCACCCAAGCAATGGGTGACAATGCAATGGCTCTCTGGCCCAATGCAATGGCCAAATCTCAGCTCACTGCAACCTCCACCTCCAGGACTCAAGCAATCCTCCTGCCTCAGCCTCCTGAATAGCTGGGACTACAGGTGTGCACCACCATGCCTGGTTAATTTTTGTATGTTTTGTAGAGATAGCGTCTCACTATGTCGCCTAGGCTGGTCTTGAACTCCTGAGCTCAAGCCATATGCCTGCCTTGGCCTCCCAATATGCTGGGATTATAGGCATAAGCCACCACTCCAAGCCTTTTTCTTCATCTTATGGAAACTGTCTTGCCTATTTATTACTGGCTTCCTTTTTTCTTCTTCTGGAACTACTATTACATGTTAGGCCTCCTAGACATATTTCCTAAGTATCTCCCCCAGATTTCCATCTTTTTATATTTTTACTCTGTACTTCAAGAAATGTCTTTGTCCTGATTTCTAGACAACTATTTCAGATTTCAACAGTGAGCATAGCATCTCCTCCCCCAGTTCCTCTACTAAATTATTTATTTGGAATTTTTTCTTAGCTCCAGAGAGCCTCTTTTGTGCAACACTTTTATTTCCTTGGGTGCTCTTATTATTTTTGAATTCAAGATTTCCTTTTTCTTCTCCCAGAAGCTCTATTTCGGTGATTGTTCTGCTGGGTCAGCCCCTCTGGCTCCTGACCCCATTTAAATAGGATGTTATTTTTCCTTTTAGCTCAGTTGGTTCGCTTCTGTTTGCTAGAGAACTCTGTATGGCAGTGGTCTTGCAGGACGCAAGGCAAAGATGGTGTCAAAGTGGCAAGTGGAGGAGCAGGCAGAAAGCCATTGCCCTATTGCAGCAACGGAAGGAAGCCACCCTCTTATCTGGCCTCTCAAGGATCTCCCAGCCTCGATAGCAGGGAAGACTCAGCGAACCTATTAAACTCCGTCTTGATTTTTTGGAGGCCAAGGAGACTGAGTATACTTGTGCTGAGACTGTACTTTCTCCCTGAGACGGCCAAAGTCTCCCCTGGATCCGTGGCTTCCTGGTTCTCCTCTGCCCTCCCAGCCCCAGGGCTTTACAGCTTACCTGTACTCTGTTTTCTGAATTGGGCTTAAGAAAAGCACACAGACCGGAACTGGGTGTGGAAGTGTACCAAAAAATATTCCAGTCACCATCTTCCCAGTATCCCCTTATGTAATTTATAAAAAAAAAAAAAAAAATGCTTTAAAAAAAAAAATTCACAGAAGTGTATACAAGGTAGGATTCTTATAGGGAGGCCAATTTTGTTATTTCTATCATTTCCAAATATTATAAAACAAATATATATAATTTTAATAAATAAGAAAGTGTGGGGCTGGGTGTGGTGGCTCATGCCTATAATGCCAGCACTTTGGGAGGCCAAGATAGGTAAATGGCTTTGAGCCCAAGAGTTTGAGACCAGCCTAGGCAACATGGCAAAACCCCATCTCCACTAAAAATACAAAAATTAGCTGGGTGTGGTGGCAAGTCTCAGCTTCTCAGGAGGCTGAAGTGGGAGGATCACCTGAGCCCAGGGAGGTCAAGGCTGCAGTGAGCTGAAATCGCGCCACTGCACTCCAGCCTGGGTGACAGCCAGACCGTGTCTCAAAAAAAAAAAGAAAGAAAAGAAAGTTTTGTGCTACTATTCATGTTAAAGCCACCAGAAGCTTTTGGTGGCTTAGATCATTTTAAAAATCTAAGCTTATTATTGGCCAAAACATGTCACATGCTTCAAATGAAAAATGTTACTATTATGATATATTTCAGTGAATCTGAATACATTTATAATCCGAATTACTGAATTAAACATTAGGATTAAAATGAGATCCAACAAATATTTCACCATAATATGATACCTTAAATTGTTACATGTGATGATTGACTACAGATGACTGTATGCAGATTTCATGGAATTGTTACAGGTCATGCTGTTAGCAATAGCTCACTTCTACAAATGGCTAATGAAAATTTTCTATTTCAATAGGTGAAACACTATATTGGAAAAATGCCTAACCTGAGGGATAATAATTTCTATGTATTATTAACTTTGAATTTGTTCTTGTCAATTAAAAAAAATATGTGCATGACTTAAAAATTCAACCAGTACAAAAAGGTACACAATGAGAAATAGGCTTATCTCCTGCCCAGACTTCCCAGTCTCCTCAGATCATAACAGTTTCTTGAGTACCACTCCATATATGCATTTAAATATCCTTCTAAAAAATGCAAACATACAGTACACAGAGTTCTGCACCTTGGGTTCTTTTAAGCAACAATATTTCTTGGATATCATTTCATATTTTTGAATGGCTATGTGTAGTCATCCATTTCTGTATAATCAGTAAATATGTTTCACATGTCCCTGACCACCCACAGAGGTCATTTTTTTTTTTAATAATGAAAGCTAACACTTGCATAGCACTTACTATGTACCAGACACCTTCTATGAGGTAAGGATTATTATCATCTCCGGTTTACTGATAAGGAACTGCAGTTCAAGGTTTTACAAACAGGAGAGCCAGAATTCAGAAAAGATTTGATATAATATTCAAGTTTTCATATTTTTACACTTTAGAGATGTGTTTAGTCATTATTATTCTCCTGTATTGAAAAAGATACCCCAAAGTGACTATTTGTCTTGTACCAACTGCTGCTATTTCTGACATGATTTATTACAGTTTCCCTAAGCAGGATTCCTTTCCACTTTCATATATCCTCTTTTGCCTGGTTTGTAATAGGCCAGCGCCCTCATTCTGCCCTGCAAAAGGCCCAACTCCTGAAGACCCTAGCAGTGCTTCTATTTGTCAGGCCATTTCCTTTTCTATAGCTTCAGAGACTACATCATATACATGATGTGTATATAACAGGTCCTCAGAAAACATCGTTTTGTCCACGTCGTTTTGTTGTAATGTTGGTAGGGGGAAAAAAATAAATTCCCAGAAGGGCCACTGTCCATGTAGAGTTTGCACATTCTCCCCATGTCTGCATGAGTTTTCTCCGGGTAGCTTGGTTTCCTTCCACATTCCAAAGATGTGCATGTTAGGTGAATTGGAATGTCTACATGGTCCCAGCTTGGGATGGCGGCCTGGACAGGGCTGGTTTCTGCCATGAGCCCTGAGCTACCTGGATAGGATCGGGCCACCTGTGACCCTGAACTAGAATAAGTGGGCTGGAAAAGCAATGGATGAATGAATGAATGCAAATGGTTGTAAAATAAACATGCTTAAAGTCTACTGTAATCATACAAATGCATGACAATAAATGATGCCATCTGAAGGTGCTCATTGAGCCTGCCATATTGGTTGTTTTTGAACTGCCTGGTGGTAGGAGGTGCTCCTAACAATTTTCACTTTGTAAACTTTTATTCCTTGATTTAACCCCCCACCACTATATCAATATCATTCATTGATTCACCAAAAGTTGGGTAAATAATTATCTTACTTGTTTTTATTGATCTTTCTTAAATATATATATAGAGAGAGAGCTCACATTTATTTCAGTGTTTAATATTAGAAGTGTCTTGGGTCTTTGTTTAGAAGTTTGGTGATATTTTTGTGATAAAAATATGTGTTGTAGGAACTTAACTCTTGTTTATATCAATTAGCCTATGGTAAAATTGGGGTTTTTTGGTGGTTTTTTTGAGACAGAGTCTTACTCTGTCACCCAGGCTGGAGCGCAGTGGCATAATCTCAACTCACTGCAACTTCCGCCTCCCAGGTTCAAGCAATTCTCCTGCCTCAGCCTCCCGAGTAGCTGGGATTACAGGTGCGCACCTCCACGCTGGGCTAATTTTTTATTTTTAGTAAGACAGGGTTTCACCATGTTGGCTAGGTTGGTCTCAAACTCCTGACCTCAAGTGATCTGCCTGCCTCGGCCTCCCAAAGTGTTGCGATTATGGGTGTGAGGCCACAGCGCCTAGCCTAACTGTGTTTTATTACATGTTGTTTTGCTTAAAGTCGAAGTTTCCAGGAAGCTATCCACATTAAGTGAGAACTTACTGTACGTAGACGCTCTTCTCATAGGCTAGTGGGTGTTAGACTAACTATAAGTCAAAGTAAATTTGAATAGCCATTATCTCTCAGTCAGGGGCTTGTTTTCATCGTGTTTTGCAGCCTCCTTGAGTGAAGAACAGCTGAGCTGGTTTCAGTGTCAAATGGAGCCTTGATGGTGACTCCAAGGTTAGAGTAAGATGAAAGTCATCACTCTTTCCTGCCCTGCTCCCAAGACAGACATCACTAATCAATCCCTGCACTCTATACTGCTGAGATCTGATTAGGTTTCACTGTATTCTCAATACAGTGTTCTAGGAAACCACTCCCAAGTGACCCTCTATATCTACATAGTCTAAGATTATGCTATACCAGTTTTAGGCCAAATCACAAATGAAGCAAATTGCATTCTTATATATTGGCATTTCCTTTTCATTATACATAAAATGATTCAAATACTTTGCTTTTATTACCTCTCCTATTTTTCAAACTTTATTTTTGATGGGTGTAATATTATTACTTTATTTTATTTAGTCTCTAAACATGGACAATTTGTCTTTTCAATTATAGAATGCTTCTAAGTGTATTAACAACGACTACTATTCAAAACAGGGATCTCTGAAGAACTAAAAATTAAGACAAAATAACCACTACTACAGTTTAGTCACTGAGTTCTCTTATTTAATCCAAATACATCTATTTAAGTGACTTGTCTGTCTGTAATCAGGGCTTTGCTGAGTTCACTGACTGAAATTATCTGTGAAGTCTCAGAAATGCAGTTACAAGAGTATCAAGTGGTAGCTGCACTTGCTGTGAAATAATATTGTGCAATTTTATATCTTACAAAGATGTAAAAACTTTTGTTTACTCTAAGTATATGACTAACCATCTATACCCTAGATTCTGGACACTAGAAGATAATGTGTCAGCCTAAAAAGGTAAATAAATATTAGTTTATATTTTATTGTGATTGAAGTGGAAACAAATCTATGTTACAGGAGTATATTTATTTAACTTTTAACAAGAGGCCCATGGTCTAGGGAATGCTGGCTCATGAGACCCTAGTTTGCCTTACAGAGGCGCTTCCTCTAGAATGCACTTTGCCAAAATAAAAAGTTGAAGATTGACCATGGGCAACAGAGAAAGAGCTGGGCTTTGGAATCAGTCAATCACTGCTCAGTCTTTACAGGAGTATATTTATTTAAGTTTTAACAAGAGGCCCATGGTCTAGGGAATGCTGGCTCAGGAGGCCCTACTTTGCCTTATAGTGGAACTTCCTCTGGAAGGCACTTTGCCAAAATAAAAAGTTGAAGATTGACCATGGGCAACAGTAGAAAGAGCTGGGCTGTGGAATCAATCTATCACTGCTCAGTGTCTTACTAGTTATATGATGCTGAGCAAGTTATTATTATTCTAGAGCCTCCATTCCTTTATCTGTGAGATGGAACTAATATCCCCTAACTTAAAATGATGATGTCATAAAGATTAAAAGTAGGTATATTTTTTAAAAGACAGGGCTTTATTGGTTGCTCATGAAGTTTTATTACTGCTGTTTTTGTTAGAATTGAAGCTGAGAAGACAGTGCTGCACAGGCCGGGGTCTGAGAAGTGACCTTCCAGGGTTAATTACCAAAAAGTCTACAAAGCTAAATTGAGTGATAGGCCTCCTATCCAGTTCAGATCTCTGACTCAGGATTTCAGACCCCCACATTGGCTTGTTCCTTCCAAGTAGCCATGATTCCCCAAATGCTGATACTTGGGATACATGTACAAACATTTATTTCCATTCTGTCACCCAGCTGTCTACTGATACTTCTCTGCTACTCCAGCAACTGCAATTGCTCACACTGTCTTTGCGCTTTATTCTCTTTGTAGCTTCTCCACTACCTGAAATTACATTCTAAGCTTACAGGTTAGCTTGCTCATTATTTAACTCCACCATTAAAAGTATAAATTTCAAGAGGGAAGGCAATTTGTGTCTGTTTTGTACCACTTGATCCTCAGTGCCTAGAAAAGTGACTGGAACATACAGTGAATTCAATAAATACTTGTTAAATGAATAAATAGCTTAAATAATGTATTCACTCTGTGAAGCTAAACACAAAACTCAGTGTTCATTCAAGAACTATTAAACAATTCACTTACACAAAAATATTTTTGGGCAATGTTGATTTTACTAAAGATTTTGTATAGAAAATGGAGAAAGGATTTATACTGGCACTCTTCATTAAAAATTGCTCAACTTTATAGGTAACAAAAAGAATGCAAATTAAAAGTGCACCAAGAATCCTGAGGTATTGGAGGCTATGAGGAGTGAACAGAACTTCTGCTACAGATTAGAGTGTGGAGGAGGGAGATGCCAGGCACAAAACCCAAGTGCCTGACATGAAATATCAAAGTGAGAAAGGTATTTATGTGGGAGGAGGCCAACAGTGTGGGACTTGTTACCTACAGGGATGTTGATGAAATATGTAAGTACATTAAGAATAACATGAGCCAGGACTTCCACTGTGAGAAAAGAGTGTTAAAAATATGGAATGGGAGAAAATTAGAATGGATCTGGTGATGTTGGCTAGGAGTTGACAGAATACACATCAACTAGTAGTTGTTTATATATGGAGATAAGTAATTACCAATGTAAACATGTATCTGTTTACTAAGAGGGCCTTGGAAAAGACACACCCCAATAGCCAGCAACACACATAGCACTCAGGCTTCTTTTTTTTTCTTTTTCCTTTTTTTCTTTTTTTGAGACAGAGTCTCACTTTGTTGCCCAGGCTGGAGTGCCATGGCACGATCTCGGCTCACTGCCAACTCCATCTCCCGGGTCCAAGGGATTCTCCCACCTCAGCCTCCTGAGTAGCTGGGATTACAGGCACCCATCATCATGCCTGGCTAATTTTTGTATTTTTGTAGAGACAGGGTTTCACCCTGTTGGTCAGGCTGGTCTCAAACTCCTGACCTCAGGCGATCCACTCTCCTCAGCCTCCCGAAGTGCTGGGATTACAAGTGTAAACCACCGCACCCAGCCACACTCAGGTTTCTAAATGTCATTCTCCATTAAAACATTCCTTGAAGAAATTGCTGATTCCAGGTCTAGTGCAGGACAAGTATAAGATGAGCGTAGAATCTCCCTTTAGTCAAGAAAGCAAGGAAGTTCTGACAGAATGATAGAGATAAATCAAAAGAGCGCAGGAGCCAGTTTGAAGGAGCTCCCACCAAACAAATCTGGGACAGTTTGAACATCAAGATAAACAATGACAGGAACGGATTATGACTATTGATTATTATAGAAACCTATTAGTACATAGTGATGTAACCAAAAGAACCAATTTATCAACTTAATTTTTAATGCCAAAGTATGTATTACATAACTTCAAAGTACCCTACCACAAACACTTATTAATTACAAAGGAAAAAAAGACTAAGTTAGAGTGGAGAATCCTGGCACTCACCACCCTAGTCAAATGATCAGAGTGAACTATCATCAGTAGTAGGATAAAGCAAAATCATGAACCACCTGATAGGTTGCCAGAAGAACAAGGCATCTCTTCTGTCATATTTTTGCCAAAGATATGCAATCTGAATTGAGTTCAAGGAAATGTCAGGTAAACTCAAATTAAGGGACATTTTACAAATGTCTGGTCTATCATCTTTAAATGTAGCAAGGTCATAAAAATGAAGGAAAGCAGAAGGAACTGTTTCAGATTAAAGGAGATTGAAGAGATAGGGCAACAGCTAAGCACAACTTATGATTCTTGACTGGATACTTTAGCTATAAAGGACATGTTAGGGACAACAAGCAAACTGTGAATGGAGTCTGAACTTCATTTGATGTCAGTAACATATCAAAGCTAATGTCCTGATATTGATGGTTTCACAGTTGATCCTCCATATCTACAAGTTCCACATCTGTAGAATTAACCAACTGTGGATTGAAAAATATTTGAAGAAAAAAATAAAAATAACATAAAAACAATACAGTATAACAACTATTTACATAGCATTTACATTGTATTATATATCTTAAGTAATCTAGAGATGATTTAAAGCAAGCTTGTCCAACCCATAGCCTATGGGCCACATGTAGCCCAGGATGGCCTTGAATGCAGCCCAACACAAATTCGTAAACTTTCTTAAAATATTATGAGTTTTTTTGCAATTATTTTTTAGCTCATCAGCTATCATTAGTGTATTCTGTGTGTGGCCCAGGACAATTCTTCTTCCAATGTGGCCTAGGGAAGCCAAAAGATTGGACACCTCTGGTTTAAAGTATACAGGAGGATGTCCATAGGTTTTATGCAAACATGACACCATTTTATATACGGGACTTGAGCATCTGAGGGAGGATCCTGGAACCAATCCCCCATAGATACCAAGGGAAGACTGTAGTTTGAATATGTAGGAGAATGTGCTTGTTTATAACATATATAACTTAAGGTATTCCGGGGTACAAGGATACCATGTTGGCAACTTACTCTTAAACAGTTCCACAGGGGAAATGTTCTTTGTACTTGCAACTTTTGGATACCTTTGAAGTAGCTTCAACATTTTTTGATATTAAACTTAAAAAACTAAAAATTAAGATATCATTTGTTACCTATCAGATTTGTGGAAATGTAAAAGTTTAACAATACACTGTATTGGCAAGGCCGTGGGCAAATAGACCCTTTTTTTTTTTTTAGATATGGTAGCTCTCTGTCAACCAGGCTGGAGTGCAGTGGCGCTCCAGTGATCATAGCTCACTGAAGCCTCAAACTCCTGAGTTTAAGGGCTCCTCCCACCTCAGCCTTCCAAAGAAATGGAATTCCAGGTGTGTACCCCCATGTCTGGCTAATTTTTTAAAATTATTTAAAACCTTGCTGTGTTGCCCAGTCTGGTCTCAAACTCCTGGGCTGAAGAAATCCTCCTGCCAAAGTGCTGGGATCATAGACATGAGTTCCAGCACCCAACCCAACACTCATTTATTTATTTTGAGGATATAAATCAGCAGAACTCCTTAGGAGGGAAATGTTTATTAATATTACAATAGCATATGTCCTTGATCAACAACACCACTACTGGGAATTTACCCTATGGGTATGCATGCACTAATGAAAAATAAGATCTGTATAACATTACCCATTTTAATATTGTTGCAAATGCAAATAATCAGGAAAAAAAGTTCATAAATAGGTTAAATTATGATACATTGATAAAATGGAATAGAAGGGGGTGATGAAAAAGAATTAGAAAACTCTAGTCATAGGAAAGGTGTCCAAAATATATAGCATAGTGAAAAAATTTAAGGTACAGAACAGTATATACAATATGCTAAATTAAGTGTCAAAAAGGCAGAGAAAAATAAAAAGCAATATGCATGTTTGCTTATATTTGCATAAAGAAATTCTAGAAAAGTGTATAAGAAAACAGTATCAGTGGTTACTTGGTGGATGGACAAGTGAGAGCAGTGAGGCCCCAGGATGGTAAGGAGACTTTTTGGCCCACATTTTTATACTTCTGTTAAAATACGGATCTGTATCATCTATTCACAATATTAATTTTGCAAATCTCTCATTAGACATTTTTGTTTCCCAAATTCTTTCCTTTAACCAAGCAGCTACTTACCGTTCCTCCCCACATAAATGATCCAGCAAGCTGGCCCTCATTTCTTTTCTCAGTATTCCCCCAGAATCTCACCCTCCATTCTCCTCACAAATATCCAGCAACACAGCCCTGTGCCAAATGCTACCTCCAAACCTATTTATCAATCTTTAAGGAAATGAACAAAACACAGGCTCCTAATTGAAAGGCAATCTGTCCTGATTGGTTGGGGATAGGTTGAGGGGTAAAGGAGAACTACCCACAAGCAGTTTATTAATGCTTTTTTTCTAAATACAATACATACAATCTTTGCCAAAGAGAAACTCTGATGAATGAGATTTGTTCCACCTCAATGAAGCACTCATTTACTCATGAGTGGTGCCCCTCTATCCACACACAAAGTTTTATCCACCCTAGGACCCTCTCCTGCTTTTCATTTTGGTGGGTCCTGATCTGCATGTACCACCATCCTTCTTAACTAATGCTAAGCTAAGCTGCATCTGTCTCTAAATAGGCCAAAGGCACTGCCCAAATTTGGAGAAACATTTAAGAACTAGACAAAGCTGAGAATTTTTGGCTCAAATTCAAGATGAGAAGGATAAACAAACCCTGCCCAAATGGAATCCAGTTTGATGTATTTTCCTGCCTTTCTATGTTTTTATATTTCCCAAATTACCTCTGATGAAATCTACTGTATCATTTCATCTTATAAAAGCAAACAAGTTTATATTTACAGTTAATAATTTTATTTCAATGCATGCTAGTTTTTAATTTTATTTGCCATGAGGTGTCATAAATCTCCACTATGGGTTGACTAATCTGCTCCATGGACCACACATGTACCAAAGAACTGTGGGAACCAGAGATGGTCAGAATACAATCTCACACAATTTTATACCTTTATTTTACTCACTGTCAAGAATACAGAAGAGGCCAAGCACAGTGGCTCACACCTGTAATCCTGGCACTTTGGGAAGCCAAGGAGGATCATTTCAGCCCAGGAGTTCGAGACCAGTGTGGGCAACATAGTGAGACTTCATCTCTGTTTTTTAATAATTTAATTTAATTTTAAAATAATACAAAAGAGCCCGGGGAAAGGATTGCAGTATATTAGGGATCAGTGGACATCAACAGTAGAAAGTGAAGTCTTCTGACTTGATATTTCAAAACAATGCTAATAATAATGATCCTAAACATTTTAGCAATGCATTTCAGAACCTTCTATAGGCTATGTCCCATTTGATTTCCATAATTTGAAGTGGATATAATTATCCCCATTCTATCAGTCAAGAAATGAGGACTCAGATGATAACGAATTTTTCCAAATCACACAATGAAGAAGCAGCAAGTCTGCAAGGTGCCTAAATTAGGCTTATCTTCAATGATCTGAGTAAATCTGTATGATTATTAAGTTTAATGATTCTATTAGTAATGGGTATTTCCAAGTTCAAATGAGTTTAAAATTTTATAAGGCTATCTAATGCCTCGAGAACATTGTCTGTGGAGGCTGGGAATTCTACAAAATAGGAGCTAAAAAGGTTAATTTATTCCGACAGAAGGATGATTAACACTAGGTAAGATTACCTATCTCTAATTAACCCAGTCCATTATTGAGTTCTTAAGAAGGATATGGATAGCAAAAATGTCACTCAGAAAAAATTCAGCTGAGAAAGTTTGAAGACAGTACTGCACTGGGAACGATAATCGTTATATTTGTTAGCCATTGGGTATGCTTAAAGTCATTTTCATATTTAAGCCAGAACCTAAAATACTTCTTTACTCAAACCTCTTTAAGGGAACTATGAGGCTTAAGATTAACAAATACATTTTAGCATTAACTTAAATTTAAAAACTGCCTATCAAAAGTTTTAAAAGGAAATCTGTTTTTTTTTAATTAATCCCAAATCTGCTTATATATAAAGGCCTTCTAATAAAAATCGTTAAACATTTTACTGAGTTATGTTCTTGACCAATGATTTCAAGATAGGCTTAACCTCTCTCCCTCACTCTGACACCTATGTTATACCTACTGTGTTCTGACAGAATGTAAAACAAAACAACTATAATATTATTCATTAATAGTACTTTTGGGGATCTTGAAAAGTTAACGCTAGTTTAAAGTTTCCTAACTTAAAAATCTTAAGCATTGAAAGGATCTGGTTTACCATATCCTGTTGGTTAGAGTTTGTTTTTTGCTTTTCATTATAGACCACAGTATCAAATAAGAATGTATATCATTTAATTTAGTTTTACCAGGCATGGTGGCTCACGCCTGTAATCCCAGCACTTCAGGAGGCCAAGGCGAGCAGATCACTTGAGGTCAGGAGTTTAAGACTAGCCTGGCCAATATGGTGAAACCCTATCTCTACTAAATATACAAAAATTAGTCTGGTGTGGTAGCAAGTGCCTGTAATCCTAGCTACTGGGGAGGCTGAGGCACGAGAATCACTTGAATCTGGGAAGCAGAGGTTGCAGTAAGAAGAGATTGCACCACTGCACTCCAGCATGGGCAACAGAGCAAGACTTCATCTCGAAAAATTAAATTAAATAAATAATAAACTGTTAAAAGGGATTTTTTTCTGTTGTCTTGGAATTGTTATTTTGACTGAAAAAATGACGATAAAAAGTCACAAAGATTCTAGGCTATTAAAGGCCTCTCTAACCACTGGGCCGGAAACCTCTCTGAGGGCTTACTCAGATGCAAAGGAACTACCTCTGCTATTCCCAATCAACATTTCAGCCCTGAGTGAGTGAGCAGGAAAATATTTTCCCTCAACCCACTAGAAGCCAAGTGAAGAGGGAGTTTCAAAGGAATACAGAGTGGGAGTGCTTGCACAGAGGAAAGACTGACAGCTACTACCTAGATGAATACTTACAGAGTTGGGAACCTAGACTCACCCCAAGCCTGCCTTCAAAGTTCACTAAGCCAAGTGAGCGAGTCTGTGGGAGAAACTGACATGTGTCTTTTGGAATTTGGAAGCATATCTAAACATCAAGAATTGCGCCTGATTCTTTCCTGAAGATTTTGAAGAAGGAAGACTTGCAGACAAATCCCAGAAAAGTGGAATTTTTAAAAAAGACCATATCGTGAGGCGCTTTAAAAGAAGGTGGAGAAAACATCCATCTCATTCTAGGTTTCCTTATTTTTATGGACTGAACGTTTCTGTCCCCCAATCCCCAAAAATTGACATGCTGAAATCCTAATCCCCAATATGATGGTACTAGTAGGTAGAGCTATGGGGAGGTAATTAAGTCATGAGAGTAGAGTCCTCATGAATGGGATTAGTACCCTTATTAGAAGAGACATGAGCTTGCCCTCTCTGATGTCCAACATCTAAAGACACAGCAAAAAGATGACCATCTACAAACCACAAAAAGTACTCCCACCAGACATGGGATCTGCAGACACCCTGATCTTAGAATGCCAGCCTTCACAACTGTGAGAATAAACATTTGTTGTTTAAGCCACTCAGTCTATGGTTTTCTGTTATAGCAGTCCAAACTGACTAAAACATTCATTTACCAACAGGTGCAGAGGAGGACTTTCAAGTTTGACTCAATTTGAAGGAATATAAAGAAGGTAAGAGAAGACCAGGCGCTGAGGATCATGCCTATAATCCCAGCATTTTGGGAGGCGAAGGTGGGCAGATCATGAGGTCAGGAGTTCGAGACCAGCCTGGCCAACATGATGAAACCCCATCTCTACCAAAAATACAAAAAAAAAAAAAAAAAAGAAAATTAGCTGGGCATGGTAGGGTGCACCTGGAATCCCAGCTACTCCAGAGGCTGAGGCAGGAGAATCTTTTGAACCTGGGAGGCGGAGGTTGCAGTGAGCCAAGAATGTGCCACTGCACTCCAGCCTGGGCAGCAGGGCGAGACTCCATCTCAAAAAAAAAAAAAAAAAAAAAGAAAGGAGGAGAAAAGCTCAAGCCCTGGGGTAAACTACGCACACCAAAGGCAAAACTAAAGGGCGACATGGGCCTCTCTCTCTGCAGGCATCCTCAGTGATACAGTGAATCAAGATGAAGCTAAACAATCCTAAAAATTGCACCAAGTTATAAGGAGACCACCAACAGCAATAAAATCATGCGAAGTCTTGAGGGGAAGGACACTGCCTCATCTCCAAAAAGCAACCCCACCATCTCTAATATTCCTCCTCCCTGACAAAGGGAGAGGTACTAGTCAGATACTAATAAATGGAGCTGAGGAGATTATATTTGAATCAGACTTAAGATTGAATTTTTACACTGGAGTGAAATTAGTTTGGCTTTGCTTTGTGTTTTTAAAAACTAAAAACGATGAGAAAGTTGTGGAATGTGACCAAGAAACTGTCTTGGGAGACTCTCTACAAAGTGCTGTTGGGAATTGTGATTGGAGGAAAAACAAACATTATTGTATTACTATCTACTAAGCAGAATGCACTCAATAATACTGGTTATACTAACATGTTGACTTTCTAAAGCAGGCTGGGAGGGGTGTGTTTTCGGGGAAAAGTTATATACAGTCTTCATAATAGTAGACAATGGGAAAAAAACAACAACAAAACCAAAGTGAAATATGGGGCTTATGGAAGCATATTTCAAAATAAGTTTAAAACTATATTCATATTTGATTGTATTACATAAGTTGAAGACACAAACTTATCTATATCTTTCCCAAAAGGAGACATTTTTAGTACTATAAACCTTGGCTGTGTATATGATCTTAGTTTTCAAAGCACCGTTTCATACTTTTACTTATGAGCAAGAGAACAAACTCGCATTTCATATCCACCGTGTACACGACATAATCTAGACCATAGAAAATGTTCAGACAGTGATTTTCAAATTAATCTATCACTTCCTACCTACTTCTGCCCTTTGCTATTATATATAGCAATATTTTGGTCATTAATTCATATTAATTGAAGATCAGAGAAGGTGGATAAATTACTTTTACAACATTCATGTATTATTTTGTAATTCAGAAAAATTAAACTTTAAAAAGAATTTGCATTTTATTCAATGTCTCCCTCTTCATACCAACTCATGCTTTAATTTGCATAAGCTCAGTACCCACACACAAAATCTACAAATGCTGAGCATCTGTTGGTTTTGCCAGCGGTGCTTCCATTCTCCTTCTTCTGTAAACAGCATCTCTGTTTTCCTTTGAGGAACTTCCCAAACTCCATTTCGTATACTCTTTTTTGGGTTTGTTTTGTTTTTGCTTTTGTTTTTGAGATGCAACCTCACCCTGTCACCCAGGCTGGAATGCAGTGGCATGATCTCAGCTCACTGCCACCTCCACCTCCCAGATTCAAGTGATTCTCATGCCTCAGCCTCCGAGTAGCTGGGATTACAGGTGTGCACCACTAAGACCAGCTAGTTTTTGGATTTTTTTAGTAGAGATGGGGTTTCACCATGTTGGCCAAGCTGGTCTCGAACTCCTGACCCCAGTGATCCACCCACCTCAGCCTCCCAAAGTGCTGAGATAACAGGCGTAAGCCACCGCACCTAGCCAATTTCATATAGTCTTGATGGAATAGTCAATCTCCTGCCCACGAGGGTGGGCACAAAATCTAAGCAAGACCACTTAAACCGTAACCTTTCTTCTCAGTATTTGAACCCTAAGCAGTAACAAGAATGTACAAATAGTAGAACTAATTTTTCCCAGTAGTGATACTGAAGGTGTCCATTACTTTCAAAACCTTGGACGCCAAAGCTGCAATAGTTTCTATATCTCTGAAGCATGATTTTTTCTTCAGACTGAGTTTTAAATCTGTGAGCTACCTGATATATTTATAACAAATTCCACTTTCCAACCTCCACTTCACTCTTAAGTTAGAGTTGGTTTCTGATTGTTCAAGACCAAACCACACAAAAACCTTTGGGATAGGACATGACCCATCATCTACTGTCCTTCTTCCAGATTCTATCTCTTTACTTTCCTAATAGTTTACAGAACTGTTCAACATTTCAACATCCATTTCCTTCCATTTAAGCTCTCTCTAGTCAATATCCTCAACTCACTTGTCCTTGGTCTTTCTACTTAATTGTTTGCCTAATAAAAAAACTGACATATCCACTCCCAGCCCTGGGGGCTGCTGGAGAAAACCTGACAGTCATTAGGGTTGGTGTCTCAATTCATTTTCAGTTTCTATTCTCAGTTAGGTTTTCCATAGTGATCAGAAGCCTTTCTGGTTTCCTGCTCATTTCACTTCTCATTCTCCACAGGATTTTCAGAATTCTCTTCAATCTCCTTAATCTCCAACTAGATCACTCCTTTTCAGAAATGTTTGCACAAAGTAAGTAAAAGCCATGGGATGGAAATTCACTCTTCTTGCGGCCAGAAGACTCTCAAACCAAGTTGTATTCAAGCCATTCTTCTCTCCCACTCTGAATTTAAGTGGGAATGCAGTCTAAGACTAATCCTCAGAATTGTGCTCCAGACCCTATCCCTTTCTTCCTTCTGAGAGAAGTGGTTTTATCAATTATTCTATCTCTTCTGTATCTTTAACCTCACTGTCTAGTTTGGCTCCAAGGCAATTACAGGTAAATATGATGAATGCCATCCTTTTTCATCAAAAACTCTTGAAGGAGTCTCCTTTTAGCTACTGCTTTATTATTCTTTTCTCATTCTCTACTAAATTACAGTGGTATCTACTCAGTATGTAAAGGATGGTGATAGAGACAAGGAGGCAGCCAAGGGTCCCCCGGCAAAATCTCACCTTCAAGACTAAAACAGTCTGAGGTTGAAAAACTGGACTGCCAGTCCCAGTGAGAGACAGGACTAGCTGGATTTCCTAGGCTGACTAAGAATCACTAAGCCTAGCTGAGAAGGTAACTGCATCCACCTTTAAACACGGGGGCTTGCAGCATAGCCCATACCCAACCAGTCAGAGAGCTCACTAAAATGCTAATTAGGCAAAACAGGAAGTAAATAAATAGCCAATCATCTATTGCCTAAGAGCACAGGGCAGGGACAGGATCAGGATATAAATCCAGGCATTCGAGCCGGCTAGGGCAACCCCCTTTGGGTCCCCTCCCTTATATGGGAGCTCTGTTTTCACTCTATTTCACTCCATTAAATCTTGCAACTACACTCTTCTGGTCCATGTTTTGTTATAGCTCGAGCTGAGCTTTCACTCACCGTCCACCACTGCTGTTTGCCTCCATCACAGACCCGCCGCTGACTTCCATCCCTCCAGATCCAGCAGGGTGTCCGCTGTGCTCCTGATCCAGCGCAGCGCCCACTGCCACTCCCCATCAGGCTAAAGGCTTGCCATTGTTCCTGCACAGCTAAGTGCCTGAGTTCATCCTAATCGAGCTGAACACTAGTCACTGTGTTCCATGGTTCTCTTAAGTGACCCATGGCTTCTAATAGAGCTATAACACTCACCGCATAGACCAAAATTCCATTCCTTGGAATCCGTGAGGTCAAGAACCCCAGGTCAGAGAACATGAGGCTTGCCACCATCTTGGAAGTGGCCTGCCACCACCTTGGCCCCCCACCACCCCATAACACCAGAGACTCTCTGACTGGCCTATGCACTGGGAGGATGGAGTGGATCCTTAGGACAAGGAGTCTGGTCTCTCCTGTTCCTGGGTGGTAACCTGGGATTCAATCAGTGAGGTGGAGAGCCTGTTGGCAGGACCCAGTGAATTCCATTCCTCACCCTTCTGTGTGTCTGTGAGCCTAATCTTTCCTCGTTATGTGACAAGAACCAATACTTTTCCTACAACACTGGGGCACAGGAAAAGGGGGAGTGGGAGCAGTGTGTAAGCAAAGCCCACCTGATACAGGGTTCAGAAGGCACCACACAAAGGCCAGTCCGGCATGGAGAGGTCCAGCCTGCATAGGGTGAGGATGCATCCACTAGAGGGGCAGTCTGAAACAGGGTGGCAGAGCCTAGGTAGGGAAAGAGGGCATCCACATTCAAGGGAGGATGACAGTGGAAACAGGAGATTGATCACATGCAGGGGGGTCGATCTAATAAGTCAATATGACAAGGCCAGTGGAAGCCTGGTTTCTCAGTGTCAGAAAGGTTACCTATATGGAAAGGGAGAAAATTGGAACAAACCCTGAGGTGTCAGATTAGAATTTATGGTATCACTATACACTCATGGTTTTACAGATAGAGATAGAGATAGAGAGAGAGACAGACAGAAATATAGATGCAATTTTCAACTGTGTGTCTATATATCCATATGTGTGTGTGTGTGTATATATATATGATAGCTCTCTCCACTGGGGACAGCCTGAAAGTACCACACTCTCAAAGCAAGGTGTATACCTAGTGCTCCTTCAAAGACTCAGGGCTAACTTGGAGAAATGGCTGATTCCAGGGCTAGGCAGGAGAATTACAAGATGAGCTTGTTAAGTACAAGAAGTACAGGAGAAGTATAAGAAGAGCTTGTTTCATGTGCCAGAAAAAAAGAAGATAGTTGAAATATGATGGAGATATGTCATAAGCCACTTTAAAGGGATTTCTACTAGCTAACTTGGGCACAATTTGAAGATCAAGATAAATAATAAATTAAGGCTCATATTACTCAATGGTCATATAAATAAACAAACAAATAGAAAGTTTGATAAGAAATGGGATACTTGCAAAGTTTCAAAAAACTACCATACAAAATACTTAAAAATTCCCTAAGGTCAGGGTGGGGAACCAAGTAGTTGAGAATTCGGACAGACACATCCTTATTCAAATGATCATTAGTAATGGGACAAACCAAAATTGTACATTATCTGATAGGAATCAGTGAGGAGAAAATAGCATCACTTTTGAAGCGTTCCTATCAAAATCGAATCATTCAGCCTTTTTCAGCTGAACCCCAGCACATAGTGACCATTTGCTCAACTCTCTCAAGAATGGCATATAATTAATGCCATTCTAAATGTATTTTTAAAACTTAATTATTTCATCCAATACATGCTATGGTAGTTAACCGTGTCTGGCAACTTGACTGGGCCCCAGGATGCCCAGATATCTAGCTAAAGGTTATCTGGTTATGTCTGTGAGGGTGTTTCTGGAAGAGACTGGCATTTGGATTGGTGGACTGAGTAAAGCAGATGGGCCTCCCCAGTGTAGGTGGGCATTATGTAATCCCCTGAGGGCCTGAAGAGAACAAAAAGATGGAGGATGTTTCAATCTGCTTTCTGATTGTTCGCACTGGTATGTGGATCTATTTCTCTCCTTAGCACTCCTGAATCTTAAGACTTGTTCTGAACTCAGACTTGTATTAGGTTGGTGCAAAACTAATTTCGATTTTTGCTATTACTTTTAATTAAAAGTAAATTAGTTTTACTAGTTTTGCACCAACCTAATACTAAATTACACCACAAGCTTCCTGGATTTCCAGTTTGCAGACAGCAGATCATGGGACTTCTCAGCCTCCATAACGTCATGAGCCATTTATTTGTTATTTTTTAATAAATAAATTAATTCCGTTTTTTCTAGAGAACTCACTAATACAGATTTTTAAGGGTGTTAAGGCTTAATTCTCACCCAGAACCATGGCTGAAAAAAAAAAACAAAAACAGGTTGAATTGTACACAGAGGTACAATCTACAAAATATCTGGTCTTCAAAAGGGTCAAGATCATCAAAGACCAGGAAAGGTTATATTGCTGCTCCCAACAGAGGGAGACTAAAAAGGCCTGAAAACTATATGTAACAGGTGATTCTAACCTGGATCCTTTTGCTCTAAAAGAGAGTATTGAGACAACAGACAAAACTTGATTGGGATTTGAGTATTACATGGTAGTAATGTCTAACGTTAATGACTTGATTTCCATGGTTGTACTATGGCTGTGAAAGCACAGTCTTTACTGGCAGTGAAGCATCATACTGGCAACTTACTTTCAAATGGTCCAGGAAAAAAAGTCTTCTGTACTGTACCTGCAAATTTTCTGTACATTTTGTATTGTTTCAAAATCTTAAAAATATAAAACTGAAATTCATCATCATCCTCCTTCCCCATGTTCCACATCTCAGTGAGGAACTCCACCATTTAGCAAGTTGCCTAGGCCAACCAGTATCATCTTTGATTCCTCTTACCTCTAACATTCAATTAACACCCTTCCTCCAAACCCATATTCAATTACACACCAAGATCTGATTATTTTACCTAATTATTTCATTATTTAAAAAAATAATTTTAGGTCAGGCATGGTGGTTCATGCCCGTAATCCCAGCACTTTGGGAGACCAAGGAGGGCAGATGACAAGGTCAGGAGTTCGAGACCAGCCTGTCCAACATGGAGAAACCCTGTCTCTACTAAAAATTCAAAATTAGCCAGGCACAGTAGTGTGTGCCTGTAATCCCAGCTATTCGGAAGGCTGAGGCAGGAGAATCACCTAAACCCAGAAGGCAGAGGTCACAGTGAGCCAAGAAAACACCACTGCACTCCAGCCTGGGCAACAGAGCAAGACTCCATCTTGGAAAAAAAATAAAAATTAAAAAATTGAAATAATAATAATTTTAAAAATTAAAAAATATATATAAGATTGTTTTGAAATCATATATATTTTAGTGACCAGGGTTTTGCATACCTCACTACTGAATTTACCAAACCTATGAATAAAGAAGTGCCTCTACACAGAAATGTTTTTAGATATTTTAATTTCTAAGAAGGACATCGTGTGTGTGTGTGTGCGCACGCGTGCATATATATATATATAAAATATATATTTATATATAACAAAATATTCAGTAATCAAGACCTTTGAAATAAACCTTTCTATTATCTAGATGCAAATTGTTCAGAATACTTTAAATGTCAGCTATATAAGCTATATACTATGTTAAAAACACAGATAAACAACATTACAAATTTCAATTAGCTTCCTCTCAGGTATTTTGCTTTTTGCTGTGGTACACAATTGCACTTTTCCTTAGGTCCAATTAAAAGCAGGCTGAAAGATTCCTTGTTCATCAGTTTTAAATAATGTATCAAGTGTAATATAAGCAGAAAAATGCTAAAAGATAATATATGTTTTTTGTGTGTTTGTTTTTTGAGACAGAGTTTTGCTCTTGTTGCTCAGGCTGGAGTGCAATGGCGCGATCTCGGCTCACCACAACCTCTGAGTCCTTGGCTCAAGCGATCCTCCTGCCTTAGCCTCCTGAGTAGCTGGGATTACAGGCATGTGCCACCATGCCCAGCTAATTTTGTATTTTTAGTAGAGACAGAGTTTCTCCATGTTGGTCAGGCTGGTCTCAAACTCCCAACCTCAGGTGATCTGGCCGCCTCGGCCTCCCAAAGTGCTGGGATTACAGGCATGAGCCACTGCAGCTAGCCCAATATATGTATTTTTAATATTGCTTTTTAACCATAAAACTTTACTTTAGCCTAAGCTAGTAATCCTTATTTACTTTAACTGAAATCAGATACTTACTTCACGATACTGACCCTGTGGCAATCAGCATACATTTATAAAAATGATAGTTTGAATCTAAGTATTATCTAATTCATCAGTCTCATGGTTTTCATGTGGTTATCCAGAAAAACTACTCATCAGTGTCTACAATGATACAATGAAAAATTTCTTAAAGATAACATTCCACTATCAATCTATCGCATATCAATAAACATTTATTGAGTGCATATGTGACAGGCACTATGCTACAAGCTGGAGATATGAAAATGTTTGACATTTGGGCACTAGGTAAGACAAGGAAAGTGCCCTTGAGAGGCTTGGAATATTATGGAAGAGATAATATGTACAAACTATGCATAAAATTGTTAAGGAATAGGATTTTAAAAGGTGCTGTGAACACAAGAGAAACATATAATCCAAACTAAGGGATGGGAAGATAGTTACAGAAGCCTTCTCAGAAGAGGCCATATCTTATTGATAAATAGTGCTATAGTACTTGCTTGTACTATAGCCTAATGATCAAAAACAAAGGTTCAAATCCTACCACCACTATTTACTAGCTGTTTCAGTTTGGGCACATTACTTAATCACCTTAAGCCTGTTTTCTTCTCTATAAAATGGGTATAACAGTATTTACCTCATAGAACTCTTACAAGGACCAAACAGGATAATGAGTGAAAAGCACAGTGACTGCCATAAAATAGGCCATTATTGCAGCTGTTAACAGTATGATGTGATCTCTCTCTCACATGCACACACACCCCAGTCAACAAATAACCTCATGGATTTTGGACTTCTTAGCCAATGTATCCATGTCCTATATACCTATAAAGGAAAAAAAACTGCTTCACTCCACCACCACTTGCCGCTCCTCCCACTCCTCACATCATCTGTTATCAGCCAAGCTTCCCAATCCCCTGAAAAGTTTTCTTGACTTCCTGTTATTACCAGACATGCCTGTCTCATGTTCACTGTTTAATGCGAGCCTAACCACCTGAGGTGTCTCTGGACTATCTAATACGACTGTCTTCTCATCCCTCTCTGTTCCCACATCCACCAGGAGACATCATTGTCTGCCCTTCACTCTCATACTGCTCCCCTGATGGGACTTCCTTAATGATGTTTTGGTAATTTTTATTCAGTCCACTAAACTATCTTTGCAGTTATTCGCCACCACTATCTCCTAACTACTGGCCAATGTTTTATTTCATTTGGGGTGACCAGAAAATTTTAAATAACTCAAATTATGTGCAAATGAACATATGACAACAAAAACATTTACAAAGTAAAATCAAGAATCACTGCAGAGACAGATCAAAATAAAAAAGCAAAGTGTTTAGAACACAGAATCACTAGGGCTTGTGAAAATGAAAAAGGTTACGACTATAAACAGAATTAACAGTATCACCTTCTGTTTTTTCCCATATTATCCTCTTAAGCATCAAGAATCTATGTTACAATCGGCCAGACATGGTGGCTCGCGTCTGTAATCCCAGTACTTTGGGGACGCCTGGACAGGCAGGTCATTTGAAGTCAGGAGTTCAAGGGCAGCTTGGTCAACATAGTGAAACCCATCTCTATTAAAAATACAAAAAATTAGCTGGGCATGGTGGCAGGCGCCTGTAATCCCAGCTACTCGGGAGGCTGAGGCAGGAGAATCTCTTGAACCTGGGCTGCAGAGGTTGTGGTGAGTTGAGACCACCTGCACTCCAGCCTGGGCCACAGGGACAGAATGAGATGAGACTTTGTCTCAAAAAAAAAAAAAAAATCTATGTTACAGTCTTTCCCTGCAACAATCTCCCACTGGGCACTTGTCCATGAAGGGACTCAGTCTTAAAGGTTCTCTTCTTCTTCATTCATTGGCAGAAAGACCCAAAAGATGAGCAAGGCTCAGCCCACTATTCTTACACATTAACTTTCCTGAAGGCTTCTTCCAAGTTTTGCCAAAACAGACCCAAATAATAGCAAAGTAATAAATACAAAAATAAAGCTAAAAGACTTCTTTCTAATCAAATGGTCCACCGGTACAAATAAAGTATTCCTTATTTCTAACTGTAAAAGATGATTTGGACATTAGAACTATTAGATAAAATGGTATCTACTCTAGTTTTCAAATTTTGTTTTTAACCCATACCTTACCAAAAAAAGTATTAGTTTTTTATTATTTTAATAAGCCCTTCCTTTAGAACTTCCAAAAATATTTAGGCTTTACTAAACATTACTCCCTCTTTCTGAAGACCAGGACTGAATAAATTATTTTCATCTGTAAATTATTCATGATTTAATTACATTCATCACTTTGGATACTTTGTTATATGCATCTTTACAATAGCATGCATATCCCTATGCTCACAAATTCCTACATATGTGTTTCAAAGTCCAAACTAATAAAGCATTAAATTCCTTTCTATTGCATTGTCTTCAGCAAAATAATTTGACATTTATACATAGCTACAAAATATAATGTCAATTTTGAGCAAGAAATTTCAGTTGCCTCATGTTTCCACTAAAATGTATTGGTTTAAGTACTTTATACCTGAACCAAAAAGACATTTCTGTTACAAAAACAATAAATATAAAACCAATTGATGGGCCAGGCCCGGTGACTCACGCCTATAATCCCAGTTCTTTGAGAGGCTGAGGCAGTGATCACCTGAGGTCAGGAGTTCGAGACCAGCTTGGCCAACATGGCAAAACCCCGTCTCTCCTAAAAATACAAAAATTAGTCAGGCATGGTGGAGGGTGCCTGTAATCTCAGCTACTCGGGAGGCTGAGGCAGGAGAATCGCTTGGACCTGGGAGGTGGAGGTTGCAGTGAGCCAAGATCGCACCACTGCGCTCCAGCCTGACACAGCGAGACTCTGCCTCAAAAAAAAAAAAAAAGAAAAAGAAAAAAAATTGCTGATCATCAAGGAAATTTGCTAGGTCATAAATTAAATATGTGATTTTTAGGTTTAGCTGTCACCTAACCTATTTCCTGACCCTGAAACAAAATACTTAGAATTCTGAGGGTAGCGAGTTCTCAGCAAACAAACTAAAATTGTCCCTCCTCCTCACAGCTTTCCCTTGGCAAACACTTCCTTTATCACACCTACTTCTTTTTTTTTTCTTTTTTTTTTTTTTAATATGCAGTCTCACTCTGTCGCCCATGGTGCCATGTGGTGGCATGATCTCAGCTCATCGCAACCTCCTCCACCCACCAGGCTCAAGCAGTTCTCCTTGCCTCAGCCTCCCAAGTAACTGAGATTACAGGCACCTGCCACCACGCCCAGCTAATTTTGTATTTTAAGTAGAGACGGGGTTTCACCATGTTGCTTAGGCTGGTCTCAAACTCCTGACCGCAAGTGATCTGCCCACCTCAGCTTCCCAAAGTGCTGGGATTACAGTCACGAGCCACCTCACCCGGCCTTTTTTAAAACTTTAAGTTTAGGGGTACAAGTGCAGGTTTGTTACATAGGTAAACTTATATGTCATGGGGGTTTGTTGTACAGACTATTTCATCACCCAAGTATTAAGCTTAGTATCAATTAGTTGTTTTTCTTGATCCTCTCCTGTCTTCCACCCTCTGAAAGGCCCAGTGTGTGTTGTTCTCCTCTGTGTGTCCATGTGTTCTCATAATTTGGCTCCCACTTACAAGTGAGAACATGCAAGTATTTTGTTTTCTGTTTCTGTGTTGGTTTGCTAAGGATAATGGCCTCCAGCATCATCCATGTCCCTGCAAAGGACATGAACTCATTCCTTTTTATGGCTGCATAGTATTCCATGGTGTATTTGTACCACATTTTCTTTATCCAGTCTATCACTGATGGGCATTTGGGTTGATTCCATGTCTTTGTTATTGTGAATAGTGCTGCAATAGCTACTTCTTCAAGTAAAAGTCCCTAACACCAGGAAAGACAGTAACATAAAAACTGGGCTGATTAAGGATGGGCGAGAAGCAAAAATTCTCTCTTACAATTTTAAAATTATAACATAAAGATAATAATTAATAGTACATAAAACTAACTTTAGGTGGCAAACTGTTGGAAAAATATTTCATTAAGCAGTACTGAGAAGTTAATGGCAGTAAATAACAAGTTTTGGGGTTTAAAAAATCATTTATAATAGTGATCCCCTTCATTAACACAGAAAATGTGGATACCTAGAAGGGCAATATGTCCAGGTAAGGTATTGAATATGAAATTCCAGCTAGCTATATGTAAGTTTGATATTTAAAAACTGAGAACTGGTTCCCTTCTGTTGTACTTTACCACTAAAACTCAATATCTATCAAGAAAATTTTTTTTTTATAAAAGACAAAAATGGCCAGGTGTGGTGGCTCATACCTGTAATCTTAGCACTTTGGGAGGGCAAGGTGGGCGGATCACCTGAGGTCCAGAGTTTGATACCCCCCTGACCAACATGGTGAAACCCTGTCTCTACTAAAAATATGAAAATTAGCCAGGTGTGGTGACCTGTAGTCCCAGCTACTCAGGAGGCTGAGACAGGAGAATCGCTTGAACCCAGGAGGTGGAGGTTAGAGTGAACCAAGATCACGCCACTGCACTCCAGCCTGGGTGACAGAACACGACTCCATCTCAAAAAAAAAAAAAAGAAGGAAGAAGATAAGAAAATAATAGATGCTGGCAGGCTGTGGAGAAAAGGGAATACTTATATACTGTTGGTGGGAATGTAAATTAGTTCGGCCACTGTGGAAAGCAGTTTGGAGATTTCTCAATTAACTAAAAATTGAACTACCATTTGACCTGGTATATTCCCATTACTGGGTATATACCCAAAGGAAAAGAAATTGTTCTACCAAAAGACTCATGCACTTGTATATTCATTACAGCAGTATTCACAATAGCAAAGATATAGAATCAACCTAGATGCCTACCAATGGTGGACTGGATAAAGAAAATGTGGTACATATACACCATGGAATACTATGCAGCCATAAAAAAGAATGAAATCATGTCCTCTGTGGCAATATGGGTGCAGCTGGAATCCATTATCTTAAGTAAATTAACACAGAAACACAAAGCCAAATACTGCATGTTCTCACAAGTGGGAGCTAAACACCGGATACATATGGACATAAAGATAGGAACAACAGACACTAGGGACTACTGCAGCAGGAGTAGGAAGGGTTGAAAAACTACCCATTGGGTATTGTGCTCACTACCTGGGTTATCAGATCAATCATACCCCAAACCACAGTATCACACAGTATACACATGTAACAACCCTGCACATGTACCCCTGAATCTAAAATGAAAGTTAAAATTTAAATAAATAAGAAAATAAAAACAAAAATAGAATGAGTTCTCCGGTTGCTTAAAGGCAAGGGGTTGACTTAATGACTTTAATGGGTCTCTTCAGCCCTTTCATCCCTGGGAGAGTAAAATTTTTCAAAGTAGATATGCTATATAAGCTACATATGCTACATAAAATTATCAAAATGTTGTCCAGGAACAGTGGCCCACACCTGTAATCCCAGCACTTTTGGAGGCCAAGGCAGGCAGATCACTTGAGGCCAGGAGTTCAAGACCAGCCTGGCCAATGTGGCAAAACCCTGTCTCTACTAAAAACACAAAAATTAGCAGAGTGTGGTGACACAGGCCTATAATCCCAGGTTGAATCCAGGAGGCAGAGGTTTCAGTGAGCCAAGATTGTGCCACTGCACTCCAGCTGCACAACAGAGCTGTCTCAAAATAAAATAGTCAAATGTTTGAAAAACATTTTTTTTTTTATTTTTTTTGAGACAGGGTCTCACTCTGTCACCTAGACTGGAGTGAAACGGCACGAGCTCAGCTAACTGCAGACTCAACCTTCCAGGCTCAAGTGATCCTCCTACCTCAGCCTCCTGAATAGTTGGGACTACAGGCACATGCCACCATGCCTGGCTAATTTTTGTATTTTTTGTAGAGACAGGGTCTTGCTATGCTGCCCAGACTGGTCTCAAACCACCGGACTCAGGCAGTCCTCCCACCTTAGCCTCTCAAGTTCTGGGATTACAGGCATGAGCTACCACACTCAGCCAGAAAATATTTTATTATAGCAAGTAAAATTTTACCCTCATTATACAAAGTTGTGCATAGTCAAAATTTATAAAATAGTTCAGAAAAGAAATTTAGCATTCCTAATTCTTTCTGTAGACCAGATGCCATTTGAGCTTAGATGAATAAACCTTACCAACTCATCTTCTACATGATAATATGCACTGTCATAGCTTAACTGGCAATGCTTTTCTTTAGTTGTACATCTAGATGAAAATACACCAAAATGTTAACAGTGGTGTCTCTGAATGGACAGACAGTAGAATTATGGGTGATTTTCTTTTAATCAAGAAACAAAATATAACAGATTAAATGGTGTTCACATAACACAAATTACACTATTTATTAATGAAGGAGAACAGAATCCAAATTTGATAGTAATTTTCATCACAAAATCCATAACATATATAAAAGTCTATTAACTATGAAGAATATAACAAACATAATATACATTATGTTTGTAATAGCTCTCAAATCTAGAAAACAAATACTACTCATTTTGCTAATAATAGCAAATCTTCTCTCCAGTCTGCATGCCAAATTTGCTGCACCATGAGAATATTAAAGAGTTAAGTCAGAGTTACAAAATCTTGAAATACAGAGTTAAGACCAAAGGGGAAAAAAAAACCCTTAGTTTCATAGCACTCAGCCTATCAGCTGCTAGTTAAAATAGATTAAGCATAGATTTCATATTTTTCTTTACGAAACAGATTCTGACTACTGGTAGGGTTTTTTTTTTGTTTTTTTGTTGTTGTTGTTTTTTTACAACCAAACAACAAAACTTCCGGTTGAGATGGCTTCCTTTTTAAAATAAAAATAAAAATATTGAGCATGTTGATATAATATGCAAAAAATTCTAAACTTGGCAGTAATCTTGACATATCTCCTCAATATCATACACCTTGATAGCAATGATCATTTATCAGTCTTTGATAGAGTTCTTGAGATTGAGTTCAAACTTTAATATATTAAGGTGAAAGAGCCATTTAACTCAAAAGCCAAAAAGCAAATATGAAAAGAGATTCCTACTTAAGCTCTGAAGAAGCAATGAAAGGGGGATGGGAAGTTAGTTATTCAGTCTAGTTGGAATTTTACTCAGTTGTGCCAACTGCATCTAGTGGAGGGATTAGAAAAAAGCAAAGAAGATAACATAGTAGTGGGATGTTATTCTGGGCACCAAAAGCACATGTAAGTGCACACTGGCAACAGTGAGACAAGCTAACAAAGGGGACAGAAGATGTACTTGACAGGAATATAGAGAGTTAGCAGATGAGTAGGCGGAGATGGCATATGAGACGTAGGCTGGGGAGCAGTAGGAAAGAGCCTTGGTGGTAAAGACAAATAGTTTAAATATAATACAAAATACAATAAGGGCCCAGTGAAGAAAGCTGAGAAGCCCAAGATAATGTCTACAGTACAGCATTTCAAGCTGTCGAAGGAGTAGATATTTAGACAAAAAATCTGAAAGGCGGAAGTTATGAAAGCAACAAGAGAAAACATTCAAAATCTGGTCCAAGTGTTTTTGTTTTTCTTTTAAGAAATGAAAAGATAAAGAGAGACCAGGAGCGGGCAGCTCAGGTCTGTAATCCCAGCACTTTGGGAGGCCAAGGCGGGCGGATCTCTTGAGGCCAGGAGTTCAAGACCAGCCTGGCCAACATGGTGAAACCGTCTCTACTAAAAATACAAAAATTAGCCGGGGGTGGTGGTGCGTGCCTGTAATCCCAGCTGCTCTGGAGGCTAAGGCAGGAGAATCGCTTGAACCTGGGAGGCGGAGGCTGTAGAGAGCCAAGATTGTGCCACTGCACTCCAGCCCAGGTGACAGAGTTGAGACTCCATCTCAAAAAATCAAAATGAAAATGGCAGCTGGTAAGAATTTCTTGGAAATTTGCCAGTTACCTAAGTATTTAAGAAGACACAGTAAAAAGAAAATTTTAAAAATAGCAAAATAAATAATAAAGACAACTATTCAAAAGATCCTGAAAGCTTGAAACACAAAGAATAATGTACTATACAGTAACAGGAATGAAACATTTAATATTTTAAAACAATTTTCCAAACTACAGATAAATTTCTTAGAGTTCTGTTTTATTAAATGCAATTCTGGTGTATTTAATTCTTTTTTCTGAAATAAGTTATATTCTAATTAAATAAATTTTACTAAAAAAATCTGAATTCAGCTATTGTTCACTAACCCTAAATAATTTTTAACATAAATGTAGACACAAATGTGCAATGAATTTATGTATTCATTGTGGACTACACTTTTAAATCCATTCCTTGCTCAGTGGTTTTTGAATGCTTATTAAGTATCATTGACATTATGCTGAAGAAAAGCTGTCATTCTAGGAAATTCACCACTTTTACCACTAGGTGGAGAAAAAACACAAGTAGTATCTGTAATCAAAGCTAGTACAAGGCCCCAGGTACTTTACCTAGAATTTCCACCAGGTGTCAACCAAGGGGGGGGGGGAAGATAAGACTGTTTTTCCCACTTAAATATGCAAATTTATAATTTTACGTATAGCGATCTAAACTCTGAAATAAATGGCCTGCTCATTGTCTAGTTTGCATATTTATACTTTTTATATATTGCTGTTGAGTCCAAGATACTGCCTTGTCAACTAAAATCCAGCCCCCAAAAGCTCAGTTTCTTTTGAAATAAAGAAAACAGCAAGACCAATAAGTTTAGTTTATTGTGACTCATAGGCTCAACCTACCTAAATACACTACGCAAAAAAATCTAAAATGTTTAGACACGGACAGCCAAAAATCTTCCAAGGTATTTTTGGTCATACATATATAGAGAGAGAGAGATAGCACCAGATTCATATTTTTTCTTTCTACATTTCTCTTGTAAGGCAGTTCTGTTGATTGCCAGTAATCTAGACGAGTTTATGCTGTTATGCTCTGAATCCCAGTGTGATGTGACGAAAGCACTGCTATTTTTTACCAAACATTCACAATAAAAAGAGAAATGTACCTATATTTAAGATGTATCATGAGAATTACTACGTTAAATGGTCCAAGGCTCTTTCGGCCGAAAATTAAAGCTTCACAGTTAACCCCTATTTATATACCAAATCATGCTTTTTAAAAACAATTTTATGAGCTTCACTAATTTCTAACAAAGATTTTCCGATTCTGTTGCAAACAATATGTCAGCTAAACCACTATGTCATATGCCTTTTATAAGATGGTACTTTTTTAGGCCGAACTCTATTCTTATTCCTCTGGACACAGGAGTTGTAATCATGTCTTACTCTGCAAATCTAGCCGTAGGTGGTGTCTTAAAAAGGACTTTTTCTTCCTTCGAGGAAGTGGTCAAGCTTCCCCCCAGCCCCCACCCGTGTCATCCTGGAAACAACTTGGTTGTTTTTCGGTGCTATCTAATTAAGCGATGTAGGAGAAAGAAGTTGAGGAGACAAAAAAGCCTATTGATTACATTGTACTTGCTTCTCTACCTCGCTCTTCAAAGGACTAAGGTTCCTTTGACCTCGACTGAGTTCATTTCCACCCTGCCTACAAAGTACTGGTTTAAAAAAAAAAAAAATCCAAGCCAAGTATGCTCTTGTCTATGAACAATACTTCTTGTCCAGTTTTATTACGTTTTCTTTGAAAATTCGTTAGATTATGCTCAACAATCGGCCGCTTGCCCAACCGGTTTCTCCCTTCCCCCATCTCTCTTCACACATCACTTTTTCCTCCTCCCATCCAGGCAGTTGGTAAAACGCTGCAGTGCCAGTAACGCACGCTTTGAGGTGGTCACTGCAGTTTATCCTTACTTGGCTTTGCAAACTCCCCACCCAGGCCTTGTCCCCTCGCGCCCCACTCTGCCATTATCTTTCCAGTAGAGTGTGCTGGGTAAGGGGCTCCAGATAGCACGTCGAGGGTATCCGGCAGCCTGCCTACCAATAGGAGCCCACAATGAAGAGAAGTCAGGTTCAGCCGGCCGGCAGCTCCAGTATCTCCTTCCCCTAACTCTACACCTACTGTACCCGGGAGCGAGCGAGCAAGGGAGGGAGCGAGCGCGGCGCGGCGCGGCGCGGCGCGGGAGGGGGCGCGCAGGGAGGGCGGACAGCAGCCGCGGCCTGCGCCTGCGCATTGGGGTTGTTTTTCACAAAGCTGCTCTTAAAGTGAGCTGGCAGCCTTTAGCCGCCCGTCTTTGTAAGGAGACCACTGAGACGAGCGGGAGCGCGGAGCAGCAGCTTCTGCTGCCCTGACTTTTTAAGAAATCTCAATGAACTATTTGTAGAGAATCACTGATCCGGCCTGCAAGCATTTTGCACGGCAAAAATATCGATCAGTGTTAAGTGAAGATCACATTTTATATGCGATCTTGACTTTTTTGTCTTACATTATATTTTTATAGATTTTGTTATAAACATGGTGCTGGGAAAGGTGAAGAGTTTGACAATAAGCTTTGACTGTCTTAATGACAGCAATGTCCCTGTGTATTCTAGTGGGGATACTGTCTCAGGAAGGGTAAATTTAGAAGTTACTGGGGAAATCAGAGTAAAATCTCTTAAAATTCATGCAAGAGGACATGCGAAAGTACGCTGGACTGAATCTAGAAACGCCGGCTCCAATACTGCCTATACACAGAATTACACTGAAGAAGTAGAATATTTCAACCATAAAGACATCTTAATTGGGCACGAAAGAGGTAAGTTTTTCTGTTATTCAGAAGTCATTGGACTCATTTTCTTTGGAAACGTACCTTTTCAGTTTTCTGAATTAACGTGATTCTACTCATAGTATATCTAAGCAGTTTGATAAAGGTTAGCAAACTTGGAAGGTTTGGATTCTCCTTGACGTTCATCGTGTGTTAAGCCGTAATGCATGCAGGCATCTGCAAAGTGACTGCAAACTACACTTATTCAACTACCTCTATACCCGGCTTGGTCTGTGCCATACGCGCTTGTAGTCCATTTGCACCTTATAAATTCTGCTTGAATCCAATTCAATCGTTTTACTAACATATTTTCCAATGAATTGCTAAAAGCTGCAGTCTTAGATTTTTGCCCTTTTACTTGCAACCTGAGATGTAAAAACTGAACTTTAATCAAGAAATGTAACAACATTTTTAAGAGGCTTAATGGGCGTGTTTCATTTTTAATTTTGGAATGCAAAAGACTTTAAAGAATTGATCACTGTGCTTTCATAAAAGGTTTATGTGGCTTATTTTGACATATGGTATCAACACCCCACGTGTTTTTTCTCTATTCTTTCCCATTCCTTTAAAAATTTACACCAGCATTCCTTATTTTAAAGGGTACTGTCTGTCATTATGATAGGTATCGAGTCAGTTTTAGAAGCCATTTAGGATCAGTAATTTTCTTTTCCGAGCATCATGTCTAACTTTGGAACGTGCATTCAATGAAACCCATGCCAGTCAAATGGAATTGAAAAGTATAGGGCACACTGGATTTGATTTTTGGTTAGAAGAGGGAGATAAAGGGTTGTCAAAGGGAGAAGGAGTCCTGAGATTTCCAATCTATTGTTTAAATGGTTACATTGTGGAAATATAGGAGAGTCTAGGCTTGTTTTTCTAAGTTTCCACCCTTTGTTAGAAGCGGTTCAATCCTGTTTCGGACCAGTTCTGGGGGGTGGTGAGGAGGGGCGCTTGTTCTGCTCTCAGCAGATTGGTTACACGCGTCAGGTGGTGGCGATGACTTAATTCCTAGCCCAAGAAGAATATAATGTTAAAACTGGTTATGTAATTTTTGTGCCTCTCCTTTTTAATGCAGTATTTAGTTCAGATGTTGGCGATTTTTCAGAAAAAAATTAGAGACATATTTTACCTTCTTTTTTATATTAAAAACGTACATCCTGGAGAGGTGCTGATGACTGAACTAAGGCAAGTGAGAAATGAAGGATGCTTTGAGGGGCAGTATTAATGCACGATTTCTGAAACTATTAAGGTGAACTCAGTTCTTTAGTAGGATTTTCGTAGATACAGGTACTTTGCATCCTGAAATAACTAATTAATGTCTCCAAGCGTTAACACTGATAGGAGATGCAGATGCCTAATGACAGTCTCGGTATTTGTTGAAAAGCAGATAGATGAGTTTGTGTTTATCTTTCTGAATATTGCAGCCTTTTATGAAATGGGTGAAAGAAACAGATTTTTCTTCAAGAGGTTGAGACTTGCAATGGGGGAAAAGTAGAACAATGAGTTGTGAGGACAAATATAATTTCATTAGTTACACCATGATTTCATGGTAAAGAAAACTAAATGCCCTGCACCCCCAACAAAATGCCCCCCAAACCCTGCAACGCGTAGACGAGCTCAGTCTGGAATAGTTTCAATGACTTGAAACTGGGAGCTCTCAAACTAGCCTGGTAACTGAGACCCCGCCCCGGGCGCCCGGGATAGGCGGAGCCAGGTTTGTTAGCCTGTTGCTAAGGCGATGGCAGGCGCTGATTGGATTGGGCGCGGGCGGGTGGGGAGAGGGGGCTCGCGCCGCTGCTGGGGCGAGGCTAGGAAACCGGCGTGCGCCGGTAAAGGTCCCTCCAGAGCTACCCCCCACCCAGTCCATACTCACGTTTGTTCCCGGGCTTCTGGGGTCGCCCCTCTTTTGGGCCTGCTAAGGACCACCGAAAGGAAACGACTTCAGGCTTTAGCTGAGTTGAGGGCAGACGCTCCTGCCGGCCTTACAGGTGCCGGATGGCCCTGGACCCAACTTTAGTAGAAAATCCTTTTCAGATGGAATTTGGATGGGAAGGGTTGGCAGGACCCCCGTTAGCTATCTTCCGGGTAGGAGGTGTCGGGGACTCCTGTGAACGCTTCTGAAACAAAGCGTGTTCCCCGACTTCTCCAGTCGCCACACTGGCTACCTTGAGTTGACCTGAGGGGACAGAGCAGAGGCTGCCCGGGGAAGAAAGAGAATGATTCCAATATCGAAATCTGGGTGGGGGCTTCGAAGGGTATCCTCTGCCCCCTCCCCCATTGTTTTCCGAAAGCTTCAGGCCCCCGCCTCCCCTCGGCCGCCCCAGTTTCCCTCGCCGAAACTGAAGGTGTCAGAGTGGCCCGAGCCAGATCGAACCGGTCGCCGGCTGGGGCGTGTAAAGCGGAAGCGCCGCGGCTCGCTCGCCCCGCCCCTCGTCCAGCAGGCTAGGTTGTGCGGGCACGGGCGCGAGCGCCGCGCGACGTATGCCGTATGTATAGCGGGGCGCGCGGGCGGCGGCGGCGGCGCGCGGGCAGGCCGGCTGGGATCTGCTCGCGCCGGTTTAGGCCGGTCCTCTCCTGCTCCGGTCTAGTTCTTGATTGACAGCCCGGCACTTGTTTACCACGGCGCGGCCGCCGCCGCTCGCCTCAATGAGACTGCTGAGCTGGCACAAAAAGGGAGCGAAGAGGAAAGAAAGGGAGAGGAAGGCGAACTTTGGGCGCCTTCGAGGGGAGCGAATTTAAATGGCCCCCAGCTCATCAGCTAGTTTTTGGTTCTGGAATCTGTTCAGGGAATTTGCACAGGGGACGAGGAAAATTGTATGGAGACATAAGCGAATTACCGTGATTTTTGAATAAAAGTATCGACGTATACATGCTTTTCCCCTCTTTTCTCGTTTAATATCAGGGAGGCATCACGTTTTTTGTGTATATTCAATACTTTACTGAAGGAAAGTTAAATAATATGCCAGTTTTTTCTACTCTGGGGGCTAATCGTAAAGGTTTCTACACCGAGAAAACTAAAAGATATTTCTGTAATTATTTAGAAAGCTAAATAAGCATTTTAATGATCTAGAACCCCCTCCCATATTTTCGATTATATTTCTTTATTTTCATGCCACTCGAGAAACAAATTTGACCAAAAAAAATGGTTGTAAAATGAAAGGTCATCCCTTTTTTATAGAAACTGGAAACTGTTAATAATTAGACTTCATCTTCTTCAAGAATGTCCGACAATATTGTTTCCTTATAAGCAGGCACCTCCTAAATGCGGTTCTTGGTAATGATCTAAGGTATAGTTTATGCAAATTTTAATCGTTGCTAGGACTGAGTGTTGTGATCACTTTAGGTCAGTAAATAATTATTTTTAATTACAAAACTGACATTAAAATCAATGTGTGTGCTTTTTTTTTTTTTTTTTTTTTTTTACTCCATCTATTTGACAAAGTTTTCTAGTGGTTTTGGAGTATCTATTCTATTCACATCTTTGGCATTATTCCCCCTAAACTGACATATTTTTAAAAGGGTTGCATGAACAGTTTTTATTTGATACATTGTAGTCTTCATGCGATAAATTTAAGCAAACAGCTGGAGACAAAGATAACATTATCTTACCATGATGTGAGACCCGAGCCTTTTGAGTATATATACTATTTTATCAACAGATGCTTTACAGTTTGGGTCATTTTCCATTTAAAAAATAAAAGTCTGTGGGATGTGAGTATTCATTATCCCCATTTTACAGATAAGGCAGCTGAAAACGGGATTTTTATTTTGTCCAGAGGAAATGATGAAGTTAGAATTAGAACTCGGATCTCTCAGACTCCAAAGCTTGTTTTGTGGTCTTAATTATTATGTAAGCATCTTTAAAGTTATGCCACCCTGCGGAGTATGTAAGTGTCAAATAATAAATTCTTTGTTTTCTTTTTATGTTTCTTTTAGATGATGATAATTCCGAAGAAGGCTTCCACACTATTCATTCAGGAAGGCATGAATATGCATTCAGCTTCGAGCTTCCACAGACGTAAGTATTATAAATAATAGACATTTTTATACATACCCATGATCAGAGCATTACTTTAAAATTAAGTATTCTAAATTTAAACACTTTTAGTTGAAAAAAAAAAAAAAAAACCCTTTTCATGACTGGAACTTGCTAGAGGAAAACAATATATTAAACATAAGAAGCTATTTTTTAATCTACCGTGGCAAAATTATAGAAAGCATACTCAAATTTCAGTCTTCTATCCCAATGTTCATGAGGTTTTTAAAATAGGAATAGTGTTTCCTTTAACATGAGTGAATTGGAAGGTGCTAGTCAAATAATAACCACTTTATACTTAGTTTATTATCAATTATCATTATGAGAAAAGACCCTATCAAGTCTCAGTAGCTTCAATTTATAAAAAATTCTGTGTTCCACCTTTTCTGCTAATACTAACCAATAACAGTAAGCTTCAAAAGTAAAAATAATTAGGAATATCCTAACTTTAGAAATGTTGTTCTCCTGATATGAACTTAATAACTTCTGTACAAAGAACTATTGGGAAGGTCACACAAGAGATATGACCCAAGCTTAAAAGGAAAAATACATCAAGGATACGTTGATACAAAACTTGGAATCTAGTAAGAAAGGAAAAAGGAAAGTGGTGTATTCTTGAATTAATGACAGATCGTTGGAAGAGACTATACAAACTTTTTTTAAAAAAATAATGCCTTTTAGCAAATACTAAAACCTGCAAAATGGCACTTGTGCCAATTATTCTGGAGAATAAACAGATTACATAAGGTTTTATCAGGTGACAAATGTACATAGTTCTACATTTGTTAATTCTAGTGCTTGAGACGTTATATAAAGAGAGAAGTCATAAATGGTATTTTTTAGAAAATTCTATTTACCATATTATTTGAGAATTTTATTTGCAATATAATGCCCTCATCTAATTTCTGAGAAAAATATTAAAGTCTGTCGATAGAATAACGCTAATATGGGGCCTGAGTATTTTCAGGGTCATTTAATGTTAAAGTTCTGTCTGTAAACCAAAGTCATTTAATATAAACTTTGGATAACTATTAGCATACAGTTTAAGATTTTATTTCTCTGCTATATACAAGTTAATATGGGAGTCTAAAATGCAAAAAAACATGTGAAAACACCAGTGTTCCTTATACTAATCTAAGCTAGCACTCTTCCTTGTAACTAACTGAACACTGAGTATTTTACTAATGAAATTATGAAAAAGAGACTGAACTCGCTAAAATAAAACCTTTCACAATTAAGATCTGACAGTTAAAAAAAAAATTTGATTGTCTTGACATAGATCAAGAGGACTATTTCTTTTTCTTTTGAAGCCTGTAAAGTTAGAGAACAACCAAACAAGTATTAGAAAATGAGTAAACTGAGAGATAAAAAAGTAGTTTTTCAGTAAACTTATGAAATGTGAAATTTTTGAAACTATAATGACTATTCCAGGCCTTTTCTAGACCTTAATTAGTTGCTATAAAAAGATGATAATCTGGCTAATGAGAAGTGGAGTACTATAGGGAATTTGGTCTGAATGTTTAACCAGTGTCTAGAATTTATCAGTAGAAACAGTTAAACCATTCTCAACTTTGTTTTTGAATTCTTGGCCTTTTCAAAAAATGTCCATTAAACTTTCATAATTTTGCCACCATCATTAAAAGTAGCCTCCTCTTAGTTTAAATGGATTGTATTCTTCTGGCTTTTTAAAGCAAAATTTTAAAGATATTTATTGTTTATTGTTACTTGGAAATAGAAAGTTTTTTCCCCAATGACTTATCCCTTTGGAAATTTTTTAAATTACATGTTTGATACCTCATTGGTACATAAACAATACAATATATTAACACTTCTATTCTGACCGACTGTGTAATTGTTAGAAAGAGGTATAAAATTAATATATTGACCTTTATATTCTGCACAGACCACTTGCTACCTCATTCGAAGGCCGACATGGCAGTGTGCGCTATTGGGTGAAAGCCGAATTGCACAGGCCTTGGCTACTACCAGTAAAATTAAAGAAGGAATTTACAGTCTTTGAGCATATAGATATCAACACTCCTTCATTACTGGTAAGAATTGACTGAATTATTCATTCTTTGTTTTTGGCATATAAATATTAAAGAATAATCAATCACCTAAACTATGCAGTTGTCATAATTTAAAAATACTGGTTTTCTTTTAAAATTTCATAAATATACGTTTTCTTAAATACAGTCAAGAACACTGAAATTAATGAAAAATATGCTCATATTTTTGATATTGTAGTACCTTTAAGTAAATATGAAACTAAGACCAGTATATGATATGAAGTATCTCTTACTCATAATATGAGAAACAAAAGCCATAACAAAAAACAGATCTGGTCCTTGGATGATTTGAGTGGAAGAAGGACAGTAGTATCTTTTATTGTAATACAATATCACTTAACTTGACCATATCATAATCTAAAATTTGTACTATACTTTGTTATTCCAATAGAGGGATAGTTGTCAAATAATGGGGAATCATTCGTTTCATAAAAAAACTTAACTCCTTTTTTAAAAGAATCTATTTTTAATTGCATTTGAGAATAAATCAAATTTGACTTAAAACTGTATTTGGTTTAAACAAATAACATCTTTAAAGCAAATAAGAAATGGGCATTTTCCTTTTTTACATTTTTTTTTTTAATTCTCAGAAAAGATGTTAACATTTGGAATTATGGTCAGATTGCTTTCTGTGCTGCCTTTTTAAGGCAGTTTAAATGGAATGTGGAAAGGGTTTTTTTTATTTGGTTGGTTTTTAATTACTTTAAAATATTTTAAAATGTATTTGTAAATAGTGTGAACTAAAAAACTATTTATGGGAAAGGCTGTATACCCTTTACCCTTTTTTTCTAATTGAATGGAAATTTATATAAAAATAAAAGTAATAGTATAATTCAAAACCATCGGTTAAAAAATAAGAAGTATATCTGGATCCCAAAAAAAAAGCAAAACCAGTTTTAATTTTTATTTTTCCACAAATTTAGGATTATATTTTAAAATATTCTGGTATTGATTGTACCAGTCCATACACTGACCTTTTTCTCTAAATTGTTTTCTTACAGTCACCCCAAGCAGGCACAAAAGAAAAGACACTCTGTTGCTGGTTCTGTACCTCAGGCCCAATATCCTTAAGTGCCAAAATTGAAAGGAAGGGCTATACCCCAGGTATGTATGAGGTAGATTCCCACAAAAAACTTTCTTCACTTAGCTTTTGTGTATAAATTGATAATATAACTATTAAATATCAACATAATGTCGTATTCTTTTGTGAAATCACAAATTGTGCTTTTCCATTTGTTTTTTCACAAAATAGAATGTAGTTTCCTTTTTCAAATAGCTACTGATGAGTTCATTTCTGTGACTCTTAAGTTATTTGCAGTTCCTAGGACACCTTTTCGTGCATGTTAATTGCTCTTTCTTACTTTAGCTTTAAGAATCTTGATTTCTTGGCCGGGCGCGGTGGCTCAAGCCTGTAATCCCAGCACTTTGGGAGGCCAAGATGGGCGGATCACGAGGTCAGGAGATCGAGACCATCCTGGCTAACCTGGTGAAACCCCGTATCTACTGAAAAATACAAAAAAAAAAAAAAAAACTAGCCGGGCAAACTGGCGGGCGCCTGTAGTCCCAGCTACTCGGGAGGCTGAGGCAGGAGAATGGCGTAAACCCGGGAGGCGGAGCTTGCAGTGAGCTGAGATCTGGCCACTGCACTCCAGCCTGGGCGACAGAGCGAGACTCCGTCTCAAAAAAAAAGGATTCTTGATTTCTTTTGTTATTTTTTTCTAACAGTAGATATGTATATATTTTTCCCTCTCTAGGTGAATCAATTCAGATATTTGCTGAGATTGAGAACTGCTCTTCCCGAATGGTGGTGCCAAAGGCAGCCATTTACCAAACACAGGCCTTCTATGCCAAAGGGAAAATGAAGGAAGTAAAACAGCTTGTGGCTAACTTGCGTGGGGAATCCTTATCATCTGGAAAGACAGAGACGTGGAATGGCAAGTTGCTGAAAATTCCACCAGTTTCTCCCTCTATCCTCGACTGTAGTATAATCCGTGTGGAATATTCACTAATGGTATGTACACATTTAAGAGGTTTTTTTCCTTTCTTTTTTCTTTTTTGAAACACCTGTCACCCAGGCTGGAGTGCCGTGGCACAGTCTCAGCTCTGCTGCAGCCTCTGCTTTCTGGGCTCCAGTGGTCCTCCCACCTCAGCCTCCCAAGTAGCTGGGACTACAAGTGTGCCTGTAGCCAGGCCTGGATAATTTTTGTATTTTTTGTCGTGATGGAGCTTCACCATGTCGCCCAGGTTGGTCTTGAACTCCTGGGCTCAAGTGATCCACCCACCATGGCCTCCCAAAGTGTTGGAATTAGAGGCTGAGCCACAGTGCCTGACCCAAGAAGTCTTTGGTGTTTTGTTTTGTTTTGTTTTTAATCTTAAAGTTATGGAGACATAATTTTGTCTTACATCCAGGTTTTTTAATTCCATATATAGTGACATATGAAATACATAACTCTTTATATAGTTTGACTTATCATTATACCTTATATGTAAATATACTATATAGAATTATACATAAAAGAGAAACTTCATGTATGTAAGATAAAAAATGAAGTAAATGGGGGTTTCAAATAACATTAAAATTGGTTATTAGTTTTTGAAAAGGAAATCATACTTGGCATTCTAAACGTAATATTTCTTTGCAATGTTTAGGTATATGTGGATATTCCTGGAGCTATGGATTTATTTCTTAATTTGCCACTTGTCATCGGTACCATTCCTCTACATCCATTTGGTAGCAGAACCTCAAGTGTAAGCAGTCAGTGTAGCATGAATATGAACTGGCTCAGTTTATCACTTCCTGAAAGACCTGAAGGTAATTTGATAATACATATCTAAGCTTAATCTCTTACTATTATTATCAAGAAAATTATTTTGCTTCTGATACTTTATGACCCTAGATGAATGTAATCTTCCCCCTAGATGAATGTATGACCCTAGATGAATGACCCTAGATGAATCTTCTGATACTTTATGACCCTAGATGAATGTAGGGTAGATGTACCCCTAATATTCAGTTTTGATTATATGTCTTCATAGTTTTAATCACCAAACAAATAATTATTATTTTACCTTGACATTGCTTTTTAATACCTACTATTTTGTGTATTTTGACATGCATAAGAACATGCTGTTCGAATTGCGTGTATCTTTTTCCTTCAGCACCACCCAGCTATGCAGAAGTGGTAACAGAGGAACAAAGGCGGAACAATCTTGCACCAGTGAATGCTTGTGATGACTTTGAGAGAGCGCTTCAAGGACCACTGTTTGCATATATCCAGGAGTTTCGGTTCTTGCCTCCGCCTCTTTATTCAGAGGTAAGTACCTACTCCTTAAGTGTGAAATGAACTGGCTGTCTTGGGAAATAGCATTGCAGGCATTTTTTTTTTAATGTAATTAGATCTTGATTATCATGATAATAACAGAACAAATAATTTAAAACGACAGAATAAAAGTTAAGATTAAGGTTGTCAATATTTACTAAGTTTGAGACAGAGGTAGGACTGTTCACTTGTTAGGGAATTAAGACAATGATCTAACCTCATGTTGAATTACTAATTTTTTTTTCTCTTAAACTTGTATCTTGAGACACATTTTTTGAAGGAAGAATTTTGTATATCCAAGCATCAATAGGAAGAACTGGCATTTTGCAAACAGTGATTAAATAGCTAGAATTTATCTTATTCATGATTCTTTTCCAATTCTTGCATATTTTGACATTCTCAGTCATAAGAAATAATGTATTTGTGATAACATCTTAAAACAACATTCCCACATGGTTAGACTATTTTCATTTATCTCATTGATGGCAGCTAAGCACTTAAATGTAAATAAACATAGCCCTTAGGAAAAGCCCACAGACTACTGAGGAAAACAAGCTAAGAAGCAAAATATTACATCATAATGTGATAAAATGCACAGCTCATTTGAGGAGCAGCTTTTTGGGTCTTGGGAATAAGGTGGGGCTTCTTGAAAAGGTGACTGTTAAGCTGAATTGTGAAGAATGAGTAGTCCTCAAAAGGCAGAAAGAACAGTATATGTAAAGACAAGGAGTAAGTAGGTAGGGTATCTAGCAATTTCACGATATTTCAGAGTGACTTTAGCCACTAGTACACATTTTTAAGGGGTTTTGGAGTTGGTTTTGATACCAAAATAATTCTGTAAATTACTAGAATCAGCTTTTTCTTTTGGTTACTGTAATTTACATAGCTGTTTTACACTGAAATATTACTCCCAAATTAAACATCAGGGGGATTGTTCATCAAATTTCTCTCTTTTTTTTTTTTTTTAACACCATAACTGGAAGGGTCAGTTTTCCTTGGGATGCAATAATATGAGATCTTCTTCATTCATTGATTATAGAATATTCAGAATTCTTCATGAGACATAATTTTTTTCTATCTTCTAATACATAAAATTTCTGTTGGATGCTAAAAGTGTTCTATCACTTGCTACAGATTTTGCCATTACATTTTTACTTGGACATTTCTTTCTTGCTTATTATAAGTCAGTCATTTCTGGCTTGATTTGAGGCTCCCTGGCTATCCAAGGAGGCATTTTAAAAAGAATGGCAATCTAAGTATAGTTCACTTTTAAGCAATTGGTGGGAAAATTCTGCCACCTTTTAAAAAGCACCAAAGATAATTTGCAACTTTTAAAACTCTAAAATATGTTCAGGGTGTGATTTAACTAAGAGTTATTTGACTTTTTTCCTTCAAAAATGTGTTTTACCTAAAGCTTCTGAGGCAATTTGGGTTGTTCCACATTTAAATGCAAGTGGATGGGTCTCATCCAAAAGCTCTTTCAGTAAAAAATATATTAAACCCAACAATTTGCTTTTCTGTGACCATTCTGTTATCTTTGTACCTGAGAAGCAACTTTTCATTAAAAATATGTACATATGAAAGTCACTCCAAAGATAAAGAAGGTGAGAGAAAATCTCTTGAGTATTTTGGGTTCAGTAGTTTTACTTCCTGATACACACACTGCATTTTTGGCCATCTCTGGAGTTTTACACCCATGAGTTATTACCTCACATAAGCACATTGTTTATGTAAGTAAACAAATTGTTTGCACATTGTATAAACAAAGAGAATTGTTTACACAATTTCATTTTTCCAAAGTCAGAGGAAGCAATGGGTTAACTTTTTTGTAGAAGGATGAAAAGGGGTACTTTACAAAAGGAGATGACTGCTATGAAGATATTCTATATTGTGTATTTAGGTCTTAATTAAGTACTACTACAGTACTGAGTAAGTCTTCATTCAATGATAAAATTTTACTGTTAAGTTTTATGAAATAGGCGACTATTCAGACATACCTTAATCTTGTTAATCTAGTAATTAAATATCAGGTACTTTATAGGTACCAGCACCCTTTCCTCCCCACATAGCATTTCAGATATGAAAACAGAATAATTGGATACAATATGCTATAATTGGCTACAATATGCTAACAAGCTATGTATGGTCTCTCTAATTACATTTCTTGACTAGTATTCAGAATTGTAATCATTTGCTGCATTCTTCCTAGACCTCATGAAATAACTCTGTAAACTTTTCTTCTCATTTCTTTCTAGATTGATCCAAATCCTGATCAGTCAGCAGATGACAGACCATCCTGCCCCTCTCGTTGAAGGAACACTTGGTTGAATCAAGTTGATGTGGGTTCTGAACTGTATCTCTTCCGGCTGAGGACAGAGAAGTATCTTGGAGACACGTTTCAGAGGAAGTGGAATTGCTTTTGCCCAGAAAAATGGCGAATACATGAAACAACCAGTGATCATGCTTTAGAAGCCTACAGCAACATTCTGGGACTGCTCCAACATGCTTGAAGATCTAAGCTTTTCTCTTTTAAAACTGGCACATACTCAGAGCAGTCTTCTTAGCCTATGGTCGTACGTGTCAAGACACCACGTTGTAAAGAGGGATGATCTCCTTCTTTTGATTTGAAAATTTGCACATGCTCAATGCTTACATTGTGCGGTTCGATGTCACTACAGCTTTTTTTTTTTTTTTTTTTTTTTCCTATTTTTGCCAGACTCTTGATACTCTTAAAACTTGTTTGTGGTCAGCACAACAAGGAACAAAAGAAAGCTTTGAAAAAACTTTAACATGAAAAGACGCACTGACATTTTTTTTTTTAATTTAATATAGCCTGGACTTTACCTGCGTATGCACATGCTCAGAATTGTCCTACTAGGCTGACCATGTATCACCTCTTCAGCTTGGATCCAATTGTGGATTTATTTACAAACATCAAATGCCTTCAAGCCAATCCTTTTTGCTGTATGTTTTGCAGCCTACTGTAGTAGATACGCAACAGATAATGTGGGGAAAAAAGAGATGAGAGGAGGAAGCTAATAAGAGACTGTCAAGATTGTATACCTTCTTGGTTTCTTTTAAAAATTTGTTGCCTTTCTACTATTACAGCAAAGCAGCATTTTGTTACTGACTGCCTAAAATCACTTAATCTCAGGTGAACGCATCACTTGCCAAACTGTTGGAATGCTATTTGTGTTTTGTTGCACTGTTTTTTTTTTGTTTGTTCGTTGATTTGGTTGGCTTTTTGGAGAGGGAAATTTGGAAACGGGACATACACAAAAGTTATAACCCACCCACATTCCCTTTTTATCATGACATGCAAGAAGAAACTAGCTGAGCTAAGAATGGAGTGAAGAAAGGCAGTATGGCAGGCACCAGCAAAGAGTTGAGGGCTGTTGCTCTTAAAAATTATTTTTATTATTATTATTTTAGAAGTATGGAAGTTTTCCATTCACTGGGGAAAGGAGGGAGAAGTGCATTTATTTTTATACAGAGTTACTTAATTACCTCCAAAACACATATGTTGGAAATCGTTTTTGCTGGTGCAAAGTATATTAATGAGCAGGAATACATATATTAAGGTTATGATTAGAGAGCTCAATTTGTACCTTTGCTATCTTGCTCAAGCTTGATATAGCATGAAAACTCAACTTTATTCCAAAAGTGTATAACTTCAAAATTTAAAATACTAGAACGTTTGCTGCGATAAATCTTTTGTATTTTTGTGTTTTTCTAATGAGAATACTGTTTTTCATTACCTAAAGAACAATTTGCTAAACATGAGAAATCACTCACTTTGATCATGTATAGATTACATAGGAAGAACAATCACATCAGTAAATTATAGTTTATATTAAAGGTAATTTTCTGTTGGCTCATAACAAATATACCAGCATTCATGATAGCATTTCAGCATTTTCCAAGGTACCAAGTGTACTTATTTTGTTGTTGTTGTTGTTGTTGTTGTATTTTAGAAGGAATTCAGCTCTGATGTTTTTAAAGAAAACCAGCATCTCTGATGTTGCAACATACGTGTAAAATGGGTGTTACATCTATCCTGCCATTTAACCCCACAGTTAATAAAGTGGCTGAAAATAATAGTAGCTCTGGCTTGGTGCTTGACCTGGTTAAATACTGTCTTAAAGCTCATACAAAACAAATAGGCTTTTCCATAAGTGGCCTTTAAGAAAACATGGAAGACAATTCATGTTTGAAAAATGCTGACAGGGTGAAGAAAGCCCAGTGTAAAAATGAATCGCGTTTTAAGTGATTCGGTTAAAGGGTTTGGGCTCCCGTAGCAAACTAATACTAGATAATAAGGAAATGGGGGTGAAGTATTTTTTTATTATTAAATCATTTTGTGAATGTCCCCCTCAAAAAAAGCTAATGGAATATTTGGCATAAAGGGCATTTGGTGGTTTTATTTTTGTTTTGGGGGGATTGTCAGAAAATCCCTTTTCTCTCTTATGTCTGACTAGGGAACAATTGTTGATATGCATAGCATTGGAATACTTGTCATTATATACTCTTACAAATAACACATGAAGCAAGAATGACCAATATTCTGATAATTGGCACTGGATCACAAAATGTGATAAAACTTTAAAATGTATAAAACTTTATCAAATAAAGTTTTATTTTCCCCATTAAAAAGTATTTCTTTAGAGGCATTACTTTTTAAAAAATATTGGTCAATTCCTGACATAAGATGTGAGGTTCACAGTTGTATTCCAGTATTCAAGATAGATTCCTGATTTTTCAATTAGGAAAAGTAAAATCCAAAATGTTAGCAAAACAAAGTGCAATATTAAATGTTTGCTTTATAGATTATATTCTATGGCTGTTTGTAATTTCTCTTTTTTTTTCCTTTTTTATTTGGTGCTGAATATGTCCTTGTAGGCTCTGTTTTAAGAAAACAATATGTGGGAAATGATTTAATTTTTCCTATTGCTCTTCCTTGTGGAAAATAAAGTGTTTTGTTTTTTTTCTGTTTTGTATAATTGTTTGGAGATTTATTTGAATCTTGATCATATTAGTAACTCACCATAATGCAAATACATTAAACTGTTATAATTAAGCTCTATTTTAAGCCATTCTGGGTAAGAATTGTATCTAGGTCTGCACTAAAGAAAATTACTGACCAACTCTTAGGCTAAAGCAGTCCTCCTGTCTCAGCCTCCCAAGTAGCTAGGACTACAGGTGCACACCACCACACCCAGTTAATTTTCTAATTTTTTTGTAGTCATGGTCTCACTATGTTACCCCAGCTGATCTCAAACTCCTGGCCTCAAGCAATCCTCCCAACGTGGCTTCCCAAAGCACTGGGATTATAGGCGTGAGACACTATGTCCAGACTCTAAATTTCAATCTTAAATATGAAGCAAACTTAACCACGTGAAATAATTCACTTACAGGCACCAATTCCTTCTCACTGTGTGGTGTTGAAATTACCAGTGTTTCAAGAGTACATAAACATAACATAGTTACATTTTTTTTTTGTTTTTAAAGTGTGTCTCACTTCATCTCCCAGGCTGTAGTGCAGTCGCAGGATCTCGGCTCACTTCAGCCTTGACTTCCCAGGTTCAAGCAATCCTCCTGCCTCAGACCCCCAAGTAGCTGAGACTACAGGCATGCCCCACCATGCCCGGCTAATTTTTGTGTTTTTTGTAGAGATGAGATTTTACCATGTTGTCCAGGCTGGTCTCAAAGTCCTGGACTCAAGTGATCCACCCCACTTGGCCTCCAAAGTGCTAGGATTACAGGCGCAAACCACCATGCCTGGTGTGAAAGTTACATTAATTTCTAATTTTTGAAGAATATTTCTAAATTTCTTTAAATTTTAAAAACAGTGAATATTCTTTGTCTTAAAAGAATCAATTTTATAGTCTCTTATAACCTTAGAAGTACTTTTGGAGTCACATTTAGAATTTTTCTTTCAGTGTTTATACATTCATACATGAGTTATCAAGTTGTATATGGGCCTTACTATATGATTCTCCAATATTTCTTCCCAAATATATATTCACATGCAAAGTATGTTACAAAGAGGCATCTAGACATACACTTCAGATTTTTTTGTTTTGTTTTTTGAGACAGGATCTTGCTCTTTTGCCCAGTCTGGAATACAGTGATATGATCACAGCTCACTACCTCCCAGGCTCAAGAGACCTTCCCACTTCAACCTCCCCAGTAGCTGGCACTACAGGCACATGCCACTATGCCTGCTAATTTTTTTTTTTTTAATGTTTGTAGAGCTGGTATCTTGCTATGTTGCCCAGGCTGGTCTCAAATTCCTGGTCTCAAGCAATCCTGCTGGCCTCCCAAAGTGTTGGGATTACAGGCAAGAGCCACAGAGCCTGGCATAGACATACAAATGTATACATTTTGTACACATTTATAGCCACTTAATTTTAGGAAGTACTGTCATCCTTTTCAGTCAACCAGAAGCCAGCGATAGCATAATAAAGTCTTAATACATTAAGGAATAACAAGCCAGGCCCGTAATCCCAGCACCTCTGAAGACTGAGGTGTGAATCTGCTGAGGTCAGGAGTTCAAGACCAGCCTGGCCAACATGGGAAAACCCCATCTCTACTAAAAATACAAAAATTAGCCAGGCGTGCATGCGCCTGTAATCCCAGCTACTCAGAAGGCTGAGGCACAAGAATCACTTGAACCCGGGAGGCAGAGGCTGCAGTGAGCCAAGATCACACCACTGTACTCCAGCCTGGGTGACAGAGTGAGACTCTGTCTAGAAATAAATAAATAAATAATAAGGAATAACAATGACAGTGTGGAAGAGGGGACTTGTAGAACGAGAAGGGTAGACCTAGGTTCTGGGTTCAGTAACTTTAGATGGAGCATAGAACAAAATGCAAGTTGATCTCCTCATCTACAAAGTGGAAAAGTAGCTACCCAAGGTCATTTTCACCACTGGAGGTGTGAGCTTATACTTTTTTTTTTTTTTTCAAGACTAGGTGTCTATCTTCCTGCCTCAGCCTCCAGATTAGCTAGCACCACAGGCATGTGCCACCATGCCCAGCTAGTGTTTTATAGAGACAAGAGTCCTGCTTTGTTGCCCAGATTGGCCCCAAACTCCTGGTCTCAGGTGATCCTCCCCCTTCAGCCTCCCAAAGCGTTGTTACACATCTTTTAAGTAAGAAGATAATGCTGTAAATCAGCTATATTGGACAGTCACCACATTGCTTCTAGGACTGTATTAGAATACTTATAGATGTTGAGTTCAGCATATGTCCCTTAGGTTACATAAGAGCATGAATTATCTTCTGCTTTTGTATTAACTCAACTACACTTTGATGAAAGTCCTATTGCCGTTAGTTATAATTTGTTGAATGGCTGAACTTGGTATATTTAGCAGGACTTTTAGTTGTAGGATAGGGAGAAATTCAGACAAGCTTAAGAAAAAACTGAATATATTAACTTGTAATTCCAGGAATAAAATATATTAAACACATCTGAATCCAGGAATCCAAACAATGCCCCGGGGACATACTTTTTTATTGCTTCATCTTATCCCTTTTTATATTGGCCTTATTCTTTCATATTAGCCTTACTTTTTCATGTTAGATAGACCAGGAAAGATGACCCCTTTTATACCCAAAATCACTTTTTTTTTTCTTTTTGAGTCAAGGTCTGGCTCTACCTCCCAGGCTGGAGGGAAATGGTGCAATCTCCGCTCATTGCAACCTCCACCATCTCACAGGCTCAAACCATCCTCCCACCTCAGCCCCCCAAGTAGCTAGGACTACAGGCATGCACCACCACACCAGCTAATTTTTGTATATTTGGTCGAGATGGGGTTTTGCCATGTTTCCCGGACTGGTTCTGAACCCCTGACCTCAAGCAATCTTCCCTCCTGGCCTCCCAAAGTGTTAAGATTACAGGCATGAACCACCGCATCTGGCACCAAAATCACTTCTTAAGAGAGATTATGATTGGCCAATACCTGGGTCATATTTTATACCACATAAAATGGGTTTCTCAGTAGAAAGAGTTCTGTTTCCCGAAAGCACAGAGTGATTACTACATTCTTGCTATTTCGAGTGATGTCCAAACCAGCAGCAATGGCATCCCACAGAAGCTCATTAGAAAAATCAACTGTCAAGATCTACCCTAGAACACTGACCCACATGACCCAGATGACATTTTTGAGATAGAACTTTGTAACTACTGAGACAGTAGGCAGTTATACCTTCAGGATTTTTTTTTTTTTTTTTTTTGAGAAAGAGTCTCACTCTGTTGCCCAGGCTGAAGTGCAGTGGCACAATCTCGGCTCACCGCAACCTCTGCCTCCCGGGTTCAAGTGATTCCCCTGCCTCAGCCTCCCCAGTAGCTGGGATTAGAGGTGCACACCGCCATGCCTGGCTAATTTTTGTATTTTTAGTAGAGACGGAGTTTCGTCTTGTTGACCAGACTGGTTTCGAACTCCAGACCTCATGTGGTCTGCCCACCTCGGCCTCCCAAAGTGCTGGGATTACAAACGTGAGCCACCACGCCCAGTCTTACCTTGGAATTTTTATGTCAGCAATCAACATTTCTCTAAACTTCCATGACAAAATAATGACATAATTCTACCTTTTCATTTGTTGGTATCAAAGTCAATACAGAAGGGAGACAAACGTTTCCAACTAGACAAAAACTTTATTAATATAGTTTATTTTGACTTTTGAGAAATATAATCTGCAATATTTAACAAAAAACAACTGAGAAAAATAATGAGGAAATGAAATGAATGAATGAATGAATATGGAAGGATCACTACAAATCCAAGACAACCAGTAGTTTGAAAATCCAAAGGTATGTCTACCTGGACATGGAACCAGTATCACTGTATTTGACTGTTGGACAGCATAAAGTTAAACATGTAAGGAAAAAAAATTTTTTGAACCACCTTCGCAAATACCAACTTAAATGATGTCAAGATAGTATATCTTGACATAGCAAAAAAGCAATCAAGTTGCTTTGGAATAGTTTTTAGCATTTACATGTCAAAAATATATATCCTAACGTTATTCAAGAAAACAAATGTTTACGACGTTTATATTACAAATCTCTAACACAGCATAGCTAATTCTAACTGGAAATGGATTTTTGCTACTTCTGAATTCAAGACCTAGATAAGTTCTCACATCAATTTCCTGTCCAAATAATAATTATTACTCCTGGCATTGGTAGGTCTCTGGGGAAGTTAATAAGACAGTAAGTTAGGACATAACTTTGTATAATTTGGAAGTCTGTTTACTAGTTACATAGAACAGTCTTACCAGTGAATAGAAGGAAATGAGAGATTAAAATATACTCTCTTAATTTTTAACCTTAAAAAATGATGTTAATTTCACCAATTCATGGGTGCAGTGGCTCACACCTGTAATTCCAACACTTTAAGAGGCTGAGGAGAGAGGACTGCTTGAGCCCAGGAGTTCAAGACCAGCCTGGGCAACACGCAGAAACTCTGTCTCTACCAAAAATACAAAAATTAGCCAGACACTGTGGCTAATTTTACTTGTGGTCCCAGCTACCTGGGATTCTGAGGTAGGAGAATCACCTGAGCCCTGGGAGGTGGAGTCTGCAGTGAGCCATGATCATGCCACTGTACTCCAGCCTGGGCAATAGAGTGAGACCCTGTCTCAGAAAACAAACAAAGTTCACCAACTCATAGATCTAACAGTGATAATAAAACTAATGATAGTCAAAGTATTATGCAGTAATTATTTTAGATAATGTGAATTTTTGCCAAAGGAAAAGCTGTTCGATTCTTGTAGAATATAGGAATTTATACTTATTAGGTAATTTTTGTCAAATTAACTTACAACTTAATAAGAGAAAGGCAAATCATTAGAATAAGCAGTCAGGAGGATCTGGTTTATTTGCTTTTTATTTTGCTTTTTTTTTTAGGGAAATTCCACATTTCCACCTTCCAGTGCAAGGCACACTTTTATAATCCAGACAGCTTGACAAATCTGAATCCCAAAGAATAGTATTAAGATGGCTAGAATAAAAGGAAAATAGCAAGAAACTAAGATAACAGCACACACATCATGCAAACTAATAGTATGCTGGTAGCCTATAAATGCACATACAGAACCTACGGCAATAAAATCATATATGCTTTCTTCTCTAGTTTGTCAATTCCAAATACAAAAGCAGAGGAGAAAATGTTATGTTCCCTCTCTTTCACCATTCTTCCTCCCATTTGGAAAGCCAATTCTAGAAAACCTTTGTGAGGAAAAGCCATAGGAATCCATGCTGTGTAAGGGAAGCCATGGACAAATGCCCCAGGCTGGTGAGCTTTCATGAGTCTTGAGCAAACTGATCAGCAGACTGATGGGGAAAATCCCAATAAATTATCTCATTGACTTGCTCCCTAGGTGAGTTTCCTGTGGCTGCTATAACAAATCACCACAAAGCTTAGAAAAATAGAAATTTATTCTCCCACAGTTCTGGAGACTAGAGGTGGCAAAAACAAGGTATTGGCAGGACCATATTCCTCTGAATCCTGTAGGGAAAAAATATTTGCTTGCTTCTCCTAGCTTCTGGTGGTGCCTGATGTTACAGTTTGGATGTTTGTCCCCTGCAAATCTCATGCTGAAATGTGATTAGTGTGAGAAGCGGAACCCAACTGGAGGTGTTTGGGTCATGGAGGCAGATCCCTCAAGAATGGCTTGGTGCCTTCCCCAAGGTAATAAGTGAGTTTTCACTCTATTAGTCCATGGGAGATCTGGTTGATAAAAAGAGTCTGGCACCTCCCTCTCCCATCACTCTCTTGCTCCTTCTTTCACTATGCTTACCATTTGCCTTCCACCATGACTGAAAGCTTCCTAAGGCCCTCATCAGAAACAGATGCTGGTTGCATGCCTTTTGTACAGCCTGCAGAACAATGAGCCCAATAAACCTCTTTTCTTTGTAAATTACCCAGCCTCGGGTATTTCTTTTTTCTTTTTTTTCTTTCTTTACTTTATTTCTTTTTTAAAAATATGGAGTCTGGCTCTGTCACCCAGGGTGGAGTGCCCTGGCACAATCATAGCTCACTCACTGCAGCACTGCAGACTCAATCTCCTGGGCTCAACTGATCCTCCTGCCTCAGCCTTCCCAGTAGCTGGAACTCCAGGTGTGTGCCACCATACTCAGCTATTTTTTTTTAGAAACAGTGTCTCATTATGCTGTGCAGGCTGGCCTCGAACTCCTGCCCTCAAGCAATCCTCTCACCTCGGCCTCCTAAAGTGCTGGGATTACAGGCACAAGCTTCCATTCCCAGCCAATATTCCCTTATAGCAACACAAAGTGGACTAACAGCTGGCAATCCTTGGCATCTCTTGGTTTTTAACTGCATCACTCCAAAGTCCACCTCCATTGTTTTAGGGCCATCTTCTCCCTGTGTATCTCCATCTCTCCATATGGCTTCCTTCTCCCTGTGTCTCTTTCTTCATAAGGATACCAGTCATATTGGATTAAAGGCCTACCCTACTCTAGCATGACTTCATATCAACTAATCACATGTACAATGACTCTATTTCCAAATAAGGCCACATTCTGAGGTATTAGGGGTTAGGGCTTCAATATTTCTTTTTGGAGGATATATTCAGCCCATAACACTCTCCTTCTCTCCCCAAAATAGAACATGATAACAGTATAGTATCCATAAGGAAGAGCTTCCTGTTTAGAGTAAATATAGTTAGCTATTCCTAACTTTACAGAGCAGACTCAATCCTGAACTGTAAAATCAATAGAGATTAAAGGAAACTTTTTTCTTTTCTAGACACTGGTACTGTGGTGGGTGAGTACTCAAAATGGGAGATAACTAACCTGAGTTCTGTGTCACTAATCATCAGAGAAATGAAAATCAAAACCACAATGAGATTGAATGTGGTTTTTGTTGTGGGGGAAAAAAAGAAAAAAACCACAATGAGATATCATCTCATGTCAGGCAGAAAGGCTATTATTAGAAAGTCAAAAAATAACAGATGCTGGCGAGGTTGCAGAGCCAAGGAAAACACTTATACACTGTTGGTGGGAGTGTCAATTAGTCCAGCCACTATGGAAAGCAGATTGGAGATTTCTCAAATAACTGAAAATAGAATTGCCATTCAACCCAACAATCTATTGCTATATATATACCCAAAGGGAAAGAAATCATTCTACCAAAAAGACACCTGCACTCACATGTTTACTACAGCACTATTCGCAATAGCAAAGACATGGTACAAACTTAGGTGCCCACCAGTAGCAAATTGAATAAAGAAAATCTGGTTCATCTACACAGTGGAACACTGTGCAGTCATAAAAAATAATTAAATTATGTCCTTTGTAGCAACATGAATGCAGTTGGAGGCCTTTATCCTAAGTGAATTAACACAGAAAGAGAAAAGCAAACACTGCATGTTCTCACTTATAGGTAGGAGTTAAACACTGGGTACAAAGGACATAAAGATAGCAATAACAGACACTAGGGAGTCCAAAAGGTGGGTGCGGGAAGGGTTCAAAAACTACCTATTGGGTACTATGTTTTCTTTTGGGTAATGAGATCAATTGAAGCCCAAACCTCAGTTACATGCAATGTACTCCTGTAACAAACCTGCACATGTACCCGCTGGGTCTAAAATTTGAAAAAGAAAGAAAGAAATCTAAATTCTGGTCCACATCCACTAAGTGGCCCAAAGAACTTGAACAAGTGATTTAAGTTCTCTGGGGGCCCCATTTCCTGTTTCCTAATCTATAAAGCAAAGACCCTTCCAGCAATGTCTTTGTACTTCGAGTGCCTGATACAATGGAGTTAAAATACCATAGCCTTGTATCCAGGCCTTAAGATTTCATATTATTGTAACATTCATAATTTCCCTAGATTTTAACCAATATTGCAGCTTAAAACTTGCACAATTTAACCCCAGTCACCTAATGGATAAGGCACTAGCTTAAAATATTAATTAATTAATTAATTTAAAAATAAAAAATAAATGAATAGAATAAAAAATTAAAATATAAAAATTTTTAAAAGTTAAGATAAAAAATAATTTTAAAATTTTAATAAAATAAGTAATAAAAAAGTAAAAAAAATAAACACATAAAAATAAATTAAAAATTAAAATGAGAACTTATACAATTTCATTTTACTCTACGAAATAATTTGTACTACTATGTAGGCCACTACCTTATTTCAAAACAGTTGAAGCTCACCACATTCTTTCAAGGCTAGCCACAAAATTATCCAGTGACCACAGTGTTCTGGGAAGTGTACTGAATTAAGAATTAATAATCTTTAGCCAGGTTTGGTGATTCACGCCTGTAATCCCAGCACTCTGGGAGGCTGAGGCGGTAGGATCACGTGAGCTTAGGAGTCTGAGACCTGCCTGGGAAACATAGCAAGACCCCAACTCTATTTATTTTTTTTAAGTAATTTGTTTAATAAAATGTTTTTTTAAAATTCTAACTCCCAGTCTTCCTATAGCCAGCCAATCACAGTGCAATGTACCCATCAGTAAACTCCCTGGATGTTAGTTTCTTCATTCCTCTCAAGACAAGTGAAAGTTTTCCATGACTTCTGAAATTTCTTCTAGCCAAATATTGTACGTCTTTTCAATGGAAATGAAATTCAGGAGAGATCTTTCTTTTATAACGCCACATACTATGTAATTTGGGGTTAGTTTGGTTATCTAGTCATAATTCCACGTAAAGTAATTAAAATCTTCCTAATTCCAGCATGAAGATATGTATTTTCGCCAAGTGTTAAGTAATTTTAATGTATACTCTTTAAGCCAAGATATAAATTTAAAAATCTACAGGAAATTATCAGTAAATAATTATGTATTCATTACTACATATTTATGTATCAGGAAATGTATTTGATTTTTCTTTTTTCTGTTTTTTTTTTTTTTTTTTTTTTTTTGAGACAGGGTCTTACTGTGTCACCCAGACTGTAGTGCAGTGTCAGGATTTCAGCTCACTGCAACCTCAGCCTCCTGTGTTCAAGCAATTCTCCTGCCTCAGCCTCCCAAGTAGCCTACAGGCATGGGCCACCACACCAGGCTAATTTTCTGGGAGGTTTTTGTTTGTTTGTTTGTTTGTTTTGTTTTTTTGAGATAGAGTCTCACTCTCACCCAGGCAGGAGTGCAGTGGCACGATCTTGGCTCACTGCAACCTCCGCCTCCCAGATTCAAGCGATTCTCCTGCCTCAGCCTCCCGAGTAGCCGGGATTACAGGCGTGAGCCACTGCGCCTGACCAATTTTCTGTATTTTTAGTAGAGACAGGATTTCACCATGTTGGCCAGACTGGTCTCGAATTCCTGTCCTCAAGTGATCTGCCTATCTCTGCCTCCCAAAGTGCTGGGATTATTGGCATGAGCCACCACACCCGGCCAGAAATATATTTGATTATACATTATAACTTATGTATGTATGTGTGTGTGTGTGTGTGTGTGTGTGTGTGTCTACACACAAAAAAAAACTTAGGAAACTAATTTGTGGAAACAACATTTGAGTTGTAGTTGGTATAAGAGTTGGCTGGTACTCAGGAGCCACTGCGAAGCCACTTGCCTGCTTATTTATGGTAAAGGTACTGCTGACTCTGGCTTACATAATGAAGGGAGGGAAACAGGAAGACCATAAGGTAAGCAGAAACTTTCCTTCTGAGGGAGGTTGAATATTTCTCTGTTCACCTTAATGTCGTTTACTTCCACGGTAATCTCCAATTTAGTCTTAACATTAGAGTCTTTCAAGAGGAAAAAAGGACCCTGGGATATTTCTATTTGGGACAATGCTACTCAAGTACAGAATGGAAAAGCTTGGAGAAAATGGTAGCAAAAAGTCTCTGCTACCAATCCCTCTTATTACACAGCACGATTTCTTCCAAAATGCCTTTGGTTCAGCTCTAATGAAATACAACGTAATAGAGTTTTGTTACCTTAGAGTATAATCTATATGCCTCTTTGACACTTAGCTTTCTTGATTCAATAAAGGAGAAAAAAAGTTCCAGTTTAAGGAAAATCTATTAATGCATTAAGTTCTCTAAGGTACTATTCTTTAGCACTGTGAAGCACTAGCTTACAAAATAACATAGGAATCAAAAAGCTATGACCAGGTAGTACTCAGAGCGTATATTCTGAAATTAGGGAAAAGATCGTATGTTTGTCTTTCTTAATCTCCTTTCTAAACTCATGTAAAATGATTTGGGAAGTGGAAAATGGCACACATATTTTCTTGGCCTGTCATATAAATATTGTCCTATCAAGCTCTTACAATATGCCAGGTATTGTGCAAGGTCTCTTTATGTACATTATCTTATTAATCCTTACAACAACTTTCAAAGATTAGTATTTTGTCTATTTTTTTTAGTTGGGGAAATAATGTTCACAAAAAGATTGAGCAACTGTCCCAAATCACACACCTGTCAAATTAAAACTAATCCACATCCAGGACTATCTGAATTTAAAGTCCTTGCATTTTACTGTCACACTACACATATCAATTAACCTTTTATCTGACCCAAGGCTTTGTCTTCAGAAACACCCCCATTAGCATAAAACTCATGCATCCCACAAGACTCCACAAGAACTAGACATCAGAGTGGTAAATATTGCCAGTTGGAGAGAAGAGATTAGAAGACCCAGAATTTCAGGTTCAATTGTGAGCAGCGCTGAGCTCCTAAGGGAGGTCCAGATGGGAATAGGAAATTTAAAGGCAGACCGCTATACGCTGTTTTCACAGAGGTAAGTAAGGCTGGACTGTCAGCAGCAGCTGCTGGTACAGAGAGAAAGGTCAATGGGAGTGGACCTGCCAAGGGGTGGGAGAGGCCAAGGTAAACGCAGGAGAGAGGACCTGATTCCAAAGGGAAAACTAGGTCACAGCGCAGTGCTCTCCCAGGCTCCTTGCCCACTGGAAATGCCTCAGTGAATGTACCTGAATTGTCTGACAGTCAGATGACGCCTCGGAAAACTGAACTAATTAATCCTTTCACGTGATGGGAGAACCTCTTCAGCTTTTCATTTCTTCAGTGTTATGAATAATAAATAATGCTCAAAACACTTAATTAAATGGAAGTGGAAAAACTGGTTTGACTTCAAAACATCCCTGGAAAAAAAAAACAAAAATCAAACAAATGAAAAAGGAACCCAGCAGTTCACAGCCTGGGCAACATGGCAAAATCCCATCTCTAAATTTAAAATACATGCACACACACACTTATATATAACATATACATATATATTTTTTCTTTAAATCCCTAATGCACATTAGGCTTTTTGAATTTTAAACTTCTAACATTCGTTCAATTATCAAGTCAATCAACAAACATTTATTTTACTGAACACTAAATGCTATGTTTAAACTGAGAAAATTAGAACTGGATCCATTACATTTCCAATAGTTTCAAGTTATTACGCCATTAACTATTGCTGGATCCTTCCTGGTGATGGTGATGGCTTCTAAGGTCTTTTCTTACATACATCACCCTTCGTATTTTCTCAAAAAGATCATTCATTCCCTCAGCCTAAATTATCAACCCTTTGATGATTTAAATATCTATTATCATCAGCCCTACTTTCACTCATCTCTTTGCCCTTATTATTAATAACATGACAGATATTTTACTTGGTAAATTCTCCAGTTTCTCAAAACAAATATTTCTAAAATGAACTCCTCATCCTTCCTCATATATCTAACCACATCCCTATACCTTCCCTCTTGGAATTTCTGATTTCTGTTAAAGGAACCACTCTCTTCACCCATTCACTCCACTGCCTCAATTAGAAAGTCGGTTTTCTCTAAGGTGGTATTTGGCCCGCCATTGCCACTCTCTTGGTCTAGGTTTCTGTCCTGTCACACACTCCTCACTCCCTTCCAACCATTCTAAAAACCCAGATTAAGTGTCAACTCCTCCATGAAGTTTTTTTGATCAGTTGGCCACTGGTGATTCATCCCTATAATCTCAGCACTTTGGGAGGTAGAAGCAGGAGGATCACCTGAACCTAGTTCAAAACCAGCCTGGGGCCGGACTCAGTGGCTCATGCCCACAATCCCAGTACTTTGGGAGGCTGAGGCCGGCGGATCACTCGAGGTCAGGAGTTCGAGACCAGACTGGCCAACATGGTGAAACCCCGCCTCTACTAAAAATACAAATATTAGCTGGGCATGGTGGCATGCACTTGTAATCGCAGCTACTCAGGCGGCTGAGTAGCTTGAACCTGGGAAGCAGAGGTTTCAGTGAGCCAAGATCATGCCATTGCACTCCAGTCTGGTGATGGAGCGAGACACTGTGTTAAAAAGCAAAACAAAACAAACAAAAACAGCCTGGGTAACATAACAAGACCCCATTTCAATACATAAATAAAAGTTTCCTGGCCCCTTCCAACCCTTATTGATCCCTGTCGCTCTGGAGTGCCCTCAGCATTCACTCTACCTCACAGCATTTGTTCTTATTTATAATTTATTTGTCTTACCTCCCCAACAAGACCATAAGCTCCTGAAAACAGGAAACAGATTCATTACTTCTTTTGTACTTCATCCCACCCCACCCTTCAACTCTCACAGTGATTAACACTTGGGTTACTGATATGGACTGAATTGTGTCCCGTGCAAATTTATATATTGAAACCCTAACCCACAATGTGATTGTATTTGGAGAGAGAATCTTTAGAAGATAATTACAGTTAAATGAGTTCATAGGGTAAGGCTCTAATCTGATAGGACTATGGCTTTGTTAAAAAGAGGAAGAGAGGTCGGGCACAGTGTCTCACGCCTGTAATCCCAGCACTTTAGGTAGGTGGATAACCTGAGGTCAGGAGTTCGAGACCAGCTTGGCCAACATGGTGAAACTCCGTCTCTACTAAAAATACAAAAATATTAGCCGAGCGTGGTGGCACACACCTGTAATCCCTGCTACTCAGGAGGCTGGGCGGGAGAATTGCTTGAACTCAGGAGGCAGAGGTTGCAGTGAGCTGAGATCGTGCCACTGCACTCTAGCCTGGGTGATAGAGTGAGACTCAATCTCAAAAAAAAAAAAAAAAAAAAAAGAAGGAGGAAGAGAGAGAAGGAAATCTGACCTCTCTGTCATGTGAGGACACAGCAAGAAAGTGGCAGTCTGCAAGGCAGGAAGAGGGCCCTCACTGGGGAACTGAGTCAGCCTGCACCGTTTTTTTGTTTTGTTTTGTTTGTTTGTTTGTTTTAAGGTATATAAATTACTAACAGACAAGGCCTACAGACTGATTTCTTCTTGGACACACCCACAGTATGGCCAAGGTGATCAGTCGTCTTGGTGTGCTGGCCTCGGACATGAAGGCCCCAGGAGTGGCAGAGCCCTCTTTGTGCCCAGATCTTCTTTGGTCACTCCAGCTCTTCACAGAGCTTGTTGTCCAGACCATTGGCTAGGACCTGGCTATATTTTCCATCCTTTACATCCTTCTGTCTGTTCAAGAACCAGCCTGGGATCTTGTACTGGTGTGGATTCTGTATCATGGTGATCACACATTCTACCTCATCCTCAGTGAGTTCTCCCACCCTGCTGGTGAGGTTGATGTCTGCTTTCCTCAACACCACATGAGCATATCTTTGACCCACACCCTTAATGGCAGTGATGGCAAAGGCTATTTTACACCACTCATCGATGTTGGTGTTGAGTACTCGCAAAATATGCTGGAACTTTTCAGGGATCACTAGAGACATGGTGGCAGCACAGTGGTGGCATGTAGGCCTCCTGTGGAAACTGCCTGCACCTTGATCTAGAACTTCCCAGCCTCCAGAACTGGAAGAAAATAAATTCATGTTGCTTAAGCCAACTAGTCTATGGTGTTTTGTAATGACAGCCCAAGCCAATAAAGAGAAGAAAGTGGGGATGCTGTCGTTACCAGTGCTGCTTTTCTTCTCCTTTTACTATTAAAATTTCATCTTTGGCCAGGCGTGGTGGCTCACACCTGTCATCTCAGCACTTTGGGAGCCTGAGGCAGGTGGATCACTTGAGGTCAGGAGTTCAAGACCAGCCTGACCAACATGGTGAAACCCCGTGTCTACTAAAAATACAAAGTTAGTCGGGCATGGTGGTGCATGCCTGTAACCCCGGCTACTTGGGAGGTTGAGGCAGGAGAATCACTTGAACCCAGGAGGCAGAAGTTGAGGTGAGCCAAGATTGCACCATCACACTCCAGCCTGGGCAACAAGAACAAAACTTCTCAAAAAAAAAAAAAATCCTTGTGAAGGAAAGGGAAGGGCAACCCTAAAAGTGTTTTTTATTTTTTTTCTGTATGTGAAATAGCAACTGAGAGGATTATCAAAAGAAATGAAGGTTCTTCCTGACTGCATAGGTTCTAATATAGGTGTCTCTGTCCAACTTTGTACCCCTCCTTAATGGTAATAATGTTCCCTACTCTACAGCTTTTAACTTTGAGGTATATGTGAGCTAATAAACAGTGAGCCTTGGTGAGCTTATTCTTATCACCTTGGCCACCATGAATAGTTGGAGGATGGGTAAATGACCCAGTACTCACCAGAGGGATACAAGAATAATTTGAGGAGGATTTCTGGGAAATTTTCTTGCTCTTGCCAAAGAGTTGTCAGGACACGTGCTCTCTCTTCCTCTGGAAATCGTTGTATGTGGAGTTACCTCAGCTGTTATTTAATGTGAAAAAAGCCAGGATATAAATGAAGCAGACACAGACAGGAGCAGAGTTGAGAGACTCAAAATAGAAGTCAAGCTGGAGCCCTGATCTGATTCTACCTGAAACCTGACTGCCTCTTGCACTTTTTAGCTTTGTGAGCTAATAAATTTCCATCATTGCCTAAGCCACTTTGAGTCTGACCTTTAATTACTTGCAGCCAGAAACATCCTTATTATAGAAGGGAAGGCTAAGCCCATCACAATGAGACAATTATTATTCACAGGAGAAAACTCAGATCTTGTCACTCTTTGTATCTGCACCTGACCCAGTTCGACCCCAAATGCCTTCTTTGAAAAGACATTTGTACGTCCTCTCAAGTATTCTATCTCTGCTAATTGCTAGTCCATCTCATAGCCTGAGGCACTTTACTCTGGAGCACATTAAACTGGAACGTACATTAATTTATCCTCTCGGATCAACAAACTAAAGTCTCTGATAGACTAAATGGAACAACAGGATGAACATTTGAGGAGACACTGCAAGGGAGTATACGGAAGAAGATCAAAACTCCACTAAAAGGAGTTGAGAAATGATTGTAAGATCACTGAAAAAAAAGGCCTTAGAAGCAGAGTGGGAGCTCGCAATGTAATAAATGGAAGCCAATTACAAATGACAGGAGGCCCAGGGGGATATATTTTTGTTATAGTTGGAATAACACACTTTAGCTAAATTCTTGCTGACTCAAGGATCAGAAGGTGTTTGTTTGTTTGTTTGTTTGTTTTCATCTGTGTGTGTTATGTGTGGTTTTTTTGTTTGTTTGAGACGGAGTCTTGCTCTGTCTCCAAGGCTGGAGTGCAGTGGCACGATCTTGGCTCACTGCAACCTCCACTTCCTGGGTTCAAGCGATTCTCCTGTCTCAGCTTCCCAAGTAGCTGGGACTACAGGCTCCCACCACCATGCCCGGCTAATTTTTGTATTTTTAATAGAGACAGGGTTTCAACATATTGGCCAGGCTGGTCTCGAACTCTTGACCTCAGGTGATCTACCCACCTTGGACTCCCAAAGTGAGCCACCACACCCGGCCATATGTGTGTGTTTTTAAATAAATTTTGAACACATACAGAGAAAAGAGAATGGGTGGTGCAGGTTTTTGGGAAGCAGCGGATTTTAGATGAAAAAGCAAAGGAAGCCCCAGACATTGCACAGTTTAGGCTTTAACCCTGTCCAAGAGGGCCATTAGTGCCTCAGATCTACTCAATACGGACCCTAAAGTCCTTCCCACCCCCATGAGCCACTTGTCAGGGTGTGCTGAGAAATCAACCAGGAGGAACAGAGTCACTTATGGCCAAGAGGAATTGTTCTGGGAGTTGGTTAGTGGGCAGAAGAGAGAGAGAAAAAAAGAAGAAAATCCGTGCATGGCGGTCAGATGCCTCCAGGTGAAGAAGGCAAGGTATAGAGATCTCTTAACCACTTTTTATATAAGAAGGATGTTTCTGGCTGCAAGCAACTGAAGGCAAGACTCAAAGTGGCTTAGGCAAGAAGGAAATTTACTAGATAACAATGCTAAAGTGTGCCAGAGTCATGTGGCATCAAATATGTTACTGGTGGTAGTTATCCATATGGATCTGCAGCAACCTCAATTCTTGCCTCCTCAGAAGAAAGAATTCGACTAAGGGGCATAAGGCAGAAGGTGAGACCGAGGCAAGTTTCAGAGCAGGAATGAAAGTTTATTAAAATCTTTAGAGCAGTAATGAAAGGAAGGAAAGTACACTTGGAAGAAGGCCAAGCAGATGACTTGCAAGACCAAGTGCACCTGTTTTTTTGTTCTGTTTTGTTTTGTTTTGTTTTGTTTTGTTACAGAAAAGGTCTTTCTATGTTGCCCAGGTTAGAGTGCAGTGGCTATTCACAGGCATGATCATAGTGCACTACAGCCTTGAATTCCTAGGCTAGAGCAATCCTCCTGCCTCAGCCTCCTGAGTAGCTCAGAGAAGTTTAATTTAAAAAACAAATCATTTTGAGTGAGCAAATCCAAAGAGGATCTAATTATTGCAGATTAATGAAGATCTATGAGGAAAAAGTTTAAAACTGGGATGATGTAGCCCAGAGGTCACCAACTTAAGTGCCTTCAATGACGAGGTAGGTTCTGTCTAAGTGAATTGTGTGCAGGGGGTAGAACAGGGGATTTGGGCTCTGTCCAGTGTACACAGGGGCTACTCAATTCCAGCTGATTGGTGCCCTCTAGAAACATCAGCTTGTGTTGCTGGATTTTTCAATTTTTTTCAAAAGCTGGAAATGTGTGTGTGTGTGTGTGTGTGTGTGTGTGTGTGTGTTGAGAAAGAGAGATCAGAAAAAAAAATCATTTTCAGGAGAGAAAAGGAAAGAAGAAAAAAGGAAGTCAGTGAGCCAATGAGCCATGTTCTCAGAATTTTCCTTTAACAAAGTCATCCTAAAGGAACCTGAGGATCAGACGGATCACCAGGGCATCATTTTGCACCTATGGTCACTTCTCCTCTTCGCCCAGCACCTGGAGAACACCCTGTGGGGGCACGTGGAATTAACAGGTAATGACCAGCCCTACCTTCAGTATGCAAAGGAAAATCATCTGAGGATTTTGTCAAATCCAGTTTCTCATTCAAGCGGGTCTGGGTGGAGCCTGAGATTAGCATTGTCCAAGCAGCTCCCAGACATGATGTTGCTGGTTCACAATTTGAGCAGCAAGATTTTGGAGCAGATTTTTCAAGCTTTTTTGACCACCACTACATTTTACTTGGCAAGCTAGAATACATATATAAATGTACATGTATAATTGAGACAAAAATTTCAAAAGATGAAACTTTTTGCATTATATGAGTGTACCCTGATGTTTTTTATTCAGTCCCACTGTTTTACCCTATTCTATGATGTTATATTTTATTTTTTAAATGTTGGTCATGACTCACTAAATAGGTTTTATGACCCATTAATAGCTTATTACATAGACAAGCCTAGACAACATGGCAAGACCCTGTTTCTACCAAAAATACAAAAATTAGCTAGGTGTGGTGGCCTGCACCTGTAATCCCAGTTACTCAGGAGGCTGAGGCATGAGAATCACTTGAACTAGGGAGACAGAGGTTGCAGTGAGTCAGATGATCACATCACTGCACTCCAGCCTGGGCAATGAAGTGAGACACTGCACTCCAGCCTGGGCAATGAAGTGAGACACTGCACTCCAGCCTGGGCAATGAAGTGAGACACTGCACTCCAGCCTGGGCAGTGAAGTGAGACACTGCACTCCAGCCTGGGCAGTGAAGTGAGACACTGCACTCCAGCCTGGGCAGTGAAGTGAGACACTGCACTCCAGCCTGGGCAATGAAGTGAGACTCTGTCTCAAAAAAAAAAAAAACAACAAAAAAAACACTTATGATATAGAGTTTGCAAAACACTTCTTTTAAATTTATGTTCAAACCCTTTCTATTACTTTTTTCATTTAATTATTTAATTTAATGTAATTTTTTCTTTAGAGATAAGGTCCCTCTCTGTTCCCTAAGACTGTAGTGCAATAGTGTGATCATGGTTCACTACAGCCTCAACCTCCTGGGCTCCAGCAGATTAATTAAGATCTGTGAGAAAAAATTTAAAACTGGGATGTAGCCCAGAGGTCATCAATTTAAGTGCCTCAGTGACAAGGCAGGTTCTGTCTAAGTGAATTGTGACGATTCTTCTACCTCAGACTCCTGAGTAGCTTGGACCACAGGCACATACCACCATGCCTGGCTAATTTTTTTTTATTTTTTGTAAAGACGGGTCTCCCTGTGTTGCCCAGGCTGATCTCGACTTTGGCTTGAATCAGTCGTCCTACCTCAGCTTCTCAAACTCTGCAATTACATATGTGAGCCATGAACCCAGCCCACTTTTTTTTTTTTTTTTTAATGTGAATATCTTTCCATGTCTTCAGAGGACAGAGAGAAAAAGAAGAAAGATCTTATAAACATTGCCCGAGAAACAGGCCAGCAGAGATTATAACAACAGCTAACAGGGGCCGAGTACTTACTATCTGCCAGGTGTCTTAGTTCATTTGTGCTGCTATAACAGAACACCACAGACTGGGTAATTTTTGAAAAACAGAAGTTTAATTTTGAAGTTCGGGAAGTTCAAGATCAAGGTGTTGGCAGGTGCAGTTGTCTGGTGAGGGCTGCTTTCTGTTTCCAAGATGACACCTTGTTGCTGTATCCTCCAGAGGAGAGGAGCACCATGTCCTTACATGGTATGAGATGAAAGGACAAGCAAACCTCAAAAGACAAGAAAACGCTGTGTGAAGCCTCCCTTAAAAGAGCCTAATTGCATTCAGGAGGGAGAAGCCCTTGTGACATAATCACCCCTTAAAGGCCCTACCTCTTAATACCATGACATTGTTCATTAAGTTTCAACACCTGAATTTTTCAGGGGACAAATTCAAATTATAACATCAGGAGTATGGTTAAGCACATTTGCTCCAGGACCAGAACATGAGTTAAGTGTGTAGCTTCCAGAGGCAGATTGTCAGGGTTCTAACCACAGTTTAGCCAGTTACAAACTTGAAACCTTGGGCAAGTTACTTAACCTGTCTGTGGCCACAGCTTTTTTATCTGTAAAACTAAGATAAGAACATAGACAGGTGTGGCAGTGCACATCTGTAGTCCAATTACTGGGGGAACTGAGGCAGGAGGATCATTTGAGCCAAGCAGTTTGTGTGGTTTGACTGTGTCCCCACCCAAATCTCATCTTGAATTCCCATGTACTGTGGGAGGAACCCAGTGGGAGTTGATTGAATCATGGGAGTTGGTCTTTTCCGTGCTGTTCTCGTGATAGTGAATACATCTCATGAAATCTGATGCTTTTAAAAATGAGTTTCCCTTCACAAACTCTCTCTCTGCCTGCCACCATCCTGGTAAGATGTGACTTGCTCCTCCTTGCCGTCTACCATGATTTGTGACGGCTCCCCAGCCACATGGAACTGTAAGTCCATTAAACCTTTTTTCCTGTATAAATTACCCAGTCTTTGGTATGTCTATCAGCAGCGTGAAAATGAACTAATGCAGTAAATTGGTATGAGTAGGGTGGTGTGCTGCTGAAAAGATATGCAAAAATGTGAAAGTCATTTTGGAACTGGGTAACAGGCAGAGGTTGAAACAGTTTGGAGGAGGACTCAGAAGACAGGAAAATGTGGGAAAGTTTGGAACTTCCTAAAGACTAGTTGAATGGCTTTGTCCAAAATGCTGATAGAATATGGACAATAAAGTCCAGGCCGAGGTGGTCTCAGATGGAGTTGAGGAACTTGTTGGGAACTGGAGCAAAAGTGACTCTTGTTATGTTTTAGCAAAGACTGGTAGCATTTTTCCCCTGCCCTAGAGATTTGTGGAACTTTTAACTTGAAAGAGATGATTTAGAGTATCTGGCAGAAGAAATTTCTAGCAGCAAAGCATTCAAGAGGTGACTTGGGTGCTGTTAAAGGCATTCAGTTTTATAAGGGAAGCAGAGCATAAAAGTTTGGAAAATTTGCAGTCAGACAATGTGATAGAAAAGAAAATTCCATTTTCTGAGGAGAAATTCAAGCTGGCTGCAGGAACGTGCATAAGTAATAAGGAGCTTAATGTTAATCCCCAAGATAATGGGGAAAATGTCTCCAAGGCATGTCAGAGGTCTTCACGGCAACCCCTGCCATCATAGGCCCAAAGGCCTATGAGGAAAAAGTGGTTTTGTGGGCCAGGCCCAGGGTCCTTGTGCTGTGTGCAGCTTAGGGACTTGGTGCCCTGAGTCCCAAGCACTCCAGCCATGGTTGAAAGGGGCCAACGAAGTGCTTGGGCCGTGGCTTCAGAGGGTGCAAGCCCCAAGCCTTGGCAGTTTCCATGTGGTGTTAAGCCTACGAGTACACAGAAGTCACAAATTGGGGTTTGGGAACCTCCACCTAGATTTCAGATGATGTATGGAAATGCCTGGATGCCCAGGCAGAAGTTTGCTGCAGGGGCAGGACCTTCATGGAGAGCCTCTGCTATGGCAGTGTAGAAGAAAAATGTAGGGTCAGAGCCCCCACATAGAGTACCTACTAGGGCACTGCCTAGTGGAGCTGTGAGAAGGGGGCCACCATCCTCCAGACTCCAGAATGGTAGATCCACCAACAGCTTGCACTGTGTGCCTGGAAAAGCCACAGACACTCATTGCCAGCCTGTGAAAGCAGCCAGGAGGGAGGCTATCCCCTGCAAAGTCACAGGGGCAAAGCAGCCCAAGACCATGGGAACATACCTCTTGCATCAGAGTGACCCGGATGTGAGACATGGAGTCAAAGGAGATCATTTTGGAGCTTTAAGATTTGACTGCCCTGATGGATTTCAGACTTGCATGGGGCCTGTAGCCCCTTTGTTTTGGCCAATCTCTCCCATTTGGAACAGCTGTATTTACTCAATGCCTGTACCCCCATTATATCTAGGCAGTAACTAACTTGCTTTTGATTTTACAGGCTTTATAGGCAGAAGAGACTTGCCTTGTCTCAGATGAGACTTTGGACTGTGGACTTTTTTTTTTTTTATGTACACTTTATGTTCTAGGGTACATGTGCACAATGTGCAGGTTTGTTACATATGTATACATGTGCCATGTTGCTGTGCTGCACCCATTAACTCGTCATTTACATTAGGTATATCTCCTAATGCTATCCCTCCCCCCTTCCCCCACCCCACAACAGGCCCTGGTGTGTGATGTTCCCCTTCCTGTGTCCAAGTGATCTCATTGTTCAATTCCCACCTATGAGTGAGAATATGCAGTGTTTGGTTTTCTGCTCTTGCGAGAGTTTCTGAGAATGATGGTTTCCAGCTTTATCAATGTCCCTACAAAGGACACGAAATTTGAGTTAATGTTGAAATGAGTTAAGACCTTGGGGGACTATTGGTAAGACATGATTGGTTTTGAAATATGAAGAAAAGAGATTTGGGAGGGCCCAAGGATGGAATGATCTGGTTTAACTGTGTTCCCACCTAAATTTCATCTTGAATTCCCATGTGTTATGGAAGGAACCCAGTGGGAGGTGATTGAATCACAGGGACAGGTCTTTCCCATGCTATTCTTATGGTAGTGAATAAGTCTCATGAGATCTGATGGTTTTAAACATGGGAGTTTCCCTGCAAAAGCTCTCTCTTTGCCTGCTGGCTGCCCACGAAAGCTGTGACTTGCTCTTTCTTGCCTTCCACCATGATTGTGAGGCCTCCTCCGCCATGTGGAACTGTCAGTTCATTAAACCTTTTTTCCTGGGCACAGTGGCTCACACCTGTAATCCCAGCACTTTGGGAGGCTGAGGTGGGTGAATCACAGGGTCAGGAGATTAAGACCATCCTGGCCAACATGGTGAAACCCCATCTATACTAAAAATACAAAAAAATCAGCTGGGTGTGGTGGTGCGTGCCTGTAATCCCAGCTACTCGGGAGGTTGAAGCAGGAGAATCGCTTGAACCCAGGAGGCAGAGATTGCAGTGATCCCAGATTGCACCACTGCACTCCAGCCTGGCAACAGAGGGAGACTCCCTCTCAAAAAAACAAAAAACAAAAAAACAAAAAACTTTTTCTGTATAAATTACTCAGTCTTGGGTAGATCTTCATCAGCAGCATGAAAATGGACTAATACAGAGTTTAAAGCTTCCATGCCCTATGATCGTGCCTGTGAGTAACCACTGCACTGCAGCCTAGGCTACGCAGTGAGACCTCATCTCTAAAAAAGAAAAACAACAACAATAATACACTCATAGCTAATGGGATGTTTTTAAGGATTGCTGTACGTGTAAAGCTGTATGTGTAAAGGATAATGTATTGCACACAGCAAGTGCCATGATCATCATTACTAAGTACTTCGCAGGAGTTAAAGCATTTAGTTTTCTAATAATCCTATAAAATAGTATAGCAAAACGATTGCGTGGCCCAGTTTACAATTATCACTTATATGCTGACAGAATTTCTAATTTATTCATGGCATCCATCCCTCAAAGGTGACTTGAGGGTGAATCCTGGTTAATCAAGGCCGGGCGCAGTGGCTCCCGCCTGTAATCCCAGCACTTTGGGAGGCTGATACGAGTGGATGACGAGGTTGAGAGATTGAGACCATCCTAGCCAACATGGTGAAGCCCCCTGTCTCTACTAAAATGCAAAAATCAGCTGAGCATGGTGGCATGCACCTGTAGTCCCAGCTACTTGGGTGGCTGAGGGAGAACTGCTTGCACCCAGGAGGTGGAGGTTGCAGTGAGCCAAGATCGCGCCATTGCACTCCAGCCTGGTGACAGACTGAGACTCTGTCTCAAAAAAAAAAAGAGAGAGAAAAAGACAATCAAATAAACCCTCTCCCCTTGCCAGTGACTGCTTAAGGAAGAGGACACGAATCGGTTCTGGCCAGTGAACCATGAGACATCTGGGAAATGTTCCCTCTCCCTTAAAGTAAAATAAAAGGAAGAAACAACCTATCTTCTTGCACTGGATGTTGTTCTGTCTGCATGTGATGCCAGAAACGGTAGCACACATTTGAAAACCATGAGGGAGGCCAGTAAAGAACTAAGTGAAAGGCATGCTCATGGATGTGGGTAGGTATGGTTATCATCTTCACTACAGATGGGAAGGTAAGGCCTAAACAAGCATAGGACATTTCCAAAAGTCACACTCAGGGAGTTGCCTGTTCTTTATCCACTGTACTATGATAGCCACATTTTTATTTATTTATTTATTTATTTGAAATGGAGTCTCGCTCCCTCACCCAGGCTGGAGTGCAGCGGTGCGATCTCAGTTCATTGCAAACTCCACCTCCCGAGTTCAAGTGATTCTCCTTCCTCCTCAGTCTCCTGAGTAAGGGGGATTAAAGGTGCCTGCCACCAATTTTTTTTTCTTTTTTTTTTTTTTTGTATTTTTAATAGAGATAGAGTTTCACCATCTTGGTCAGGCTGGTCTAAAACTCCTCACCTCAAGTGGTTCACCAGCCTTGGCCTCCCAAAGTGTAGGGATTACAGGCGTGAGCCACCACGCCCGACCAATAGCCACATTTTTAAAGAACACATAGTCACCTTCTAAAATGCCCTGAGGATAGGAAGTAACAGATATGAAAAACATTCCAGGATCAGTTGTCCATCTCAAGACTTTTAAGGCCAGTGAAAATAGTCATTTATTAGAGGTAGACAGGTTGTGGACCTGTTAGCAGATAGAGCATTTATGTATTTAATTTGTCCTGACTGGGTACGGTGGCTCACGCTTGTAATCCCAGCACTTTGGGAGGCCGAGGTGGGTGGATCCCCTGAGGTCGGGAGTTCAAGACCAACCTGGCCAACATAGCAAAACCCCATCTGTACTAAAAATACAAAAATTAGCTGGACATGGTGGCAGGTACCTGTAATCCCGGCTACTCGGGAGGCTTAGGCAAGGAGAATTGCTTGAACCAGGGAGGCTGAAGTTGCAATGAGCCGAGATCCCACCACTGCACTCCAGCCTGGGTGACAGAGCAAGACTCCATCTCAAAAAAAAGAAAAAGAAAAAAAAAGGTCCTAGAAGAAAAGTCTGAAATAATACAGAAAATCCTGTGTGCCCAGGCTGAAATGCTTAGGGTCTAAGAAAGGAGCCTATCAAAGATTATACTTACACATTCAGAATGCAGTGCCTTCTCACCAGGTGCAGTGGCTCGCGCCTATAATCCCAATACTTTAGGATGTTGAAGTGGGAGGATTGCTTAAGGCCAGGAGCTCAAGGCTGCAGTGAGCTATGATGGCACCACTGCACTCCAGCCTGGGCAACATAGCAAGACTCTGTCTCCACACCTACAAAAAGTTTTTGGACTACAATGCTTTAAATTAAAAACAATAAATATTTTAAACTCCACTTATCTGCAAATAATGACTTGGAAACTAAATCACAGATCATTCAGATGAACATGTCTATAGAAGGAAAAGATAAAATCCAAGAGAACTTTTCCTGCCATGAGGCCTTTGAGAGTGGCTGCCAGACTGACGGTTTATGGGCTGTACTGAGTGTGGATTGGGAAGAGAGCTGGGGCTTGGGGATGAAAGGAGAGGGGTGGGGACAAGAAAAAGTTTTACATTCTGCTACAATACTAGCAGATCTGCTTCCAATAAGACCGAAGATATTAAAATCCTTACACTAATTTAATTTTCCCCTTTTAAAAACAAGTTATGACTATTTTAAAAAACTAACTTAGGGCCAGATTACTTTCCCAATGTGATCTCAGCAGCTAGTCAAATTTAGAGATTTTCAGATAGTAATTTATTCAACACAACTTTTTTTGCCAGTTTTAAATAATGAAGTCTTAAATGGAGCCTCTAATACTCTTAAACCTAAATTATTTTTTGTGTGAATCTGAAATATTCAGACCCTATGATCAAGAAGAGAAAAAAACAACTATCAGCCAAAACTCTTCTAAGTTACTGTCTGCATCTGCCTTTGCAATGTGCCTGATTCCTCTTAAGGAAATGTCATGTAAATAATCAGGAGTACATCTCAGTCATTCTGGGAGGTCATGCCAGAGCTGAAAGAAGAAAACCTTGAGAAACATCTTCTTATAAAGGTTGAGGCCAAAAAAGGGGTTAATTTTGGTATTTTTTTCCTATAATAACATAAGGCTTGTACAACACATAGTTTGACATAATGAAACATAAGATTGAATAAATGGACAAAACCCCCTTTTCAATTCAGCTTCTTTTTTCCTTATTACCCATATAAACCTTAATTTCATTATAGAATCCTTTCAAAAACATTCCAGTTGTCTTAATTTTCATCTCAATTATTTTCAGAGAAGCCATCCTAGAAATTTTAATTGTTAACATGCATCTGATAATTTTTTTTAAGAGGAAAAAAAAAATCTCTCTCGGCCGGACATGGTGGCTCACACCTGTAATCTCAGCACTTTGGGAGGCCGAGGTGGGCGGACCACTTGTTGGTCAGGAGTTGAAGACCAGCCTGGGCAACATGGTGAAACCCCGTCTCTACTAAAAAATACAAAAATTAGTCAGGCATAGTGGTGCATGCCTGTATCCCCAGCTGCCTGGGAGGCTGAGGCAGGAGAATCCAGGAGTTAGAGGTTGCAGTGAGCTAAGATCATGCCACTTCACTCTAGCCTGGGTGACAGAGTGAGACCCTGTCTCAAATAAATAAATAAATATTAGCCAGGCATCGTGGCAAGCATCTGTAATCCCAGCTACTTGAGAGACTGTGGTGGGAGAATCGCTTGAACCTGGGAGGTGGAGGCTCTAGTGAACTGAGATCAGGCCACTGCACTCCAGCCTGGGTGACAGAGTGGGACTCTGTCTCAAATAAATAAATAAATAAATATTAGCAGGGCATGATGGCATGCACCTGTAATCCCAGCTACTTGGGAGACTGTGGCAGGAGAATCACTTGAATCTGGGAGGTGGAGGCTGTAGTGAGCTGAGATCAGGCCACTGCACTCCAGCCTGGGTGACAGAACGAGAATCTGTCTCAAAAAGAGACAGAGAGATCGTTTCTCGCTCTGTCATTCAAGTTGAAGTTCAGTGTTGTGCTCATAGCTTACCGTAACTTGGCAGTCCTGGCTGAAGCTATCTTCCTGCCTAAGCCTCCCTATTAGCTGAGACCATAGTCACAAGCGACCATGCCTGGCTAATTTTTTTAACATGTTTTGTAGAGACAGCATCTCACCCTGGTGTCCAGGCTGGTTTCTAACTCCCAGGCAAGTGATCCTCTCACCTCAGCCTCCTAAAGTGCTGGGATTACAGGCGTGAGCCACCACACCCGGCTGTCTCAGATAATTTCAAACAAATGAATATCTATGTCCCTATAGAACGGTGATTCTCAAGAGGGGCAATTTTGCCCTCGTCACTCTGTACTCCCAGGCCCAGGGAACATTTTGTAATGTCTGGAACACATTTTTGGTTGTCATACTGGGGGTGGGAGCTGCTATGGGCACCCGAGGGTAGAAATCAGTGAAGCTACTAAACATCCCACAATGCACAGCACAGCAAAGATACATCCCATCCAAAATGTCAATAGTGCCAAGGCTGAGAGACCTTGATGCAGAAATAGCTTTGTTTCTTTTTATTTGAAATATGCAATGTGCCCCAGGGCCCTTGGGACATAATTTAGTACACAGGGAGAGAAAATAATTCAGCACAAACCCTTTCTGCCATGTGCGCTGCCGGAACCCTCAACTGTGGTGCTGTAAATTCTTACCTGGACTTCTCCAATAGTCTCTCCACTGGCCTCCCTGTTTCTACTACTGCCTTCTCTAGTCCCTTCTCTGCTAGAGCCGCCGGAGTCGGGGTTTCCCATTGCTAGTCTAGATCATGATAAGCTTCCCATCTTACGAGACTCTGTAGGATTGCCCGCCTGCTTCTCTCTGCAGCCTCACACCAAGTACCCTGGAGCCTTACTGGCTTTCTTTAAGTTACTCAATAGCTTTGTCTGACTCCTCTATATCTTCTTTGTTCGTTTTGTTTTTGTTTTTGAGGCTGAGTTTGGCTCTTGTCACCCAGGCTAGAGTGTAGTGGTGTGATCTCAGCTCGCTGCAACCTCCACCTCCCAGGCTCAAGCAATTCTGGTGCCTCAGCTTCCCGAGTAGTTGTGATTACAGGCACCCGCCATCACGTCTGGCCAATTTTTGTGTTTTTAGTAGAGACTGGGTTTCACCATGTTGGCCAGGCTGGTCTCGAACTCCTGACCTCAAGTGATCTACCCGCCTCAGCCTCCCAGAGTTCTGAGATTACAGGCATGAGCCACCATGCCCGGTCGCCTCTTTATTTTCTTATCATTCACATGTATCTTAATTCCAGTAAGCCTTCTTTAACCCATCATCACTAGATAAGGCGAGTCTGCTCTAAGTTCTCTTATCTCTGTGCTTTTCTTTTTTAAAAATATATTTTATTTTATTTTATTTTTTTAGAGATGGGGTCTTGCTGCATTGCCCAGGCTGGAGTACAGTTGCTATTCGCAGTGACATGTATTGGAGTAAATGTCACTTACATTTATCAATATACCTTAATGAATCTGCTTGCTGTTAAGGATGAGACACTGAAAAGCATAGGCAGGAAGAGTTTAAACTGTTAAACTGCTTTGCATAATAAAATAAGAATCAGAGGGCTTGGGAATGGGAGGTGGCTGGGGAGGAGAGACCCGTGGCAAAAATGGAACTGGAAGTGGCCTATTAAGGACATACAGAAATTCGTTATGACAGGGACTAATTAGTAGACTTTAGCAGAGTCATTGTAATGATTTTGAACTTTTTTTCCTGTACTGTGCAGCTCCGCAACCCTTTACAGTTAATGCAAATCCCAGTCAAACTTACACCCTTGACCTTGTATTAGTGGTGCTTTGTGAAATGGGAGTAATTTAGGTTGTGTCCAATGTTGCGTACATGAGGCCTGGTGCGGTGGCTCAGGCCTGTCATCCCAGTACTTTGGGAGGCTGAGGCCGGTGGGTCACTTGAGGTCAGGAGTTTGAGACCAGCCTGGCCAACATAGCAAAACCCCATCTCTACTAAAAATTAAAAAATTAGCCAGGCATGATAGTGCATGTCTGTGTTTCCAGCTAATCAAGAGACTGAGGTACAAGAATCGCTTGAACCTGGGAGGCGGAGATTGCAGTGAGCCAAGATCGGACCACTACACTCCAGCCTGGGTGACAGAGCGAGACTGTGTCTCTAAATAAATAAATAAATGTTGGGAACAGGATGGAAAAAAGGCATCAGAGAGGGCAGAGCCTGAGATGCCTACAAATAACAGCAAATTGGAGTAGAATGACTAAAATGTTAGCCCCTCGAGGATTACTGGGATAGATGCTGAGTTTCCACTGTATTGTAAAAAAGGCACGGGTTATTTAAATATTAGAGGTCTAGTTGCCTCCAAACAGGTGACAGGCACTGGCATCCAGATTACATAACAATGTAAAATGAATAAAGAAAGGATTGAGTCACATGATCTCTAAGTTCTCTCTTTTTTTTTTTTGAAATTTGCTTTCTTTATTCATTCTAACATCGTTAACACCATTAAGCATAAATCTGAGAATAATTGCTTTTAATTTTTAATGTTTGAATGTGTATACATTTCCTCTCATATGTCCAAGTGTTTTTTTTCTTTTGTTTTCATTTCATTTTATTTATTTAATTTTTTTTGAGACAGAGTTTTGCTCTGTCACCTAGGCTAAGTGCAGTGGCACGATCAGGTCCATCTTTAACAATCATCTGACAGACAAAAGAAAATAATACTTACCTTTTATCTAAAGTTCCCATAAATGTTTGCAACTCCCTAATTAAAAGCCACCAAGTGACTCATTCTGGAAAGAAAAGGGGAAAACCAACTCTAATGGAATACGGGAAAAAAAATTAGCAATCTCTTCTCATCTACTATTTTAATCATACTGTTAGCTGAAATATATTCCAGGTTCTGTTTTTAAGTTCTTTCATATATCAGTTCCCTGAACATTATCAACACCACAAGATAGTACTGTTATTATCCCCATTTCACAGGGAAGGAATCTGAGGCTCAGAGAAGTTAAGTAACTTGCTCAAGTTTAAGAGGTTAAGTAATACAGCAAGTAGGCAGTGAGCCAGGATTAGAAAACAGGCAATTTACCTCTGAAAGCTATCCATTCCAGAGGCTAAGCAATGTGCATTCATGCCTCAACGTGATTAAGTTCATACTGACTGGTTGGCTTTTGAATACAGTACAGTGTTAGGTAAAACAAAGAATGACAAGCTCAGTGAATGCCACCTCTGTACTTGGTTTGCTCGGTCCAAAGAGGCATCCTTGAATTCTGTCATTCTCTTACATCCCGTATCCAACTTGTCAGGAAACTTAAATTACTCTGCTTTCAGAATATACCCAGACTCCAACCATTTCTCACCATCTTCACAACTACCATCCTGGTCTTTGTCACTGTCACCTTGACATTGCATTATTGCACTGACCTCCAGACATTATCTCTGCTTTCACCCTTGCCCCTTTAACAATTTATTCTCAACACAGTAGTCAGAGATACCACTTAAAATGAAAAGCCAGGGCCAGGTGCGATGGCTCACATCTGTAATCCCAGCACTTTGGAAGGCCAAGGCAGGAGGATCACTTGAGGTCAGGAGTTCGAGACCAGCCTGGCCAACATGGTGAAACCCTATCTCTACTAAAAATATAAAAATCAGCTGAGCGTGGTGGTGCATGCCTATAGTCCCAGTTACTCAGGAGGCTGAGGCAAGAGAATTGCTTGAACCCAGGAGACGGAGGTTGCAGTGAGGCAAGATCATGCCACTGCACTCAGCCTAGGCGACAGAGTAAAACTCTGTCTCAAAAAAAAATAACTAACTAAATAAATTAATTTAAAAAAATGAAAAGCTGGATCAAGTCACGTGTCTTCTGACAAGAGTGCCGCCCTATTTTTTTCAGAGTCAAAGCCAAATTTGTTACAATGGTGTATGAGGCCCTCTGCCCTCTGCACTTCCTCCCTTATCACCATCACTGTGGTGACCTCCTCCCTGCACATGGCATTCTGGCTACACCTGACTATTGACACTTTTTCAAATATTCCATGCAGGTTTGCTGCCTTAGAGCTTTTGCACAGGCCACTTCCTCTACTTGGAATATTGCATACCCTGTCTCCTCACTCTCTATGAGTCTTTATTCAAATGACAGGCCTACCCTAAAAACTCTATTTTAAATTTTGGGCTGGCCGAGGTGGCTCACACCTGTAATCCCAGCACTTTGGGAGGCCAAGGTGGGCAGATCACTTGAGGTCAGGAATTTGAGACCAGTCTGGCCAACATGGTGAAACCCCATCTCTACTAAAAATACAAAAATTAGCTGGCATGGTGACACGTGCCTGTAATCCCAGCTACTTGGGAGGCTGAGTCAGGAGAATCACTTGAACCTGGGAAGCAGAGGATGCAGTGAGCCAAGATCGCGTCACTGCCCTCCAGTCTGGGCGACAGAGGGAGATCTTGTCTCAAAAAAAAAAAAAAAAAAATTATAAACTGGTACTGTAGTAGTCTTTACTGAGCCTCGTTTCTTTCTTCTTTCTCTCTCCTTGTATATTTTCCCATAGCATTAACACTTTATAACATGTAATTTATTCTATTTCTTATTCATTATATTTATTTTCTGTGTTCTCTATTAGTATTCAAGTTTGTGAACGCTAAGGTATCTCAAGTGCCATACATATTTGTGTTGGCTTATTTATTTATTTATTTATTTATTTATTTAAATTTTTGAGATGGAGTCTCGCTCTGTTGCCCAGGCTGGAGTGCAGTGGCTCCATCTTGGCTCACTAAAACCCCTGCTTCCCAGGTTCAAGCGATTCTCCTGCCTCAGCCTCCCAAGTAGCTGAGATTACAGGTGTGCACCACCACACCCAGCTAATTTTTGTATTTTTAGTAGAGACAGGGTTTCACCACGTTGACCAGGGTGGTCTTGAACTTCTGACTACTCAGGTGATCCGCCTGCCTCGGCCTCCCAAAGTTCTGGGATTACAGGCATGAGCCACCGCACTGGGCTGATACATATTTGTTGAATGAATGAATGAATGAAAAAGTGGTCATAGTGATCCTGAGAAATGAATGCAGTTAGCTTTTAAAGTCAGAAAATTCTCCACAAAAGCATATGAAATGTATTACTATTGGGCAAATTTATTCTTTGGCATGCAGATATTTGGACTGTTAAAGACTAAAATTTCTTTCCCTATGAATCACTAACATTAAAATATAAATTTAGAAACAATGATTATCACTACTTTAATTGTGAAAGGCCCCATTCCAACACAATACCAACATACTGTCTGTTTATTTTCTTCAGAAAATAGTGGCTCTAGGGGCCCAAAAGAACAGGAAGAGTTATGGGAAAATGTATACATGGACAAATTTTATTTTCAGGACCTGTCATACTTCCAGATTGCTCAGCACATCCTTGCAAGTTTTCTTCTTCCAGAGTCATTCCATCTATGCATTATGTCCTCAGAACACAGCATAGACCTGCATCAGAGTAAGTGGCAGGAAGGACCATCAGCAGGCGCTCCAGTTCCTGGAAGCTGGCTGCCCATCCCATCAGCACCTCAGTGTGGTCTAGGACAATCTACATCAGGGTTTCTGGGGCACTTGTGAAAATGTGTATTTCTGGGACTGCAGCTATTCTTACTGAGTGAGAATCTCTGGAGGTGGGACCGGGCATTTGCATTTTAGTTGGATTCTGGCATGATTTTTTTTTTTTTTTTTTTTTTTTTTTTGAGAGAGTCTCGCTCTGTTGCCAGGCTGGAGTGCAGTGGTGCAATCTCAGCTCACTGCAATCTCCGCCTCTTGGGTTCAAGAGATTCTCCTGCCTCAGCCTCCTGAGTAGGTGAGATTACAGGTGCACGCCACCACACCCAGCTAATTTTTTTATTTTTAGTAGAGACGGGGTTTCGCCATGTTGGCCAGGATGGTCTTGATCTCCTGACCTTGTGATCCACCCACCTTGGCCTCCCAAAGTGCTGGGATTACAGGCGTAAGCCACCTTGCCCAGTCTATGATTTTTTAAAATTTATTATGTTTTAAGTTCTGTGGTACATGTGCACAACATGCAGGTTTGTTACACATGTATACATGTGCCATGTTGGTGTGCCGCACCCGTTAACTCATCATTTACATTACATATATCTCCTCATGCCTATGATTCTTAAATGTCTTCCACATTTAAGAACTACTGCTCTGGTCTAGATTTTTTCCTGACCTTTCTCCCAAATCAAAATTCACTTAACTCTTAGGTAAGAAAACACACACACACACATTAAAAAAAATATATATATATACACACACACACACACGTATATGTATATGAAAAAAAATTCACCTAATTGTGTAGAGTTTCACCACATTTGCCCAAGCTGGGAGCTCAAGCAATCCACCTGCCTCGGCCTCTCAAAATGCTGGGATTATAGGCATGAACCACCCCACAATGCCAATTATCACATGCTTGTACCCAACTCTCTGCCAAAGTTAATCATGTGAGAGATGTTCAGGCAATAATTGTTGATGTTTTTACCTCTTTGCTCCCAAGATGTCTCCATAATTGCATTCAATACCTTTACACAAACTACTAACCAGTGGCAAGGACTATCCATATAACCGCAGGCTCATGGGGAGAGCATCTGTGACAACCTCTCTCCCTTTAAGGCAACTCTTCTTTAATGTCTTGTCCTGGATGTGAGTTTGACTGAGAGAAAGAATGCTTCCCTGTCTAAAGAAAAAAAAAAATCTTTTTTTCCAAAATGTCTTCTAAGTCATATATTTAGAAATAAATCTACGCTTTTGTACAGTATGTTTACATTTGATTTCACCACGTACCAGGTTGACCTAAACAAAACCAGAAAAACCCTAGTTAGAGTGGCATAAATTAGATTTGTCCTTGGATCTATATTAGCATTTGCTGGGTTACAGGTCAAATATAGAGCTAGGTTGGTACTTCTGGTATTAATAAGAATAAAGTTACTCTGAATATCCCAATGTTCTTGTTTGTATGGAATTTCACTAAAGAAGCTAGCCATGGCGGTGTAGACCTGTAGTCCTAACTAATTGGGAGGTTGAGGTGGGAGGATCACTTGAGCCCAGGAGCGGGAGAACAGAGACTAGGCAACATAGTGAGACCCTAACTCAAAAAAAAAAAAAAAAAGGCTGGGCGTGGTGTCTCACGCCTGTAATCCCAACACTTTGGGAGGCTGAGGCAAGTGGATCACATGAGGCCAGGAGTTTGAGACCAGCCTGGCCAACGTGGTGAAACCTTGTCTCTACTAAAAATACAAATTTTAGCTGGCATGGTGGTGCACATCTGTAATCCCAGCTACTCAGGAGGCTGAGGCAGGAGAATCACTGGAACCCAAGAGGTGGAGATTGCAGTGAGCCTAGATCACACCACTGCACTCCAGCCTGGGTGACAGAGTAAGAGTCCATCTCAAAAAAAAAAAAAAAAAAAATCAACTAAAGTGCAAGTGGGTTGGTTTTGTTTTTCTGTTTTTTTGAGATAGGCTCTCACTCTGTCACCCAGGCTGGAGTGCAGTGTGCAATTACTGCTCACTGCAACCTCCGCCTCCCAGACTCAAGCCATCTGATCCTCCCACCTCAGCCTCCCAAGTAACTGGGACTATAGGTGTGCACCACCACACCCAGCTAATTTTTGTATTTTTTGTAGAGACTGGGTTCCACCATGTTGCCCAGATTATTTTGAACTTCTGAGCTCAAGAGATTCACCCACCTCGGCATCCCAAAGTGCTGGGATTGCAGGTGTAAGCCACTGTGCCTGGCCTCTTGCAAGTGTTTTTAAAGCAAGTCTCCAATGAGTTGATTCTCATTATTCGTGGCAGTTATGTTATGTAAAGTCTCCACAAACACTGAATTAGTGAATACTGACGCATTGCTCCTTAGGAAAAAAACAAGATTAGGTTGCTACAGCCCTTGGTAACAATGTTTTTGCCAACTGATCAATACATAACCTTGTTTTATATGTTTTTCTGTTTAAAGATCTGAACCCAAAAGCATCTGAGGCAGGTCTCAGTCAATTTGGAAAGTTTATGTTGCCAAGGTTAAGGATGCATTCATCGCACAGACTTAGGAGGTTCTGACATGTGCCCAAGGTTATTGGGGTACGGCTTGCTTTTATACATTTTAGGGACACATAAAACATCAATCAATAAACGTAAGATTTACATTAGTTGGATCTGTAAGGGCGGGAAAACTCAAAGGGAGGAGGGGCTTCCACGTCATAGGAAGATTGTAATATGTTCTGATTGGCAATTGATTGAAAGAGTTATTATCACTAGAAAGGAATGTCTGGGTTAAGATAAGGGGTTGTGGAGACCAAAGTTTTATCATGCAGATGAAGCCTCCATGTAGCAGGCTTCAGAGAGAATAGATTGTAAATGTGTCTTATCAAACTGAAGGGCTGTATTGATGTTGATGCTGGAGGAGTATAATGAGGTATGTCTAAAACAGCTTCCATCATGACCTGAACTGGATCTTCAGGTTAACTCTGGAATGCTGTTGGCTGAGAGGAGAGATCCGTGCAGATGCTTGGGGGAGGGCCTTAGAATTTTATTTTTGGTTTACAATTACTTGGCCAGGCACGGTAGCTCACGCCTGCAATTCCAGCACTTTGGGAAGCCAAGGTGGGCAGATTGCCTGAGCTCAGGAGTTCGAAGCCAGCCTGGACAACACGGTGACACCCTGTCTTTACTAAAATAGAAAAAATTAGCCAGGTGTGGTGGCATGCGCCTGTAGTCCCAGATACTTGGGAGGCTGAGACACAAGAATCACTTGAACACAGGAGACGGAGGTTGCAGTGAGCCGAGATCGCGCCACTGCACTCCAGCCTGGGGAACAGAGCAAGACTCTGTCTCCAAAGAAGAGGAAAGAGAAAAAAGAAAGACAATTACTTAATATACTTATATCCAACAGCACTATAATTTATGCTGGAATGCAGCTTATCTAATACAAGGATTTATCTGTAAGATGTATCACAGGTGTCTTGTGCTTAGGAACACTAAACAGCACTTTGCCACTGCACTGGGAACTATTTTATTTTATTTTATTTTATTTTATTTTATTTCATTTCATTTCATTTCATTTCATTTTATTTTTGAGATGGAGTTTCGCTCTTGTTGCCCACATACTACATGACGTTATAATTATACGCTCACATATCTTACTGTCCCAATGCAATTATGAGCACCTCAAGGGCTAGGATCTTACTTTATCTACTTTTGCATTGTCTAGCACAGTGCCTGACTCATAATGGGGATTCAGTAAAAGTTGTTGAATGAATTTGTAAATGGATGCATAGATGGGTGATAAATAGATGGATGTATGTTTCTAATTTCCACTTTGTTTGTGCAATTAACACATTTCTTGGGCACTTGCTGTGTGTGAGGCACTGTACTAGACACAGGAGATAAAGCAGTGCAAGCAATTTTTGAAGGGTCCTTGTTCTATGAAATACGTGAGCAGAGTGACTGGGTTGGAGGTGAGAGGGATCCTTGAGTGAGCAGCATTTGAACCAAGACCTGAATGATAATGGGAAATGAGTCATGCAAATACCAAAGGGGCCACGACCTCAGCTCAGAAGTGACATATCTTACTTAGGCTCACATTTCATTGTCTAGCACTGACCACATCGCCTTAACTGACTACTGGTCGGTTAAGAAGTAGAGTCTCCTGTATGCCTAAGAAGGAAGGGAAAACAGAGCATGATTAACCAGCAACAGCTCCTCAATGGCTCAGAGAAAAAGGGAATGACAAAAATAATATCTTGGTTGTTTGAAAATACTATCTGTATTGGAATATCAATAAATTTAGTGTGGATGAAAAAATAAAAACCAGAGGCAATTGTTCCCAGCAGAAGGAGAAGCAAGTGTTTGGCACATCAAAGAAACAGGAAAAAGACCGATGTATAGCTTGTGAATGAGAAACAGTGAGGGGTTGGGCACAGTGGCTCACACCTGTACTCCTAGCACTTTGGGAGGTGAGACAGGAGCATCCCTTGAGGCCAGGAGTTGGAGACCAGCCTGGGCAAAATAGTAAGACCTTATCCCTACATGACAAAATTTTTTTAAATAGCTGGATGAGGTGGCATGTGCCTGTAGTCCTAGCTACTAGGGAAGCTGAAGCAGAAGGATTGCTTGAGCTCAGGAATTCAAGGTTATGGTAAGCTGTGATCATGCCACACACTTCAGCCTGGGCAGCAGAGTGAGACCCTCTCTCAGGAAACAAAAACAAAACAAAACAAAAGAACTAGTGTGGAAAAACAAGAGGAGCCAGGGTATGTAGTGCAATGTGGTCCATGCCAAGGAGTATGGATTTTACTCTCAGTGCAAAGAGATACCTTTGTGAGAAAGTGGTCAGATAATTTCATTTACATTTTTAAATACCTCTTTGGCTGTTGCATGCAGAATAAATTAACAGGGGCAACAGTAAAGGTGAGAAGATAGTCAGGAAGTTCTGCACTAGTCCAGGTGAGAGATAATGATAACTAGGTCTGGCGGAGGGTAACAAGAAAAGTGAGAAGTAGATCTTTAATGTAGAACAGGCAGGACTTCATGGTAGATTGTGAGGGGTGAAAATAGAGAACTCATTCACCCATAAATTTTTTGGTACACTTGTTTTTCTTTCTGTCCTCATTTTCACCTGCAAACTTGAGGATACCAGCACATATGTTAAACTGTGTTCTTCACTGTAAAATTTTTATGAACTGGATTCATAAAGTCAATGAGATATAATGAAGGCAGTAGCAACCATCTTAAACTCTAAAAGTGAAGAAGCCTGTAATCTCACTAGTTTGGGAGGCTGAGGTGGGAGGATGGCTTGTGTCCAGGAGTTCAAGACCAGCCTGGGCAGAATAGCAAGATCTCAGTCTCTACAAAAATTAAAAATAAGCCCGTGTGGCAGCATGCACCTGTAGTCCTAGCTACTCAGGAGGCTGAGGTGGGAGGATGGCTTCAGCCCAGATGGTCGAGGCTGCAGTCAGTGACAGAGTGAGACCCTGTCTCAATAAATAAATAAATAAATAAATAAATGTGAAATAGACTTAGTGGTTCTGGCCAACCTCATTGTCATTATTGAAAAATTGATAGCCAGGCTCAGTGACTCACGCCTGTAATCCCAATACTTTGGGAGGCTGTCTCGGGCAGATCACCTGAGGTCAGGAGTTCGAGACCAGCCTGGCCAACATGGTGAAACCCTATCTCTACTAAAAATACAAAAATTAGCAGGGCTTGGTCCTGGGTGCCTGTAATCCCAGCTACTCAGGCAGCTGAGGCAGGAGAATTGCTTGAACCTGGGAGGCAGAGGTTGCAGTGAGCTGAGATCGTGCCACTGCACTGCAGCTGGGTGACAAAGCAAGACTCCATCTCAAAATAAATAAATAAATAAACAAAGAAATAAATAAATTGAGACTATTCTTGAGTTTAGAATTTAAAATATACCTTATGATTGAGATTCAGGGTACATAAATGCAGAACATGTGTTTGTGTTGAAAATTTTCTAGAGGTTGGCTTATGACTGGCTGATGAGGTCCAAGTATTAGAATAGCAATTGAATTTTATAAACCTTTGCATTTATTGTCAATAACAACTACATGCTACAAGTGCAATTTCCTAACTTGCTACAATTATTTGTAACTTTTAATTACATGGTAAACTAAATATTTCAACTTTAGTTTTAGAAGTGCAATCTTCTGGCCAGGCGCAGTGGCTCACGCCTGTAATCCCAGCACTTTGGGAGGCCGAGGTGGGAAGATCACCTGAGGTCGGGAGTTTGAGACCAGCCTGACCAACATGGAGAAACCTTGTCTCTACTAAAATTTAAAAATTAGCCAGGCGTGGTGGCACATGCCTGTAATCCCAGCTACTTGGGAGGCTGAGGCAGGAGAATTGCTTGAACCCGGGAGGTGGAGGTTGCCGTGAGCCGAGATGGTGCCATTGCATTCCAGCCTGGGTGATGAGTGAAACTCTATCTCAAAAGAAAAAAAAAAGAAATGCAATCTTTAATTCTTTTACATTCTGTGTAGAAACATAAAGATTATTTTTACATAACTATAGAAAACGTTATCGGTTATAATGAATGGAGACATAGGAAAAAATGAAATATAAGCATTAGTTTTTCAGATACATTGAGGTTTACATTTGTGTTACATTCTAGGCAAAGTTGAGGCACCACAAAACGGTCTAGTTGATGTATGAACCACAAATATACAAGGCAACTGGAACAGAGGTATGGAAATTATTTATTTTACTGTGTAATGTGACCAGACGTGTTTAAAATGCAACAGAATAGTCATTCTACCGGGAATACAAAACAACAAATATTTTAGAAAATAAAATAAAATGCAACAGAAGCTGAGTTGTGTCTTTCACGAGGCTGGGCACCTGTGAGGATCAGCTGTATCTTGTGATCACAATACATGGTTCCTTGCGATTTTTTTCTATTAATCCACATTTTAAACAGGGAGTCCTCCAGCTCCATCTCTATATACATGTTTCTGAAGCATATTATACACTTCTTACCAGATGTGGAAACTGTTCCAGGAAGATAGAGCAGGTCTCAGACTGATCCATAGGCCTGATAACGTTTTTTTGTGGCTTGCTTGTGAAAGCCAGGTTGATTCTTTGAGCTAGAGAGACTCATTCTGTTAGAAGAAGAAATTACTCCCATGGCTGCCTAGATCTTACAGGTGAAACTAGACTGGTTTCAATAACATAGCCTAAGGAAGAAACTTTTTTTTTTTTTTTTTAATCTAAGGGGATTTATCAACAGGAAAGATACAATGGAAAGACATGAAATTCCAACACTGAAGAGGAAAGGAAAACTAGTGAATGAGGACATTCCAAGTTTTGGGGGTTTTATTTGTTTGCTTTTTGGTTTCTTTGAGAAGTGATTTTTGAGGAAAATTTTATATCTTTCCCTTTTTTAGATTTGGGATGTGTCACCTTTCTGTAAAGTAAGAAGGAGTTATTATAAAAGCATATGTGTATTTCTCCCTTTTTTGCTAAGAAAATTGCCGTTAAACATGCTGCTGCTGCTGCTCCTCTATCTTGCACCAAGTGAATGTTTAAATAGTTTAAATAAACATGTTTCAGCTGACTGCTAGGGGAGATTCATTACAGCCAGGGGGAACTCAGTGAAACTGTTCAAGGAGATCTGGTTAATATCCCCGTGATTTTTGCTTGCGGTAGAAATTGCACTAATATTTACACGAAGGGCATGGTTCGGGGGCAATAGCAAAGCTCTACTGAAGTGGGAATTTGCACAGTCAGTGCCCACTAATGAAAATAGCTACAGTTCAATGCCCTTTCCAAAAGTAAAATTAGGCCCTTCAAATGAAATGTGATTTTCACATTTTTACTCTCAAGGTGCAAATTTTTCTTGCCATCCAGTGCCTGGATTAAGACTATCACTTTGCAAAAATAATTAAGCAAGATAACAGTAGGCTTCTGAATAACTTCTGAAAAATGTATGTTGCTTTTTCTTTTATAACAGTTATAAATTAAACACAAAAATTATAATTTTTTTGATAGTTATACTTAAAAAATTAATGGTCTATGTGAGTTATCTTTACAGTCTTTGAATACCATTATATAACTAGGCCGGGTGCGGTGGCTCATGCCTGTAATCCCAGCACTTTGGGAGGCCAAGGCAGGCAGATCACGGAGTCAGGAGTTCAAGACCAGCCTGGCCAACATGGTGAAACCTCATCTCTATTAAAAATACAAAACTTAGCCGGGCATGGTGGCATGCGCCTATAATCCCAGTTACTGGGGAGGCTGAGGAAGGAGAATCGCTTGAACCCAGGAGGTGGAGGTTGCCGTGAGCTGAGATCATGCCACTGCACTCCAGCCTGGGCAACAGAGTGAGACTCCATCTCAAAAAATAAAATAAAATAAAATTATAGAACTATACTTCTTGGCAATCCAGATATTTGCTTGAGTTCCATTTGGGTGGAGAAGAAACTTCAGACCAAAGTTACACTGCAAATACAGTTCTGCTAAAGTTCTTGTGGGTTTCCTGTTTTAAGTGGAGAGGGAGCCAGTGGGAAATCTCTAACACTGCGTTTGCCAGGTTTTTACTTTTTGTTTTTGCTTTCCTAGTTCAATAGTTATTTAACTTGTTCAGGAAGCAGAATATCCTGAAATTAAAGGTGCTCCTTGTGTTATGATAAAATATGGATATATTTATTTCAATCCCAAAAACTCTGATTTAGTACAGAAAGATGTATCTACATATCTAAATCTAAATGGAGATACCTAGACAGATAAACAAATATGTATGCATTTATTTAATTTCTTTTTCAAGAATATTCAATGTTGGTTTTGTAAATCACATTGCCTTGATCTTATATTTATAAATAAACCATAGCTGCTTTCTTATTTCCAACTAGGGCTCTTTCCATCTTTTCCTGTTAGTATTTGCTACTTATTCACTCACTTTTGTACCCAACAGATAAGATGCAGTAGTTGATGTTTTAAGAAAAATACATGGGAGAAACACCTCAAATTTAGAAAATCCTATTCACTTGTTTGATGTTTTCTGAGAGTTGAGAAAAATCCCATTATTTGATTTTAGCACTGAAGACATTAGTCCATTTCAGAGTCCAGCAATTATACATTTGATAGATTTGAGCATAGCTTGAGAACTAGTCTTCAAATTTTAAGTTGAGAACCCATTACAATATCTAATTACTGTTCAGAACATAAAGAGAGAGGGTATTGATACAGCCCAAGGTTAAACCAGAAGTTCTGTTTTTTCTTAACCTGTATTGAGCTCTGACTATATGCCATGGACTGATTTGAGCCCTTTACATGAATAACTATTTTTAATCTTCAAAACAATTCTAAGAAACAGATAACATTCTTTCATTTATTCATTCATTTAAACTAAGTGCTAGGCACTATTCTATGCCCTGAGGGTAGAACATGAACAAAACCAAGTCGTTGCCTGTTCCGGTTTGTCATTCTCATCAAGGATACAAGCTCTGTTTAAATATCTGCTCCACCCCTTACTAGCTCTGTGACCTTGGGCAGATTTTGTAATCTCTCTGTGACTCAGTTTCTTTATCTAGAAAGTATAGATGATAACAGTTCTTACCTTAGAAGGTTGATATGAGGTGATGTGATATAATATTAAATGAGTTAATCATTGTAAAACATTTAGAACCTTGTCTGGCTAACAAATAAGCATGATACAAGTATACGTGCATCATCACAGTCATTGTCAACAGGGCAAGCAGATAAAGTGTTTCCCCTGTGTTAGATAAGGAGGAAAATGGAACACATTTATGTATATGTGGTGGTGATAAGTGATAGGAAGAAAAATGAAACTGGGGGCTGGGTGCACTGGCTCACGCCTGTAATCCCAGCACTTTGGGAGGCCAAGGCGGGGGACCACGAGGTCAGGAGATCAAGACCATCCTGGCTAACATGGTGAAACCCCATCTCTATTTAAAAAAAAAAAAAAAAAGCTGGGCATGGTGGCACGCACTTGTAGTCCCAGCTACCTGGGAGGCTAGGCAGGAGAATCTCTTGAACCGGGGAGGTGGAGGTTGAAGTGAGCTGAGATCACACCACTGCACTCCAGCCTGGGTGACAGAGCGAGACTCTGCCTCAAAAATAAATAAATAAATAAATAAATAATAAATAATAAAAAGAAATCGGGGAAGGGAAATAGACAAAGACAGAGATGGGTTCGTTTTCTGTAGGTGGATGGGAAAATCCTCTCTGTGAAAGTAAAAAGATACCTGACAGAAGCGAAGCACCAGATCATGTGGTTATGTAGAGGAAGAGCCATCCAGGCAGAGGGAACAGCATGTGCAAAGGACAGGGGAGGGAGTATGCCTGACGTGACCAAACAAGAGCACGAAGGCCAACATGACCAGAAAGGGAGCAGGAGTGAGGCCAGAGACGAGGACAGAAGGCGCAGGGACCATACCAGGAAGAGCTTTGTAGGCTATGAGAAGTACTTTATTTTTATTTTTATTTTATTTTATTTTATTTTATTTTATTTTATTTTATTATTATTTCTTCTTTCATTCCTTCTTTACTTATTTTTAAGACAGGGTCTGGCTCTGTCGCCCAGGCTGGAGTGCAGTGGTGGGATCTCGGTTCACTGCAAACCTCCACCTCCCGGCTTCAAGCAATCCTCGTGCCTTAGCCTCCCAAGTAGCTGGGACCAAAGGCTAGCGCTACCACGCCGGGCCAGAACTTTGTATGTTAATGAACACAATGCTCTGAATAAAGTTGAAAGCAGCCAGGTGCCGTGGCTCACACCTGTAATCCCAGCACTTTGGGAAGGCTGAGGCGGGCAGATCGCTTGAGCTTAGGAGTTTGAGACCAGCCTGGGCAACATGGTGAAACCCTATCACTACCAGAAACAAGAAAAATTAGCTGAGCGTGGTCGCGGGCGCCTGTGGTCACAGTTTCTTGGGCAGCTGAGGCACGAGGATCGCTTGAACCCGGGAGGCGGAGGTTGCAATGACCCGAGATTGCGCCATTGCACTCCAGCCTGGGCAACAAGAATGAGGCTCCGTCTCAAAAGAAAAAAGAAAACCATAAGAAGAGAAAAGGTATATATCCCTCTAAACTCTGAGATGGGCATACATTAGGGGATTCAGAAAAAGGAATAAAAATCTCTGATTTACATTTTAGAAGAGTTTCTTATTTTTGCCCCTCCAGATCCACTCTTTATTCTCCTCCCCTTGCCCTGTGCCAGGGGTGAGGGGAAGAGAGGTTGGACTGTCAGAAGGAAATCAAAGAGCTTCCATCCAAGGCCTGGCTATTTCTCTGTCTACATTCCCTGTAACCACTTCCTGCACTCTGGGATACTGCTCTATTCCTTTTTTATTTCCCTCAAACCTGTCCTTACCTTTGTAAATTGTTCTTTTATTAAACTGTCTTGAAATTAGTCAGTTTGTGTGGGCATCTCTTTTCTGTCTATACCTTAACTGATATGTAGATATAGTTGCTCTTGATGTTTTGTGAGGACAAGATTACTGATGGGAGAAGGACGTGTGGGGCCTGGGGTGAGGGATGGAGAGAGGAGGCAAGCACAAAAGCAGGCCAATTAGAATCTAGCAGTGCTGCAGCCAGATTCTCAAAAAAAAAAAAAAAAAAAAAAAAAAAAAAGAATTCATTGCAATAATCTCCAGAATGTGTGGGAAAAGACAATAAAAATAGAAATAAATTATTTTAAAAATTTAAAAATAAACAAAATGGGCTGGGCACGGTGGCTCACGCCTGTAATCCCAGCACTTGGGAGGCCAAGGCGGGCAGATCACAAGGTCAGGAGTTTGAGACCAGCCTGACCAATATGGCAAAACCCCCATCTCTACTAAAAATACAAAAATTAGCCGGGCATGGTGGCAGGCACCTATAGTCCCAGCTACTTGGGAGGCTGAGGCAGGAGAATGGCGGGAACCCGGGAGGTGGAGCTTGCAGTGAGGCAAGACCGCCACTGCACTCCAGCCTGGGCGACAGAGGGAGACTCCGTCTCAAAAAAAAAGAAAAAGAAAGAAGAAAATAAAGAAAATGTTAATCTATTAATAAAAAAATTTTTTTAAAGAAGCGATTTCAATAATCAGGTGACACAAAGGTGCTGTGCACCCTGGTGGTAAGCACAGAAGTGATGAGAGGTAGCTGGAGTCAGGCTTTAATTTGAAGGTAGAGCAGCAGGACTTGCTGATGCTTTGGGATAAGGACTACACAAAAGAAAAAGATCAAAAAAGACCCCTAGTTTTGCAAATCTGTGGAAGAGAAAGGTGCTATTTAGACATCTGACAGAAACAGAATTGACTGTGGCTTTTTTCCCTTTTTTCCAGAGGTGGCAGGATATTCTCCAAGAATTTGCAAGATTGCTTTGGCAAGTTCTTTTCCTACTGGTAGTGTTCATCTCAACACTATTAATGCCTAGTCCCTATCCTGTGGTCTTCTGTGGTTTCTCCAGTGATATCTAAAATGTTGCACATATACTTTCACCCAAGGGAATATATTTTAACCCACTTATTAAAGAAAATAAATAAACCTGGCCTGGCCAGGTGGCTCACGCCTGTAACTCCAGCACTTTGGGAGGTGGAAGTAGGCGGATCACCTGAGGTCAGGTGTCTGAGACCAGCCTGGCCAAGGTGGTGAAACACCCTTCTCTACCAAAAATACAAAAATTAGCCGGGCGTGATTGAGTGTGCCTGTAGTCCCAGCTACATGGGAGGCTGAGGCAGGAGAATTGTTTGAACCCAGGAGGTGGAGGTTGCAGTGAGCACTAAGATTGTGTCACTGCACTCCAGCCTGGGTGACAGAGCAAGACTACATATCAAAAAATAAAAAACAAAACAAAACAAACAAAAGTATATATCCCACTCCGCCTCTTTAGGAGAAGGAGGAAAGTGAATATTTTAAACCAAATTACAGAGGACTGTTGCAATTGTAACAATTTCAACCCACATAGTAGCCCACAAAACAAAACCTTAAGTTTCCAAGCACAGAGCCTCCTCACTAGATCCACTGGCCGGAAAAAATGATGATGGCTACTATGGTGCACATATGCTGAGCATATGCACAGTATGCTCAATAGTATCTTTTTTTTTTTTTTTTTTTTTTGAGATGGGGTCTCACTCTGGAGTGCAGTGCCATGATTTCAGCTCCCTAAAGCCCCTGCCTTCTGGGCTCAAGCTATCCTCCCACCTCAGCTTCACAAGAAGGTGGGACCACAGGCGCCTGCCACCAGGCCAGGTTATTTTTTTGTATTTTTAGTAGAGATGGAGTCTTGGCCAGGAGCGGTGACTCATGCCTGTAATCCCACCACTTTGGGGAGCCAAGGTGGGCAGATCACCTGAGGTCAGGCATTCAAGACCAGCCTGGCCACCATGGCAAAACCCCATCTCTACTAAAAATTACAAAAATTAGCTGGGCATAGTGGCACGTACCTGTAGTCTCAGCTACCTGAGAGGCTGAGGCGGGAGAATCGCTTGAACTTGGGAGAAGGAGGTTGCATTGAACCGAGATCAAGTCACTGCACTCCAGCGTGGGTGACAGAGCAAGACTCCATCTAAAAAAAAAAAAAAAGAGAGAGAGAGAGAGAGAGATAGGGTCTCACTATTTTGCCAGGCTGGTCTCAAACTCCTGAGGTCAGCCAATCCACCCACCTCAGCCTCCCTTTCAAAGTGCTGGGATTACAGGTATGAGCCATTGCACCTGGCCCAGCAATATTCTAAGAATATATCAGTATGTGTATAGGAAAACAAAAACTGAATACATTAAAAGATAAACCAAATTGCTAGGGTTAAATATTATTTAATTAGGGAACTTTTATTTCCTCTATACACTTATTCCAATTCAAAGGTTTCTGAAATAAAAAGGTGTTAGTTGGCCGGGCGCGGTGGCTCACGCCTGTAATCCCAACACTTTGAGAGGCCAAGGTGGGCGGATCACAAGGTCAGGAGATCGAGACCATCCTGGCTAACACAGTGAAACCCCGTCTCTACTAAAAGTACAAAAAAATTTAGCCAGGCATGGTAGTGCGCACCTGTAGTCCCAGCTACTCGGGAGGCTGAGGCAGGAGAATGGCGTGAACCCAGGAGGCTGAGCTTGCAGTGAGCCGAGATCACGCCACTGCACTCCAACCTGGGTGACAGAGCGAGACTCCGTCTCAAAAAAAAAAAAAAAAAAAAAAAAAAAAAAAAAAAAAAAAAAAGGTGTTAGTTTTAGAAACAGTTTCTATTCTGATACTGCATGCTTATACTGGGCTTCCCTGACCATCTATCTAAAATAGTGATACCCTAAAAATAGGCATGTAGACCAATGGAATGGAATAGAGAACCCAGAAATAAAGCCAAATACTTACAGCTAACTGATCTTCGACAAAGCAAACAAAAACAAAGTGGGGAAAGGACATTCCATTCAATAAGTGATGCTGAGATAATTGTCATGCCCCATGTAGAAGAATGAAACTGAATCCTCATCTCTCACCTTATACAAAAATTAAGATGGATTGAAGACTTAAGTCTAAGATCTGAAACCATACAAATTCTGGAAAAGAACATCAGAAAAGCTTTTCTAGACATTGGCTTAGGCAAAAGTTCATGACTAAGAACCCAAAAGCAAATGCAACAACAAAAACAAAGATAAATAGATGAGAACTAATTAAACGAAAAGGCTTCTGCACAGCAAAAGAAATAACAGAGTAAACAGACAATCCAGAGTGGGAGAAAATCTTCACAAACTATGCATTCCACCAAGGACTAATATCCAGACTCTGTAAAGAACTCAAACTAACTAGCAAGAAAAAACAAATAATCCTATCAAAAAGTGGGCACAGGACGTGAATAGACAATTCCCAAAAGAAGATATATAAATGGCCGGCCGGGCATGGTGGCTCACGCCTGTAATCCCAGTACTTTGGGAGGCCAAGGTGGGTAGGTTACCTCAGATTGGGAGTTCGAGACCAGCCTGACCAACATGGAAAAACCCCGCTTCTTCTAAAAACACAAAATTAGCCCAGCATGGTGGTGCATGCCTGTAGTCCCAGCTACTCAGGGGGCTGAGACAGGAGAATTGCTTGAACCCAGGAGGCAGAGGTTGTGGTGAGCTGACATCATGCCATTGCACTCCAGCCTGGGCAACAAAAGCAAAACTCCGTCTCAAAAAAACAAAAAAAAGAAGATATATAAATGGCTGACAAACATCTGAAAAAAATGAAAAAAATGCGCAACCTCACTAATTACAGAGAAATGCAAATTAAAACCACAGTGGTATACCACCTTACTCCCATAAAAATAGCCATAATTTAAAAAAAAAAAAAAAAAAGAGGCTGGGCTTGGTGGCTCATACCTGTAATCTCAACACTTTGGGAGGCCAAAAAGGGTGGATCACCTGAGGTCAAGAGTTCGAGACCAGCCTGACCAACATGGAGAAATTCCATCTCTACTAAAAACACAAAATTAGCCAGGCATGGTGACTCATGCTTGTAATCCCAGTTACTCGGCGGCTGAGGCAGGAGAATTGCTTGAACCTGGGAGGCAGGTTCTCACGCATAAGTGGGAGGTAAGCTATGAGTATGCAAAGGCATAAGAATGATATGATGAACTTTGGGGACTTGGGGGGAAGGGTGGGAGGGAGGTGAGAAATAAAAGACTACACATTGGGTACAGTGCACAGTGCTCAGGTGATGGGTGCACCAAAATCTCAGAAATCACCACTAAAGAACTTATCCATGTAACCAAAAACCACTTGTTTCTCAAAAACTGTTGAGATAAAATAAAATAAAAATAGTACATTATTTTAAAAATTAAAAAAAGATGATAACCCACTCCCCAATGCAGTTTCACACAAATGCATACACATACTGCTTTACTCTTCTTCATAGCATGTAACTCAGCCTGAAATTAGATAATTCGTTCATTGCACAATTCCATCAATAAGATTCAAGTTCTCTGTTCTACTTTTCCCCGCTTCTCACTAGTGCACTTGACTAGTCTTAAAATAAAAAAATAAAAATAGGCCAGGCACGGTGGCTCATGCCTGTAATCCCAGTACTTTGGGAGGCCAAGGCGCGCTGATTACTTGTGGTCAGGAGTTTGAGATCAGTCTAGACAACATGGTGAAACTCCATTTCTACTAAAAATACAAAAATTAACTGGGTGTGGTGGCGGGCGTCTGTAGTCTCAGCTACTTGGGAGACTGAGGCCCGAGAATTGATTGAACTTGGCAGGCAGAGGTTGCACTCCAGTCTGGGTGACAGAGCCAGAACTTGTCTCAAAAACAAGTAATTAATTAATTAAAAATTTAAAAATAAAAGTAAGTTATCTACCTTGTTCACTCTTCCTGTGCCTAGAACTTAGGAGGTGCACAATAAATATTTGCTAATTCACACACACACAGACACACATGGTATTTGGCGCAGAGAGAGATTATCATGGTGATTCTAAACATCTGTAGCACTCATAGTAGTATCTGTTGATCCAAATTTTTTTTTTCTTTTTTTTGAGATGAAATTTCGCCCTTGTTGCCCAGGTTGGAGTGCAATGGCACGATCTCAGCTCACCACAACCTCTGCCTCCCCGGTTCAAGAGACTTTTCTGCCTCAGCCTCCCAAGCAGCTGGGATTACAGGCATGTGCCACCACACGTGGTTAATTTTTGTATTTTTAGTAGAGACAGGGTTTCTCTATGTTGGTCAGGCTGGTCTTCAACTCCCAACCTCACGTGATCCGCTGCCCTCAGCCTCCCAAAGTGCTGGGATTACAGGAGTGAGCCATTGCGCTCCGCCAAGTTGATACAAATTTTCTAAAGATAAATGTTATGATCTTTTTTTTTTTCCGTATTGTTAGTAGAGATGGAGTTTTGTCATATTGGCCAGGCTGGTCTCAAACTGCTGACTTCAAGTAATCTGCCCCCCTTGGCCTCCTAAACTGCTGGGATTATAGGTGAAAGCCACAGTGCCCGGCCACCATCTATTTAAAAAGAAAAAAAAGCAGCTTCAGAAATATCATGACATTCAATTCAAGAAGCCTACCTTTAGGGTTGAATAGGATATTCAGGTAAATATTTATTTATGAATAAGATTCTGCCAGGGGCGGAGCAAGATGCCCAAATAGGAACAGCTCCAGTCTCCAACTCCCAGTGCGAGCGACACAGAAGACCGGTGATTTCTGCATTTTCAACTGAGGTACTGGGTTCATCTCACTGGGGAGTGCCAGACGATCAGTGCTGGTCAGCTGCTGCAGCCCGACCAGTGAGAGCTGAAGCAGGGCGAGGCATCGCCTCACCTGGGAAGCGCAAGGGGGAAGGGAATCCCTTTTCCTAGCCAGGGGAACTGAGACACACAACATCTGGAAAATCGGGTAACTCCCACCCCAATACTGCGCTTTAAGGAAACAGGCACACCAGGAGATTGTATCCCACACCTGGCCGGGAGGGTCCCACGCCCACGGAGCCTCCCTCATTGCTAGCACAGCAGTCTGTGATCTAACTGCAAGGCAGCAGTGAGGCTGGGGGAGGGGCGCCCGCCATTGCTGAGGCTTAAGTAGGTAAACAAAGCCGCTGGGAAGCTCGAACTGGGTGGAGCTCACAGCAGCTCAAGGAAACCTGCCTGTCTCTGTAGACTCCACCTCTGGGGACAGGGCACAACTAAACAACAACAAAAGCAGCAGAAACCTCTGCAGACGCAAATGACTCTGTCTGACAGCTTTGAAGAGAGCAGTGGATCTCCCAACACGGAGGTTGAGATCTGAGAAGGGACAGATTGCCTGTTCAAGTGGGTCCCTGACCCCTGAGTAGCCTAACTGGGAGACATCCCCCACTAGGGGCAGTCTGACACCCCACACCTCACAGGGTGGAGTACACCCCTGAGAGGAAGCTTCCAAAGCAAGAATCAGACAGGTACACTCGCTGTTCAGAAATATTCTATCTTCTGCAGCCTCTGCTGCTGATACCCAGGCAAACAGGGTCTGGAGTGGACCTCAAGCAATCTCCAACAGACCTACAGCTGAGGGTCCTAACTGTTAGAAGGAAAACTATCAAACAGGAAGGACACCTACACCAAAACCCCATCAGTACGTCACCATCGTCAAAAACCAGAGGCAGATAAAACCACAAAGATGGGGAAAAAGCAGGGCAGAAAAGCTGGAAATTCAAAAAATAAGAGCACATCTCCCCCGGCAAAGGAGCGCAGCTCATCGCCAGCAACGGATCAAAGCTTGACGGAGAATGACTTTGACGAGATGAGAGAAGAAGGCTTCAGTCCATCAAACTTCTCAGAGCTAAAGGAGGAATTACGTACCCAGTGCAAAGAAACTAAAAATCTTGAAAAAAAAGTGGAAGAATTGATAGCTAGAGTAATTAATGCAGAGAAGGTCATAAACGAAATGAAAGAGATGAAAACCATGACACGAGAAATACGTGACAAATGCACAAGCTTCAGTAACCGACTCGATCAACTGGAAGAAAGAGTATCAGCGATTGAGGATCAAATGAATGAAATGAAGCGAGAAGAGAAATCAAAAGGAAAAAGAAGAAAAAGAAATGAACAAAGCCTGCAAGAAGTATGGGATTATGTAAAAAGACCAAATCTATGTCTGATTGGGGTGCCTGAAAGTGAGGGTTTGAACCAAGTTGGAAAACACTCTTCAGTATATCATCCAGGAGAACTTCCCCAACCTAGTAGGGCAGGCCAACATTCAAATCCAGGAAATACAGAGAATGCCACAAAGATAATCCTCGAGGAGAGCAACTCCAAGACACATAATTGCCAGATTCACCAAAGTTGAAATGAAGGAAAAAATCTTAAGGGCAGCCAGAGAGAAAGATCGGGTTACCCACAAAGGGAAGCCCATCAGACTAACAGCAGATCTCTCGGCAGAAACTCTTCAAGCCAGAAGAGAGTGGGGGCCAATATTCAACATTCTTAAAGAAAAGAATTTTAAACCCAGAATTTCATATCCAGCCAAACTAAGTTTCATAAGTGAAGGAGAAATAAAATCCTTTACAGATAAGCAAATGCTTAGAGATTTTGTCACCACTAGGCCTGCCTTACAAGAGACCCTGAAGGAAGCACTAAACTTGGAAAGGAACAACCGGTACCAGCCATTGCAAAAACATGCCAAAATGTAAAGACCATCGAGGCTAGGAAGAAACTGCATCAACTAATGAGCAAAATAACCAGTTAATATCATAATGGCAGGATCAAGTTCACACATAACAATATTAACCTTAAATGTAAGTGGACTAAATGCTCCAATTAAAAGACACAGACTGGCAAACTGGATAAAGAGTCAAGACCCATCAGTCTGCTGTATTCAGGAGACCCATCTCACTTGCAGAGACATACATAGGCTCAAAATAAAGGGATGGAGGAAGATTTACCAAGCAAATGGAGAACAAAAAAAAAGCAGGGGTTGCAATCCTAGTCTCTGATAAAATAGACTTTAAACCGTCAAAGATCAAAAGAGACAAAGAAGGCCATTACATAATGGTAAAGGGATCAATTCAACAGGAAGAGATAACTATCCTAAATATATATGTACCCAATACAGGAGCACCCAGATTCATAAAGCAAGTCCTTAGAGACTTACAAAGAGACTTAGACTCCCATACAATAATAATGGGAGACTTCAACACTCCACTGTCAACATTAGACAGATCAACGAGACAGAAAGTTAACAAGGATATCCAGGAATTGAACTCATCTCTGCAGCAAGCAGACCTAATAGACATCTATAGAACTCTCCACCCCAAATCAAGAGAATATACATTCTTCTCAGCACCACATCGCACTTATTCCAAAATTGACCACATAATTGGAAGTAAAGCACTCCTCAGCAAATGTACAAGAACAGAAATTATAACAAACTGTCTCTCAGACCACAGTGCAATCAAACTAGAACTCAGTGCAATCAAACTAAGAAACTCAATCAAAACCGCTCAACTACATCGAAACTGAACAACCTGCTCCTGAATAACTACTGGGTATATAACGAAATGAAGGCAGAAATAAAGATGTTCTTTGAAACCAATGAGAACAAAGATACAACATACCAGAATCTCTGGGACACATTTAAAGCAGTGTGTAGAGGGAAATTTATAACACTAAATGCCCACAAGAGAAAGCAGGAAACATCTAAAATTGACACTCTAACATCACAATTAAAAGAACTAGAGAAGCAAGAGCAAACGCATTCGAAAGCTAGCAGAAGGCAAGAAATAACTAAGATCAGAGCAGAACTGAAGGAGATAGAGACACAAAAAACCCTCCAAAAAATCAATGAATCCAGGAGTTGGTTTTTTGAAAAGATCAACAAAATTGACAGACCGCTAGCAAGACTAATAAAGAAGAAAAGAGAGAAGAATCAAATAGATGCAATAAAAAATGATAAAGGGGATATCACCACCAACTCCACAGAAATACAAACTACCATCAGAGAATACTATAAACACCTCTATGCAAATAAACTAGAAAATCTAGAAGAAATGGATAATTTCCTGGACACTTACACTCTTCCAAGACTAAACCAGGAAGAAGTTGAATCCCTGAATAGACCAATAGCAGGCTCTGAAATTGAGGCAATAATTAATAGCCTACCAACCAAAAAAAGTCCAGGACCAGATGGATTCACAGCTGAATTCTACCAGAGGTACAAGGAGGAGCTGGTACCATTCCTTCTGAAACTATTCCAATCAATAGAAAAAGAGGGAATCCTCCCTAACTCATTTTAGGAGGCCAACATCATCCTGATACCAAAGCCTGGCAGAGACACAACAAAAAAAGAGAATTTTAGACCAATATCCCTGATGAACATTGATGTAAAAATCCTCAATAAAATACTGGCAAACTGGATTCAGCAGCACATCAAAAAGCTTATCCACCATGATCAAGTGGGCTTCATCCCTGGGATGCAAGGCTGGTTCAACATTCGCAAATCAATAAACATAATCCAGCATATAAACAGAACCAAAGGCAAGAACCACATGATTATCTCAATAGATGCAGAAAAGGCTTTTGACAAAATTCAACAGCCCTTCATGCTAAAAACGCTCAATAAATTCGGTATTGATGGAACGTACCTCAAAATCATAAGAGCTATTTATGACAAACCCACAGTCAATATCATACTGAATGGGCAAAACCTGGAAAAATTCCCTTTGAAAACTGGTACAAGACAGGGATGCCCTCTCTCACCACTCCTATTCAACATAGTGTTGGAAGTTCTGGCTAGGGCAATCAGGCAAGAGAAAGAAATCAAGGGGATTCAGGTAGGAAAAGAAGAAGTCAAATTGTCCCTCTTTGCAGATGACATGATTGTATATTTAGAAAACCCCATTGTCTCAGCCCAAAATCTCCTTAGGCTGATAAGCAACTTCAGCAAAGTCTCAGGATACAAAATTAATGTGCAGAAATCACAAGCATTCTTATACACCAGTAACAGACAAACAGAGAGCCAAATCATGAATGAACTTCCATTCACAATCGCTTCAAAGAGAATAAAATATCTAGGAATCCAACTTACAAGGGATGTAAAGGACCTCTTCAAGGAGAACTACAAACCACTGCTCAGTGAAATAAAAGAGGACACAAACAAATGGAAGAACATACCATGCTCATGGATAGGAAGAATCAATATCGTGAAAATGGCCATACTGCCCAAGGTTATTTATAGATTCAATGCCATCCCCATCAAGCTACCAATGAGTTTCTTCACAGAATTGGAAAAAACTGCTTTAAAGTTCATATGGAACCAAAAAAGAGCCTGCATCTCCAAGACAATCCTAAGAACAAAGCTGGAGGCATCACGCTACCTGACTTCAAACTATACTACAAGGCTACAGTAACCAAAACAGCATGGTACTGGTACCAAAACAGAGATATAGACCAATGGAACAGAACAGAGTCCTCAGAAATAATACCACACATCCACAGCCATCTGATCTTTGACAAAGCTGAGAGAAACAAGAAATGGGGAAAGGATTCCCTATTTAATAAATGGTGCTGGGAAAATTGGCTAGCCATAAGTAGAAAGCTGAAACTGGATCCTTTCCTTACTCCTTATATGAAAATTAATTCAAGATGGATTAGAGACTTAAATGTTAGACCTAATACCATAAAAATCCTAGAAGAAAACCTAGATAGTACCATTCAGGACATAGGCATGGGCAAAGACTTCATGTCTAAAACACCAAAAGCAACGGCAACAAAAGCCAAAATTGACAAATGGGATCTAATTAAACTAAAGAGCTTCTGCACAGCAAAAGAAACTACCATCAGAGTGAACAGGCAACCTACAGAATGGGAGAAAATTTTTGCAATCTACTCATCTGACAAAGGGCTAATATCCAGAACCTACAAAGAACTCAAACAAATTTACAAGAAAAAAACAAACAACCCCATCAAAAAGTGGGCAAAGGATATGAACAGACATTTCTCAAAAGAAGACATTCATACAGCCAACAGACACATGAAAAAATGCTCATCATCACTGGCCATCAGAGAAATGCAAATCAGAACCACAATGAGATACCATATGACACCAGTTAGAATGGCAATCATTAAAAAGTCAGGAAACAATAGGTGCTGGAGAGGATGTGGAGAAATAGGAACACTTTTACACTGTTGGTGGGATTGTAAACTAGTTCAACCATTATGGAAAACAGTATGGCGATTCCTCAAAGATCTAGAACTAGATGTACCATATGACCCAGCCATCCCATTACTGGGTATATACCCAAAGGATGATAAATCATGCTGCTATAAAGACACATGCACACGTATGTTTATTGCGGCACTATTCACAATAGCAAAGACTTGGAATCAACCCAAATGTCCATCAGTGACAGACTGGATTAAGAAAATGTGGCACATATACACCATAGAATACTATGCAGCCATAAAAAAGGATGAATTTGCGTCCTTTGTAGGGACATGGATGCAGCTGGAAACCATCATTCTTAGCAAACTATCACAAGAACAGAAAACCAAACACCGCATGTTCTCACTCATAGGTGGGAACTGAACAATGAGATCACTTGGACTCGGGAAGGGGAACATCACACACCGGGGCCTATCATGGGGAGGGGGGAGAGGGGAGGGGGGAGGGATTGCATTGGGAGTTATACCTGATGTAAATGACGAGTTGATGGGTGCTGACGAGTTGATGGGTGCAGCACAGCAACATCGCACAAGTATACATATGTAACAAACCTGCACGTTATGCACATGTACCCTAGAACTTAAAGTATAATAATAATAAATAAAATAAAATAAAATAAAATACATTTATTTACAAAAGTGTCTTCGTAGCATTATATAGCAATGGGAAATATAAGGTTTGGTTAAATATATTATGAAGCCATAAAAGAATAAATTGTTATAGCAAAAAAAAATTGTTAGAGCAATTAAATCACTATAGAAAAGGGTGTGCCATCTATTATTCAATTTGAAAAGTAGGTAACAAACTAGCATGATCAGTATTCCTTATACAAGGTAAAACTCTAATGGCTGGGCACAGTGACACACTCCTATAATGCCAGCACTTTGGGAAGCTGAGGCGGGCAGATCGCTTGAGCTCGGGAATTCAAGACCAGCCTAGGCAACATATGAAACCCCATCTCTAGAAAATACAAGAAAAAAAAAAAATTCAGCTGAGCGTGGTGGCACACCCCTGTAGTCACAGCTACTCAGCTACTCAGGAGGCTGAAATGGGAGGATCACTTGAGCCCAGGAAGGACGAGGCTGCAGTGAACCCAGATAGCCGCCTGCACTCCAGCCTGGGCCACAGAGTGAGACCCTGCTTCAAACAACAACAACAACAAAAACCTCACCTCCAACTTCACCTTCTCAACCCCTCCTCACCTCCAACTCCAAAAACAAACAAACAAACAAACAAACAAACAACTTTGTAAAGTGTGTACTCCAGAATATCTACCATTATTATTGCTTGGTTGTGAGATTATAGATGTTTCAGAGTTTCTTCTGTGTGCTTATCTACAGTTTGTTTGTTTGTTTGTTTTGAAATAGAGTCTCACTCTATTGCCCAGATTGGAGTGTAATGGTGTGAGCCGCTGCGCTTGGTCTTATATATGTATATTTACATGTCTACAATAAACTGATGAAACAACATGTTGTTTTACTTTGTTTCATTTTAAAATACTGTTTAAAATTATTATAAGGAAACCAAAGTGGATTTCCTAAGGACTCATAGCTACAGAAAATCTCAAAGCAGAAAAAGTAAAACTTGCAAGTGAATTAGAATCACAAAAAGTCTGAATATTTTCTCTTCATTGTTGTTACCCAAACATTTATCTCAAGTGGAAACACTTCTCTCTGGGCTCCAAAAGAGATTTGTAAAATTGCTACTGCCTGCCAAAAGAAATTAATATTGCAAATAATAATTAGGCTAACAATGAAAACTCTGGGGGGTAAATGAAAAAACCACAATTCACAATTATCCTTGAGTGGAATCTGCAGAGATTGGAGGTAAGTGGAGAGCTCTTCTTTCAAAGTCAAATCAAATCAATGGTGTTAAGCACCACAGCATGGACAGGTCCCACTGAAGTAAACTCCGAGGAAACACAAAATGTGTGACCCAAAGTCCTTGTTCGCCATAGACAATACTGATGTAGCGGAGGAAATTCATGTTAGAGAATGGTTTGCAGTGAGTAGGAAGGATGGCGTAGAGGTGAATAGTGGGGTTGTGGGTAGTGTGGATTGTCATTCCCTTAATCTGAACCAGGGGTTGCAAAAGCATAATCTGAAATTTGAATCAGCCCTGCAGACAAATTAAAGCATTTATAATGCTTAAAAATATGCTAGAGACCAGCTGGGTGTGGTGGTGCAAGCCTGTAATCCCAGCACTTATGGGAAGCCAAGGCAGGCAGATCACTTGAGGTCAGAAGTGGCCAGCCTGACCAACATGGTGAAACCCCCATCTCTACCAAAAAGTATACAAAATTAGCCAGGTGTGGCAGTGTGCGCCTGTAATCCCAGCTACTTGGGAGACTGAGGCAGGAGAATCGCTTAAACCTGGGAGTCAGTGAGCCGAGATCGTGCCACTGCATTCCAGCCTGAGTGACAGAGCGAGACTCTGTCTCAAACAAACAAAAAAGTTAGAAACCTGTTTAGCTCATTTCAAGCGTAGCACAGAGCAGCTAGTCCGAATCACAAATTTAAGTTTTCTGTTCCTACAGGTATGGTTTTTGATTCTTATATCTAAACTATCCTTGAATCCCTACTTGAAAGTCGACCAACATTTGTCAAAGAAAAAGATCTAGAGAATACTGCTTTTAATGGCCAACATGAAAGTGCTGTGCTATTAAATTATTTATTTATTTATATTGAGATAGGGTCTCTTTCTGTCACCCAGGCTGGAGTGCAGTGGTATGATCATGGCTCACCACAGCCTCCATCTGCTGGGCTTAAGTCACCCTCTAGCCTCAGCCTCCCATGTAGCTGGGAACACAGGTGCACACCACCATGTCCAGCTAATTTTTTGATATTTTTATAAGGACAGGGGTGTCACTCTTGCCTGAGCTGGTCTTAAACTCCTGAGCTCAAGAGATCCTCCCACCTCGGCCTCCCAAAGTGCTAGGATTATAGGTGTGAGCCACCATACCCAGCCTACTAAATTTTAATAATGGTAACTTCTGCAATTCTCAGGAAATAGCTACCAGGTAGGATTTCCTCCTAGGCCACTTTTCTCTTTTCTTTTTTTCCCCCTTCCCTTTCCCCTTCTTCCCCTTCCCCTTCTTCCCCTTCCCCTTCCCTTTCTTCTCCTTTCAGAAGGAGTCTCCCTGTCACCCAGGCTAGAGTGCAGTGGGGTGTTCTGGGCTCTCTGCAACCTCCATCTCCCAGGTTCAAGCGATTCTACTGCCTCAGCCTCCAAGTAGCTGGGATTACAGGAGTGCACCAACACACCTGGATTTTTTGTAGAGATGGGGTTTCACCATATTAGGTCAGGCCAGTCTCCAACTCCTGACCTCAAGTGATCTGCATGCCTCAGCCTCCCAAAGTACTGGGATTATAGGAGTGAGCCACCACACCTGGCCTCTAGGCCACGTTCTTAAAGCTTTGTCTTGTCGCCATTTATCTGCCAGGGACAAAAACAAAGAAACAAACAGAAATAAGCCAATATCAAGTAGAAGAAAAAGCAAAACAAATTAAGATTCTATTCTTCTAGGAAGGTAGGTATAGATAAGTTCCTATAGGACTCTAATGGCCAGGATACTGAATTTAGACTTTATCCTGAAGACGACAGAGAGTCTTTCATATGGAGACAGACTAGAAATGTAAAATCAGTCTCTAAATTTCAGAAACAAGGCTGAGTGGCATGGCTCACGCCTAGAATCCCAGCACTTTCGGAGGCCGAGGCGAGCGGATCACTTGAGGGCAGCAGTTTGAGACCAGCCTGGCCAACATGGTGAAAGTCTGTTTTTACTAAAAGTACAAATAGCCAGGTGTGGTGGCGGGCACCTGTAATCCCAGGTACCCAGGAAGTTGAAGCAAGGGAATCGCTTGAACCCAAGAGGCAGAGGTTGCATTGAGCCAAGATCACACCACTGCACTCCAGCCTGGGCAACAGAGTGAGATTCAGTCTCAGAAACAAAATGTAGGCCAGGCGTGGTAGCTCACGCCTGTAATCGCAGCACTTTGGAAGGCTGAGGTGGGTGGATCACCTGAAGTAAGGAGTTCAGGAGAAGCCTGGGCAACATGGTGAAACCACGTCTCTACTAAAATTGCAAAAATTAGCTGGGCATGGTGACATGCGACTGTAGTCCCAGCTACTCGGGAGGCTGAGGCAGGAGCATCACTTGAACCCGGGAGGTGGAGGTTGCAGTAAGCCGAGATCGCACCACTACACTCCAGCCTGGCTACAGAGCGAGACCTGTCTCAAAAAAAAAAAAAAAAAAAAAAAAAAAGAAAGAAAAGAAAAGAAAAGAAAAAGAAACAAAAATCTATTGATAAGAGTTCATTTTAAAGCTCATTCTCCACACTTAGAGCATGGAATCATGCCTGTCAGCAATTTTGGTCAGTCTCCAGATTAGTAACTGTGACTTGCCACCCTGGCTGATGGGCTGGCAGGAAGAAGTGTGTCATATCAGAGACTGCCACAGACACCCAGGGCAATGTGATTTGTCACTTAAAGAGGGAGGCAGATCAAGAGCATCTCTTCCTCCGGCTGCTGAGTCATCCTGCTCTGGCAGTTATTTAAACAGAAGCCTCCAGGAGACATACAATCAACACTCCACTCAGACAATGCCCAGACCTCCAGAAATCATATGTCAAGTCTGGATTGCCTTAGACAGGTGCAATTTTAAAACAGCTTTCATCCTCTTTTCTCTCATAGCGTCACACTATGGGTTCTGACTTCTGGCTCCTTTCCTCACAAGAAACTCACCCAGCTGGAACTCATATGGGACCTTGGCACCAGAGACCACCAATTCCTCCTTGAAGTTTTCTAACAGCATCAATGGTATTTCCGACTTGGCTTTCTTGTGTTTCTCTCACGTTAACAAAACTGGTTGAGCATCTGCCACGGGCTACGTGCTGAGCTGCAGGTAAGGTTTGGCTAAAGGATGAATAAGACCCACTCCTTGTCTTCAGGAGTTTGTCTAGCAGAAGAGTTTGTCAAGTAATCAGGAACCCCCCATACACAATGGGATAGCTCTAAGACAGATATATACAAGATGATGTTCTGGACCGTAACTGTTTGGGGAATACCACTGCCTTTGTCTAAAAGCCATTACCCTTTTTATATGCCATTTGGGAGGAAGTAGGGGGACGTGGGAGGCTTCTAAGGGCTATGGGAGGATGGACATTTTAAAAGGACTTTTCTTTTTTTTTTTGGAGACAGAGTTTTGCTCTGTCACCCAGGCTGGAGTGCAGTGGCGCGATCTCGGTTCACTGCAAGCTCCGCCTCCCAGTTTCACACAGTTCTCCTGCCTCAGCCTCCTGAGTAGTTGGGACTACAGGCGCCCGCCACCACACCTGGCTAATTTTTTGTATTTTTAGTAGAGACGGGGTTTCACCTTGTTAGCCAGGATGGTCTCGATCTCCTGACCTCGTGATCCACCCGCCTCGGCCTCCTGAAGTGCTGGGATTACAGGCGTGAGCCACCGCGCCCGGCCAAAGGGCTTTTCAAATCTAACGATGTATTCGCATTTCCACCTGTCTGCCAGCCCTTGTCCAGTTTGACCTGGGCACTCACTGCTGCTTTGGTGGTGAGTACTGTTGATGGTTCTTTTCCCTGACCATCCTTGAGGTGCTCCCTTCAATATGTCAAATGAGGACTCCCATTACATTTGACTGTCATCCATCAGCCACAACTGTCCTGCCCAGAGGAGCTGGCCTTGGTTTTAAAGCCTACATCCTGGCTGACCTTCTTTATTGCTTTATTAAGGAACCTGACTTGCTGTTTGATATCACATGTGCTACAGGTGCTGTTGATGAAACTGCCAAAGGAGCTGAATATGACTGACATCTTTGGAAGGATGAGACTTAGCATGGCCGTACAGTTGTGTCCAAATGCTGTCCTTATCTCCCAATGGAAAGGTATTGTAAATAAAGAGAAAGGTCAGAAGCTTATTTTAAACACTAAATATGAGCTAGGAGCTGTCCTAGACACTATGTAAAAGTTTTATTTAATTCTCACTGGCCTTATGTTATTATCCCAGTTTTTAGACTGAGGAAATTATGGCTCAGAGAGGTTAAGAGACCTATTGAAGATCACACAGCTCCACAAACTTTTGTGTAGATTGAATATGTACATGGGTCTATGTGACTTTGAATCTTGTGTTCTTTACCTTAGTGGACTATTTCACAGAAGGAAAATGAAATATTAACATGGCAATAAGATTTCTGGTTCCAGTCTGATTATTGGTCTTCCAAGAGTGTTATAGGATGTATAGCCTGAGTCTCTGAAGCTTTGTTCTGAAGCATGCTATCAATATGAACAAATTGGTATGGAAGGAAGCCACAAATTATACTAAAATCTAGTTCATCAGAGGAAAATATTGTTAAATACATTTACATTCCCAGAACTGTTCATATTAAAGAATAAAACACACAGTGGGAAAGAGACGAAGAGAAAATACGCCTGTTTTTATGACTTGTTGATATCTATGGGGTTTTTCCTTAAGCCTCACAACAATTTCCAGCATTGCCAGCCACATTCAGTACATTCAGAACAGGATCATTTCACCCGCAGCTGAACTAGGGCCATGCCTGGGACAGACAGAGAATGGCCTTCCAGCAGACATGCCAAGGAGCAAGCCAGGGTCAGTGAGTGAAGAGGAGGGCAGGCCCATTTGAAGCAACACAGTTTATGTAAGTGTGATCTAACTGCTTTCACTAGAAATGGGTCAGGTTCCAGTTGAGAGAACCAGGGGCCTGAATGACCCCAGCAAAATCACTGTGGCATTTCTTTCAATCACCTCTGAGAATATGGCCCTGTGACGACATAATGACACTTGGATTCATTTCAGTCGGCCGTGTTTCCCCCTCCTTTCTTGCTTCCCCATAGTTGATTTGCCAAATTTTTTTTGTTTGCTTAAATACGCTAAACTAAACAGGATACATTATATGACAGTTCGTGATAAATTTACCACTGGGAAAAGGGAAAAAGTATGGGATAAAGAAATAGGTCTTTTTCGCCTCTCACAGCTGTGATTCAGTTCTGACTCAAAAGGAAGTGTGCCACCTACTGAATCACGGAAACCACTTCCTGTGGCTGTTTGGTTTATTCTGGAGGAGCATCAGGCCAAGTGCTGCCCTGCCCTGACCCTGACTGGCTCTTCAGAGCCAAGGCATTCACAGCTTGAGGTGGTTTGGCCTCAGACTCTTGAGAACATTGCATATTAAATTACAAGTGTTTCGTTTCCTAGCAAGGAGTCTTTAGCAACATGAAAACGAACATGTGTTATTTGCAAACCAAGTGTATCATTACTGAACCTGAATAGCCTTACTTTTTCATAAGGTATGTATTCCGGATGACCACTCTTAAGATCTGAATGTACACTGGTTCTGTTTATCCTGACGGGAACTTGGGCAGTCTGCAGGGTGGCATTTCCCAGCTGAGGGACTTCAAGAGCACCCCTTACTCAGTGAAGCAGCACTCAACTTGTATTCACTCACTCAACGTATTTCTGAGCATGTACTTATTGCCATGTGCTGTGCTAAGAAGGAGTAGAGGATAGAGTGGTGAACAAGACCCCACAGCTCCTGACCTCATGGCTCATGTGTTCCACACCATAAGGGAATTATGCTCTGTCTCTCGGGGCAGGGACCTTCCTCTGTTCACCATGCAACCCCAGCATCTAGCACCTGGCCTTGCATAAAGCACCTCTAAATCAGGCTTGTCCAACCCAAGGCCCACGGGCCACATGTGGCCCAGGATGGCTTTGAATGCAGCCAAACACAAATTTGTACACTTTCTTAAAACATTATAAGATTTGTGTGTATGTGTTTTAGTCCATCAGCTATTGTTAGTGTTAATGTATTTTATGTGTGGCCCAAGACAATTCTTCTATGTGGCCCAGGGAAGCCAAAAGATTGAAGACTCCTGCTCTAAATACTTGTTTGTTGAATAGATACAGGAAAAGAAAGAAGGAGGGGAGGAAGAAAGGATGGAGGAAGGAAAGAAAGAAGGGTGGGAAGAAGGGAGAAAGGAAGGGAAGAAAGAAGCAGAAAAAGGAAGAGAAAGAAATTATGGACAGCACAGTGGCTCACGCCTGTAATCCTAGCACTTTGGGAGGCCGAAGCAGGCTGATCACCTGAGGTCAGGAGTTCGTAGGCCAGCCTGGCCAACATGGTGAAACCCCGTCTCTACTAAAAATACAAAAATCAGCTGGGCGTGGTGGTGCACGCCTGTAATCCTAGCTACCTGGGAGGCTGAGGCAGGAGAATTGCTGGAACCCAAGAGGCGGAGGCTGCAGTGAGTTGAGATCATGTCACTGCACTCCAGTCTGGGCAACAGAGTGAGACTCTGTCTCAAAAAAAAAAAAGAAAAGAAAAAAATAAAGAAGTTACCATTAATATTTTGTTGTATTTGCAAGCAAAGACAAAAGCACCAAGGTACTTGTTTCCTTCTGTAATTAGATTTTCAAACAGACTAACAGTTTCTGCTCTTAGGTGGGTCTGGAGACTCTGCAGTACCTCAGGACCTCAGAACACATGTGGTCTCTTGGTTGCTTTCTTTTTGTTGTTGTTGTTTATTTTATTTTTATTTTTTAATTTTAAAACAATTTTTTTGTAGATGAATATGCTTACATATGTTTGGGGTTTCTTTTTGTTTTTTGTTTTTTTTTGGGACAGGGTCTTGCTCTGTTGCCCAAGCTGGAGAGTGGTGGTTTGATCACAGCTCACTGCAGCCTCGACCTCCCAAGGTAGGGACTACAGGTGTGGGCACTGGGGCACACCACCACACCCAGCTAATTTTCAATTTTTTTTTTGTAGATAAGAGTCTCACTCTGTTGGCCAGACTGGTCTTGAAATCCTAGGGTTGAGCAATTCTCCTGCCTCAGTCTGTTAATGCGTTAGGATTACAGGCGTGAACGCCGCACCCTGCCAGCACGTGGTCTCTTAACCGGAGGAGGCCTCTTCTGAACTAGGTAGAGGTCCTGAGAATTGGTAATGAGAGTAAAAGGCTGTTTGTTCTCCTCAGAATAGATCAGAATCCCTAATGATAGAGCATCTATTATTCCTCTAGTGGTCCATGCCCAACAGATGCATCCAAGAATGGCTGAAGAGCTGTGTAATGTTGAGCAAGCAATCTAATCACCCCACAGAAGAGTTGTGACTTGAATTATCCCAGAGTCGGCCCACCTGTTTTCATAAAGATCAGTGTAACTTGTAAGTTTCCCCACTTCTCCTCGCCTATCATCATTTGACTAACAAAAAACAGAAAACTGGGCTAGTTACAGTGGCCTATGCATGTAATCCCGGCTCTTTGAGAGGTCAAGGTGGGCGGATTGCTTGAGTCCAGGAATTTGAGACCAGCCTGGGCAACAAAGGGAGACTCTGCCTATATCCCAGCTATGCAGGAGGCTGAGGCAGGAGAATTGCTTGAACCTGGCAGGGCTGAGGTTGCAGCAGGCTGAGATCACACCACTGCACTCCAGCCTAGGTGAGACTCTGTCTCAAAAAAAAAAAAAAAGAAAGAAAGAAAAAGAAGAAATCTCAATCTCTTCTTTTATGTAGATTCTTCCTCACTTGAATAATACATTTCTTCCCCAGTATCCTCCATATTATCCCAGAGTCAGCCCCTCTGTTTTTGTAAAGATCTGTGTAACCTCCTCTAAGTTTCCCAGTTCTTCTCACCTATCATATCATTTGGCCCAACAAAGGGCAGGCAGCTAGATTCTAATTGATATTTTGAGGCCGGGAGTGGTGGCTCATGCCTGTAATCACAGCACTTTGGGAGGCTGAGGCGGGCAGATCACTGGAGGTCGGGAGTTCGAGACCAGCCTGGCCAACATGGTGAACCCTCATCTCTACCAAAAATACAAAAAATACAAAAAATTAGCCAGGCATGTTGTCATGTACCTGTAATTCCAGCTACTTGGGAGGCTGAGGCAGGAGAATTGCTTAAACCTGGGAGGCGGAGGTTGCAGTGAGCTGAGATCATACAATTGCATTCCAGCCTGGGTGAAAGAGCAAAACTCCATCTCAAAAACAAACAAAAAACCCCTGATATTTTCAAAATTGAGGCAGTTATAACAGCTGTTTAGCCAAGAAATATGATAGCAATAATAGCAAGAAAATAAATTGGTTCACAAATGAGTCTCAGAAGTCCAATGATTTTTATTTTATTTTTATTTTTTGAACTTTTATTTTAGAATCAGGGGATACACGTGCAGGTTTGTTACCCGGGTATATTGCATCATGCTGAGGTTTGGAGTATACATGAATCAAATCTGTTATCCAGGTAGTCAGTATAGTACCCAACAGATAGTTTTTTTCAACCCTTACCTCACTTCCTTCCCCACTCTTGTATTCCCCAGTGTCTACTGTTCCCATTTCTATGACCGTGCCAACAATAATATTTTTTCTTTTTTCTTTAAATAGAGATGAGGGTCTCACTATGTTGCCCAGGTTGGTCTCAAACTTCTGACCTCAAGTGATCCTCGCACATTAGCCTCCCAAAGTGCTAGGATTACAGACGTGATCCATTGCGCCTAGCCCATGCCAACAATAGTTTAAACCCTTATCTGCATATTCAAGTTTGCTACTGGTTTTGTTTTGCTCATTAATGTATCCCAAGCATCTAAACATGGCATATAGTACCGGCATGTAATAGGTGCTTAATAAATATTTATTGAATAAATAAATTAGTTTGAGACTTAACGTTTCAAATAAAACAGAATACCATTCAATTAATTCTCTTCTACTTTCTTTTAAGAGAGACAAATAGTCACACATACATCGGCAGGAGAGGATACAATTTCCTGTGTTTAAGTTTTTATGATGTTACTTTAGTTCAAATGTCACAGAAAATTATATTGAACTCTTGACCAATCTATCTAGTTTTTCCGTTGGAGTATTGACCCAAATAAGAAATAGCATCAAGGAAAAATTATTTTTTGGCAGAAAAATATTGTCTCTAAATTCTTATGTGTTTTGTTTTGATTTTTTCCTTAGTGACTGGAGGCCAGTTTCAATTCACTGAAGCGCAGATTCCAAATTTTCAATCTGGTTTTCTTGAGTAGTGACTGAGTGCCAGAAATGAAGCAATGACACAATATCGCCACCAAGACACTCCCCAGCACACACACACACACCAGAGTCCACCACCAAGACACTCCCCAACACACGCACACACACCAGAGTCCACCACCAAGACACTCCCCAACACACGCACGCACACCAGGGTCCACCACCAAGACACTCCCCAGCACGCACACACACACCAGAGTCCACCACCAAAACACTCCCCAGCACACACACACACACACCAGAGTCCACCACCAAGACACTCCCCAACATGCACACACACACCAGAGTCCACCACCAAGACACTCCCCAACATGCACACACACACCAGAGTCCACCAGCAAGACACTCCCCAGCACACACACACACACGCCAGAGTCCAGGCCATATTTGGGTGGCTTGCAAGCTTCTTCCTCCCTAGTATTTACTCTCAAAATAATGGCTTTTTTTTTTCCAAACAAATTTCTTGCTTATATCTTTAACCAATTCTCATAAAATTTTTGTCTAATACACTGGTTAGTGTATTCCAGACCCTAAAAGATAACATAATGAAACTATCTATGACTAAAAGGTAATCATATCTTCTAGTTATCCTTTTTTTCCTTCCTTTTAAACTTTAATTTTGATACATTTGGGAGTGAAATGATGACAATAAATGCAAAGTAATTATTGAAGAAACAATAATTTTGTATTAGCTTACTGAAAAAAAAAAAAAGACAACCGAATATATTTTGGCAGCCCCAAACAAGTCACATGTGTAATGCAGTGGGAGAGCAGTGCCCTGAAGGAAAAGGTGGCCTGCTGGACTGCCAAGAGAACAGACGTCCGCTGCAAGTAATATGAGCTGTAAGTCTGGACGAGGCCCATGTCTGCTATGAGGCTTGGGGCAATTCACTTAATCAGAGCCTTAATCAGCTACGGACTAACAATATCCATACCTGCTACTTATTTTGTAAATCTCCTTTCTAAAGTTAATTCTATTCGTTGTTCCATAATCCCATAAATTCTAGACCCTTTTCCTGTTACAGCCAAGTTGTCTATCATTGACAGAGATACTCACCTGGTGGTTTTGGCTTCTCTAATCCTCCTGGTGAGAACACCTCCAAGGGAGCTTTCAATGGCATTTAAGGTCACTTGTGCTCTTGGGCCTAGAAACTGCCTTGATAGTGGTTTTAGCCCACATGAGGTAAGTCTTTATTGTATGCCCAACCTCTTTATACATTACTTCATTTAATTGTATACTAATCCTTTGTCATAGGTTATCAGAGTGTTTGACTATGAGTTACAGGAAGGAAAAAAACAACAAACTCCAATTGACTAAAACAATGGGGCATTTTTTGGCTCGCATAACTGAGAGTCTAGAGAGAAGGCATCTTCAGGTTTGGCTGATGAATCCTGTATGTCTGCCTTGTCTCCAGGTCCCCAGGTTCTGCCTCTATCCTGACGTCCAGTGTTGGATTCCTCTTCACATCAACTCCTCTCTGCAGGTTGGGCCATCAGACCCTACCTCCTTATTTATGTTGAGCAAAGGAGAGAGAATGCCTCTACAGACAACGACAAAAGTGAAAAAAAAAATCCTTCTCCTCCTTATAACTTTAGTTAGCTTAACTTTAGTCAGTTTAACTTTAGTCAGTTGCTTAGCTACTAAACAGTAGCTATTAGGAGGTGGGAAGGAATACTATTGTGTAATCAACTAAGGCTCATACAGAAGATTAGGGTTATCTGGAATGATTCGAATTCATTAGAATTTACTCTCAGAGCTGTGGCAATTCCTTGAACCACATTGATTGCTATAAGGTGGAAGAGGAATAGATTGAATTTTGGGGAGTCAACTACAATGTGTACTACAGGTAAATACTATGAATTTCCAATTCACAGATGAGAAAATTGAGGCATGTGCTGGGAGGAAGGTTATGTAATTTGCCCAGTATCACAATTGAACCTAGGCAAAAGCCTATCTCCAGGTCTAACAATTCAGTGACCTCCTGTGTACATTTCTGTCTCTCCGTTTTTTAGAGTCGGGGTCTCACTGGGCCACCCAGGCTGGATTGCAGTGGCTTGATCATGGAGATCATGGCTTTCTGTAGCCTTGAACTCCTGGGCTCAAGTGATCTTCCTGCCTCAGCTTCCCGAGTAGCTGGGACTACAGGCTTGACAACACACCCGGCTATCCTGTGTACATTTCTTGAGAGCTTATAATATATAAGAGAAACTCTAAAATAAGGGGAGGGTGTGCTAAGGGGAAGACCAAATCACTATCGAGGTGGATTCAATCCTACCTCTTCTATTTCCTAGTTGTGTGACTCTTTTGAAAGGGGAATAATAGGCCGGGCACGGTGGCTCCTGCCTGTAATCCCAGCACTTTGGGAGGCCCAGGCGGGCAGATCACCTGAGGTTAGAAGTTTAAGACCAGCCTAGCCAACATGGCGAAACCCCATCTCCTCTAAAAATACAAAACTTAGCCGGGAATGGTGGCGTGTGCCTATAGTCCCAGCTACTCAGGAGACTGAGGCAGGAGAATCGCTTGAACCTGGGAGGCAGAGGTTGCAGCCAGCCGAGATTGCGCCACTGCACTTCAGCCTGGGTGACAGTGAGACTCCACCTCAAAAAAAAAAAAAAGAAAAGAAAAGAAAATGGGAATAATAAAACGTACTTACTGGAGCAGTAGCAAATATTAAAATTTAGACCAGGCAGAAGAATGTTTTTCAAAATGGCATGACCTGGTAACGTGATAAAAATGCAAATTCCTGTTACCACACCAGACCCATTGAATCAGAAACTCTGGGAATGGGATCCAGGACTAAGTACTTTAACAAGTACTTAGGTGATTAATCCCCAGGTGATTCTGATGATTGTTAAAGTTTGAGAACCACTGGTCTAACACATTGCCTAGTACATAAGCTTTTATTTTGTTGTTGTTGTTCCAAGGACAATGTGTGTGTTGACTTCTGTTTCCAGGAGTTCATGACTTGGAGAACTAGAGAAAGGAAGACAAAAATTCTTTAAAGCAGAATGATACTGATTGATAAATACCTGAATATAATACAGGTTACATGTGCTTTGAATATTTATGAAAGGTTGAATTTATTTCCACCAGGGTGACTCTCAGAAGCTTTTATAGATTAGAGAAGAAATGGAAAGGGGAAAACATAGTTATGAACTATAAAGCAGAGCAGACAAGTTTTCAATGGTTACTGCCAATGTGTATACAGAAAGTTAGCTTGGCCAGGCAAGGTGGCTAATTCTTGTAATCCCAGCACTTTGGGAGGCCGAGGCAGGAAGATTACCTGAGGTCAGGAGTTTGAGACCAGCCTGACCAACATGGTGAAACCTTATCTCTACTAAAAATACACAGTTAGCCGAGCATGGTAGAGCATGCCTGTAACCCCAGCTACTCAGGAGGCTGAGGCAGGAGAATCGCTTGAACTTGGGAGACAGAGGCTGCAGTGAACTGACATCGTGCCATTGCACTCCAGCCTGGGCAACAAGAGCAAAACTCCGTCTCCAGAAAAAAAAAAAAAAAAGTAAGTTACCTTAAAATATATCAATACAAACAAATAAATTCAAATAAATTGATATTTCATATTGTACAGGAACAAAACCCATCAGAAGATGTCAGAAGATAAGGATTTTTGTCCTGATGCTACACTTACCAGCTGCCTCTCAGTGTTCTACTTCTTAAAAAAAAAGAGAGATTGGTCCTGATCCCTGGTTCTTAACCAGGGGAAAATAAAGTGGGGCCAGGGCATGTGCAGACTTAAAAATTACACAGGGGAATGTAGTCACGACCTGTTTAAGAAATACTGGACTAAATGGTCTCTGTGATTGTAGATTAAAGAATAATCAAGTGTTGGCCGGGCGTGGTGGCTCACACCTGTAATTCCAGCACTTTGGGAGTCCAAGGTTTGTGGATCACACGAGGTTAGGAGTTCGAGACCAGCCTCGCCAACATGGCAAAACCCCCTCTCTACTAAAAATACAGAAGATTAGCCAGGTGTGGTGGTGCATGTCTGTAGTCCCAGCTACTACTCAGGAGGCTGAGGCATGAGAATTGCTTGAACCTGGGAGGTGGAGGTTGCAGTGAGCCAAAATCACACCATTGCGCTCCAGCCTGGGTGACAGAGTGAAACTCTGTCTCAAAAGAAGAAAAAAATAGTAATCAAATGTAAAGTTAACACATAAAGGAGGCATGTACATATTATTAAAATCTATATGACTATCTCTGCTTTTTTATTTTTTGTTCAATATCTGTATCTGAACACCTAATTAATGAAAGGAAAACATTTATAATATGTAGCAACTAAAATGTCACCTTCTCTGTGGGGATCACAAAGTCCTTGGCAATCGCTTCCATACCAGACAAGTGAGTATTGTCCTTCTCTTTTTCCAGATGGATAAACAGAGGCAACCCGAGGATAAAGCCCTTGTTCAGTGTCACACATTTCAGTCACTAAATAAGACAGAATGGATGCCAGTATTCTCATCCCCTTACAAATAAAGAGCCTTCAAGCTCTTGCAGTCAACAAGAACTTTTGGAATGATTTCACTGCCTAAAAAGGCAGATACATAGATGACATCCACAAATAGGAAGAAAATCAACCTGAACCTGAGTGTGTGGCCTCACTGACTCTAAGCAGTAGAGACAGAAGAAAAGTAAAGTTTTAGCAAAGAAGGTTCTGAAAGAAAATAAGTATAGCTAGTTATTAAGCACTATTTTTACACAGTAAAACAAGGGCAAAATTACTCTTCTTTAAGTAGTAATTCTTATCTCTTGATTAAGTCACCTACTCATTCATTTAATAAATACATACTGATTGCCTTCTATGTGTTGAGCACTCATCTCTGTATTGGAAATATAATAATGGCCAAAGCTGACAATAGTAATAACAATAATAGCTAATATAGCAGATACTAATGATAGTTTGTTGAGTAAAATGTCAAAATTCAGTGTGAACAGCATTCTGTTTGGGGCTGTATCCGTTGACTATAACACAGCAAATCTATCTGAAATTTTCCGCTTTGGGCCTCTCTGACAGAAGAAGCTGTGTTGGGCCTGCCTCTAGTTGGCAATGCATCCACCAATGAGAATGAATTTATGATCGTTCTTCCTGTAAAGGCAGCTGGAACTGACAGCATTGTGATTTTCTTCTACTGTTAGTTTTAAATTACTAGAACCAACTCCATTACTAGAACCAACTTTACTTCTTTGTTTCCTACTTACCAAAATAGTAAAAACAACATGTAAAATAAAAGAAATGCCATCTTAATATTGTTTTGATGACAAAACAGTGTTCCTTTCAGTTGTGCTTCAAATGGAATAAGACGCAAAAAGGCTTGGTATGGTGGCTCAGCCCTGTAATCCTAGCCCTTTGGGAGGCCGAAGTGGAAGGATTGCTTGAGGCCATGAGTTTGAGACCAGCCTGCGCAACATAGCAAAACTATGTCTCTACAAAAAATAAAAAATTAGCTGAGTGTAGTGGTGTGTGCTTGTGCTCCCAGCTACTTTTGAGGCTGAGGAGGGAGAATCTCTTGAGCTCAGAAGGTCGAAGTTGCAATGAGCCATGATCGTTCCATTGCCCTCCAGCTTGGACAACAGAGCAAGATTCTATGTCAAAAAATAAATAAATAAAAGACACCAACATATCTGAGATTAACTTTCAGTAGTAAATTTGTTCCATATATGATTTTTAAGGTTAAATGCTTTGGAAGCTTTAAAAAACATTTCAGCCTTTTTAAATGCCAGCATACACTGATGATGCTCTCAGATATTAGGAAATCTTTTGAGCAGAAAATGGAAGTGGGGGTGTTGAGGCAGGGAGGAGAGTGATGCAATATTCCTTAGTGTCGTCCTGTGATTTCACAATTTGTTTTTCAATCTGTTTGGACTTTCAAAAGGGAAGACTCTCATATGTCAACGAGCACATGAACTGAAGCTTAAAACACTGGAAACAGCAACTGTAGAGGTTCAAGTATATGTACATTTATGTATTCATATTCCTTGATGGGAATGCTGGCTGGTGTGAATGTTCAATCTCCTGAGAAATGTAAATCTTTTCTCTGACAGATTTACTAGCTTGCTATATCTGAGCACATGAACAAAAACAATGCCTAATAAGAAAACTTTCTGTCTCCTTCAAAGTCAAACTTGGAAGAAATGAAGGGAAAATGACTTTTCTTTGCTTGACAGTGTTCAACATTATTGCAGTCAGTGTGCTCATGAAGATCGCAAACTTTTTTTTTTGAGACAGAGCAGCTAGGACTACAGGTGCGCACCACCACACCCAGCTAATTTTTGTATTTTTAGTAGAGATGGGGTTTTAACCATGTTGGCCAAGCTAGTCTCAAACTCCTGACCTCAAATGACCCATCGGGCAGCTCTTTTTTTTTTTTTGAGACAAAGTCTCACTCTGTCACCTAGGCTGGAATGCAGTGGCATGATCTCGGCTCACTGCAACCTCTGCCTCCTGGGTTCAAGCAATTCTCATGCCTTAGCCTCCCAAATACCTGGGACTACAGGTGTGTGCCATCACTCCCAGCTAATTTTTGTATTTTTAGTAGAGACGGGGTTTCGTCATGTTGTCCAGGCTGGTCTCAAACTCCTGACCTCAAGTGATCCGCCCACCTCAGCCTCCCAAAGTGCTGGGATTACAGGCGTGAGCCACCACGCCTGGCCATCTGGCAGTTCTTTATAGCAGTATGAAAATGGACTAATACACCCCATCTCTCCCAAAATAAAAAAAGTAGACAGGTGTGGTAGCACACACCTGTATTTCCAGCTGCTCAGGAGGCTGAGGTAGGGGGATAGCTTGATCCAGGGAAGCAGAAGTTGCAGTGAGCTGAGATTGGGCCATTGCAATGAGCTGAGATTGGACCACTGCACTCCAACCTGGGTAACAGAACAACAACCCATCTCAAAAAAAAAAAAAAAAAAAAAAAAAAATTAACTGGGGATTAGATTGAAAAGATATAAAAATAAAGCTATTAATCTCTTACAGTCCCAGATATGAAGTATATGCTCTCATGTTATGAAAAGATCAATATAATTATGAATAAGAAAAAAGATTATTGTTCTTTTATGTTCCCACTCTGAGCACCTATGATGAGCATCTATGAGAAACTCTGCTGGTACTTACCAGTTAGCCCACTCGCCGTCTCCAAGATTCTGTATGTTTTCCACACTCTGTTGAGAGCATTTCTGGTACAGTATACATAGTTAGGTAATATTAGTCAAGGAGAAAAGAAAATAAAGTTCTGCAGTGGCATTAAGAATAGCAGCAATAAGACTGGGCGTGGTGGCTCACGCCTGTAATCTCAGCATTTTGGGAGGTCGAGGTGGGTGGATCGCCTGAGGTCAGGAGTTCAAGATCAGTCTGGCCAACATGGTGCCTGGCCAACATGGTGAAACCCCATCTCTACTAAAAATACAAAAATTAGCTGGGTATGGTGGTGCATGTTTGTAGTCCCAGCTACTCAGGAGGCTGAGGCAGGAGAATTGCTTGAACCTGGGAGGTGGAAGTTGCAGTGAGCCGAGATTATGCCACTGCATTCCAGCCTGGGCAACAGAGCGGGTCTCCTTCACAAAAAAAAAAAAAAAGAAGAAGAAGAAGAAGAATAGCAGCAATAAAATATAGGAAATGACTGGCTGTGAGGCAGATTGTTTACATAAAATATTCGTGGTGGCTCACTCCTGAATCCCAGCACTTTGGGAGGCCAAGGTGGGTGAATCACTTGAGGCCGGGAGTTCGAGACCAGCCTGGCCAACATGGCAAAACTCTGTCTCTGCTAAAAATACAAAAATCAGCTGGGCAAGTGGCATGTGCCTATAATCCCATCTACTCGGGAGGCTGAAGCAGGAGAATCACTTGAACCAGAAAGGTGGAGGTTGCAGTGAGCCAAGATTGTGGCACTGCACTCCAGCCTGGGCAACAGAGCAAGACTCTTTCCCAAAATTAAATAAATAGGCTGGGCATGGTGGCTCACACCTGTAATGCCAGCACTTTGGGAGGCCAAAGAGGACAGATCACTTGAGGTCAGGAGTTCAAGAGCAGCCTGAGCAACCTGGTGAAACCCCGTCTCTACTACAAATACAAAACTTAGCCGGGCATGGTGGCGCATGCCTGTAGTCCCGCCCTACTTGGGAGGCTGAGTCAAGAGAATCACTTGAACTTGGGAGATGGAAGTTACAGTGAGCTGAGATGGCACCACTGCACTAAGCCTGGGTGACAGAATAAGACCCTGTCTCTGTGTTTTAAAAAAATAGAAGAAAAGCAAAAAAAAAAAAAAAGGTACTGTATATATTTCAAAATAGCTAAAAGAGAGAATTTTTAATATTTTTACCACAAAGAAATGATAAATATTTGAGGTGATGTATATGCTAATTAGCCTGATTTGATCATTCATATATATATATGTATATATATGGAAACGTCACACTTTATAAATATATACCTGTACAATTATTATTTGGCAATTAAAAATAAAGAGCTATTTAAATAAGTAAATTAGCCAACTAAATACAAAGTAGTATAAATAGATTATACAGAAATAAAAGTCAAATGCAGTGTTTTATTGCCAGTTCCAGAATCAAGACTTTAAGACAATCTTTATTATTGTAGGACCCATCACTGTGCATTCTCTCAATATTCGTAGATTTTTCTCATCTTTACTATACTACATTGTATTAATGGCTGCAACAAATATGTTTATTTACTTCAAGTCACAGTCAGCTTTTCCATATAGGTTAAGAATTATCCTTTTTATTTATTTATTTTTTTTTTCTGGGACAGGGTCTTGCTCTGTCCCCAAGTCTGGCTAGCTCACTGCAGCCCGGAACTCCTGGGCTCAAGTGATGCTCCTGCCTCAGCCTCTAGAGTAGCTAGGATTATGTCCAGTCCTCTGCCTTGGTCTCCCTAAGTGCTGCAATTACAGGTATGAACCACACCACCAGACCTAGATTATGAATTATTCTTGTATACAGCTATGGCCTTGTCAGAGGAGTTTGAACCAGAGCAATTTCATCTTGAATAGGAGCTGCGTAAAATGAGGTTAAAACCTACTGGGCTGCATTCCCAGATGGCTAGGCATTCTAAGTCACAGGATGAGATAGGAGGTTGGCTCAAGATACAGGTCATAAAGACCTCGCTGATAAAACAGGTTGCAGGAAAGAAGCCGGCTAAATCCCACCAACACCAAGATGGTGATGAGAGTGACCTCTGGTCGTCCTCACTGCTACACTCCCACCAGAGCCATGACAGTTTACAAATGCCATGGCGACGTCAGGACGTTACCCTATATGGTGTAAAAAGGGGAAGTTTTTAATGAATAATCCACCCCTTGTTTAGCATATCATCAAGAAATAACCATAAAAATGGGCAACCAGCAGCCCTCAGGGCTGCTCTATGGAGTAGCCATTCTTTTATTCCTTTACTTTTTTTTTTTTTTTTTTGAGATGCAGTCTTACTCTGTTGCCCAGGCTGGAGTGCAGTGGCACGATCTTGGCTCACTGCAACCTCCGCCTCCCAGGATCAGGCAATTAATTCTCCTGCCTCAGCCTCCTGAGTAGCTGGGATTACAGACATGCACCACCATGCCCACCTAATATTTTGTATTTTTAATAGACATGGGGTTTCACTGTCTTGACCAGGCTGGTCTTGAACTCCTGACCTCAGGTAATCCACCCACCCCAGCGTCCCAAAGTGCTAGGATTACAGGCATGAGCCGCTGTGCCCAGCCTTTTACTTTCTTAATAAGCTGGCTTTCACTTCACTCTATGGATTTGCCTCAAATTCTTTCTTGTGTGAGATCCAAGAACCCTCTCTTGGGGTCTGCATCATAACCCTTTTGGGTCACAGCGTATCACAGCATTTTTAATCCTATACACTTAACACTTCTGTATAGAAAAAGAACATCACACCAGAATTTTGATGACAATAGATGACAATATGATGAATCTCACTATATGAAGCATTAAACTTATTAGAGCAGATACGGTACTAAAAATAAAATCCCACTTCCTCTAAAGTTCTTCCAGTCTCCAAGGCCATCATTTTTCATAAACACTGCAATATTTCTTTTACATCTTCCTAGTCTAAAAGTATTAATACTCTGCAAAGTGCATAGCTCATTACTTGGTAGTAACTTAAGCAAAGGAAGAAAGCTGGCTGGATCGATGATTTGTCACCAAGGTCTGAATCACAGGAGGTTGGTCTCTGGTGTATCCTCTTGGTCCAGAAAGTAGGAGGTGGTGGTCCAGTGAGCCAGGAATTGCCTGGCAGCATCAACATCCTGGCTGTTACTTGGGATAGGTTGCATTTTTTGGCTTTTGCTCTTGAACCAAAAGTTCAAGTGTGAAAACCAGGACTGACGCCTCTCCTCTGCTGAAGCCAGGTTAACCCCAGTTCAGCCAGAAGTTAGCTTGAGGGTGGAGTGGCCCAGCATTCCAGGAGTGGCACATGTCAGCAGGAGTTGTGCCAGGGCTGTGTCCCAACTGCAGAGCTGGGCTTGCCACACATCCTTCACTTCATTAGTATAGTGGATTTCTGGGTGACTGGGCAGAGACACTATTGAGACAGAATCAAGATGTGATTTACATGCTGGGTCTATTATGTCAGCTTGGTGGGGCACATATTAGATGAAAGTCAGGCTGTGGCCTGCAGAAATTAGGCCTCTGTCTCCACTGTACCTGGAAATGAACCCTTTTGTTTCATCTTTCTTCAGAGTAAACAGCTCATGTTTCTCCCTTTGCTTTTTTTTTTTTTTTTTTTTTTTTTGTGAAACGGAGTCTTGCTCTGTCGCCCAGGCTGGAGTGCAATGGTGCAATCTTGGCTCACTGTAATCTTCACCTCCTGGGTTCAAGTGATTCTCCTGCCTCAGCCTCTGAAGTAGCTGGGATTACAGGCATGTGCCACCACACCCAGCTAATTTTTGTATTTTTAGTAGAGACAGAGTTTCACCATGCTGGCCAGGCTGGTCTCCACCTCCTGACCTCAAGTGATCCACCCGCCTGGGATTACAGGCGTGAGCCACTGCGCCCAGCCTCTCCCTTTGCCTCTTTTGCATGACCAAATACTTTCATAGTAGTGGTTCCCACACTGCATCAGACAGAGGCAAACATATCCCAATCTCCCCTTCTGACATAACCTATCCCCTTATAATGCAGCATTTGATGTTCTCGTTAATAAAAGTAAGTTTTTAGAAAACTGCAATGATAGATGTAAATGGAAAAGAAAAGCAGTTTTTTTCTGTCTACTCTCACACTCAACACAGAATACTTAAGTGACCAGGCCAGGCGCAGTGGCTCACGCCTGTAATCCCAGCACTTTGGGAGGCCGACACTGGCGGATCACCTGAGGTCAGGAGTTAAAGACCAGCCTCGCCAACATGGTGAAACCCCGTCTCTACTAAAAATATAAAAATTAGCTAGTTGTGTTGGCGGGCACCTGTAATCTTGGTTACTTGGGGGGCTGAGGTGGGAGAATCTCTTGAACCCAGGAGGCAGAGGTTGTAGGGAGCTGAGATTACACCACTGCACTCCAACCTGGGAAACAGAGCAAGACTCCATCTCAAAATAAATAATAATAATAATAAAAAATAACACTTATTTGACTAGACATGTAGGATTTTTGCCACACACCAAGCAATTTTCCAGCACATACCAACTGGGTGTCTTCTAATTCAATTAGGACACCGTCTACTTGGAGATAGTGTCAGATCTCACAGATTTAGGTCTCTATCTCAGGAGACTGGCCCCTATTTCAAATGCCAATCACAAGTCCTAGGTTGTGCACTGTGCTTCTGGCCAGCCCGCTATAAATCAGGATTCCCACAATATCCCCTGCTCCCCACTTTGGGTTCAATAATTTAGACAACACAGGGAAACATTTTACTTATGCTTACTGGTTAATTATAAAAGATGTTACAAAGGATATAGATGAATACCCAGATGAAGTGACAGATAGGACAAGATATGGAGGAGGCAAGGTATCAGGGGACATGGAGCTTCCATGCCTTTTCTGGGCACACTGATCCCAGCACCTTCACATCTTCAGCAACCCAGAAGATCACCAAATCTTGCTATTCAATAATTTTTATAGAACTTGGCTGGGCACGGTGGCACACCCCTGAAATCCCAGCACTTTGGGAGGCCAAGGCGTGTGAACTACTGAGCTCAGGAGCTCCAGACCAGCCTGGGCAACATGGCAAAATCCCCTCTCTACAAAAAATACAAAAAGTAGCCGCATGTGGTGGCATGTGCTGGTAGTCCCAGCTACTTGTGGGGCTGAGGCCAGAGGATTGCTTGAGCCCAGGAGGTCGAGGTGCCAATGCAAACACCTGGGTAACAGAGCATCCCTTTTTTTTTTTTTTTTTTTGAGATGGAGTCTCGTTCTGTCGCCCAGGCTGGAGTGCAGTGGCGCGATCTCGGCTCACTGCAAGCTCTGCCTCTAGGGCTCATGCCATTCTCCTGCCTCAGCTTCCCAAGTAACTGGGACTACAGGCGCCTGCCACCATGCCCGGCTAATTTTTTGTATTTTTAGTAGAGATGGTGTTTCACCGCATTAGCCATGATGGTCTTGATCTCCTGACCTCTTGATCCACCTGCCTCGGCCTCCCAAAGTGCTGGGGTTACAGATGTGAGCCACCACGCCTGGTCTCAGAGCATCTCTTAAGAGAAAAAAAAAGTTTTATATTAATAGAACTTTATCTCCAGCCTCTCCCCGACTTTCCTGGAGGTTGGAGCTTCCAAACCCCTAATCACTAGGTCTTTCTGCTGACCACCCCCATCCTGAGACTGCCCGAGGGGCCCCACCCTAATTAACCTCATTAGCATGAACTCAGGTGTTATCAAAGCTGCATGTTGCAAATAACAAAAAGGTACTCTTGTCACTCCAGAAATTCCAAGTGTTTCAGGAGCTCTGTGACAGGAATCAGAGACAAAGAGTATATAGATTTATTTTTTTGTTTGTTTTTGATACGACATCTCACTTTGTCGCCCAGGCTGGAGTGCAGTGGTGTGACCTTGGTGCACTGCAACCTGTACCGCCCGGGTTCAAGCGAGTCTCATGCCTCAGCCTCCCAAGCAGCTGGGATTACAAGCACGCTCCACCACACTCAGCTAATTTTTGTATTTTTAGTAGAGACGGGGGTTTCACCATGTTGGCCAGGCTGGTCTCGAACTCCTGACCTCAGGTGATCCACCCACCTTGGCCTCCCAAAGTGCTGGGATTAGAGGCGTGAGCTACCGCACCCAGCTATACTTGGTAAGTATACTGCGGTAAGTATACCACAGACTATACTTACGGGGGAAAAAAACTGAGTTGTAAAAATGAAGACAAAGTTTTCCTCACCAATCGTTTCACCTTCCCTCTCTGAAGGTAATATTACAGTGAATTTTTTGTTTTTTAAAAGACCAGGTCTTGCTCTGTTGCCCAGGCTGGAGAGCAGTGGCATGATAATGGCTCACTGCAGCCTTGACCTCCTCGGCTAAGTGATCCTCCCACCTCAGCTTCCCAAGTAGCTGGGACAGGCCTGTGCTGCTGCGCCCAGCAAACTTTTAAAATTTTTGTAGAAACGGGGGCTTACTATGTTGCCTAGGCTGGTCTCAAACTTCTGGGCTCAAGCAATCCACCCACCTCTGCCTCCCAAAGTGCTGGGATTATAGGCATGAGCCACCATATCTGATCTACTGTGAACATTTCAATGTGTTTTTTTGGACTTTTTCTAAATACGTGCAAATATTATGTATGTAGGTATGTCTATGGGTTTTTTGGGTGGTTTTTTTTGGGGGTTTTGTTTTGTTTTTACAAAAATGAGATTTCAATGTTCTGTTTACCTGTCAAAATGTGTGTGCAGATGACAGTTGGATGAGATGCAAGATGTAAATTTACCTCCCTCCCCTCCCTCTGAGTCTTGCTTGCCCCATGCTGTGGCTGTGTGACCTCATGACAGGAGAGCTTTCCGTGGCATTCAGGCAATGCAGCAGGGGTCTGGCCACTGACAACAACCAACTTGTAGTTTTCAAATACAAGTCATACAGCCAAGACATAGGTGCCTGGATTTCAGGGCCTAGCATAGTCCAATGTCAGATTGATTTTTAACCAGCTAGTGAATAAATTTGTAATAAATGATCCAGCTGAAGATTTCAATGATTTAACTGCCATGAAATTGCAATGAAACTTCCCAACGGATAAAATTTTGTGGTTCACATTTGCACTGCTGTTAGCACAAAAGGCAATTATGATGTGTGTGAAAAATGGTAGTCTGATTAGTTGTTCACACACACAAAGAAGTGCTTTTCACACATCTTAATTGCTTTTCTGCTAAAGAAAGTGTAACCGCAAGTCATAAAATTATAACATCCTCCAACACGTTAATTCCATTTTATCAGCAGATGATGTATCTTGACTATTGGTGAAAAGTGACTTTAGAACTCATATTGATGAGGAAAGTTGAGGTTAAAACACTGCTGTCATAGAAGACAATTATAAAAAATTATAGTTCATACTCATAAATACATATGTCTCTGTACAGAAGTATTGTGAATTACTATTTTGGGATAATGTCTTAGGTTTTACTTTCCTACATTTCTTTTGTTACTCACATGGACCAGTAGATTAACAGAAAATATGGCTCCAGAAAGGAAGAGGATACAGGCTAACTAAAGAAGTAAATCAAAGCACTCAGTAGCTTTTCTGAAGGCTAAAGAAAATCATCTTGAAAGTCAACACTTAGAAGAGAAGAAAGGGTTTTAAAGCTGCATAAAACTAAGAAGAACCTGAAACAGGCAGAACACCAGAGTTTCTATCATAGTGTAGGTAAAATGGCTGGTTTTTTCACCACTAAAAAGGGAGATAAAAGTTTCTTCAGCTTAAAGGAGAGGGATTAAAAGAGACCTGATTAGTGTCTACATGCTGCTTGCATCCCAGAGATGGGCAGCAGGAACCCCAAAAAGCTTTAAGAAGATGGAGAATATGGGGAGTTTTGTCCTATTCTCATTGTATAGCCAGAGGAAACTGCGAGTCTTTCAGAGAAATGCCTTGTCCAGCACAGTGGATGAGGAAAGATCTGAGTGGGTGGAACTGAGAGGAGCCTCACCCCTATGCCAGAGGCGGAGGCGTTTAAACCATAGCAACTCCATCTTGAATAGGGGCTGGGTAAAATAAGGCTGAGAGCTGCTGGGCTGCATTCCCAGTAAGTTAGGCATTTTAAGACACAGTATGAGATAGGAGGTCATAAAGACCTTGTTGATAAAACGGCATGTGGTAAAGAAGCCAGCTAAATCCCACCAAAACAAAGATGGCAACAAAAGTGATCTGTGGTCGTCCTCATTGCTCATTATAAATTAACTATAGTGTATTAGCATGCTAAAAGACACTCCCACCAGCGCCATGGCATTTACCATATATGGTCTAAAATATGGTAAACTGAGGGGAGGAGCCCTCAGTTCCAAGAATTGCTCACCCGTTTCCCAGAAAACTCATGAATAATCCACCCCTTGTTTAGCATATAATCAAGAAGTTACAGTAAGTATAAGCAACTGAGCAGCCCATGCCTGGCTATGGAGTAGCTATTCTTTTATTTCTTTACTTTTCTTTTTTTGAGATGGAGTCTTGCTCTGTCGCCCAGGCTGGAGTGCAGTGGACGGATCTCAGCTTACTGCAAGCTCCGCCTCCCAGGTTTACGCCATTCTCCTGCCTCAGCCTCCCGTGTAGCTGGGACTACAGGCGCCCACCACTTCGCCCAGCTAGTTTTTTTTTGTATTTTTTAGTAAAGACGGGGTTTCACCGTGTTAGCCAGGATGGTCTCGATCTCCTGACCTCGTGATCCGCCCGTCTCGGCCTCCCAAAGTGCTGGGATTACAGGCTTGAGCCACCGCGCCCGGCCTTCTTTACTTTCTTAATGAACTTCCTTTCACTTTACTCTATGGACTTGCCCCCAGTTCTTTCTTGCACAAGGTCCAAGAACCCTCTCTTGAGGTCTTGATGGGGACCTCTTTCCAGTAACACCTACATAGGGCAGGAGGGTATCCATCAGATCCCACAGTTCTTAAGAGGAGCACCAGGGTAGCTGGGAGTAGCTAAGGGATCCAAAGGAGTTTGGTGTAGACTAGGGAGGTTACATATACCTCTGCAGTGTATGGACTGTGACATGAAGTGGATTTGGTTCAACTTCAAAGGGGACCAGCAGGGATAGGGAAGGATGGAAGGCCAAGGGCCCCTTCCCACCTGATATCAGGATGATATACATATCCTCACTCTCCTCTTCCTCCTCCTATCTCATACCCCAAAGAGGGGATGGAAAAAGGCAGAGAAAGGGTAATCCCGAGTTAAGTGAGAATTACCCAAAATAGAATGAGTTTTCAATCAGTAAAATGCAGTTTTCCACTGGCAGTGGAAACTGGGCTCTAGAGTTAGGTTAAGGTCAGTGATAGAGAAACAGAGCTACATGCTAGGATACCTGAGTCTGTGTCTGGACTTTCCATGCCTGCTTGCCTGCTGTGTAGATACATACAGGTACATGCACGACTAAGTGTGTCTGTGTCTTTTTTGTTTGTTTGTTTGTTTGTTTGAGACGGAGTCTCACTCTGTCGCCCAGGCTGGAGTGCAGTGGCGCAATCTGGACTCACTGCAATCTCCGCCTCCCGGGTTCAAACGATTCTCCTGCCTCAGCCTCCTGAGTAGCTGGGATTACAGGTGTGCGCCACTGCACCTGGCTAATTTTTGTATTTTTAGTAGAGACAGGGTTTCACCATGTGGGTCAGGCTGGTCTTGAATTCCTGACCTCATGATCCACCTGCCTCGGCCTCCCAAAATGCTGGGATTACAGGCGTGAGCCACAGTGCCCAGCCATCTGTGTCTTTTTGAAACGTAAGCCCTGGAGGCAAACAGACCTAGCTTGAATCTTGGCTTATCCATTTAATAACTGGATGGCTTTGGGCAAATTTCTTAATCCAAGATTCCGCTTTTGTAAACTGGTCATAAGAATAGTGCCTCAGAGGATAGTTGTAAAGATTAAATGAGATACATAGTTTACCCAACGACCTGGCACATAGTAAGCCATTAATATATGTTATGTATCACAATCATGATTACTATAATTATAATTATAGAATAGTAAATAATTGTTATTATAATTGTATGTTTGCTCATTTTGACAGTGAGGCTGAACTTTTGACTGGCAGGATATAATTACCTGTTGTGCTTATGGCATGTCACATTCAGCTACCAATATTATACATGCACAGAGGTTAAGGGAACATTCATGACAGGCCTTTATTGTCTGTGTATAAGATGTATCCCCTTTTATATTTTTGTTTATACGTTTAATTCTTTATTTTTGAGAATTTGCCCTTAGGGAGGGATATGCACCTCTAGATTTGGGGAAATCTGGGGTAAAATTTCTTTTGAGCCAGAATAGAAACTTACATTTTAAATGAGGAAAGTCTGTTCCCCAGCCTCACTTCTCATCGCTTAGGTGAAACCAGGATGGGTGGGCTCAAGGAGGTTTCTTTCCTCTTTGCCAAGGTCTTCAGAGGCACTGCATACTTGGTCCTTAACCTGGCATCCATTGAAGAGCACTGCTTCATGCAGGGCTTTCATCCAAGGCTCCTGTAGGATGTCTGGTCCTGAGGTGGGTTTATTAATGCAACAGCACTTATATAGTAACCAAGCTGTTATTATATTTGAACATTTCTGATACGAGAGCAGTATCTACAGCAAAGTCTCTGGGACTTCCTTTTGATTCTCCAAGGTGCTTCTGGCCTAAGCATCTTAATGGTGGTTTGTCAATCCTAGTTCCACCCTCTATACTAACAAGGTGAAAAGCCTACAGGAATCCCCATCCTCAGGTAATAAAAAACTCAGTAATAATCTCTAGTGGTCTATGCTGTATTTGGAAGAAGGACATAAAGTCTTTTCCTGATTTCTCGGTGGCCTCAAAAAAGCATCAAAAAAAAAAAAAAAAAAAAAAGCATCTATCTGTATAAGGGGAATAATGATTCTGTGATAGTTTGCCTCAAGAGGTATTATATAAAGCTAAAGATTATAGGTTGAGGCCAGACAAGGTGGCTCACACCTGTAATCCCAGCACTTGGGAGGCCAAGATGGGAGGATGGCTTGAGGCCAGGAGTTGAAGGCCAGCCTGGGCAACATAGAGAGACCTTGACTTCGTGCACACACACACACACACACACGTACACAAAACAACAACAACAACAACAAAAAACAGGTTGAAGGGCAAACTATGCAATGCTGTGATTATCATTATTCAGATAATGGTTAATGGAATGTAAATGTTTCATCATATGAATAAAATCATTAACTGCTTAGTGTGTTGTTTACTACAGCCATTCCCCACAGCAGTGTAAAGTCTGGATAGCCGCATCTTAACAGTGGACTTCTGGATTTTTATTTTTATTTTTTATTTTGTAGACATGGGTCTCCCTATGTTGCTCAGGCTGGAGTGCAGTGGTTTTTCACAGGCATGATCCCACTACTGACTAGCATGGGACTTTTTACCTGCTGTTTCCAATCTAGGTGGGTTCATTTCTTCTTAGGCCACCTGGTAGGCCCCAGCTCCAGCATCGACACTGATGGGCATACATAAGGCATTACAGCCCAGAACTGGGCCCACGCAATCCTCCATCCTCAGTCTCTCGAGTAGATGAGACTACAGGTGCCTTCCACCATGGCTGGCAACTCCTAGATTTTATTCCAGATAGGTCTTTAATTCATTTGGATCTCTGAGTCTTTCATTCTTGGGTCCTGAAACAAAGATCCTCCTTTTCCATTTGAAAGGAGGTTCTCTCCTACAAGGCATATGGTTAAGAGGCAGGCGCAGGCTTAGCCAGATGAAAAAGGACAGATGCACATGGCCAAATGTCAGCTGAATTAGGCCTGCCCTGGTTCACACAGATGTTTTACGTAATCTGATTATCTGTTGAAAAGAAAAGCTCTATGTACATCAACATTTGGCAAGTATTAATAAGCATACTGTGTTTTCTTATAATTATTAATATAATAAGAAGAAATGTTTTTTGGCAAGTACATATGGTATTAAGAGTACCCAAAAGTTCCTGTATTCTTAAAAACTTGCCTAGAAATGTTAGTGAATCATTCTCCCCATCATATTTGACAAAAACATATATTAGTACACTTGTGGAATAAACACGGCAAGGTTGTAAATAATCACTTTAACTTTAAGGCAACTCTCTGACATTTGAAGACATGGGAAAGAGTCTGGCTTTTTTTTTTTTTTTTTTTTTTTTTTTTTTTGCTTTTTTTTTTTTTCCTATTACTTGTTTCCTCAGGGTCCATGGAATTGCTTAAGTTTTCTTCTGGGATGAATGCCAGCTTTATGCTCTGGTCTGGCTGTAGAAAATCCCAGAGTAGATCTAAGAATATCTTGGTTGGGGGCAAATAATTAGGTCATCACTGTCCTCATCCTTCCAGTGTAGATCCTGGCCTTCCATATTTTTTCTTTTCCACAGCGGGCTCTCAGGTAGGCCCTCATCACCTAATGGGTCAAGGCCTGCCTGGCTCCACAAGGTACCCCGCAAGAACATTTCTGGGGCTTACTCAAGGAAAGAACATAGGCAAAGATTGTGCCACAGAGCCCTCGAATTTCTCTCTTGACTTTCCTTAAAGTAGAAAACAAACTCCTGTAGGCAGGAGGCCGTGGCAATTATTTTACGTAGTTGATTTTTTTACGTAGATTCTTCGCTGAGGAAAACTGGTTTCTGTGAAAATTCAAATTGTAATCTGAACTTAAGACAGGCAGCTATGTTTATTCTTCCTTGGAGATAGCAATGATGTGAATTGTGTCATTATTTCTTTTGGATTTGATTAAAAGGGAATATATTTTATATTCTTCTACTTTTCTCAATAACATCCCTATAAAGGCTGTTTCATATATTATAGTGACTGCCACCCCTCACACCGTGGCATGTTCCTACATTTATGTTATTGAAATCCTTAACAACCTTCTCACTGACTTTTGCTTAGAATTTGTGAAGCACAGGGGTACATCAAAAAATTTTTTTTTCTTTTTTTTTTTTTTTAAAAGACAGGGTCTCACTCTGTTGCCCAGGCTGGAGTGCTCTGTTGCCCAGGTACATTTATGGCTCACTGCAGCCTTGACCCACTGAGCTCAAGCCATCCTTGCACCTCAGCCTCCCGAGTAGCTGGGACTACAGGCATGCACCACCACACCTGGCTAATTTTTGTATTTTTTGTAGAGACGGAGTTTTGCCATGTTGCCCAGACTGGCCTCCAACTCCTGGTCTTAAGCAATTCTTCCACCTCAGCCTCCCATAGTGCTGGTATTGCAGGCATTAACCACTGTGCCCAGACAGAAAAGTTTTCTAAACTAGAAAATAAACTCATTTATTTATTCAACAGACACAATCAACTACATTCACTGTTGAATTATACTCAATACCAATTAACTCACTGAAGTTGACTGAAATAATCCCCTTCTGAATTTTAATTGATAAAATAGATACCTGAAGCATATGATAGGGGAAAGAAAGCTAGTCTTGGAACCTAGTCCTACCTCTACCAATTCCTAGATGTGAAATTCTGGGTGAAATATTTAACTTTTCTCAGCTACAGTCTCTCTATAAAAATGAACAGTGCAGAAATGAAGCAGAATAGCATAAGATCTCAGGCTTTGCAGTTGGACAGGCCTGGATTCCAATCCAGTTCTTTTCTACTGCTTATTAGTTGAGTGTCCTTGGGAAAGTTCCTTAAACTTCTTATTTCTCAGTTACCTTATCTGTGAAAATAGGAAAGATACTACCTCACCTCACAAAGTTGTATTTACAGGATCAGATTTTAAAATGTTGACCAAGTGTTTAGTATCTATCTGGCTCATAACAATATTCATTAAGCTGTGTTTTTAAAACAAATCTGGAAAGAACTTTCGGGATCACAAAGTATAAACCCTTTTATTTTTCTTTTCTGTGTGTGTGTGTGTCCCTACCCCTCCCTGCACCAACTCCTATTACTTTTCAAAAAGAGAAACGGAACCCCAGCAGCTAAGGATCTCGCCCACAGTCACTGAATTAGCATGCCTGTGATGAACATTCCCAAAGCTTTTATGAGATCTATGGTCTGGAATAGGTATCTTTCTGATCTGTTCTCCTACTTACTAAATATATGAAATATTTACATAATCACAAAGTTTCTGTATCCATCGAAAAATGCCAAAGATTGAATTGCTATTTATTGAGCGCCAATGTTCAGAGAATGTTGCAACCTACTGTGGATACTATAACATGCATGTAAGAATTTGTCTCTTGTCTCAAGAGTGCTTACAGTTTAGTTGGAGAGACATTTATATAGATATTTATGAGACATGTAAACCACTGACATACCACTTGACATGGCAGAAGTTCAAATGTCAAAAGGATAATACATGAACAGCAACGTATGCCACAGGGTCCTGCAGAGGGTGAGATCCATTTGGCTTGAAGTGTTAGTGATCAGGCTTCAAAGAGAAAGTAGGAGTTTCATCTGTGCACTAAGGCTGAATTGGATTTGAATACAGAGAGAGGAGAAGGGAAGACATCATGTGCCTTGAACTAGTACAAAAGTACAGAGGCAAAGATGGTCACCATTAAGTGTCCCACAATTTAGTACTGAAAATTGCAGAGATTACTGAATGAATTTATGAAAGGAAATAATTCTGAGTCTGTCAATACAGTCATGCATTGCTTAACGATGGAGATACATTCTGAGGAACAAATCCATAGGTGATTTTGTCATTGTGTGAACATCACAGAGTATTTAGACAGACCGAGATGGTATAGCCTACTACACACCTAGGCTGTATAGTATAGCTGTGAAAGGAAAATAAAATCTTGGAACACTAAACTCACTATGCCAAAGGGAAAAGTTAAGCTTGGGAAATGAGTCATGAAAAAACTGCCTTCCTTTTGCTCCAAAACAGATAGCTGCAGCACAGGGGCCTCATATCTCCCCATGTGACCTCCCTCACAGATTGCACACAAGGAAATTCTTTGTGGGCCCAAGTCTTTACCCTAAAACAGAGTTCTGTGGAATCACATCCTGATAATGTAGATTAACAGTTTATCTTCACAGGTACTGGACAAAGACAAGATTAGAAATCATCCCTCTGCTCACCCTGAGACAAATGCATGTTTGACTTCTGATATGGTCTGGCTGTGTCCCCACCCAAACTTCATCTTGAATTCCTACCTGTTCTGGGAAGGACCCTGTAGGAGGTAATTGAATCATGGGGGCAGGTCTTTCCCATGCTGTTCTCGTGATGGCAAATAAGTCTCATGAGATCTGACAGTTTTAGAAGAGGGAGTTTCCCTGCAAAATCTCCTTTATATGCCTGCTGCCATCCATGTAAGACATGACTTGCTCCTCTTTGTCTTTTGCCATGATTGTGAGACTTCCCCATCCATTGTGGAACTGTAAGTTCATTAAACTCTTTTTCCTGTATAAATTACCCAGTCTCAGGTATGTCTTTATCAGCCGCATGGAAACGAACTAATACAACTTTTCTCTACTCCATGTTTATACTATGTAAAATGCAGATTTACTTTGTGAGAGGAATGTAAAATTGACTGTTCCTCTTTCCTCACCTGCCTGCTCTTTCGCCTTTAAAAACTGAAGTCCTCAAGACTCTTCGGAAAATAACACAGTCCACAGATTCTAGTGTAATTTGTGTCTCTTGTTCGTGGTGTGTCCTCAATCTGAGCAAAATAAACCTCTAAATTGATGAGATTTGTCTCAGACACTTTTTGGTTTACATAGCCTATTGCTCCTAGGCTACAAAGCTGTACAGCATGTTACTGTACTGAATACTATAGGCAATTGTAACACAGCTGTGTTTGCATCTCTAAACATATCTAGACATAGAAAAGGTAACACATCGTGCTACAACCTTACAATGACTATGATGTCACTAGAAAATTTTCAGCTGCATCATAATCTTATGGAACCATCATCATGTATGGAGTCTGTTGTTTCATTTGCAAAGGAGTTGTGTTCTTTTGGTGGGGAGGTAATTTTGAAACAAATATCTTCCTTTGTTTTGGGGGGTTTTTGGTATTGTTTTGTTTTGTTTTGTCTTGTTTTGAGTCAGGGTCTCACTCTGTCATCCAGGCTGGTATGCTGTGGTGCTATCATAGCTCACTGAAGCCTCGACTTCCTGACCCCAAGAGATTCTCCCGCCCTGTCCTTCCAAAGTGTTGGGATTACAGGCATGAGCCACTGTGCCAGCTGAAATCCCTTTCTTTGAAGCACATTAGAGAATGAAAAAGAAAAGAGAGAAAAAAATAAGAGAAAGAATAAAAAGAAATTGCTGTGTCCTGAGTCATGTCCCTCCTGGTAAATAAAATTTATGGGAGGCCATTATTTTGGACTGAGGTCCCATAGTAGGAAACAATAGACCAAACCACATAATCAAGCTAAAACTTTAAGGAAGCAGTTAAATCCCCAAACACACCAGTTTTTCTCGAAAACAAGAGGTTCACTCACAGCCATCACTTGGAAAAGACCCAGTCAACTTGAGTCACCCTAATAAGGAAGTCCCTTCTGCTTTAAACCTTATAAGAAAAGTAACCTGAAGTAACCTGATGTTAACCATTCTGCTTTTTTCTATATTTGTTTCCTTGTTCTCATATAAAAACTGCTGCAGTAAGCGCTGATCATGCCACCGTACTCAAGCCAGGACAAGAGTGAGACCTTGTCTCAAAAAAAGCAAAAAACAAAAAAGTAACTGTTTTGCTAAACCCAGTAGAGCACTCACTATTTTATAGAATAAAATGCTGTCTGATTCTAGAATCCCAAATAAAGGCCAGTTTGATCTTTAAATTTGTTGTAATTTTGTCTTTTAACACTGTTAAAATTCATATATTGAAGCCTAAAACCCACCCATTCTCTCTCTCCTCACCACCCTGTGTATGCACAAAGAAGAGGTCATTTGAGCATCCACCTGCAAGCAAAGAGAAGAGGCTTCAGAATAAAACCTTCCTTGCTGGCACCCTGATCTTTCCAGTCTCCAGAACTGTGAGAAGTATATTTCCATTGCTTAAGCTACACAGTCTATGGTACTTTGTTATGGCAGCCCAAGCTGACTAAGACAAATACTATTTTGAGAAAGTGACTTATCACTGGGTGCAGTAGCTCACACCTGTAATCCCAGCACTTTGGGAGGTGGAGGCAGGCAGATGCTTGAGATCCCAGCCTGGCCAATATGGTGAAACCCCACCTCTACTAAAAATACAAAAAATTAGCTGGGCGTGGTGGTGTGTGCCTGTAGTCCTAGCTACTTGGGAGGCTGAGGCAGGATAGTTACTTGAGCCCAGGAGACAGAGGTTGCAGTGAGCTGAGATCGTGTCACTGCACTCCAGCCTGGACAACAGAGCAAGATCCCATCTCAAAAAAAAAAAAAAAAAAAGAAAAAGAAAAGAAAAAGAAAAGAAAAAAGAAAATGACTTAGTGACTTACCTTTTATGAGCTGCTTGGGGAAGTTGATGGGAGATTGGTCACTAACTTCTATCAACAGCTAAGCTCATCAGCCTTGTATCTGGACAGAACAAAATTTCGTCTCAGCTAAATAATGCATTTCTGTATGGCAAAGGGATTGATCTATAATTTAAAGGGCAATAGTACCATGGTACATCCTCTCTGCCCCATGACTGCTATGCTACTTTGTCAAGGAGCTCTCTCTGAGGATGGGAGAAAAGGGTTCTTGCCTGGTTGTTTTGCATCACCTACCTCTCTTCTGGCCAACTGATGATTGTAGGGCATTCATTTTATTTAGATTTCCTTTATTTCTTTCATCTCTCCTCTCATAATCAAAGAACATTAAGTGCTTGCTCAGGTGTTTTAGACTCTTGTCCAAGGATCTTGCCCAAGGTCACTGTATTAGTCTGGTTTCACACTGCTACAAAGAAATACTTGAGACTGAGTAATTTATAAGGAAAAAAGGTTTAATTGACTCGCAGTTTCACATGGCTGGGGGGGCCTCAGGAACTTACAATCATGGCAGAAAGTGAAGGGGAAGCAAGCACCTTCTTCAGAAAGTGGAACAAAAGAGAAGAATGAAGGAGGAACTACCAAACACTTATAAAACCACCAGATCTCATGAGAACTCACTCACTATCACGAGAACAGCATGGGGGCAACTGACTCCACCGTCCAATCACCTCCCTCCCTCAATACAAGGGGATTACAGGTCCCTTCCTTGACACGTGGGGATTACAAATCAAGATGAGATTTGGGTGGGGACACAGAGCCAAACCATAGCAGTCACTGAACCACCACATTTGTGATGTACATTCCTAAAACTTTTCTTAGTTCTATGATCTGGACAAAGTACCTGTACTACCTCTTTGTGACCTGATCAATAGTTTAGTCAAGTTCAATAATACTGATACACAATACAAGCTTCGTTTACTGAGAAATTTTTTGCCTGGAAATGTGCTAAACCTTTTAAAGGCATCATCTCATTTAATCCTGCTTTGTAAACAGGTGAAATGGTGATAATCTACATTATAGGCTTAGAGAAGCTAAGTATCAAGCCCAAGTTCACACTGTTGTAAGATGAACTTGGGTTTCAAACTGAAGTCTGACTGGTAAATGCCAAGGCAATATCAATATGGATATGCTAAGTATAATGAATCAGAATCAGGCACAGTTTTTAAAACATCAAATAATGTATGTAATTACTTAAAATTTTAAATTGTTATGCAATAATTTGACTTTTTTTTTTTTTTAAGGCTAGCACATTAAGTATACCTCCCATTACAACTAGTTCAAGTATATGAGATTCCATTTCTGGTCCATATTACTCATTTTGCTTTCCTGGGTTCTGATCATCTCTTGTATGTTCATGCTTCCTATTTGTATTTGTTTGGCAGCTTTTCTCTCCTTTACAAAATTGGGTAGTCATGCTTCTCCAGTAACCTTGGTGAGTCAGTTCAACCTCTAATTACTTCAGTCTCCTTCCCTGCAAGAAAAGCAGTCAAACTACACGAACTCTCTATTGTTTTGCATCATTTCACAAGCACACAGGGATAAGGAGGGAAATAATTCTCCCAATGAAGCAGAACCACCGGTAACAGCTGGCAAAACTTCTAAAGACTCAGTCTGTCTTGAAAAACAGCCTCAAATTGTCCCTAAATAATAATTACCCCACCTGTAGCAGGACTATCTCACTGACTAGCTGCACTTGATGACACAATACCTGCTATTAACTCTCAGCATGGATATAAACATTGCCATAATACTTTTTAAAACCAACAATGTATCATTTGCACATCAGAACAACAGAATGTTAGTTAAGGCATAGAAAACACAAAAGGAATGGCTACCCTGTTCTTTGGTGACTCCATATCTAATTATTACCAAATATGTCTCCAGTCTTTAGACTAATTTAATTATTATAAAGGTGGTTGGACAAATAGCAAAGATTTGCTTTTCATTAACAAAGGGCACATCAAAACCGAGTTTATCCTTCCCAGTTACCCAACATTCAAAGCTTCTACTGCAGCCACTTTCTAGTCATTTTAGACCCCAGAGCAGTGTGACGATTTGATGCATAAGTTTCAACACGTTTTATTAATCTATTCTTCTTGTGCTTTATTTAAAATATTGGAAACTATAAAAAGATCAGCGTGTTAATCCTCTGCCAGGAAACAGGGGGAAAAAAAGTTAAAAACCTAACAACAACACGAAAAAAGCAAGAGCGCTGGAATCTCAGCTTTGAGGAAACACATGGGATGAAAGCATCCGCCCAAGCTCTAACCATTTGTCACATGGGACACTTCCCCTCAGGGTGAATCCTGGATGTCCCCAGGATGGAGCGAGGAGGTCGTGCGTGCGGGCGAGTGTGTGACTGCAGGGGGCCTTGGCGGCGCGAGGAGGCGACGCCGCCCCTTCCCTCAGGCGCAGGGAGGGTCTTCCAGGAAGCCGCGGACCTCGGCTGACTCCGCGGCTGCGGGTCCCAGGCTGCGGCCGCCGAGGCCGGCACGTAGCGCCGAGCGTGACTCAGCGCTGACTCATCGGACTCGCTGCCAGTGGATTTCCCCCGTCAGCCGCTCGCGCTCCTCCTGTCGCCGGGAGCTCGCAGGACTTCGCAGATACCGCTGCCTCCTTAGTCTTTCCTGCACAGCAGAGCTGTCCTGTCGCTTTAAACAGAGCTAGCCAGCTTTCACTGCTTTTGAATCCCTACCGAGCAGGGCACTGCCGTGCTCTGTTTTCTTTGCCTGTAAGAGTGCAATAGTCCACTAATCAAATTCTTTCATCAAAAGCGTGTTGGGACAAATCCCTGACATCGTCCTTCCACTGTGACTTCGAGGTGACCTCCACCCAGGTTTCACTTCCGTTGTGACCAGCTCTCGTCTTATTTTTGTCCCTCATTTTGTGAATTTATCCTCTCACCACGCTTGATAACTAACGTTGGCGCAAACCCACAATTGTGGTGACGCAAATCAGGTTGAAACTTGGCATCGTCGTGTGCAGGCAGTGAGGGACTTACTGTAAAACCTGGGACCTTCATAAAGGCGTTCTTATCTGCCATCCCACTTGCTGATTAGATACCATGCTCATTTTCTGTCAGCCACTCCCCTTTGAAAGTTCCTGAGAAAGATTTAGATGAAACCTGTATTCAGGAGCGGTCGTGCTCATTTATTCTTCCCCAGAGTTCAATCTGCAACGCAGCAGTAGGGCAGCATTTCTCCAACTTTACCATGGACCACCTGCATCAAAAGCGCCGCGGTAAAAATGCAGATTCTTGAAGCTCACTTCAAATTACAGACTCGGAATGTTCTGGCGGGGTGGAGGCATGGAGGCACCTTCTGAGGGCGGGGCCTAGAAATAATCCTTCGTGTTAACCAACTACCTATCAGTGATTCTTAGGTATATTTAGGTTTGAATATACTAGCAAGAGGGGGAGGGTGTGAGACATTATACTGGGTAGACTCTAGGACTCCTTACAATATAGAACACTGTGTTCTAAAATTGATGTTTAAGTTTTGATGGAAGGAAAAAATATTTCCAAATTTGGTTTTATATATTATATTGTTTGCTTTAACTGTATATTAATATAGACAAATTTTCTTTCTTTCTTTTTTTTTTCTTTAAAGACACAGAGGGTCTTTCTGTGTTGCCCAGGCTGGCCTCGAAATCCTGGGCTCAAGGAACCCTTTCCAGCTCAGCCTATCCAGTAGTTAGGACTACAAGCATGCACCACCACTCGGCTCTTTCTTTTTCTCTTTCTTCCTTTTTTTTTTTTTTTAATTTACTTATTTTGAGACATGGTCTGTCTCGCCCAGGCTAAAGTGAAGTGGTGGGATCTCGGCTCACTTCAGCCTCACCCTCCCCAGGATCAGGTGATAGTCCCACCTCAGCCTCCTCAGTGGCTGTGGTTACAGGTGTGTGCCACCATGCCTGAATAATTTTTGTATTTTTTTAAGAGACAGGGTTTCACCATGTTGCCCAGGCTGGTCTCGAACTCCTGGGCTCAAAAGATCCACTTGTCTCTGCCTCCCAAGGTGCTGGGATTACAAGGGTGCACCACTACACCTGACCGGCTCTTTTTTTTTTTTTAAATTAGGACTTTGTTCATAAAATAAAATCAAGTTTCTACAAATTTTCTTTATTTCAGAGTAATATTTCTTCAATCTGACTTTGTGTCAGAATTACCCGAAGAGTTATACAAAAACTCTAATTCCTTGACCAGCCCTCAGGCTTGAAGACACTATCTCTGAAGGTAAAGCCCCCCAAATAGGCTTTTGTTGTTGTTGTTGTTGTTGACATGGTCTTACCCTGCTGCTCAGGCTAAAGTAAAGTGGCGTGATCACTGCTTGCTGCAGCCCCAACCTACCAGGGGTCAGGTGATCCTCCCACCTCAGCCTCCCAAGTAGCCAGGGCTACAGGCGCGTGCCACGCCTGGCTAATTTTCATATTTCTTATAGAAATGGGGTTTTTCCAGGTTCCCCAGGCTGGTCTCAAATTTCTGAGCTCAAGTGAGCCGCCCACCTAGGCCTCTGGAATTAGGCATGTACTGGAATTACAGGCATGAGCCACGACACTCAGCCAAAATAGGCATTTTGAAATGCTTTCAAAGTTAGTCTTTGAACTTTTTCAAAGTCACCACTATTCCCAAGTAGTAACCTCAGTAACTCCAGGGTAGTTGGCCTATATTGTTCCATTGTAGTGCTCATTCGTCTCTCCGTCTGCAGTGTTTCATTTTGAAATCACCATTTTAAAAATAAAATTATGCTAAAAAGGAATCTGATGAGATAAAAGGAAAAAGAGAAAAATTAAAAGTGACCACATAAAATATCAGCTCACTATTATATTCATAAATTCACTTATTTAGAAAACAAAGGTGAAATATTTGTATTCTAAATCTTTTGTGTAGGTGGGGAGAGCGGGTTGATTGGGCAATAATCTTCAAGTCTATTTTGAAATTTTTAGATCAGGTGTGGTGGCTCATGTCTGCAATCCCAACACTTTGCAAGGCCAAGGCGGGAGGCAGGATTGCTTGAGCCCAGGTGTTCAAGACCAGCCTGGGCAACATAGCAAGACACTGTCTCTAAAAAAAAGAAAAAAAAGTAATTGTTTTTCCCTTGGATATTTTGTTTACTTCTTTTCTTTTCCTTCCCTCCCTCTCCTCCTCCCCTCGTCCTCCTCCTCTTCCTCCTCCTCCTCCTCCTTCTTCTTTCTTCTTTAGGGGAGAGGCACAAGACACAAGTTCCATGAATACTTATTTTCTTTTCATTTCACTGGGTTTTTCCATTCAATCTCTGTTAGCACTGTGGCAAAAAGCCAAAAAGCCTAGCTCTGAAACATGCCTTACAAAGACATCTCCTTGCTGACCTTGTTTTTTTTCCTCTGTTGCCCAGGCTGGAGTGCAGTGGTGTGATTTCAGCTCACTGTAACCTCCACCTCCCAGGTTTAAGTGATTCTCTTGTCTCAGCCTCCAGAGTAACTGGGATTACAGGCGCACACCACCACGCCCAGCTAATTTTTATATATTTACTTATTTATTTTTGAGACGGAGTCTTGCTTTGTTGCCCAGGCTGGAGTGCAGTGGTGTGATCTCGGCTCACCACAACCTCTGCCTCCTGGATTCAAGAGATTCTCTTCCCTCAACCTCCTGAGTAGCTGGGACTACAGGCACACACCACCAAGCCCTGCTAATTTTTGTCTTTTTAGTAGAGACAGGGTTTCACTATGTTGGCCAGGCTGGTATTGAACTCCTGACCTCGTGATCTGCCCACCTCAGCTTCCCAAAGTGCTGGGATTATAGGCATGAGCCACCGTGCCCAGCCAACGCCCAGCTAATTTTTTAAATTTAATCTAGTTTTATTTATTTATTTATTTATTTATTTATTTATTTATTTATTTTGACAGAGTCTCACTCTGTCACCCAGGCTGGAGTGCAGTGGTACGATCTCAGCTCACTGCAACCTCTGCCTTCCTTCCCGGATTCAAGTGATTCTCCTGCCTCAGCCTCCCAAGTAGCTGGATGCCCAGCTAATTTTTGTATTTTTAGTAGAGTAAGGGTTTCATCATGTTCACCAGGCTTGTCTCAAACTCCTGACCTCAAGTGATCCAGCCGCCTTGGCCTCCCAAAGTGCTGGGATTATAGGCGTGAGCTCCCACACTGGGCCTGGCTTTTTTATAGCCTTGATTCTCCAAGCCTGGTCCTTGGTCCAGCCGCAGGGGCATCACTGGGGAACAGACTCTCAGACCCCATCCATAACTACTGAATCAGAATCTGCATGTTAGCAAGATCCCCAGGTGATATGTGTGAAAATTCAGGAACCACTGTCTTACAGTAATTGTAAGAGTTAGAATCTAACGGTGGTGGAGGAGGAAAGAAGAAGAAATGAGTCTGGTTGTGGTGGGGACATGTATTAGTTTCCTAGGGCTGCTATAACAAAATACCCCACAAACTGGGTGATTAAAACAATATAAATTTATTCTCTCACAGTTCTGGAAACCAGAAGTCCAAAGTGAAGGAGTCGGCAGAGCCGTGTTCCTTCTGAAACTCTGGGTAGAATCCCTCCTTGTATCTTCCTAGCTTCCAGAGGTGACCATGGATACTTGCAGTTCCTGGGTTTGTAGCTGTATTACTTCAGCCTTTGCTCCTGTGGTCACATGGCATTTTCCCTGAGTGTCTGTCTTTTATGTTGTCTTCTTATAAGGACAACAGTTATGTTGGATTAGGGCCCAGTGAATACGTTGTAAATTGATTATATCTGCAAAGGTTCTATTTTCAAATAAGGTCACATGAACAGGTACTGGGGTATAGGATTTCAATAAATTGCTTTGGGGGACATGATTTATCCCATAATAGGGAGATGTGGAGATTTTGTTATCAATAAGTGGAAATGCATTATGTGAAAAAAAACTTAAAAAATAAGCATTATTTTAAAATAACCTGATCGTATTTTATTTTTAAATTTTATTCATTTATTTATTTTTGAGATAGAGTCTCACTCTGTTGCCCAGGCTGGAGTGCAGTGGCACGATCTTGACTCACTGCAACCTCTGCCTCCTGAGTTCAAGTGATTCTCCTGCTTCAGCCTCCCAGGTAGCTGGGATTACAGGTGCATGCCACTGTGCCTGGCTAATTTTTTTTTTCTTTTTTTGTATTTTTAGTAAAGACGGGGTTTCACCATGTTTGCCAGGCTGATCTCGAACTCCTGACCTCAAGTGATCCATCTGCTTCAATCTCCCAAAGTGCCAGGATTACAGGTGTGATCCACTGTGCCTGGCCTCAAGGGCAATTTAGCATCTCTTATAACATGATGCTGAGTTGAAAGTAAGAACTCAGTAGTTATTAATAATAATAGTGAAAGCTATGGCATACCTCTGGACAAACATACAAAATCGCACATGTTTAGGCAAGACAAACTTCTACCACAAAGGATTAGATTGACCATAGAAAGTAAGCTCTAAAATAAAAGGGAAAAAGCCGGGCATGGTGGCTCATGCCTGTAATCCCAGCTACTCGGGAGGCTGAGGCAGGGGGAATTGCTTGAACCCAGGAGGCGGAGTTTGCAGTGAGCTGAGATTGCACCACTGCATTCCAGCCTGAGTGACAGCAAGACTCTTTCTCAAAAAAAGGAAAAAAACGTGAAAAAAATAATTATAGCTAAAATTATAATCACATTAACAGATAAACTGAAAATATCGTAGGACCAGAGCGAGAAAGAGAAGGGAATCCTTATAATCCCGGGAAAGGATAAGAGTAGGACCAGAGGGGCAGCTTCAAGGTAATAATGTATTTTTAAAAGCCCTTGACAGTTTGTAGTAGGAATCTCTTTTTGTCTGCCCTGCATTAATTCTCCCTCTTTCCTTTGAGAAGCCTCAAGTCATCCTGGCCAACATTTCTATGTAGGACTCTCAGCCACAGTGCTTGCCTTCTCCTTGTCTCTTCCCCCAAGGTTGAAACACAGGGCTATTTATGTCCTAGGCATCTAAATATAGAGTATAGTCTCAAAAATGAAGAAGGTGTTTGAAGCTGAGTCATTTTAGTGGTAGTGATCAGAGACACAAACCAGATATTTTGTTTGTTTTACCACTGAGAATCTGAGAGCAACCCTAATTGCTATCCTCCACAAGTCCCCGTTGTTTTTTTGTTTTGGTTCTTTTTTTTTAGACAGAGTCTTACTCTGTCACCCAGGGTAGAGTGACAACCTCTGCCTCTAGGGTTCGAGTGATTCTCCTGCCTCAGCCTCCCAAGTAGCTGAGACTACAGGTGCCCGCCACCATGCCCGGTTAAGTTTTGTATTTTTAGAAGAGATGGTGTTTCACCATGTTTGCCAGGCTGGTCTCGAACTCCTGAGCTCCGGTGATCCGCCCACCTAGTCCCCATTGTTTAGCTATTTTCTTTTGTTTGAAATGCTACCTAGTATCTTTCCAAATGTTATTTTATTAAAAAAATTAAGTGTCAATGTTTAATTTGTATATTGTTATTTTTAGTTAATTATAATTTATTTTAAATTATTTTTAATGGGCCCAGAGCTAGCCTCAGTTGATTTCTGTTGCTTACAAAGAAACCTAAGCAACAAAGATACTGATGGAGAGAATACATACTGCTCCCCCACTAAGACACCTGAAATAGTAGTCTGCATTCATGATAAATAAAATACGCACTCTTGAAATATAATGAAGCTCTTTTCAGTTTGTTTCAATGGATTTTACCATTATTGTCCTATATATTTTTTACATGTATTTACTTATTTATTTATTTTAGAGATGGAGGGTCTCACTATGTTGCCCAGGCTGGAGTGCAGTGGCTATTCACAGGTGCAATTTTGGCACATTACAGCCTTGAACTTCTGCACACAAGCTAGCCTCCTGCCTCAGCCTCTTTAGTAGCTGGAACTACAGACATGCACCACTGCATCCAGCTAGCCCTATATTTCAAGTTGAGTCATTTTCCCTTTCTAACTACCCAAATTGCCAGTGGGTGAAAATGAGAGACTCTCTATTATCATGCTACATGAAGACACCAATAATCTTTTAAACCTTTTTTTTTTTTTTTTTTTTTGAGACAGGGTCTTGCTCTGTTGCCAAGGCTGAAGTGCAATGGCACAAACATGGCTAACCACAGGCTTGACCTCCTGGGCTCAAGCAATCCTCCTGTCTTAGCCTCCCAAATAGCTGGAACCACAGGGGCACACCGCCAAGCCCAGCTAATTTTATTTACATTTTTTTTTTTTTTTTTTTTAAGATGGAGTCTCCCAGGGTGGAGTGCAGTGGCTCAATCTTGGCTCAATGCAACCTTCACCTCCTGGGTTCAAGCGATTCTCCCACCTCAACCTCCTGAGTAGCTGGGATTTCAGGTGCATGCCACCACACCCGGCTAATTTTTGTATTTTTAGTAGAGACGGGTTTTCGCCATGTTGGCTAGGCTGGTCTCGAACTCCTGACCTCACGTGATCCGCCTGCCTCAGCCTCCCAAAGTCCTAGAATTACAGGCGTGAGCCACTTCACCTGGCCTATTTACTTATTCTTTTGTAAATATGGGGTCTTATCATGTTGCCCAGGCTGGTCTTGAACTCCTGGGCTCAAGCGATCTTCTCGACTAGGCCTCCTCGAATGCTGGGATTTCAGGCATGAGCTACTGCACCTAGCCCCAATAATCTTCTTTATGTTGTCTCCAAATGGTTTTCATGATAATTGCAATATTAAGATTAATAAAAGGTGCTCCAAACTTCCTCATTAGAGCTAGTTTACTAAGGGTCTCATTGGCATAATAGAAACAGAGTCATTGTTTTGCCAGGCTAAATGTGATCTTTTTTCTGCAAGCCAAGAAATAATTTTAGCCTAAAGCTTTCATATTGACGAACACTAATTGTGTGTGCTTTGAGTTCTCCTGATAAAATTTAGCATTTATTTATTTATTATTCAGTCTCTGTAGAGATGGTCAAAATTTGCCAATGCTGAAGTCCAGGCTCAGTGGCTCATGCCTGTAATCCTAGCACTTTGGGAGGCCAAACTGGGAGGATCGCTTGAGCCCAGGAGTTCGTGACCAGCCTGGGCTACATGGTAAACCCAATCTCTACAAAAAATATGAAAATTATTTGGGCGTGGTGTTAGGTGCTTGTAGTCCCAGCTACTTGGGAGGCTGAGGTGGGAGGATCACCTGAGCCTGGTAGGTTGAGGCTGTGGTGAGTTGTGATTGTGCCACTGCACTCCAGCCTGGGTGACAGAGTGAGACCATTTCTTAAACAAACAAACAAAAAATTGCCAGTGCTGACTATATTGCAGGTCATTACAGTGAAGTATTGGGAACAGTTTTCAATTAATAATAATAGCACCTTGGATAAACTGCATTGGCTACCATACTGCCACTGCTCAAAGCTTTCTGATAGAATTGAATTTGACCAAGGTATATCAGCTTCTCAGAATCCTTACTGCTTGCTCTTATAAGTCTCCCTCTCTTGACATGCTTGCATCAATGGCTGCATGGTGGATATGGTTTCATTTCACTGGAGTGTAGGGGGCATATGAGGAAAGTAAATCCAAAATGGTAACTGATCTTGAGATTACAGTGAATCATGAATGCCATGATAAGGACTCCACACTTAAACAGAATGCGTTAATGGATTTTGACCAAAGTCAAAACCACAAACTGTTTCTCCTCTGCCACAACAATCAACACTTCTGAGTGAGTATGGGGGAGGGGTTTGCCCACACAACAAGCAAGCAATCATTTCTGCCGTGGATACCAGCTGGGTGTCCTCTAATTCAATTCTGACACTATCTACCTGAAGATAGTGTCAGATCCCACAGGCTGAGACCTACCTCCCCAAAACTGCCCCTCTTCCCCACTGCCGTTGCCAGTCACAAGCCGCAGCTTGTTCTACCTGTGTTTCTGATCAGCCAGCTATAAACTGGGGATCCTACAGCCTCCTCCTGGGTTTATCTATTTGCTAAAGCAGGCTAGAGAACTAGGAGAAACATTTATGTTGTTTACTGGCTTATGATGAGGGATATTACAAAGGATACAGATGAAGAGATGCATAGGGAAAGGCCTGGGGCAATGGGAGCAGAGCTTCCACGCCCACCCTGAGCACACCACCCCGTAGAACATCTGCATGTTCAGCTATCCAGAAACTCTGTGAATCCTTCTCTTGGGTCTTTTGTGGAGACTACATTGGATTGGCATGATTGCTAACTATGTGGAAATGTGATTGGACACAAAAGCATGATCTCAAGGTAATGGGCTGAGAGGGAAAACTCAGCAAGGCCTGTCTGTTTAGATTTTTCTTGACCTTTCTGTGCAGCATTTTTTCCTCCAGGGTATGGGGCATGAATTCTTCTGAAAGGCAGGGGAAGATTAGGGTCCTTCCTTGGGGACAAAAAGGAGCAGGTGAAAGAAGGGCAGGAGAAGGCCGGAAGCGGTAGCTCGCGCCTGGAATCCCCGCACTTTGGGAGGCCAAGACGAGTGGATCACCTGAGCCCATGAGTTTGAGACCAGCCTGGCCAACATGGTGAAACCCTGTCTCTATTAAAAATACAAAAAAATTAGCTGGGCATGATGGTACATGCCTGTAGTCTCATCCACTTGGAAGGCTGAGGCAGGAGAATGGCTTGAACCTGGGAGGCGGAGTTGCAGTAAGCTGAGATCACACCACTGCTTTTCAGCCTGGGTGATAGAGTGAGACTCTTCCTCAAAAAAAAAAAAAAAAAAAAAAAAAAAAAAAAAAAAAAAAAAAAAGAAGGGCAGGAGAAGATGAAAGAAAAAGATTCTGCTTTCTGAGGCTTGCTTCTGAGGCCTTAAGTGCCTCAACATTATAACAAAATATTATAATGAAAGCTATGAGAGTTATGAGCCAGGAACTGTGGATTAAAATCGATATATAATTGCATGTCCTTTTCTGCAATCTAATATTTTTCCTAGCGTTTCTAATTAAAAAAAATTTTTTTATCGACCGTAATTTCTTCCAAAGTTCTCCAACATACTACTTGGTTTATGGAAACTTTTCTTTCTGGGAGACCTCCAGCCTCTGGTATCCCTCTGGCCTCTTTGAACTGATTGCTTTCTAGCCCTGTTGAACAGCTATTACTTTGGGACTTCTGTACATTGCAATATTAGGCTGGAGCCACTGTCTTCTAGATCCCATATCTTCATTCCTTGACTTATTCCCTCTACTCTCAAGTATCTTTAAAGAGAAAATGCCTGAAAGATAAACTTACTAATGCCTACATATCTAAAAATGTTTTTTTTGTTGTTACGTTTAATTGATTATTTATTTATTTATTTTGAGACGAACTTTTACTCTTGTTGTCCAGACTGGAGTGCAATGGAGTAATCTTGGCTCACCACAACCTCTGCCTCCCAGGTTCAAATGATTTTCCTGCCTCAGCCTCCCAAGTAGCTGGGATTATAGGCATGTGCCACGATACCTGGCTAATTTTGTATTTTTAGTAGAGACGGGGTTTCTCCATGTTGGTTAGGCTGGTCTTGAACTCCTAACCTTAGGTGATCCACCCACCTCAGCCTCCCAAAATACTGGCATTACAGACATAAGCCACTGCAGCTGGCCCATTTAATTGATTTTTAAGCTGTCTAGAATTCTTGATTGAAATCATTTTCCTTCAAAAACCGACAACATTGCTTCATTGTCTTAACAGTATTGCAGATGAGAAGTCAGATGAAAGCTTGAATTTTAATTCTTTATTTTTTCCATTCTAACCTTTGAATTTCTTCTCTTTCTTCTTCTTCTTTTTTTTTTTTCTCTTGTTTTCAAAGAGGGGATCTTGCTGTGTTGCCCATTCTGGTCTTGAACTCCTGGGCTCAAACAATCCTCCCATCTTGGCCTCCCAAAATGTTGAGATTACAGGCATGAGCCACTGCACCCAGCCTTCTTTATCCTTTTCTTTCTTTCTTTTTTTTTTTTTTTAAGTGAAAGCAAGTTTATTAGGAAAGTAAAGGAATAAAAGAATGGCTACTGCGTAGACAGAGCAGCCTATTCTTTATTTTTAGTTTAGCTATTCCTAGCTTTCTGTAATTTTAGGGTATTGTTTTTACTAAAGGGTATTCCATTTATTCTGCTCACCATTTAGCAGAAACTTTCAGTTGGGAAATTCATGGTTCTTCAATAGAATTTCTCTGATAAACTTATTAGCGCTTTATCAGAGAAAAAGATGAAGAAATAGGTGTGTAAATACATTTTCAGGCTGTAAAGCTAGGATTTATAGGCACAAGCTAAACAATCTATCCACTTTTAACAATTTGTGAAGATAATTAAAAGACACACATAGAGCATTCCAAAACTAAATGTAGCAATCTACTGGTGAAAAATTTCTAGTTTTCTTTCAATCAAGTGTCCTGGCCGGGCGCGGTGGCTCAAGCCTGTAATCCCAGCACTTTGGGAGGCCGAGATGGGTGGATCACGAAGTCAGGAGATCGAGACCATCCTGGCTAACCCGGTGAAACCCCGTCTCTACTAAAAAATACAAAAAACTAGCCGGGCGAGGTGGTGGGCGCCTGTAGTCCCAGCAACTCGGGAGGCTGAGGCAGGAGAATGCTGTAAACCCGGGAGGCGGAGCTTGCAGTGAGCTGAGGTCTGGCCACTGCACTCCAGCCTGGGTGACAGAGCGAGACTCCGTCTCAAAAAAAAAAAAAAAAAAAAAAAATCAAGTGTCCTAATTCCTTAAATGTAAAAGAGCAAATTTCAAATATACATCTCATGCTTATTCACTACATCTAAACACAGGTGAAAACAAAACAAAACAACAAACTCCCTGCAACAATGGTATGTACAACTCTTCATAAGGCTTATATCCTTACTAAAATATTGTAGCTCATGCAGTTCACTTTCTATTAATAGAACAGCCTGATGACTCATTTTGCACATTTAGAGTGTAATGAGGATTTCCAGATCTGCAATACCTGTGATGACCATAAATACCTCCTTCAAATTAAAGCACATTTTAAAAAAATAGTTCTTTGAAATATTATTTTGAAAAAGATAAGATGATTTATGTACAGTAATTTTTATGCATTTTAGTGCATAGTTTTGCAAGCTTTGACAAATGCATACAGTCATGTAACCACCACCACAATGAAAACACCAAGGAGTTCCTTCACTCCTCGAAGTACCTCCTACCTCCCCCCAACCTCGCATCCTTTTGAAATCAAACCTAACCCTGCCCTGCAGCCCCTGGAAATCACCCGTTTGTTTGTTTGTTTGTTTTCTATATAATGTTGCCTCTTCCAGAATGCCATGTAAATGTTATCAAAGAGTATGCAGACTTTTGAATTTGGTCTTTTTTCATTTAGCATAATGAATTTGAGATTTATCAGTTTTCCTCAGTATATCGGTAGTCTGTTCCTTTTTATTGCTGATAGTATTCCATCTTATAGATATGCCAGAGTCAGCTTACCCAAATATTGATATTTAACCATTTATCAAGACCCTATTTTATAGACAAGGTTAGTTTCATGACTTTTGAAATTACACTTCTTTTTTTTCTTTCTTTCTTGAGATGGAGTCTCACTCTGTTGCCCAGGCCTGAGTGCAGTGGCACTATCTTGGCTCACTGCAACCTCCACCTCCTGGGTTCAAGTGACTATCCTGCTTCAGCCTCCCAAGTAGCTGGGATTATAGGTGTGCACCACAATGCTTGGCTAACTTTTGTCTTTTAAGTAAAGATGGGGTTTCACCATGTTAGCAATGCTGGTCTCCAACTCCTGACTTCAAGTGATCCACACGCCTGGGTCTCCCCAAGTGCTGGGATTACAGGCATAAGCCACCACCCCTGGCCTATGCATTTATTAAGAAGAAAAAAAAGGAGCCAGGCATGGTCGCTCACGCCTGTAATCCCAGCACTTTGGGAGGCCGACATGGGTAGATCACGAGGTCAGGAGTTCAAGACCAGCCTGGCCAACAAGGAGAAACCTCATCTCTACTAAAAATACAAAACAATTATCAGGGCGTGGTGGTGGGCACCTGTAATCCCAGCTACTCAGGAGGCTGAGGCAAGAGAATCGCTTGAACCCGGGAGGCAGAGGTTGCAGTGAGCCGAGATCGCACCATTGTGCTCCAGCCTGGGTGACAGAGCGAGACTTCGTCTCAAAAAAAAAGAAGGAAGAAAGGTGCATTCTCATAATGCCTTAAATTCTTTAGTTACTTGGGATTTATTTGACAATGTATTAGATACAACTGTTTCAAAAGATATGTTTTTTCATATACTGCAGAAAACAATAGATATTTGTTCAACTCTCTAATTGTATTAGAGTGTGCATTTGAAATGTGTATTGTGATTCAAAGGTTTTCTCTACCTAGAAGGGGAGTACAACACATGGGATTATTATTGCTGATGACACCAGGTGATATTTTGCCTAAACTCCTGAGGTAAGTGCTCTCTGAAGACCCCATTCAACCCAGACCTTTGAAATGGCTCACTTCCCATTCAAACCCTATTAATCTTTTACCTCATGGAGGCAACAGGTGGTTTAGAAAAGAGCCAATAGAAAGATAATTTTTGTCCTTCAGGATCAGTGCCAGTGGAAAAAAGTGACCTGAAATACAGATCTCAGGCCTGACATGATGAAAATCTAATGCCACAGCTGTTGTCTCTCAGAACTGTCACTCATCATGTTTTAATTTCACAGTTTTGATTTAATCTTTTCTAAATACAGCACTGGATAAATACAGAACAAGATAACAAGAGTTCCCAGCAAAGGAGCCAGGTTGGTATTCACACTATCCTCTTTTCACCTCCTCCCCAGCCCTTTGGGTTTTATTTTCTGTGGTGATTGCACCTCCAGCACCACAACTTTTTGTATTCCTGAGGGACAGGGCTTCTTTACTAGCTCTTGAGCCTAACAGGAATCCTAGCGGTTTGATTTCAGTGTGATTTATTTATCTTTCTTATCAGGCTAACTAGAATGCTTTTATCAGCCATGTTAATTTGTAACACACAGTGGAATTAGGTTTGCAGGTAAAAAACAAAGAAAAGAAATTTTTCGATGATGTACCCCTAAGAGCCCCTCTTTTCTAAGCTCTATAATGAAAAAAGTAAGTTAAATAAACCAACAAATAAAAGGAGTGAGTAATACTTGAGAGCTGAGTCTGGAAAGATGATTAGCTGTTGGCCCACCTTCATAAGGTTTTGGTGAAATTCCTTATCATACATTTTTCTATAAATTAAGTAGCCATTCTCAAAGTTTGTATTGCAGAATAAATCACAGTGAATTGAAAGGAAAGAATTATATATTAAAAACTATAATTGGCAAGCATTATGCTATAGAGATTTTACATATTTCATTTTATGTTATCTCAATAACTGTGAAATATTAATTACAAAGCCACATTTAAAGAACTACATTGAGTTATAATTTACATACAATAAAATGCACCCATTCTAAGCATACAATCTTGATGAACGTGTATGCTTGAGTAAACCACTACTACAAGATATGGAGCATCCTTCCCGTCACCCACAGGCCTCCCTAATATCTCTTTTCAGTAGATTCTGCCTCCACCCTCAGCCCCAAGCAACTGATTTGCTTTCTATCATGACAGATTGCTTTTGCCTTTTTCAGATTATTCTGTAAACAGTGTGTACTCTTTTTGGCCTGGCTTTCTTACTTAGCATAAAGTTTTTGAGAGTCATCAATGTTGTTGCATGCATCTGTAACTTATGTTTTTTGTTTTTCCCCTACTGATTACTGAGTTTTATTTCATTTTATGAATACACCACAATTAGTTTATCCATTTGCCTGTTGATGAACATTTGGATTGTATCCGCTTTAGGCTATTTTGAGTAAAGCTGCTATGGACATTTGTATGTAAATCTTTATGTAGTATTCATTTCTCTTGGGCAAATATCTAGGAGAAAATGCCTGGGCTGTATGATTAAGTATATAATTTTAGTCATTTTAGTGGGTTTGTAGAGGTATATCATTGTGATTTTAACTTGCAGTTTCCCAAAGACTAAGGATAAGACTAAGGACATTGAACAATTTAATTTATCACTATTTCATATGTTTTGATGCTGTTGTGAATGTAGTTGTTCCTTTAATTTCATATCCAAGGGATCTTGGTTAGTATCTAAAATACAATTTATTCTTTAATATTGACTTTATTTCCTATAATTTTGCTAAATTCACTTATTTGTCTCAGTAGTTTATTTGGAATTCCTTAAACTTTTCTATATGCACAATCATATTGTTGATGGGTAAATACAGTTTTATTTCCTCCTTTCCAGTCTTGCTTTGTATTTTTTTTCTTGCCTTATTGTAATGACTAGGATTTCCAGTACTTTGTTGAATATATATGATAAATGCAGACTATCCCTTCGTCTTTGGAGGAGAAATACTCAATATTTCAATGTGATGTATGATGTTACCTCTAGGTTTTCCACAGTTGCCCTCTATCAGATTGAGGATGCTCTTTTCTATCCTATTTGTTAAGAGTTTTGCCACGAAGGGTGTTGAAATTTGCCAGATACCTTTTCTGTATCTATTGAAATGATTATATATTTTTTCTTATTTATTCTATTAATATGGTGAATTACATCGACTGATTTTTTTTTTTTTTTTTTTTTTTTTTTGACAGAGTCTCACTCTTGTTGCCCAGGCTGGAGTGCAATGGCATAATCTCAGCTCACTGCAACCTCTGCCTCCCAGGTTCAAGTGATTCTTCTGCCCTAGCCTCCCAAGTAGCTAGGATTATAGGTGTGTGCCACCACATCTGGCTAATTTTTGTATTTTTAGTAGAGATGGGGTTTCACCATGTTGACCAGGCTGGTCTCGAACTCCTGACCTCAGGTGATTCACCCACCTTGGCCTCCCAAAGTGCTGGAATTACAAACATGAGCCACCGTGTCTGGCCATATCAACTGATTTTAAATGTCAAATCAAGTTTGAAATCCTGCAATTACAAATACATAGTCATGGTCATGACATATTAATCCTCTTTATGTATTGCAGGATTGATTTTCTAATAGTTTAAAGATTTTTTTCCGTTTGTCTATGTTCAGGAGAAATTAATCTATAGTTTTCTTTCTCATGATGTCTTCAACTGGTTTTGGTATTGACATAACAGTGGTCTTGTAAAATAAGTCAAAAACAGAAGTCACACCTTCTGTTTTTCTTATGCAGTTTCTGTGGACTTGGTATTACTCTTTTACTGACTGTCTAATACAGTTCACTAGTAAAGCCATCTAGACCTGGAGTTGTGTGGGTTTATGTGTGTGAAAGTTTTTAATTTGAATTTAATTTCTCTAATACATATTTGACTATTTATATTTTCTATTTTCTGTTTTTTGTTTTTTGTTTTTTTTTTTTGAGACGGAGTCTTGCTCTGTAGCCTGGGCTGGAGTGCAGTGGCCGGATCTCAGCTCACTGCAAGCTCCGCCTCCCGGGTTCACGCCATTCTCCTGCCTCAGCCTCCCGAGTAGCTGGGACTACAGGCGCCCGCCACCTCGCCCGGCTAGTTTTTTTTGTATTTTTAGTAGAGACGGGGTTTCACCGTGTTAGCCAGGATGGTCTCGATCTCCTGACCTCGTGATCCGCCCATCTCGGCCTCCCTAAGTGCTGAGATTACAGGCTTGAGCTACTGCGCCCGGCCTATATTTTCTATTTTCTATTAACAAAATTAGTAATTTGGGTCTCTCAAGTAATTTGTTTACCTAACCATTGAATTTATTGGCATAAGGATGTTTAAATATTCCCTTATTTTATGTTTAAATATTCCCATTTTAATGTTTGTAGGTCTGTAGTGCCACCCCTTCTTCTTCATATTAGTAACAAAGTCCTATAATATTTGCTTTTAGCAGTTATGTATCTTTTAAATAAAGCGAGGAAATGTATGTGTGTACAATATACTACATATCTATTTACCCATAGAGTTACCATTTCCAGCATTCTTCTTTCCTACCTATAGATTCCAGTTATGATCTACGTAGTTCTGGTGTTAGCCAAGGATTGGGGAAATTTTTAAAATTCAATTTGGAGTAGCACTCTCTGTAGTTCCCTTAATTTCAGAGTTACCCCTTCCAACTCTCCACAATTTCCAACTATTCCTCCGGCATCTCAGGCCATTAAGCCTTCAGCTTTCTGCTGCCTCAGCTGCATTCAGGTTGGGAATATACGCTGTCAAAGACCAACAAAGTCATAGATCTTGCCTGAGATAGTTCTGATACAATGTTCAGATACATTATTCTCTCTTTTCTACCTATCTTTTGCTATCCCCATGTGGTCTTTTCTACTTATCCATAATTTAGCAGTCAGCTAGGGATTTGGGTAGAGTTTACACTCAGAATTTGGGCCTTATCCCTTTTGTGGTTTTCTTCCTTCTAAGATTTCCTCCTAAAGTTCCAGCTACTCTGAAAGCTCTGTACTCTGTCTTCTTCCACCAGTAATACTGTAGTTTTCTGTCCCAGGAGCTTTGGGCATTGCAAACTGTCCTCAGGCAAAACACACACACACACACACACACACACACACACACACACACACACACACACACAAATTGCAATTCTTACCTGCTGCTGTTACAATCTTTCAAGAATAAACTGTGTGCAACTTCTGGTTTTCTCCAGAGTCTTCAAATCATTGTTTTAAATAAATGTTTGTCCAGCTTTTATCATTGTTACCTGCATAAGGGTTCACCTGACCACTTTATAATGCCATAGCTAGAAACTTAACCCTCGACTTTCAGCATTTGGCTTTACAATCATACACTGAAATTGTTTCTTATATGTGTGCTTTCCACAGATTGATCAGACCATTCTCTCTATAGGTATTGGGAATGATATTTTTATTTGTATGTGCCTTAAATGCCTAATTTTATTGCACATAAATTTATTGAATATTTGCTTAACTTGAATACAAAGGTAAATAAAACTTGGCATTAAGGACTTGTCTAATGTGGGAAAATAATAAATAGTGGAGTATGTATAATGAATTGCTGTTATGCCAGAAGTGGTTAGAGGGTACCATGGATCACAATGACTGTAAAGGTCAAGACCTCAGAGAGGTTAGAGAAAGTCTTTACAGAATTAGCAACCCAGCTACTCGGGAGGCTGAGGTGAGAGGATCACCTGAGCCCAGGAGTTCAGGTCCAGCCTGGGCAACATAGTGAGACCCCCTTCTCTAAAAAAGAAAAGTAAGTTAAATAAACCAACAAATAAAAGGAATGAGTAATATGTGAGAGCTGAGCCTTGAAAGATGATTAGCTGTTGGCCCACCTTTATAAGGTTTTGGTGAAATTCATTATCATACATTTTTCTATAAATTAAGTAGTCATTCTCAAAGTTTGTATTGCAGAATAAATCATAGTGAATTGAAAGGAAAAATTATGTATTAAAAACTATAATTGGCAAGCATTATGCTATAGAGATTTTACATATTTCATGTTATTATGTAATAACTGTGAAATATTAATTATTAGCCCTATTATAGAGATAAGAAAAAATAATTTTCAATTTGCCCAGTGTCAAGCAATTAACAAGTTATGTACATTCCTTCACCAAGTATTTTTAAAGCACTTGTTACATGCCAGACAGACATTATTCTTGGTGTTGGGTAATACAAAAATAAGCAACATAAAGTCCTTGGCCTTATAGAATTTACATTCTAATGGGGGAAGTCAGATTACAAACTAATAAACACATAAATATATGATGTTTTCATTGGCAATAAGTGCTACAGAGGAAAATAAAAAAGGCAAGGAGGTGATATGTTACTAGATATAGAGGATGATCAGAAAAGTCTTCTTAAAGAGACATTTGAGTAAGATCTGGAAGAAGTAAAGGAGGATGCCATGAAAATACCTGGGGGAACAGCATTCAGAAGGTAAAGAGGACAGCACATGCAAAAGTGCATTCTTTGGTGTGTATAAGGAAAATGAAGGAGGCCAGTGGGGCTGCTGTGCAGTGTGAGATGGGGAAATGGTAGGAGATGAGATGAGATAGCTAGGGGAGCCCAGCTCATTCAGGGCTTTGTAGGCCAATGAACTTTTGAATGGATGAAATGAATGAAGCGGGAAATCACTGGAGGCTTTTGAGCATTAGAGAGGCATATTATGTCTTATATTTTAGAAGAACCACTCTGGTATGGAAAATAAACTATGGGGCAAGGGTGGAAGCACATAGACCAGCTAGGAGATTATTACGATATTGCTCAGGTAGGAGATTGGACCAGCATTGTGGCCAGTGAAGCTGGAGAGAAGAATTTGGATTCTGAACTTATTCTGTGTGTAGTGTTGACAATATTCCCAATGAATTGGAAGTATCTTTTGAAAGAAGAGCCAAACTCAGGTCAATCTAATTCTGAACTCACACTTCCTCTAAGTGCAAGGAAAAAAAAATCTATTTAAAGAAGAAAAGCTGTGGAAAAATGCACCATTTGTACAGTTATACTGGTAAGAAACTAAGATGAAACTCACGGTCACTGGCAACTCTAAATTATTTTAATCACCCAAAATGTCTTCAAACTGAATTGCCCAGTGTGTCAACCTGAAGTACATTCCTTGTTATGAAAACGGATAATATACAGAGCGTATGCCAATTTGTGAATACTTTAGGATTCTGTGCATATAAAAATACTTTACTCAAGTTTGAAAAATAACTAAAAGTAAAATGAGATCATGACAATTCTGTGAAGTACAAGATGAACAACTATTAGTCCTACTATTCCATAAGTTATACATTTAAAGTCAGGATAAATATATGGCCCCTTTGGTCAAATCCAATTAATCAAGCACTAGGATCAGGGTCTATGGATTCTAATTATAGAGCAGAGATACTCTTTGATCAATTGCTGACTCATGCTCACGACTGCCTGCCTTTTTGGCCTATTTTTAATTAAAGGTATCAAATATTTGATACCATACCCATGACAAGCATTTTGAAGTACCAATAGATGGTATAAGAAGATCCTACACAATGTTAGATTTAGAAGTGTCCACCAAAGGATAGCTCACTGAAGTACAAAGAACTTGGAAGAACCAATTTCTAAGTCTTTATGTTCTATATCAATTACCCTAAGTATTTTGAAACATCTATTTTTTTTTTTTTTTTTGAGATGGAGTCTTACTCTGCTGCCCAGGCTGGAGTGCAGTGGTGTGACCTTGGCTCACTGCACCCTCTGCCTCCTGGGCTCAAGTGAGTCTCCTGCCTCAACCTCCTGAGTAGCTGGGACTACAGGCACGCACCACTATGCCTGACTAATTTTTTGTAGTTTTAGTAGAGATGAGGTTTCACCATCTTGGCCAGACTGGTCTTGAACTCCTGACCTCAGGTGATCCATCTGCCTTGGCCTCCCGAAGTGCTGGGATTCTAGGCATCTACTGCCATGCCTGGCCATAAAAACATCTATAATTGTGTAGATTTCCTTACTACTTACTCTGCAGTGGCAAAATCTGTTTAAATATATGCATGTTTCTTTGGTGGGGGGTGTTTAGAAATGCACACAAAAAGAACATTTGCAAACACATTTAAACAAACTTGTTTGGAGACTATGATTTTTACTTCTATGATGTTGAGCACATAAAATGACAATTAAGTTTTTCCTCTAAAATAAAAAAAATAAAGAAAATGTTTAGACGTGAGGCGGCCATAGAATTTTTCTGTACCAAAGCAATAGGGTTGTATGGATTCTTATATTCCATTGTAAATATTTTGCACTTGTCTAGAGTAAGCCTCGGTAATTAGGCCATAAACGTAATTTGTCACTCTTAAAGACTACAGCTGTGTGTATTTGCAAAGGTTAATGATAATTAGATTTTTCAATAATTCTGGGAGCATTGTTTACGAGACTAAGATGGCTAGCAAGACTCTTATCGTTTACTTGATATAAATATATTTTATTAAATACTTAAGACTACATAGCTACATAACTTTGTAAAGAAAGCTTTTAACCAAATTTTGGAAATTAAAGGTGAATTGTTTCTTTCTAAAGCTGTGATTTTAACCTTCAGAGTGCCCAGTCATGTGCCATATACTATTTAATGTTTAATAAATAGATGTCATGACATCTATACACACATATATTTTAGTATTAAAATGTATATTATTGGTTTTTCCTTAAAACTATTCAGAAGGTAATGAGCAATTCTATTTCTATTTTACAGACAAAGGTATGAATATTTAAATGTGTAATAGGCTAAATCACATGAGTAGCAGAATGAGTACCAGAACATGATTCATTAATTTTGTGTTTACAGATCAGTGAGCCCCAGAATATTTTTGTTTCTGGACTGTTCTTTAGTCAGGGTGGATTAAACTACATTTGTATTTGCTGTTGGAGAGATTCCAAATGCACATTTTATATGGTATAAGTTGAACGTGGAATAAAATGTTGCTGGAAAAGATCACCTTTTCCAAATAAAATCAAGGATTTCAAAAGAAGCATAGTCTAGATTCATATAATTCTGGAACACCAGAATAAATAAACCAATCAATAAACTAATAAGTGAAGGAAGGTTTCTTAGTTACTCTTCCAGATTTTATGGCTGGTTGCAGTATCATGCTCATGTTAGTAGCTTTGGGAAGCCTACTAGCCAACAGAAATGTGAACTAAAGATTATTCTCAGTGGAATAACATTAGTTAACATTAACCAGATAGCAAATTTCAATAAAATCATTTAAAATTGGAGAACATAACCCAATTTGGAAATTTCTGTTACCTATGCAAACAACAATGGTATTGAACACGTACTTTTTTTTGAGATGGAGTCTTGCCCTGTTGCCCGGGCTGGAGTGCAGTGGTGTGATCTCAGCTCACTGCAACCTCTGCCTCCCAGGTTCAAATGATTCTCCTGCCTCAGCCTCCTGAGTAGCTGGGATTACAAGCACCCGCCACCAGGCCTGGGTAATGTTTTGTATTTTTAGTAGAGATGGGGCTTCACTATATTGTCCAGGCTTGTCTTGAACCCCTGACCTTGTGATTCGCCTGCCTCGGCCTCCCAAAGTGCTGGGATTACAGGCATGAGCCACCGCGCCCGGCCTGAGCAATTATTTTATGTCCACCAGTGGTATAGGGTGATGAGATATGAGAGAGAAAAGTAAGCGTTTTTTGCCTTCAAAGAATTTATCATCTAGTTCTTCCTGACTATTTCATTTCAGGGTGGCCAATACAAGCTTTAGATGCTTCTTGATACCTTTATTTAAAGAACCAAATTTTGTCAGAATCATTCAACTCATCAGGTACCGTGGCTTACACCTGTAATCCCAACACTTTGGAAGGCTGAAGTCAGAGGATCATTTGAACCCAGGAGTTCAAGACCAGCCTGGGCAACATAGCAAGACCCTGTCTCCACAAAAAAATTTAAAAATTAGCTGGGCATGGTGGCATGCACCTGTAGTCCCGGCTACATGGGAAGCTGAGGTGGGAGGACTGCTTGAGCCTGACAGGTCAAGGCTGCAGTGGACCATGATTATGAAACAGCACTTCAGCCTGGGCAACAGAGTGAGACCCCACCCCCACCCCCACCCCATCCCCCTAAAGAAAGAGAAAAAAAATCGCTCATCTCTTTTGGAAGTTATCAAGAAGTAAATGAAGGATAGTGAAAACATATACTGCAAAAAGTCCTTATTTTCTTCAGTTGGTGATGATTCAGTGACCTGTTAGAAAGATCCCAGTGTAGAAAAGGCCTTGACCAGTCAGGTGATCTTTGTGAACTCCTTCACCCTCAGAAAGGAAATAAAATATTGACTCTGCCTCCTGGCACTGGCAAGAAACACATGAATGCCTGTGTAAGTGCATACCAACGACTGCAGTGTCATTTTTCAACAGATTTCCAAAGCAGCAAAGAGCAAGCATTTAAACCACGCAATTGAATTTTAGGAAAAATGCTCAAAAATAAAATTTAACTAATTATTCAACTTTGTTAGGCACTCTGCCCGATCATCTTTCTTTTTTCCTACACAGCGCAAAACACTTCTTTGTGGTATTCATTTCAAGGAAAAAATAATAATTGTTGTGCCAAATTTTTGGTAAAAATTACTTAAAAACTTATCAGTCTACTAGATTTTTTATTGTTATTATTTTTTATTTTATTATTATTATTATTATTTTGAGATGGAGTCTTGCTCTGTTGCCCAGGCTGGAGTGCAGTGGTAAGATCTCGGCTCACTGCAAACTCCACCTCCTGGGTTCACGCCATTCTCCTGCCTCAACCTCCTGCGTAGCTAATTTTTTGGTACCCGCCACCACGCCCAGCTAATTTTTCGGTATTTTTTTTTTTTTTTCTAGTGGAGATGGGGTTTCACCATTTTAGCCAGGATGGTCTCTATCTCCTGACCTCCTGATCTGCCTGCCTTGGCCTCCCAAAGAGCTGAGATTACAGGCATGAGCCACCGCGCCCGGCCCACAGTTACTTTCTAAAGTTTTAACAAACAGTTACTATGTTTGTGTTTGCGTTTCAGTTTCCAGAATTTCCTTATATTGACTCCTTTTTTGTCCTCTTTGTCTTTATGGGTTTGTTCCTCTTTTTAAATCACTTTTCTGTCATTTTAATGAAATTTTAGAAAGAAAGTAAACACAAACACGTATTTGATTCTTTATCTTTACCTAGAACTCTATTCTTTACTTTTCATTATTTTAGTTATTACAGCAACCAGTCCAGAAGCTATGGGTAGTAGGATTTTACGAAATGTCCAAAGATAGATATCTTTCAAGGTGGTTTACGTTAGGCAGATCTAGGCTAATTATGAAAACTCCTATTTGGTTCTCAAAATGTTCCTAAGCTATTATTAACATATACAGCAGTTTATACATTGCTTAAGTTGTCTCAGAAAAAACTACCCTCTGATTTTGTAGGTCCTAAAACTGAATTGTTCTATACATAATTTCCTTCACATTTTGAATTCAATGGGAATCTTTTTCACTAATGTGGGCAAATTTATTCTTTAATCTATTTTTCACCAAAATGTTTTCTTTCTTTCTATCTATCTATCTATCTATCTATCTATCTATCTATCTATTAATTATCTATCTATAAAATATGGTATGGATGTTTTTTCCCCTCTGTGATGGTTAATATTGTCAACTTGATTGAATCGAAGGATGCAAAGTATTATTCCTGGGTGTGTCTGTGAGGGTGTTGCCAAAGGAGATTAACATTTGAATCAGTGGAATGGGAAAGGCAGACCCACCCTCAATCTGAGTAGGCACAACCTAATTAGCTGCCAGCACAGCCAGAATAAAAGCAGGCAGAAGAATGCGAAAAGACTAGACTGGCTTAACCTCTCAGCCTACGTCTTTCTCCATGCTGGATGCTTTCTGCCTTCAAACATCGGACTCCTAGTTCTTTAGCTTCAGGATTTGGACTGGCTTCCTTGCTCCTCAGCTGGCAGACAGCCTATTGTGGAACCACACCTTGTAATCATGTGTGTCAATGCTCCTAATATAAAGGAGCATTTATATATATAAATATATATAATCTTTATATATACATCTTTATATATACATTTCCCTCATGAGAACCCTAATCCACCCTCCAAATCTCATGTGGGAATATAATCCCCAATGTTGGAGGTGGGGCTTGGTGGGAGGTATGTGGTTCGTAAGAGTGGAGCTCTCTGGCTTGGTTCTGTCCTCTCAGGAATGAATGAGTTCTTGCTGCATGAGTTTGTACAAGATCTGGTTGTTTAAAAGAGCCTGGAACTTTCTCCTCTCTCTCTTGCTCCCTCTCTTGCCATGTGATATGCCAGCACTCCCTTCGCCTTCTGCCATGATTATAAGCTTCCTGAGGCCTCACCAGAAGCCAACGAAATGCTAGTGTCATGCTTCCTGTATACCCTGCAGAACTGTGAGTCAAAGAAACCTCTTTCGTTTATAAATTACCCAGTCTCAGATATTCCTTTCTAGCAGTGCAAACAGATAACACAGTATATTAAATTGCTTTTTTATGGCATACAAACAATGAGCAAGCCCTAAAAATTGTATTTTCAATAGCATCTCTATTCTTTTTTTAATAATAAAAATTATATTATTTTACTTATTTTACCAATCACTTATTCAAAGGACTACTTTCAGGTACATCTTAGTATAAATTCAATGTTTATAAAATTTATAGAGTTAGGCCAGGTGCAGTGGCTCATGCCTATAATTCCAGCACTTTGGGAGGCAGAGGTGGGTGGATCATCTGAGGACAGGAGTTCAAGACCAGCCTGGCCAATATGGCAAAACACTGTCTCTATTAAAAATACAAAAATCAGCTGGGTGTGATGGCAGGCACCTGTAATCCTAGCTACTCCGGAGGCTGAAGCAGGAGAATTGCTTGAACCCAGGAGGCGGAGGTTGCAGTGAGCCAAGATGGTGCCACGCACTCAAGCCTGGGCAGCAAGAGCAAAACTGTCATAAAAAAGAGTTATCTCTGCTAGGTTATAAGTATCTGGACATCAAAAATAGGTTAATATTTATATTCATGTATTTCTTTCCATGTCTAATACAGTGTATTGTACCTTGACCTTGCATAATAAATGACTGTGCAATTGCTATTTCAGCATAATTAACATGCAGCAAGACTAGATTAAAAACTGCACTGGGCACAGTGGCTCACGCGTGTAATCCCAGCACTTTGGGAGGCTGAGGCAGGTGGATCACGAGGTCAGGAGATCGAGGCCATCCTGGCTAACATGGTGAAACCCTGTCTCTACTAAAAATACAAACAAAATTAGCCGGGTGTGGTGGCAGATGCCTGTAGTCCCAGCTACTCGGGAGGCTGAGGCAGGAGAATGGTGTGAACCTGGGAGGTGGAGCTTGCAGTGAGCCGAAATTGTGCCACTGCACTCCAGCCTGGGTGACAGAGCAGAGAGAGACTCTGTCTCAACAACAGCAACAACAACAACAACAACAACAACAAACAAAGCAGCTGTGGGGAAAATAGAGAAGTAAATACATGTTATGTCAGTTTTCTTAGAGGCTCAAAATTGTTGGCACTAGGTGCTTTTGAACTATGGTGAATGTGAGCCTATAAATAGGAGATTGTGTTGAAAGTGTTTATAAGATGCAGTTGGACACCTCTCACCCCAGAGCTCTTCCCCTGCTCTGTATAGTGGATCAAGTGCAGGCACAACAAGGACAAAATATTGCAGGTTTATTCGAAAGAGAATATTGGAAATGGAAGACACTAGGCAACATCGAAGCTAGGGGCTACTCTGCCAAGAACAGTGGAATTAAGTGATTTTTAACATATATTCTAAGAGCAGTCAGCTTGTCTTCCTATCCTTAGTTCCCAGAATGTTTGCTTCCAGCCTCTACTCTCTCTAGGCTGAAGAGTGGAAAAGTCATCTCTGGGGAACCTGATGAGTCAAGAAGACCTAAAGATCCTGATATCAGAGTTCCTTCAAAGAAATGGGCCACCCATATCACCCACCAAGAGTAAAGGACCCCCTAAATGTAGTGCATCCAGAAGATGCTCAGAGCTCTCTATCAGCTTTCTAGTCACCTGCTCTTAGAGAATCCAAGGCCATTCAACATCTGAGAGGATCCTCTGATGTGAAAGACAGAGAGGGCAACAAGTAGATTAAGACAACATTGAAGGGATGGATACAGGCAGAAGGAGAACATGGAAATACTTTTGTGTCTCTGATAGAGAAGAGAGAATGCTGTATCCATAAAAGAGAACAGGTTGATGATCTATCTGTCTGTCTATCTGTCTATCTGTCTATGTATCTCTTTATCTAACATCTATTTATCTATCTATCATCTATCTATCATCTATTTATCTGTCTGTCTCTAAAAAGAGTAAGAAAGATATCCTCAATATTCAAATCACAAGAATATATATTTAAAAAAATTCAATAGAAGAGTTGAAGGCTGGGCATAGTGGCTCACGCTTGTAATTCCAGCACTTCAGGAGGTCAAGGGCAGGAGAAGGAGTGGATCGCTTGAGGGCAGGAGTTTGAGACCAGCCTGGCCAACATGGTAAAAGCCTGTCTCTACAAAAAATGCAAAAATTAGCTGGGCATAGTGGCACATGTGTGTAATCCCAGCTACTCGGGAGGCTGAGATGAGAGGATCACCTGAGCCTGGGAGTTAAAGATTGCAGTGAGCTGTGATTGTGCCACTACACTCCAGCTTGGGTAACAGTGAAACTTTGTCTCAAAAACAAAAACAAACAAACAAAAAGAGTGGAAAGATAACTGTATAAATTGAGGACATCTCTCACAAGGTAGAGTGAAATGACAACGAGAAGGATAATTACATAGAGAAAAGATTTAGAGGACTAAAGGACCAGTGCAAGAAGTTCAATATCTGAATAACAGGTATTTCAGATGGTAATAGGAATCTGAGGAGTTTTTTTTAAGAAGAAAACAATATTCATAAAAGGAGATAAGAGAAAATGGATAGAAGAAAATATTCAAATAAGTAAATCAAGAACATTGTCAGAACTGAAGGATATGAATTTCTACATGAAAAGGGGACTACCAAGGGACCCAAGCAGTAATTTCTAATTGTTTCAGTGGAATTTAAAAGATTGCTTTTATAGAGACAAGGTCTCACTATGTTGTCCAGACTGGTCTTCAACTTCTAGGCTCAAATGATCCTCCCACCCTGGCCTCCCAAAGTGCTGGGATTATAGGCACAAGTCACCATGTCTGGCCTCAGTGGGAGTTTTTTTTTTTTTTTTTTTTTTTTTGAGGTTGGGGGAGAGTTTTTTGGTCATATTTTCTTTTCTTTTTTGAGACAGGGTCTCACTTTATTCTCCAGGCTGGAGTGCAGTGGTGCAATCACAGTTCACTGCAGCCCTGACCTCCCAGGCTCCAGCAATCCTCCTGCTTCAGTCTCCCAAGTAGCTGGGACTACAGGCATGCACCACCACACCTGACTAATTAAAAAAGAATTTTTTTTTTTTTTTTGTAGAGACGGGTCTCACTATGCTGCCCAGGCTGCTTTTGATCTCTTGGGTTCAAGTGATCCTCCTGCCTTAGCCCCCTAAAGTGTTGGGATTATAGGCATGAGCCACCATGACTTGCCATGTCTTATTTCTAAATAATATGGTTATATAGCGGCTTCGTGACTTTTCAGCTTTAGACATCATCTACTGTATTAGTCCATTTTCACACTGCTGTAAAGAACTCCCCTGAGACTGGGTAATTTACAAAGGAAAAGGTTCAATTGACTCACATTTCTGCATGACTGGAGAGACCTCAGGAAACTTAAAATCATGGTGGAAGGGGAAGCAGGCACCTTCTTCACAAGTTGCCAGGAAAGAGAAGAGTGAGGAGGAACTTCCAAACACTTAAAAACCATAGATATCATGAGAACTCACTCACTATCACTAGGACAGGATGGGGGAAACTGCCCCCAGGATCTTATCACCTCCCTCCCTCAACACGTGGGGATTACAGGTCCCTCCCTCAACACGTGGAAATCACAATTGGAGATGAGATTTGGGTGGAGACACAGAGCCAAACTGTATCATCTATTGACTTCCTATTTTAGGATGAGCATTGTTGGACTCATTGCTTTCTTCATATGTATCTATCCTTCTCATCCTACCATTCACCTCGTATAATTACGTTTTAATTTTGGCTAAACCAGTATTCATAATTTACATTATTATGACTACATAAAAGCTGTTCACAGCTGAGATATGTAGCATTTTACAATTTCTGTGTTTCTCATATAACCTTTTGCTTTTCTCTAAGTTAATCTTTGTCTTATGTCTTCATTTGTGAAATTTGAAAGTTTAAGCATCGACCTATTTTCACTCACAATTCAAATACTGTCATTAAGAAATGATCTCCCTCCTTTGATCTGCTCCCCTGTCTTCTGAGCCACTTCATTCTCAGGCAGGCATTCCTAGCAAGCAGGCAAGAAACAACTTCAAGCTTACATGCTAGCAGTTTAGAAACCTCAGCAGATAAAGGGAGACTTTCTCAATAGCTCCAGGAAGAAAACCAATCTCTAACCCAAGAGGATGTGCTTCTATATTGCTTTCCAGAATCCCACTCTAGTCAGAGGATGGTGTAAGTTTTATGTCAGCATTTAGGATTGAGAATGAGGGAAGGAGTCTGGGCAAACAAAAAAAGATAATGGGCTTGGAAGAATATTATGTATTTTACGTTTGTATCTGTAACTGTATCATAGCTCAAACTCAAAAAGGTGTTGTAATCGTACAGGCTAGAAGGGCATAAGAGTTCATTTAGTCCATTCTTCTGATTGAATCAGGGTCATAACCAAAGTATTCCAGATTTAACATTCAAAATTTGTTTATGTTGACCTCTATAAATGATGCATTTTGGTGGAAGAAACACTATATAATTCAATTTTTCAAGTTTAAAATGGCCCAGGGGGCTGGGCGTGGTGGCTCACACCTATAATCCCAGCACTTTGGGAGGCAGAGGCAGGAGGATTGCTTGAGCTCAGGGGTTCAAAATCAGCCTGGGCACATAACAAGACCCTGTCTCTACCAAAAAAAAAAAAAAAAAGGAAAAAAGAAAAAAAAAAGGTCTAGGGAATAAGGGTCTAGTATTACGATTTTAGAGTTAATTCAAAGAATGTGTATTGGTGCTCAAAGGGCAGAGATTTGTACATAAATCAAAATTAAGATGATATGAATTTATGGCTCCTATTCTTTTATGGCTGTACCATCTTATCTCTCTGAAGATATAAGCAACTTTAAGAAAGCATAGTTTGGCCGGGTGAGGTAGCTCATGCCTGTAATCCCAGAACTTTGGGAGGCCAAGGCAGACGGATCACTTGAGGTCAGGAGTTCAAGATTAGCCTAGCCAACATGGTGAAACCCCGTTCCTACTAAAAACACGAAAATTAGCTGGCATGGTGGTGCGTGTCTGTAGTCCCAGCTACTTGGGAGGCTGTGGTGGGAGGATCACTTGAGCCCAGGAGTTTGAGGTTACACTGGGCCATGATCATGCCTTGCACTTTAGGTTAGGTGATGGAGTGAGACTCTGTCTCAAAAAAAAAAAAAAAAAAAAAAAAAAAAAAAAAAAAATTGAAGTATATTTTAAGTATATTAAAAGTACAGAGAATAACATGAAAAACATACATGTAACCATCATTTAACCTATTTGCTAACTCTTTTAAAAATTACTTTTAAATTATGTTATAGAGGTTTTTTTTCTTTTTCTTTCTTTTTTTTTTTTTTTTTTTGATTTTTGAAATGGAGTCTCACTCTGTCTCCTAGGCTGGAGTGCAGTGGCATAATCTCTGCGCACTGCATCACTGACACCTCAACCTCCCCAGCAGCTGGGACTACAGGCGCCCACCACCACACTCAGCTAATATTGGTATTTTTAGTAGAGACAGGGTTTCACCATGTTGGCTAGGCAGGTCTTGAACTCCCAACCTCAAGTGATCCATAAGCCTTGGCCTCCCAAAGTGCTGTGATTACAAGCGTGAACCACCACTCCCCGCCTATAGACAGTTTTAATAGTGTATAGTACATACCTATAATGGCCTAAGGAATAATAAGATGAATGCACATGTACTCTTTAGCAAACTTTAAAAAACAGAACATTCCTTCTGTCTTAGGAGGCTTCCGTGTTTCCCTCTCTAATGGTTGATAGTTTGACTGAGTACAGAATTCTAAGTTGGAAATAATTTTACCTCAGAAGTTTTAAAGACATTGTTCTGGCCAGGCGTGGTGGCTCACGCCTGTAATCCCAGCACTTTGGGAGCCTGAGGCAGGAGGATTGCTTAAGCTCAGGAGTTCAAAATCAGCCTGGGCACATAACAAGACTGTCTCTATTAAAAAAAAAAAAAAAAAAAAAGAAGACATTGTTTCAATGTCTTCTGGCTTCCAATTTTGCCGTTCAGGCACCTGATGCCATTTCGATTCTTTTTCCTTTGTATATAACCTACTTTTCTCCTCTATGGAAACTTTTGCCCCCAGGGTTCTGATATTTCACAACGATGTACCTTGGTGTGGATTTATTTTTGTCAGTGTGCCAAGCACACTCTATGAGTCCTTTCAATCTGGAAATTCATGAGCTTCTGCTCTGCTCAATGTTATTAGATTACTTTTTTGAAGATTTTTCTCCAGAACATTTCCTATGTTCCCTACTATTATTTCAGGGTGGACATGATGGGCTGATGTCCTAACTTTCTTTCATTTTTCTCTCTTATCTCTTTGCCTTTTTGCTCTACTTTCTGGGAGATTTTCTCAATGTTACATTCATGCCCTTCTAACTTCTCATTTCTAGCATATTTATATTTTTTTTTTGAGACAGGTTCTTGCTCTGTTGTCCAGGTTGGAGTGCCATGGCATGATCTTAACTCTGCAAGCCTTCCCCTTCCAGGTCTAAAGTGATCCTCTGACCTCAGCCTCCCAAGTAGCTGGCACCACAGACACGAGCCACTACTCCTGGTAAATTTTTGTATTTTTGGTAGAGATGAGGTTTCACCATGTTGCCCAGGCTGGTCTTGAACTCCTAACCTCAAGTCATCTACCTATTTCAACCTCCCAAAGTGCTGTGATTACAGGTGTGAGCCATCATGCCCTGCCCATATTTGTAATTTCTAATAGCTCCTTTATTCCTATTTCTTAAACAAAGTATCCTATTCTTTTATGGCCACTCTGTATTATCTCTCTGGAGATATAAGCAACTTAAAAATTATTTTTCTTCTCTTTGCACGATCTCTGTTTCCTTGAGAACTTTTTTCTTTTTGTCATTTCTTTGTTTTCTTTCACATATTCATTGTTTCATATTCATATTCATTGTTTCTCTTTCACATATTCCTCAGTGTTTCATAGTGATCCTTGACTGCCTGCTTTCACTAAAAATGGGGCATTGAAGAGATCGTTTGGGTCGGGCATAGTGGCTCATGCCTGTAATCCCAACACTTTGGGAGGTTGAGGTGGGTGGATCACTTGAGGCCAGGAGTTCAAGACCAACTTAGGCAACATGGCAAAACCCCATCTCTACCAAAAATACAAAAATTAGCCAGGTGTGGTGGCTCGTGCCTGTGGTCCCAGCTACTTGGGAGGCTGAGGTGGGAGGATCACTTTAGTCCCCGAAGGGGGAGGCTGCAGTGAACTGTGATTGTGCCACTGCACTGCAGCCTGTTCGACACAGTGAAACCCTGTCTCAAAAGAAAAAAAAAAAAGATAATTTGCAGTTCCATATCCATGTGTGGGAGACTTACTGACTAGGAGCTTTATTATGAAGTGTTTTGGCTGCAACATTTTATTGGGGAAGCCCTGATTATAGGTATTATACCTTATATTATATATATTAAAATATATATATAATATTATATTAATTGTTATATATATAATTTTTTATATATATATATCTCTTATAGTGCCCATAAGTATTTTTATGAGACCTGGAAAAGAGTCTTCCATATTCCTGCCTTGCAGGTAAAAACTGGTGGCTGATGTTTCAGTCAGAAGGCTGGTGGAGAAATGGTAGTGTCTCAATATTTAGTATGTAACCATTGTATTTAATCTGTTTTCAATATGGTAGCCTGCTCTCACAGTGCCTTGTACCCTCTAGTCAAGTTCTATTCTCTCTAGGTGATGAACCTTCGGTGCTGTGCTGGAGTAAGAAAATGGCAATCCCTTGACTACAAGGAGTTGCAGGGTTCTGGGTATATAACTGCTTCTTCAACATTGACTCAATCTTCCTTTTTAAGGCCCAACTTTATTCCCGCTTCCAAAATTACCAGACATAATTACTGGGAGCTGTTTGTGGGTTTTGAGGCATATGTTGCATTGCTGTTTAAATTTCTCTACAATCATTGTAGAATAGGAAGTTTTTTGAATTATGCTAAACCCATTTGGTTTCAGATTGCTATTCAAATTTCTCATTCTTTCTGTGCTTGTAGACAAATCTTTCTTTTTGTTTGTCTTGGTGTTCTACAGTTTAACTAGGATGGGTTTAATTGTAGGTTTTGTTTACCCTGCCTTGTGTTCCTTATGTTCCTGAATGTGACGATTTGTGCCTTTTATCAGTTCCAGAATATTATCAGCCACCTTTTTTTTTTCCTTTTGAGACGAAGTCTAGCTCTGTCGCTCAGGCTGGAGTACAGTGGTGCAATCTTGTCTCACTGCAACCTCTGCCTCCCCGGTTCAAGCAATTCTTCTGCCTCAGCCTCCTGAGTAGCTGGGACAAGAGGCACGCACCACCACACCCAGCTAATTTTTTGTATTTTTAGTAGAGATGGGGTTTCACCATGTTGGGTGAGCTGGTATTGAACTCTTGAGCTCGTGATCTGCCCACCTCGGCCTCCCAAAGTGCTGGGATTCCAGGTGTGAGCCACCGTGCCTGGCCAAAAATAACTTCTTTAAACACATTTGACATGCTTATTATCATTTCAGAATCTATGTCTTTGCAGATTTACTTCTGTTGTGGTGATAGCATTTTGCTTTCTTTTTGTTTTTGTTTTTCTTGCTCTCAGTGTCCTCTTTTGTTGTTTTGAGATTTTTCTAATCTATACTCCCGTTCCTTGGAAGTTTATCTGTGAAAGTTCTTTGAGACCTAGATTTAAAACATCTACAAGTTCTTCTATCAGTACCACTTGGAAACACTGCCAACCTAGAACCATTTTAATATAAATTTTTAGTTTAGGCATTTCGAACCATACAGAGAGTGTAAATTTTGACCTTAAGTTCAGGTTGAGGGCCACTTGAGGTTACATATTATCAAGAGAGATCTCTCACCCTCATCCATAGTTAAGACCAAGGAAAGCAAGTTTCTTTACTATTTTCTTTTGTCTTAGTTGTCTTATTAAAGAGAACAAAATTGTTTCTGGTTGGAGGAGGGTCTCAAATAAGAACTGCAGTAGTTAATAGGCCCTCATGTTTATCTTTTTTTTTTTTTTTTTTTTTTGAGAAGGAGTCTCACTCTGTCGCCCAGGCTGGAGTGCAGTGGGGCAATCTTGGCTCACTGTAACCTCTGTTTCCCAAGTTCAAGCGATTCTCCTGCCTCAACCTTCCAAGTAGCTGGGATTACAGGTGCCCACCACCACACCCTGGCTGTTTTTTGTATTTTTATTAGCAATGGGGTTTCACCATGTTGGCTACGCTGGTCTCGAACTCCTGATCTGCCCTCCTTGGCCTCCCAAAATGCTGGTATTACAGGTGTGAGCCACCACACTTGGCCTTTTATCATTTGTACTAAACCATAAATCCGAAGCTTTAGACCCCCTAGAATTTGTAGATTTCAATGTGCTATATCCCACCCCCACTCCAGGCAATGAGTGGCGTACACAGCAGTGTTTAGTTCTTGTTCACATCCCAGTTCTTTATGGAATAGTCAGGTCTTCCGAGAGACTCTCTTCCAAGCTTTCCACTACCTGGAATATTGAGCTTTCAAAGGTATTACAAAAGTGTCTGTAGGAAAAATTGTAGGATCAAGAAGGATGTTTTCAAGGCCACACTTCCGCTTATGTTTTATTGCCAGATTTTTGCCCCGGTCTAACTCTATATGAGGCCAATAGGCCATGCATGGTGGTTCATGCCTATAATCTCAGCACTTTTGGGAGATGGAGGCTGGCAGATCACTTCAGGTCGGGAATCCGAGACGAGCCTGGGCAACATGGCGAAACCTCATCTCTACTAAAAATACAAAAATTAGCAGGGTGTGATGACGCACACCTGTAGTCCCAGCTACTCAGGAGGCTGAGGCACCAAGAATCGCTTGAACCTGGAAGGCAGAGGTTGCAGTGAGCCAAGATTGTGCCACCGCACTCCAGCCTGGGCCATAGAGTGAGAATCTATCTCAAAAAAATAAAATAAAATAAAAATAAACTTATAGGAGGCCAAGAAATATAGTCTTGTGTGCTGAGGAAAAGGAATTAGTGAACATATAGCATTATTTCTGTCACCAAGGAGTGCCTGGGGGCTCTAGTGAATCTAGAAAGTGTACATTTGTGAAATGAAAAGAAAAAAATGAGTAAGAAATCAGTGAAATAGTTTATAACCCATCTACTGCATTTGAATTTATAATATGTCAAATCTGATTCAAACTAGGAGAATTGATTCCCAGATTCCTTGAGCATCCCTGCTCAAAGGCTGTTTCATGTTAATGACATGCTGTGAGCTAGTTTGGGAACCAGTTTGGTGATGCTTTGAGAATTATCAGGATAGAAATAAGATGAATTTTCTGGACTTACATTACTGGGAGATATCAACAGATTTTGTTAAGCATTAAACCTCTTACCCGTACTATTCTTCTATGGTTTTTTCATGAAACCCACTAGCCTAACCCCCAAATATATAGTCCTCTCTCTCATCTTTTAATCTGTACATGTCTTGTTCTCCATACTTGGAGTTCTTTATTACTGTTTGCCCTCATGAAAGGCATGTAATCACCAAAAGTTTATATGTAATCTTTTCTCAGAAGTCTTTTTGGAGTCCTCTAAAAAGAATTGTTTGTGTTTTCTCTGTTTTCAAATATCGTTGTTGGTTTTACTTATTTATATGGTTGTGGCTCTCATTACACTGCCTTATTCCTTACAACACAGGTATACTCATAATTAGGGTGTGATCACATTGAAAGTAAAGATTGAGTCTTTTTGTGTTCTTTCTCCAACATCTAGGATGGTTCTAGACACATGGAAGGTGCTCAATAAATGTCTGTGGCTCAGTGATAACTCCAGCTTAACAGAGTTCTCCATGCACATGATGAAAGTATTCGGTTCAGTCTAGCTGAGGGGATTAACTAACTGCTCCATAATCCACATTATTGTGGTCAGATCACTTTAATTATAAGGAAAGAAGACACAATCTCTACCTTTAATAAACTTTATCTCTAAAAAAGAGATATAAAACACATCCAAGTATACACACAGATATACAAAGAAGTTACAATTAAATTTGAATGTATGAGTGCTTGTTAAGCAGAAAGGAGGGAAAGATGGAGCGCATAGGGGTAAAAGAAAACCTATGACGTGAGGTGAACATGCACAGGCAACTGTGGCAGTGTACCCAGCCTGGCTGTCCTCATTCACCCCTCAGCTGCATTCTGACGAAACAGTCACTCTGTCTGTTTGGAAGCTAAAACATTTTTAGCAGGCCTGGAGTGCAGACATGACCACATTTAGCTCCTCAATGCTGCTCCTGATTGACAGTCCCTAAAATGGAAAACTGGAAATTTGGTCATATATGAGTTTAATATCTCATCAGAAAGAATTTAAAAGGCAAAGTTTATTGGCCTTTTTTTTTTTTTTTTTTTTTTTAAGTGAATATCATTCTTCTATCATGCAGTCTTGAAATAACATGGTACTAAGCATGGATTTTTCCACCAAATGAGGAAATTCTAATTCTAATTGTCAGTCTCTTTATCAATGACACCAAGTGGCAAGGAACATCACCATCTTTGGAGACCTAGTGGTGGAGTTAAGCTACTCCAGGGAAACAATTTTATGTAAAGAGGAGTTGGGCTTCCTAGAGGAAAAAGTACATCTGTTTTTTGTTTTTCTTCCTTTTTCCTGATACAACTTAGCAGAGCAGCACAAGTTTGTAGGTGGGAACCACCACTTTACCCAACACATGCCCCAGAAAATTACCCAATTTCTGTCTATTCTGCTCCCCTCGGCACCCCCTTTCACTTCCCATTCCAATCCTGTCAGTCTCAATCAACGGTTACTGCTGACCTATGGGCCCGACTGCTGAATGCCTTGACTAGAATCCTGAAGAGTAATGACATCTGTTATTACAGTTGTGGTGGTGGTGGTGATAGTGGTGGTAAGTGTATGTGGCTTAGGTGGGGGACAAGTAATGTTACCGGACACCTTCTTTCCACTCTATGTTCTTCAACAATGACTATACATCAGAATTTAGTATCTGGAGATTAACAACAACAACAACAATAAAAACTAAGTAACAGGGATGTTCATTTCCAGTAGTGGCAAACTATTAATTCAGACCAAACCTCCTACTGAGTTTTAATAGAAAAGATAAGGGGAAAATCCATTTGAAGGTATCTGAAAGCTAAAGAAGTAGGGCATAATTACTTCAGGATTTGGAAAAAATAAAAATCAAGAGACTTGTGCCTTATGATTGAGGCCGCTTTTCTCCTAGAGACATTTGAAAATCCCAGAAAAGGTATCTGGGGTATAAAAGTCCTTCCCAAGTGGAAGCTTACCAAACTCTTTGCACATAAGATTGTTACTCCAAAGAACTATAGCCAGGAATAAGGGTGAAGTAGAAGCCAACTGGCTCTCTCAAAGACTGTAGCCCAGTTCCAAATTACTTTTATCACTGAAATTATCTTAAGCGTTTCCAGGTTGCTAGAGATCCCCAATGCCCCAAATGCAAACTTTTTCCTGGGTAAAGTTAACAATGTGCTAGACCTCAAATTATGTCAACATACAATTTTAAAAATATAAGTTCTGATGTACAATAGAAAATAACCAAGACCCTAAGAAGACAGAACTTCATGAAAAATAACTAAAAACAGTCTTGCAAGGACTCCAAAAATTAGGGTCCCAAAACATTGATTTTAAAAGCTATGCTTTCTTACATTCAAAGAGATAAAAGACAAGATTTGGAATTATAGCTGAGAGCTAAAAATATTAAACCATGGTAAATTGAAAAAGGATCAAATAGAAAAGCTAGAATTTGCAAATGCAGTAACTAAAATTAAGAACAAAATATATGGATTTAACAGCAGACTAAACATCATTGAAGAAAGAATCTATGATCTGAATGGCAGGACAGAAGAAAATATGCAGAAAACCATAAATCACAATGAATGGCAGACAGAAAAGAGAGAGAAATGATGAGATTACAGTGAGAAAATATGATATACATGTGGAATCCAGGAAGTAGAAGAGAGTGAAATAGGGCAGAAATAATATTTGAGAAAATAATGGCTAAGAATCTTCCAAAGTTGATAAAGAACAATAAACCTATATTCAATAATTCATAAGGATAAATAAAAAGAAATTCATACCTAGGCTCATCATTGTAAAGCTGATGTAAATAACAATAATAAAGTAAATTTTAAAAGCAGCCAGAAGAGAAAAGACAGGTTACTTTCAAGGAAAACAGTTTGACATATTACTTTTCAAAAGAAACAATGAAAGCCAGAAAACAATGGGATGATATTTCCAAAGAACCCAAAGAAGATAACCTATAGTTTATACACAGGGAAAATATCCTCCAAGAATGAAGACGAAATAATGACATTTGTTTTTTAAGCAAAAACTGATATAATTGATCTCTAGCAGACCCACAATAAAGAAAATACTTCTTTGGCCAGAAGGAAAATCATTCCTAATGGAAGATCAACTATTCAAGAAAGAAAGAAGAGCAATGAGAAAGGTAAATATGTGGGTATATCTAAATGAAAGTTGATTAAATATAATAATGATCATACCTTGTGTAATTTAAATATTATTGGAAGACAATTCTTTATAGGCCTCTCTGCATGATTTGTGAGCAAGGGCACTGAAAGTTTCATTTCAGAGTATTTTTAATGAATGTTTGTACAGCAAGGAGCTTTGCAGTAGAGATAGTGTCTCCCTTCAAAGCAGAGTAAGTTTTCCCGCTCAGGATTTCTTAGTTATGATTCAAATGCACTATGTGCCTAGTACCTACCTGGACTACTCCATGTCACCCCAGTGGGCTTTGGGGGGTGAGGAGAATTGACACAAACACAAAGCTCACATTTCTTCCGGTGCCATGAGTAATAATGTCCTTCATCTTTGACTCAGGAATGTTGTAGCTTCTGCCTGCATCCCTGAAATTATGGCAGGCTAACTTGCTAGCTTGCAAGTGGAGTAAAATCTCATGTCTTTCATAGTTCTTGACAAATATGTGAGTAGAATTAAAATACACAACACTACCATGTAAGCATATATATATATTACATTCAAGTGGGGTTTATTAAAGAAATGTAAATTGACTTAACTTTTGAAAATTAACCAATGTAATTCATCACACTTGCAGAATAAAAGAGAAAAATGATTTCATCTCAAAAGATGCAGAAATATCTTTTAATAATTTCAATACTCGGGGCTGGGTGTGGTGGCTCACTCCTGTAATCCCAGCACTTTGGGAGGCCGAGGCAGGCAGATCACGAGGTCAGGAGATCGAGACCATCCTGGCTAACACAGTGAAACCTCGTCTCTACTAAAAATACAAAACATTAGCCAGGTGTGGTGGTGGGTGCCTGTAGTCCCAGCTACTGGGGAGGCTGAGGCAGGAGAATGGCATGAACCCAGGCGGTGGACCTTGCCATGAGCCGAGATTGCGCCACCGCCCTCCAGCCTGGGTGACACAGCGAGACTTCGTCTCAAATAAATAAATAAATAAATAAATAAAATAATAATAATTTCAATACTCATACATGATTTAAATTCAACTTCTAGCAAATTAGAAATAGATAAGCACCAGGTGTGCTACTTATCTAATCCCAGCACTTTGGCAGGCTGAGGCATGTGGGTTGCTTGAGCTCAAGAGTTCGAGATCAGCCTGGATAACATGGTGAAACCCCATCTCTATCAAAAATACAAAAAATTAGCTGAGCATGGTGGCATGCACCTGTGGTCCCAGCTACTTAGGAGGCTGAGGTGGGAGGATCACTTGAGTCTAGGAGGTGGCGGTTACAGTGAGCCGAGCTCACACCACTGTACTCCAACCTGGGTGACAGAGGTGACACCATCTCAAAAAAAATAAAGAAAAAGAAATGGATAAGAACTTTCCTAATCTGCAAAAGGCATCTAAAATGACCCAGAGAACGCATCAGTTGTATTTACACATCAGCAGCATTTACAAAATACAAGTTTGAAAATATAAAATTCACAACATCATAAAAATTTAAAATGCCTAGAGCCAATCAAGATGTGCAAGGTCTTTTTATTTATTTATTTATTTTGAGATGGAGTCTTGCTCTCTTGTCCAGGCTGGAGTGCCATGACATGATCTCAGCTTACTGCAGCCTCTGCCTCCTGGGTTCAAGTGATTCTCTTGTCTCAGTTTCTCGAGTAACTGGGACTACGGCGCACACCACCATGCCTGGCTAACATTTGAATTTTTAGTGGAGATGGTGTTTCACCATGTTGGTCAGGTTGGTCTTGAACTCCTGACCTCAAGTAATTCATCCACTTCGGCCTCCCAAAGTGCTGGGATTACAGGCCTGAACCACTGCACCTGGCCATGTGCAAGATCCTTATGCATAAATATATCAAATATTATTAAGAGAAGTTTTTATAGGCCAAAATCAACAGAGGGATACGTCATGTTCATGAACTGGAAGACTCAACACTATAAAAATATCATTTTCTCCAAACTGATTTTGATCCTAATCAAAATCCCAAAAGAGCTTGCACGCATGCATGTGTGTGCATGTATAACTAAACAAGTTATGTGTGGTCGAAGGCCACTATTCACTATCTACTCTCTCTCTGGCTTATACAGGGACTATACAATTGTAAAGTCATAGCATATCTGGGTAATGGCAAAAATGTTGTTTGCTCATATGATTTCATGTGTAATTTATAAACATGAGGTGGACTTAATGTATTGCATAGTATTTTGGAGGTTTAAAATGTTGCTATTTCTAAACCTAGTTTACCAGGATTGTTAAAACTCTTGTTGTTGGGGATTTTGTGAAAAATTTAAAAATAATTTATTTTATGTTATAGTCAAGAAAAACACAGTTTTCTCCTTTGACCAAAAAAAAAAAAAAAAAAACCCAAAGTCATTATAGTTAAATATTGCCCTGTCTATAAAACTTTTATATTAATCGTACACTGGCCAGCTGATAGAAAACTGGCCAGTATTTCTGTACAGGAATGCCAAGAATAAAATTTCATAAGGCCTTTACTTCCAATGAAAAATAATAGTTTATTATCAATTTAGAATGTATATTGGGGAATTTAGATATTAGGAATTTTTAATTCAAATAAAATTTTAGTTCTTTCCTTTGAGGTAGAAAATTATCATTATTATTAACACTATTAACTGTACCTTAGCAGTTGTCTTATTTATTAACTAGATTCCAGATCTAAATATCTTATGTCCAGTCTCCTCAACTACAACCCCAAAAGCTGCCTTAAACAGTTAAAGAAAAATTTTTCACAGACCAAATTCTGTATGCCTTGTAATGGGATGCAAAGAGGTATGTTATATCAATGGTGTGCTAGAGCTTCCGTAAACTGATTTATGAGAACCAGTTAAGAGCGTGTCTTTCCAACTCCACATTTAGTGACGTCATATTGATAATTTGAAATCAGTCATGGTAGACAGGAGTAGTTATACCACAGAAATGGGTGAACACAATAAATCAGGGTTTGTTGTTGTTGTTGTTTTACCTGGAAGAGTTGTCTGTTAGACATTACCAGTACACAATTACATTATGTGAAGAAAAAAAGAAAAGGAAACACGGAAGTGGTTTTAGTTATAGAAAGGCCATGGAATTTGAAAATGGAGTTCAGAATGACTTGTCAGATTCAGAATTGGAAAATATTCAAAGTTTCATATATTTATGTATTTATTTATTTAAAGACAGAGTCTCTCTCTGTCCCCCAGGCTGAGTTGTGCCATCTCAGCTCACTGAAACCTCTGCCTCCTGGGCTCAAGCAATTTTCCTGCCTCAGTCTCCCAAATAGCTGGGACCATACGTGTGTGTCGCCATGCCCAGCTAATTTTTGTATTTTTTGTAGAGATGAGATTTCGCCATGTTGGTCAGGCTGGTCTGAAACTCCTGACTTCAAGTGATCTGCCCACCTCGGCCTCCCAAAATGCTGGGATTACAGGAGTGAGCCACCGTGCCTGGCCGTGTGATCCTATTTTTGATCAAGCATTTGAAACCTTTATTTTTACAGACTTCCCCAAATCAAATTCTCAATTTAAGTCTTTTTAACCTTGAACTAACTTGGAGATGTTCCACAGGGTTCTAGAACTTTTCAAATGATGTATAAAAGAAGTATTAAACTGAAGTAGGCTTATTTCATACATTAAATTATATGAGAAATATTGTCAAATAAGAAATGTTTAACCTTCTTTGAGTTATATTTGTATGGATATATTATTAATATATGCTCCAAAATTGTAGGAGATTTCAAAAATTATGATGTTATAAGTCATAATTTTGGTTATTATGTTCCAATTTTGTACACCACAGGAAAAAACAAATTTCCGTGTCAAGTGGGTCACTACAGACTCTCATCAGATTTTGAACCATGGCCATTTTATGTCTTGTTGCCTGCAGTTAATTGCTTTGTTCTGATGCTTTTCTGAAAGCTTTTTGCAAGCAACTATACTCTTATAGCATTGTATCTTCAAGGAGGTTCATGAAAAGAATGGAAAGAATTCTGACAAGTTCAGGTTTCTGATAACTGAGATATTATTAAACTGGGTAAGAATTTCTAAAACTCTAGTGAAAAAACATGGGGTTGGGCATGGTGGCTCACACCTGTAATCCAAGCACTTTGGGAGGCTGAGGTGGGCAGATCACTTGAGGTCAGGAGTTCATGACCAGCCTGGATGGACAACATGGCGAAACCCTGTCTCTACTGAAAAAAATACAAAAATTAGGCTGGTGTGGTGGCGCTGTAATCCCAGCTACTTGGGGGGTTGAGGTACAAGAATTGCTTGAACTCAGGAGGCAGAGGTTGCAGTAAGCCGAAATAGCACCACTGCCCTCCAACGTCAGCAACAGAGAGAGTCTCTGTCTCAAAACAACAACAGCAACAATAACAACAAAAACTGATGGGTTTGTGAAGCTGCTAACCAAGATTAAACAGAGCAAACATTAATTACATTAGACTGAATTAACTGATGAAGACAACATATGAGGTTTTATGGCTTTTAAAAATTTGAGCCAATGCTGGTTCTTTTTATGTTTTGTTTTTCAAATTTAAGGAATTTCTTTTTCTTTTCAGCTATGTACAGCTTACAGCAATTTGATAAAGTATTCTTTTGTACATAAAATGGAAACATTTGCTTTTCTTCCCTACTTGATCTCTCCAAAGTTCAGAAACCATTGGTGAGTATTCTTATTTTTATGTCAAACATGAGTATTTACATAAGTTCAATAAGAATTTAACTGTATCCTTTAACAAGATACAGTTGAAATATTGAATATATTATTACTAAGGCTTTGACTGGAATGTCATATTTGAAAATGTGCATAGAATGCCTGGCTTCAGGAGTTCCCAACCCTTCAGAGAGTGAGTAAAAAGTTGTCACTTCTTGGCAGGCCAGAGAACATCAAGATATTACAAGATATTACTGTAGGCAAAGTCTGATATCTGCTTTGGTTTGACTTCCTAGTGTCAAGAGGTTTTTAAAAGTCCAAATTTAGCTTCCTTGTGAAAATTTACAGCAAAGCAAATTTAAAAGGAGTGAGCTTATGTGGCTATTCTTGCTATACTTATGTAAATATCAGGCCAAGTTTGAGGCTAAACTTATTTTACAAACGTATTGGTCTTACCATGATTATCTTTAATAAAAACAGGGGTGACTGTAGAGAGAAAAATTATGTTTCAGAATAAAAGTACAGTACATCTGTTATTTGACTGTAGACCTGTTTATTGCTTTTGAATTTTTATTTTTATTTTTATTTTTATTTTTTTTTATTTTATTTTTTTTTTTTGAGACGGAGTCTCGCTCTGTCGCCCAGGCTGGAGTGCAGTGGCCGGATCTCTGCTCACTGCAAGCTCCGCCTCCCGGGTTCACGCCATTCTCCTGCCTCAGCCTCCCGAGTAGCTGGGACTACAGGCGCCCGCCACCTCGCCCGGCCAGTTTTTTGTATTTTTTTTAGTAGAGACGGGGTTTCACCGGGTTAGCCAGGATGGTCTCGATTTCCTGACCTCGTGATCCGCCCGTCTCGGCCTCCCAAAGTGCTGGGATTACAGGCTTGAGCCACCGCGCCCGGCCTGAATTTTTATGATCTATCTGTAGACTGGATTCCAAATTCTTTCTAGTTTCCTCTAGCATCTGGGTACAACTCTTCAACAAAGAATAAGAACTGCTCTGTTCCTGAAACTCTATAGCCAAAGTTGGACGATTCAATATACATTCCAAGGGACAAGTCTCATGCCTGATGTTTGAGCCACATAGATAGTTTGTCAGAATGTCTGATGCCACAACTGAAGATACTCAAACTGCAAACTAGGATAAGTCGCTGACTTCATGCTGTGGATAGCTTATCACAAAACCAGAGGAACAAGACTCCATATCATTGTAAGACTCTTACCCTTCTTATTTTTCTTTAATAATTTTTTTCTTTTATATTTTGTAAAGATGGGGCTCACCATGTTGCCCAGGCTGGTCTAAAATGCCTGAGCTCAGACAATTCTTACCCTTCTTAATTTTTCGTTATTTATGCTTACCTCTTTCACTTGACAGAATAATGCTGTAGTTAGAATTTCAGTCAGTAGTTTTTGTGAGTAACTTAACAAAGCATTGGATCTGTCATGTCAAATCCTTTTTTTTTTTTAAAAAAAAAAAAGAAGTAGGGTTTTGCTATGTTGCCCAGGCCGGAGTGCAGTGGCTATTCACAGGCATAATCATGGCACATTACAACCTTGAACTGGGCACAAGCAATCCTTCCACCTCAGCCTCCTGAGTAGCTGGGAATTTAGGAATGCACCACCGTGCCTGGCTCAAACCTAAACCTTTACAGGACTTAAGAGATCTTTGAGTATACCTAACGGGTAACATTAGCAACATTCCTAACATGATGTTTGTTCAAATTGTACTAGTGGTCTCTTTTACAGAGTTAGTACTCTCTGCTTTAATTTGACATTTTCCTGTGTTGCTAGATGATAGAATTGCTGCCTACTATTTACTGAACAGGGAGGAATCTGTGCAGTTGATGACACTTCTTGTTGCACATAGATAAATACATAGGGTATTGTGGACATTCAGTTGCAAAAAGTTAATGATCAGGCTACTTGGTTAAAATGGGTAGATTCCTCATCTGATTCATTCTTTGATCTATTCAATTTTAGGTGGTTCAATTCATCAAGACCCTGGCTTAGAAGCATACTCCAAACTCTTGGTAATATCTTCCTAATAGTTATACAAATAGTCTCCCTGGTGCATTATGTCATCTTAAAAAGTTTTAACTTTTTGCAAACAGCTATCTGTCGAATATCAAATGGCTTTCCTTCAGCCCAAAGAAATGCATTTTCATGAGAACACTGTAACCTACCAATGACAGTTTGAGAATGGAAACCCAGAATGATGGTAACTAAGAGTAGTGCTAATATCTTTCGTTTTGATTTAAAAATTTTTTTTTTAAATTTTAAATTTTCATTGTTTTGTGATGGAGTCTTGCTCTTGTTGCCCAGGCTGGAATGCAGTGGCGTGATCTCAGCTCACTGCAGCCTCAGTCTCCCGGGTTCAAGTGTTTCTCCTGCCTCAGCCTCCCAAGTAGCTGGGATTACAGGTGCCCGCCACCATGCCTGGCTAATTTCTTGTATTTTTAGTAGAGATGGGGTTTTACCATGTTGGCCAGGCTGGTCTCAAACTCCTGACATCAGGTGATCTGCCTGTCTTGGCCTCCCAAAGTGCTGGGATTACAGGCATGAGCCACTGCACCCAGCCAATGCCTTTAGTTTTGATCACACTCTCATCTGGGGGAGAACCTCATCAAAAGAGGGAAATTGTTAAACAAACAGAGGAGGTCATTAACTCCTGCACTAGGCCCCAGCAGATTAGACTAGAAATGACAAATGGAGTCACCCACACTCACCAAATTAAAACTGAGTTACTATCTTGTCTTCCATGAAATCAAGAGGGACAAATAGCTTAATTTTTCTAACAGGTCTGTTGCAATCTTCAATTGGCATGATGATGAAGTTCCTCTTGTTTTAATCCTTATGTTAAAGAGTGATCTGAAGTAAACTGGTGTTAACCAATTAGTTATCTCTCTATTATTCTATGTCCCTGTCCCTGTCTTACAAGGAAAGTAACTTTGAAATGATCTATCTCTTTTTGTTATTTATGTCTGCCTTCTTCAGCTCATTTTCTATCTATAAAGCCAACCTCCTCAGCCCAACTCATTGGAACACTTATTCTATTTTATGGGATGGAGTGTTGCCTGATTCTAGAATCACAACTAAGCCATTTGAAATCTTTAAACTGAATTTATTGTAATTTTATCTTCTGACACTACCTATTACTCTGTTCCTAGGAACACAGATCTCATGAAAATTGTCTATATGTGATTACCAATTTTTTATTGCTGTATCTGGCATATAGCTATTATTTCTACCTAGTAGTTTTAGTGGCATTTGTTTCCCATGTGGTTTCTTCAGGAAGTTTATTTCCAATATGTCCTTCATTTCTTTTCTTCATTCATCTTCCTTTAGCCTTTGTTTGCTCTATGAGAGGAACGTAGACTCCGGAACTAACAAAGGAAATAGAAATGTACAAATAGTATTTCCAATACAAGAGTCCATGTGACCTTTAAGAAGAGTCCAAGCTCAATTGGCTGAAAAGTTTTCTGTGGGAAAAGCATTTTCCCAAGGTCAGGAGAGTTCAAAGAACACAGCAAACTTTGTGGAGCATGCCAATTAATTCCGTAAAAATTGTTTTTGTGTGTGTGCAAAGACATAGGGCTTGGCTGGTCATTCTGGTCTCCAGATGGTCACAGGATGCAGCCAGTAATGACCATGGAACATCCTGAAACTGATTATTAGTTTAATCAAGCAACATAGTCTCATTTGTTTGCATGTACGAGAAAGTTTGACAAAAATTTTGACTATGCTCTCTGTCATCCCTACTACTACTACTCCACACTAAGTGACCATCATTTTCTGGCTGGATTATTGTAATGACTTCCTAACTAGTCACCTCTTTAACAACCTTGCTTCTCTGAAATCTATTCACAATGCAGCTGGAGAGGTCATTTTAAAATCCACATTGGATTCTGTCACTCCCAGCTTTAGAAATGTCCTTGGCTTCCCATGGTAGTTAGAATAGCATGGAGAAAGCCTTACCATGGCCTGCAAGCTCCTGCATGGCTGGCACCCCACCTCTCTTCTCCATTTGTTTTTTCCACCATCCCTCAAATTTCCAACAATCTTAGCTGGTTTCATGCCACTGTCCCTTTGGCCCAGTGCCCCAGCCACAGAGCTTCTTGTGGTCCCTCAAAAGCCCACCCAAATTCCTTCTTATCATAGGGCTTTTCCATGTGCTCTTCTTTCTCCGTAAAACATGCTCCTCCTTCATAATTCAGTGCTACACATACTGTTTGAGGTATCTCTTTAAGGGTGGTAGCAGGCAGCCAGCAGTGGTCACTTTTACCTGGCCAGGCTGGTAGTGCTCCATGAAGGAGGTGATTCTCAAGCTTGAAGTTGAGGGAGCATTCATAGGCAGACAAGTGGGACAAAAGGGTAATCTCAGCAGAGGGAACAGACTAGATTAAAATATGGAAGGCAGAAAACGATTGGGATGAAAGTAATGATGACATTTGTTAAAATAAGGACAAAAGACTGAGGAGGAAGTTTTGAGAGAAAGATGAACTCTGCTTCTGTTGAGATTGATTTCTCTGGGACTTCAAGATGGAGAGAAGAATAGGCAATTGGATATGTGGGGAAGGATTTGGACTAGTTGTCTAAAAAGGTAGAGAAGGACATGTAGATCTAAAAGTTACCAGCACAATTTCCCAGGGAAAACTTTTAGAGTAATACAAAAAGAAGCACCAACATTTAAAAAGCAGGCACCAGGCCAGGCACGGTGGCTCATGCCTGTAATCCTAGCATTTTGGGAGGCTGAGGCGGGTGGATCATGAGGACAGGAGATGGAGACTATCCTGGCTAACACAGTGAAACCCCGTCTCTACTAAAAATACAAAAAATTAGCCGGACGTGGTGGCGGGTGCCTGCAGTCCCAGCTACTCAGGAGGCTGAGGCAGGAGAATGGCATGAATTCGGGAGGCGGAGCTTGCAGTGAGCCAAGATTGCACCACTGCACTCCAGCCTGGGCGACAGAGTGAGACTCCGTCTCAAAAAAAAACAGGAGTTGCAAGTTATCCATAGCAAAAACATAGATAATTTAATGTGAGAACTAAAAGGACTTTAAGGGATTTAGCAATAGGAAAGTCGTGGATGAGCTTTGCCAGGGAAATGTGGGAAACTGAGATGTGAGGAAAGTAGCTGGAGATTGGGGAGAAACTGGAATATCAAGAAACGTAGCTGGAGATTGAAGACCATTCTTCTGTGGAGTTTGGCTGTGAAAGAGGAGAGAGGGAGCAGAGGAACAGAGTGGTTCCTGTGAACCCCTATGAAGTGGGTACAGAACTATGATGTGGGTACAGAGTTGAGTTAAATTGTTTTATTTGTATGTTTTAGATTAGATAAGGCTAATGGTTTTATAGGCAGAAGGAAGGTAAGATTGAAATATGATCTTTGAGAAAACAATTTATGAAACAAAATATTGCAAGAGAGGGTAGGGAATCTGCTTTTGAAACTAAGAAGAATTTAGTAGAGGAACAAACTCTGAGATGGGTAGAAAAGAGAAAAGAGTCACGGCCTGGTTATGCAGCTGTTGTCTGCAATTTTCCTCTGTGAGGTAGGAGCTGTGGCCACTGCTAAGAGGCTAGACAACGTGGTAAGTTGCTGCCTCATCTCAGCAAGGTACCTCATCTTAGCTGAGATACCTGTTGGTACAAAATCATAGCAGTTTTACACGTCAAGGGTTCATGGCTATGAGGACTGGGCCTACATATAAAATAAAATATTCAAGGCTGTGATATTCCTGCAGATGTGTGCACATGGTCTGATCTGGTCTCTCCTGGCCCAGCAATAGGGATGCAAGGCCAGAGAAGATTTGAAGGTCAAGGTTGTGAAAGTAGCTGCAATAGCAGGTGAGATCCTCTCTGATAAAATGGTAAATGTCAGCCCCTCACAGTGACTGACTATCAGGCCTGGATACCACCTTTTTCTTTTCAGTAGAGTGATTTAGGAATCAGTTACAGTTCTAGGGACTATCTGATAATGCTTGTCTGTACCTCATATTTGAGCTAATAAACATTGTCAAATAACTGTTTGAGTGGAGTGAGAACTTTTAGGGAAGGGTAATGCGTGTAATTGCCTATTATCATAATAAAAGGCTATGCTGCACCTATACTTCTCACTGGGGAATAACAACTAAAACATGTGTTTTAAAAATATGTATCCAGTGCACTTCGCATATGTTTATCAGGTATATTTGATTTAAATCAAAAGACTTTAGGTGGAAGTAATTCTTCACTTCTTGTAGCTGTGAACATATAATTATCTCTTTCTCCTTGCAGCAGTACTAACACTGCCTTCAGTGTTTTGTAATCTAAGGTTTTGTGATTTTGGCCTTTTTTCTTTTGCCTCTAACTTTTTGTCTTTGCTTACGTTTTTCTGCTGAGTTAACAGCGTCCCAGGCACAAAGTAAGCACCAGATAAATACCTGCTGATTGACTGACCCAAATCCTAAAGCAGGATGCTTTAGTCACAGGGTAGAATCAGGAAAATGATGTTGCCAATTTAAACCTACCTTCCTGGTGGCTTCAAGCCACCCATTCATGGCTAAGTAGTGTGTGTGTGAGCAACTGCCTTGCAGCACTGCTCAGAGTGGCCATGCTCTTGCTATTAGGACCATAGAGGGTAGAATTTACTAAAGTATAGAAATGTTTAGCTTGGGTTTTCTTTCTCTCTAGTTGCTAATCTTAATTAGACTGTCATCCTAAAAGATCAGAGGTACATACCATTTTCATTTTTTAAAAAATACAGCTTCATTATCAGTAGCAAAAATTCTTAGGATGAGGCCCTGGGTTAAAGCTATAAACACATAAAGAAATTGTTCAAGGCAGCTACATTTGAACATCTATTTTTATAGCCCATTAAAAAGAATTTTGTAGGTATTTCCATCGTAAGTAGTAAGGCGAGGTCTTTCTCTTTTTCACAAAGCCATGCCATCTATTACTCTGCAATGTTGTATTTTAAGCAGTGTCTAACTTAAAATGTTACTGATTTTCCCTAGAGAGTTTTTATTGTTCTGATTAATTTGTACTTTTAAAACCTTTGCCTCCTGTTTCATGTGCAAAGGTTTTTTGAATTGTGGATAAATAATGTCTGAAAGATCATAATTTCCCACAGGAATGTGTCTATAATAGAGTGGCACACAGAAGAGAGGAGGTTCTTGTCCTCAGGGAGTTTATCTTCCAGTTGGGAAAGATATAAAAAATAAGTAAAATGATAAATAAATAATTTTAAGTTGGGATAGCATTTGTACAGTAGTCCCCCCTTATCCATAGGGGATAAGTTTCAAGACCCCAGTGGATGCCTGACACTGCACAGTAACGGATCCTATATACACTGAAATGGAATGGCTGTATCCTCAACCAAATGTCATATTGAATTGTAGCTCCCATAATCCCCATGTGTTGGGGGAGGGACCTGGTGGAGGTAATTGAACCATGGAGGTTCAACACCATCCTGTTGTAGTGATAGTGAGTTAGTTCTCATGAGATCTGATGGCTTTATCTTTTGTTTGTTTGTTTGTTTATTATCTATTTTTAGATGGAGTCTCACTCTGTTGCCCAGGCTGGAGGGCAGTGGCACGATCTCAGCTTACTGCAACCTCTTCCTCTCGGGTTCAAGCGATTCTCCTACCTCAGCCTCCTAAGTAGCTAGGATTACAGGCTCCTGTCACCACACCCGGCTAATTCTTGCATTTTTAGTAGAGATGGGGTTTCACCATGTTGGCCAGGTTGGTCTCGAACTCCTGACCTCAGGTAATCTGCCTGCCACCTCAGCCTCTTGAAGTGTTGGGATTACAGGCGTGAGCCACTGTGCACAGCTATGAGATCTGATGGTTACTGATGGTTTTATAAGGGGCTTCCCCCTTTGCTGAGCACTCATTCTTCTCTTTCTTGCTGCCATGTGAGAAAGGAAATGTTTGCTTCCCCTTCTGCCATGATTGTAAGTTTCCTGAGGCCTCCCCTGTCCTGTGGAACCATAAGTCAATCAATTTTCCTTATAAATTACCCAGTCTTGTGTATATCCTTATAGCAGCATGAGAACAAATTAATACAGTAAATTTGTACCGCAGAGTAGGGTGCTGCTTCAAAGACACCCGAAAATGTGGAAGCAATTTTGGAACTGGGTAACAGGCAGAGGTTGGAACAGTTTGGAGGGCTCAGAAGGTTGGAAGATGCAGGAAAGTTTGGAAATTCCTAGAGATTTGTTGAATGTCTTTTACTAAAATGCTGATAGTGATATGGACAACGAAGTCCAGGCTGAGGTGGTCTCAGATGGAAATGGGGAACTTGTTGGGAACTGGAGTAAAGTTACTCTTGCTATGCAAAGAGACTGAGGCATTTTGCCCCTGCCCTAGAGATCTGTGGAACTTTGAATTTGAGAGAGATGATTTGGGATATCTGGCAGAAGAAATTTCTAAGTGGCAAAGCATTCGAAAGGAAGCAGAGCATAAAAGTTTGGAAAATTTGCAGCCTGACAATGCGACAGAAAAGAAAAACTTATTTTCTGAGGAGAAATTCAAGCCCAGGGCAGAAATTTGCATAAGTAATTAGGAGCTGGATGTTAATGGCCAACACACTGGGAAAGTGTCTCCAGAGCATGTCAGAGAACTTCACCACAGCCCCTCCTGTCATAGGCGGGCAGGCTTAGGAGGAAAAATGGCTTTGTGGGCCTCGCCCAGTGCCTCCCTGCTGTGTACAGCATAGGGACTTGGTGCCCTGCATCCTAGCCACTCCAGTTGTGGCTAAAAGAGGCCAAGGAACAGCTCAGGTCATGGCTTCAGAGGGTGCAAGCCCCAAGCCTTGGCAGCTTCCACATGGTGTTGAGTGTGCGAGTGCACAGAAGTCAAGAACTGAGGTTTGGGAATCTCCACCTAGATTTCAGAGGATGTATGGAAACACCTGGATGTCCAGGCAGAAGTTTGCTGCAGGGGCAGGGCCCTCATAGAGAACCACTGCTAGGGCAGTGTGAAAGGGGAATTGTGGGAATGAATTCCTCACACAGAGTCCCCACTGGGGCACTGCCTAGTGGAGCTGTGAGAAGAGGGCCACTGTCCTCCAGACCCCAGAATGGTAGATCCACCAACAGGACAGCTTGCAGAGTGCACCTGGAAAATCTGCAGGCACTCAATGCCAGCCCATGAAAGCAGCTGGGAGGGGGGCTGTACCCGCCAGAGCCACAGGGGCAGAGCTGCACAAGGCCATGGGAGCCTACCTCTTGCATCAGTGTGACCTGGAGGTGAGACAAGGAATCAAAGGAGATAATTGTGGAACTTTAAGGTTTAATGATTGCCCTATTGGATTTTGGACTTGGATGGGGTCTGTATCCCCTTTGTTTTGGCCCATTTCTCCCATTTGGAATGGGTGTATTTACCCAATGCCTGTACCCTCATTGTATCTAGGAAGTAACTAGCTTACTTTTGAATTTACAGGCTCATAGGTGGAAGAGACTTGTCTCACATGAGACTTGGGACTTGGACTTTTGGGCTAATGCTGGAGTGAGTTAAGACTTTGAGGGACTGTTGGAAGGGCATAATTGTGTTTTGAATTGTGAAGACATGAGATTTCAGAGGGGCAAGGGGCAGAATAATATGGTTTGGCTGTGTCAACACTCAAATCTCATCTTGAATGTAGTTCCCATAATCCCGATGTGTTGTAGGAGGGACTAGGTGGAGATAGTTAAATCATGGAGGTGGTTTCCCCCATATTATTCTCATGACAGTGAGTTAGTTCTCACAAGATCTGATGGTTTTATAAGGGGTTTCCCCTTTTGCTAGGCACTCATTCTTCTTCCTGCTGCCATGTGAAGAAGGACATGTTTGCTTCTCCTTCTGCCATGATTGTAAATTTCCTGAGGCCTCCCCCGCCCTGTGGAACTGTGAGTCAATTAAACCTCTTTTCTTTATAAAATGTGTGTCCTTATAGCAGCATGAGAAAGGACCACTACATACACTATGTTTTTTTCCTATACAGTCTCAAGCAGGTAGCATGTATAGTGTGAACATATCAGACAAAGGGATGATTCGTGTCCTGATTCATGTCCAGTGCAGGACAGCCCAGGATGGTGCAAGATTTCATCATGCTATTCAGAATGGTGTGTAATTTAAAACTGATTAGTTGTCTATTTTAGAATTTCCACTTAATATTTTTGGACCACTATTGACTACAGATAACTGAAACGGTAAAGCAAAACAATGATAAGGGGGGACTACTGTATTTGCTTTTTCTTCCCCTTATGTTTCTGTCAGCCTTACCATTTATAGACTTATGAAATGTATTCTCCATCAGAAGGGCCATACAGTATAACTTCTAATTGAGAAAGTTAAAAATAAGAAAATGGATTAATGTTGATGGGATTACTGACTTTACCATGTATCTCATGATACATGGTAGCAGTCTGCCTTACAAAACCATGAGATGGGATACCAAATATTCAACTATGATGCCAGCCAGAAGATAACACATTGTGAAGTTGGGGTGCTAGCATATGAAATATGGTATGTGGTCTGAAGCTGTGACAGTTTTATGGTACTGATGCTTCCTTGGCCTGAATGTATGAATTTGGTAATTAAGGGGTAGAACTGGAATGACACCTCTCATGAAATCACATAGTGGCTGAATCACAAAAGCGTGTATCTCACTCCAGTCCCCTTGGGCTCTGCTGGTTTAGGGGGTCTTAGCAGCCAAAGGAGGGTTGCTTCCACAGAGTACCAAGTAAACACTGGCTTAACAGCACTGGAAGCTGAGTTTGCCACTTTTTTATTTCCAATTCTAAAACCACAGGATGAAAAGTCAAAAAGAAGATTATGATATGACAGAAATGATGATTCTAGCTATAATGGGGAAACAGTGTTGCTATTACACAATAGGATCAAGAAGGGTGTTGGTAGAAATCCAGCAGTCCTCTGGGGTGCTTCTTAATACTGTCAAGTCCAGCATCAAAAGTTAAACGAAATTCACAGCAACCTAATATGGGAAGAATGATCAAGGGGCAGCTTTTTCAGGATCAAGGTATGAGTAAATCCTTGTTTGAGGGGAAAAGAAAATTAAAATTGATAATAGAGGAGTTGAGTCATCAGTGCAAATACAGCACCAAGATGAATTACAGAAATAAGACTGTAACACCTACCCATATTTTCTTTCATGTATATATATAAATCTTAACCGTTTTTCCTACATTGTATTTTTGTTCTATTATTTATTTATTAATATTGACTTTTACAAATTAGTCCATAGTTTATAGAATATTGAGACAATACCATGGCACAATTCCAGAAGAACTGGACATCTTCCAGAAAGCTGTATTTTGAGCTGGATGAAACTTCAAGTGGTTCCTTTTATATGAGGAAGAATAGTTACTTTAAGTTAAGTAGGAACATTTTTTTTTTCCTAGAACGTTAAGCATAGGAAGAAGCTTGTAAGTTGGTGTTGAACTGCCAAAAGTTTGGCTTATAGTGGACACTCGTGATTCATTTTGGCTATATGGCAACCAAGTCCCATTCTATACTGTATTTGAGAATTACCACTCATGAATCTTGGTGTAGGGCAAAAAGAGTCTATTGCTAAGGAGGCTAAGAATGCCAGACACTTAACAGCTTCTTTTGAAGACAGTATATTGTCATGAGACTTAGATAGGTTCAGAACTGGACTTTAACTAAGGGTGAGTGATGGAAGAAACCAAGAACAGGGGTCTTTTTTCTTGTGACTATGGCTAAGACACCTATTAATATTACTTCCTTATCAACAATAAAGCTAAACTTAGTGTGAAACTTTCAGATTTTATCTTGAAATTAGGCTCTCCAGCCCTGCCAGTGAGTCCACAAATTATTCACTATCCTTTTAATAAATTCCTTTCCTGCTTAACTCCAGCTAGACTTGCTAGAAACCATGACATCAACTACTATAGCATTTGTTGAGGTATTTCCCAATATTTTACCACTGTTATGAATTCCTTTTTAAAAATTCTTTTTAAACAACCCCTTTTAAAATATTTATTTTTAAAAGTCAGCCATGGACCTCATACTTTAAAATATTTTAATGTTAAGTAAAATGCATTCATTAACATTACCACTTCTAGGAGCCTCAGGTTGAGGATCACCAGCATAAGATAAACCAAGTACATATTATGCAGCAACATCTCATTAATTCAAACGAAATGGGAAAGACTGTCTATATCTGTGTGAAATACCCACTTTTAAAACAATGGTTTTATTATTTCCAATTACTTATAGCAAGTAATTGTATCTAACTACCATCAAAGCATTACTAGAAATCTACTAGAAATAACCAGAAATCTGCCAAACTATATATAGAGAGTACATGTTACTACAATCAAGTTTTATTTTCTTGGAAGGGACCTGTATTATTCAGAATTCTTTCTGTTTCAAATAATTTTTAAAAAATTCAAACTGGCTTAAAAATAAAAGGGAATGTCTTAACACATAGAATTTAAAACTCCAGCGGTTAATCTGGCTTCAGACATTATTAGATGTACGGGCTAAAAAAAAGAGCCAGGACTCAGTCTCCCTCTCTCCACTGCTTGGCTATGCTTTCCTGTGGATTGGTGTCATTCTCAGGCAAGCCCTCCCCCACTTGCTAGCAAGATAGTTGCCAGAAGTTCTGGGCCTACATCTTACCCTTTCAGCAACCTGTGAAGAAAAAGATTTCTTTTTCCCAACAGTTTCCTTAAAAGTCTTGGGACTGCTTCAAATTTTCCAAGTGTGGACCATGTGCCCTTTCTTGGCCAAGGAGATAAAAGTCACTGAATGTCTATATAAGGATCAGATGCCCATTTCTGGAAGCTGAGGATAATTTTAGCTCAACCATACCTCATAGAAATAGGGGAGAGGTGGTTCAACAAAGAACAATGAGATGCTGTTACCAGAAGAAGGAATAAGATGCTGGCCAGGTGAAAAGACCCATTTCACAAGAGAACCTTAAATTACCAGCGCCACCTGGTGCATCAAAACTCCTCTGAAGCCGGGCGCAGTGGTTCACAACTGTAATCTCAGCACTTTGGGTGGTTGAGGCAGGAGCGTTGCTTGAGCCCAGGCATTCGAGACCAGCCTGGGGAACATAGGGAGACCAACCCTTCCCCCTACCCTGACACATCTCTACAAAAGATTTAAAAATTAGCTAGGCATGGTGGTGCATACCTGTGGTCCCAGCTACCTGCGAGGCCGAGATTGGAGGATTGGTTGGGCCTGGGAGGCTGAGGCTGCAGTGAGCTGTGATTGTGCCACTGCACTCCATCCTGGGTGACAGAATGAGACTGTGTCTCAAAAACAAACAAACAAACAAACAAAATTCCTCTGTAACACTACTGATGGCTACTGAGCTTCTACTTGTATACTTCCCGTATTGATATATTTTCTATCCTATTCAGCAACTTATTCTGTTGCCAATAAGTGTTAAAGTTCTTCCTTATGTGGAATGAAAATTTGCTTTCTTGGATTTTAAAAACTTCTGTCTATGCTCTGCTCTATGGAGTTCAGCATGTGCCCATTCTCACTTAAAAATGACACTCCTTACAGTGTTTGAGGTCAGATTTCATACAAATCATGTACCCCATTTCTCAAATGACTCTTTTTCTCCAGGACCTTTATTATCTTGGACACTTTTCTCTAAGACATTTTCTCATTCATTGATATAAAATATACTTCTATAAAAGAACATACTTGGAAGATAAATAAAACAAGGAAATGGGAGTACACCATGAAATACAGAAATCATTTTATTAACTGTGACCCATCTCTCTACATGCAACCTGATTTGGTTAGAAGAGCAATCCTTGGATGCGGAAGTAAATACAATGCAATGGCCTGCTTTCTTTTTCTCCTTCCTTTTTTGCCTTGACTAGAGTGACTGTAGTCTGGTTTACCCAAGACAGTCTCAAAGTATCCGTTTTCGGCTAGTGTAATTATTATGGTGCCCCTCTTCTCTTTCAAAACCTTATTTTGGTCACGCTAGTCTTGAACCACTATCTGCATACATTGTCCATAGTTTGAAATAAATCATACCACAAGTTTTGGCTATGTGCCAGAGGTAGCAAAACCTACAACCTGTTCAGTTTTTGGATTTCATCCAAGTGAGATGTGCTGATTGAGTCAAGGAGTTTCCATGCTGGACAAGTATGTACTTTTGCTTGATCAGTGCTAGATAATAATGCTTCAAAACATTGTCTAGTAGTCTAATTAGAGGACTCTGTGTGATATTTGTGACACTGCCAGATGGAACACGTTCAAGGAGAAGGACAACTATGCAGCCACAAGAAACACATCCTATCACTTTGTGCCTGAAGAAATTATGTTCTATCATCACACTGTTAATCAACTGACAATACAATTACTTACAGTTCATTTATGCTGCAATAAATGTAATTCTGATATATTTAGGATTACATCTATCAGTTTACTATTTGTTTCCTATTTGTTCAAGCAGTTCTATGTTTCTTTAAAAATGTAAAGAAGACATGTTGATCAACTGATTAATGTTTCAATGGCCTTATTTTCCTGAATAGCTATAGGAGTGTTCAAAATAGAAATAGACCACATTCCAAACATGATGCATCACTATAGTGGTTGCAGAGGAAGAGCAGATTGAGTGAGCTATTTGTAAGGGCACCCAGAAAATTTATCACTAAAAGTGAAACATTTTTGAGAGTGAGAGAGGGTGCTATTAATAATTATTCTGGAATGACAAGTGTAAACCAGGACAATTCCAGGCAAACAAAGATGTATAGTGACCCTAAACAAATATGTATTTATTGTATTGTTTAATTTATTGTATTAATTAATTGTTTCCTATTAGGGAACTGTGCACAAGAATTCTGATCATGGAAGCTGGCGATAGGAAGTTTGTTGTATTTGCTGTATTAAGTGTGTACCTTAAGTAATAAACAAGTTCTATGGTTAGGATTTGGTCCAAGCAAATTAAATGTCTAGAATTTACACATCCAGAAATTATAAATGTACTATATCATTTGTAGGCATCAAGATTAGTAAGTATTACATGAATCAGGTCTTAAATAGGTTGGGAAAAGTACAAGTTGTTTTGAGATACCTCAATCCCTCTTCATTCCCATTACTAATCATGAAAACAACACAAATGTTTCTGTTTTCTTCTTGACTTGGGTCACATTCCATTGTGGGGTGATGTAAGAGTTTTAGCCAAGCATAGAATAGTAATGAGCAATTTGGGAGATTCAGTTCTAAAACCTTGCCTTGGGTCACACACAACTAGCACTTAGAATCTAAGAACACGGAACCATTTGACTTGCAAGGTTAATTGTATACCTGTTGACTTTGGGCATATTTTCTAAGGTTAAACTGGAAAAACAAAGAGTCAGTTATGGTCCACTTGTTCAAGAAAAGAAATACAAGCCCGTGAGTCTTCTAGTATTTTTCCTATCCCATTGAAATATACAAGCCACCATAGCCTTCCTCTGCAAACAGCTGAGGCCTCTTGACCTCTGCTTCTAAGCCAGTAGTTCCCAGCTTGGATGCACATTAGAATCATCTAGGGGGACCCTAAAAAATCCTGAAGTGTCCAGGCACAGTGGCTCATGCCTGTAATCCCAGCACTTTGAAAGGTCGAAGTGGGCAGATCATGAGGTCAAGAGATTGAGACCATCCTGGCTAACATTGTGAAACCCTGTCTCTACTAAAAATACAAAAATTAGCTGGGCGTGGTAGCACATGCCTGTAGTCCCAGCTACTTGGGAGGCTGAGGCAGGAGAATCGCTTGAACCCAGGAGGCAGTGGTTGCAGTGAGCCGACATTGCACCATTGTACTCCAGCCTGGCGACTGAGTGCGATTCTGTCTCAAAAAAAAAAAAAATCTTGACGCACAAGCCATACCTCAGATCAATTAAATTATCATGTGTGTGGTGGAACCTAGGCATCTGTGTTTTTAAAACACTGCAGATAATTCCAATGTGCAGGCAAGGTTGAGAACCATTGCTGTAGTTTCAGCTCCATCCCCAGCTCTGCAACCATGAAGGGCTGATTTGAAGAGTTCTAGTCCAGTGCTCCAAGATGTCTGAAAGATTCAAAACTGAGTTGCAAAGCTAGTCTGACTTACCAGTTCCAGTGACTAAATTTTTAAGAGTCACAGGCTGAAGTAAGAAAAAGAGGAATAATTGGATTCGGATTTAGCTAGGCTTTTTTTTATTTTTTTGGACATCTTTTTTTTTTAGACAGAGTCTCACTCTATTGCCAAGGCTGTACTGTAGCAGCATGCTTTCAGCTCACTCCAACCTCTGTCTCCCGGGTTCAAGTGGTTCCCCTACCTCAGCCTCCTGAGTAGCTGGGATTACAAGTGCATGCCACCACACCTGGCTAATTTTTGTATTTTTAGTAGAGATGGGGTTTCACCCTGTTGGCCAGGTTAGTCTTGAACTCCTGACCTCAAGTGATCCTCCCACCTCAGCCTCCCAAAATGTTGAGATTACAGGTATAAGCCACCACACCCGGCATAGGTAGGCTTTATTTTTAAACCAGAATCACTAATTTAAATTAGCTGTATGGTCTTCGACAAGTTTACATAGTCTCACTGAGCCTCAGCTTTCTGATCTGTAAAACAGACCAATAACACCTGTTGCCAGACTGCTACTATTGCTTTTCTTAGTGAAACCGAACAACTGATCCCATTTAACCTGGTTTTGGAAGCTCCCACTTCTAAAAAACATCTGTATTTCTATCTTGATAACTTTATATTCTAGTGGCCTCTGCCCTGTTGATATAGATGCCTTCTCAATGACTGGAATCTCCTCTGACACCAGGCCGATGGTGGGATTCGGCTATTGGCTAACAGATTTCCTAATCTTATCTCTCCATGCACACGTACCTTTGCATGCTGCCACTTCTGGATTTCCTGTATCTGGGCTTCTGCTGCTTGACCAGTGGCTTGGTTGAGAACTTCTTTTTGGATATCACTGACACCTGTGGCCCGTAAGCACACATACTGTGCACCAAGTTCCATCAGCCTGACTAGATTTCCTCCTATCACCTCCAATTGTGCTATCACTCAAGTTCTACCTCAGCCCTAAGGAATGTATTGTGTTTATTCATTCAATCAGTGTTTACTGAGCATTTACCAAACCCAAGCGCTTTGTCTCTGCGCACAGAAAATGTATACAGTACAGTGGAGGAAGACAAACAACAAAAGGTATAATAAGTGCAGTGACAGGGACAATACTAGGCCTTGACTTTCTCTATATCCTCTTTTCTCATCAAAGATTAACACTTTTATATTGGATTAGGTCAGAAGATAGGATCATTGTTAAAGACAAATTATTATTATTATTATTATTATTATTATTATTGTTACTTTGGAGATGGGGTCTCACCTTGTTCCCCAGGCTGGCCTAAAACGCCTACGCCCAAGTGATCCTCCCACTTCAGCGTCCTGAGTAGCTGGGATTATAGGTGCAACTGGCTTTTTTTTTTTGAGATGGAGTCTTGCTCTGTTACCCAAGCTGGAGTGCTGCAGTGGTGCAATCTCAGCTCATTGCAACCTCTGCCTCCTGGGTTCACGTGATTCTCCCGCCTCAGTCTCCCGAGTAGCTGGTATTACAGGCACCCACCAGCACACCCAGATAATTTTTGTAGTTTTAGTAGAGACAGGGTTTCACCACGTTGGCCAGGCTGGTCTTAAACTCCTGACCTCAAGTGATCCACCCACTTTGGCCTTCCAAAGTGCTGGGATTACAAGCGTGAGCCACCGCGTCTGGCCTTGCTGTATTACTTTCAAAATGGCAAAACCCTCAATTCCTTTTGCATTAACCAAATGTGTTGGATACCTGTGTTTTGCTCTATATGACCGCTGATTATTAATTTTTTTGATAACTTTTCAAAACTCATTTTCTACTCTTTAGTCTACAGCAAGCACACTGTCAAGTCTATGTTGGAATTATCTTTGTGTACCTAAAGTGAACTCCATGCTTTTCCTTAGGAACAATTTAATTTGCTGTGTGGAGAAAGTGTCCTCTGGCTCTCTAAGAGTTAACTGATCTGGTTCTATCTGATCTATCTGTGAATTTCTATAAATACTTTACAGGTATGTGAACAAACCAGTGCCAGATAGTAAAGGAATTTGGTGGCCATTCCAGCAATCTACTTTACGTGGCAATCGGTGAGGATGTTATCTTAGCTGCCTTTTTTTTTTTTTTTTTTTTTTTTGACAGGGTCTCGCTCTGTCACCGTAGCTGAAGTGCAGTGGTGTAATTTCAGCTCACTGCAGCCTCGACCTCCTGGGCTCAAGCAATCCTCCCACTTCAGCCTTCCTAGTAGCTGGGACTACAGGTGTGTACCACCACACTTGGCTAATTTTTGTATTTTTTGTAGAGATGGGGTGTCGCTATTTTGTCCAGGTTGCTCTTTTTCTTTCTTCTTCTTCTTCTTTTTTTTTTTTTTTTTCTTTTAGAGACAGAGTCTCACTGTCACCCAGGCTGGACTGCAGTGGCATAATCTCGGCTCACTACAACCTCTGCCTCCCGGGTTCAAGCAATTCTCCTGCTTCAGCGTCCCAAGTAGCTGGGATTACAGCCACGTACAACCATGCCTGGCTAATTTTTGTTATTTTTAGTAGAGATGGGGTTTCACCATGTTGTCCAGGCTGTTCTCAAACTCCTGACCTCAGGTGATCCACCCACCTGAGTGGATGGATCCCAAAATGCTGGGATTACAGGCATGAGCCACTGCACCCGGCTCCAGGCCGGTCTTGAACTCCCAAGCTCAAGCAATCCTCCTGCCTCGGCCTCTCAAAGTGCTGGGATTATAGGCGTGAACCACGGTGTTCAGCCTTAGCTGTCTTTTTACTACCATCCCCAGCCTCTGCTTATCAGTCGCGAGTTTCCTCTGTGCCTTTCTAATTCTCTTTCTCTGTGTTTTCTTCCAGGTCCTTTATGTTACCCACCAGAGGGATGAAAGCGATTGATTCTACCAGAAGCTATTGAAAAATGTATATGGCTTTTAGTAGTCGTGATGATGATGATGATGATGATGACAATTGTTTTGGCATTTTCAGATTTCAGAAGCAAATTGCTGCCTCCTGGGCACTCTACTCATGGCCAGTTAACTTTAAAGTGGTCCTGTTTGCTTTGTGGTGGTCGGGGGTGGCTTAGCAAAAATTACAAAGGAATAAAAAGCTAAATTTAGTAAGTCTATCTCTACTATGTTGTGTCTAATCTTCTTGTGCTGGTTTCCTAGAGTGCCCTCTGCTGGGCCCAACCAGGTCTTCTGACTCCCATGATACCCATGTCTCAACTGTCTTCAAAAACTTACTATTTTATGTCACATGCCATCAGAATCCTAGCATTTGCTTTCCAGATTGACAATGAACTCAGGTAAACTAATCCCTGTTAATGTGTGAATGTGTTTTATCGTAGAAATGGGAAAAAACCCAACGCCTCTCTCAGTCATTTAAGTGTACATTTCCACAATGACCTTATGGATGCACTACTTCTACTTAGTATCTAACTCTGGTGACTAATGCTGAGAATGGAAGCCAGGAATCTGGGGAAGGCTATGCTCTGGGAAATCAAAGGGGCATATATTTTCCAACAGACAGAACCTTGTGGCTCCCCTCAAATTACACTGTGTGGGCAGCTGTCTACTCAAGCTATCTGTATGGCCAAGCCCCATGGAGGTAATTTTCACCCTGTCAGCCAGAAAAGAATGAACATCATTGTTTACTTTTAAGTTTTTATGAAGAATGCCTTGAGCTCTTTAGATTGTGTTATCTAAGTCTTAATAGTAAGGAAGTATGTGCCATTGTTTTGGGGATTAATTTATCCATAAAGATAGGTATAGGTTGTACAGTCATTGGCTTGACCTCTGCTGCCCTGTGTACTTTCTTGTCTACTGAAATCAGTTGGGCAATTCTTGTCTGTAAGCACGTTTCCCAAGAACTGGTTAGAGCCAGTCTTCATAGGAGGAACCTATTATGAAACCAGCTCCGAGGATATTTACTTTGCTCAAGATCTACTGAATGCTATACTTACTTGAAAATGAAATTGCTTTCTTTTAGCTCTGACCCAGCCCCTTGAAAACCAGCGACCCTTGGGATTCAGTTAGAATGAGACAGAAAGGGGAAATGGTATGCCGGACCTGATTGACATTTTTCTGTCAATCAGGCTCAGTGACAAGCTTTTCTTATTGTTTAAACTAGTATTTGCGTAGTTGTTGAATGTGTGTGTTTCAAGAAGATCAGCTAAACTGATAACATATTATCAAGTAAATAAGGCACCCAAGATTGGGAACTTGGAGGACATAGCACACATTTTTTGAAGGCCCACCTTTTTTCTTAAAATGTAATGTGAAATTTGTATCTTTCTATTTAACATATCCAGGTCTTATTTAAGACAAAGATAACTCATATAGTTGCTTTCCAGTTAAGTTATTTAATCATCCAAATCCTCAGTTAAATAAATGCTCCAGTGAGAAACATTGTCTTATGGCTCCTGATCTAAAATTATGCCTCCCCGGGAATGTATGTATCCAAATTTGAGAAGCACAAGCTCGGAGAAATAGTGAAGGAGACAATCCAGTCAGAGAAAAATGAGTGTGTACTGATGGTCAATCTGTAGATAAGGAGGACTAGTGTAAGTTTTGTTGTAGATGACTTTCATGGGAGAGTGGCAGTGGCATTTGACGTTGAGACCTAGTACATAGTTGTACTGAGATAAAGATGTTAGGATTATCTAGATGGAGCCAGAAATGAAAAGAAAATAACCTCAGAATATGGAATCATCAGGATGGCTGTGAAAAAGGCAGAAATGTGATAAACACTAATTCAGACTTCTTGGGCTCCTTACACACTTATAGGAATTGTGGATGCACAAAGTAAATGGTATGGCATGTAAATAAAGAAGAAAATTCTGCATATTACTTTTGGCATAATAGCAACTTCTTTCTACTTTGTGAAATTCAAAAATAAATACCCTTTTAATCTAGAGAGTGCTATATACTTTTCGTAACTAGTGTCTTACATTTATTATCTATAATAAATATTATCTGTAATATTATCTATAATAAATATCTAAATAGTTATTTATAAAATAATATATAATCTATAATTATACAATATATAATTATTTATAGGATACTTATTATATTTAATAAATAATATCTATTAATATCATATCTATAATTATTACTTCAAAAGTTTATTTAAAACTCAGAGTAAGTTTTCCAATGCAGTCTTCTTAGCACTGAAATTTTCAAACCAGTCCCCAGAGTGTATTTAACACACAAGGCCTCTGGAAGAGGTGTGGAGTAAGGGGCTTAAGTATCTACATTTTTAGTAAACACACTTTGATGCAAGTGACCTGGACAACATCGTTAGAAACAGTATTGTAAGAGATTGAAGACTCTTGGGATAAGGGCTGGAGACTAAGGACATCACTTGAGAGCCTGGGACAGGGTTGCAAAGGGTTGTAGAACTATATGAAGCTGCTTGTTTAGTCCATAATTCCCCTCTCTGCTACTTGGTATCTCTCCCAACTCCCCAACAAAAGTAGATACCTTGGCAGTTAGATGGAACCAACTGACCAGATCTCATGGAACCATGGTAGACACGTGACCTAGGCTAGGCCAACTAAATATTTCAACTTAAGAGTTTGGACCTGGGACAGGAATACCAGTTAACTACTAGTTGTTTGAAATGAAGAGATTCCCCGGAGCTACAGGAAGCCAGGCCTCTCTTGTGAATGGACCGGCAGAAAACAGCACACATAGAGGAAGAGGGAAAAACAGGGAGAAGAGATGAGGAACCATGGGTTGGAGATGGGGAGGGAGAGGGAGAAGGAGTAGAGGAGAGAGGGAGAAATAGAGAAAACCAGCAAGAAAGCCAGAGGGAAAGAATTTTCCCTAGAGCTTATCAATTTGCTGCTGTAGATGCTAGTTCCTCCTGTGGTCTGAGTGTGTTTTCTATAAGATATTTTTGTATCTGTCCAATAAGCTCTTCTGTCTCGCTCAAGCTAATTTAAATGTGTTCTTGGGTGAGAGGACAACCAGGAATTAAGGAGAAGCACAGCTATAATGAGCTGTGTCTTATTCTTGTGACTGCTTCCTCCCTCCAATCTTTCTCCATTCTCTCTTCCCCTTTCTACCCGGATTTCCTCAACCAAGATTGTTAGGGGAAGGAAAAAATGATTTTTCTTCTCTCCAAATTCTTGATCCTTTTCCTTTTTTGTGTTTAACTCCTTCCTCTTCTTCGTTGCAAAGAGGAAGAGAGCCTCCTTTCCTTTTGTTATTTTTAAATTATTATTATTAATTAGTCAATTTTAAAAATTAGAGATGAGATCTGTTGACTAGGCTGATCTCGAACTCCTGGCCTCAAGTGATCCTTCCATCTCGGCCTCCCAAAATCCTAGGATTACAGGCATGAGCCACTGTGCCTGGCCCCTCCTTTCCTTTTCCCATCCTTGCTTCTCTCTAAGTGTTATTCATCTCTACCCTGAATAAGAATGAGTGGCTGCGATGTGGAGGGAAGAGGAGGGAATTTCCAGGACCACTTGGCCACATGTAAGAAAGAGATTGCTGATATTAAAATGTAACACAGGGTATATATTTATTTAAAATAGCCCATTTAACAAATGCCCAGTGAACTTAACCTTATGTAATGTTTTACGTGTTGGAACACTTCTCTGGTTGGATCAGTTTCAGTTGTGCTAATTGGGCCTTTTTTTTGAGAGAGTTTCACTCTGTCACCCAGGCTGGAGTACAGTGGCATGATCTCTACTCACCCCATCACCACTTCCTGGGTTCAAGCCATTCTCGTGCCTCAGCCTCCCAAATAGCTGGGATTACAGGGGTGCACCACCACGCCTGGTTAATTTTTGTATTTTTGTAAAGATGGAGTTTTGCCATGTTGGTCAGGCTGGTCTCAAACTCCTGGCCTCCAGTGATCTACCCATTTTAACCTCCCAAAGTGCTGGGATTACAGATGTGAGCCTCCACGCCCGGCCCTAACTAGGCCTTTAAAAATTAGATGCTCTTTATTGAGCTGAAAGAAAAGAATTTCAGGTGAAGAATAAAGGTCTAGATCTGTGATCAACTTGAAATATAATAGTCATTATATAAAAGTTACATCCTTATATCATAAAAATATTTTATGTTGAAAGGGCTAAGCTAAAAATGCCCCAGTTTAGACTTGGATGATGATGATGATGACGACGATTTGAGACAAAGTCTCTCTCTATCGCCCAGGCTCCCAGACTGGAGGGCAATGGTGTGATCTCTGCTCACTGCCCCCTCCGCCCCCCGGGTTCAAGCGATTCTCCTGCCTCAGCTTCCAGAGTGGCTGGGATTACAGGCGCCTGCCACCACACCTGGCTAACTTTTGTATTTTCAGTAGAGATGGGGTTTCACCATGTTGGCCAGGCTGGTCTCAAACTCCTAACCTCGTGATCTGCCCACCTTGGCCTCCCAAAGTGCTGGGATTAAAGGCGAAAGCCACTGCACTTAGCCGGCGTGGCTTATTTTTATGAAGACATGGATTGAATTGTCATAAATCACCAGATCAAGGCAGACAACATATTTGCCTTAAATGAACCTGTAGTGAGTTTTCCTTCTTGCATTTGTATGAAGTTGGGAGAGATGTAGCTTAGTGTGTATGGACGGACAGAAGAAAACTTTGATTCTCGTTCAGCTCTGCTGCTCACTTGGTTAGCTACCGGAATTTCAATAAATCACAATTTCTCTGGGTCTAAATTTTCTTATTTTTATAAAATGTGAAATACTTTCTTCAAACAAAGCTACAATATGTACATTAGATGAAAGGAGAGTGCCCTGATTGGGTTGGTCTGCAGGTGGGCCAACTGGTCAGAATTTCTTTCCTTCCAATCTCCTCCCCATTGTCCCACTACTCTACCCACCCACCCCACCTGCCTCTACCCTTCTGGACTTGAATGAACTCTCAGGGCTTTCCTGAGCACCCCTGTCAATCCTTAGACTGAACAATTCCCACAATTGTTTCAAGCTCATTAATTTGATGCTTCTATGAAGTTTTTGAGGAGAACTCTAAAGAAAATGAGAAAATACATCGTTTGCTCCAATTAATGTTTTTGAAGGCTCTCTGATGACTATATTTATGATTCAAGGGAAAGATAATGTGAGAGATCAGATGACTATTGAAGCCGCCATTTTAATTGCTAGAAATCACTTTGCATATGTGTTTGTTAAAGCAAGAAGATCCCTCATGTCCCACATGTCTGTATTTGCATTTTGATGGAACTTCAGGGAAAAGGAATGTGCTCATAATGAACAGTTGAAATTGACTTTTCAGTCAAAGCAAAGTACTGTAACTGGGGTTACAAATATGCCTCTTCTTCTAAGAGCTACCAGTTACGAAAGTAAATTCTTAGTATTACTGTTGTTTCACATGGGGCCCGTGCCTCGGATGCCATGGCTGCCTTCCATCCCATCCTTCCTCTTCAGTCAGAATGCTGCCCTTTGGCAGAAAAAAGTCTAATTTGGATGACAAGATTCTTTTTAAGCTTTACCGCAAAGTAAGGACAAACAGGGAGGCTAACACATCTGAGCTTCATAAACCCCCTCTCTGTAGGTGGAGTTCTGTCCCTCAAAAATTCACATGCTGGAGTCCTCATCCATAGCATTTCAGAATGTGACCTTATTTGGAAATAGGTTTGTTGCAGATGTAATTGGCTAAGATGAGGACCTACTGGAGTAGAGTAGGCCTGGATCCAATATGACTGATGTCCTTATAACGGGGAAAATTTGGATACAGATATGCACATAGGGGGAATGCCATATGATCATGAAGGCAGAGACTGGGGTGATATTGCAGAAGACAAGGAACACCAAAGATTGCCAGAAAACCATCAGAAGCTAGCGGAGAGGCATGGGACAGATTCTCCCTCACAGCCCTCAGAAGGAACCAATCTGGCTGACATCTTGATCTTGGACTTCCAGCCTCTGGAACTGTGGGACAATGAATTTCTCCTACTTAAGCCACCTACTTTGTGGGACTTTGTTACAGTAGCCCTAGGAAACAAATACAACTACCATCATTATTAAATTTCTGGAGGGGTGTGTTTTAATATATTCTCACACTACTATAAAGATACTACTCCCAGACTGGGTAATTTACAAACAAAAGAGGTTTAATTGACTCACAGTTCTGCATGGCTGGGGAGGCCTCGAACAGTCACAATCATGGCAGAAGGTGAAGGGGAAGCAAGGCATATCTTACACGGTGGCAGGAGGAGACAGAGCAAAGGGAAGTGCCACACTTTTAAACCATCAGATCTCATGAGAACTCACCATCATGAGAATAACAAAGAAGAAATCCACTCCCATGATCCAGTCATCTCCCAACAGACCCCTCCTCCAACATGTGGGGATTACAATTCGAAATGAAATTTGAGGGGGACACAGAGCCAAACCACATCAGGGTGATTTTTCCGTGTCAGTCACTTGAATAAGGACTTTTGCTATGGTAGTACATGCCACCAATTACAACTTGTTTTATATTTCTTCCTTTAAAAACCTATTTTTAGTTCATTGGGTGTAGAAAAAAGAGAAGACTTTTTTTTTTTTTTTTTTTTTTTTTTAAGTGGATTTGGGGAGTCTAAGTGCTCTTTAAAAGCTACTGAAAGTGCTGAATTAAAATATAAGATCTATTGCTTTTCATTCACTCATTTGTTCAATAAATATGGGTCAGGTCCATGACAGGTATTGGCGATAGACAGAGAAAAAGCAGAGCCTAGCTCCAGCAGAGACTAGATGTCTGTATATCATAGTATTTCCTCTTCTTCCTAGGTGCACAGCTTAACTACTTTTTCCAGTCTCTCTTATAATTGGGTGTGGCCATGTGACTTATGGGCAGTGATCATGTGAGGCACCAGCAGACTTGGCCCATAAAGCTTCTTTTTCAAAGTGAACATGTATTGAAACTGGCTGAGCCACAGGATGGAATTTAGGACCCTGACTCATGCTTGGAGTAGAGCCACCTGACAATTAGGAACATCTGTTTGGACTTTCTATGGGAAAGAAAGAAACCTCCATTATATTAAGCTACTCAGACGTAGGAGTTTGTCTCCTGCAATAAGTAGCATTGCCCTAATTAACACGCCATGCTCAAAATCAAATAGGAAAATAGATTTTTAAAACACCACCATACAGTACAGTGCTTTGAAAGTGATCAAGCATGCTCTGGTCCCTGTACAGAGGACAGCTTGAGGAGTCAGACACAGCGGAAATGACATTTGAAGTGAATTCTGAAGATTAGGTAAGTGTCAGGCAAGGTAAGCAGGGAGGAGTATTCGAGATAGACAGAAATGTGTGTACAAAGGCTCCCCAGGCAAAGAAAGAGCAATTTTAAAAGATTAAAAGAAGTTTAGGAGGGGGTTCAATGTGGACATGGTGTGAGTGAGTCAGCATTGAAGAGAAGGGTGAGATACTGAGTCTCGAGAGGCAAAGAGGAACTGAATAATGAAGGATGAACAGACAGCTGACAGGATGGGAAGTGGGCATTCTGGGCAGGAAAAAACTGAACGTCCGAAGCCCAGAGTTATTACAGAGCATAGTTATCTCTAACACAAATTAGCATAGATGGAGTAACGTAGGAGTGGAAAATCAGACCCTTTTTTTTCCTATCTTGATTCTGAAGACAGCAAAGTGCTATTCTGGAATTTTCAGCAGGGGAGTAATGGAACATATTTTTACTTCAGAAATATTCCTCTGGTGAAAAATCATGCGGAATACAGATTAGGGTTTATGTAGTCTCTTAACATAGCAGTGTTTGTTTTTTTCTACCAAAAATGTTTTGTGATGTTTTCCAAGGAATTCTATTTTATCATTGCTAAGAGATAAAAGTCTCATTGTGTATGGATTAGGATGTGCTCTATTAGGAAAGACTGGAAGTGAGGGGACATGTTCAGAGCTGCCAGTATCATCCAGAACATTGATGATGATAGTCTGAGCAAGGGCAGAGTCAGAGGAAAGAGAGAAGAGGAGATGAATTCACAAACAGACTAAGCAATTTAAAGAGGGGGCTTAGGTGGGAACAAACATCAGAGCTTACTTCGGTTCTTTATTTTGTGTGAGTTGGGAGATGATGTTGCTACTCACCCAAGAAGGCCCCAAGACATAGGAAGAAGAAAAATTTGCAGAAGAAAGAAAAGGTTGCTAGCTGAGCATGGTGGTGTACGCCTATGGTCCCAGCTGCTCTGGAGGCTGGGGCGGGAGGATTGCTTGAGCCCCGGAATTTAAAGGCTGCCATGAGCTATGATCATGCCACTGCACTCTAGCCTGGGTGAAGGCAGAGCAAGACCCTGTCTCTACAAAAAAGATAAAAGTTTCGTTTTTGGAATGCTGATTCTGAGGTAACTGAGGCTCATCTGAGTGGAATGTTGAGCTTTCATTTGGAAAAAATGAAATGCTCAGACTCTCACAGACCAAAAAAGGGAAGGATAAATTGTGGAGTGCTATCAGTGTACAGCAGTCCCAGTAGAAGCCTGAATGAAAGCAAGAGAGATTAGCCTAGGTAAAAGGAGCGCTAAGTAAGGAAGCTCAGAGGCCTCTTACATTTTGGCACCCAATTAAATAAAAGGAGAGACAGAAGTAGGAAGAAAACAGCACCAAAGCAAGGCTTGGCATCCAGAACAGCACAGTCTTAGCAGGCACCTGAAACACTGCCATGGAGCATTTTTTGTTTGTTTGTTTTGAGATGGAGTCTCACTCTGTCACCCAGGCTGGAGTGCAGTGGTGTGATCTTGGCTCACCGCAACCTCTGCCTCCCGGGTTCAAATGATTCTCCTGCCTCAGCTTCCCAGGTAGCTAGGGTTACAGGTGTGCGCCACCATACCCAGCTAATTTTTGTATTTTTAGAAGAGATAGAGTTTCACCATGTTGGCCAGGCTGGCCTCAAACTCCTGACCTTAGGTGATCCACCCAGCTTGGCCTCCCAGAATGTTGAGATTACAGGTGTGAGTCAATGCGCCTGGCCCAGAAGAGGCTTCTATACTTGCTCCTATAGAAGTCCTTGGAGACCTTTTTGAAAAGTCTAGTAGAAGAGTGGGAGGGGAGGCCAGATTATGGTGAATGAGAAGAAGGCACAGATGTGGAAATGTCTTCTTTCAAGAAATTTTCCAAAATGGCTAGAGATAGCAAAAAATGCAGGATGGAGGAAAGATTCTCTTGAGAAGAAACATTTGCAATTGTCCACCAAGATTAGAAATGGGTGTGATTAAGGGGAAAACATTGAAGATGGAAAAGCCTGGGGATAATGGTGGGGCAAACTCTTTAATGAGCTGTGAGGGACACAGAAGGACTCTTTTTCCATTGCTCAGAAACATTTTGGCAGCTTATACTACTTTGGTTCTGAAATGCACCCATTTCTAAACCAGGGTCCCATGGAGGAAGTGTCTTCTGTGCTAATCATTCTGTGAGAGGAGAAATACCAGCAAGAGAGATGTAGATGCAAGAAATGCATTGCAAATTGATTTACTGAATATATCCCACTCAACTGAAAATAAACACAATTTCAAAAATTATTAAGGGAGCTTAATTTGGGAAAATTAATGTTAAAATGATTGTTTTTGAGGCCACATTGTTTTTGATTCTATGAAAATCACCAAAGATATGTATCTGAAGTATAAACCAACTGTATTTTTATTTCTTTCTTTGTTTCGTAGATTAATGGTGATGAAAACAAGCCACTTCTTATTTTCTTTAAAAGAATTGGATTATGAGAAAATATCTGTGAAAAAGTCCTGTAGAAATACTAGTTAATTTAGATTTCTACAGTTCTAAAAAACATAATGGTATAGTAGCCTTAATTGACCCCAAACAATCTCATTTCTACAGATAACATATAGTCATGCACTGCATCATGACATCTTGGTCAACAATGGAGCACATAAACTTCCGTAAGATTCGAATGGAGCTGAGACATTACTCTCACCTAGTGCCATGCCATCATAGCCGTCATAATGTCATAGCACACTGCATTCATTACTCATGTGTTTGTAGTGATGCTTGTGTAAACAAACCTGTGTGGCCAGTCATATAAAAGTATAGCACATATGATTTTGTACAGTACATAATACTTGATAATGGTAATGAATGATTATGCTACTGGTTGATATATTTACTATAATGTATGTTGAATCATTATTTTACAGTGTAATTTTACTTACAAAAAATAGTCTACAAAACAGCCTCAGGTAGGTCCTTCAGATGGTACATGCACATCTTGTTTTATTGCGCTTTGGTTTATTATGCTTTGAAGATAATGCATTTTTTCCAAATTGAAGATTTGTATCAACCCTGCACTGATCAAGTCTATTGGTGCCATTTTTTCAATAGCATGTGTTCACTTTATGTCTCTGCTACATTTTGGCAATTCTTGCAATATTTCAAACTTTTTCATTATTATTATAATATTCTTTATTTTTGATGTTAATGTCATAATTGTTCTGGGTGCCACAAACTGCATCCACAGAAGACGGCAAACAGCTAATAAATGTTGTATGTGTTCTGACTGCTCCACTCACTGGCTGTTCCCCTTTCTCTCTTCCTCTCCTCAGGCCTCCCTATTCCCTGAGACACAATAATATTAAAATTAGGCCAATTAGTAACCCTACAGTGGCTTCCAAATGTTCAAGGAAAGGGAAGTGTCTCATATCTCTTACTCTAAATCAAAGCTATAGATGATTAAGCTTAGTGAGGAAGGCATGTCAGAAGCTGAGATGGTCCAAAAGCTGGGTGGTATAAGCCAAACAAACTGTGAATACAAACGAAAATTCCTTGCAGGAAATTAAAAGTGCTACTCCAGTGAACATGAATGATAAGAAAATGAAACCGCCCTGTTGCTGATATAAAGAAAGCTTTAGTGGTCCAGATAAAAGATCAGACCAGCCACAATAGTCCCTTAAACCAAAGCCTCATCTAGAGCCAAGACACAACTCTCTTCTATTTATGAAGCTGAGAGAGGTGAAGAAGCTGCAGAAGAAAAGTGTGAAGCTAGCAGAAGTTGATTCATGAAGTTTAAGGAAAGTAGCCATCTCCAGAATATAAAAGTGCAAGGTGAAGCAGCAAGTGCTGCTGAAGAAGCTGTAGCAAGTTATCCAGAAGATCTAGCTAAGATAATTGATAAAGGTGGCTACACTCAACAATAGATTTTCAGTTTAGATGAAATAGCTTTCTATTGGAAGAAGGTGCCATCCAGGGCTTTCATGGTTAGAGAGAAGTCAATGCCTAGTTTCAAAGCTTCAGTGGACAAGCGGAGTCTCTTGTTAGTGTAGCTGGTGACTTTAAGTTGAAACCAATGCTCATTTACCATTCTGAAAATCCTAGGGCCCTTAACAATTATACGGAATCTACTCTGCCTGTGATCTATAAATGAAACAAGAAAGCATGAATGATAGCAAATATGTTTGCAGCATGGTTTACTGAATATTTTAGGCCCAGTATTGAGACCTACTGCTCAGAAAAAAAGATTCCTTTCAAAATATTACTGTTCATTGAAAATGCACCTGTTCACCCAAGAGCTCTTCTGAAGATATACAAGGCGATTAACGTTGTTTTCTTGCCTGCTAACACAACACCCACCCTGCAGCTCATGGATCAAGGAGTAATTTTGAATTTCAAGTATTATTAGCTAAGAAATGCATTCCGTAAGGCTATAGTTGCCATAGATAGTAATTCCTCTAATGGATCTGGGCAATGTCAATTGAAACCTTCTAGAAAGTATTCACCATTCTAGATGCTATTAAGAACATTTGTAATTCATGAGAAGAGGTCAAAATATCAAAATTAACAGGAGTTTGGAAGAAGTGGATTCTAACCCTCATGGATGACTTCGAGGGGTTCAAGACTTCAATGGAGGAAATAACTGCATATGTGATGAAAACAGGATGAGAACTAGAATACCTGAAGACGTCACTGAATTGCTGCAATCTCATGATAAAACTTGAACACCTGAGGAGTTACTTCTTGTTGATGAGCAAAGAAAGTGGGTTTCTTGAAATGGAATCTACTCCTGACTGTGAACATTGCTGAAATCACAATGAAGGATATTATGTAAATTTAGTTGATAAAGCAATAGCTTTGAGAGGATTGAGTCAAGTTGTGAAAGAAGTCCTACTGTGGGTAAAATGCTGTCAAACAGCATTACATGCTACAGACAACTCTTTTGTGAAAGGAAGAGTCAATTGATACAGCAAACTCTATTGTCTTATTTTAGGAAACTGTCACAGCCACCTCAACCTTCAGCAACCACCACCCTGACCAGTGAGCAGCAATCAACGTTGAGGCAAGACCTTTCAGCAAAAAGATTATAATTCTCTGAAGACTCAGATGATCATTAGCATTTTTAGAAACAATGTAATTTTGAATTAAGGTACGTACTTTTTTTTAGACATAATGCAATTGCACACTTAATAGACTACAGTATAGTGTGAAGACAACTTTCATATGCACTGGGAAACCAAAAAAAGTGTGTGACTCACTTTATTTTGATATTGGCACTGTAGTATATCTGAAGTGTGCCTGGATTCCAGAAGAAGACACTGTTGTCATAGGACATGACAGCTCCATGTGTATTACCGCCCCCGAAGACATTCCAATGTCTTCATTGGACAAGATGTGGAGGTAGCGGACAGTGATAATATTGGTATTCCTGACTCTGTGCACATCTAGACCAATGTGTGTGTTTGTGTCTTCATTTTTAACAAAAAAGTTTAAAAAGTACAAAAAAAAGAGAAATTACCAGAAAGTGGTTACAAATGGGGATATAAAGAAAAAAAATTTTAAGCTAAATGTTCTCATTTTAAGCTAAATGTTATTACAAAAGAGTCAAAAAGTTTTAAAAATGAAAGTTTGTAAAGTAAAAAAGTTACAGTAAGCTAATTTATTATTAAAGAAAAAAGTTTTTAAATAACTTTAGTGTAGCCTAAGTATATAGTGGTTATAATCTGCAATAGTGTACAGTAATGTCCTAGGCCTTCACACTCACTCACCACTGACTCAATGACTCACCCAAGAGCAACTTCCAGGCCTACAAGCTCCATTCATGGTGAATGCCCTATATAGGTATTGCTTTTTTTTTTTTTTTAAATCTTTTATTCCATGTTTCATTATACATTTTCTATGTTTATACATGCTTAGATACACAAATACCATTGTGTTACAATTGCCTATAGCAGCGGCCCCCAATCTTTTTGGCACCAGGGACCCTTTTGTGGAAGACAATTTTTCCACTGATGAGGGCAACGGGGGAGGGCTGGGATGGGGAGGACAGTTTCGGGATGGAACTGTTCTATCTCAGATCGTTAGGCTTTAGATTCTCCTAAGGAGCTCACACCTAAATCCCTCATGTGCACACTTCACAACTGCATTCGCACTGCTATGAGAATCTGATGCGGCAGCTGATCTGACAGGAGGCAGAACTCAGGCAGTAATGCTTCCTGGTCTCTCGCTCACCTCCTGCTGCGCGGCCTTGTTCCTAACAGACCACAAACTCTACCAGTTTTCAACGCAACATGACATATAGGTTTCTAACCTGGGAGCAACAGAATATATTATACCATACAGCTTAGGTGTGTAATAGGCTATATCATCTAGGTCTAAGTACACTCTATGATGTTCACACAATGATGAAATCACCTAATGAAGCATTTCTCTGAATGTATCCCTGTCATAAAGCCATACATGACTGTATTTCACTAGGTAAACAACAAAAATCAACCAGCAAAGTTAAGTGAGTTTCAAGAAAGCTTCTTTTGAAATTCTCAGTGGGGACTGCTGATATTTGAGCCTTATAAGAGAAGTATGATGTGGTCAAACAAGCTCTGTCCTTCAAGATGAAATGTTGACTGCACTGAGTATTTAAAACATAAACATAAAAAAAGGACACAGTGATCTGAAGAGATTAAGCATCTTTGTGGATTGGCTTTTTATGTTTTTATACAATTTTTGTTTGTTTGTTTGTTTTTGGAGATGGAGTTTTGCTCCTGTTGCCCAAGTTGAAGTGCAATGGTGTGATGTCAGCTCACTGCAACCTCCACCTCCTGGGTTCAAGTGATACTCCTGCCTCAGCCTCCTGAGTAGCTGGGATTACAGGCACATGCCACCAGGCCTGGCTAATTTTGTATTTTTAGTAGAGACGGGGTTTCATCATGTTGGCTAGGCTGGTCTCAAACTCCTGACCTCAGGAGTGATCCACCCACCTCGGCCTCCCAAAGTACTGGGATTACAGGCATGAGCTACCATGCTTGGCCTATATAAATATTTGTTGTATGAGCGATCATTTACCTTTCAGCCTGCTTTTATTTATTTTATCCCAGTATAAACCCAACTATAGTTCACTGGCTGCCACAGAGTTCACTTAAACTTTGATCTTTAAACAATGTATATACCCAATCTCACCTCTTTATTACTTACTTAGTTTCTATTTATTCTTACACTGCCTGTAGTCTGTGTTTTTATTTTCTCAGAGGGCAAGGCAACATCTGTGTCTTAAGCAATTTGATACATATTATAGAGCCTTAATAAACACCTTGCAATCAATTTTATTTACTCTGTTAGAAAAGTGTACATTTACTCCTCAGTTAAATAATGATTCTAATGATTATTATAACATGAAATTAGAACGGTCTATAGGTCATCTCTTTCGTTTTCTATGTTCGGGGACAATCTATTCTTGAATTAAAAATGAGCTTATACTGACACATATTTCTGATATAGGGCTTTTCTACACTTTTCTACACTTTTTATGTACTTTACTTTTTTTTTTTTTTTTTTTTTTAACAGAACTTTATGTATTCCAAAATCTTGCTCACATTTCCAAGGAAAATGCTGGACTTGTGTTGGAGTAATAATTAGTATAATTCACCATTTCCAATTCATATAGCATGTTATAGTTATATTTATCTTACAGTGTTTGTATTTTTTCTGATTTATTGTTAACGTGATGCTCTTTTTGAGTTAAAATCATGTGCTGGTACCCTACAACTTGAAGTTTAATAATAATAAATAAATTTAAAAAAAAAAAAAAAAAGAAAAAAAAAATAAATAAAATCATGTGCTGTCTGTATATTTTTATCTTTGAGAAGTTGCATTATGAAGTAAGGCTGTTTGGTGGGAGGACAGGCTCTTGATTTTGAGAAGAACTGTAAGCCACTCTGAGGTCTGAAAGCCAAATGGGAAGAGAGTGAGTCCTGTTCATCAGCTTTGAAAGTGTTTGTGCCCAGCATAAATTGATCCAAACAGAAACAGCTTCTTCCGACTCACTCAGCTATTTACTGTTTTTGTTTGCGTTTGTTTTGGTTGGGGCTATGCTTTTGATTACTCACTTGGACCCGAGTTTGAAATACGAAATACTTATTGTCTGTACTAGTTTCAATTTTTTTTTTTTTAAAACTGTGGTAAAATGTATGTAATGTAAAACCGTTTCAGTCCTTCCAAATGTACAGTTCTGTGACATTAAGTCCACGTACACTCACATCTTTGTACAACCATCACCGTCCTTCATCTCCAGAACTTTTTCATCTTTCCTAACTGAAACTCCACAACCATTAACCAGTAACTCCCCATTTTCCCCTCCCTCCAGCCCCTGACAACCACCGTTATTGTTTTCTGTTTCTATGAATTTCACTATTCTAGGTATCTCATATAAGCGAAATCATAGTAATTGTCCTTTTGCGATGGACTTATTTCACTTGGTGCATCTTCAGAGTTCATCCGTGTTGTTGCATAAGTCAGAATTTCCATACTTTTTAAGGTTGCATACTCTTCCATGATATGTATAGACCGTATTTTGTTTATTCGTTCACCTGTCCATGAATAGTTAGGGTGCTTCCACGTTTTGCCTACTGTGAATATACCTTTACTTTAAAAGTTACAATGTATCCTGTATTTCAAAGATTTGTACATTTTGTACGTTTGAAACACTTTAATGTCCTTAAAATTACGATGCTTTAAAACCATTGGAGTATCATATTTTAAAAATTAAGGCATAATTTACATACAATAGTTCAATGAACTTTGATAAACGAATATTTTCATGTAACTCACACCTTAATCAAGATACAGAAACAGATATTAGAGACAAAATATTTTCATCACCTTAGAAAGTTTCTCCCGCCTGGCACCCACACACGGGCTGCCTACACAGAAGCCACCATGGTTAGGCTTCCTATCAGCATAGATTAATTTGTCTAGTTTTGCACGTCACTTAAATGGAATTACACAGTGTTTACTTTTGTGTCTGGACTATTTCATTCCATATATTTTTGAGATCCTTCCATCTTGTGTGCATCACTAGTTTATTATTTTTATTGCTGGATACTATTCCACCGTATGGTTATTCCATGATTTATTCATCAGTCTACTGTTAATAGCCTGTTAGGCTGTTTCTATTTTTTAGCTATTATTAATTAAGTTGCCATGCTTTTTTTTTTTTTTTTTTTTTTTTTTTTTTTTTTTTCTGAGACGAAGTCTCGCTCTGCCGCCCAGGCTGGAGTGCAATGGCGCCATCTTGGCTCACTGTAAGCTCCATCCCATGGGTTCACGCCGTTCTCCTGCCTCAGCCTCCCGAGTAGCTGGGACTACAGGGCCTACCACCGTGCCAGGCTAATTTTTTGTATTTTTTGTAGAGACAGGGTTTCACCATGTTGGCCAGGCTGGTCTTGAATTCCTGACCTCAAGTGATCCACCCGCCTGGCCTCCCAAAATTCTGGGATTACAGGCGTGAGCCACTGCACCTGGCCGCCACACGTATTCTTTTACAAGTATTTCTATGGATGCATGTTTTCATTTATCCTGAGTAACTGCCTAGGAGTGAAATTGCTGGGTAATGAATTAGATATATATTTAATTTTATAAGAAAGTGCCAAAGAGTTTTCCAAAGTGATTGTGCCATTCACTCTCTCACCAACAATGTTGAAGAGTTCCTGTTGCTTTTTACCTTTGCTGAATCAAGTATTATCCATATTGAACTTAGTAGTTATGTTTTTTAATGTGTGTGAAGTGTTGCAATCATTTGTTCACTTGAAATTGGGTTATTGTCTTTTTATTATTGATTTGCAGTTCTTTAAATATTCTAAATACAAGTCCTGTGCCACCATATAGCAGATATTTTTTCCAAATCTGTGACTTGTGTTTTCATCTATTTAATGATATCTCTTAATAAGCTGAGATATTTAATTCTGATGAAGTCCAGTCCACCGTATTTGCTTTCTTTTATGCTTAAGCTCTCCCTCTATTTTCTGAAAGAGGTTATTCAAGATTGGTTTTATTTCTTCCTTAAATATTTGATGTGATTCACCAGTACAGCCACATGAGCATGATATTTTGTTTTTAGGAATGTTTCATTACAAATGCAATTCCTTCAACAGAGGTAAAGTTATTCAAATTTTCTATTTATCCTTGACTCAATTTTGATACACTATGTTTTTCAAAGAATTTGTTAACTTCATATAGATCCTTTGCCTTATTGGCATAAAATTATTCACAATGTCTTCCCATTATCATTTTAATTTTTATAGCTCTGTAGTGATATTCCCTGTCTTGTTCCTGATATTAGTAGTTTAATTTCCCCCTTCTTCCTCTCCTGTTTTCTTTTATTGATCAGTTTTATTGGGAGTTAATCATGTTTGCATTTTTTTTTCAAGGAACTAACTTTTGAGTTTGTTGATTTTTAATATTTACTTTTTATTTTATTGATTTTTAGTCCTTGTTTCCTTAGTTCTACTTACTTTGAGCTTAATTTTTAATACTTTTTATATCTTAGCAGTTTTTTTTCTTTTTGTACTATAAAAATATGAATGCATTTCTGTAATCCCAGCACTTTGGGAGGCCGAGGCAGGTGGATCATGAGGTCACGAGATTGAGACCATACTGACTAACACAGTGAAACTCCGTCTCTACTAAAAATACAAAAAATTAGCCGGGCGTGGTGGCGGGCGCCTGTAGTCCCAGCTACTCGGGAGGCTGAGGCAGGAGAATAGAGTGAAACCGGGAGGTGGAGCTTGCCCTGAGCCGAGATCACGTCACTGCACTCCAGCCTGCGCGACAGAGCTAGACTCCATCTCCAAAAAAATAAAAAAAATAAAAAATAAAAAATAAAAACCATGAAAGTTTTTAGATTTGATGAAACATTGCTACTTTTTGCAACTGCAGTTGACCCTTGAATAAGATGGGGGTTAGGGCCACTGACCACCTATACAGTCAAAAAACCCAATGTATGACGTTTGACTCCCCACAAGCCACAAATTTTACTAATAGCCTATTGTTGAACAGAAGCCTTATCAATAACATGAACAATTGATTAGCACACATTTTGTATACGTATGTATTATATTCTGTATTATTACAATAAGGTAAGCTGCAGAAAAGAAAATGTTATTAAGAAAATCATAACAGAAAGAAAATATACTTGCTGTTCATTAAGTGGAAGTGGAGCATCATAAAGGTCTTCATCCTTGTTGTCTTCACACTGGGTAGGTTGAGGAGGAAGAGGAATAGGAGAGCTTAGTCTTGCCGTTTCAGGGGTGGCAGAGACTGAAAAAAATCCATGTATAAGTGGATTCATGCATTACAAGTCTATGCTGTGCAAGAGTCAACTGTACTAATTTTACAGAGATATTCCTGAAAAATATCACATCCTTATTGGTTCAAAGACATGGGACAATTTCTCTAAAATTCAAAAGAATCTTAGAAAGCAATTTTCAATTTAAGAAAATAGGCAAAGTAAATAAATAAGTAGGTAATACACAAAGAAGAAATATAGATAACCAATATATGGAAAGATACGAATCAAATTTTTAACATAACAAACATTTTCTTTTACAACTTAGATTTTCAAAATGGAAAAAAGGTCATCAAAACCTAGTGTTGGTAATTATGAGGGGAAATACATAGTCTCATATTAGTGTATTTCGGGTGTATTATTATTATTTTCTTTTTCCAGAGCAGGGTCTTACTCTGTCACCCAGGCTAGAGTGCAGTGGCATGAGCATAGCTCACTGCAGCCTCGACATCCCAATTTCAGGTGATCCTCCCACCTCAGCCTCCTGAGTAGCAGAATCACAGGTGTACTACCTTGCCTGGCTAATTTTTTAAGTTTTTGTAGAGATAGGGTCCCATTATGTTGCCCAGGCTAGTCTCAAACTTCTGGGCTCAAGCCATGCTACCACCTTGGCCTCCAAAGCAGGTGCACACCACCACACCCAGCTAACTTTTAAAAATTCTTTCGTAGAGACAGCCTTTCCCTATGTTGCCCAGGCTGGTATTGAACTCCTGGGCTCAAGTGATTCTCCCACTTTGGCCTCCCATGTTGGGATTATAAGCATGAGCCACTGCACCTGGCCTCAGGTGTATTTTTTTAAAAACATGTATTCATCTGTAAAATGAAATTCCCTGGATTATTAATTATTAATCCATTAATACTTAATTATTAATCCATTAATGCTTAATTATTGAGCCTCTTAATGAGTACATATTTCAGAATTTGCATTAGGATAATAACTGAAGAGGGTGAATAAATGTAGTTGTGAGGATGTCTTTTTTTTTTTTTAATCTTTACTGTTTAAGTTCAGGGATACAAGTGCAGAATGTGGAGGTTTGTTACATAGGTAAAAGTGTGCCATGGTAGTTTGCTGCACAGATCATCCCATCACTTCCGTATTAAGCCCAGCATCCATTAGCAATTCAATGGGATTGCTGGGTTAAATGGTATTTCTGCCACTAGAACTTTGAGGAATCACCACACTGTCTTCCACAGTGGTTTAACTAATTTACACTCTCACCAACAGTGTAAAAGTGTTTTCTCTGTAACCTTGCCAGCATCTATTGTTTTTGCCTTTTTTTTTTTTAGAAATGGAGCTTCACTGATCGCTCATTGTATGCTCGAGTGCAATGACACGATCTTAGCTCACTGCACCCTCTGGCCCTGGGTTCAAGTGATTTTCCTGCCTCAGCCTCCGGAGTAGCTGTGATTACAGGTGTAGGCCACCATGCCCAGCTAATTTTTGTATTATTAGAGACAGGGTTTCACCATGTTGGTCAGGCTGGTCTCAAACTCTTGACCTCAGGTGATCTGCCCAGCTTGGCCTCCCAAAGTGCTGGGATTACAGTTGTGAGCCACTGCACACAGCCAGTTTTTTGACTTTTTAGTAATAGTCATTCTGACTGGTGTGAGATGGTATCTCATTGTGGTTTTGATTTGCATTTCTCTAATGATCAGTGATGTTGAGCTTTTTTCATAAGTTTGTTGGCCACATGTATGTCTTCTTTTGAGAAGTGTCTGTTCACGTCCTTTGCCCACTTTTTAATGGGGTTGTTTGTATTTTTTTTTTTTGTAAATTTGTTTAAGTTCCTTGTAGACTTGATATTAGACCTTTGTCAGATGGGTAGATTGCAAAAATTTTCTCGCATTCTGTAGGGTGTCTGCTCACTCTCATGACAGTTTATTTTGCTTTGCAGGAGCTCTTTAATTTAATTAGATACCATTTGTTAATTTTGGCTTTCATTGCAATTGCTTTTGGCATCTTCATAATGAAATCTTTGCCCATGCCTATGTCCTGAATGATATTGCCCAGAATTTCTTCTAGGGTTTTTATAGTTTTGGGTTTTACATTTAGGACTTTAATCCATTTTGAGTAAATTTTTGTATAAGGTGTAAGGAAGGGGTCCAGTTTAAGTTTTGTACATATGGCTGGCCAGTTCTCTCAGCACCATTTATTAAACGGAATCCTTTCCTCATTGCTTGTTTTCATCAGGTTTGTTGAAGATGAGATGGTTGTAGGTATGTGGCCTTATTTCTGAGTTCTCTATTCTGTTCCATTGGTCTGTGTGTCTGTTCTTGTACCAATACCATGCTGTTTTGGTTACTGTAGCCTTGTAGTATAGTTTGAAGTCAGGTAGCACGATGCTTTCAGCTTTGTTCTTTTTGCTTAGGATTGTCTTGGATATTCGGGCTCTTTTTTCATTCCATATGAATTTTAAAGTAGTTTTTTCCAATTCTGTGAAAAATGTCAATGGTAGTTTAATGGGAATAGCATTGAATCTATAAATTATTTTGGGCAGTATGGCCATTTTCATGATATTGATTCTTCCTGTCCATAAGCATGGGATGTTTTTCCATTTGTTTGTATCCTCTCTGATTTATTTAAGGAGTGGTTTATATTTCTCCTGGAAGAGGTCCTTCACTTCTCCTGTTAGCTGTATTCCTAGGTATTTTATTGTTTTTGTAGCAATTGTGAACAGCAGTTAATTCATGATTCGGCTCTCTGCTTGCCTGTTGGTGTATAGGAGTGCTAGCAATTTTTTGCACATTGATTTTGAATCCTGGGGCTTGACTGAAGTTGCTTATCAGCTTAAGAAGCATTTAGGCTGAGATGATGAGGTTTTCTACATATAGGATAATGTCACCTGCAAACAAAAGTAATTTGACTTCCTTTCTTTTTATTTGAATATCCTTTATTTCTTTCTCTTGCCTGATTGCTCTGTCCAGAACTTCCAATACTATGTTAAATAGGAGTGGTGAGAAAGGGCAAGGGATGTCTTTTTTAAAAACAGCTTTATTGAGATATAGTTCACATGCCATACAGTTTACCCATATCAAGTATATAGTTCAGTGGTTTGTAGTATATTCACAGATATGTGCAACCATCACCATAGTCAGTTTTAGAACATTTCACCACTTCAAAAAGAAACCCTGCACATGTTAGCTATCACTATTCTCCCCTGGGACCCCCAGTCAGTATTGTTTTTAGGGTCAAAAATGAGGAGTGATTTATGTGCTTATTAGTTGAGGTCTGGCTAAATAATTAGAAAACATCTAAACAATGGAATATTTTGATGTAGATATAAAATATCTACTTTTGATGTAGATATAGAATAAAGATTTGGAGGTATTTTTGCAATCTACTTTTGAGTGGAGAAGTGGGTGATAGATTAAGAGAGCACAAATAGCATCATCACATTTATGTGAACTGCATGCTTATACAATACAAGTAAATGCACAGATAGATCACAGAAGGAATGTTTAATAAAACGCTTATGACAAGATAGTGATAATTCAAGTATTATTTATTTATTTTGGGGTACTTTTTGTATATACATTTAAAAACAAAACAGTTTAGAAAGAAAAACAAGCTTGCTATTTTAAATAAGAATGAATATTAACTAAGTGGAGGTGAACTTTTACATGCCAGGAGGCACTGGATTTAATATTTTGAGTCCCAGTAGTTGCAGGCTTCCACTATTCTGGGTAGGGCTAGATCAGAGATAAAGGAGTGCTCCACTGTGGAATATCTGCATGCCCCTACCTCTTTATCTATCACCCATACAGCAAAATGCCTATGCAATCCTTTTAGGAATTCCCAGCTGCTTATAGCCATGGTTCTCAAATGTACGGATTGTCTGTCAGAATAACCTGGAAGCTTGTTAAAAATACTAATGTTTGGACCCCACCCTGGAGATTTCGATGTAATAGTTTTAAACTGTTATGTACTGCAGTCTTCAACTCACTTGTAGAATAATATCAAAATTTCTCAATCAGGGAATAAAGACCCTCACAAATATTACTCCAAGTTATCCATCCAATTATAATTCTCAATATCTTCAGGGAAGATATTCTCCCTACTTTCTTCCAAATTTAGGATGTTTATTCTCCCCACTGTGCTTTAGTTCAGCGAAATAATACTGCATAGACTACTGTCTCACTCTTTCTCTGGAGAAACTTTTGCCTGCATGAGTTTGCGAGTGCCACCACACAGCACAGTCTCACAGGCTGGGCGTCGTAAACAACAGGAATTTATTTTCTCACAGCTCTGAAGACTAAAAGCTTGATTGTGGTATCAGCAGGGTTGGTTTCTTTTCCTTTCTTTCTTTTTTTGGGAAACAGGGTCTCACTCTATTGCCCATGCTGGAGTGCAGTGGTGTGATCTCTGCTTACCGCAATCTTTGCCTCTTGGCCTCAAGCAATCCTCCCACCTCAGCCTCCTGAGTAGTTGGGACAATAGGCGCAAGCCACCATGGCCGGCTAATTTTGTTTGGTATTTTTGGTAGAGATCGGGTTTTGCCAGTTACCCAGTCTGGTCTTGAACTCCTGGCCTCAAGTGATCCGCCCACCTCAGCCTCCCAAAGTGCTGGGATTACAGGCATGAGCCACCAGGCGCGGCCTCTTTGGCTTGTTGATGGCCATCTTCTCCCTGTGTTTTTGCATGATCTTCCCTTTGTGTGCGTTTATGTCCTGATTTCCTCTTCTTATTAGGATGCTAGTCATGTCAATTAGAGCCCACCCTAATGATCTCATTTTAACTAACTACCCCTTTACATTCCCTATCTCCAAATTCAGTCACAGTCTGAGATACCAAAGGTTAGAGCTTCAACAGATGAATTTGGGGGAGGAGAGCACAATTCAGCCCATCACACCTGACCTCCAAGGCCCCCTACACCTGAAGAATCTTCACGTACGTCCGACCCACACTGGGCTTCCCATATTCTGCATCTCTTTATGAGAACCATTGTTATTTAACTGCTTTATCTGGAAATGCTCCATGCCTCTCAGGTCACCTCCTTGATATGATTTGTACTTTTCTGGTGTTTACCCCAATTTTCAGCTCACTGCTTTGTACATATAGTCAGTAATGCATAAAGCATTTAACTAAGCATTTAATGGAGCTTTCTCTCCCATTAATACAAACTTTGAGAACACTACTTCTTGGACATAGTAAAGATGGTTGCTTCCAGGACTTCAAAATCATGCATCAGATTGGCCAAACCACAAGGTACGGTGTCTGAATACCAGTTCAGTGAGGCAGTCAGACGACAGTCTATATTCAGGATTATCAGTGCCGGCAGCAACAACACACAGACTCCTGAAGCCTTGGTGGTTTCATACAACAAAGATATCTCTATTTCTTCCTCACATTCTGGTCTGATACAGATCTGACAGCTCCCACCATTTTGTAGTTATACAGTTGGGCCAGTTGTCTCCAAGTGGGAAGGCAGGGGAAGGTTTGGAGGATGGGGTGTCTTGAGAGGCCAGAGCTAGAAATGACTCTGCTCCTTCTGTTCTTATCCTATTGCAGAACTAGTCACATGGCCCAGATCTCACCCTCAGGGAGACTGGGGAATGTGGAGGGCACATGGATATTTGTTGAACATTCTGACATTCTGTCCTCTAATCCAAACCTCATTTTTTTTTTTTTTTTTTTTTTAACTAATATTTGGGAAAACCTCAGCAACTTTCTCATTGTAGCTCCTCTAGAACTGAGCAGCATTAGGAAAGGGCACATTCCCTCTCAGTGGGTTCCCTGAACAGTTGGTATTGGAGAGAATAGAAACAGTGGCATGAGGGTAGAATCACAGAGTTAGGACTGCAGCGATCCCATTTGGGGTTCTGGGGCTCTGGATTTTAGGACTCCTTCAGGTTTTGTGGACATTGTGCCAGGACTGCAAAGGCTGGGGTAGAATCCAAGATCTGGGGGCTTCTTGTTGGCTTCTGACCTATCCCAAGCTAGGATCAGTTGGCCAATGAGCCTGGGCTGCAGGTTTGACTCAGCTCTGGGAAAGATATTTGACATCAGTGTAATTCACTTAATATGGTGGGAGGAAGATACCCTTCTTTAGTGATCTGGATTGAGAAATAAGATTGGATGGATACAAGCATCCAGAAAACAAATGGGTTGTCTTTTTCCCGGCTTTTTCACTCCTCAGAAGAAAAAGTGGACACTCTATGCCTCAATGCAGCTGCATTCCAGCTGGTCCCCAAAAGTATAGTCACAAAATTAAACAGGGTAAGTCACCCTACTTGCAATTTTGCTTGGTTGGGAAACTTAAACAATTTAAAGTTAACTGATTTCATTTTCAGTTTAATTTAGATCCATTCTGTTACACGGTCCAGCACTGGCACAGGCAGTTGGCACGTGTCTGTGCAATCGCTCTCCAAGCAGTAATAATCGTCACAATATTACCTTTCACTCACAGCAGGTGCCTCCAAGGAGCTCCTGCACCAGAATTGTTTGGCGGTTGGAATACAGCCCTTTAATGTGCTCAGTGCATTGAGGAACAATTGAAACATAGCTGTGACAAGGGATAACCATTTTATGACATGGCTATTGCATTATCTCTATTGTTGTAATGGCATATCATTGGCTACCACTCATCAATAGGTTTTTATGGTGCAGAGTGATCTAATAAATAGCAGCAGATGGAGTTTGAGTCTCCTTGGAGAATTGACTAATCCTCCAACCTGTGGAACTGCTCTCTTTACATTTTTGCCTCGGCCTTTTTCAGAGACCATAAATGAATAAGACAGAGAAACTGACAGGAGGAAAGCAAGCTGCCAGAGCTTAGAGCTGTTCTTTTGTCTGTACTCTTCAGGAACTGAATCTTATTCAAATTCATAGTAATTTTTTTTCAAGCCAAGCCAACTCACATTGGGAATTGGAACTCTGCATAGCGCTAGACGAGCTAACACAGTAAGTGGGTATTTCTGGTCTCTACCACCCTCCGGAGATTTTTTTTTTTCTTTCTAATTGTATTAGTCTGCTCAGGTTGCCATCACAAACTATCACAGACTGAGTGGCATAAACAATAGAAATTTATTTTCTCTCAGTTTTGGAGGCTGGAAGTCTTAGATGAGGGTGCCAACATAGTCAAGTTCTGGTGAGGACGTTTTACTTGTCTTGCAGATGACTGTCCTCTTGCTGTGTCCTCACAGGAGGGATGTGGAGCGGAGAGAGAGAGAGAGAGAAAGAGAGAGAGTGAGAGAAAGAGAGAGAAAGAGAGAGAGTGTGCTCTCCGATGCCTCTGTTTCTAACGGCACTAATCTCATCACGCGGCCTTACCCTGAACACCTCATTGAAACCTAATTATCTTCCAAAGGGTCCATCTGCAAATATCATTAGATGAGGGGAGTGAGGTCTTCAACATATGAATGTTGGGAGCATAACTCAGCACACAGCCCTAACATAATATATGAATAGGAGCACTCGAGGAGCTTCTTATTTGATCTTGCTACTCCTCACTAGACCCCTACAATCTACTCTCAGTGGAGATATAATTTTAAAGATACGTAAGCCAGATTACATCACTTCCCTGTTCAAATCCTCCAGTAACTGCCATCCCATCTAGAAAAATATACCGTGGACTACAAGTGTCTGCATGATTCAGACCCTTCCTTCTTTTAGTTTCTCCTTTGCTTACTTCACTGCTAACATACCGGTCTCTAGGAATTCCTTAGGCACATCGAATGCACTTCACCTTGAGGGCCTTTGCAGTTGCTATCCACTTTGTCTGGAACACACTTTTCCAGATATTGATTGATTGATTGGGGCAGGGTCTAGCCCTGTTGCTCAGGCTGGAGTGTAGTGGCATGAACATGGCTCACTGCAACCTCGACCTCCTGGGCTCACGTAATCCTCTGTTCTCAGCCTCCTGAGTAGCTGGGACTATACGTGCTGCACCACCATGGTTGGCTAATTTTTTTTTTTTTTCTTGTTGGTGGAGATGGTGTCTCACCATGTTACTTAAGCTGGTCTTAAACTCCTGGCCTCAAGTGATCCTCCTGCCTTGGCCTCCGAAAGCACTGGGATTACAGATGTGAGCCACCATGCCCAGCATGTCAACTTCTTAAAATGCTCCTTTCTCCCCAATTGTCTCTAACTATATGTTCTGGTCAACATGACTACTCTATCTTCAAAAGACTCCATATGAAACTTTGTTGTTTTTCTTTCGCTATATATTCCTAACAGCTAGAACAGTGCCTGATACATAGTAGGTACTGAATTAGCACTCATCACAAAAAATAAAGAAAATACTATGCACATGCAAATGACTCCGCATTTGTACTTCTATCCCAGTCCTCTCTGTGATTTCCAGGCCTGTATATTCCACTGTCTACTCGGTTGTCTCCAACTGATTACTTCATAAACAACTCAAATGCAAAGTTTTCAAAACTGGTTAATCCATCTCATGAAACCTGAGTTTTTTTTCATGTTTCTCTTCACACAGTCTTGGAATGACTTTAATTTCCCCCTTCCTCATCTCCCTATAATAACAAAATACTGTTAATTCTATCTCTAAAATGCATCATGACTCTACTTTGCCCCATCTCTACCAATGGCACTCTTGTTCAAAATACCACCGTTTCTTGCAACATCTTTCAACAGGTCTTTCCACTTTCATTTTTCGCACACCCCTCCTTACCTGTTTTTGAAACAGTAGCCTAAGTAATTCTGAGTACTTAACAGCAATAGTGAAAGCTTATTGAGTTCTACCACATGCCCATACTCTGTTGGTGCTTGACGATGACCAAACCAAACATGAATTTTGATCTTCTCAGAGATTAAAATGGAAATCTGTTCATGTACCTACCCTATATAAAAGTTATACTTTTTACAAAAAAACTGTATAAAAGCTAAAATGTTACTCCTCAGAGATGCTTCCCATGAAACACCTAGTTAAAAACTGAGTCGCGTCTAACACACTCTTCACAGCATTTACATTTGGTTTTATCACAGTTGGTAATTAAAGATTTATCTGTAACTGCCTAAGAGTGGCCTCTGCCATCATCTGCTTACAATCTTGTAAGCTCTGTGTGCTCAGAAGCCATGGTTTTTAAAAATTTTTGTTTGTTTTCGAGACAGCGTCTTGCTCTGTCTCCAACTGAAGTGCAGTGGTACCATCACAGCTCAGTGTAACCTCCAACTCCTGGGCTCAAGTGATTCTTCTGCCTCCGCCTACCAAGTAGCTGGGACTACAGGTGTACAGGCCTGCACCACCACACCTGGCTAATTGTTGTTGTTGTTGTTGTTGTTGTTGTTAGCCTTGTTTCTTGTAGAGATGGCGGGTTGGGGGGATGGTCTCAATATTTTGCCCAGGCTGGTCTCAAGCTCCTGCCCTCAAGCAATCCTCCTGCCTCAGCCTCTCAAAGTGCTGGGATTACAGGGGAAGTTTGTATTTTTAACTGCTGTATCTTCAAGGGCTGAGCCAATTACCAAGTACACAGTGGAATCATAATAAATAGTTACAATTGTAGCCAAAAATGAGTGGGACACTCTCCGCCACCCCAAAAAGTTACCCAACAGGCTTTTAACTCTGGTCCGCTGAAAAGCTTAAAAAAGAATGTTCCAACAAGTTACTACAAAATGTATAATATGCCCAGTAACTGAGAAAAGGGAAGCATGTTTTAACCATGGCTTTCATTGAAATTGTTCAGTTTTCTGTTCAATAGTAAAAAAGAATCATATTTTCCTGTAAGGAACTTACTTGCATTTGATCATTATATGTCATCAATTTTTCATTTGCAAAGCACACCTTTTAAAACATCTATTCTTTAGGATAAACTGTCAATTTATTAATGGGAGTGTTTAGATTTTATTATCAAAGGGAAATGCTGCTACATAAAGCGGTGGGAAGACACACATATTTCATCCAATTACTCAGTTATTCTTAGCCAAAACTACTTTGCATATGTAATACAGGATTTTGACATAGATTTTTAAAGCCCAAAGTATCATATTATCTTGTTTTAACAGCAACAATTATTGTTATTACTAACAACCACAAAAGGCCTGGCCTCTAAATCCAGGTTTTTTTAAATCAAAATACAAAGCCTGCAGTAGCCAATCATAATGGGAGACTAATTTGGGACCAAGCCTGAGGCAATTTGTTATAACTGAACTGATCAAATCAAGTTTAGGGTCCAAACAAAGAATATATCTCAATCTAGGTAAGAGGTCAACAACCTATGCAAGCCCCAAGCGCCAAGCTGGCCAATTTGCTGTTTTGCTGTAGAGCCCATGACCTAAGAATGGTTTCACATTTTTAAATTGTTGAAAAGCAATCAATACAAAATACTTTGTGACAGGTAAAAATTATATGAAATACAAATTTCACACAGCCATGCCCATTCATTTACATGTTGTCTGTGGCTACTTTTTGTACTGCAATGACAGAGTTAAGTAGTTGCAACAGACTTTCAAAGTTTTTTGACTACTTCTTAGTAATAAACATTGAGAGCATTATAGTCACATAGGTATGTAGCTAAAAAGTTTCACAAAACAATACTTATACCTATTATAATATGCTCTGCTGTGTTCTGCTCCATTCTGTTTCATTTAAATAATATTTTAAAGGTTATTTCTCATTCCGATCCACTAATGATTGCTACTTACAGTTTGAAAAACATTCATTTGGATTTGTTTTCTCAATCCTGGTTGCGTAATCATAAATAACAGAGGAAGTTCTTAAGGAATATGAAGCCCCACTCCAGATCAGTCTCTGGATACCTGAGTGTTAGTCTTAAAAACCAGCAAACAGCAATCAGCCTCTCAGGGTGACCTTATTGGGTAATCAAAGTTGAAAACTCATCCCCTTGCTACTCAAAGCCTGGGCCTCAGAGCAGCAGTCTCTATATCACCTGCGAGTTGGTTAGAAAGGCAGAATTTCAGGCCCCGGTGTAGACCTACAGAATTGGCCCGTGCTTCTTAGCAAGATCCCCAGGTGATTTACATGTACATACATTAAAGTGTGAGAAGCGCTGATCTGAAGCAGCTAACAGTTTGATTAAGCACTGCGGCGTGACGGATTCTTCTTTGTGGAGGAAAGGAAAATGGACGTATTTGCTTCTGGTTAGAATTGGATTCAGACCTGCAAGGGCAAGATGTGAAGTGGCTAAGGCTAAAAATCCAGAACCCAAAGCCATTTCATCTGTGTGTCATTTTCCACCTGTAGGAGGTGATTCAACTCTCAAAAAAGGGGATTCACGCAGAACTAGGTTTCAGGAACATAGCAGGAGTGACCTTGAAGCGTCAAGCCACCCGACATCTGAGCCGGGTCTAAGGGTATGTGAGTTCTTCCTCCCTCTCTCCTGCACCTCCAGGGGGATCCATTACTTGGTTTTCTCTAATCTCAACCTTTCCACCTGGGTCATAATCAGGCCGAGTTCTAGGAATCGGAGTCTAGGCTCTGCTACTGTCTATTTGATCAAAAACATCCATGTTTTAGAAACCAAAGCTCTCTGGGGCATTTCATCTTGGTAAGATCAAAGGCAGAGTTTCTGAGTTTTCGCTGGTTGCTGAGTCCAAGGCTTCCCAGGGACACAGTGAGTCACGGAGGAGCCACGGAGGGGTGAGGTCTCCAGCAACCTACACAAACTCCTTGGCAACTGGAACCTCGGACGGAAAGTTTTCCTCTGTTATTTCCTCAGGCCTCTTCTACAGTTTAAACTATCTGTGTTCTCACAGCATTTCCAAATGCTGGTTTAACCTCCACTGCCTTGAGCAATTCTGTTTGGCGTTGTTGTTAACTTTTTAAGTGCTGGTAAGAGACCACAGCATTTTGTTTAGATATTTGCTTTGGATTGTTTTATTTTTGGTTTTAGTTGAGGGAGAGGATGTGAGAGTAGAGGTACTGGATTCAGATGCAGACACTGACAGAAATGTAATCAAGTAACTTTAGATCAAGACAGGAGTATTAGGAGCAATCTCTGTTTTTTAGTTCACAACTTCCTTCCAAACAAATAAACAATAAGAAAACAACAAGAAAACCAGATCTAATTTTACCACATCTTAATCTGTCTAGAGAAATTTCCACAATTACTCTTTGATATTATTGCTCTTGCAGTCCCACTGGTAAGAGAGTGCCTTCCTAGGGCAGTGGTTCATAAAGTGTGATGCCCTGGCCAGGAGAAACCCTTCCACCTGGAAATGTGTTAGAATGTCCATTCTCAGGCTCCATCCAGATCTACTGAATCAGAAACTCTAGGGATGGAGTCCAGCTCTCCAGGTGATTCTGAGTCATGCTAAAATTTGAAGATCTCTGTTCTAGTAATATCAGCTATAATTTAAACTGGTTTTACGGATACGTTAACTTGATTTGGAAAACAACAGGTTACCACTCCTCAATATCTTTAGAAAAAAGTTGGGTTTATAAAAGCAGATTTTTAGCCTGAGCATAGGTAGATGCAGACCAACTTTTTATGGCCACCATAACACTTTTCTAATGAGAGCTTTGAAAATTATATAAACATGACCAAGCCGTATTAATCCTCACACTTACCTAGCGGGTTGGTCACCTGTTGTTGAAGATGATGTACTCTGATGGACATGAATCTGTCCGAAGGAAAAGAACATGTTGCTCTCATTTTGCAATTCAGTTATAACTTCCAGTCAATAAACTAGATAAATTAATGTATATCTGGAAGGAATAAAAATACCTTCAAACAATGGAAAGTTCACCTGTCAAGATTCATTTAGCAGAAAGAAATCTCTGTTCCTGCAACTAGTGCCTTAAAGGCTAAAGGATAAGTCAATATTCGCACAAATACAAAGACTCACGCAGTGCATAAGATATGTTTGCTCAATGAATCATAACATATGGCCTAACAGAGATTTCCAAATAAACTGAAGATCTAAAGTTGCTGCCCAGTTCTCTAGAATAGCTGTAGTCCCTGAAAGAGATTATGCCCAACCCCTATATAGGTGCTTAGTAGAAATATCTTGAGATCACATCAGTGTGTTTTAAGGGTCGCTTTAAAAAAAAAACAAAAACAAAATCCAAAACACCTAAATCCAAAAGAACTAGAGACCAATGATTTTCCATTTAAAGATTTTTTTTTTTCTTTAAATAAAGGGTAAGTTTTGAGTAATGTTTTGAACAAAAGAACCTATGTGGCTTAATGGAAAAGTAGGAAAAGAGAATTTCAGGTGGAGGTTTTTTTATTCTTAAAACTTACATATTATCCATTCATAGATCTATTTGTTTGTTTATTCATTCCTTCTCTCCATATTTCTTCACACACTGAGCTCTCCTTGCCTAAGGGATTGAAAATCATCATTAGTGATGAATATTCTGATGTATAATTATAGATTATCAAGGAAACAGAAAAGATTTGGCTATTCACAAAGTGTGTGATCTTGAACAAATTAAGTTTTCAGGAGTCTGTTCCTTTCATTTCTGCAGCAAAATTATACTTTTTTTTTTTTTAGTGATTCTTGTGAGGAGACATCCTGTACATTCTACCAATGTGATTCGCTCTCAGTGAAGTGGAACATAATGCAGAAACAGGTAACATTTATTTGGGTGTTTCATTTTGTTTTGTAAACAAGATTAATATGCCAACTTTCTTTATTCATTCTAGATTTTTTAAAATTCCAAATATCCAGCAAGAAGTTATTCCCTCACTCAACAGTCTCACTTTTTTTTTTTTTTGAGACAGAATCTTGCTCTGTCATCCAGGTTGGAGTGCAGTGGTGTGATCTCAGCTCACTGCAACCTCTACCTCTAGGGTTCAAGCAATTCTCCTGCCTCATCCTCCCAAGTAGCTGGGACTACAGGCATGCACCACCACACCAGGCTAATTTTTGTAGGCTTTTTTTTTTTTTTTTTTTTTTCAGTAGAGACAGGGTTTCACCTTGTTGGCCAGGCTGGTCTTGAACTCCTGACTGCAAGAGATCCACCCACCTCAGCCTCCCGAAGTGCTGGGATTACAGGCATGAGCCACTGTGCCTGGCAACAGTCTCACTTTCTTCAGTGTTTTTTTACCAGCCACATTACTCCTATTAATCAAACTAAATATGTCTTTGTTCTCTTTACAACCTGACAACTTCAAAGAACTTCACGATCCTACTGTCTCTTCCTTTGTAGCACCACCCTTGCCTTTTCTTTCCCCTTGCTTCATCCTCTTATGTCTGAATTATGCAATAATCTGTTACATAGTTTTCCTGCTTTCAGTATCTCCTTCTAGTCAATGTAGTCCAGACCATGTAGCAGATAGATAAGCTTTAGAACTTTACTGCATGGGTTTGACTGTTAGTGCTACCTCTTTATAGTAATATGAACTTGGCAAGTTATTTCAATAGAAATAGCTCCCATTTCTTTGTCTGGAAAATGGAGATAATTAAAGTGTCTATTTCACATATGGTTCTTTTGAAGATTCAATGATAGAGGAGATATAAAATAGTACCCATTAAGAGCAAGAATGATATAAAATGTTAGCTGTTATTATTTTACTCACTGATGAGTTAATCTTACTAAGGCATATTGTATCATGTCATTACCCACTCAAAACCCAGAATGACTTTCCAATGCCAACAAGTTAGAGCAGAATGTTCATAAATGGCTGATGACTTTATTGAAGAACAGGTATTCCAGAAATTCCTTAGTGCCCTTACCTTAAACAACCATGTACACTACAGCAGAAAGGGAAGGTAATATTCGCACCCAAATACAGGGGAAAAATAGATAAATCAAGAAGACCTTATAATTCAGAGTGGAGGATCACATGCTGGACATCCTCTCCATTTCTTGCAAATGTGGTGTCATCTTTGCCCCCAGTGGACCATTGCTTAAATCTCTGAATTTCTCAGTTCTAAACCCCCTGGTTCCTTCCCCCCATCACAACCTTGTATGTGGTTATTATTTTTTTTTTTGTACTTCTCCTACTTCCAAAGAATTTCAGAGATCTTACAAATATATGTATAGCAGGAGAAAAATAAATACAGAGCACCATGTTAAATATAATTAAATTAAAACTGGAGCAAAATGAGCTCTCTTAAAATCTGGAGTGTTCAAAATTTTTCCTGTGTGTGTTTGAATTAGACCCATAAAATGCATCCATCATCTGTCTATGAAATTAGGGACAACAAGGTCCTTCTTCCTCACCCATTCCAAGGTCGATACCCAACACCCTGTAACAGAAGGTCAAGTTAACAAGAGAAAAGCGTAACACATTTGTTTAAAGGATTAATAACAAATGAGTACACCCAAACCAAATTTACACACAAATTACAATTCAAACAAATACTTTATTCTGCTAATCTGAAGTTGGAAAGGAAAGGATAAAGACAAATTTTTACCTTCCACTTTCCCTTCACGGGCACTATAGGCAGAGATCCCGAAATACTGACCTTGGTAAAGACTTTTTTTTTTTTTTAACCTTTTTGTTGACTTTTTGTCAGTTGTCCCAGGATCTCAGCTGCAGGCTCCAGAGTGAGTCAAGTGCCTCAGCCACTCCATGTTGTGTGCCAGAAATGTACGGGTAGAAAGTGAGAAGGTGATATCTTTTAAGGTCATGGCTGACACTTCAATACAGAAGACAAATTAGCAAAAGAAAAGCATAATAAATGTATTTAATTAAAGTTTTATGTGATAGGGAGCCTTCAGAAATCAAGACCTAAAGGCACAGGGAAAACCGAGTACGTTTATGTTTAGGTTCAATGAAGAATGGACAGGCATGTAGAAATATAATTGGAAAAAAGGTTATGATCTAATGGTCATAAACTAGGGGAACTTAAGAAGTCCTGTTTGATTAGATTCTTTTTGGCCCCTCTGGCATTCTTTCCTCTGGGTATAGGGCAGGATACTTGTCACATGAGGGTCTTCAGGAGAAAAGGGAAAAGGGCAAAGAGTGACACGGGTTTTATGAATTGCTTTGGGACGAGGAGTTCTAGTTTCTGTGATCTGCTGAGAGGTGAAGTGGGAAAGGAGAAAGGAGGGTTGGAGACGGTCAGAGAGAACTTCTTGCTTCTGAAGCCCTTCCAGTCTCCTTCAGTTCCAACTACACAGCATACCGAAGTGCCATGTTTTGGGATATTGTGTTCTAAGCCCCAGCACTATCTATCTCTGTCTATGTTTCTACGTCTCTATCATAAATTAGGCAGGCAACTGACTCATGGGGCGGGGGATGGAGATTGTCAGTTTTGACATCTGATAACCAACAGTAAGGTGTTGATATATTCAGATACTCAATATTCTTCTAAAAAGTAAATCCATTGTTCTATGAAAACTTGGAGAATTTTGGGGAAAAACTGACACTTTTATTCCAAAATAAACTTCAAAGTTGTTCAAAATAAAACTAAGTGTCTTTGAATAAATGTTGAAATAGTGGGAAAAACTGTAGGTATTTTTAAATAATCTTCTGGAGGATTCACAAAAATATAGCTATGTGGAAAGCCTACATCTCAGTTTCATAGAAATAAAATACATGATGAGATTCAAAACAGATTAGCGGAGATTTAGAATGTAGGATTATTTTTCAAGAAACTTGAATAAATTTACTTCTCCATATAAAAAAGAAAGTGAACAATCTCCTTGCCATATTCCAATATAACAAAAAACATGAGGACTAGAGAAGAACTGTTTCAAGTATTGATGTATGTACAGGTTGGCCACACGCCCTGTTTTACCCTGGATAGTCCATGTTTGCATGTGTCATCCTGTTGTGATTGTTTTTAATGCCTTCTTTTGCTCTTCACAATGTCTTGGTTTAAATGACACATTAAATGTTCATCCTATGTATGTAAAGTTAGATGATGGATGCTTTATATGTTGACTAATTAAAATTGTCTGATTTGCAAAAGTAGAGCACCTGTTCATTTGGAAACAAACCAAACAACCTTCTAAATGAGTGTTGCTTCTAGGAGGTGTGAGGACTTCCCAACTTTTTTTTTTTTTTTTTTTTTTTACATATAATGATAAAAATTCTGCCTGGATTTAGAAATTTCAGTGTTTGGTAGGGATTACCATTTCATTCTTTCCATTTGATGAACCACCTCTAACAGACCTCTTGGAAGGATTTCTTGCAGGGGCACAGGGCAGCTGAGAACATGAGGCTAAACAAAACTCTATTAAAAGTAGGGATTAAGGGGAGGATATTAATCTCATGCAAGTTCTCTTGACAAATCCTAAAGAGACTAATGCAATCATAGGTCACAAACCAACTGTGAAGATTAGTTAAACCCTTAGGTTAATTACTCCGATTCACTTCCCCGATTTTCTATAAAGAGTATTTCCAAGTCCTTATAACTTTAAGCTCTTTCCCATTCATGAACTCTGTAGAAAAGCAGTAGAGACTTATGGGGTGTTCGAGGGAGAGGTCTTACAGGCAGCCAACAGAGTCCAAGACTTCAGTGGAATATTGCCAACTTGCAAATATTAAGAGGAAACTATCCATGACTCTTCAGGCAGATGTCTCCAGAGATAGCTTTAGTTTGTACCATCAGGTCATCTCTGTGATTTTTCCCCCATGAAACTGCATTAGAAAACTATCAAAATAGACAAGAAAGGTATGATTTTTTTAAAAAATCAAGGTCTTGAGCTTATTTAGGGCAACACTATCATCACTTTCATGTTAGATCTCCCATATACTTTAATGAATGACATAAGTGAGTATATGAGATGACACATGAAAACATTCTTTGTCAAGGAGTTATACAAATAGAAGGCATTATTATGGTTATCACTTCACCAGTCTGAATACTTCAGATTTCTTGGGGCGCTTGGCCACAGGATAGTACAATGTTTAGAGCTGAATTGCAGCTAGGCCATTTGGAGTCCCAAAGGTGAAGTTTACCAACTTCCTCTTCAAGTAAGTGGGCGGGCAGTGGGGCAAGTGTTGTTGCAAACCTATTTCTTCCTCCTTCCCGAACTTGTTTTGACAGTCAGGTGAGCCAGCCAACTTATGAAGACAGTAGTTTGGGTCAGGAATAAATCTTTGTTCTGGATTTTTTCCCCCCTCTTTGAGCAGCAGCTTCAAGTTGACTCAGGTTTTACTTGTCTTTTCTTGTGTTCAACATTTATGCTTCTAAGAATGAATTTCTTATTCCTGAAACTCAGAGAGGCAAATGAAAGGGAAAGAACAATCGAGAAAAAAAAAAAAATAGAAAAAAAAATGATGGTAGAACAGAAAGAAAGCTAGAAAAGAAGTCAGAGGAAAAGATTGAAGTGGAAGTGACTTTTGGGCAATGGTCCTATTTTTTTCTTGGTTTCAGTTTCCTCTTCTGTAACACAGAGATGATCATTATAAATAGCTTTTAGGAAAGTTAGTGGAGTCAGGTGTGGTGGCTCACGCTAATAATCCCAGCAACTTGGGAGGCCGAGGCAGGCAGATGATCACTTGAGACCAGGAGTTTGAGACCAGCCTGGCAAACATGGTGAAACTTTGTCTCTACTAAAATACAAAAAAATTAGCTGGGTGTTTTGGCACCTGCCTGTAATCCTAACTTCTCAGGAGGCTAAGGCAGGAGAATCCCTTGAATTCTGGAGGCGGAGGTTTCTCCAAGAAAATGACATGATTCAACAAATAATTCAGTACTTTTTGCAATGGAAGTAATTCGAAAATAGCCAGAGATGCCTCTTAGGTTACGACTAATCTCACTGAATAGTCATGCCCTGAGTCCCAAGTGTTGTTTAATGCCAAGCCTGAACAACTGTTACCTGGATTGTGGACTCAGCTGGTTTGATGTTGGATAGGTGAGAGGCAATAACTAGAAAAGATAGATCATAAAAGGCCTTCAGAAATCTTCAATTATAGGTGTGGTGTTTTCAAGTTACCCTGTTTTTCACTAAACTCAGCTCCACCCAGGAGCTGACTGAACTCTGACTGTCAGTAGCCAGTCAAAGAGAAACGACTTTGTAAAGCTTGACAAATAGAGAAATAAGAAAGGAGGAAGCTGGAGGAGGAAGCTGATGCTTCCATTTTTACCTGGGGTGCAATGTTTATATGAAACGGGCAACCATCTAGTCTTAAGCTCAGCAAGCAAACTCCAAGAAAGTTTGTATCTCAGGTCCTCCCTTTCGGTGAATCTCTGAGGAGGCCTCTTTGATCTCTTGAACTCCTGTTCCAACCCAAGCTGAGAGAAATTCTATCTCCCATTTAGTTACAATCTTAGTTCTGAGATACAAGTGGCATCCAGGGCATCCTCTGTCAATCTAGGAAAATAATGAGCAATAGGAAATATAATTTTCATATACCCAAACATTTAAACATGCACCTTGTGCCAAAGGATCAAGAAACACACATTTCCCCCGCCCCCCCGGACTGTCACCTGGACCTCCTTGGTCTTGCATAGGGTAACTGTTGTAATGTCAGAAGACTGTTATGGAAGAGAACGAGTCATAGAAAAGACATCCAAAATTATCTAGTTCAGTGGAGCTTGTCCCTTGCCGTATATTAGAACCATCTGGAGAATTGTACAAAATACCAATTCCAAGCCCTACTCTCCAAAATATTCTGATTTAATCTTCTGGGCTGGGGTCTGGCAAAATTATTTTTTAAATTTCTCCAGGGTGATTCTAAAGTACAGTAAGAGCAGAGACACAAAGATTTATTTGTGTCCCTTTACTATATAACAGTGTCTGACATATAATAAGGCCCCCTAAATAATGGTTATAACAGGAAAGGATAAACGTGTTAATTAATTGATAAACATGTAAGTCAAACCTTTTTCTAGAAAGCTGGAAACAAAAGCAAATATTCTGAGATATGAGCTTGATTTGCTCCTATATTTCACTTGGGTGGATTTTCTCAGTATTGTATACCGTGATCAGTCAGAGTAAAAATAAAAATTGAGTACTGGCTCAAATGTAGACTCTGAAGATGCCATCAAAATGGTGTGGTACTTCTAAAATTGCATGCACAAATATTTTTATATTCCTCCCTTTAAGAGGTGGAGTCTAATTTCCTGCCCCTTGAGTGAGGGCTGGATTTAATGACTGGCTTCTAATCAATAGAATAAAGTGGAAGTTGTGGTGTGTAACTTTGGAGACTAAGTCACAAAAAGCCACCCTGATTATTGCCCGCTCTCTCTCTCTCTCTCTCTCTCTCTCTCTGATCATTGACTCTGGGGAAAACAGCTGACATACTGTGACGATGCTCAGGTAGCCCTGTGGAGAATCCCACATTGGTATGAACTTAGACCTTCTGCCAACAGCAATCTGAGTGAGCCAGCTTGGAAGTGGATCTTGTAGGCATGGTCAAGCCATCGGATGATTTCTCATGAGGTTGCAACCTTGACTGACAGTTTGATACAGCTAAGCTGTTCCCGGATTCCTGACCCTCAGAAATTATGTGAATAATAAATGTTTGTTGTTTGAGGCTGCTAAATCTTGGTGGAATTTGTTACGCAGCAGTAGGTAACTAATACAGGAATGCATGATCCCTGGCCTCTACAAATTTACAATGTAGTTGGAAAAGTAGGTTGTAGGCACAAAAAACATAACTAACTACAAAAGAATTTACACATTCTGTCAGATGAACAGGACTGTTGTGGAGTAGAACTCCAGGGGGTGACATCCACATGATGGTCTTCATGAACTGCATGGCCTGAAGCACTGTGGACTTGACAACAAGTAATAATTTAAAGGAAGAAATCAAAGTTATAAAAGTTTGAATTGATAAGGTTTGGATAGACACAGTGAGAAGACGATACAAGTCTCAAGATATGTCTTTGGGAATCTCTCATAGTTATGATATGTCTGTTGAAGCCAATGATGTAGTTCCATCACATCATTTTTTATATATATATATATATATATATATAAAAAGATATATAAAGATATATATATATAAAGATCCATTAATCTGGATCTATAATTAACTCACTGAGATTGCATTCAGCATCCTATGAAAACAGATCAATAAAAAATTGCCATTAAAGTAGCAGATTATTCATTGTGCAAGTTAAGTTTTCTTGGCTTTAATGTTAACATTGTTCTTGGCATTTGTTTGCTTGCTTTTGAGATGCAGTTTCACTCTGTTACCCAGGCTGGAGTGCAGTGGCACAGTCTTGGCTCACTGCCCCCAACCTCTGCCTCCCAGGTTCAATTGATCCCTGTGCCTCAGCCTCCTGAGTAGCTGGGATTACAGGTGTGCGCCACCATGCCTGGTTGATTTTTGTATCATTAGTAAAGACGAGGCTTTACCATGTTGGCCAGGCTAGTCTTAAACTCCTGACCTCAAGTGATCCTCCCACTTCAGGCACCCAAAGTGCTGGGATTACAGGTGTGAGCCATCGTGCTCGGTCTGTTCTTGGCATTTTTTTTTATTGCTGTATGTTGTGTTTTTTTGAACTGTACCAGCAGTGGGACTCTGATCACCATTTGTACAAAATGACTTAGCACTGTCAAAGGTGATTAGAGACTGAAATTTGGATTTAAACTGGAACAATCAGATTCATTCGCAGGAATTTAGAATTGTGATTTAGACCAGGTACGGTGGCTGACACCTGTAATCCCAGCACTTTCAGAGGCCAAGGTGGGCAGATGGCTTGAGTCCAGGAGTTAGAGAACAGACTGGGCAACATGGCAAAACTCCACCTCTACACACACACACACACACACACACACACACACACAAAAGTTACCTGGGCATACTGGTACACACCTGTAGTCCCAGCTACTCAGGAGGCTGAGGTGGGAGTATCATATGAATCCAGGTGGTCGAGGCTGCAGTGAGCTGAGATTATACCACTACACTTCAGCCTGGATGACAGAGAGAGACCCTGTCTCAAAGAAAAGGAAAAAGAATTGGGACTTAGTTGTCCTTCCTTCCTTCTAGAAAGGGTCGCACTCTTTCACCCAGGTTGGAGTGCAGTGATGCAATCTCGGCTCATTGCAACCTCCCCCTCCTGGATTCAAGCAACCTCATGCCTCAGCCTCCCGAGTAGCTGGGATTACAGGAGAGTTGCACCACGCCTGGCTAATTTTTGTATTTTTAGTAGAGAGAAGGTTTCGCTATGTTGCCTAAACTGGTCTTGAACTCCTGGACTCAAGTGATCTGCCCACCTGGCCCTCTCAAAGTACTGGGATTGCAGGCGTGATCCACAATGCCTAGCCTGGGGTACTTTCTTAAATGGAGGATACATTGGTATATGTTGCCAGTCATTTTCTTCCATATTAACTGGGAAGCATAGACATCTATTTGAGAGACACAAAGGGGAGAAACAGAGAGGGGAGAGAGTTCTATAGCTTCCATGAAATATTCCTGTAACTTTATTTGTTAATTGTCCTTTATCACAGCAGCTGGTTACAAGTAGATCTTTCTGCAACCAAAAGAACCCAATTACAGTAGCATTCATGAATTTACAGTTTAGACTACTAATATTAAAATCCACTTGAACTTTGTTAATTGCATATTATAATAGGGTCCCAATGGCAAAGCATCTATTATTTTGTACTTTAAGTGATTTTCTTTTTCCTAACTTCCCAAAGAAATGGCACAAGTAAAAGAATTTATAAACAACATCTGTCTAGCTCATGTTATTGGTTATTTGTGTGAAAATTTGTCTTATTACTCACACAAGATTTTTTTTTTACCTTCTGGAAAAGAATAATCCACAATTTCCTGTAAGTAAAAAAGCCAAGGACATTTTTAAAATTCTGATCTAAGTTATTTCTTCACTTTTAATTATTACAACTACTATTACCCTATCCAGCCAGAAAAAAAGTCTGACCTGATATAAATAAAGCTTTAGAACAATATTGATTTAAAAAGTTTCAATAGTAATGGTAAGGTAATTTAAATAAAAGGACTGTCATACTCCCATATGAAATACAGATAAAAGAGTTAATAAGATAAACCAAAAAATGAGTTTGAAAAACTGTAAGATTAATTGAATGGATACAAGCAAAGACTAAGACATACAGCAATATTTCCCTCTATTTTCTTCCCCAGCAGTGTTTCAGATGATTCTGAATTCCAGAGGAAGTGGTAAGATCTTTTCATGGTTGGTTTTTCCTTTTTTTTTCTGCGGAAGGATCATATCTGGCTTAGTGACGTCTATTGTAAGAGATTGTTTTTCAGAATATTTTAACTCATCTTTTGGGTCACTGATCTCAGGTCCGAAGATTGCAAAATGTTTCCAAATGCAGCTTGTTCTTTTGAGCACTCCTCTTTCATAATTCTAGTTATGAAACTAGTAACTCGGGCTATCTGTCCTGGTGCAGAGGATTTATCTTTTCATCTCAGGAAATTTTGAAGAATTGTAAATGTGTATCAGAGTATCCAAAATTATTGTATTAGTCTTTTATGAAAAATTTAAGTTATTATTTCAGCTTCTATCTCTTCTGGAATTTTCTTTATTGTGTTTGTATTATTTCTTGCACTTGGTGTCAATTTTTTTTTTTTTTTTTTTGAGAAGGGGTCGTACTCCGTCAACCAGGTTGGAGTGCGGGGATATGACCTCAGTTCACAGCAACCTCTGCCTCCCAGGCTCAAGCTATCCTCCCACCTCAGTCTCTCGAATAGTTGGGACAGGTGTGGGCCTCCATGCCGTTAATTTTTGTATTTTTAGTAGAGATGGGATTTCACCATGTTGCCCAGGCTGGTCTTGAACTCCTGAGCTCAGACACTCCACCCATCTGGGCCTCCCAAAGTGCTAAGATTACAGGCATGAGCCACCGAGCCCTGCCTTGCACTTGGTATGAATGCTTTTGTTATGGTAGCCAGTGGTGATTCTATCAGCTTATTTCACCCTTAGTTTTTATTCCTTGCAAAAATTGAAGAAATTAACACAATCTAAGGCAAGTATTTAACTTTAGAAACATTTGATTTTTTTTTTTTGAAACTCAAGATAGAGTGGTGAGTCAGCAGGGAGTAATACACTTGGTTTGTGGGAAGCATAGCTTTGGGTGGGCTGAAATGATAATGCCAGAGCCAGGTGTGGTGGCTCACACGTGTAATCTCAGCATTTTGAGAAGCTGCAGTAGGAGGATCACTTGAGCTCAGGAGTTTGAGATTGGTCTGCAACTTAGTGAGACCTTGTCTGTATAAGAAAATTTTAAAAAGTTAGCCGGGCGTGTGGTGCACACCTGTAGTCGCAGCTACTTGGGAGGCTGAGGCAGGAGGATTACTTGTGCCTGAGAGGTCAAGGCTGCAGTGAGCCATGATTGTGCCACTGCACTCCAGCCTGGCCAATGCAGATAATGCCAGATATATAAGGCAGAGAAGGAAGCAGGATGGCTGGAGTGGTAAGGGAAGTGCATGCATAAAGATACACACTGGATTACGGTGGTCCACCTGAGATGATACGATTGTGTAAATAATTGAGAGAGGCTCTGTATGTGGCCTAGGTAGTTGGTATTTACCTACATCTGCTCTTTCCTGACACACATGTCCTAGCCTGTCCATCATCTAGACAGTACCACATGACTGAGTGCTGGCCAATGCACTTCTATGGATGATGACCACATATTCCATGAAAGCTTCCATTCTTTCGTTCTTTCTCCCATCCACCTTGATAGAAATGAAGGATTCTGAGGGCCTAAAGGACAGTGACACTACAGAATGAAAGGAGAAGGGATTCTGAGTCATTGCTTTGAAACGAGGGACACTGGACTTTGCATAAGCAAGAAATAACTTGATATTATGATAAATCACTGAAAACTGAGCTTTCTTTATTATGGTAGCTAGTATCAGTTCTCTTGATTAATACAATATCTCTTTGGTTCTGCTATTGTCTTTGACATTGTCACAGAAAGAGAATAAAAAAGGAATATAGAAGCAGAAAAATATTACTCGGGGAGAGGGTATTAGTGGATGGGGGAGGGAGCAGCAGAAAACAGATGGCATTGGGCATGGAGGACCTCATGAAATAGGAAACATTGTGTGGGTGAACTGACCTAATTTTAGAACCGAGCAGCATGCCTCTAAATGTACCTTGATTTGTGTGAAAGTAGAGTGACATATTTTTGACAACTACAATTAAAAGGATATACCACCTTCTAGTTTATGCAAGTGTAAATGAGGCACAATAAATTAAGTTTATTAAAAATATGAAATAGGAAAAAATCAGATATCAAATATCAAGTTCCTATGTATATACCAAGACTTTTTAAAAATGCTAAAGTACACGATACGTATTTTAGAATGCCATGTGGAAGAATAGGAGAGGCCTTAGACCCTGAGCTTGCTGAGCTGGGGAGTGCTGTGAGGCTGTGCACTGTATGTGGAGAATGTTTGGATTGTGTGTGATTAACTAGGAAGCATGCAGGGCCTGGGAGCCCAGAGAAAGTGGCAGGAGAGGACTGGTTTTTCTCTTTGCTTTTAGTATTTAAATAAAGTGACTTAGAAGTCAGTCTTCATTCAATGAAAACAACATTTTGTTATTAGCTTTGGAACAGTTATTTGAAATTACAGAACATGTGAATGGTAAGGCTCGAGTTTCCTTTGAAATTTAGCAGAGTTTTTTTTTTTTTTTTTTTTTTTTTTTTCCTGAAACATGGAACAAATACGAAAGTCTGAAATAATACCCCAAATGCTCATTTTTCCGTAAATGATTCCTTTGTGACCATCAAGTCTATGTCATTATCTTTTAAATATGCTAACATTGTGGCACCCATTGATTAGAATAAAAGCACTCCTGTATTCCTTCCACAAACTGTCAGTGACAGACAATTCCTTTGGCTTGGGACTTCTTCTTTCTTACTCCCCATGCCCAGATTAGAGATTTGCTTGGACTGAGAAATTAAGTCTATTAGTTTACGAACAGAAGTCCCACAGGGTTTGGCACCCACAGCTCCAGGGGTTCTGAGGTTCATAGTACACTAATCGTTGTGGTCACCTACTGTCATCTATGAAGCAGATTTCACAGGGGTGTCATTTCTATCAGGAACAGGAAGCCTGTGGCCTTTAGACTCTAAAAATCTTATCTGTTATAATCGCTACACTGGAGATTGACTGAACAAAAAGAATAGATGCCTTAAACACCACTTGTGCTAAACCCAGGACTTAAATAATTTCCAGCAAACTCTATGTATATTTTTTCAGAATTCAAATTTAATATACATTCTATGTAGAAAACTTGAAAAATACAGAAAAGCCAAAGAAAAAATGGAAATCTCTGTACTTACACTATTAACAACATGTTATATACATGTATGTGTATAATTGTATGTGAAGATTTGTGTATACTTTTACATTATAAATATAACATGTAAAGGTATATGTTATATATTTCTATAAATGTATAATTTTTATATTCATATTGTATATTTATATGTAAATATATGTACATATTTAGAATTTTATACATATTTTTATTAGTGATAAACTTTGGGTTATATTATAAAAGCTTTCTCACTTTAATTGCTAATATTCTTAAGAACTTCTAAAGATATTCTTTCAAGTGACTACGTAAGAGCTTTCTTCTGTCATTTATTTCATTCTCCAAAAAATTTGTATGATGGAAGACCATGTATCCTGTATAATCTTATTTTACCACTATTACATTTTTCTTTAAAACACATGGTATTCTCTTTGAAATGAAGCTTTAGCATTATTAGAGAGAACTGTGAACTATAGCTCATCAACATCTGCAAAACGAGGCTTATTAAATCAAGTATCATGTGTACTTCTTCACATACTATAAGTGTGTTGTACTGCCATTGGGGGTGACTGCAGAAGCCGTATTTTAAAAAGTCTCCCTGATTTAGCCATGACTTTAATAGTTTTGGCCATTGTCTATGACGCCTTTAGAGTCCATGAAGGGTCACTTACTGCTAGAGGTGATTCAGTAGTCTCTCCATTTTTCCCAAAATGATAAATGATAAGCCATTTTAATGGTTTTCCGTTTCATTGGAAACCTTGGCACTCTCAAAATCTATTATAAGGAATGTTCACCTAAGTCACTTGTAAGTATGTGATGGCATGCTGAGCTTAATTTTTACTTTGCCTTGAAGCAGGCAGAGTGTAAGCAATTCCTCTCTGTTTCATGTTCACAGTTTAGACCTAAAACAGAAAGCAACTATTTTTTATTCCAAAAGTCATTCAGGGCCTTGGGTTCTATACATTTTACCACATGACACCTGGACCCAAGTGGAAATGTGTTATACTTCCAGCTGGTCTTTGTCTGTTCTGAAGGTCTAAATATTCAGCAACCATGCTTAGGAGAAGGGGTGGATGCTAAGGGAAGTACAAATCACTGAAGTTAAAAGGCTTGCCATCTTTTAGGAAGTTGTAAAATTGTGGTCACAGTTTTATTTATCACAATCTAAATCCTGTGAAGAATGGTTGTTCTCCAAAGAGAAGAACCTTGGAGTTCTTCTCTATTTGGAAATGGTCAAATAGTTTCCCTTTCTTTTTCTTTCTTTCTTTTCTTTCTTCTTTCTCTTTTTCTTTCTTCTTTCTTCTTTCTCTTTCTTTCTCTTTCCTTCTTCTCCTTCCTTCCTTCCTTCTCTCTTTCTCTCTCTTTCTTTCCCTCCCTCCCTCCCTCCCTCCCTTTCCTTCCTTCCTTCCTTCCTTCCTTCCTTCCTTCCTTCCTTCCTTCCTTCCTTCCTTCCTTCCTTCCTTCCTTCCTTCCTTCCTTCCTTCCTTCCTTCCTTCCTTCCTTCTTTTTTTCCATAGAGTCAGGGTCTCACTCTGTCACCCAGGTTAGAGTGCAGTGGTGCAATTATAGCTCACTGCAACCTTGAACTCTTGGACTCAAGCAATTCTCCTGTCTCAGCCTTTCAAGTAGCTAGGGCTACAGGTGCATGCCACCACGTCCAGCTTAGTCAAAGAGTTTAAATTCTGCAAAATAAGCGAATCTTGCAATTCCAACTGGACAACTTTGTATTCTAGATAGTATTGGGCAAAATACAAAATCCACTAAACTTTACCTGTAGACTTCTATAGGTTTGATGAGATAGAACAATATAATCACAAGTACAGTGCCCAGAAAACAAGAAAATATATAATACTATGCAGTTTGTTAGTAGAAAATGTAACAAAATATAATAATAATAATAATAGCAATGAAGCAGTATCTGAGTTTGCTTACATAGAATCATGGTATGCTAAATTTAATAGTTAAAAAAAATTGGGTGTTTGCAAGGGAAGCTTTCCAGTGCAACCATTTAGTGGATAATTCTGTCTCTCGGTAAAATCTCTTTTCGGGAAACCAGGCAGACATTAATCTAGAATTGTACTACAATTTTCCAATCTCCTAGTAACTCTTGTGTTTGAAGTTTGTTAAGTATTTTATAATGCTTGTGTCCTTGACTCCTTGACTTCAATATTTGCCTTGCCAAAGAATTCCAATTTACCTTTTGTTTTTAAGGCATGCTCAATTCCTACTTCCTTTCTAATAACGACATGAACCTGTAACGCTTTAAAAAATAATTTCTCAACCTGAGTAGTATTTATTCCTCTTATTATTTGCTCTTAATATTAGACCTATTATAAAAATCCATAATATGGTCTATATATTTTTCTTTAGTTGTGTAGTACAGAATTGGTCATATTTACTTGTATAAATTTCTTTGTTTCATATCCAGGAAAGTAATTTCCTTTATACAATTTTCTATTATACTATCAGCAGGCATAGTCCACTAGTCTGAATTTCAAAGGAAACTGAGCATTCATCTAAATAAAATGAATTATGATTAAACCTATCATGGATAATTATTTGGACTTGTTAACCCCTAAGAACTACTTCAGACTACTTACAGTTTTAAGGTGCTTTTATGAGAGAGACAAAGAGTGTGCATGTGTGCAAAAGAGAAATCACACAGTCTTCCTGTGCTGTGTGGAGAGCAAAATGGTTCATTCCATCCTGCTTCTACCTCTGTCTCACATCAAAATAATTCATCTATGTACAGAAAAAAAATTTTCCCTGCCTTTGCCACAATACAAATTGTTTTGAGAACACCTACATTGAGTGTTTTTCTATCTCACCTAGGATGAAACGTATGTACTTTGTTGGTGAAACTCCTACAAAGCAGAAAATGCCAACTGCTCATCATCTCTCTTAAGGCAGAAACAGGGCTGGTATTGATTGATAGAGAGGATAGAAAGGATATAGGAGGGAGCTGTGTGAGGAAAAATTAATCTGGTATTTCTGGCTCAAAAGTGAAGGGATGTGTATTAAAAACTACTTCTGTGTGGCCGTGAGCAATGGCTCACACCTGTAATGCCAGTACTTTGGGAGGTCAAGGCAGGAGGATCATTTGAGGTCAGGAGTTTGAGACCAGCCTAGCCAACATGGCAAAACCTCACCTCTACTAAAAATACAAAAATTACCTGGGTGTGGTGGCGAGGGCCTGTAATCCCAGTTACTCGGGAGGCTGAGGCAGGAGAATCACTTGAACCCGGGAGGCAGAGGTTTCAGTGAGCTGAGATCATACCAATGCACTCCAGCCTGGGCGACAGAGCAAGACTCTGCCTAAAAAAAAAAAAAAAAAAAGAAATCCTCTGCGAGTAGAGGTAGTGGTGGGAGGTAGTGGTGAGAATAATATGCCAATTATTCTGATTCTTTACTAATGTTCTAATCAGAATCAGGAATCACAATGGGACTGCTTCCACTTCCTAATATCCCAAGCACCTGATGCACAAATGCACGTGCTGCCACTGGGGCGGGGCTGGAGCAGGAAGGAAGGGGATTGTCATGCTGCAATCTCAGCCTGTTCTCTGGGGACAGAGACCCATACCCTCCCTGAATATTTTAGTGTGACCGAATACTCAAACAGCGCCTCTACTCCAGCAGCTTATCCAATCTCACTTTCAACATCTCTGGGTTAAAAAATAACTAAAACATTTCAGAATTGCTATCAGGCTTAAACTCTGGGTAATAAGCGAGAAACGGAAAGAGAGATTCTTTCTCATTGTTTCACTTGATCCTCTGTCCTGCCTCAGTTAGGCTGTGCCTTGGCGCTTGAATTTTCATATCATCTCCATCCAGCTGCTTAATCATCACTGGCAGTGACTTAGGCCCTGTGGAGAACTGGCTAAACATCATCCATCTTAGTATTTTTGAATTTATTCTTTTCCCTCTAATGAGCTGATGGATGCACTTCATCTTATTATTTATTTCTTAAAAATTCTTAATTTCCAATTCCAAAGCATTTATTTATTATTTATTTTAAAATTATTTCTTGATTTCATCTTAATATAAATCAATCTTTTATTAGTATTTTGATTTATAATGGTAAATAAAATTTAAAGGTAGCCATTATTTTGAACTGAGCTTCTGCACAAGGCCCCAGCAGAACAAACCAAAATGGAGTCACTTGTGTTAAGTGCCACATAATCAAACTGAAATGAAAAAGAACAGGAAAATCTCTAAATAGGCCAGTTTTTCCAAAAAACAAGAGATTCACAGCAACCAATCCTAAAGGGTCCAGTTGACCTGAGCCGGCATGATAACAAAGTCCTTTCTGCTTTAACCCTTATGAGGAAAGTACTCTGAAGTAACCTGAGGTTAAACAATTTGCTTTTTTGTGTTATGCCATTTCCTTGCTCCTGCTCAAGTTTCCTTACAAAAATCAGTTGTCCTGCCATACCCAATGGGGCTCCCTCTGTTTTGCAGATGAGATGCTGTCCAATTCATGAATCACTAATAAAAACCAATTACTCATTAAACTGAATTTGTTGACATTTTTCTTTTTTAACAATAATCAGACATGCCCACATAGTGTGAAAAATATACTTTATTTAAAAATAATTTCAATATAAATTTTCAAAAACTCTCTCCTCTATAAAATATGAAGTATGAGGAAGAGGGAAGGATGAATAAGAAGACAAAGAGCAAAGATTCCAAACTTTACCATGTGACCAGTCTTCCAAGAGAAATTTTGTAGGGTTAAGAAAATGCTTTTTCTCTCTTTCAAAATTGCCTATACTGTTCTAGTTTATAGAGGTTTTGAATAACTGGACCAAAGATAAAATAAAATCTGTTTATCTTTTTGTTCATCCTTTGAATTTGTCAGAATCCTTTGAATTCTGTTGTATTTGCTCTAGTAATCTACATTGGCAAATTGCAATTTTGTGTATTTTATCAAAACTCTGTTGTGCTGACTTTAAAGTTTATTCTTTAAAAAATTATTTTCTTTTTCAAACTTTTTTATCTTTTGCCAGGAAAAGGGGTCTACTTTCCACAGGTTAGTCTTTATCTTGGTGACTGACTAGAAGCAATAACTTTTGACTCAGAATACTTTGGTTTGTCTTGAGAAATCATGATGTGGTTGGATATGGAAAGGTCTTGATTCTTATCAATATGTAGTTCCTAAAATTGTGGAATAGAGTCATTGCTCAGTTGTGAAGATGACAGTGTGTTCTTCTGAACCTTGGACACAAACAGTTAAACTGATTACATTGCTTTATCTTCAGAGTACAGTGAGTCTTATTAACTTGGTTTACTACAATGAGAAATTACATGTTATCTAGAGTTGGGTATTATGGAGCGGACTTATTTCAAACATACTTAGTACAGGCATAATGAATCAACCATGAAATGACAAATACACACTTCTTTGACTTCCTACTGTGGAACCAGATAAGTAGAAGCGATTACAACCATTTGGTTATGAAATACTCATGCATATGTAATTTTCCACACAAAGCCCTTATGACTAACAGGTCTTGAAACAAGAATGAGATGCGAAAAGTAAATATCATCTTTTGTTGTTCATTTATTCCTTTTGTCCTCTCCTAACCCCAGTAATCCTTAAAAATCTATTCTAGTTTGAAACCTGTTGTATAGACTACTGCCAAAATGAAAATAACAAGTTTTTCACAGATCTTTAGTGGTTTTCAAGACTCCTTGGATGATTGTGAAGCAGAGTGAATTACAGATGCAGTTCAGTAAACTGTAGCCTTGAAAATGAAAGCTGTTTGGTAACACGAAGATGATACGGCATCTTATTTGTTCAATAATTGCTATCCATTTGGATTTTTAAAGGCATAACTTCTGTAACCAAATCAATTTTTTAAAATCAAGAAAAAAGGTGCTTTAATTTAGCTACTAGGGTAAAGGTGACTTTTTTTTCAGCTCAACAAATTTATTGGGCATCATTTTGTTTCAGGCACTGTGTTAATTGCCTAGGATAACAAAACAAATGAGACAGAGACAAGTAAAAGTGGGAACACTCTTAAGGAGCTTATAGTCTAACACAGGTTGTTTAATTAGGGTTTTGCGGATGTCATTAGGGATTCTGTGAGAAGTTACTTTTAGGGGTTCCAGAAGAGATAGGGAAATTTTTCAAAAAATTTTTTTGAACTTCTTTTTCCATGCAGTGCCAGGACTTACAGTGAAAAATAGTGATCAAACTGCCCTGTAAGCAATTTTTTTTTTTTTTTTTTTTTTTTTTGAGACAGAGTCTTGCTCTGTCACCCAGGCTGGAGTGCAGTGGTGCGATCTTAGCTCACTGCAAGCTCCGCCTCCTGGGTTCACGCCATTCTCCTGCCTCAGCCTCCCGAGTAGCTAGGGCTACAGGTGCCTGCCACCACGCCCGGCTAATTTTTTTTGTATTTTTTAGTAGAGATGGGATTTCACCCTGTTAGCCAGGATGGTCTCGATCTCCTGACCTTGTGATCTGCCTGCCTTGGCCTCCCAAGGTGCTGGGATTACAGGTGTGAGCCACCACGCCTGGCCCCTGTAAGCAATTTTTAAAAAATTTATTTTATTGTGTTAAGAACACCTAACATGAGATTTACCCTCTTAACAAAATTTTAAGTCTACATTACATTATTGTTGACTATAAGTACAATGTTGTACTGTTCTATGCCAAATTTCCAGAGCTTATTCTAGAGCTTATTCAACTTGCTTAACTGAAACTTTATGCCCATTGATTTAAATCCCCATTTCCTCTCCCCCATCCCCTGGCAACCACTATTCCATTCTTTAATTCTGTGAAGTTGACTATTTTAGATACCTCATAAGTGGAATAATGTAGTATTTGTCTTTCTGTGATTGACTTATTCCACTTATCAGCAGAGTAAAATGGCAACCTATAGAGTGGAGAAAATATTTGCAAACCATGTAGCTGATAAAGGGTTAATTTCCAAAATATTTAAGGAACTCCAACAATTCAAAAGCAAAAAACACTTGATAACCCAATTAAAAATGGACTAAGGACTAGAATAGACATTTCTTCAAAGCAGACATACAAATGACTAACAGGTGTATTAAAAAATGCACAATGTCACTAGTCATCAGAGAAATGAAAATCAAAACCACAATGAGATTTCACCTCACAACTGCCAGGACAGCTATTATGAGAAAACAAAAAGACAAGTGTTGGTGAGGGTGTGGAGAAACCAGAACCCTTGTACACTGTTGGTGAGAATGCAAAATGGTGTGGCTGCTATGGAAAACAGTATGGGACTTCCTAAAAAAATTAAAAATAGAACTAACAAATGAACCAGCAATCCCACTTCTATTTGTCCAAAAGAAATGAAATCAGAATCTTGAAGAGACATTAACACTTATATATTCATTGCAGCACTACTCACAATAACCAAGATGTGCAAACAACCCAGATGTCCATTGACAGATGAACAGATAAACAGAGTTTGCATAGACATACAGTGGAATACTACTCAGCCTTTAAAAAGGAAATTCTGCAAAATGTGCACAGATGGACCTTGAGGATAAAGGTGATCTTTTAAAAGGGGAAACAACCCCTTTACTATATAACACCTGTGTATTATCTGATAGAACATTCAGGAAAGAAACCGTAGTGCCCCGATAGTTCCTGAGTATATTTCTAGTTTGTGTGAGTGTTCTTACCCACTCTTTCAAGTCTTTCATTAAATGACCACTACTCCCCTCCTGTAATGTACAAAAGTCTTCAAAATGATTTTGATGAATGCGCAGAATAAGGATATATAATGTGGTGCAGGTCACGCACTTCACAAATCAGCTTTTGAAAACATCTTTTAATCGTGGAAACTAATATTATTGTAATTTTCCTACTTTTCTTGCTCTGAATTCCCAGGACTTTTTTTTTTTTTTTTTTTTTTAAGGCAGTCTGCCTTCGTTGCCCAGGCTGGAGGTGCAGTGGCACAATCTAGGCTCATTGAAACCTCTGCCTCTTGGGTTCAAGCAATTCTCTTGCCTCAGCCTTATAGGAACCTGCCACCATGCCTGGCTAATTTTTGTATTTTTTGTAGAGATGGGGTCTCGCCATGTTGTCCAGGCTGGTCTCAAACGCCTGGCCTCAAGTCATCTGCTTGCCTTGGCCTCCCAAAGTGCTGTGATTACAGGTGTGGGCCACTGCACCCGGCCTCCAGAACTTTTCAATCTCTCTCTCTCTCTCTCTCTGTCTCTCTCTCTCTGTTTCTCTCTCACACACACACCTTTGAAATAAATGTAATCATACCAAAACTCAAAATCGTGATGTTGAAATTGTTTGCATTGTCTCTTTCCTTCATTAGTGTTACAAAACAAATGCTAGGAGTATAATCCTAAATTTTAAAAAAAATTAAATTTGTGATTTGTTTACAAACTCATAAAGGTTTATTACAGGCAAAAAGTAAAGTTTGACCTTGCTAAAATTTGAATTATTTTATCTATTAGAAAGCAGTGATTACTTATGTTTTTTCACAGTCCTAAAATACTATTTCATGTACTGAAAGTGCTCATAAATTTCTTGAGCTATGTCAGTTTTAGGAACTTTGGCTCCAACCTCGGTTCTCATAGTTAGATCCAGTTGCTGAGTCCACTGCAAGGGCCAGGTTGGGAACTGAACTGAGACATCCATAGTACTCCCAAGGACCATGACAATAATACTTGATAATAGTATCCCATTGTCACACATGATAGGAAACACGGTTATTCGCCATTTGCGTTTCTTCTTGAAACCATGTAATTTACTTTATAAAAGATGTTTGTTAACCATAAATCAATGATACTGAAGCATCAGTAAGTATCCGGGTTGTTTTGAGTAAATTCTTTGTTAAACCCTTTTATCTCCAGTATAGTCAATTCCTAATTAGTTGCCTAACTTGTCAAGGTGGCTTGAATAGTTATAGATTACCATGAAAATAATGTGTTTTCCTTAGGAATATTGTGCATGTATTAATGCATGTGCTAGCTACTATGTACTACAGTTTAATAAAGCATCTGGGTGTTTCTAATGTTTATAAAGGTGAGTTTGCTTTTCTAGTACAGTGTTGTTTGGGTAGGTAAGAATAATTGAGTAAGAATAAAATCAGAATGTACCAACTACATTTTATCAATATCACTCATCTGAGTTGTATTTTATTTCACTAGTCAGTCAAAAAGACTAGAAGTGGCCGGGCGTGGTGGCTCATGCCTCTAATCCCAGCAGTTTGGGAGGCTGTGGCAGGCAGATCATCTCAGGTCAGGAGTTTGAGACCAGCCTGGACAACATGGCGAAACCCTCTCTACTGAAAATACAAAAACTTAGCTGGTTGTGGTGGCATGTGCTTGTAATCCCAGCTACTCGGGAGGCTGAAGCAGGAGAATCACATAAACCTGGGAGGCAGAGGTTACAGTGAGCCAAGACTGCGCTACTGTGCCCCAGCCTGGGAGGCAGAGTGAGACTCCAACGCCCCCCCCCCCCCCAAAAAAAAAAAAGAGTAGAAGAGATGCAAGATAATGAAAGAGTTTCCTAGCCTCAGTCATTTGGTCCATTCTTTAAATACTGTGGTCCTTAAAGGAATATGTGGTCCTTTGACTTGGATCCTGCTAGAGAAGCATTGGAAGGACTGGGTCTATGACATTAACAATTAGAAGGCCATATGGAACACAGGCATGGCCTTGGTGCTTTCTTTGTTTCTGCCAAAGTCAGGGTGTCCAAGGGAGATCCACTCTGGCATCCAGACACTTTGAGGTCAACACCACTTACTTATCTGATTGACACTTAACCTCAAACAAATCTACCCAGAGGCCTTAGGATCTTAAGTGCTGGTAAACAAGGTGAATTTGTTTGGGAGTTCAGTTCCCAAATGGCATTTTGTTTTCATACCTCCATTATGTTTAAACTTCCGTGATCAGATTTGGGAGGCATGGAAAATGTTGATTAAACCTTAAAGTACCTCAAGAGATTGAAAATCAGCGCAAAACTCAAGTTCCAGAATGAAATGCTTTCTGTGTCTTGTTTACTAAGATTTTCATTCAACTGGTATTTCCTGTCTTGAAATTCCACCAGTTCTATCACCATCCTGTAACCCATGTGCATACCCCTCTGTACTTGTATCCAAATTATGAAAAATCCTTTTTATTTTTGACGTTCTAAAATACTAAAAATGTAAAACAGAAACAAATGCAAAAAAGTAATCACAAAAATGTAGAAAAATGAAGACATTACCAAGGAAATGTTAGGTGTCTCTTACAGAGGAAAGAAAATGTGATGGAGATGGGGTATACAGAGTTTCTGTTTGGAGTGACGAAAACATTCTGGAAATATATAAAGGTGATGGTTGTAAAACATTGTGAATGTAATTAAACCACTGAATTATACCCTTAAAATGGTTAAAATAATACACTTTATATGTATTTTACTATAATTTTTAAAAACTCCAACAAAGTAATATACCAAATACCATTGAAGTGTACACTTTAAATAGGTTTTATGGAATGTGAATGATATCTCAGTAAAGGTGTTAAGGAAATGTCACGGAGAGAAAGAGGATCAAGCCTACTGAAAGAGAAAGATCACAGGTGACGTGTTAAGAGTCCTAGCCTTTCGGTTTTCATTTTTGAGAATTTGATTTTATTTGCTTCTCCCTACACAGTACTATATGGCAGGTGTCCCACTTTAATGCACATTTGGAGGAAACAGAATGGCAAACTATTGTTGCTATTGGCATATGAATCTTATTTGTTTTTAGCACTGTGGCTTGTAAAACCTTGGGTTTTCCTTCCAATATTTAAAAGAATCAAGCTGAACAGTGGCAGGTAGCCTTTTTGATTTTTATCAAGATGGCAATTTGAATAGCAATAGAAACCCAGCAACCCTTTTTTTTTTTGGTCAGGTTTTCTCAAATTTTGGCAACATATAGAAAAGAAAAGAGCTATCAACAATTGCCCTTGTTAGATAATTAGATGTCTAATGTATTTTTTTTTTTGTAAAGACAGCATTTTGCCATGTCACCCAGTCTAGTTTTGAACTCTTGGACTCAAGGGATCCTCCCGCCTTGGCCTCCCAAAGTGCTGGGATTGCAGGCATAAGCCACTGCTTTTGACCCTTCGTTTTCTACTTACAGTGATAGTCTACTTATCAAAACTCGATATAAGACGAATGGGGTAGGGGAAGGGGAGGACTCACAGGAAAAGGAGACATTTTATAATTTATCAAGATAAATAATGCCACCTCAGGTTTTATAACAAATAAAGCCACCCTTAATAGCGACGAAAAAGCACTTGGATCTTTTAGTTATGGCTCTAAGGAAAATTATTAGCAGAACAAAATTTTCTCTTAGCTAATCTTTTTAACCTTTCTTGAGATGATACTGATTTTCTCAAACATATTTAAGAATTCCAAAATAAAAAATCAAAATGGCTTCCTTAGGACAAACTTGTTCTGTTACTGATGATTCTTCTGGAACCACAGTCAATGAAATCATCATAAACACCACAGCGTTTGTTCCGGGATAGACTTTCTGATGTCTCATTCCAAGACAAAGAAAGACTGAAAAATCCAAACCAAGAAATGTTTCTCTAAAACAAACTCCGTATTGTTTGAAAGATCCTCTTCTTAACTGCATGAAAAAATGCTTGATGGAGTTATTTTTAACTGGGGACAGAACGTTCATTCTGAGAAGTGTTCAGATCCCTAATTTTATAATGAGCAGAAATACATACTGTTGAAAGACTAGGCCAAATTCAGTACTCCCATCAACATTTAGGTGCCGGATCATCAACAGACAGACCAGTTTACATTTTTCAGGAATTAAAGTCTTCTAGCTGCAGTGAAGTCTTGAATCTGGATCACCTGGATTCATGCAAGATGGCACAGGGTGCCTGTCATCATCTACATATAGAGTTAGCTTTTTTTGCCTATGCACAATGTTCCTTTATGAATAATGAAGCTGGATGATACCAAATAGATTCTATTGCTTTATTGAGCATTACTTTCATTAAACAATGTTAGCCATATAGGATGATTTAAAAAAACAACTAACATTCTTGGAATATGAACATCCTATTAACTGATACAAACTGACTCCATCTTTCTTATAGCAGTGAATTTTCAGGTCACACACAATCAGTAATTTATACTCCAAATACAACAATCACTTTTGTGTTAATCATCCAGTACGATTCACAGGTTCCTATTACACAGGTGGATGTACTTAGAGAGTTTTAGCACAAAAGCTGATACAAATATGAAAGTGGGCTCAGCTGAATGGTTAGTGAGGCGCTAGAGGTGAGTGTCGGCGATGGGTATCCTCCTGAGCTCCACGATCTGGGAGTCAGTCAAGGTGCCCCCCTCCTGGCTGCCTTGACCAGATTCATTGTCACTGACACTGAGACCAGCACCTGCCACAGAAATAGAATGAACACAAAAATCCAAACTATTAATGTAGTGAATTCTTAAGAATCAATTTACATTAGGTCCAATTCTTTTTATTTCTATTATATTAGTAAAAAATAAGCTATACATTTAGAATAGATATTATTAATACCTAACAATTATGAAACTATCTTTTACGTTTCCTTTGATAGTTTTTAAAAATGTACAGATTAATTTCTAAAGACACACATTTGGGTTCTCAATCTTTATTGTTTGTTTCCACATGGTGGACAGGTGTAACCTACTACCAGAATATAATCTCTCAATGGGGGTCTCATCCAAATAGAAAACCAGTCAGGTTATTAGACTTTTTCACCAGTGGGGTAGGATTTGCTGTTACAAAACATATAGGCCCCGAGCTCATATGCACTGAGGTCCATCACTTGAGATTCAGTGTTGGGCAGTGATCTGAGAAGAAAGACAGGTATGTGAGAACACCTGGAGTCACACCAGTGCCCTGAAGACATTGGCTCTGAATGATTCAGATCTGATCCTAAGATAAAAATAATTACATAACACAGTGCCAAAATAGATCCACACAGGAATTCCACCACAGCAGTTAACTACTGACAGTGCTCAGAATCTGTTTTGAGGAAGCTCCACTATTTGCTACTTCGTTTTTTTGTGTTTTTTTTGTTTTGTTTTTTACAAGTCGGATAATTGAGAAAACTTAAAACTATGCTAGAGAAACACCTTGTTCTTTTCTTTTTCTTTCATATTTCTAGAGAACAATGTTCTTTTCTTTTGTAATACAGTTCAGAGGAACACATTAACTCTCATCCTCTCTACACACACACACAATGGGGATGTGGTCATAGGGCGTGCTGGATGAATCACCAGAGGTTACCAGGGCCAGCCCCACTAGACTCTGCAAACAAGGAGGAAAGTGAAAAGCCGGTTGCTTAGGCAGCTAGGATTTCCCTTTCTGAAATGAAGAAAAGGCAATTCTGCAGAGTTGACAGTTGTGGGAAAATGGTGAATTAGCTTAATCTTAGCCTATCTGAAGATGGAAGCCAGAGCCTACTAGTGACCTTCTAGCCAAGCCCTTCTTCTTCTGGGTCTCTGACCTTTGCACTCTCTCTGTTAAAGGCCACTGTTGAAACTCCACTTCCTCCCTTTGCTTCTGTGACATGGTACTTGCCCATCTCATCCTCTGATCTGCTGGCTCTTTCTAGACCTCTTCTGCTTTCTCATACATTTCCTCCTGCTGCCTCATTTCTGGAGGCCCTGTCTTCTGCCCTGCCTCAAGGCCTGCAGGATCCTCTTGCCTGCATTCTCTCCTAATGTCTCACTAGGGTTTCCAAGCTCAGGACATGGAGCAGCAGGTCACTGCCTTTTCACACCACGTTCTTATTTTGGCACCTCTGCCTGGGGTGCTCTTCTCACTTCCCACCTCCTTCATGTGGCTGCCTCCACTCTTCCTACCAGTATCAACCCTGCTACCTCTTGAAACAGGATGATTCTCTTTTAAAATTTCTGACTCCCCCACTGGATTATGTCCTTTCTATCTTTGTCTCCTAGCTCAGTACACTGCAGGTGTTCAGTAAATGTCTGCTGAATGTAGTAATAAACTGTGCTCTGCATCCTAAGTCGTGAACCTGCCTGTTCCATCTCATCTCCTGTTCTGTTCCTCTGGTCTGTTCTGTATTCCGCTGCCCTCTCCTTCTCAAGAACAAATGTTAGTTCCTATTGCCCGTTGCACTGAGTTGGGAACCTTCTGCTTTGGCTCTCAAATCAGTCCTTAATCTGTCTCTAGCCTATCAAATAGATGTATCCCAACCATTGCCTTTTGGAGAGCTTTCTCTGAAACTGATCAGGTCTCCTGATGCCCTGAATGCAGCATGTTAATTCCAGCCTGAGTGTCTTCCTGCCTGTCCATCAAGGCCCATCTCTATATCTTTTTACAGATACTTATTTTTCCATCTTATTAAAATAGGGAGCTGGAGGACATAAAATGTGAAAAGTTCTCATCCCTGACAAAATCATTAATCACGTCCCCTTTATTCTCTCACACTGCCCAGGTTTTGATGATAAATTTAATAATACTCCTATCTATAATGTATACATAAGCCATAAAGTAAAATGCTTAACAAACACCCATAAACTCTTTTCTTCAAGAACCAGAATATTGCCAATGACAATGTATTTTTAAAAATTTAGTAAGTTGCTAAAATTTAACAATTTCAAATAAAAAAATCAGATTTCTGGTTTCTCTTGAAAAAACAAAAACAAAAACAAACAAAAACCAAACCAAAACAAAAAAACAACCAGAAGATCAGGCAACACTGGGCCTGCATTTCTGCATTACAAAACAAACAAAAAACAACAACAACAAAAAAACCCATGGACCAGGCAGTCCTTCAGTTTGTCTCTGTTTTCACCCAGCCCTCTTCAATCATTTATGGAATACCATAAATAATGCTTGGCCCCTGAAGGTAACATTTGTGTCTACTTCCAGGCCTTCGAAGGACAAATGGCCCACGTTTCTCTGCTGTGAACAGGAGAACTGTGTTATTTGGAAGAACCTCAGTGAACTGTAAGATAGTGGCCATTCTATAAAGAGGTTACTAAGGCCCTGGAGCCTGTAGCAAGGAAGAGCTAAATATGGAAGCACTAAGGAGGAACAGAGAGGACCCCAAGATTAGCCTCAGGGAAGACTGAGGCCAAATCGTTTAACTAGTACCAACTCCCAGTGATTTCAGCGTCTGCCCACTCTAGATCCCACTAGGAATATCATCATAAAGCGTGTGATGACACCTGGGACAAAGCACACTAGAAAGACAAGCTCTACCTTACTGCAAGCATGCTGAGCTTGTTTAGCAACTCAAGATATGTAAGCAAGTTCTAGACTCCTCTTGAGTCACCACATCTACCTGACCCACCTCATCATCTTTTCAGTTTCTTCCCAGTTCAAAGAAATGCACAAATATCCAAATTCTCATCCCTCACTGAGATTCAGAAAAGGCATATATTACACACAAGTATAACAAGCTCAGACCTGGGAGCACAAACCACGTCTCCCATCTCTTTGCAATTCAGTAAATGATATAGGCGGGTAGTTTGCAGTAAGTATCCTGATTTTCTGAAAGGTGTTTCCATGCTTAAATTTCAAACCAAAAGTTTAAGAAAAATCCAGCGACTGTGATAACAGGGACACTTTCCTTTGGTTGATAGAACAGGCAATCATAAAGGAACTAAAACTAATAATTTACATTCATCATGAGCTTCACCTTTCTTAACATTTTAATATACTTTGGTTAGGATAGGGTGACTATCAGTCCTGTTTTACAGATGCAGGGACTGAGTGAGGATGAGAGGTGCTAGTTGAGTGGCCTCTGTGACAATGATCAATGTGACAATGATCCAAAGACCATACCCCTTCCATCTTTTTCTGAGGAAAAAAATCAAAATCTTTCAAAATTCCACTTTTCCATTTTGATTCTCACCTAACTTTGTTTCCTACACTGGGCTGCAGAATTTCTTGAAGTTAAATAAGTCATTGTGGTTTGATGTGATATCTTACAAAGAGAAATTTATTGATGAGTTCTTGGAGAAGTTTATTTTGGGCCTTGATTCTGAATGTTTTCATTTGTGTTCAAGGACTTGTCATCTATTTTCTTCTAACTGAAAAATAAATCATGTCTAGGTTTCCGATAGGGAAATGTTTACCATGACATTGATGTCATCGGCCTGGGATAACACCAGGAAGCCAGGGGGCTGGGGATGGTGGGGAATCAGGTTAGTCATTCTGGGAGAAGCCCCCGCTGAAGAAAGACTCCTTTCTAAGCCCAGTATGTTCTAAGCTTGACATTTTCAGGAATCTTGTCAACTTGGGATCAACACAGAAATGCCAGTACTCAAGGCGCACCTTGTTAAGACGTAAATAGAGACATTCCTTTCCATCCTACCCTCACCCTGAGTCTCTGTTCTAGTTTGCTTGGAACTTTCTCCTCTTCCCTAAAATGGAGGCTGTCCCAGGGTGACTGTTCCTATCCTCCTAAAGTCTTGGGGACACTGATGATACATTAGACAGCTCTATTTAAAAAAAACAAAAAAACAAAAAAATAATAATCAGGATACCACTAGTCTAGAATTCAGTGTCTCACTGTCTCACTTGCCTGTGGAAGTGCTGATGTACTTCAAGAACAAATAATTGAAAGACATTATGTCATCTTTTTTTAGAGTGAAATGTGGATTTCTCATAGAAAGTCGAATATTTTAACTTAAAAATTAGAAATGTCAATAGTGTTTTTTTCTAAATTTTAAAAAATGTAATATGGCTAAAATTAGATCAAAAAAGAAGTCCATGACTGGTTTATGGGCCAGGGCTTCTACTTTAGATCAAACAATTTTAATATACTTGCCTTTAATATAAGTTTGAAGTATGCAACTAAGTATGCACTAACACAGTGGCTTCAAAAACATTGTCTTGCTCACATCAGAATTCATTTGCAGCTGTTAAACATGAATTTGGGGTCTGCTGACACATTTGTAAATGCTTATAAAGAAGTGATGATGTTTTTTAATCTGGAAACTGACTACTTAAGCTTTCTCTTTTAGAGATACAGTCTTTCTCACAGTTAATCTTAACATAATTAAAAAGAATGTCTTAGCTAAAGAGTGTTAGGTCTCCTGCTTGCCCCTTATTATGGCATTCTGACATTAAATTCTCTCTATTGCACTCAGTAAAGGCATTCTACCTACTGAATTAATACAAGCATTTTAGTATGTGCTTGAATATCTGAACATTATTCCTAACTGAAAGATGATGAATTCTAAGGAAGATTAAAAGGGCACAGGAAATAGTATCAATGGCTATTGAAAGGCCTAGTCACTCTTCCTGAATCCCATCCATCCATCCATCCATCCATCCATCCATCCATCCATCCATCCAGTATGGAGCATCAACTGAGCTCCATACTCAGCACTGTTACATATCCAGGGATACTGAGATGAATCCCGGTTTTTCAGAACATAAACTCTGGCCCAGGACTAGGCCAGATTCTTATTTCTACATGTTTATCTGGCCACCCTTCCTGCTTCTATGTGGAATTTGCATTGGATGGACCATGCTTCCTATTCTTGTGACCTACTTGCTCATTTGTGACTTATTAACCTCTGTCTTGATTCTTACATACTCTCCGACACATATTTTAGTGCAGGATATTAGGGTAAGGGAAGTACATAGAACAAACCTGATTAACAGGTAGTACAATTTGAGAAGGATAGACAAATCACTTTTCATCTGATACTACCACAGTGCCTAAAGTCCCACAATTAAAAATGAACTTTTTTCCACCTTGTAGGTTTTGGTTTTTAAGAGTTTTCTATTAAGATGTAAAAACCACAGAAAAAGCTTTTATCTTTTACCTGTTTATAGAAAACTTTATTATAAATGATGCTATAGCTAAGAAAGGAGGAGGTTAAAAAGAATGGCTGTTGAATGCCAAAGGCCCATTTTTGCCTTAAATTTACAGTGTTCTCTAAGGTTGGCTGCAGATGTAAGAGAGATTGGAGGAGGCCTGCCAGGAAGCCTAGGACATGGGCAGAAATTGGTGGCTCACTGTCACATAATCTCAAGTAGAAAATTATCAGATACATGGTAGAAACTGTTATTTGAGAATACAGAACTCTTTGCAAGGTAGGATTTTTATAGGTGAGAAGAGGTGGTTAACGATTTGGCTAAAGTCAGTGGTCAATGTGGGAGCTGGCCGCCCTCCTCATAATCTAATGCTGCACATCACTCCAGGTCAATGCCTCTGCAGGATGTAAAGCACCTGCAGTAGAAGTCTTCAGGCTGGGATTCCTTTAACTTGTGATACATGATTCCTTTTCAAGGAGTACAAGGTGGTATGGGAAGGACAGCTTTAAAGGAATACATTCCCAGATCTTGAATTTCCATATCTATTATTCTGATTAGTCTTTTTCATTTTTGACAATCATTTACCAAAACAGATGTTTCTGTTACTCATGTTGATTTGTTGAACTGTACACTAGGAATAATTGTGATGGTCACAGTATAAAAGAAATTTTGAATACCTTAGAGTCTTATGGCCACAGAAAAATTTAAGTTCTAATTTAAAAACGTGTTCTGTTGGAGAGAAATGTGAGTAAAATGAATTGTAAGTATGAAATATATTATAGTAGGATAAAATTCCATGGAGAAAGTAGAATGGAAATATAAGTTCAAGGAGAAAAGAAAGTGATGTCAAATTTCCAATTATAAAAAAAAGCCTGTTCATATATTTAAAGAATCAATAACTAGATATTACATTGCTAAGGTAGTTAGCAAAGAGCCTTTGGGTTAGTTTAAAAAAATAATGTAAAATTTTTATTTTCAAACATCAAAATGTATGATACAGTGGAAATTATATTATTTGATACTATTTAAACTGATTGTGAAAAACTTTTTAAACATATGCAAAAGGCTCCATAGCTTTGACAAGTTGTTTAGGGGTTCAAATGAAAGAGACATGGAAGACCCACTGTTTCAGTACTTGACTTGGAGTGGGCCGTAGTGAAGGTGGACCTGAGAGAGATCAAGGTTTGCAAACTCAAATGTCCTAGCGGCCAAGGAGGTTTGCATAAACCAGTGACATGGGCCTAGTAGGCACTAGAAAATGGAAGAGCTCATGTCCAAAGGGGCTGCTATTACTCAGTTCCAAGCAAGCAGTGTTGTGCTCGACTTCAAAGACTCTGTTGCTAGATTTTTCTAGAAATTCTACATTTTTAGAAAATAGCTCTAAATTTTTAATATTGGCTCAAAAAATGTTAAGATGTTATATGGCTCAAGCAAAGCACTTTGTTGGGCTGAATCTGGCCTTATGAGTCAATTATAACTGCTGTAGATGGAATGGCATGTAGACTGATCCTTTATTTGACCATATTCTAGGAGGGAAACTGTCCAGTGGCTGATACTTGATTACTACAGTACTTTTTCTAAAAATATAGGGAACCAAGTGTTAGAGATTGTTATTTTGGTCTTTTAAAGTATTTATTTCCTAGTGAGTTCAGGGAACTCTAAAGGAATGCTGAAACAAATCTATAAGTAAGCAAGACATTCCTTACATTCTAGAACCGAATACACTTCATAGTTGTTATATAAATATAAGATGTAATGTAATATAGATCTAATTTAATTATGTTCCAAGAATTCACTTTATGTTTCCGGTGTCATAACTTCAACAACAGATGACACTGTAGCAGTGAGGACATAATCTGCCCTGAGAACAACTTGTAGTCTGAAAGTCCCTTTTCAGCCCTGACTTTAAGGAACGTTTTATCCAGCCAATCATTTCTTACTTCCTGAAACTCCTTCCTCTTTGGTTTTCTTTCTGAACTTGCTACAGTTTCTTTGTGAGACTGTCTTCTAATTCACTCTTTAAATGTTGGTATTATCTATAATATTTTTGTTTCCCTTCCTCCTTCTCCCCTGACTTCCTCATCTCTTTTCCTTTCTTCTCTTCTCTCTCCTTCCATTCTCCCAGATCAACCTTTTTTCATCTCCATAGCTTCAAATATAGTCTCTGTGCTGATGCATTTCAAATCATTCCCCTTCACCCTGGTCCCTCACTTAAGATCCAAACCTGAATATTTAGGAGCCACCAGGCCTGATGTCGACATCTAAACTTATCAGTTTTCTCCTGCATGTTTGCTGAACCAAATCTATTTGTTTATTAGCATAAACAAACAAATGCTCTATATACTTTTCCTTCAGTCAGCCATCATGGTGAGAAGCATGAGCTTTGGAAGATTGTCCCTCAGTTTTTCCTCAGCATTCCTCTTGTTGGGAAGCTCGTCTTCTCATTTTTATTTCCACTCTCCAGATTTGAGGCCTTAACCTCATTCTTTTGGAACACTGTAATAACCTCCCAGCCTTTGTGATGTTGCTTCTAAATTTATTTCTTCATACTTTCATAACAGTTATTTTGCCTCAAAACCAATAGGAACATGCCATTCCTTTTCTCCAAAGCCTACATGGCTCACTATGCTCTATAAAACTCTCACTCCTTACCATGGCATCCGAATAGCATTTTATTATTACGCAAAGTTATCAGTGAGTGTTCTGCTCCCCCAAAATGAATGTATTGCTAGTGTTCTGGAAAGACCAGGTTAAATTAAGCAAAATGGTTTTCCTTGTCTAGAACATTTCAGAGCTGCTAAAATGCTAATGTGAATTGTGAATCTCTGCAATTTCTCAAATATATTGGGTCAGGGATCCTCCCACTGAGGAATGACTATGAATAGCTAAGGGCGGGTATTTGCTAAAACCCAGCTGGGGAACTCTAGTAGACAATCGATGGTGCCGGCAAGCTACCTGTCAGTCCTGCCTTCTGCTGCCTGGCTTCTCTCACTCTCTGCCCCTGCCACAGCAGCACTGGTTCTAAAAGAGGCCACATGCCGTTAAGCCTCTGGGCTCCTGCTAATTCTATTCTCTCAGTTCCTAATGCCCTTTCCTCCATTCTTTACTTGTTTAAAACCTGTACATCCTTCAAGAATTCATAGAGAATTTTCTGTTACCTCTTCATCTCCTCTGTCATTTATAACTCTCTCCATTACTTTATTCTTTCTTATGTCATGTTTGTGTGAATGCCTATTTTTCCTAGCAAACTCTAAGCTTCATTGTTCAAATTCATCCACTCACTCAGCATTCAACAATATCTAGCAAAGGTTATTCTAAGCACTAATCTGAGTATAGGATTAAGTTCTTATTCCTTTCTATAGTGATATGATTTGGCTGTGTCCCCACCCAAAATCTCATCTTGAACTGTAAGATTCAATTGTAATTGTACAATTCAATTATAATTGTAATTCTAGCCCTATATTCTCCACGTGTGGATGGCAGGACCAGGTGGAGGCAATTGGATCATGGGGGCGGTTTACCCTATGCTATTCTTGTGATAGTGAGTGAGTCTCACAAGATCTGATGGTTTTACAAGTGTCTGGCATTTCCCCTGCTTGCACTCACTCTGTCCTGCCACCCTGCGAAGAAGGTGCCTGCTTCTCCTTTGCCTTCCGCCATGATTGTACGTTTCCTGAAGCCTCCCCAGCCACGTGAGTCAATTAAACCTCTTTCCTTTATAAATTGCCCAGTCTCTGGTATTTCTTCATAACAGTGTGAGAATGGACTAATACAGATCGGATTTGCCATTCTTAACAAAGCACTTGCGAGGCGGTTGTGGCACAGTGACTGAGAGCATGGTCTCAGGGTCAGGCGGCCTGCCTCTGTTGCTTTGCGCCGCCGCCATTTCTTAACTATGTAACCTTGGGAAGGTTGTAAAATATGATACGTGAAAATATGCTGTTATTCTTAGGCATTTTGGAGTATTTTCAAGATATAATGCAAACTTTTAACTTCAAAATAATGAAGAAAAATGTTTTAGCAAAGCAATATACTTTAGAGCCAAACAATAAAACTATAAGATAGTAAAATACACTTCCGAATAAATATTTTAATAACTTCAACCGGGCATGGACATATCTTCTTGCTCATGTGGATATCTAGAAATTAAAATGCACTGTGATTTTTATAGGTGTCAGTTCAAAATTTTTCTGAGGAGAAGCAATTTTTAAACTGCATATTTGATTTGAAAACAACTCAAATTAGTTTATGGTTTTCTTTTAATGTTCAAAATAGAATTTCCCCAATAAAATATCCACTATATTTCTATTATGAATGCAGCTATCATTTAGACACACAGGAAAGAATGATATCCACTAACTGTTTCACCCAGGAGCGTGTGACCTTTAATCAGGCGGTTTCGTGGTCTTTTATTGCCTTAGCCTGTTTCCAGCATCATATGCTGATGAGTTGGGACCTTTAGGACTGTTTTCCTCTCATTCTGTAAGAACTATTCACTGGGGTCTCAAAGTTGAGTGGGACTGTATATATAGGAGGGTCAAAGAATTATTGTATGTGATAGCCCTTGGAAATTATAGAACTATACCATGCTCATTATGTTGCCTTTGAAAGTTTCTGCTTCAAAGGCACTCCATAAGAAGGTCTCTTTGGCAGGCCAGAGGCAAAACTCCCTCAGTGAGATCCCTATCAACTGTCTATAGCAAACTTAATAGTATCTTGGTGTTCTAGCAAGATTCCAGGACAGGGATATTTACATTTAGTTAGAGTATGCCTTTTTTGAAAGCAAGTTGTAAATTATTTTTAGGTTGTCTTATATTTTGTGCCAAGAACAAAATATCCTAGAGTTTTCCTGGGATTAGGAATGGGTCATGAGAATCAGGATGTGCTAAGGGTGACTGATAGTACTTTGCAACTTCATGGGAAGAAAATATAAATTGTAACATAGCAAGAGTGCCTACTTGTAATGTGGTTCATGGGTTCATACATACCAGTTTTCAATGCAAATATCAAATCATCAAACTCCTGGGACTCCTCATCAGCTATCAGTGACCCCTGGCCATATCCTCCAGAGGATGGGAACGTGGCTCCATTTTGTGGACTTGGCTTTAAATCAGGGCTGGCCTGACTGGCCTGTTGGAAGGATGCTCTCTCCCAGTCAGGTGGCACCTTTTTGGATTGGGATGGGGGAAAAAGAAATCATAATATGAATGCATACACATTCACTATGAAACCCATATGAACAATTGATCTCTGCCTTTCCTTACAAAGACCTTGTTAAAGGGTGGTGACACTATTTTGAAACTAGACCTTTACTTATTTATAATTTTTTTTGGGTAGAGATGAAGTCTCACTACATTGCTCAGGCTGGTCTCAAACTCCTGGGCTCAAGAGATCCTGCCTCAACTTCTCAAAGTGCTATGATTACGGGTGTGAACCACCATACCTGGCCTTAAATTTTGGTGGGAGGATTGCTTGATCCCAGGAGTTAGAGACCCGCCTGGACAAGATGGTGAGACCTCCATATCTACAAAAAATTTTAAAATGTAAAAAATTAGTTGGGTGTGGTGGTATGCACCTGTATTCCCAGCTACTCAGGAGGCTGAGGTGGGAGACTCACTTGAGTTCAGAAGTTCGAGGCTGCAGTGGGCTATGATCATGCCACTATGCTCCAGCCTGGGTGACAGAGAGACACCCTATCTCTACTAAAAAAACAAAAACAAAAACAAAACAACTTTAATTTTATCTTTATTTTTTAGAAAATTATGTCTCTCCCTGAGACAATTTAATCTGTGATTCTAAACAATGTCTCTATTTGAATTACTTGTAGATTTCTATGTTGTCATGTGTGGGGAATGAAAACTAATTTTTAACCCAATAAATACATTTTTTGGGAAGATGTGTACAAAGAAAACTCTGTTAAAAAATATAAGAAATGGAGACGAATCCTCCTAATCCTTTATCTAAAATGCCACACAGGATTTTAAATATAGTAGGTATCTATAAGGACATACTAAATTGAGAAAAATACTTTCATAGCATTCCTCCTTGTTTTGGATTGAATGACTAAAAAGATAGCTCTATCCTGGAATGATTAAATGTATTTACATCCCTCTAGGTTACTGATAAACAACCTCTTAATCCTTCTTTCCTATACTTTCCCTTCTCTGCATGGCTTTTTAGAATGTCTCTGACAGCACCTCACTGACAGCTGAATCAAGGCCAATTCTAAGCCTCTGAGGAATGCAGAGCACACTTCAGGCTCTGCTGTTGCACAACACCCAAATGAGCACCCAAGTGGTGGCTCTGGCCCAAGAATTGGACTGTTAACAGCTACTGCCTACCAACATAGGGTGTTCTGAGAGACAGCAAAGACATTTCATTTCTGAGAACAGTGATCTGAGAACTTTAGAAATGAACTTGAGAGGAAAAGATGAACCTTAAAAAATTTCACTAGGAAGTTGAACATCTAGACCAGCAGTGTCCAATAAAACTTTCTGCAGTGATACAAATGTGTTATATCTGTGTTCTCCAATATGGCAGCTACCAAACACATGTGGCTGTTGAGCACTTAAAATGTGGTGAGGGTGAATGATAAACTGACTCTTTAATGTTGCCTAATTTTAGTTTAAATTTAAATAGCCACATGCAGCTAATGGTTATTGTATTGGACAGTTCAGATCTAAACAAATGCTAGACTGAGCAACCATTCAAAAAAATTTTAAGATTCATTTCTGAATTCTTGATCCTAAAAAATCCCTGTTTCCATTGGACCTGCTGTGATGAAATAAGTCTATTTTAAGAACTTTGGGGATAGAGAAGTCATACTAGATTTCCAAAAATTTAAGGATATTAAAGATATAGCTTGATTTTTAAAAACTGTACTTGAACTAATTCATTTTATAACTGAAATTTTGATCAAAATCCTTTGATCAAAATCCTTCATTTCTTTCACCCCCAGCACTTGACAACCACCTTTCTACTCTGTTTCTGTTACTAGTTAATAATTCTGTATATTAAAATTTCTCATTAAAACTAAAAATACATATAGTACTTGAATTGTGAATATTTACCTTAATTTTAACCTAACATAAGTAAAATTACTTTCCATATTGCTACAAAGGACAAAAGTTATCTCTGGGCAGGTAAGTTATCAGTCTATTGATCTATCTATCTACCTATCTCTCCATCCATCTATCTATTAATATAAACTGCTACCTTTTCAGACAGGTGTACCTTCATTTCCTGCCATTTTTCAGGAAGTAAACACAAATACTGTTTTCCTTGGCTCCTTAATATAAAGAGGGCAATACGAGCTCATAAAAAAATGGTAACTAAGCACATCTTGGACACTGCAGAAATTTTTAGAGGCCTTTGTTACTATCTCCTCCTGGCCAGAGGAATTCAGGGATGTTTTAAAATGTGAGCAGTGCCCCAGTGCTAGGGGCAGCATTACTGACAAGCTGGTGGCAATGGGATTCATGCACAGGAAATAAAAATGATGAGGACAGAATGCAGAGAGCAGTGGGAGGTAGATTTGTACAGAGGAAATCCTGGCTAGATTTTCCAATAGTGCTGCAGAAGCACTCTTCTGAGCTTTTTTTCTGAAATATTTTCTAGTATGTAAATTGAAAAGAAGTTTGGCTTAATTTCTTTTCTCTGTTTTTTGGGATTGAGGTAGTGGGTTGGAATGGGTGGAGGAAGAGAGCTATGAAAGTATTTTTAGGAAAAATAACATCTTAAGAACCATTTCCTTGGCAGACCCAGTCACTGGCATGTCAAATTAGAAAGATTTTGAAGAAAGAAATGTCAAATTATACTCTATCTGATTTCCCAATACAAACTGCTGGTCAGTCTAGCTCACAGGGTGAGGAAGAGAAAGAATTAGATAATGGGTGTGATGCTGCAGTAAGGAAATGAAGTACCATAGGTCAGAAGATGTCAGTATGTAAGATTTAAAAATCACCTAGTGTCATTCATCTTGTACTCTTTATGAGGTAGAGAGCCTGTCAGTGAGACACAGAGAGAGACAGAGAGAGAGAGAGAGAGACAGACAGACAGACACACAGAGAGAAAGACAGATAGACAGAGACAGAGAGAGAATGAAAGAGCAAGGGAAGACACCTCCTCCATAGCACTGATGAGATTCTGAGTGGACTTGCTGATTTCCCCTCCAGCAGGAGGCATTCCACTCCCGGGCGTGAAAAAGGCTGTGCTGGGTCCAGGATGCCCATTCATTTCCACAGTGTAACTGGCCTTCATAGGGCAACACGTTTGGTTGTGTAAAATGAAATAAACCACGAAAACATAAAGTCCCTGAAAAAAAAAAAAAAAGAACATCAGTATGTCAAAGGCAGTCCTGCTATTGTAGCTGAAGAATAAGCATGGTTGTATTGGTCCATTCTCATGCTGCTATGAAGAAATACCCAAGACCGGGTAATTTGTTTTTCTTTCTTTTCTTTTCTTTTTTTTTTTGAGATGGAGTTTCATTCTGTCACCCAGGTTGGAGTGCAGTGGCACAATCTTGGCTCACTGCACCTCTGCCTCCTGGGTTCAAGTGATTCTCCTGCCTCAGTCTCCCGAGTAGCTGGGACCTCAAATGTGTGCCACCACACCTGGCTAATTTTTATATTTTTAGTAGAGACAGAGTTTCATTATGTTGGCCAGGCTGGTCTTGAACTCCTGACCTCATGTGATCCACTCACCTTGGCCTCACAAAGTGCTGGGATTATAGGCGTGAGCCACCGTGCCCAGCCAAGACTGGGTAATTTATAAAGAAAGAGGTTTAATTGACTCACAGTTTCACATGACTGGGGAGGCCTCAAGAAACTTGTAATCATGGTGGAAGGCACCTCTTCATAGGGTGGCAGGAGAAACAATGAGTGCAAGGAGGTGGGAATGCCAGATGCTTATAAAACCAAGAGATCTCATGAGACTCACTAATTATCATGAGAACAGCATGGAGGAAACTGCCTCCATGATCCAATTATTTCCACCTGGTCCTGCCCTTGACACGTGGGGATTATTACAATTCAAGGTGAGATGTGGAGAACACAGAGCCAATACATATCATTCCGCCCCTGGACACTCCCAAATCTCATGTCCTCACATTTCAAAACACAATCATGTCCTTCCAACAGTCCCCCAAAGTCTTAACTCATTCCAGCATTAACCCAAAAGTCCAACTCCAAAGTCTCATCTGAGACAAGGCAAGTCCCTTCCGCCTCTGAGCCTGTAAAATCAAAAAGCAAGTTAGTTGCTTCCTAGATACAATGGGGATACAGACATTGCGTAAATACGCCCATTCCAAATGTGAGTAATTGGTCAAAACAAAGGGGCTACAGACTCCATGCAAGTCCAAAATCCAATAGGGCAGTCATTAATCCTTAAAGTTGCAAAATTATCTTTGACTCTATGTCTTACATCCAGGTTCATGCTGATGCAAGAGGTGGGTTCCCATGGCCTTGGACAGCTCCACCTCTGTGGCTTTGCACATTACAGACCCCCTCCCAGCTGCTTTCACAGGCTGGCTTTGCGTGTCTGTGGCTTTTCCAGGTGCATGGTGCATACTGTTTGTGGATAAACCATTCTGGGATCTAGAAGATGGTGGGCCTTTTCTCACTGAGGCAGTGCCCCAGTGGGGACTCTGTGTGGGGGCTCCAACCCCAATTTCCCTTCTGCACTGCCCTACCAGAGGTTCTTTATGAGGGCTCCACCCCTGCAGCAAACTTCTGCCTGGGTGTCCAGGCATTTTCATATACCCTCTGAAATCTAGGCAGAGGTTCCCAAACTCAATTCTTGCCTTCTGCATACCCACAGGACCAGCAACATGTGGAAGCTGCCAAGGCTGGGGGCTTGCACCCTCTGATGCAATAGCCTGAGATGTACCTTGGCCTCTTTTAGTCATGACTGGAGCAGGTAGGACACATGGCACACAGCAGGGAGGCCCTGGACCAGGTCCAGGATACCATTTTTCTCTCACAGGCCTCTGGGCCTGTGATGGGAGGGGCTGCGGTGAAGGTCTCTAGCATGCCCTGGAGATATTTTCCCCATTGTCTTGGCAATTAACATTTGGCTTCTCATTACTTATGCAAATTTCTGCAGGTGGCTCGAATTTCTCCCCAGAAAATGGGTTTTTCTTTTCTACTGCATTGTCAGGCTGCAAATTTTCCAAACTTTTATGCTTTGTCACGTCTTGAATGCTCTGCTGCTTAGCAATTTCTTCCACCAGATAATCTAAATTAACTCTCTCAAGTTCAAAAGTTCCACAGATTTCTAGGGAGGGGGTAAAATGATACCAGTCTTTTTGTTAAAGCATAGCAAGGGTCACCTTTACTCCAGTTCCCAACAAGTTCCTTGTCTCTATCTGAGACCACCTCTGCCTGGACTTCGTCGTCTTCATCACTATCAGCATTTTGGTCAAAGCTATTCAACAAATCTCTAGGAAGTTCCACACTTTCCCCCATTTTCCTGTCTTCTTCTGAGCCCTCCAAACTGTTCCAACCTCTGCCTATTACCCAGTTCCAAGGGCGCTTCCACATTTTTGGATAGCTTTATAGCAGCACCCCACTCTCTGAGGTACCAATTTACTGTATTAGTCTGTTCTCACACTGCTATAAAGAAATACCTGAGACTGGGTAATTTATAAAGAAAAGAGGTTTAATTGACTCAGTTCCATGTAGCTGGGGAGGCCTCAGAAAACTTACAATTATGGCAGAAGACACCTCTTCACAGAGAGGCAGGAAAGAGAATGAGTGCAAGCAGGAGAAATGCTAGATGCATATGAAACCATCAGATCTAATGAGATACACTCACTATCATGAGAACAGCATGGTAAACTGTCCCCATGATCCAACTACTTCCATCTTGTCCTGCCCTTGACACATGGGGATTATTACAATCCAAGGTGAGATTTGGGTGGGGACACAGAACCAAACCAATGGTTGAAAGCATCACTGATTTTCCACAAGCATTCTTCAAATTCTACTAAAAGCTGAGAATTTACAGAACATGTTAGGAGTCTAGCAAGTGACCATGGCAAATTTTGAATGTCACAAAAAATTTAGTCAATGTAATTTAGGAAAACTGACCTCTCACTAACAAATCTTTTTTTTTTTTTTTTTTTTTTAATTGAGACAAGTTCTTGCTCTGTCACCCAGACTGGAGTTCAGTTAGAGTGCAGTGGTACAATCCCAGCAGTGGTGCTACCTGCCTCCTGGGCTCAAGTGATACTCCTACCTTAGCCTCCCCTGTAGCTGGTACCACGGGCATGTTTCACCATGCTCGGCTAGTTTTCTATTTTTATTTTTTGTACAGATGGTGTTTTGCCATGCTGCCCAGGCTGGTCTTGAATTTATGAGCTCATGCGATATGCCCACCTTGGCCTCCCATAGGGCTGGGATTACAGGTGCAAGACACCATGCCCTCAAATTCTTCTCTTGGTAAAAACTTAAGCGAAGCTGAAATCTAGCTCTATTAATACATGAAAACAGAATTGCAGAAGTATATCTGATTAGCCATGGACATTTTGTTTTAGAACGGAAACTTCTTTCCTTCCAAAAAAGTACCATATTTTCCCATCTATTTCACTTATTTCCATTTTTTTCTTAGCAAAATGCTTAAACTGGGGTACAAATAGTGATCCATTCACATTGTAGATTTCTGGAAGGGCAGCATTAATCAAGCCTCCTGATTTCATTTGTGTATCTCACCTACCTATCTCATTTGAAAATAGAATCACTGGGACTCAGAGGAATTCAGTAGATTGCTTAATATTTGCCATGCCTTGCCTCACAGTAAATGTTACGTAAGGATAAAGCTAATGCTAATGCATGCATTCTTAAAGAGCTGCTGGCCCTTTAAATTCTTTTGTGACCCAGTCAAATTCTTGACAATTGCTCTGCTTTTGTCACAGACAGCAACTCAAAATTTGTATTGCTGTTCCTGACATCGCCTACACTAGCTCTCCTTCATGGTCTCTACAAAGGATCTATTGTATATTTCTAATGGTGTGTCTATAAAGCTTGGTAATTGTGACCTTTATGCTCAGCCAATAAAATATGTTAAATTGTGACTCTTGTATCTATTCATCCTGGTGCTTATGTTTCGGAAGCAAGTAAGAATCTCAATTAAATAGTTACTAAAATTATTAAATTAATACATTAAAAGCAAGGCATTCAGCTTATTAAAGAAGAAAATGAGTTAACATCAAGATTTTTCAGAAAACATGAATAAGTATCTTCATTTTGTGAAAAATGGCATTCTCCCATGGTTCCTAACATTTCTGGAAGTGTAGAAGCAATAATTTTCATGTGGGCCTGAAACTTACATCTGTTGATATAATCATAAAAAGTCTGTTAGAAAATACCCAGGACCTAAGAATTACAAACAACTGTTATAAAAGTGAAATTGGAGGGCAATGCTCAAGGTATGTAGGCTAGCGTTTGATTTCTGCTGCCATTTCTGGAACACTATTATAATTTAGTCCTTTCTCCCCTTTCTACTCGAATGATCCCTGCTTGGGTTGGCATCTAATCTGTATTGTTAAAAAATATGTTTTAAAATCAGTGGTTTATCTGCTAAAAATACTTTTAAGTGTAACTGCTCTAACCATGATAGAAAAGCAAACAAACATGTGTTTCCCTTTGAATTAGAGTTGTTTGTTTTTTTGGAAACAATAATAATATTCTAAATTGTGTACGATAATAAGTGAATTAGTTTCACGTGCAAAGGACATCATGAACATTAGCAGAAACAAATCTTCCTGAAAATACTCACACACATCCAAAATTTTTCTTGTACAATAAACTTTTCACATGGGTATGACCTAATTACATTGGCTACAGCAATAGACAAAACAGGAAAAAAATAAAACTGTCAGCCTTAAAAATTGTGCAAATGTTACTGATTTATTTCAGGATTTCTCTCAGTGTTGTGAAGTGATAGGGTAAAATCTAGATCGGGAAACAAAATCCATGCTTTAAAATCCATCTCTAAGGACCCATTTGTTAAAACAGTGTATTCTCCCTCTTGTTTGTTTTTATATCTAGCCTTTTTTGCTTCAGGAAAGGATCTGCCTGCTGAAATTAACTTGCATGTGAAAGCTGCATTTTTTTTCTTAAAAGCATAGAAATATACAGTAAATATTGTGAATCTTTGAGATGTGCTGCAGTAAACACAAATGCTTAAAATGGAAAGAAAAGAATGTTTAAAAGCGTATCGTATGACATTTGCCTGTGTCCAGCCCAAGCTAGGCAAATATAGAAAATGAACTTTCATTATCCAAAGTACTCAGCTGTGGAGGTTTCTGACCTCAGGATAAAAACAAGTCCCCGTTCCAAACACTGCATGTTAAATCTCAGGCTCCCTTTTGTATGCCAGTCTGTGAAAGAATTATAAGAGAGAATCTGGATTCTCAATTATTTAATCCAAGATTGCTGATCACCCACTATGTGCATTGCCAAGCACTGAGATGTAAATATAAAATATTTGGCTCCTAATCTCAAGTTACTCACAAATACAACAATAGCTTAACTGTTTACAATATAACAGCTTAACTGTTTTAGAAGCAGGACCTATATAATCCATCTGTTCTTCCTATTCTTTACCTAGTGAAAGCTGACAGGGAAGGGAATTCTTTCTATGCATTATGATTTTGATTATTTTGTTGGTTCTCCTACTACAATCATAAAAAATGCTTTCAAAAGTCTTTAGTTAGATTGGGCGTAGTGGCTCATGCCTGTAATCCCAATGGCTTGGGAGACCAAGATGGGAAGGTCACTTGAGACCAGGAGTTTGAGACTAGCCTGGGCAACCTAGAGACCCCATCTCTACAAAAAAATAAAAAAGAAATTATCCAGGCATGGTAGCACACACCTGCTATCCCAGCTACTTAGGATGCAAAGCAGGAGGATTGCCTGAGCCGAAGAGGCTGAGGCTGCAGTGAGCCATGTTTGCATCACTGCATTGCAGCCTGGGTAACAGAGCCAGAACCTGCCTCTAAAAACAAACAAGAAAATATCTTCAGTAATATCTGGATTGACCATACACACTATTGATGGTAGCAATGGCCCATCTGGAGTGGCTGCTGTGGAGAAGCTGGCTGCAAAAGGGGAGGTATGGCTGGGCTTTGAACTCCATAGAGCTGGTGGGGGCTGGCAGAAGACAGGAGCACTGACCTTTTGGGTGCCACTGCAGCCACCCAAGCTGCAGCTGCAGACCTGGGCATATCTGCACTCTCAAGGGCCCAGGAAGCCCCCTGCTGCCCCTGCAGACTCAGAAGTGCCTGCTCCCACTGCCTGGCCTCTCCACACTCCCAGTGCCTGCTCCAATCTCAGAGCAAAGTTGAGGCCAAGCCCAGGCACAGTTGCAACCCAGCCAGGTATACACACCAGGGCAGCACTGACATACTATCCCCTGCTGCCTTGACCCCTTCCAGACTTAGAATGCCAATGAACAAGGGAGGGAGGCTGAGTGGGGCTGAGGGCAGCTTAGCACTGGCCTGCAGGCTCCCCTCTGTACAAACGGCCTGGGCATCATGAACAGTGGCAGCAGGCAGGCAGGCTCTGGAGTACAGGGGGAAGGTCCCTGTTGAGGCCCCAACTTTAAGTTGGGGAAGGCCTGAAGCCTGGGGACCAGGCTGTCAGTCCTGCAAACTGGAGTGGGAACTTATGGTGCTTTTTCTCGGCCTGCCCATGGCCACCCATGAACCAATCAGCATGCACTTCCTCCCTCTGAAGCCCATAAAAACTCCAGACTCAGCCAGACTTGAGCACTTGATGGGATAACCTGCCTGCAGAAATAAACTACCTACTTTGTTGTCTCCTCTCTGCTGAGAGTTGAGCAGACGTAGGGACGACCAGCTGCGGAGAGGGGCACTGTGAGTCTCCTCTGAGCTCTACCACTCAATAAAGCTCCTCTTCACCTTTCTCACCTTCCACTTGTCTGCATACCTCCTTCTACCTGGGCATGGGACGAGAACTTGGAACGTGCCGAATGGCAGGGCTGAAAGAGCTGTAACACAAACAGGGCTGAAACACACCACTTCCTTGCCATATTGCAGGCAACAAGGAGAGAAGAGCTGTGGCTCCTTGGGGATCCCAGACCTAGGAGTGCCCCAAGCCAGGGCAGTGACACCCTCTTTGGGGCTTTGCAGTTGCTGGCATTTCCAAGCTTCTGGGCATGACCATGTTCCCTAGTGCCAGCCATGGAATCTACTTGTGGGATGCCTAGTCCAGCCACAGCCTCACAGAGAGCCAGTGCCTGTGGCAGTGTATGGAGCTGCCGGTTCCACCACTGTGTGCAGTGGCCAGACCCCATACTTGCTCATTCACACACCCCTCGCCACTCCACTCGCCCTCGGCAGGCATGGGATCCAGGCCAGTAGCATGAGCTAAGCGCAGTCTGCCAGGCTGAGCAGGCCCAGTGGGCCTGAGCAAAACTCAGACAAAGGCATCACTGGCCACAGAGGTTTCCAGTTGGCAAAGTGAAACCCCAAGGATCCGGTAACACTATGACCAATTCTGTATTTCTTTGATTCAAGAATTTAAACTTATTAGCAAACATTCAGTGAGACACAAATGAAATCATAATAGTCTAAAGGAGTTAATAAATCTTCTTGACATCATCAAGGAGTAAAATAAGTACAGGAGATTCTGGACGATTATCTCAAAAATTTTTTATCAGTTCCATAGGAGATAGGAAAGAATCAGTATTACCACTGTACAAATTTAACCAGGAAGTGGGGTGGGAAGAAGTGGTTAAAACAGCAAAGAGATTAAGCTGGGCTTTACAGTCTTTTGAGACCTTTTTACAAGTTCTCTAAGGTTCAACAACTCCTAGTTGAGAGACATCTTCAGATTTCAGATGAGTTCTCCAAATCAATGTGGATCCCTGAGACAATGTGGAATAAGGGACTCAGAGGAATGAAACCTCCATTCAAATTATGCTCTCTTCATCTCAAAAATTACAAATTGGGGATTAAAAAAGGAAGACCTTCCTTTAAGCTGTAACCTCCTAGGAAGTAAGAGGCCATGTCCAGTTTACTGTTTTATTTATTTATTTTTGTTTATAGTACGGTCCCTGACATGCAAGAGTTTAGGAAATATTTGTTAAATAAGGGATTATGGCTTTTAATTTCATTAGAGGGACAGAGTAGGAAGGGGTAGGGACAGTCATGGGTCTGAGGGATGTGTTGGTTTTAGTCCTCTAATTCCATCACCACTATAGCCAGGTATTTCTCTAGTTGTTCAATACAACTTTTGTTTCGGCTTAGTCTTTCTGTTGCAACATGTAACGTGTCATGGCTTCATGGGAGAATGAAACATCCCTTCCTGACCAGGTCAATGCTCTTCTGGGTTGGTGTCTCCCTGGCAGTATGGTCACTTTGTGCTGAGCCCTCAGGTGACATCCTGGCTATCTGGCTTTTCTGCTGAAACTGAGTTTACATACTGCCATGCTCTTTCCCATGGCTACATCTCCTTAGAGGGCCTGTTGCTTTTGCTATCTCCTTGGCAGACACCCCTGGGAAGTCTTTGTGATCTCTTATTTCTGGATTCAAACAGCTCTTGGGCTGCTGACCTACAGCTGTTTTGCATCACCAATGACTTAGCAGCAAAGATAACAGATATTGTGCCAGTGACAGAATTGAAAAAACAAATATGTACAGTATTTCTGCATTTGTATATTTTTCAGGTGTGTGAAGAGTAGGCATTTAATCTCTAATTGCTTCATCTTTAAAAACTACTCTTAGTTTTTACATTTAAAATTGCTTTTGTTGATGGTCTTATTTACAATATTGCTTTTGGTGATGGTCTTATTTATAATAAGAATCCACAATCTAACTGTGTATTAAATATATGGAAAAAGGAAACAAGTGAGTTCATCTTGATAGCTATAGGTTAGTACAACTGAAATATTTGGAAATCTATGTAAGCAATTTTGCTCAAATGCTTTTTAAAATATTTGCATGGTTTAAGTAATTAACTAGTATTCACTATGGGTTTGTCAAATTCTTCTGTAATTCCTTAATAACTTAGGGGACACTATTCAAAACTAGTAGAGATAATAAAAGAAGTCTGCTGGATTCAGACATGTCTATCATTAAATATCTAGGTAGCAGGCCTTCACTTTTAAGGTTTGGACAGATGTCTATTCTAAATTTTGCAATTCCTAGGAACAACAATTTTGCAGTTTTTGAATTATAAATATCCAGTAGATGGACAAGGTATTCTTCTTTTTATATGCCAAGGTTTCTATCTGCAATTTAAGAAGATATTTCTCTGTGTGCCACTTATGGACATAAGAAACATTAGGTTAGAGTCTCTTAGTGGTAAATACCCATAAGTCAAAAGTAAGTATTAGGACATGCTTCAGTAATCTCATCTACAGATAATATGATCCCTGTTCTTCAACCTTTCCTTTTGAGCCTATTTTACAGTGCTTTGTCTCCGACACTCTCAATATTCTTCATGTTTCTGTTAAGTTTCAAAGCATGGAATGCTAATCAGTCATGATAGGACTGATCAGGAGCCAGACTATTTCTGACAAGATAGAAGGAACTGAAAAGTGAGTTTTTAACAGATTACAAGAATCCAAACTCCCTTACCCCACTAACCCTGCTTGGACAGTTCCTAGATTTAAAAACTTTCCAAAGTACAAATCTGGGTAGTTGGATTGAGGGGTAGAGAAGATTGGAGGTGGTCAAACGGTATTGAGGTGGAACTTAATAATATAGAAAAGGTTTGGCATCCAAGCATAATTTTTTAAAAAGTTTTAATAAAAAGTGGAGGAAAGAATTGAGTTGGTATTGTCTTTCAATAGGAATTTTTTAAAAAAATTATAAAAACACCACATTGTGCTGTAATAAATAAGATTATTTCTTTAAATCTTGTTATAAGTAATCTTAAACATAGTTTTGGTCAGTGTCCTTTAAATTACTTTTTTGAAAACAGGCCTTAAGAGTTTAGCCTTCAGATATCCTTCTCATTGTGTAGATTAGCGTAATTGTTTGGCCAGTGATAGGTGACCAAAGAACAGAGTTGATGATGATGAAAGGGGAAAATTGGATGACCCAGTTCCAACAAAAATAAGGAAGGAGAAGGGATCACTTTGCTGTAGAAGCTAAATTAAATTTCATACATGTTTGAGGTGAAAACATGTGAGATATTTTAAGTACCCCACTGAAGATGAAGAGAGAAGGCAAGGTTAGAATGCGAGTGTAGAAAATAGTTGTGTAGTGGTGAAAAGCTGAAGCCACATGGGTGTATGACTTTTTAAGGGAAGACACTTTATAGAGAAATAAAGCTGAGTGCTCAGGATTAAACACAGCTGGAGGACATGAACAGGAAGAAGAACCAGTGAAGTAAACAAGGAACAACTGACTGGTCAGGCAAGTCAGATTAAGGACAGCCACAACTGTATCAGGGAAGCCAAGGGAAGATTTTGTTCCTGGAGAATGAGGTGTTCCACATTGTCAAAACAGACATCAAGGAGAAAGAGAAAGAGGCATTTGTTCATTTCAGAAGTAACTGATGTCTCTGGAAAAAACCCACAATTACAATAGAGAGAGTGGTGAGAATAGGCTGAACTATGTAATATGTACTAGTGTCAAAAAAAGGTGTCAGGTTAGGGAAATAATCCGACTTGGTCCATTAAATCAGCCAGTTTGATAACTACATGTTAACAGTTGATGGGATTATTTTACTCCTTCTAACCCATCCATTTCAATCATTATTTTCGTTATTCAGAGCAAAAGACTATATAGCACAGAATTAAATGCCTTTAAAATACAAACTGAATCAGGTGTTCCATTTGAAGAGCAATACTGAATGCACACTGCAAACTTCACATTCTCTGCAATGCAAGACTAGTGTGGTGTGCTTTCCTGAAAATGAAACGCCTTATCTCACACCAACATCCCTTCTAGAGATGCCCAATTTTTGTATTCCTGACTTATTCTTGTCCCACAAGCTGCTGAAGGGAGTCAGTCTGCCAAGATACATATATACCGGGCTTCTAAAGCTTTTATATTGCTTTTAACAGGAAAAAAAAAATCTCAAAAACTTTAAATAAATTATTGACTTCATTATAATGTAACTAAATATCAAAGATGACCTAAATGGCCTTGTTTTAGAAACAGTCTCATGTGCATACATTCCAAGACAATGATAGAGTCCATGCAGACTCTTATAGAAATGTGCAACTTCACATGCTATGCTTTGTGGTACCGAAAGACACAGGTGTAAATTATGCCCCAAAGAGATAAGAGGTTTGTCAACAAAGCGGGTGCGGTGGCTCACGCCTGTAATCCCAGCACTTTGGGAGGCTGAGGGGGGCACATCACTTGAGGTCAGGAGTTCGTGACCAGCTTGGCCAACATGATGAAACCCTGTCTCTACTAAAAATAAAAAATTAGCTGGGTGTGGTGGTGCACACCTGTAATCCCAGTTACTTGGGAGGCTGAGGCACAAGAATTGCTTAAACCCAGGAGGTGGAGGTTGCAGTGAGCCGAGATGGTGCCACTGCACTCCAGCCTGGGCAACAGAGCGAGTCTCCATTAAATAAATTTTAAAAAAGTTTACCAATACAATTGGCAAAATGACAAATTCTGGTTAGTCTCACTAGTGGATAAATATTACTTGAGATATCATACTTCTTGGAATTTTTGCATTTATGGATTTCAGATAATACAGCATCCAAACAGAAATAAATATTGTAATAATTCCAGCATCTATAGTGTCAAAAGATTATGTTATTATTTTCGAATACTCTTTTCTGATGACGGTTTAGTAGAAACAAATCATTATATATTTTTGTTGCTATTTTCTTATCAGTGAAACAAGGGCCCTAGCAGTTCTCTAAGGATGTTCTATAGAATCACTGATTTATTAGTAAAATGCTAAGACTCAATGGATGTTTTAATTTTAAAAAATAAAAATTTAAAAGCAAACCAAGTTCATATTTATTGCAGAAGGAGAAACAAGAAAGAAAGAAAATACAGAGAAGCCCCCCAAAATTGATATCAAATTTTAGCATTCAGAAATAACCACTCCAGCTTGGATATAAACTTTTGTAAAATTACAATTTCTACAGAAGGTTTTTTTTTTTCCCTCCAACCCGTTAATTATGTAATGAGATGCTTTCATATGTAAGCACTTTTTTGGAATAAGAGCTGAAGGTTGGATTTATGGTTGGGCAATCACTAGGGTAACCTCAGATCCTGGTTTGCTTGTGACAGTCCTGGTTTGCCTGGGATTCTTGGGTTAGCCTGTTGTCTCAGTATTTTTATTAACATCACCCCATTTCATTTAACCGGCAATGACAGTGAGTTATAAGGCAAACTAGTAATTGCTTGCTAAGGGACCAGTATTGTAGAAGCCATCCTATTTGATATAGCAGGACTAGCAACTTTATCCTTATATAAATCCAGATTCTAACCAGATCTCTTAAATGAGGATGGTCTGCAATTTGAGTTCTCTTAACCATCTTTGGTTCATTCACTGAGTAAATACTAATAGCTAAGGGTCCACCTGGTAATGCACTGTAAGCTCCTTGCAGACAGTGAACAGAACAGACTTAGTCTTACCTCCAAAGTATTTCATGGCCACTCATGTAGTATAATGATTGGAATTCTACCAGGAGTTCCTCTGATCCCTGAATCTCAGACCACTGCTTGAATAGGAAAACAGTAAAGTGGAAGATGGGTCCAAGTGAAGGCTTTGCCTACATTTAGGGAAGTTCTTCTAAATTTTTCAATCTTTCCTCAACAAAATAATGTTGTATACCATTCTTTAAAAGTTTTTGAGTGTCTACTATATTGGAAACTCTGTGAATGCATAAAAGGATGTAAAATATATGGTACCTGCCTCAAAGAGCTACACTCAGTTAAAATATGAGGCATATGAAGCCTAACTCAGTTAAAATATGAGGCAGTTAAAAATATGAGGCTTATGAATACAGTTAAGTCCTGTGGCCTAGAATGCCTGCCATGATGTGGGTCCACACTCCCGAATTACTTTCCCAACAGAAAATTTTCAACTTTATCAAGAGTAAGTAAGTTTTAGATGAGGTCCTGTATGACCCCATCTTGTGATGAAAGTCAAATGGAAAACAAAGGACTGGGTACAGTGGCTCAAGCCTGTATTCCATTACTTTGAGAGGCTGAGGCAGAAGGATTGCTTGAGCCCAGGAGTTCAAGGTCACAGTGAAAAGAAAATAAAAAAGGATAAAAGAAAAGGGATCACAAGAATTTCATATATGTATTTATTCTATAGCCAATTTTTCATAACTCAGTTTCTGGTAGTGCCACTTTTAACTGCCATGACCTCAAATCAATCTTTTTTTAAAAGTACATTTTTTAAGCAGAGCATTTCTTTTTCTTAGACCATAACAAAGAAAATCGGCAAAATGACTATTATTTCTACTTCTAAAGGAAACGGAGTGATCAATTCTTGTAATCAGTAACTTGACAAAAAAAAATCCAAATAAGGATTTTAGTCCAGCCCCAAACTTAATTTTCTTCATTGAAAATAGCCAGTCTCTTGTAAAGAACAGGATGGTTTAAAGTCTGATATCTTGGAATGAATCTCAGCTCTGCTGCTTGCTAATTATTATTATGTGTACCTATATTTTATTTATATGAACCTCAGTTTTTTAAATCTGGGAAATGGGAATTTCAGTACCAATTACTTCCATGGATTTTTATGAGTCTCAAATAAAATGTACCATATATATTTGTAAGCTGTAGATCAAATTTATAAAGAAAGGTGATACTGTTATTTTTACTACAAAAAGAATTTGCACAAAGTCGATCTCATCCTTAACCTGGTTGGTTGATTTCTTTGCACAGCACATTCCTACCAGCTGAGGTGGCCTGCCACAAGGGCTGTCGTCTGAGAAATAACGTAACATTACAAGGCCAAGCAGGATCTTTGTGGTTGAATATTTTACACGGCTGAGAATCACTTCTTTCCCAGAACTGGTAGAGAACGTGAATCAAGGTGCTGTTCTGCCTTAAGTGTAGGTCTAAATACAAGTATTGACCACCTTCCTTAAGGCACTCGCAGCTCTTTTGATTCACCAATAAGGTTTATTCTTTATTGAGTCATTTCAGAAAATGGTAGGGGGTAATGGGGGAGGTGTTAATGTTTCAGTGGTTCCCTAATACCTTCGGAATAGAGAACATAATTTTGTAATTTGGCTAATAAAGCTTCTGTGGTTTGGTCTTCATCTGCCACCGCTCCCTGCCTCAGAATCTCCACTGCAGGTATACTGAACAAGGCCACCCACTGCCTCAGATTCCCCACTCCAAGCATACTGAAACAGCCATACTTTCAATTCATCAAGATGTGCTGTGCTTCTCCGTAGGTTTGCCCCATGGACTTGTGGTTCCCTCTGCTGCTCTTCCCTAACTACCTGCTAATCCTACTTATCAGTTAAGTATCAACTTCCTCCAGGGTGTGGAGATGCTTCTCTGGCCACCCCACCACCCTATACTGCGTTAGGTAACCTAATACTATACTCTGCCCATGCCCTGTTGTCAGCCCTTATTATGCTGTACCCTAATGTCACATCATTGCCCATCAACTTCTTCAAGCAAGAAAGCTGGATTTCTGCAATGTCATAGGCCAGCACAGTGCCCTGCAAATAGCAAGTTTTTCGTAAATAGTTGTTGGGTAGATGAGTGAATATATGAACTCTAGAAAAGCCTGTATCGCCTGGGGCCTAGAAAAACAAGGGCAGGAAGAACCAGATTCCCTATAGGAACAGCTTCTATGAATTAAAAGTTCACTCTTAACTAAGAAATGGGTCGAATTGTATAATCTATGCCATAATACATCTTTCCAGAAATTCTGAAATACTTAAATTGGGATGCTTTATTTGCAAGCTGCTCCTATGACTCAGATCCCTAGTAAATAAGGGTATGAAGGTATGTAACCACAGATTTTATAGGCTGGGACTAAAAACACCTATAGTTGGAAGGGATGAAAGGCGTATTATAGGAAAGGCAACAAAAGCTGAACTCTGTATGTATGTATGCATGTGCATGTTTAAAACCCCTGGGAATATATGTAAAAGCAGGTCAAATTTTACTATTTTATTGTGTTAAAATAATTTTAATTTTAGTACACAACGCAGTGTCTATGTAGAAAAACAAAATTTTCCTTTTTTCTTTTTCTTTTTTGAGATAGAGTCTAACACTGTCTCCCAGGCTGAAGTGCAGTGGCACGATCTTGGCTCACTGCAACCTCTCCCTCCAGTTCAAGTGATTCTCCTGCCTCAGCCTCCCAAGTAGCTGGAATTACAGACCTGTGCCACCACACCCAGCTAATTTTTGTATTTCTAGTAGAGATGGGGTTTCACCATGTTGGCCAGGCTAGTCTCAAACTCCTGACCTCAAGTGATCCGCCCACCTCGGCCTCCCAAGAAAAAGAAAATTTTCTAAAATTAAAAAATTAAATCCCAAATTTCCAATTTCGGTTTTCTTTAGTTAGTTTTGCAAGTCTTTCATTCAGAGAGTTATTTATACCTTGATTTTAAATTTTACCACTCTTAGAACATATATTTTATAAAATTAGTCTAATATAAGTTGTAATTTTTAGAACAAATAAAACTTTGGGATTTATAAGACAAAGAAATAAAATCTTCATATTCTCTGAAAAAATAATCTTAACATAAGGAAACATTCTAGGTATGAGGAAATGATTGTAAAATTAATAAAAATAATTCATTAATATTTATTTACACATCATTAGTGAAAATAGTGAATCTATATGTTCCTCCCTATGGCAAAAGGATGATTGTGATCCTTTATATGATTTGTCAATAATAGCAAAGTCTGGGCACAAAGAAGCAGTATAGGCAGTTGGGCACAGTGGCTCATGCCTATAATCTGAGCACTTTGGGAGACCCAGGCCGGCAGGGTGGGGATCACTTGAGCCTTGTAGTTTGAGGCCAGCCTGGGCAACATGGTGAAACCCTGTCTTTACAAAAAATACAAAAAATTAGCCTGGTGTGGTGGTGCACACCTATAATACCAGCTACCTGGGAGGCTGAGAAGGGGTGATTGCTTGAGCCTGGGGGGTTGAGGCTGCAGTGAGCCATGATCAGGCCACTGCACTTCAGCCAAGGTGACAGAATGTGTCTTAAAAAAACCAAAAAAACAAAAAAAAAAAAAGAGAAAGAAACAGCAGACCATTCCTTTAAAATATATGACCCAGAAAAAACAGAGTTCTCTGTGCTTGCCTACTTTTCTTCTCCTGAAGAATCAAGACACTTATCTTCCCAGTTTACATGCTATTTCCTCTTCCTTACAGATTTTACACATGTGTGAATTAATAGGCTTGATATAGTAGCAGTTGGGTAATTTTCATTTTATTAAATTATTAGTTTATGGAACTGAAGTCAGTGGCATACTGAGGATTTCCTTTTTTTTTTTTTTTTTTTTTTTTTTAAGAGCATAGCTACACTTTTGGAAAAGGGCACCCTCTTGGTACTAAAAGTACAGTTATTGTCTAATTAATGATAGGTATATTTCTTTAATACACTGTGTGATGGGGTAACTTCTGTATAAAATCCTGACAAATTAAGTACTGAATTAAAAACATACTTATGGCAGCAGCAAATCAAAGTTACTCGGACTCACAAAAGTTTAAGATATAAGAACCAGCACACAAAAGAAGAAAGGATTTCTATCTCATTGCATTTCTATATGTGCCACACACTATATCAGGGTCTTTGTAACATTGTTGTCCATATCTTCCAACAGTCCAATGAAGTAGGCATTACCATTCTTCATCCTAGGAGCCTTCAGAGAGGGTCAGTAACTTCTTCAAGTACATTGTTCTTAGCAAGCTCAGAAACCTGGATGTGAGGTGGCTGGAAGCACAAGGATATTTGTAGTTCCCTTCTATTTCAGCAGTGGAGTAGCTTAGGATAGTGGCAAAGTCCAGGGTGGGACCAGAGGTGTGGGTAGTAGAGGTGGCATTCAGTAATGCAGTAATGAGCAGGAGTGTGCCAGATGAATCATCTATAGATGCTGAGTCACCAAGATGGCCCAGGACACCTAACGTGACCCCTTCTCTCTCCTCCCCCAGCCCCAAATCCAATCTATCACCAAGTCTAGTCAATATCACCTCAGAATTAACTCTTGAACCTCCAACTTCTCTTCAAGTACATTGCTAATATGCTAGTTGAAAACACAATAATCATTTAAGTCTTTACTACCTACATAACAAACCTGCACATGTACCCCTGAACCTAAAATAAAAGTTAAGAAAAAGAAAACACCATGATATCACACCTTCACTCAGACAAAAATCTCCCTATCAGCTCACTCCCTAGTCTCTTCCCCTCCTCTCCTACAATAATTCTCCATAATAGAAGATGCAACGTCACTACCTGTAACACTTCAATGATTACCACTACTTTCAAGATGAAAACCTAAATCTTTGCTTGTCTTACAGGCCTCTGCATGACCTGCATTGTGCCCACTTTTTCAAGGTCATCATTACACCTCCTTCACTGTCCACATCCAGCTCCACTCATCTGATTTCAAGTCTCCACCTCAGTGCCTTTGCATGTTCATTAGTCATTCCATGAATATCTATCATGCAGGTGCTGCCCTCTCCCCCTCACATGCTGCTCCCTTTGGCTGGAACACTATTCTTGAATGGATAGTCCCTCCTGGGCCTGGTGCCACCTCGTCAGCCATCTGATTTCACTTCCTCAGGAATTCCCCCAATTAGATGGCATTCTTCTGTTTATGTATTCACAACACACCATACTGTTGTCTTGTAGAACTTATCACAGTTTATAACAATATCTGTGTGATTATTTTATTCAAATCTTCCTCCCATAGTAGAATGTAACCTCTGTGATTTTATGCATTCTGTTTGGGACCATTCCTGTTTGGTTCTCCATTGTAGCCTCAGAACCTCATGTGGTCATGTACATAATGAATACCTTTGAATGAATAAATGATGAGAGAAGATACTTGTTGAAATCTTTTCAGAAATACTTAAAATGTGATTTGTAAATGTATTAGTGATGAAGATAACAATAAAACTCAAATTTATAAAAAATTCCAAAGAACCTTCTAATTAAAGCCACATTGATTTTTTATTTTTAATATAAATAGTTAAATTAAATTCAATGATTTGTTCTATAAGGAAAAAAATCCAGTAAACCAATGAGAAATGATCATTTAGGTAGCCAGTGAGAGTCAAGAATCTGTCATGCCAATGGACCAGAACAGAGATTCCCGAAATAAAGTTGCACACCAACAGTCAACTGACCTTTGACAAAGTTGACAAAAATAAACAACAGGGAAGCATACCTATTCAATAAATGGTGCTAGGAAAATTGGATAGGCATATCCAGGAGAATGAAACTCCTAACTCTCACCATATACAAAAGTTAACTCAAAGTGGATTAAAGACTTACATATAAGACTCCCAAACTACAAAAATCCTAGAAGAAAACTTAGGAAATACTCTTCTTAGATGTTGTCCTCCTCAAGGAATTTATGATTAAGTCCTCAAAAGCAAATGTAACAAAAACAAAAATTGACAATTGGGACCTAATTAAACTAAAGGGCTTTTATATAGCAAAAGAATCTATCAACAGAGGAAACAGACAACCTACAGAATGAGGGAAAACATTTGCAAACTATCCATCTGACAAAGGACTAATATCCAGAATCTATAAGGAACTTAAACAAATCAACAAGAAAAACAAACAACCAACCTCATTAAAAATTGGACAAACGGTCAATTACTGAAGCTTGTGCATTTGTCACGTAGTTCTCGTGTTATGGTTTTCATCTCTATCAGTTCTTTTAAGGACTTCTCTACATTGGTTATTCTTGCTAGCCATTCGTCAAATCTTTTTTCAAGGTTTTTAGTTTCTTTGCGCTGGTTACATAGTTCCTCCTTTAGCTCTGAGAAGTTTGATCGACTGAAGCCTTCTTCTCTCAACTCGGACCAGAGGGATTCACAGTGGAATTCTACCAGAGGTACAAGGAGGAGTTGGTACCATTCCTTCTGAAACTATTCCAATCAACAGAAAAAAAGGAAATCCTCCCTAACTCATTTCACGAGGCCAACATCATCCTGATACCAAAGCCTGACAGAGATACAACAAAAATAGAGACTTTTAGACCAATATCCCTGATGAATATCGATGCAAAAATCCTCAATAAAATACTGGCAAACCAAATCCAGCAGCACATCAAAAAGCTTATCCACCATGATCAAGTGGGCTTCATCCCTGGGATGCAAGGCTGGTTCAACATACGCAAATCAATAAACATAATCCAGCACAGAAACAGAACCAAAGACAAAAACCACATGATTATCTCAATAGATGCAGAAAAGGCCTTTGACAAAATTCAATAGCCCTTCATGCTAAAAACTCTCAATAAATTCGGTATTGATGGAATGTATCTCAAAATAATAAGAGCTATTTATGACAAACTCACCGCCAATATCATACTGAATGGGCAAAAACTGGAAGCATTCCCTTTGAAAACTGGCACAAGACAGGGATGCCCTCTCTCACCACTCCTATTCAACATAGTGTTGGAAGCTCTGGCTAGGGCAATCAGGCAAGAGAAAGAAATCAAGGGTATTCAGCTAGGAAAAGAAGAAGTCAAATTGTCCCTGTTTGCAAATGACATGATTGTATATTTAGAAAACCCCATTGTCTCAGCCCAAAATCTCCTTAAGCTGATAAGCAACTTCAGCAAAGTCTCAGGATACAAAATCAATGTGCAAAAATCATAAGCATTCTTAGACACCAGTAACAGACAAACAGAGAGATAAATCATGAATGAACTCCCATTCACAATAGCTTCAAAGAGAATAAAATCCAACTTACAAGGGATGTAAAGGACCTCTTCAAGGAGAACTACAAACCACTGCTCAGCGAAATAAAAGAGGACACAAACAAATGGAAGAACATACCATGCTCAAGGATAGGAAGAATCAATATTGTGAAAATGGCCATACTACCCAAGGTAATTTATAGATTCAATGTCATCCCCATTAAGCTACCAATGACTTTCTTCACAGAATTGGAAAAAACTGCTTTAAAGTTCATATGGAACCAAAAAAGACCACGCATTGCCCAGACAATCCTAAGCTAAAAGAACAAAGCTGGAGGCATCACACTACCTGACTTGAAACTATACTGCAAGGCTACAGTAACCAAAACAGCATGGTACTGGTACCAAAACAGAGATATAGACCAATGGAACAGAACAGAGCCCTCAGAAATAACACCACACATCTACAGCCATCTGATCTTTGACAAACCTGACAAAAACAAGAAATGGGGAAAGGATTCCCTATTTAATAAATGGTGCTGGGAAAATTGGCTAGCCATAAGTAGAAAGCTGAAACTGGATCCTTTCCTTACTCCTTATACGAAAATTAATTCAAGATGGATTAGAGACTTAAATATTAGACCTAAAACCATAAAAACCCTAGAAGAAAACCTAGGTAATACCATTCAGGACATAGGCATGGGCAAGGACTTCATGTGTAAAACACCAAAAGCAATGGCAACAAAAGCCAAAATTGACAAATGGGATCTAACTAAACTAAAGAGCTTCTGCACAGCAAAAGAAACTACCATCAGAGTGAACAGGCAACCTACAGAATGGGAGAAAATTTTTGCAATCTACTCATCTGACAAAGGGCTAATATCCAGAACCTATAAAGAACTCAATCAAATTTACAAGAAAAAACCAAACAACCCCATCAAAAAGTGGGCAAAGGATATGAACAGACACTTCTCAAAACAAGACATTTATGCAACCAACAGACACATGAAAAAATGCTCATCATCACTGGCCATCAGAGAAATGTAAATCAAAACCACAATGAGATACCATCTCACACCAGTTAGAATGGCGATCATTAAAAAGTCAGGAAACAACAGGTGCTGGAGAGGATGTGGAGAAATAGGAACACTTTTACACTGTTCGTGGGACTATAAACTAGTTCAGCCATTGTGGAGAACAGTGTGGCGTTTCCTCAAAGATCTAGAACTAGAAATACCATTTGACCCAGCCATCCCACTACTGGGGATATACCCAAAGGATTATAAGTCATGCTGCTATAAAGACACATGCACATGTATGTTTATTGCAGCACTATTCACAATAGCAAAGACTTGGAATCAACCCAAATGTCCATCAGTGACAGACTGGATTAAGAAAATGTGACACATATACACCATGGAATAATATGCAGCCATAAAAAAGGATGAGTTCATGTCCTCTGTTGGGACATGGATGCAGCTGGAAACCATCATTCTCAGCAAACTATTGCAAGAACAGAAAACCAAATACTGCATGTTCTCACTCATAGGTGGGAATTAAACAATGAGATCACTTGGACATAGGAAGGGGAACATCACACACCAGGTCCTATTGTGGGGAGGGGGTAGAGGGGAGAGATAGCATTAGGAGATATACCTAATGTAAATTATGAGTTGATGGGTACAGCACACCAACATGGCACATGTATACATATGTAACAAACCTGCACGTTTTCCACATGTACCCTAGAACTTGAAGTATAATAAAAAATAAAAAAAAAAAATAAATAAATAAATGTAAGGAAGAAAAAAAAAATTGGACAAAGGCTGGGCATGGTGACTCATGCCTGTAATCTCAGCTACTGGCAAGGCCGTGGAGGGAGAATCCCTTGAACCCAGGAGGCAGAGGTTACAGTGAGCTGAGATCATGCCACTGCACTCCAGCCTGGGCAACAGAGTGAGACTCCATCTCAAAACAACAACAACAAAAAACAAACAAACAAACAAAAAACCCAAAAGTGGGCAAAGGACATGAACAGACACTTCAAAAGAAGACATACAAGCAGTCAACAAACATGAAACAATGCTCAACATCACAACTCATCAGAGACACAAATAAAAACCATAATGAGATATCATCTCATAACAATCTGAATGGCTATTACTAAAAGGTCAGAAAATAACAGCTGTTGGTAAGGTTGTGGAGAAAAGGCAATTTTTATACACTGTTGGTGAGAATGCAAATTAGTTCAGTCCCTGTGGAAAGCAGTTTGGAGATTTCTCAAATAACTAAAAATAGAATTACTATTCTATCCAGCAATCCCATTACTGGGTATAAGCCCAAAGGAAAATAAATTTTTCTACCAAAAAGACATCTGCATTCATATGATTATTGCAGCACTATTCACAATGGCAAAGACATGGAATCAACACAGGTTCCCATCAATGGTGGGTTGGATAAGAAAAATGTGGTACATTTATACCACAGAATACTATACAGCCATAAAAAATGGAAATCACATCCTTTGTGGCAACACAGGTATAGCTGGAGGTCACTATCTTAACCAAATTAATAGAGAAATAGAATCAAATACTGCATGTCCTCGCTTACAAGCGGAACTAACTTTGAGTACACATAGACACAAAGATGAGGATAAACACTGATGATCCCCAAAGAGGGAAGGATGAAGGGGTAACAATTGAAAATCTACTTATAGGGCACTATGTTCCCTACTTGAGGGACAGGATAATAGAAGCCCAAACCCCAGCATCATGTAATAAATCCATGTAACAAACCTGCACATGTACCCATTGAATCTAAAATTTAAAAAACAAAAAGAGTCTGTCATTCATAGATTCCTTTTCAGTAACCAGTAACCCAGATACTTTATGTCTTGATGTCTCCTATTCAAGACATCATTGAGATGGAGTTTTGCTCTTGTCACCCAGGCTGGAGTGTAATGGCACAATCTTGGCTCACTGCAACCTTTCCCCCCCGGGCTCAAGCAATTATCCTGCCTCGGCCTCCCAAGTAGCTGGGTTTACAGGTGCCCACCACCGCACCCGGCTAATTTTTGTATTTTTAGTAGAGACAGGGCTTCACCATGTTGGCCGGGCTCGTCTCAAACTCCTGATCTCAGGTGATCCACCCACCTCAGCTTCCCAAAGTGCTGGGATTACAGGCATGAGCCACCATGCCCGGCTTCATTTTTTATTTTTTTAATTTAGAAATAAACCAGTTTATCTCCCAAAGTGGAGAGAAAGGGGTGTTATCAGATGACTTTAGCTTCATGAAAATACCCCTTTTTTCCTATTCAATTTTTTTTCTAATTTTACAGAGCATTTTCTTTCATATTTTGTTCTGTAGTCACTAAAAAATTTGGATTATCTATAGTTCCAACTTCTGACCATCAATCCCACTCAAAAATCAGGGAGGCAGCAAGGGTTATGAGAAGTACACAGATCTCTCAAATAGGCCAATGTCTAAGAAGAGTATTTCTGAACATTTTTTTTCTTTTTCTTATTACAATTATGACTACATAAGAAGCGTATTTTGAATAGAGATCTGTGTCCTCTCGGACTCTAGTCTCAGCTGAACTCCAGTCTCAGCTCTGACACTAAGTAGTGCTAAAAACTCAGGGTTCCAATTTCCTCATCTGCAGAATCAAGGTCTCCTCTTGGAGCATATCACAAAGAAGCTTAAACCTTTGAATTTTACTTTCTATAGACAACTAATCCATTTCTTTAGCCAAGCATAAATCCCATTGTAAATTAATACATACTGAATACTGGAATTGTGCTCAGCTTTCTGCAGTATTGTTGAAATGAAGTTGTTTTTGAGCCTGTAAAACTAAGGATCAAACTTTGATCTATGATGTCACCCAAAATAAAGGCAGACTTTAAAATATACTTAAGAGAAAACCAACAAACAATACCACACCCTACGCATCATTAAACTAGTGGTGAATACAATAAGGGCAAGTAATTATAGAACTCATAGGCAGGGGAGAACTCTACCTTTTCCAAAATGCTTTCTAGTTTGGCCTGCTCATGGCCTGCATGACAGATAATCATAGTGGGGAGAAAATTTAAAAGTAGATGTTCAATAATGATTTTTGCTGTTCTTGCAATATACATCAAAATCATATGTGTTAGAGAAGAATGAACACCTCTAGTAAATGTTAACCATATTTGTTTACAAAGAAAGGAAATGAATTTCAGAGATAGCTCTAATTCTGTTCTAACTCATAAATGTCACAGGAAAACATTCTAAATCATTTTGATCTTAAAACACCCACAAGTATGCATTGATTTCTTAGTACAGAGAAAATTAAGTATTTTGAACCGAGGTTTTTCCTAGCTTAGGCTGATTACCATTTTTCCTCATTTATACTATAGCTTTTGGCTTTAATTACAGAGGTATTGTTTCATTTTTCCAACATTAAAGAATCTTTGCCTCACTGTGTTCTATCATAATCCTCCAGGAACTTAAAAAGAGCATTTATTTCCCCGTGAATCCTGTCCTGCTTGATTTGCCTGAGAGTGAACAATGATGACGATTCAAGTACTAAGTATTGGGAACACAGGATAGACCATTCTGAAATTAGTGTGGCCATTATTAGCTTGCCGCAAGGACAGTAGAATTACCCTCCCCCCACCCATGCTATTACTATTTTTTCCAGGGTGTGTATGTGGATGGTGGTAGTAGAGAAGTTGTTTGAATTTAGGATGTGCCAACATAAGTCAACATGTTGGAAAGGTACAATAAGCCTTTCATTCTTCTTAGCATTAATCCAAGTATTTATTCATCCAGGGATCCATTCAATCATTAAACATTTACTGAGAACAAGTATTGTTAGGGTTGGAACACAGAGATTAAATACATAGCACCTGTCTTCAAGTGGCTAGTTCAGTGAGGGAAAGACAAAAATAATTACGTTACAGATGCTTCTGGACTTACAATGGGGCTACATCTCAATAAACCCATTTTTAGTTGAAAATATTGTAAATCCAAATGCATTTGCCACTCTGATAAACCCATCATAAAGTTGAAAAATCTTAAGTCACTTAAGTCAGGGACTGTCTATACATAAATGCTGTGATAAGGTGGAAATATTATATTGCAGGAGTTCAGAGACAAAAAATCTAGGGGTAGTTGGGGCCCAACAGAGAAGCTGCCTTGAAAGATTTGACGTTGGAGAGTTTAAAAAGACAAGCAGAAAGCTAGGCAGGAGGCAGAGAGAGGGAGGGGAGGGCACTGGGAGAAAGACTGCAAGCAGATCAGACAATATATCCAAAGGCTTGCTTTCTTTTGTTTTTGAGGACAAGGCTGTTGATTGTTTAAAATTAAAATACTAACCAGAGTGATTAGATTTAACACAAAGTTAAAGAGACACACTTCCAGGAAACATAATAAACTCTGAAGACTTGTAAAACTAGCATACTTCCAGTGAGTTCAAGAAGCAGAGTGACTCTATTTTGGAAAGGGTTAACAAGCTTGTTTAGGTTGTGAATCAAAAGCACTGTTGGTCTGTCGAATTTGAAAGCATCTCAAATTTGTATTATGAAAACAAAGGAGAATTAAAATGGTTCGGGGCAAGTACTGGTGTCTCTATAAAGTCAGCTTCCTAATTTTTTATCCCGGATTTAAGCTGTCACTAAAATCTTCCTTTTGCTTTGTCTACTATGTGACTATATGGACTGTTTATCCAGCAGAAGAAATACTTCTCTAAGACATAAAGTCTTTAAATGATCCCTTTTGTAATAACCCAAATCTCTAGTAAGATTTTTTCTTTCTTTTTTTTTTTTTTTTGTGTGTGCGAGACAGGGATAGCTCCTTTACCAAGACAGGAGTGCAGTGGCAGGATCAGAGCTCACTGTAGCCTTGAGTTCCTGGGCTCAAGTGATCTTCCTGCCTCCGCCTCTGGAGTAGCTGGGACTACAGGCACACCACCATGCCTGGTTAATTTTTATTTTTTTTGTCACTATGTTGCCCAGGCTGGTCTCGAATTCCCGGCCTCAAGTGATCTGCCCACTTCAGCCTTTGGGAGGTTAGGATTACAGCATGAGCCACTAGGTCAGCCAGATTTCTATTATTTAACAAATACAAAGTCTTGAATGTCTTGTAGGATGCCTGCAGAGTATGCAAGGGATAATAGCAACTAGCCCTGACTGGGGATGGACTCCCATACTAGTAATGGCTTGCTCTTCTCTGACCTGAGGCAGTTTACAAAGAGTCTAGTACGGCACCTACCAGCAAGCGCAAAGGTGCTGTTTGTTCAGGTTGTTGGGAAGTGCAATCAGGTGACCTTATGTATTATTTGGTTACCGTAATTCTGGAAACAAGGAATTGTATTCTATAGAACAGACACCTGGCTGTTCTACAAGGCTGGATGCCTGTCTTCAGATGTTAGACAATCAAAAACTTTATAACATGGGTACGCTGCTTGCTGCCTCCGAGAAAGGCACATCCATTCAAACATCAGGCACTTCTGCTGTTGCTTCCGCCCTTCCTAAACCCACAGTTTCCCTACAAAAGTGGTCCACAAATGACAGAGCCATTTCACAGACGAATCCTGTTTCCAGTGCAATGCTGCAAACATAGATTAAGTCATAACTTGGAACTCTTCCACTGAGAAAACTTACAAGAAGCAAAGCAACTTTTCAAAGCATAGCAAAATAAACATTTGCTCCATGACTTACTGAATTTGGCACATGAAAAATATGCACTTCCAGTAAACTTGGTGACTTAACTGAGGTACCGGCTTTACCTTCCTGGTTGCTCAAGGCCACCAGACTACTCTGGGGGCTGACCTCATTTCTACTACTACCCCCTTCGCTAAGTCTATTATTTGAGGCAAAGCATGTAACCTTTAGCTATTTGAGCTCTTCTAAGTGGGACAATGCTGCTGGCTTTTACCATGGTCTTAGGAAAAATGTTGGATAATTATGTTCTTTTCATGTAAACATCGTTTTGGTAGAACACACTGGAAAATTATGAAGCATCATAATTTGAAAATGTCAGTTTGGGTTGAGGTGTTAACACTGGTTAGTCATCTAAAGAGATTTCCCTACATTGAGAGGATTTATGGAAGGGGAGTGGAGGCATTGGAAATTCCAAATAAGAGATTTAATTCGACAAGAATTTACTGGGAACCCTGTGCCAGCTCTGTAATTAAGCTTTACAGGCAGTACAAAAGAACCAAGAGAGTGGGTCTTCAGGGAACTGGTTAGGGAACTGCCCCAGGCAATGTAGGATGAAGTGCCAAATGAGTGAAGATATGGAATGCAATGATGTGGGGGTTGCATCAGAAGATGTTACTATAAACTAGAGCAGGCACGGAAAGCTTCAAGGAAGTAGTCCATTTAAAGCTGGATTCTAGAGAAAGGTAAAGTTTGAAAACATTTTAAAAAGGAAAACAATTACTGATGGACATAGCATGGTAGAAGGAAGATGACAATGAAATAAAATCCCTCTGTATCAAATATGAACATAATCACTGCATGTGTTCATTTCATCTGATATACCTCAAAATAGTGCTTTCTAAGCTCTGTTGATCTGGTTATCAACTTTTGAAAAGCTCTAGCACAAAATGCATTCGCTCAAAATAAATTTGGAGAATGATTTAAGGCCATGCAATTCTTCTCTTCTTTATTCTTTTGAAAAAAATAATAAAGCTTCCCTTTACTGAGTGTTTACTACGTGGCAAGCGCTGGGCTAAGCACATTATGTGTTATTTCATTTACTGGGATTTAGGGATGGCACTCTACCTGGAATTCAAACTTAGGCCTGTCTGATTCCAAGTCTAACTCGATGCTGTGATTTGCCTAAGAATAGTGTTGCCTGGATTCTCTGTGGACCTTAGCGATTGTCAATGCATTTTCAGGGATCAGGCAACAGCTCTGTGCTGTGATGCTCCAGACTGTAGCTCTCACTGTATCTTCCAAGCATATTCCTGGCCCTTTCAGGAAGTAATAGTAATGGCTACTTTTGGGGCAAAGGATATTATAATGCATGACCTACCCAAAGTGAATGATACGCACTTTTAAAGACCACTGTTTGTACATCATATCAGCAGCAGAGTTTAAAAGACTCTCGTACAAGTTTAGGGGATGTCAACCTCTGTGCTTCTCTACTCTCACCCATTCAGAGAAGGCACGTCCTGAGTGTTGAGAATACACGCAATAGGAAGGAGAAATAAAAGCAGTGTGTGACTTCCCCTCTGTCCACTCTGCTGGCTTTATTCCAGATAGTCTTGAAGATCCTGGACTGAAAACCTGGTCACTCGGAGGTCTGCACTGCCCCATGGCACAGCTGCTGAAACCCCAAGTCTCCAAGGGACTGCCTTTGGCTGTCTCTCTTATCCCTTCTCCTCTGTCTCATAAATACAAACAGCATAGTTCTAGAGAGTCTTAAACCTCACTTTTGAAGTGATAGTTCATTTTAGTATTTAATAGTTAAAATGTCTTTAGAAATTAATTAGAAAAAAATATAGGCTCAAATAAAAGAGAGCATCATAGAAAATTTTACAGTTTCATATTTTCACGTAATTTATCTGAACTAAATAAATCAATCTAAAATTTTTCTTCCAGACCCTGTAACTAAAATACCCACATTTATTACGAACAGCCTTTTTTGAGGAATACTTACACATTTTACTATGAAGTTTGCTTTTGTCCTGTCATTTTTTTCTATCCTTCATTATGTTAACTTCAGAGGTTTTCACTAGAGGGTTACACGATTTTTTCCAGTCATGCTAAAGTCACCACTGGGACTTTTTCAATCTCCAGATAAAGCATTTTTGTTCTATTTTTGCTCACAGTACACCTACATTGGTAAGTGATGTTAGGCAACCAAATTTTAACTTCCTTTTGATGTAGCAATACCAAATGGCCACAATTTAAAATGAAACCTTACCTAATGAAACTAATATTAACCCCACTTAATGGTGAGAGAAAAACAAGACAAACATTTAAAAATTTTATTTTGTGGTGATTTTGGAGAGGTAAATTCAAATATACTAGATAATAAACACAATAGAAAATTTTAGGATAAAGGCCAAAAAATAGACCAAAAGGTTTAGTTTCAAAGATATTATCTTTGTGGTACTAGTAATGTTATGGAACTCACTGTAATGAATAATCGTACTCAGAAATACTACATACAAAAATTTCTACTCAGTAAAAAAGTTTAAAAATAACTATGTGAATCATGCAAGGAAGTAAAAGCAACTGAAGATGGACACTGAGACTCTCCCTGCCTTCCTTCTACCCGTGCTCATTAATGGCCTTCTCAAAGGTTTCAAGGCCTTCTCCTCGGCCACCTATCCCACCGGCCCGCCCCTCACTCTCCTGGACTTGGAATTTATCATCTTCTAACATACTACATAATTTAGTTATGTTTATTTGAATAGCTATCTATTGTCTCTACCTCACCCACCCTCCACACCCTGCTAGGATATATGTTTCTCAAGGGCAGGCATTTTTGTACGTTTTGCTAACAGACAGATATTTTGTCTATTTTGTGATTTAGCGAAAGCACATACAACAGTTCCTGCAACAGAATAGATAAATAAATAAATTAATTTAAATGAAGCATCTTCTGACTCTAATACAATAAATACTTAGCTCAGGGAATGGAGGAGTAATTATAAGTCAATTCAGAAAACGAGATTTATAAAACAAGGATGGTAATGCTGGGAATTGCCATGGTTTGGCAATTGCCTCCAAAATTCATGTTGAAACCTAATCCCCATTGTGGCATTGTGGTGGTATTAAAAAGTGGGGCCTTAGGAGGTGATTAGGTCATGAGGGCTCTACCATCATCAATGGGATTAGTGCTGATATAAAACGGCCTGAGGGAACTTGTTAGCCTCTTTTTCCCTTCACTCTTCTGCTATGTAAGGACACAAAGAAGGTGCCGTCTATGAGAAACAGGCCCTCACTAGATACCAAATCTGCTGGCACCGTGATCTTGGACATCCCAGCCTCCAGAACTATGAGCTGTAAGTTTCTGTTGTTTATAAATTACCCATATAATTGCTATAGCAAGCTGAATGGACTAAGACAGAATAATAGTAATAACATAATAATGAACAGTTATTGGGTATTTATTATGTATAGCCACTCTTTTAGATGTTTTATATATTTTATCTCATTCAATCTCCCAACAACCCTGTAAGATAACCATCTTTTTCACTTTACAGATAAGGAAACTGAGACACAGGGATGTTAAGTAACTGACCCATGATCATAGGACTAGCAAGTAGCACAGCCAGGATTTGAATCCAGGAGCATGGTGGAGAGGCTGTGCTTCCTATTCCCATGGAAAAAGAATGACCAGGGGAAACTGATTTTTGTATGTTCACTTTTGCTCCAGGAGTAGGAGAGACAGGCAGGAAGTCTGGGAGTCCCTCTTTAAAATGCCAGTATCCTGGCAGGAAGCATATCTGAAACTAGCACTGTGAAATCTTTAGCAGGGATTAACTGAGAGTAAGCCAAGTTCAGCAAAAGAACACAAGCTAGAGAGTAGTGGGGAGGGGGCAAGAGAAGGAGAAAAACATTGGCAATTGGGTGCAGAGCTACTAAAGATAAACTTTTGCATATTCTATTTTGAAAAAGTCACTAGTGCGTGTTCTGTCAGTGACAACAATAATCGTTTCCTGGCCTATATTTTGCCAGCCTACCCTCTGCCTTTGGAATAAGATTATAAGATACAATCCAATAAAAACTTATGGTTTCACACCGTTAAGTAATGCTATTTTAATTTTTCCCCCAAAATAATTTTCCCAAAAAGAAGTATGAGGTAGTAATGCGCTATGACTAGAGCAGACAGTGCTAATAAATAACAATGGCTATTAGAAAATAAACTTGAACAAATAGTACTTTCTCTTTTTCTTTGTGTGTGTGTGTGCGCGTGTGTGTGTGTGTGTCTATACAAGTACATCATCAGGTATAAAAAGGAGAGGACTTTTCTGCTGAAGGAGTAAGTCCCTTGTTACCATTTGGGAAATGCCACTATGAAATGTATTCATTAAAAGAATTATATTTCCACAGCTATATTCTTGTTCAAAAACATCAAAGGGCAGAAAAGCATGAGGGAAAAAGTATGACATCCCATTCATCTAGTATGGTAACTCATATTCCACAACAAGGCAACATATAGAGTATTTAGAAACAACTTTTGCTGTTGAATTAGTTTTCTCCTTGTTGTTTTTATGGAAAGACCCAAAAAGAAGAGGAAAGTACCAGAAATTCACTAATTTGATTACAATTCAGTCTTTCTTGTTTCAGAGCCACCAAAACATTTTTAGATTTATTTCTCCTGGTAAATACAACACTCTTGAAGTTCAATAACAAGTTAATGGTCCAAGTTTGTTTTTTTTTTCTTCTCTTTAAACCATAATGACCTTTATAGAAGCAAAAGAACAACATTTGACATTTTGCGGAAAAAAAAAGAAACATAATTTAGCAATCTTTCACCAATTGCTGCATGCTACGGCTTTAGAGTTGCTCAACTCTTTCCAGACACAAATGTCTCCCAAGCATGCTTCATATTCTTTTAAAATCACAAGTAAATAAACCAAAAAATATTTAATTAGTTGAGCCTGTCCCTCATATTTGGCTGACGTGATCTCCTCTCTGGGAAAAAAAAAAAAAATCCATTATCAAAAGGAAGAAAGGAAAACAGCACAAGGCCCAGATGACACTGGACATGCAGGACTTGCTTTTGTCTCCAATGCTGGGGTTCTGAACCGCAGTTCGGATCCTGTCCAAACTGCAGGTCCTGACTTGGTTACTCAGACTTCTGGCCCGACTTTCACACCATAAAGAAGAAACATACCAGTCAACTCCGGGGCTAACATCCCTTCTGAGTTGCCCCATGTATTTACCTGTTCACTTGGCCTTTTGTTTCACTTGGAACAAAAATAGCCTGCTGTCTCCATCCTAGCCACTGCACCCCTGGCATGGCTTCTGGTTGTGGCGAAGATTTCCGATAGTCTGGTATAAGGACGGGTGCATTCATGGATCAAGCTAGAAAGGAGCACTGAGCATCTCCCATGGTCTCATGATTTAGCACCTCTACTTTTGATTTCTTTTTCTTATAGTTGAGGACTAGAAATAAATAGTGTTCCCCTATATTCCACATTCTACTCTGTACTTTCTTTCTTTTTTTTTTTTTTTTGAGCCAGAGTCTCATTCTGTTGCCCAGGCTGGAGTGCAACGGCATGATCTTGGCTCACTGCAGCCTCCTCTTTTGGGGTTCAAGCAATTCTTCTGCCTCAGCCTCCCGAGTAGCTGGGATTACAGGTGCCTGCTACCATGCCAGGCTAATTTTTGTATTTTTAGTAGAAATGGGGTTTTACCATGTTGGCCAGGCTGGTTTCGAACTCCTGACCTCAAGTGACCCGCCCACCTTGACCTCGCAAAATGCTGGGATTACAGGTGTGAGCCATAGTGTCTGGCCCCATTCTATAGTTTCATATCTCTTCTGTCTCCCACAGCATCTCATTCCCTTCTGTATGGCTGTACTCCACATTGCCAAGGACAGCTGAAGAGCTTCTGGCCTGACTTAGAATGAGTGACTTTTTGTCTTCCCTGCAGCTGTAGTACTGAGCCACGTGGAGCCCAGTGTTTTGTACTAGTCTAGAACAGGACCCGAATGTCCAGACTCTCTGTTCTCTCCTTTCAGATCAGCTATGGACTTGAGGTCACTCGAGGGATGGATCATCCTGAGGCCACCCTGGGAACTGGGGTTTGTTCCAGACTGTGTTCAGAAAAGGGGTCCAAAAGCTTTAAAAACAACTCTGATTAGAAAAAAATGTTCAGTGTAGAAAATTTGTAAAAGATAGACAAAGCTGGACAAATTTCTTTTTCCTGGACTATGAGGGAATGCCTACTAGGTAAGCCAGAGGCTACAAACTGGCAGCTTGAATACTGCCTGCTCGCAGGTTTTCATTGGCCCGCACAGTGTTTAAAGGTTGTCTTAAATACTTGCCACCATTCACAAATTAGGAGCTTTCAAATAAAAAAATTGGTTTCTGGCTTCTTTAGAAAAATCAGAAGATCTGACACTGGATCTGCTTCCTGACCAGCAGATGTTTAACCGAAGCCACGTAGCTGCTGCCCCTTTATCTCCCTTCTCCCCCCTTACAAGGCACGCTCCCACTTGACCACAGGCTCCAGGCGAGTTTGCTTCCAGCCTTTGTAGACACAGGAGTTTGCAGCATCTTGGATACCCTGAGTATCCAAGTGAGCACCTGGTGTAAGTGCTATCCTCTTGTCAGTAGCTCTCTAGCAAGATTTGGTTCTTGCTAGTCTCACCTTTTCTACACTTTTTCTACTTCCTGTTGAGTTGCCCTGAGGCTGGACAGGCACTCACTAGTGCCTTTTCCTTTGCCAAAAGGTCTGAACGATCAAGCAAAGTCAAGGTCCTGCAGTCTCTGCTGTCCTTGTGTCTGCAAATCCAATAGCTGTTTGGGCTGGAAAAGACTTGTGCTAGAGAGGAAGATCTATAACTTTTATAATGGAGCCAAGTATTTGCCAATATAAAGATACAAAGTCACGCCAATGGAGAGACTTTCCAGAACCAAAGGAGAAGTGGATGTGTGTGGTTTACTTCTTAATGTTTGCCCTAAAGTTGGCTACAAAGTTGATAAATATGAGGTATGATGCCTGAAGTCAAGATAAGAAAAGTTCTAAAACATTTTGTTTGCTTCTACCTGCAACTATGGAGATTACATTTAGATTTCATCTTTGGGACAGTTGCCAGTTCCTTCCTTAGAAAATAGCAGAGGCTAACTTTTGGTGACACACAGCATGAAAGCCACCATGGGGGTAGGCGATAAGTTGGTAACAGAGAAGCAAAAGATAATTAGAGACGATTTTCAAAGTGCTTCAGGGCCTGCAGCTGTAAGACTCCCGTGGACTGCACAGCAGTGGTGTGCCTACATTTTTCTTCTTCACACAGCTCTAAAAACATAAGCAATCAACTCTTGGCTGACTTCAGGAATCCAGTTGCCTATGTATGATTCCTCACAGCACCTGCCAGTATTAACTGCCACTAGGAATGTGCACTGGCATTCTGAAATGGCACAAATCTGGGTGTTTTATTATTTCTTTTTGCTCTTACTGAATTGGAAAATTCACCATGTTTTCTAAAAATAAAAGAATTCCCTGCTGAACACTATTAGGTGGATTTAAAAACTTTGTTTGCTTTTTTAAAGCAGAGATAAGTCCTTGTATGCTAAAGGCTTGCTCTCTCAGAGAACAAGTCATACATAGTTATCTGTGGGATTACTAACAGAGCTGTGACTGTATGAGAATGATCAAGATAGATGAAAAATGAAAACAATGGGATGCAATAGAAAACAGATGTTCAAAGGAGAAGAAAATGATAAGAAGTTCCAGTTGATGAAAGAGAGATGGAGACAGGAAAAGAAAAAAGAGATTTCCCTGTGAGTTTAGAGAGATACAAGCAGTGCCAAGTTCAGAGGGCCCCTGATTGGTGCCATTCTCTATGCCTTAAGGATTAGATAAGGTTCTTTCACTTCAGTGCTCATCTGTGCAGTGTCCTAAAAAAAAAAAAAAAAAAAAAAGGTGTGCCAGGAATTCAATTCAGTATGTTCTTAGCACTGTAAGAGGTGTTACAACTATGAGAGGCATAGGAGATTTTTAAATCATGGCCCCTGATCTCAAGAAGATTACACTCTGGATTACAGTTTGTGTATTTATGTATTATTTATTTATGGTAAATTCTTTTCATGCTGCTCTGAGCTCATTCTCAGAGTCAGTATCAGTGCAAGGAGCAAAGCATCCGTCATAATGGTTCTGTTCTCCAGCGGAATAAACTCCCTGGTGGCTGTCTTTGGATTTGTCTTTATAGATAGAATGTCAAAGGCCAGAATTCAATAATTGCAGGGGTTATGGTATTTACAAAAAAATAACTTTTTAGAAGCTTTTTTCTCCAATTACTTTAAACTGTTTAAATAGATCCCATAATAGTGTGACACAAAGACTTTGCTCATGTGACCATCCCCCTCCCCCAAGGCCTTTTCAACAGTATTTCCCTTTATTATCCTACATAAGCTTAATTCCAGCCAGACAAGGATGACTATGCTCTCCCCACCTTGTACATTTTCCCATTCCTGACTTCTATCTGAAGAACCTGAAGAGACTTCCTTTGCCTCTAGACTCATCCAAATTTGGTAACATTATAGCCTGGCTAAGGACCACATCTTTCCTAAAGCCATCTCTGACTTTTCTAGATATTCCTGTGAACTTATCAAATTATTATTATTGCTAAGAATAATTACAAATAACACTAGATAGCAACCACCACACTGACAATAAGAGTAGCTAATATTTTCTGAGCACCATTCCTGCTTTGCACACACGGCCATGCTTCACATATATTATTTATACTACTCAGTCCTCTCAACAATCCTAATCCTAAGGCAGGTTCTATTATTATTCTCATTTTTTGAAGACGGAACCTGAGGCTTACAGCAATTGAGTAACTTTCCCAATGATTCCCAGAATAAGTGACAGGGAATTATTGTTAGTATCATTAGTTTAGCATTTAACTATGAAGTGATCACTTGTGCTCTTGAGTTGCTATTTATTGTGCAGTTATTCAAATATTTTCAGTATAGTAGTTGAGTAAATGGTTTTAGTAAAAAGCAAAACTGAGGTTTCCAATATAATACAAAATGTCCTCTTCTTTCAGTGCTGCAGTGCGTGATGAGGAAACTGATTATAGATTTCCTGCTCATATGTTATTTATTGGGTATGTGACCTTGCCTAAAAGTCTCTAAGCCTTTGTTTCTCCATGTGTAAAATGGCAGGAATAAAAGTCTCTACCATTCAGGTTGCTGCAAAGATTTAATGAAATAAGTGCAATTCCACATATTAAACGCTTAATCAATATTATTGTTCTTGTTCTGATTTTTATTACAATATATATTGAGGGCATAGAATAATCAGTCTACAAATACATACATGAACATAGTCTGGATAGATTAATGTTTCTGAATGAATGACTAAATAAATATACGATTTCCAGTGTTATGATATTGGTTCCAACAACAAACTATGTATAAGTTACTTTATATATTTGATATTACAAATTTTCCAAATAAAAATTTTACTATAAAATTTTATAATCAGTTGTGCTATGAGGAGTACTCTGATGAATTCAAATTCTTTTGTTTTCCTCAAATGGTTACAGATTAGATTTTTCTTGCAAACTTTTTAAAATGACCATCTTAACATTCTACTTTACCTACTTTTTACCTACTATTATTTAGTCTTAGCTAATAATTGTATTCCTGATAGGTGATGCTGCATAGTACTCCTCTGGGTACTCCCTATTCTAGCAATCAACATGCAAACAAAACTTTCTGAAAATTCTTTATGAAGGTAATGAGCCAATCTTGATTTTACCAATTTTCTTCCTAAGCATCACATGCCAAATCAAATATTATCCGCCTAGCGTAGTGGCCCCCTTTTTGCAATGTTTGACTATATTACCACTTTATAACTGAGAGTTTCCAAGACTAGCAGTATGGTACTGGCCCAACATGTCCCAAAACATTAATTATGGAACAAAGGACAAAATATAACAGGCAGATTTTATGTCTACATCACATTTATATGGCACCCATACATTGAGGTCTTATTTCCAAATAAGATCACTGAGTTGGTAGCTTAGTAAATGCAGCCTGTGACATCATCGGGCTTCTGAACAGACTGAACAGTTAGACTAACCGAAGGGAATTAGAGAAAACACTGCTAACTGATTTCAGTGAAGTAATCTTACATGAAATGCACATGCAGTTATGGTATCATATTAGGGACAAGAGAAAGGCAGTTAATGTTAATATACACCAGGTAAGTGCTATTTCACATTCTTTGATTGATTTCCAATAGGTGCCTTGTAAAGTAAGTAGTGCTATCCTCATTTCAGAGAAATTATATAATTTGCCTACAATTACAAAACTAAAAATTAATAAGACAGGATTTGTATTTCAAGGTATTTCCAATTTGCTGTTTCATGCCATTTCTCAAAGTAAAGAGAACATTATTTAAAATATTTGCAGAGGAAAACAGTGACATGGAATTGGTTTGTTCTGCAGGACTGAAGATAAAACTTCCCAGACCCATCTATCCAAAGAGTTTAAAAGGAAAGTTCCGTTTATATTTGAATTCACGCTCTTTATATTTTTTTCAGTAGAACTGTAGTTGACATTTTTCTATCCGTATTCTGAGAAGGCAGATCTGTTTCCTGTAGTACTACCCATTTGGCGCATGTACCTTTAGTTGTAGTTGCCCTTTGTATTATTAGTCTGTTTGTTTTTGTTTGTTTTGTTTTGTTTTTTAGATGGAGGCTCACTCTGTCGCCCAGGCTGGAGTACAATGGCATGATCTCGGCTCACTACAACCTCCGCCTCCTGTGTTCAAGCGATCCTTCTGCCTCAGCCTCCCAAGTAGCTGGGATTACAGGTCCCACCACCGTGCCCAGCTAATTTTGGTATTTTTAGTAGCCATGGGGTTTCACCATGTTAGCCAGACTGGCCTCGAGCTCCTGACATCAAGTGATTTGCCCACCTTGGCCTCCCAAAGTGCTGGGATTATAGGCATGAGCCACTGCACCTGGCCAGTCTGTTTTTCCTATTGTTTTATATCAGCTTTGTGAAATAGGTGTGGCCATTCTGAAGCTGAAATATCATTTCTGAATCTCAATCTTCAACTGATGGATTATAGATTCTAAGATCTTACTCAACCTCCATATTTATTGTTTTAGTTTTGGTGAATGCAAGAAAAAGTAGTTCATCAGCTGACCATAAGATGTTGCATGTACAGGCTTCCTCATCATGATGTTCTTAGGATGCCAGCCCAGGAGTATATGCCTTGAAAGGTATCCACCAAATACCTGATGAATTTCAGCACCTCTAAATATCTTCATTTATTAGTATGCAATCAGTATATGTTAAAAATTATTAGATATAATTTGTTGAAATAAATGTATTGAGATTTTTGTTGCTGGCTCTGATGGAGTAGTGTATGTCAGATTAACCTCATTGAGTACAACTATTTAAACTGGAGAAAAATGTTTTCACACACACTTATACAGTAACAAAAATAGGAGCACGAACAAAACCAGTAACACAAGAACAAGAATAATAATGAAACGGGTTGAAAGGCGTCAGAGAGTACTCAAAACAGCCAGTAGTTGAGGGGCCAAGATCCTGGAGAGAAGCAAAACTCATGTACTGGGAAGCCCTATATTCAGCGCTGCTTTTTTTCCTATGAGAGATTTTGTAGTTTGCAGTGAGATGCCTAGAGGCTGAACAGAAAGTTGCAGCCTGAGACTTGCAGGAATCTGACACGGTTGGGGAGACAAATAACAGAGTTCAAGTCCTCCAAGGCAGCCAGGACTTGGGGAGCCACGATTCCAAAGAAAAAGGAAATGACGGCATGTTACACTTGTGAAGCTGCCTGTGCATGAGAGGAAAGGCTATGGGGACTAAGCAGAAAGCAGCTGCTCAGAAGCTAAGAAGCTGAGTAATGAATTCAAGAGTCTCATAGTATTGGGGAATGAAAAAATGGAGTTCAGAGACAAGGAGGGGAGGTTTCTAGAAAACACAATAGGCTTTCACTGGAGTCCTGGGTCCCCTCCGCAAATTTCCACTTTATCTCAAGAGAGAGAAAACTATAAATAGAATGGTTAACCTTCACATGGCCTGAAACTCATTTCCTTCCCTTTCTTCCTCCCTCCCTCCTTCCCTTTCTTTCTTTTGACAGAGTTGCTTTGTTGCCGAGGCTGGAGTGCAGTGGTGTGATCATGGCTCACTGCAACCTCCGCTTCCCAGGTTCAAGCAATTCTCCTGCCTCAACCTTCTGAGTAGCTGCAATTACAGGCGTGTGCCACCACACCTGGCTAATTTTTGTATCTTTGGTAGAGATGGGGTTTCACCATGTTGGCCAAGCTGGTCTCGAACTCCTGACCTCAGGTGATCCACCCACCTCAGCTTCCCAAAGTGCTGGGATTATAGGCTTGAGCCACTGCACTCAGTCATCTTTCTGTGTGATTTTGTGTTTCTGAGGTGAAGTCTCGCACTGTTGCCCAGGTTGGAGTGCAGTGATGCAATCTTGGCTCACTGCTACCTCTGCCTCCCAGGTTCAAGTGATTCTCCTGCCTCAACCTCCCAAGTAGCTGGGATTACAGGCTCCTGCCACCATGCCCAGATTTTTTTTTTTTTTTTTTTTTGTATTTTTAGTAGAGATGGGGTTTCACTATGTCGGCCAGGCTGGTCTCAAACTCCTGACCACATGATCTGCCCGCCTCGTCCTCCCAAAGTGCTGGGATGGCAGGCATGAGCCACTGCGCTGGCTTTTTTTTTTTTTTTTTTTTTTTTTTGAGATGCAGTCTCGCTCTGTTGCCCAGGCTGGAGTACAGCGATGTGATCTCGGCTCACTGCAACCTCTGCCTCCCAGGTTCAAGCAATTCTTCTGCCTCAGCCTCCCGAGTAGCTGGGACTAAAGGCACATGCCAGCATGCCCAGCTAATTTTTGTATTTTTAGTAGAGACGGGGTTTCGCCATGTTGGCCAGGTTGGTCTCGAACTCCTGACCTCAGGGGATCCACCCACTTCGGCCTCCCAGAGTGCTGGGATTATAGGCATGAGCCACTGTGCACAGCCTCTTTCTTTTTTTAATGATACAATATGCTAGGATTTATTAGGAATATATAGACAATATACTGAGGGACTATAATTATGGAATAACTGACTCTCTTAGAGGAGGTAAAGGAAGGCCTCAATGGGGAGGTAATCTCTGAGCTGTGGAAACCCATTTTCTACTGGATCAAGGTGGTCTGCCTATATTCAATTTGCCTTCCAAAAGAAATTAAATTCTCTTAAGAGGGAAAAATTTGAACTTATCCTGAGATTGCACACTGACTGCCATCCATGGAAATTTAGCCTGTAATAGCTTTTGCTTGGCCCGCACAGTGTTTGCTTTTTTCATTTGCATTTGAGCGCTTTTAGGAGGAGTGTGAGTTTTCCAGTTCTTCTGCAGTCCCCACTGATCCCTATAGTCTCACAATAAGCACATTTCAGCCATATAAGTTACCTGCTTGAGCCTAAAGGTGTTTGGTACATATCTGACAGCAGATGAATGACATACAACAGATCTACACTGTAAACCAAGGAATGTGATGGTAGTTACAGAGGGGCTACGGGAGCTGCATGAAGGAAATACCTGTGAGTGAATGCGACCATTGATGGGGAGAGCCTATGCTGTAAGAGAAGAGTCAAAGACTAGGTTTACAGTCTCAGCTCGTTGGCCTCTCAGTTTTCTTTCTATATATCCTGAGATAAACACTTCTTTTTGCTCATTTATTCATCTATAGTGATTTGCACTTGTAAAATATTGCGTAGTTTACTGATTTTATTTATACACATATATTTTTACACAGTCCTTAGGACAAAATTTAGGGCCAAAATCAGCACCTCTGAAAAGCGGACAATGCACGTTGCTCGGTAAAATAGAGGTTGCTTGACACTTAACTACAGGCATCTTCTACTAAATCTGACGGCTGAATATTACAAAATGTTGGTGTAAAATATGCATATAAAAGTATTTTTTAAAAAATGTATTCTCCCCGGCCCAACATTTGAGTAATACGAGAGATAAGAATGAAATTTTAGACCCTGGAAAAAATTATCAGTTAACATGAAGACAATGAATCTGAATGACCAGGTAAAAACAGGTCCCAAATGCCATCTGCTTTGTTCTCCCGAACTCTTTTGAAGAGGACGTATGCATCTTGTTTAGTTTAAATCTTGTACGTTTGCTCTTTTAAGTATTAGAGTGTGCTAGATCTTTTTGCAGGCAAAGTAAAGGCTCACAGAGCCCAGGAAAAGCACGTTATTAATACATTGTTTAAAATGCAATAAATGTGCTCATAGAACACTCAGAAAATGGAAACATCACAGGAAAAAAAACACTAAAAGATTAAAAGATAGCACGAATTAGAGCAGAAGAAATGGAGGCACCTGTTTGGAAGGAGGGAGCCAGGTATGAAAAGGTATAGTTCAAGCCTCTCATTACTAAAACTGTATTTGTGGAAGATGTTTACTGGCAGATCAGACCTTGACACGTTTATTTAGAGAACCCAGATGAAACAAAAGTGAAAATCCTGCAGTCTATCTAAACAACGATGCCTGGCCAATCAACAGGCTAATGAGCAGGCAATGTCAGACACGGTCACTCATTGTGAAATGGAGTCAGCTTGTTGCTCAAAAACACAGAGATGTTTCACCAGCCCAGATGCTGCTGAACACAGGGCACAGTGGCACAACCTGATTAAGAAAATTTAAGTACACCTTGTCTCAGCTTCTATATATTTATCTGTGAAGTTATAGAAACCTTTGGGGATGTTTTGAAGGGCGCATGAGGCATTCATTAGTCTCTCTGAATTCTCACTTTACAAAACAAATTTAGTGAATTTTTTTTTCACTGAATTTGACATGACTCTGGGACAAATCAATGATAGAGTCCCAGCCTCCCCTGGCTTCTACATGTTTATTCCAGGGTTTTCTGGGAAGACTGCTTTTCCGCTCTTCATGAATAGTTCATGTGCTAGTCTCCAATGGAAACAAAGTGACATTTCTTATTACTGTTGGCTGTTGGAAAGCAATTGGAAAGGGAGTGCCTTGAAACAATTAGTCCTCTGTAACCGATTATTTAACAATGTGTATTTCCCAAGAGCTGTTTATCCTCAACAGGAAGCAGCCAAGACTAAATAGGTACTGTATCTAAGCAGACACCTGCACTGAACCCTTCTGGATACTAAGTGAGAATTGAAGGGAGATTATTAATTTGATCCAGTATTCCATTTGGGATGGAATCTATATTTTCTATGAGCAAAGAAATATGTTCCATTTCTTATGATACCTCAAAAACTATTTTCATTTGGGAAAATTTCTTCCTAAAAGATGGCTTTAATTTCAAAACTGAAATTCACCATATATCAACAAGAGACACATAGAAAACAAGAAAAGAAAGGGTAAAAGGCAGGATGGGTGGAGAGAGAGAGAGAGAGAGAGAGAGAGAGAGAGAGAGACAGTGTGTGTGTGAGAGAGAACTGTTTGTTTTTTTAAAATAAGAAAAATGTTTTCTGTGTTTAAGGCACTCTAGTGACCACCAAAAAACAATTTTTAAAAAACAGAATAAACTGTTTCCATCTTTCAATCGCTTATTTCCCAGTCATTTAGTAGCTTAAGACACGGGGCTAGGAATGAAAATGATTTTAACCAACTGGCTCTTTAAGTCTGAATATGGACTACATATTTTTAGCTACAAATTCCATGTTGTAACTCCCCTCTCTGAAATAGGGAATGATTCAAAACGTGCCAGGGAACATCTCGAGACCAGATGCTTGTACAAACGAACATGTACAAGTCAGTCACAGAGAAACAGTCAAACAGTACTCTGGAGAATGCAGTCTCATAACTGACATACTGAGGAGTGTCATATCCCAACACTGTGCAAAGCTCTGCTCACTTGCCAGCTTATGTATTCCAAGAAGAATGCGTTTCAGATTTTGGAAAGCTTCTATGCATATGAACCTTCTCCACAAATGGATTTTCTAGCATCTCCAAGCAGCACACGTCTGTTACTGCTGGCTACTCTCATTATCTTACGTGGGATTCTCTCTACATGTGAGAAAATTGTCAGTGAAATTCTAACACAGTTAAGTGTGAGAGACCCCCTAGAAGAAAACCTGAAATAAATGCTGTATTTCAGCCTGAATCTGACTGGTTCACGTTAAAATTAGAAGAAATATTTCAGCACATAATTACAGCTAGGAGTGACATGCAAAATATTTAATAATGAGTGTGGCATAAGCATTGCCCAATCAGAATGGCTGCAGGTCTAGCGCTGCACTAGCATCCTGGAGGATCCCTGTCTGGAAGCCTAGAGATGCTTCTAATCTCAATGGGTGGAAGCCTGGAACACCTGCAAGCTTTGGACAGTAGCTATTTTCAATATTTTAACTGACAGGGCTCTGCCAGGGTCTTCCAGCTGAGTATAAACCTGGTGATTATTACCAATAAATGATGATACAAATTTGGATATACCTTCGCCTGATTAGTTTAAGAAACTTACAACCTATAAGTATTAGCATGAATCCCCTTAGAAATGACAAACTCAACCCAGTATTTTTTTTTAAAATAGAGGTTATTGGATTAATGGAACAGGAAAATAAAAAATATTAAACATAGCTTCTTATGAATTTCTTGTGGACAATATAGAGACATTGGTTATATGATAGATCACAAGCACTATTCTAACAAACTGATATCACACTGATAAAGTTTCCTAATTTTGTGACAGAAGCTGTTGCTGGCCTTGTCCCAAACTTACATCAATGAACAAGCAGATTTAGAAAGTAAGTATAGTGGATGTCCGTTACTTTGGCCTGCCTAGCACTGTTGCCCCCTTCTGTTGGTAAGAGAATCCTTTCTTCTGGCAGGAATTCCATTCCATGTGTTTTTTTATGAAACCAGCTTGACTCTTTCCATTATTGGACTCTGTTCATGACCCAGGCCTGGCCAGAGTACCTGTTACCCTGTGATCGGTTCCTGCATGGGATGCGAGCCAGGATGGTACCATTCAGTCCTCCATAGGATTTTCTTATCTAGGAATAAGCTCTTTCCAGCCTGGAAAGCTGGCAGGAGGTGAGTCTTGCGCCGTGGCGGCCACCATGATCAATGCACTTGGAAAGCCCATTCAGCGTAAGGACACATAGAACCCCAAGGCCTTTGGAATCTGGGCTCACTAGGCATGTAGGTAAAAAAGTACTTTTCTTCTCTCTTGAAGTCAGAGCCCTTCTTTTGACAAAAAATAAAGCACAATGAAAAACAGGATTTGTTAACCTCACATCATGGGGAAGTGGCAGAAACACAATTATCATGACCATGCTCACATGTTATATAGTAGCTACTGGAATTAGGAACAAATTCTGATTGAATAAGCTGAAAGGGCATTTTCACCTTCATTCTCTATGTTCTGCTCACCCTTGATATCCAATAGTTTAATTTTTTTAAATGATCAAGAAAATGTAAAGAATAAGGATAGACCAGTAAGACTTTGAGTAAAAGTTCACTTATTGGACGAGAAGAAGTCCTTATAGTTCAAGGAAGAGTATTCAGCAATAAAAATTAACAGTAAATGTTTAGAATGATGATTTTTAAATCTTATATTTGCATTTGTATCCATAATACTTTGCAAAATACCTCACATACATTTTCCTAAATGTGCAAATGTACTATAAGTTTGGTAGTTCAACTTTGAAATTTTAGGAAGTGATAAATTTCAGGTAAATATTTTAGATAATATTTTAAGTGATCAAGATTTTCCTACTTAAAATAAATCAGACACTAAATATCAAAAAATCAGGCTAGACATGGTGGCTCATGCCTATAATCCCAGCACTTTGGGAGGCTGAGGTGGGAGGATCACTTGAGGCCAGCAGTTCAAGACCAGCCCAGGCAACATAATAAAACCTTGTCTCTACAAAAAAATAAAAATTAAAAAAACAGCCAGGCATGGTGGTGTGTGCCTGTAGTTCAGCTACTTGTGGGGATGAGGCAGGAGGATTGCTTGAGCCCAGGAGTTCAAGGCTGCAGTGAGCTATGATTATGTCATTGCCCTCCAGCTTGGGAGACACAGCGAGACCCAGTCTCAAAGGAAAAAAGAAAGACTGTAGAGAAAGAGGACAGAGGTGGCTAGAGATCCTGAGATCTCAGATTCTAGAGTGTGTGTTGAAAAATATTTTTTAAAAACTTAAAAGATTAAAAAGATCAGAATATTATAGAAATATCACCTTTCAATAATCAGTTTTAGAGCACCTATGACATCATAATAATCTGGATAAAAAATTAGTCAGTAATCTCTAAGCAAAATGTAGTAAACAAGCATAAGATACATAATATGCTTTTATGGTCATAGGTGTTGACAAAAGTCAGTAGAGAAATATGAAAGCCATCTGAGGGTGGGGGGGGGGCCGCAGGGGAGGAAACAAACAAGTGTTTATGGAACATACTTAAAAAATCTTACTATTAATACTATATAGCCATATTCCATGGAAAGGCCTAAATTGAATACCTCAAGCGATTTGTAAGTTAAATGAACCAAAATAAACTCTAGAGAAAGGATATTTTCCAGGTGTTTCTTAATAGACATTACTTTTAGGACTGATTCACTGAGCACCTGGTACCAGGAATGTGCCAGTGTGCCAGGTACCAACCAACAGCAGTACAAATAATCATTGCTGCTTCAGTAATGTCACCTGGATTGAATTAAGCTCATTAAACATCAGTTTAAAATATTTTTAGTTTTTACTTATTCTTAGTTTCTAATAAGTTCTTCAAAGAAAAAGACCAAAATGTTTTCTTGTATGTACCAGTGATATATACTACTATGTTCCACAGTCCTCCTTTCTTTACAAACCTCCATAAAAGCTCAATAAACTTTTCCTGCGCATGTGGTTTGATAGGTTACCCAGGCTACCATTATAATCCTAAGGCTTACATTTATTTAATTACTGCTGACTGGCTCAATTACAGATTTAAGTTGTCTAATCTCCACTGAATCCCACTGATTTCTCTCTAAGCAATCCATTTATTGATGATCTTTCAACATAGTTTAAGTTATGCATGTTCTGTCTAGAAACTGCTCCATACCTTTTTAAAATTTTTATCTCATGCTTTGAACCCATTCCTCTCAACAAATGACTTTGCCTCTTGCCTTTAAGACAAAAGAGAGGGCATTACATGCAAATGCCAACATTCCACACTTTCAGCTCCAGAGTAGTTTTTCATGTTCACCAATCATTTATTCTTTCCCCAGCCTCAGAGAAAACAAAACAAAACAAAAAACATTGCTACTCCTCCCTCAGAGAAGCCCTCTATCTCTTCTGTTCTTCCTGCCTCATCCATGATCTTGCCATGACAATAAATCTTTCCTATAAATGTCAATTTCTCCTCTGTTAGTTCTTGTCATGAGAAAACAAAACCAAAAAATCTCCTTTGAACCAACCAACCTCCCTTCCTAAGCGATTTCTTTCTCTCTTTGCAGTCTCTATTTCACTTCTTTTTCTCATACTGTAGCTCCTATACCAGCTGAATCAGTACCACCTGGAAACTTATTAGAAATGCAAATGATCAGATTCCACCTAGACCTACTGTATCAGAAACTCTGGGTGTGGGGCATAACATCTGTGTTTTAACAAGTTCCCCATGGAATTCTGCTGCACATAACGGTTTTGGGAACCACTGCTGTAGACTGCATTGTTCCTCAGTTCTCATCCTATTTAACTTCTCTGCTACACTAGCCAGAGTTAGGCATTGCGTCCTCTTGAACTTTCTTTTCTACCCACAACTGCAAACCCTGTCCAGGTTCTCTTCCTAGCTCTCTGATCACTCATTAACAATTTCTTTCATTAGCCCTATCTCTGTACCCAGTTACTAAAACATTGGTATACAGTACTTAGCAATGTCCCCTAAATCTCACCAACTTCACTGCTTATTCACCAGACCTTGCTCTTTATGTGATCTCCACTTGGACTAAAGATATCAGTGCCCAGCCATTCATTCAAGCCAGGAATTTCTAAGTGATGTTCCTCTCTCACACTTTACCTTCCTATATTTAATTGGTTAACCAAATTTCATTAATATTTATCTCATGTTCCTCATGGGTCAGAAGAATTAATATTGTTAAAACAACCATACTAGCCAAAGCAATCTACAGAGTCGATGCAACCCCTACCAAAATACCCATGATATTCTTCTCAGAAACAGAAAAAATAAAATAAAATCCTAAAATTTGTGTGGAATCACAAAAGACCTCAAATAACTAAAGCAATCCTGAGCAAAAGAACAAAGCTGAAGGCATTGTACTATCAGAATTCAAAATATACTACAAAGCTATAGTAACCAAAACAGCATGGTATTTGCATAAACAAAGACAAATGGACCAATGGAACAGAATAGAGAAACACAAAATTAATCCACATTATCTACAGCCAACTGATTTTTGACAGAAGGCAGCTAGAACATTAATTGGGGAAAGGAAAGCCTCTTCAATAAAGGTTGCTAGGAATCCTGGATGTTCACATGCAGAAGAAAAAATCTAGACCCCCAACTCTCACCCTATACAAAAACCAATTCAAAATGGATCAAAGACCTAAATGTAAGACCCAAAACTATAAAATTACTGGAAGAAAACAAGGTGAAATGCTTCACTTTATAATTTTATAAATAGATTCTTATTTATAAAAGGTTTATAAATATAAAAGGATATTAAATATAAAGAAAAGGTTTTAAAGGCTATTAAATATAAATAAAAGGTTTATAAATATAATAAGAATCTATTTACAAAATTATAAGAATCTAAAGATTCTTATTTATAAAATATTTTCCTAGACCAATGTTCTGAAGCATTTTTATAAAATGTTTAGTTTATAAACAAATGGGATTATGTCAAACTAAAAAGCCTCTGCACAACAGGAAACAAAGTAAAAAAGACAACCTAGAGGATGAGAGAAAATATCTGTAAACTATTCATCTGACAGATAATATGCAGAACATACACGGAACTCAAACATTTCAACAGCAAAAGCAATCTGAATAAAACAGGCGAACGATCTGAACAGTTATACAAATGGCCAACAAATATATGAAAAAATGCTCAGCATCACTAATCATCAGGCAAGTGCAAAACAAAGCCACAGTGAATTATCATCTCACCCCAGTTAGGATGACTATCATCAAAAAGACAAAAAATAAATGCTGGTGATGATGCAGAGAAAACAGAATTCTTCTACACTGCTAGTATAACCACTATGGAGAATGGTATGGATGTTCCTAAAAAAATTGTCAATAGAACTACATATGATCCAGTCATCTTGCCACTGAGCATTTATCCCAAGGAAAGAAAATCAGTGTATTGAAGAGACATCTGCACACCCATGTTTGTTGCCGCACTATTTGCAATAGCCAAGATGTGGAATCAACCTAGATGTCCAATAACCAATGAATGGATAAGGAAAATGGTAAATATACACAATGGAATACTATTCAGCCATAAAAAAGAATGATGGCCAGGTGCAGTGGCTCACACCTGTAATCCCAGCACTTTAGGAGGCAAGGTGAGTGGACTGCCTGAGTTCAGGAGTTCAAGAGCAGCCTGGGAAACACGGCGAAACCCTGTCTCTACAAAACAAACAAACAAACAAACAAACAAACAAACAAACAAAATTAGCCAGGCATGGTGGCATGTGCCTGTAGTCCCAGCTACTTGGGAGGCTGCGGTGGGAGGATTGCTTGAGCCTGAGGTGGAGGCTGCAGTAAGCTGAGTTCGTGTCACTGCATTCCAGCCTGGATGACAGAGTGAGACTCTGCCTCAAAAAAAAAAAAAAAAAGAAAAAAAAGAAAAGGTTGGCGCAAATGTAACTGCGGTTTTTGCCATTATTTTTAATGGCAAAAATCACAATTACTTTTGCATCAACCCAATATCATTTATGGCAACATAGATGGAACTGGAGGACATTATGGTAAGTGAAATAACCCAAGAACAGAAAGTTAGACATTGCATGTTCTCACTCATGTGTGGAAGCTAAAAAATGTTGATCTCATAGAAGTAAAAAGTAGAACAGAGGGTACTAGAAGCTGGGAAGCGTAGGGGGAAAAGGGGGATAGGGAAAGATTTGTTAAAAGATATAAAATTACAGCTAGATAGAAGAACTAAGTTCTTGTGTTCTATAGCACTACAGGATGACTATAGTTAACAATATTTCATAGTTTCAAAGTGCTAGATGGAGGATATTGAATATTCCCAACACAAAGTAATGATACATGTTTGAGATGATAGATATGCTAATTCTTTTATTACATGTTATATGTATCAATACATCACTATGTACCCCTAAACATACAATTATTACATATCAATTAAACAATAAAATGAAAAGTGTTTATCTCTGTAACAACTCTGAAACCTGTTACCTACATTTTATTCCCAGGCGCACTGCCAGAACACCTATAGTCTAAAATACGACAATAACCTACCTACTTAGAGCTGCTCTTTTTTTCAATATCCTCTCATAAACATTTCGTTATCCTTCCAGTACAAACATGTCATCCCATTCAAAATGAAAAAAAAATTGACAAGATTTAAAAAAATTAGAGCAAAACAAAGAAAAAACACAACTTTGATGGCTTCCCCTTACTTAAAAACTAAAGTTCGGCACCCTGAGCATAGAAAGCTGGCGTTTAAACCAATCTACGCTTCCTGTCTCCTCTCCCACCACTTCTTTTCTATATTGCAAGACCTTTCTTTTTCCTTCTCAACCCACTGCTTAATCTAGGCAAGATTAGTCATTTTCCCTTCTTGCAGCCTTGGCTAACAGTTTTCTCTGCCTGAAATTCCCATCTCTAAACATATACTCATTTATCATTTAATAAGCATTAAATGTGTGATTATCTCAGAGGCAACTAAAATGAATGAAGTATATCAGGTCTGCTCAGGGCCTGGAAATTGCTGCCACGTAAATACTGCCTTGAAAAAAAAGCCAGCAATTCAGGTTTTTAATGTGAAAATTTTTAATTTTAAAAGTTTGAAGCAAATATTTGAAAATCTAAAACAATCTTTTGTATAACATTGTGTGCCTGACAAGCAAAACACACCTGCAGGCTGTTGGTTTGGACCTTGTTCTTAGTTCCACTAGGCCCTAGGGATCCAAAGATAACCAAGACCGAGCCTCTGCCCTGATGGTCAACAGGCCCCTACTCACTTTCAAAATGCTCTGTTTACATGGCACCTGCCACACTGGATTCTTAACAGTTAATTGTTTACTCCTTGAATCATCAAATCCCAGAGAAGCCGAGCTGTCTTTTTACCTGTAAGTGCTCACCTGTAACTATAACCATAGACAGTTTTCTATATAGAAACTTGTACCAACTTGGTTCTAAACTTTTAGTTATTTTGTATTTTCCCCTTCCTAAGTTGATAATATGCCTTGATTAGGCACCATCATGTAAGCTATGATCTAACTAAAGAATTTGTCTGCTCAGGTGCAAACCTAAAAAATGATCAGAGTCACATTTCAATTGTATGCTACAATTCTGAAAGTGTGTATATGTCTGTGTGTTTGCTGCACATGATCCTTGCAAGATGGTAGCCAAAAGAAGGACTATTTAGAGATAATTTTAGTAAATTTAAGAAATTATTTTAGTCTAGGGCAGATCTTTTTACTTTGGAAAACAAGGAAAATGTGTTCACTTATTCCTTGTTAATATCAGGGTGCAACATCTTTCCATTTAACAAAAGTACTAAAAATTTCAGCTTTCATTTTTGCTGCAGTTATATAATTTCTAGTTATCCAAGCATGCTTATAAAACTAATTTAAGCTGGGCACTGCTGGACTTAGGAGATGTCAGTCATGTTTTAGTGAACCAAACACCTCATTTCACTAAGCATCACACTTAAGAGGGGACTGCTTGAACATCACTATTTCACTCCTCAATTGATCTAATTTCTAGACCCAGTCACAATCCAAATATGTGCACTGATCTTACATGGCTGCCATCTGCAAAGTTGAAAACATCAATCCTACTGAAAAAGAAATATGTTTGTGTAGTTACTTCGATGTTGTCAAAATGAAGGAGAATAAATATTTGTCTTCCCTAACTGTATAATGAGCAAGTTAGAATCCCAGTCATATTTCATATGTTAAAGATTTAGGCTCCTATCATTTTATTTTACAACTCTATATGATGTTATTGTATACACAAATTCACCTGTGTGTGGATGACTGACTCTTTAATATTGAAATTCTATGCCTTGTGTTCATTAAGATAAATGTCTGCTGTCACTAACCAAACTGTAAGGCTTACCTGCAGACTGTTGAAAATGACAAAGAGAACCAACATCCAGAAGTGTCTGTAGGCCATGTGTAGTCCTCCCCAAAGCCATGTCACAGAAATCAGAGCAAAGAGATATAAAATCAGTGGAATTTCTAGAAATTAAAAAAAAAAAAGAATTTTTGAGCTTCAGAATACTGCACAGTCACATGTATACACAAAGTTATTTTTGGCTTCTTTCTGTGGTATTCTAAGTGCCCATTTTGAGAGAACAACCTTGGAAATCCCATTCTTATGCCAGAGGAGAGAAAGCACATTGCTGAGTCCACATTCTTTCTGTTTTGCAAATGGGGCTGCTGGTAGGTCCAGGGATGGATGGGGGAGGATGAGAACTGTTCCTCTCCTAGACTACCACCTGCTGGACTGTTCAGAAAGTACCACAAGCAACAATGGAGTTGTAGAAATCTCCTTAAAAGAGTGTTCCACCAGAAAATGGCAGTCAGTAGTGTGCTCCCGAAATTAGCATATTCCAACCAGGCACTTAATAACAGAAATTACATAACATTGTGTGTATGTGTGTGCACGCACGCGTGTGTGTGTTGGAAAAACCTGTACCCACATCTTTTCTCTGACCGAGAAGACACCAAAATTTATTGGTAAATTTAAGAGCAAAGAGGAAGTGACTGATTCATAATGATCAACTAAGTTTATTCTACACATGTTCTAATGCAGTTTGTTTCAAACGTTTTCGGAATAGATTTTCTCAGGGTCAAGGGACTTTATTACCCTTTCCACTTGTTTATTTTGAATTTTCTTTGCTATCTGAGTTTTAGAATAATAACCGTACAGAGGTGATTTTAATATTTAAATGACAAGTTATATAAGAGTTAGAAAGTGAATCAGATCTTTGCAGTCACAAATAAACACATTTTCAAGCTGTTGAAAGACATCAGGGTAGACCACACCACTGACAACTTTCACGACAGACCTCAAAGCCCTTCTTTACCCACTACCATCAATTAACACCTAAAATCCTCGTGCACTATGGAATTGAAACAGTTGCTTACAACTTTAGCAATTTTCAAATTTAATTTTATTTAGAAACAATCTCAAATATACAGAAGAGGTGCAAGTAGAGTACAATGAGAAAGTTTTTTTTTTTCCTGAATCAATTGAATATTGTCAATCTGATCCCCCATTACCCTCTGAATAATGTGTTTTCTACAAAGACATTTTCCTACATAAACAGGATGCCATGAAATCAGGAAATTAACACCGATATAGTACTATCATTCTCAGATTCCATTTTATTATACCAGTAATTTCCTTTTTAGCAGAGAGATCCAGAGATCCAGCCTTGTATAGTTGACATGTCTCTGTAGACTTTTTTTTTTTTTTTTTTTTTTGAGACGGAGTCTCGCTCTGTCGCCCAGGCTGGAGTGCAGTGGCCGGATCTCAGCTCACTGCAAGCTCCGCCTCCCGGGTTTATGCCATTCTCCTGCCTCAGCCTCCCGAGTAGCTGGGACTACAGGCACCCGCCACCTCACCTGGCTAGTTTTTTGTACTTTTTTAAACAGTAGAGACGGGGTTTCACCATGTTAGCCAGGATGGTCTCGATCTCCTGACCTCGTGATCCACCCGTCTCGGCCTCCCAAAGTGCTGGGATTACAGTCTCTGTAGACTCTTAATCCCAAATGGGTCTTCTGTGTGTCCTTGAATTTTGTAACCCTGACACTTTTGATGACTACCAGCCAGTGTTTCTTGTAGAGTGTCCTTAAATTTGAGTTTATTTGATATTTCTCATGATTAGATTTAGATTATGAACTGTTAGAAATCACAGAAGGGATGCTGGGTTCATCTTACAGCATTCTATCAGGTGGCACAAGAACTCAGTTTGTCCCATTACTGAAGATGTTCATTTTGGTCACTTGATTAAGATGGTGGCTGCACAAATTCTTCACTATAAAGTTAGCATTTTTCCCTTTGTAATTAAGAAGTTTTATCTGTGGTATTTCTTTGAAACTATGTAAATATCTTTTTCCTTACCAAATGTTTGATTTATCCACTTATTTATTTTCTAATATAGACTAATAGATTCCTGCTTATTTAGCATATTATCCATTATTCTTTCTTTTACCCTTCTTTCCTTCCTTCCTTCCTCCCTCCCTCCTTCCTTATTTCTTTTTTTGTTTTCTTTCTCTTTTCTTTTTCTTTTCCTTTTCCTTTGCATAGGGTCATACAAAGTCTTTCTCCATTGCCCAGACTGGAGTGCAGTGGTGTTGTCACAGCTCACTGCAGGTTTGACTTCCTGGGCTCAAGCCATCCTCCCACCTCTCAGCCTCCCAAGTAGCTGAAACTACAGGTGCATGCCACCACGCCCACCTAATTTTTGTATTTTTTGTATACATGGGGTTTTGCCATGTTGCCTGGCTGGTCTTGAACTTCTGGGCTTAAGCGATCCACGTGCCGTGGCCTCCCAGAGTGCTGGGATTACAGGCATAAACCATGGTACCCGGCCACTATCATTGTTTGTTTTGATGCCAAGTTGTCCCTAGTGGGAAACCTTTCAAGATGGTTTCTGTGCCTGTGGTTATATCCTCATCATTCTACTAGCAGTTGTTTGCTTTTTGGCCCAAGATGTTTCAAATGTTCTCTGTCCCAGTCCTGGTTTCTTTTAGGGGAGAATGATATTTAGAAAGTGTGATCTGGGGCTAGGTATGGTCACTGCTGTTGCTGCTCCTAAGCTCTCTCAGTAGATAGAGTGAGAGGATACACATGCATATGCACACACAAATGCATTTAGATCTGTTTTACTCTATCTATCTCTATATAATGAAATTCATTAGTTCATTTCAATGCTTCTAATTCCAACCCAACATCACAGGGTTAATTCCAGTTTTCTTCCTTTCCATATTTGTAACTGTTCTGTGTTGGTAAGAGATCTACTTCTCATTATTCTTGAACTCCTAGATTCAGGCGATCTGCCTACCTCAGCCTCTCCAAGTGCTGGGATTACAGGCGTGAGCCACTGCACCCCGCTATTTCTTATTATTCTTAATATATCTACTGATCTGATCCACTCCTCTGCATGTAACCAACTTCCTATCACTGTTATCCATTCCCTCTCTCAGGCGGCCTCCCAAACTCACTCAGCGTCCCACAGTTCCTGCTGGGCAGTACTGCACTCCTCACATGGATTCCTTCCTCACAATGATTGGCTTCTGACACCCAGGCTTGGGCCCCTTCCTGCAGATGCACACCTTGCTTTGTACCAACTGATGGCTGTAGATGGAATTGTTCGGGAAAGGGAGGAAAAAGAAAGCACAAGGAGAGAAGGCAAAGAGGGAGAAGGGAAGTGGTGAGGAGAAAGAGGGAAACTGAACACTTTTTTTTTTTGAGAGAAAGAAGGCTTTAGAAGGGGACTGTGCTGATATATATCCTTCACCACAATATATACAAATTGTCTAAATTATTATTATAACTTTACAGGGAAAATAAGACTAATACAAGAAGATTTACATAGATGAATAATTTCTTTGTCACTAATGCTTTGCAGCAGGACAAGAAAATATATATTAAGATTTATTTAATTTTTAGAAAAATTCATTTTTATTTAATGAAATAATACAATTTGATAAAGGGCCAGAAGGCTCATTTTTACTTCTGACAAGATATCCTAATATTTAGAAAACCCCTAAGCTGTGGTCACAAAATTTTCAAAGATTAGGTATCAAGTCTGGCAACTGCATTCTTTTCTTCCACTGTGTAAGAACAAAATTCTATTTATGGCTCTGTGCAGAGTACAAAGGGACACACACATTTCATATGAACAACTAGGAACCAATTTTCAAAGTTTGGCCTGTATGTTCCTGTAAGTTCTTAGAGCAAAGCAAGTGGTGTGTGCTGACAGAGCTTAGTGGAGAAGCTAAGCGAGCATACTGGGGCTCATGAGAATGTCCATGGCTTCTATTTTCCTTGAATTCTGTAGAATAGTAGTTTGGCACCCCAGACTAGAAACTCCATAAGGAAAAAAGCTAGTCATAAATAACTCAGCATACTTAATAGATCCCAGGCTTGCCTTCCAGAAGTACAACAATGATTAAGATAATGATTTCAGATAGAAGAAACATATCCAGAGGCACATTCGGATTTTGTGGGCCTTCTTATATTAGGGAGGCTTATACTGGGGAGACTTGTTTAAAAAACAAAAATTACAAAACCATAATTAGGTACAGGATCTTGGAAGCAGCCAAGGCTGGTGAAAGGACCTGAAACTTAAGCTTCATCAGCTTTATGGTTAATCTACCTCTGAGGAGGCACCTTTAACTCTCTTTAGGGCCTAAGTCAAAAGAAAAGAGGTATTGGGAGGGGGTGATGGTGATGAAAGTTAGTGGGGGGCATGTTGTTATTAAACAGTGATTATAAATTTCATTTGGCAAACTGAAAAACAGTGCTCCATTCAACTGAAAATCACTTAGAATAAAGAACTCCTAAAACTTAACAAAATACCCATTCAATCCATTTGAAAAATGGACAAAGGACATTTCTTTTGAGAAGATAAACAAATGGTCAATAATCACATGAAAAGATGCTCAGGATCACTAGTCATTAGGGAAACAAAGATCAAAACCACAGTGATACCACTTCATACCCACTAGGATGACTATTATCAAAAAACCAGGAAATAGTAAGTGTTGGTGAGGATATTTAGCAACTGCAACCCTTGTGCATGACTGATAGAGATGTAAAATGGCACAACTGCTGTGGAAAACAGTTTGGTAGAACCACCAAATGTTAAACATAAGTTACCATATGATCCAACAATTCTACTTATAGGTATATATTCAAAAAAAGTGAAGGTACAGGTACTCAAATGGATATTTGCACACCTATATTCATGGCAGTATCACAATAGCCAAAAGGCGGAAGCAACCCAAATGTCCATCAACAGATGAAGAGATAAATAAAATATACTATTTGCATATAATGTAATATTACTCAGTGCCATGTTCTTAATATTTGTGTTCCCCCAAACTTTGTATGTTGAAACCTAATCACCAATGATAGCATTAGAAGGTTGGACTGCTTGGAGGTGATTAGGTTGTGAGAATAGAGCCCTCATGAATGGGATTAGTGCACCCATAAAAGACGCCCCAGGGCGCTGCCCTGCCCCTTCCACCATGTGAGGACACGCCGAGAAGGCACCATCTACGGACAAGAAATCGGGGTCCTTGCCAGACACTGAATCTGCTGGCACCTTGATCTTGAACTTCTCCGCCTCCAGAACTGTAAGAAGTATATTTCTGCTGTTTATAAGTTAGCTGGTCTAGGGTATTCTGTAACAGCCTGAACAGACTGAGATACCGAAGCTTAAAAAGGAATGAAATTATAATATATGCTACGCCATGGATGACCCTTGAAAATGTTACGTGAAACAAGCCATACACAAAAGGATAAATAATTTCATTTACATGAAGTGCCTAGAATAGGCAAATTCAGAGGCAGAAAGTAGAACAGAAGTTACCAGGGGCTGGGAGGAGTGCAGAATAGTGAGTTATTGTTTAATGGATATAGAGTTTCTATTTGGAGTGATGAAAAAGTTCTGGAAACACGGATAGTGGTGACGGTTGCACAACATTGTCAGTGTACTTATGTGACACTGAAGTGTACACTTAAAATGGTTTAAGATGCTAAATTTTGTTATGTATATTTTGCTACAATTAATAAAAAAGAAAAAAGACTATGCCAAGTAACTCAGGCTGTGTCAAGAGGAAGTTCCACGGAAGGGAGAAAAAAAAAGTCCAATCATCACAGTACTTAATTTACATACTTAAATTAACAAGGAGTCACAAATGTGAAAACCAAAGTAGTCTGAAAAGGTTTTAGTGAAAAAAATTACTTCTTGAAAGGCAAAGACGACAAAACAAACGACAATAACAAACAACAAACCAGCAAGTAGATATGTCAATTAGTGCTACTATCATTAAGAAAGCCTACTCATGGGAGTTAGTAGATTCCACTGAGATTACATCACATCTCTTTATTTTTTAGTGAAAAATATTATTTCCATGAATTTAACTGCCATTTTTAAAGAAAGTATGGTGTTGTATTATCTGTTTTCTTTGTAACTGCAGCCTTGGCTTTACTGCTGTGCACCAGTGACAACAATAATGGCTTTATTATGGAAATCACACTCTATTTACATGAAGCTGAAATTTATTCTGTGTTTACAAACTTCCAAAGTACTTGTTTTAATTTTACCTCACTGACCTTCTGATTCTAACAATTTGGAATGTGCTACTTAAACAAACCTATCAATGTAAAACATAGAACACAACTGTGAAATAATGTGGATTTAAGGTATCAGCCAAGTGCTGTGGTTCATGCCTGTAATTCCAGCACTTTGGGAGGCCGAGGTGGGGGGATCACCTGAGGTCAGGAGTTTCAGACCAGCCTGGTCAATGTGGCGAAATCCTATCTCTATTAAAAATACAAAAAATAGCCGGGCATGGGGGCTACTCAGGAGGCTGAGGCAGGAGCATCACATGAACCTGGGAGGTGGAGGTTGCAGTGAGCCGAGATAGCACCATTACATTCCAGTCTGGGCAACAAGAGTGAAACTCCATTTCAAAAAAAAAAAAAAAAATTAAATGAAAAGGTATTAATGGATCTATTTCCAACAGTGGGCACACATTATTTTTAAATTAGAAAAGAAAGATAAATTGAAACAAAAGAGTATCAAAGAACTTTATTTCTAAAACACAGGTCTTTATTCTGAAATTCACACTTAGAGACAAGGATGTTTCCGTGATCTGAAGATTTTCTTGGTGAGAAAATATTGGTGTCCTCGAGGTTTCCTAACAAGGATTAACAGCAATTCCGCAGCGGTCAGCCACCACTGTTCTCAGCAAATAAACTGAGGGTCATACAGGAAGACAATAAGGCACATATTTCATAGCACTGCCAAATCATCATGAGGACACTGTGCATGGGAGAGTGAACAACAGAGTTAAAGACTGGGGTCAGCCTGGGCAACATGGCAAAACCCTGTCTTTACAAATAATACAAAAATTTAGCCAAGTGTGGAGATGCATGCGTGTAGTCTCAGCCACTCAGGAGGCTGAGGTAGAAGGCTCTCTTGAGCCTGGAAGGTGGAGGTTTCAGTGAGCTAACTGTGCCACTGCACTCCAGTCTGGATGACAGAGTGAGACCCCGTGTAAAAAAAAAAAAAAAAAAAAAAAAGACTGGGTTTGCAAATTGTTCAAGAAAACACCCTCCACCTCATTTGGATAGCTGGCATTCCTAATCCTTGGCCACTAGTTCTATACTCAGATCTAATTTTAGAATTTCCTTTTCTCTTCAGCAGTTCTCCAACACATTTCCAAAATAGCTCTTGAAAACCCATTCGGATAATAAGAAACTCACTCTAGGTCCTTTGGCCTCTATCTCCAGATACGGTTGCAAATACTTATTGCAGCAGGCTAGACTGTATCAATACTTATTATGTGCCAGGTTCTTCATTTTATTACGATATCCTTCCTAAATTCATAATCTCCAATGTTACCTTCCTCCAAGCACATTAGGGCCAACTCTTTCTGAATTTGTATCTTCACTTCTCTTAAGCTCCAGGCCTGGAGATCCCCAAACCACTTCAAACAGAGTTCCTCCACGACTGAATTTAGTATTCCTCTTCTCATCACACTTTTTCCTCCGTCTGAGTACTGGTATCACCATTCACACCGATTTACCCTGATGCCGCATTTTCCTTCCTACGGTGCTTCAAATCAGTCGACATATTTTATCTACTAATTTGCTCTGAAATTTGTCCTCTACAATCCTTCCTAGAACATTGTCCTTCCTGAGGACTTCATCTCTTTTAGTGAGCCTATTTTGACAGATTTGTAGGTAGAGCTGTCTGTTCCAATTCACCCCTCCTACTCCTATTATGGCCAGATAAACATCTGTTGTTTTTTTTTTTTTACATAGATGGAGTCTCACTGTGTTGCCCAGGCTGGAGTGCAGTGGCATGATCTTTGCTCACTGCAACATCTGCCTCCCGGGTTTAAGCAATTCTCCTGCTTCAGACTCCCGAGTAGCTGGGATTATAGATGCCCACCACCACGCCCAGCTAATTCTTGTATTTTTAGTAGAGATGGGGTTTTACTATGTTGGCCAAGCTGGTCTCAAACTCCTGACCTCAGGTGATCCGCCCACCTCAGCCTCCCAAAGGGTTGGGATTATAGGCATGAGCTACTGTGCCCAGCCCAGAGAAACATCTTTTAAAAAAGTATGGCTGGGTGCAGTGGGTCATGCCTATAGTCTCAGCACTTTCGAAGGCTGAGGCTGGCCGATCACTGGAGGCTAGGAGCTCGAGACCATCTTGGTCAACATGGCGAAACGCCACCTCTACTAAAAATACAAAAATTAGCTGGGCATGGTGGTGCATGCCTGTAATCCCAGCTATTTGGGTGGCTGAGGCAGGATAATTGCTTGAACCTAGGAGGTTGAGGTTGCAGCGAGCAGAGATCGTGCCACTGCACTCCAGCCTGGGTGACAGAGTGATAGTCAAAAAAAAAGTTATGTATGTATGTATGCATACATGTATGTATACATAAAAGTGCATGTTTACATGTATTTTCATATATGATCATGCCATTAAAAGGCTAAAAATCCTTCAACTGCCTCCCATATCATAAAAGATAAACCTCACCACCAGTTCCTGCCTACTTCCCAGTGAATGCTCTCTAGTCTTCCAGGCACCCTGACCACACTGTATTTCTTCATGCGTGTAGCTCTTTGTCATTACTTGTTACGTGTCTATCTCTTTCATTAGAGGTTATTAAGTGCACTAACTCAGTCTATCTTATTTATCTTTATATTCCCAGTGCCTAGCACATGGTCTGGCATAAGCAAGTCACTTAATGTTTGTTCAATAAAAGAATTGTTGATGTGACTTGTCGGTATGACCCTGCTTTTTATTTTTACTGCTGCTCTTTTCATCTGAAAGCTTGAATTTCTCTTTAGAGAAGCCCTGGACTTTGAAAGTACAAGAATGAAGAGAATGCATTTCAGGGAAAAGTTAATTTGCTTTGCAGCAGTAGGTCTAAGGTACACTAGTCCTTTAAGATATGATCCATGGAGGAAAATAACTGCTCTGAGGAAATATTCTGAATGGGGATGAGCGTGAGGGATAGATAGATCTGCATCCGGCTTCCAATTCTATCACTTTTGAGCCTGTTGAGTGGGTCTCAGCCAAACTCCTTAACTTCTCTGTGCCATAATTCCTGATAAAAAAGTAAAGGATAATTGTGGAAATTTTAATAATTCATGGATCAATTTGTAAGTATTAGTTAAGGCTGATAGGTCAAATTCCATGTTCCTATTGAACAGCTATTGTGCTAAGCGCTGGAAGTAAAGAGATGAGCCAAGGCAGAGGCAGCCTCTACCTGTGTGGATCTGCATTCCAGAGAGGGAAACCGTGCACCCAAGGCACTCAGCATAAGGCTGGGCATCAGGCACATGTTCAATAAGCATCAACTACTATTACCCTGATTCTCACCACCATCATGAGTTTAGTGACGTTAGGGAAAGAGCACATAGCTATAGATACCCTGCAATTGTTGCTTGTTTTGTTCTGATGTGGGTAGTATTTTTCAAAGAGCTACCATGGCCCTATTTAATTGGCTTCATCTCTCGTCTTCTACAGTTTTTCCAACTTTATTTTTTTACTCCACCTCTAAATTTCCCTCCATTCCCATTACCTTGCTGCTTCTCATCTTGTCTCATTCTATTTCTTCCTTTGTAGATTTGAAGTTCTAAAATATCACATAGTAAATATGTGATAAACATGTTTAAGATTTTTATATATATACACCAGAATCTCCCATACGTGTTTGGCTATAGAACCCTTCTGTTTATCCTGATGTAATCATGTGTAAGTCTAGACTCAGGATTGTTTTCAACATGCAGACTCAAAGTTCTATCACATTCAAACTGTCACTAAAAACTTCCTGACTAACCAACTAAAAATGGACCTCTTGGGCTGGGCATGCTGGCTTACACCTGTAATCCCACCACTCTGGGAGGCTGAGGCAGGTGGATCACCTGAAGTCAGGAGTTTGAGACCAGCTTGGACAACATGGTGAAACTCCATCTCTACTAAAAAATACAAAAATTAGCCAGGCATGGTGGCAGGCGCCTGTAATCCCAGCTATTCGGGAGGCTGAGGCAGAGGAATCGCTTGAACCTGGGAGGCAGAGGTTACAGTGAGCCAATATTGTACCATTGAACTCCAGCCTGGGCAACAGAGCAAGACTCTGTCTCAAAAAAAAAAAAAAAAAAAAAAAAAGACCTCTCCGCATCTTCTATTTTCCCTCCCACTCTCTCTTTTCTGACTTAGTTTTTTCATAGCACTTACTGACATCTAACTCACTATATGATTTATGTGATGGTTAATTTTGTGGGTCAACTTGACTGGACTAAAGGAAGCCCAGATATCTGATTAGACATTATTTCCAAGTGTGTCTGTGAGGGTGTTTCCAAAAGAGATTTGCATGTGAATTTGCAGACTGGGTAAGCAGATGGCCGTCCCTGATGTCAGTGGGCATCACCCAACACCTTGAGGGCCTCAAAAGAACCACAAAGGTGGAGGAAGGTTAGCTTCACCTATCTTCTGCTTGACTGCTTGAACTGGAACATTCCTTCTTCCACCCTTAGCATTCCTGGTTTTCAGGCCTTCAAACTCAAACTGAAATCTACACCATTCACCTCTGCCTCTCAGGCCTTTGAAATATACGACCAGCTTCTTCAGTCTCCAATCTGCCAGTGATCTCTTGTTGGTTCTGTTTCTATGGAGAATCCTAACACAATTTACATATTTGTTTATTGCTTAATACTCTCCTAGAATGTGAGCTCACAAAAGCAATGAGATAATTCTCAAGCACTAGTTTAATGAATTTAAAAAAACAATTTCTGATTCTAGTTTAATAAATTTAAAAAAAGACCTTATGGGACTGGCTAAGAAGATATACTACAGTTAAAAGTAAAATTGACAAGAAATTGTACCCCCACTATCCCCTTCACTCTTTATTTAAAGAGTAGGGAAGGTGCAGAGAGAAATGTGGATGTCACAGCAGTGAGAGAATTGCTTTTGGGCTCCAGGGGCTTGATAAAAAATTGGAGTTTGTGGCTTGTAAACAAAGCTGCCTATGAGTAATATTTCCATAGAGACACTTCAATGGGATTGTTTCTTAATGGGAGGGAAAAAGAGGGGGAAGGAGAAAAAGTGTGATGGAAGCATTAAATGCTTCCCAGAAACAATCCACCTTATCTAAGATTTCCATAGACATATGTCAGTTCCAGGGTCACTGATGAGTCAAATTTACTGTACAATATTGACTTTCAAACTCTGACCACAAACCGCAGTGAGAAATGCATTTTACATGTGAACTACACAATCTTTAAAGAAACCTTTTATGAAACCCAAGTTAATGTATGACACACTTTGATCTATTCTATTTGATTCGATTCGATTCGATCTGATCCGATCCGATCCTATCCACTCTACTCTATCCCATCCCATCCCATTCCTCTACTATCCCATCCACTCTACTCTCTCCCTTGCCATCTCATTCCATGTAAAATATGTTGGCAGTGGGACTCATCAATGTACTGTGTGACCCACAATTTTTAAACTTTTGCCTCAGAAGGTAATTTAAGTAGCTTGTCCTTTAGAGGTAAAGGTAGGAACAGTAAACATAACCATAGTGGAGGCTTCCACCGACTACCTTCTGATATGGATTTACCCTGACCCTTACTGATATGTGAAGGATACAAGCATGATATGGAAAGATCTGTGCAGGTGACATACTGGATCTGCAGGCAGAGAAGTGAATCAGTATTGGCCTAGAGTATATTTTCCAGGGGTAAAGAGGAGAATGCAAGCAAATTCTCAGTGGAGTCTCAAGGTTTTCTGGGAACTTAAAATGCAGTACTTTGTCAACAGCTGACTTAGGGCTCTCCTGGATGCTAAAAGACAGTCAGTCCAGTGTCAGGTTTACTTTGAATGTGATTTATTGGGGTTGAAAAAAAATGGTTCAAACCTAGAATTATGGTCTTGCCTTGCAAAAGCTATATATAATTTTCAATTTGCAGGCTATAATTTCGAATCTAAGGAGAATAACCAAGTTAGATGAGACCCACACAGACCTTGCAAGAACTATTATTAGAGTAATTCTATTTGAACCATGTACTTCGAAAGTGCCAGATAATATTCTGCTGAGGGGGGATCAAATAGATCTGTGATTCTTAAGGAAAAGGTTAAGTGCTCTGTTTTCTTTTAGTGAAGAAAAAAATTATTGAAACTATGGGAAAAGGAATTATCATTTGGATTTACAGCTATCTTAGTTAATTTTCTACACATTTCATAAATGTTTCATAAGGTAGAATTATGAAAACAAGTTCTTAGAAGATTAGAGTTCTAAAACAAATATGAAGTCAGCCAACTAATGACTGAAGACTGGCTTAACCTAGTTTTCTAACTACATTACTGGTTACTCAGCCATTAAGGAGCTCAAGACGCAGCTACAGGCATGCTCAGGCAGCTAACAGCAATTTTCCAACACACTTAACTTTTGTAATACAATGAAAATGTACAATGCATCTTTAAACCTGCCTATGTCTGTATTTTGAATCTGACTAGATGGTCTCCTAATTTTTGGACATTAGATGACTATGTATTTGGCCATGAATAGCCAGTTATCTTTTATAGATAGTTTGATAAGACATCAGTTAGCACTCATTAAGAGTTAATAGGCTCAAATTCAATGCTGAAATCTTGAGTCAGAAATGGCATGATGTCTCAGGAAAATTAACTCTAAAGATAACCCTAATTGTGCAAGAAGATATTTGAATGAGTTATCATAAATGTCAGTTCCCAGAACTGTTTTCTGGTAGACCCTCAATCTGGATAAATGCCAGCATACCTCAAAGCTGCCTTTGTTTTTTTAATTTGGTTCTCCAACCATCACACACAAAACTGTAACACAAATTTAAAATTTGATTAAATTGTTTTACTTCCCTTGCCATATCACTATTCTAAAAAGTCGACTTGAGTTAAATCCTTTGATTCTCTTATCAATGTGATTAACTGCATCTCTTTTCCCAACAGCTATCAGATTATCAGGGCATTGTCTGGTCTTAGAAATAATAGTATTTCCCAACAGCTGTAGGTATATTAGTTACTCTCTGTTGTTAAATAATTATATTTTTAATTAAGCAAATGGATATATAACTCATGCAGAGCTGTTTTTTACCCATTTAAACAATGGTACAATAGCCACAGGTGTGGCAGGGATTTTAATGCATAAGGGAGTGAACTAATATTTTATTGCTCATTCTTACTAGCAACATTGGACCAAGCCCTTACAGAAAAAAAGGGAAACAGTGGTGTTCAGAAAAAAAGGCAATTCCCAGATTGAATGCCATATATATACTCTAGGGAGAAAGAGGCTGTCTAATACTTGTATATTAGTGATCAAAGTGATTTGATCAAAGTGATTTGTGCCTAGTGTTAGACTATTAAATTTTATTTCTGTGTTTGTCTGTCAGTATTACATGTAGACCTTACTTTTTGTGATATTTTAACTCCAGGGTTTTTTTTTTTTCTCCTTTTAAAATGTAGACTTTAAATTGTTAATGGTTAAACTGGTTCACAGGTGTGTCTGATATTATTAGCAAATGTATGGTTGATGTTATAGCTTCTTTTTGCCCCAGGCTCACAACTATATGCTTCCATTTTTTCTTTTTAAGAAAAGGAGCATTAGAATCTTATTTAACTCTGGATACTATGAGTTTGACATTAATAGTTTAAGACTAATAAATGAGCAGCCATACAGTTTTTTGGTCACTATGCTTCCTAAGCCTCCAAAATGGAGCTATTTCCACTATTCAATTTCATCTTTAATAAGCTAGGCAGATCCTGCTAACTTCTTGTTTTGTTTCCATTCACTTATTTTTTTACCTGGTGGAGTCTGTCCAGTGACAAAGTTTGTGAAAGATGTTTGTAAAAAAACCTTTTTTTCACGGTAGCAAAGCAGCTTTAATATAACCAGGGATTAAATATTTATTTGCAAATACTCTAGCATTGGGGGAAAAAGATGGGGAGAAAGAAATCACATGTCTCGGAGATTGTATAATTAAATGAGTATAAGAATCAGAAAAAGATCTCTTTTGAATATGAGCCCTCCGCCTATTAAATGTTAAAAGATGCACTGAGGTTAAAAAATATGACTGGGTGGAATTTATTCACCAAAAAAGGCAGAATAGTACAGTGATTACAAGCATGGACTCTGGAACCAGTATACTTGAGGGCCTTCACTAGCTGTGTGACCTTGTATTAGTTACCTAACTGCTCTGAGGCTCAATTTTCTCATCTGTAAATTGAATATACTAGGTCTCCCAAATAAGGTTTTGTGGATTGTGAGGATTTAGTGGTTGAAAAGTAGAACACTATGAACAGTTCCAGATAAACTTTGGCTGCTGTTTGTTATTCAAGAAATACATTTCTTTAGCACTAAAATGTATTAGATAAAAGGTGATAGATAAAAAGTTCAATTATATTTGGATCTTCTCTCAAAGATTATATACATTCACTTTGGGAAGCAGAGGCAGGTGGATCACCTCAGGTCAGGAGCGCAAGACCAGCCTGGCCAACATGGTGAAACCCCATCTCTACCATTTAAAAAAAAAAAACACTATCCAGGCATGGTGGTGCATGCCTGTAGTCCCAGCTACTTGGGAGGCTGAGGCAGGAGAATTGCTTGAACTCAGGAGGCGGAGGTTGCCGTGAGCCAAGATCAAGTTGAGTGTACTGTACTCCAGCCTGGGTGACAGAGTGAGACTCCGTCTCAAAAAACAAAAAACAAAACAAATAAAAGACTATATATTTGTAAATATTACACACATTTGTATATACCCTATAAGAAAAGGTAGGAGATAAGTATTATAAGAGAGATTTATAAAAGTTACATAAAAGTTCAGGGAAAACAAGACGTTCTTCCTATTGATTATTATCAGGGAACTCTGGGGGAAGAAGAAGGAATTTTGGCTGGGCTATGAAGATGGGCCATATTTGAACATCCAAATATTGAGGCAAAGGCAGTGAGAGCAGCATAAAGAGAGGCAAAAAGCAAATGCATAAATTAGTGTAGGTTGTTCCTTTTGGCTGCTGTTAAAGGTCCATGAAGGTGAGTAACAAAACGTTTGTAGCATTAGGTCACGAAGGAATACTGAAGGCCAGGTTAAACAATACATAATTACTTTACAGAGAAATGGACAGCCATTTTAAATTTTGGAGAAGAGGTGTGGCATATTCACATAGCTTAAACTCATAGGAAAGAAAATAGGTTGGTGGAGAGAATGCTAGAGGCAGGGATACCAGTTAGGGAAGGATTAATGTGGTCTCAGTAATGAAGGCCTGAGGTAGGGGAATGGCATAGGAGTGGCCCCCACAATGTAATGAAGGGGTAGGCGCAGAAATGTAGAGATAGAATCTCTAGTAGTACCCTCAAATCAGAAAAGAGTAGGAGAGTTTAAAAATATATAAATTGTGGAACTTCATCACCAGAGATTCTAATTTAGTAAGTCTCACTATAGTGAGACCCATCAAACCATAATTTCTGAAAGCATAAGTAATTCTGATGATCAGTTAGTTTTGACAGCCACTGATCTGAGAGTATGACTATGAAGTGAAAGAAATTACCCTAGCTTTCAGGTTAGGAAAATCAGAAAAAGTATCAAGAGGAAGAAGAAAAGAAAGGAGTGAAAGAGTAACACTGAGATCAGAGCAATTAGGATAAGGCAGAGGAGCAAAGTTGATGACAATATCTGTACATCTTGAGAACAAGCTATCAGAGAGAAACCCAAGCAAATGTATCCCAAGACATTTGAAAATGTGAGCTTATATATGGAGAGAGAAGTTAGGCTCAAGTTAATAGATTTGAACACTATCACTATGACATAAAAAATGCAAAGGCAATCCCTGGAATATACATAAACTTCAGAGTTTTCAGGCATAAGAAGAAAGGGTTATGTCCTGGGAGTTAGCAGGAAAATACTTGTAAAAAGAATAGGGTGTCGTGAAAACCAAGAGAGATGGACTTTTCAAGGAAGGCTGGTTATCAGTAGTGATTTCTACAGAAGAACTGAAAGATAACGCAGATGAGAACAGTGGTCAGTGGATTTGGTGCCCAAAGTCATGAGTGATGAATTAAAGAGAATAAGCAAGGTGCTCTGAAGGCTTAACGGTGAACAGAAGGTGATGAGAACAGGCAACTTGTATGAACTACTTTTCTAGAGTAGTTGTTGGTAAAAGAAAGAAGAGAGGCAGGGCAGTAATTTGATAAAGCAGCAGCATTATGAGTAAGCTCTTCCAGGCAGTGTAAAGTGATACATATTTCTACGTGGACAAGAAAGACCTACAGGAGAGAGAAACATTTAAGGTGTGAGGCAGTTGTGGAAAATTCAATGAAACAAGTTCCAAGAGTAGGAAAAACATATGAAAGACACAATTGGGAGAGCTGGCTTTGGTGAGAATGAGCCACTTACTTTCTCATCTAAGATGAAATGAAAAATGGTGAAGAAGAGAGATGGCAAAGAGAAATGATCAGAGAACATAAGGAAAGTTGTGTGAGGTAACACCATGTTGTTTTCATGTCTTGACTAGACAGTGAGGACAGAATGTATAAAACACAGACTTCAGGGTAGTAGAATCTGTTTCAAAGATCGCTTAAGACTTATCAATTAAAAATAATCCAAAGGATGTCTCAGAAGCAGAGATGGCTTAGTTAAGAGTACTTATAATAAATTAGTATCCATTACACAGTAGTACTAATTGGCTGATAAAAGAGAACTGTGTGGCAAAGAGCGGGTTGGTGATTGGCAAAATTTCTTTTTTTTCTATGTGTGTGTGTGTGTGTGTGTGTGTGTGTGTGTATATATATATTTTTAAAGACCAAGTCTCACTCTGTCACCCAGGCTGGAGTGCAGTGGCACAATCTCGGCTCACTGCAAGGTCCACCTCCTGGGTTCACACCATTTTCCTGCCCCAGCCTCCCAAGTAGCTAGGACTACAGGCGCCCGCCACCACGCCCAGCTAAGTTTTTGTATTTTTAGTAGAGACGGGATTCCACCATGTTAGCCAGGATGGTCTCGATCTCCTGACCTCGTGATCCACCCACCTCAGCCTCCTAAAGTGCTGGGACTACAGGCATGAGCCACCGCGCCCGGCCTATATATATATATTTTTAATTGTACTTTAAGTTCTAAGGCACACGTGCACAACGTGCAGGTTTGTTACATAGGTATACGTGTGCCTACTCTTGGAACTTGTTTCATTGAATTTTCCACAACTGCTTCACATCTTAAATATTTCTCTCTCCTGTAGGTCTTTCTTGTCCATCTAGAAATGTGTATCATACTGTAAAAATGTCACTTTCTTCTATTCACTTGAGTTTTATACTATGTAAACTGTTGAGTATAGCATTATGATCATGGGTATTGTGCTAACCGTTCATTTTTAAAGAAATTTATGATGCAATTGCTAATTCCCCAAATTACCTTTCCCTACTTCCTGTTTCTGTAGTACTAGTACACCCATTTTCCTTTATTTCCGGATCTCCTCTTTAATAATGTACCAGTTGATTCGTGTAACTACAGTATGATCATACAAAGGATTGTGGACTATGTATTTCCTTAAAGAACTGTGTAGGCACTGAATCATAAATTAGAGGTAACTTTAAATAATGAAAATAACAACAAATAATACATGGAAAAAGTTGCAAATCAAGAATGGAAATACAGGTAAGAACTTGGGAGAGAGAACCATAGTGTGTTACAGTATCACCATGTTGATACCAACTGAGATGGCTCATAGACCAGCTCAAGAGAGAAACAGTGCTTTCAATGCCATACTTATTCCAAGATAAAACAGCCTCAAGAGACTAATTTTTCTGCTCTCTAGTCAAGTTTTATATATACTCATTCTGAATAAAATCCTGGAGAGAAACATTTTAAAAAATCAGTAACTGTATTTTCATTAGCCAAGAGTTGAATGGAAAACTTTAGTCATCCATTTTTTAAAAAGTGCTCTTAAGTAAAAAAATTAAAAAAATTAGCTGGGCATGGTAGCATGTGTTTATAGTCCTGGCTACTTGGGAGCCCAAGGTGGGAGTATCTCTTGAGCCCAGGAGATTGAAGCTGCAGGGAGCTATGATTGTGCCATGGCACTCCATCCTGGGCAATACAGTAAGACTCGGTCTCAGAAAAAAATAGGATCTGCCAGGAAAATTAAAATTTATTATTAATTTGGAGAACAATGGCAAGAAAATGGATAGGAAACTTACTTAGCCTGAGTACAAAACTGATAAACAATGGGAATGTTCCATTAATTCTCTGGTTCAAACATCGTATGGCATGGCAGTGATATGCACATGTCAACAAGAGATGCCAGCCACATTAAGGACGCACCTAAACAACAACATCACTTTGATACTCTTAGACATTGGTATCACGTTATCGTATCTACCGTGTGTATCACGTTATCGTATCTAACGTGTGTATCACGTTAACGTATCTTCCACTAACACCCTACTGAAGCTTATTTATCACGGGTATCAAGAGGGAAATGAGTTTCAATTCTATTCCATCTCCTCTCTCATCACCATAAGTGATGAACTCAGCAAGCAAGAGTGAATTTAGCTGTGTTATTTAAGTTGAGTTTTGTCAGAAGTCGTATCACTTTTAGGTGGCAGCACTAGTTAAGTATGGTTAGGACATTAAAGACTATGTGGAGAAGTAGTGAATATTTGTTTTATTTTTAAAATTTTTAATTAATTTTTGAGATGGAGTTTCATCTTGTTGCTCAGGCTGGAGTGCAATGGGGTGATCTCAGCTCACTGCAATCTCCACCTCCCCGGTTCAAGACATTCTCCTGCCTCAGCCACCAGAGTAGCTGGGAATACAGGCATCTGCCACCATGGCCAGGCTGGTCTCAAACTCGTAACCTCAGATGATCCACCTGCCTCGGCCTCTGAAAGTGCTGGGATTACAGGTGTGAGTCACCATGCCCAGCTCCTGAATTTTTCCTTTTATTCTATAGTCTAATGATTGTCATTGGATGATTTTATGACATGGTCAATTTTGCTTTTCAGAATGCTTCAGTGTGGAATGGGAATAGATGAGAACTGAGCAATATCAGTCTCAAGACAGCTGTAATAGTCTAAGGATGAGATGATGGGAGACATCACCAAGCTGCTACAGACCGAATTGTTTCCTCCATCCCCCAAATTTGTATGTTGAAGTCCGAATTCCCAATGCAATGGTATTTGGAAATGGGGCCTTCAGGAGGTGATAATCTCATGAAGGTGGAGCCCCCATGATGGAATTAGTGTCCTTATAAGAAGAGACATGAGAGGGTTCTCTCTCACCCAAGAGAGGAGACAGTAAAATATCCATGCAAGCCTCGCCAGGACCTGAATCAGCTGATGCCTTGATCTTGGACTTTCAGTCTCTGGAACTGTGACAAATAAATGTCTGTTGCTTAGGACACCCAGTCTATGGTATTTTGTATGGCAGCCTGAGCGAATACAACAGGCAAAGTCATGAAGAAAGGGAGGGGAACATTTGAGAGATACCGGTGAAGTATACAGGAGAAAGGAGTTATATGTCTGACTGTATTCTGCACCAATTACATATTGAAAGGGTTCCTATACTAATAAAAATACTAACACATATTGAGTGCTTAGTATGTTTCAGGGACTATACTAAATATTTATATGAATTAAAATTTTATCTTTCACACAACCCTACAAAATTAAATAATGTTATTATACTTGCATTATATATGAGAATAGTGAGGAAAACTAGGGATGTTTTGGTACACCATAAAGAGGGGCAATCTTTCTTGGAAATCAGAAGATTAAGTAGAAGATGAAGGATTAATTTTCCAACCCTGATAGCTTCAAGTTTTTTTTTTTTTTTTTTTTTTTGCAGGGTGGGGTGGAGCTGGGTGTGAAGTCTAATACTACTTTTATGAAATTAGAGTTCTTTAAGTTTAATATTTAATGTTTACATGTCACTATTACCAAGAAGAGTTTTGAAAACAAAATGGTAAGGGCAAAAGTATTGGTGTTAACAACAATGGCAGCTCTGGAGAGCCTGTGAATCAACCTGTGATTCTAATCCCACAATTTAACAGCTTTGTAAATGTGAAAGCATTTCTAAGCCTCTCATTTCCTTGATTTTCTTGTCTGACTAGAGGAAATCATACCTGCTTCATAGGCTTCATGTAAAAATTGAGATAAAATGTTTGATAGCAAACTAGGTTGACTATAGTTAACAACATGTACTGTATATTTCAAAACAGCTAGAAGAGATAACTTGAAATGTCCCCAACACATTGAAATGATAAATATTCAAGGTGATGGACATCCCAAGTACCCTGACATGATCATTACACATTCTATGTGTGTCACAGAATATCACATGTACCCCATAAATATGTACAGATATTATGTACATAAGTATATATTAAATTGAGATAATAATATACGTGAAATTCTTAACACAGTGCCTGATGAATGGTGAATGGTGAATCTTAATGGGTGGCAGTGATGATGATGACAACAACCATGATGTGGATCACCAAGGTACAAAGGGAGATGCGCACCTGCCACTTACATGCAGTGCCAGCCCTTTACTCTTTCTCTCACCCCCGTCCCATATCCATGCTCTATGCCCTCTGTCCACCTAGAAAAAAGATGTCAATTAAACGTAATAGTTTAGTACTGAAATAGCCTGAGCTGGGGATTACCTTTGTCCTCATCCATCTTCAATTGAGACTGGTAAAAGGCAGTTCACTAACGTAAGAAATCCAGGAAACCTGAGTTCTAGAAAGGTCCAGGTCTGCCACAAGTGGTCAGCCCCTTTTCCTTTTTGGCGACACGTGTAAATCAGGGGTGTTAACAGAAATTTAAGCCTTCTCTCCACAGTATGATTTTCCTTTTTACTTTTCATGTCGATATGTAAAGCCTTAGGAAACTCCTGATGTTATTGTTCTAGGAGTTTTTCATGAGCAATATCAAATCCCAAGTGTTTTCAGAAACAATAATGAAGAAGACAAACGCTGAATGACTACACATCATCTTCTAGGCAGAGAGATTTCCGATATGAAACTTTGAGGAATGAGGTAAAAAACCTAAGCAGAGAATGGGTATCCATATGTATATGTTTTTAATATGTGGGATTTCCCCCACCACTATTGGCAAAATGTGGGAAGAGTGAACTGTGCTTCACAAAGATTTTTTCAAGATTAAGTGGGAGTGTCTGCTCATGGTCGAGCGAGAAGCTAGGGTTTTCCTTAGGCCCCAAGGCATTGTTTTTTTAAAATGTTATTTTCAGAAATGGAACTGGGAGTAGACTTCAAACAGGCATCTAACTGCCAAGGACATGTGAAACCTGTTATATTGGTCATTCTGGATCCTATTCAAGTACGTACTGTTACTGGGTAAGATCACTTTTACTTTAGTTTAGCAGAAGCCCCAATTCTGCTTCAGGAAAAAAAAATCATATCATGTTTTTCCATTTTTATTTATAAATCCTGAAGGTTTCTGCAAGCAGTAACATTTAAAAGGACAATGACATACTTACAAGTTTGATGTGAGAATAATGAGGATATTGAAACACCAGAATGTTTCAGCTATTGATTGCTTCATAATAAGCTAGCACCAAACTTGGTGACTTAAAATAATGTACTATTTCTCCCAATTCTGCAATCTGGGATAGGCAGATTTTCAACTCTGTGTAGTGTCCATTGGGGATGGAACCTACAAGAAGTCTTCTTCACTCACATGTCCATTTCCAGAATCAGAGTTGGTTTGCCTGACACAACCGGAGGCTGGCTGATCCTGCCTTTGCACATGTCTGCTCCACATGGCCAGTTTGGGGTTTCTACCACCGTGGTGGTCTCTGGGTAATTGAACTTAGTTGGTGGCTGGCTTCCAAGAGGAAGGAATCCAAAACTGACATTCATCTTAAAGTCTAGGCCCATTATGAAAAAGCACCACTTCCATCACATTACATTGGTCTAAGCAAGTCCAAAGCCAGCCCAGATGTAAAAGGATGAGAAGCAGTCTCCATCCTTTGATGTGAGGAGTAGCACCTACATAAAAGGAGAAAAGCAACTGATGGCAGCCATCTTTGGAGACTGCAACACAGTTTATTTACCAGGAGCTCTTTCCTTTCCCTCTTTTTCCTTTGGATTTCATTTCCTTTGAACTCTACTTGAAATTTTAAAAATGACAAGAGTAAAAAAGGCATTCAACTTTAGGATGTAAGGCATGAGCATTTACAATATTCACTATAAAAAGTTTTCAATAATTTTTATAATAATAAAAAAATACTGATTTATATTACTATTGTTGTTCACTCTAAGGTTGAAGAAATGGAAGCATTCATCCTCAAATAAGGCTCCCATGTAAGAGATGTGGCCATTACAGTACCAGGAGATTCTAAATGTCTCAGGTTCACATTACATGACTAGCTGGATCAAGCCACGTTTCCATTTTCATATATCATATTGAAACCTATGTGTGGGATTTTTAGAAGAAAGGGATTTGTAATCATCTACTTCCTTTGTTGATTGAAATGAATTTTCCTCTCCTGATCTATGAATCATTCCTCATATAAGAACTGAATCATGAATCAGAAAGGAGTCAGTAAATTCTAAGGAGCCTAAAAAGAGAGACAAGCTTATCATTGACAGAGATCAAAACCAAGCCCGAAAATTACAGGCTTTGTTTAAAATGCTGTTTGAGACACTGAAATTTAGTTCAGGGACATACCTTTATCAAAACTCATTCTCACTGCACATCCACCCACTGAAGAGAGAAGGAGGCAAGTGATTCTCATTAGGAGTCACTGACCTTCAACAATTTGGTCCATGGCAGTCAATGGGCCACAAAAAGCCAAGTTGTCCTGTCCCAGGCCATGCTCAGGGAGGGAAGGGGTTGACGGTGGGCATCTATAGCACTGAGTGTATTCCATTTATGAGGTGCTTATTTTTTCTTCTCCCCATTCCTTTGGGTTTCACTGAGTTTATCTGAACTCTGTTTGAAATGAAGGGATGTTGGGAACAAAAAAGTCATTCAAAATACACGGTGTAAGGGATGGTTACTTGTATTCATTACAACCAGTGAACAAATGTGATGCAAAGTTGCGCCTGTGGTCAGGCACATCTAATCCACAAAGAGAGTGATTAGCTTGGAGCTCAGTTCTACAGAAATCACGGAAGATTTTGAGCCCAGCAAGACGTCCTGTGTCTACCTGCTTCTGGACCCCAGAATATATCAGGTCTATGGTTTTGGCCTATTCTACCAGTACATTTGGTGTTTCTGCTTGATTTCTGTTCTATAGAGATGTTCATGGTACTTTTAACATTCTTTTGTTATATATTATTCTTTGGCTATTCTGTATATAGAGTAAGGCAGAGGGCAAAACGTGAATTTATAGTATCATCTTAACTGGATGTTTAACAGGTTAGCACAAGAGAATTTTAGCAAAAAGATTCACAGAGAGTGTCAACTGCTCCGTGGTAGAGTAAATAGAAGAAATACCTCATGTAAATGACGAGTTGATAGGTGCAGTAAACCAACATGGCACATGTATACCTATGTAACAAACCTGCACGTTGTGCACATGTACCCTAGAACTTAAAGTATAATTACAAAAAAAGAAAAGAATTATCTGGAAAAGAAAAAAAAGAAATTTTGAATTTGAGTTAAGTGGAGCATATTCAAGTAGAGGTGAGTTATAGTATGTTGAAAATAAAAACACAAAAGATCAGGTTGGGAGCAAAGCTGAACATGAGTTTTGGGAATTATAGAGTTTTGGAACTGGGAATTTAATTGAATTGGGAATTATAGAGAATTTGGGATTATATAACTTTAAAAAATATTTCTTACAAAAATAGTCCTAATAATAATAACTTTTGAGGAATATTTACAAACAGATCAGAGAATTAAATCATTTAATTTCTACTTTGATAATATTACAGTTTCTCTCCTTCTTAATGCTATCTTTAGCTTGGGTATCCATTTTTACAATTATAGAATTTTGTGGTACATTGATGGTTATTAATTTATTCATTTAATTAATAAATATTAATTATGCTCCTGCTATCCACTGAGCACTCTGTAAGGCCCTGGGGATACAGAGATGAATACTAAATGGTTCCTGCCCTCAAGGAATTAATAATTTTTTAAGGAAATCCACCAACCACACACACCAAAACAAATGACCACTCCATTCTAAGATAAGTGCTACAATGACTAAAGGGACAAGTACTTTAAAGGCATAGAAAAGGAAATGAGTAATTCTTATTTGGCGTGATTCTGTAAAGAGGCAATTCCTAAAGCTTCACAAAAGAGGGAGAATATTGAAAGTTTCTAGAATTTCTGTAAAGAAGTAAAGGGATGTCTAGGAGAATTAACTTGTGATTGTCAAGCACATCACCGTTGCTTAGATTCTGAAGTTATTTTGGAAAGCTTTGTAGAGCTAATAAAGAATACGGGAGGGTGATAAGCCCCTTGCACCGGTCTCTCACTCATCTACATTTTCCCATATCACTTACTGAGCACGTGGGTTTTATCAACTAATGGGGAGGAGCTCAAAGTAGAGATTTCTTTACATGAGCAAAGATGGCAATGTCAGACAAATTTAGGAAAAAGTAAATAGATTGGCATGCCAGAATGCAGGATAATAGTAACCAATTTGGGAATGGAAACATGGTCCCGGGTTGGACTGTGGAAACTCTTGTAAGCTAAAGGGACTGGACTTTTTTGGGGGACAACGAGAGAAACCTTGACTGAAAAGCTGGAGAATGAGGAAATCCACTTTATATTTTAAAAATGTAGACATCTGAGATAATGAAATGGAGAATAAAAAGAGTAGAACCAGAGATATTAATCAGAAAACTGCGGCAAAAGTCCAACTATAATGACTATTAGAATGAATTGCCATAGGAATAGGGGAATTAGAAATATTATACTTTTTTATTTGTAACACAACAATAGGGCAATGCTTCTATTCACATTTTATGTAAGAGACGGTTCCCTTGTTAAGATACAACTGTGCTGGAACTTTTGCCTTATATTCAATGCCTGAGGGCTATCTTTTTCTGATAATCAGGGTACTGTTTTATCTACTATATCAGTAATGAAGCATATTCAAGAGGTGCATGGGGTGATTTAGGCATTCAAAGAATTAACTCACTATGTTAGGCCCCTATCTTATGTTAGCATTATTGAAAACATGCAAGCACTGGCACTTTTACATTACATATAAAACAACAAATCTTGTCACTTAGAGGAAAAAACAAACGACCATTCTCCCCCAAAAAGAATGTACATTTTAATAAGATGAATCCCAAGTTGATTAAAAGCATAGCTTCTGAAATGGGACCTAATTAAACTAAAGAGCTCCTGCATAGCAAAAGAAACTATCAACAGAGTAAATAGGCAACCTACAGAATGGGAGAAAATTTTTGCAAACTATGTATCTCACAATGGTCTAATATTCAGAATCTTTGAGGAACCTAAACAAATTAACAGGCAACCCAAACAAGACCATTAAAAAGTGGGCAAAATACATGAACAGACACTTTTCAAAAGAAGACATACGTGCCACGAAGAAGCCAACAAGCATATGAAAATGCTCAACATTGCTAATCATTAGAGAAATGCAAATCAAAACCACAATGAGATACCACTTCACACCAGTCGGAATGGCTATCATTAAAAAGTTAAAAAATAACAGATGCTGGCAAGGCTGTAGAGAAAAGGGAATGCTTATACATTGCTGGTAGGAATGTAAATTAGTTCAGCCATTGTGAAATGCAGCTTGGCTATTTCTCAAAGAACTCAAAGCAGAATTACTACTCGACCCAGCAATCCCATTATTGGGCATGTACCCAAAGGAATAGAAGTTGTTCTACCATGAAGACACATGCACACATGTTAATCACAGCACTATTCACAACAGCAAAGACATGAAATCAACCTAAATACCCATCAGTGGCAGACTGGATAAAGACAATGTACATATACACCATGGAATACTATGCAGCCATAAAAAGCTGAGATCATCTCCTTTGCAGCAACACAGATGGAGCTGGAGGCTGTTATCCTAAGTGAACTAACAGAGGAACAGAAAACCAAATACCACATGTTCTCACTTATAAGTGGGAGTAAATATTGAGTACATATAGACACAAAGATGGGACTAAGAGACACTGGGGCCTACTTGAGGGTACAGGGAAAGAGGAGGGTGAGGACTGAAAAATTACCTATTGGATATTATGTGTATTACCTGGGTGGTGAAATAATCTGTACATCAAACCCCCATGAGGTGACATGCAATTTATCTACACAATAAACATGCACATGTACCCCTCAACCTAAAATAAATGTAAAAAGAAAGAAGTTAAATTTTTTAAAAAAGTAATTTAAAAAAAAGAGTATTAAAACTGAAAAAAACAAGCATAGCTTCTAGATAAGTTCTGTGTCCCATGAAAAAGTAGAATTTATACATTGAATATTTTTTATTAAAGGAGTCAAAATTAATCATAACCTTAAACAATATTCCTCGGCTGGGCATGGTGGCTCACGCCTGTAATCCTAGCACTTTGGGAGGCCGAAGCAGGTGGATCGCCTGACCTCAGGAGTTCAAGACCAGTCTGGGCAATGTGGTGAAACCCCATCTCTACTGAAAATACAAAAGTTAGCCAGGCGTGGTGGCACATGCCTGTAGTCCCAGCTACTCAGGTGGCTGAGGAAGGAGCATTGCTTGAATCTTATAGGCAGAGGCTGCCATGAGCCAAGATCGTGCCACTGCACTACAGGCTGGGTGACAGAGTGAGACCCTGTCTCAGAAAAAAACAAACAAACAAAAAAAAATTCTGCCAACACAAGGATTGCATGCTAAATGAGAAAGAATAGAAAAGAGCTGGCTAGATACTGCTATCCTACAAACTATCCCACAACGTAATACAAATGAGTGTCTTTTCTTTATACTACAAGGAAAATCCTTTTGCATATTAACTGATCAAGTTCAGGAACTAGAACTGTATTACATTAGAGTGACACCTTGTAGCTACTGAGCCCCTAATAATGTATTAGACACTAGTCTAGAGACATCATATATGCTACTTGCTTAAACTTTGACAAGCACTTAAAATGTGAAGAATTCCTCTAAGACTGTCATTCATTTGACTTTAGACTTGTAAAACTTTAGAAAAAAGGAGACTTCTCTTCCTCACTGGCCCAAGAGGGATCCTCTACTCCCAGTTCTTAAGCTGCTCCCTAATATCCCAGTCACGCACATAACATTTTACAGAGCATTTTCTGTATGCAGGTGTGTGCCTATTGCTTCTAGTTAAGAAAATTCCTGAGGGCCTGTAATCTAAAAACAATAATTAAAAGAATCAGATCATAAAAACCTCTGTTAGGTATGATTCAAAGGGAAAAAATGGGCTGCAGTGAAAGCCAATTTGAACTCGAAAGACTTGCATTCTTAAGTAACCAGACATGTGTAGCCACTTATGTAGCTGTCTGATTACATGTTTTTAAACATCTGTCAGCACAACCAGACCTCCGCATGCACACTCATGAGCACTGTGGATGTTTGTTCGACTGTGCAGAAGTCTCAGAATCGGAGAGAAATGAACAGATTTCACAGGGAGAACACAAGTCATTATTGCTTCACTTAAGGCAGGCTTGGGAAGTGGCTCCCAAGGCTGTGACTCATTTACTTGGCTATCAATATCTTAAGGACAAAATTGGAACGAGCAATAAAACCTACAGAGCCCTGGAGAAAGAGAGACATCAGAGGTACCAAGAAGCAGGAGAAACTGGAGAGCTATAGCTTAACTTGTGGCTTCAGAGCTGAAAGCTGAGCTGAACTTCCCTCTTCTTGATAAAAAAAATGCAGTGATATTTTCCCACCATTAAAGCGTTTCAATCTCCAAAGTACAAATATAGTTCCTTTCAAACCTGCAGCATTTGTCCTTCCTCTGAAGACATCGTCATATGCTTTCCACTGTGGCTTCACCTGGTAGGCATGGATGAACACCACGAACACCACCACAAGGCACATCGAAGGAACAAGAGCTGCAGTGAACAAAGCAGCATAGACGTTTGGAATAAAACACCTGGAAGAGAAATGAGAAGAGGTAACTCAGACAGTTTCAGGGCAGATATTTCTAAATTCAGAATGTATCACATCACTACTTTATACTAGCTCTTTGTATCTGGATGCTGGCAACGTCAGATTTTTGGTTTGCCAAACTTAAGTTTTGTTTGAGTACAACATCCGATTAAATCTAACCCACTGCTTCACACAGTAGGTTCCCCGGAACATTAACCTCGTGTAAAGTTCAGAAAGCTGCAAAAAAAGGTTATGGCCAAATAAATTTGAGAGATGCACACTACATACATCTCACAGAAGTTAAGGGTACATATCTGTTCATTTTTAAAAAGCCACAGAAAGTCATGGAGTCAAGAGATCTGGGCTCTGAAATCAGGCTATTGAATCCAGCACCACATCTTAAAAAAAAAAGTCACTTTAGATACATTTTTTAACTTCTCTGAACTCTCATCTTTAAAATAAAGATTACAGGTGGGGTGCAGTGGCTCATCCCTGTAATCCCAGCACTTTGGGAGGCTGAGGCTGGCAGATCCCCTGAGATCAAGAGTTTGAGACTAGCCTGGCCAACATGGTAAAACCCTGTCTCTAATAAAAATACAAAAAAATTAGCTGGGCGTGGTGGCAGGTGCCTGTAGTCCCAGCTACTTGGGAGGTTGAGGAAGAATTGCTTGAACCTGGGAGGCGGAGGTGAGGTTGCAGTGATCCAAGATCATGCCACTGCACTCCAGCCTGGGTGACAGAGTGAGACTCCATCTAAAAAAATAATAATAAAATAAAAATAAATAAATAAATAAAATAAGGATTATAATAGTATTCGCAACAAAAGTTAGTTGTCAAGATTAACTGAAATAATTCACATAAAGCATTTAGTAAATTTGGTTTAACCCATCATTTCTAGACTTCAACGAAAATTAAACCCTTCTCCTTTTTGACACACACATGCACACACAGATACACAGACATATGGTCATGCTACAGGACTAATGTGCCCTGGAACACACTTTGGGAATCACTGATCTAGTCATGCCCAGCTTATGTTTCAAATTAGTTGGTGGATTCCAGGGAGAGTTCCAGGTTCCTTTCTATTTCCTTCCTCTATTTAACCTCAAAAGAAGAATGCCATCAGGATTTATGGCCATGGGGCTGATGACAAAGTCACTGTGTCCTGTCAATGACTGATCATGTCAGAGGGACTTCTCTTGACCTCTTTGGCCCCTCATGGTAAAAGGTCACAGACGCCATTGCTGTTCCTGCATGGGAGGAGGCCAAGCCACCTGCTCTCTTCCCTCTACCCCCTCTCCCTTCTCTCCCTTTCTGCTCTTTCCTTCCTTCCCTCTCTCTCCATTTGAAGTTTTCTTCCTGGGAGGAGTTTTCTTCCTAACAGAGGAAATAAAGGATGAAGGATCATGTCACAATTAGGGAGCTAATAACAAAGCATGGGTTTGCCTTGCTTTTCCAGCCCCAGCATCCCTTGGGAACCATAAGAGAGAAGGTATTGTTTAAAGGCAAATCTGAGGATTCCCAGGGCTCCACTCTTGTCATCTCCACAATCTTGTTTTTTGAGTGACTGACAGTTTTCTTATTCCTAAACTATACATTTCCCCAAGAGCCATCTATTCTCTCTTGAAAATGAAGATAATTTATCCATTTAGAAGCTACACTGCACAATTATATTTATTATTACCAGAGTTTAGATAGGACAACGGGGTCCAAGGCAAACTTAGATTATTTATTTATTTATTTTGGTAACACTGAAATTATCAGCAAAATGGTTTTAGAGATGTAACTAGAAATTTTTACTTATGGAACACAACATCCACTTGTGCTTTGCATAAATCTTGCATGAAAATCTCAAAATGGAGGAATGTTAAACAGGTTCTCAATATCTAAAACTGCTTCTGAAGTATTCTTATAAGGGATATACCTCCAAGTTGCAAGACTATACTTTTAATTACAAGAAACTTTAATAGTAAGAAGTGTCTCTTTTAAAGTATTTCCCCCACTTTCTCTATTTTTCAAAAATAAAATATCTATAAACTTAGATTATAATACAGCCATAAATACTAGACTTTGAAGAAAACTCAAGGGGAAACACACATAGCCTGTTTAGAAGGAATCCAAAATATAAGTAACCAGGGAAACACTCATTCTTCTGCTTTGGGAAAATAGTGCTTTAATGTTTTTTTAAATAATTTCAACTTTTATTTTAGATTCTGGGAATCCATGTGCAAGTCTGTTACATGAGTATATTTCATGATGCTAAAGTTTGGGATATGAATGACCCCATCACCCACACAGTGAGCGAAATATCCAAGTTAGTTTTGTAATCCTTGCCCCACTCCATCCCTTCCCCATCTATCAATTGTTGCCATCTTTATGTCCAAGAGTACCCAATGCTTAGCTTCCACTTATAAGTGAAAACACGTGGTATTTGTTTTTTTTGTTCCTGCGTTAATTTGTCTAGAATAATGGCCTCCAGCTCCATCCATGCTGTTGCAAAGGACACGATTTCCCGTTTTTTTGTTATGGCTACATAGTATTCTATGGTTTATATGTACCACATTTTCTTCATCCAACCCACCATTGTTGGGCACCTGGATTGATTTCATGTCTTTGCTATTGTGAATAGCGCTATGATGAACATGCAAGTACATGTGTCTTTTTTGATAAATGATTTATTTTCATTTGGATACATGTCCAGTAATGGGATTGCTGGGACAAATAGTTACATTCTAAGTTCTTTGAGAAATCTTCAAACTGCTTTCGATAGGGTCTGAACTAATTTATATTCACACCAATAGTGTACATGCATTCACTTTTCTCCACCACCTTGCCAATATCTCGTTTTTTGACTTTTTAATAATGACCATTCTGACAGGTATGAAATGGTGTTTCATTGTGGTTTTGATTTGCATTTCCCTGATGATTGATGATGTTGAGCATTTTATCATATGTTTGTTGGCTGCTTGTAATTCTTTTGAGAAGTATCTGTTCGTGTTTTTTGTCTACATTTTAGTGGAGTTGTTTTTTGCTTGTTCAATTGTATAAGTTCCTCATACATTGTGGATATCAGACCTTTGTCAGATGCATGGTTTGTGAATATTTTCTCCCATTTTGTAAGTTGTCTGTTTACTCTGTTGATACTTGTCAATTTTTGTTTTTGTTGCAATTGCTTTTGGGGTCATAGTCATGAAATCTCCATGGACATTGTGCCAGGGCCTATGTCCAGAATGATATTTCCTAGGTTTTCTTTGGGGAGTTTTATAGTTTTAGGTTATACAGTTAAGTCTTTAATCCAACCCGAGTTAATTTTTGTATATGGTGTAAGGTAGGGGTCCAATTCCAATCTTTTCGATATGGTGAGCCAGTTATCCCAGCACCATTTATTGAATAGAGAGTTCTTTCCCTGTCATTTGTTCTTGTCAGCTTTGCAGAAGATCAGATGTTTGTAGGTGTGTGGCCTTATTTTTCCGTTTTCTAACTTATTCCATTGGTCTATGTGTCTGTTTTTGTATCAGTACCATGCTGTTTTGGTTACTACAGACTTTTAGTGTAGTTTAAAGCCAGGTAATGTGATGCCTCTAGCTTTGTTCATTTTGCTTAGGATTTCTTTGGCTTTCAGGCTATTTTTGTGTTTCATATGAATTTCAGAATAGCTTTTTTCTAATTCTATGAAAAATGATGTTGGTAGTTCGATAGGAATAACATTGAATCTGTAGATTGCTTTGGGTAGTATGGCCATTTGAACAATATTGAGTCTTCTAATCCACCAGCTGGAATGCTTTTCCATTTGTTTGTGTCATGTATTATTTCTTTCAGCAGTGTTTTGTAGTTCTCCTTGTAGAGATGTTTCATGTCCTTGGCCAGATGTATTCCTAGGTATTTTATTTTTTTGTGTCTGTGAGTGCCTCAATTTTATATCAAAAAGAAATATATTATTAAAGGCCTAAGATACTATTTCTTTTTTGTTTGTTTGTTTTTTGAGACGGAGTCTCGCTCTGTCACCCAGGCTGGAGGGCAGTGGTGCAATCTTGGCTCACTGTAAGCTCTGCCTCCCAGGTTCACACCATTCTCCTGCCTCAACTTCCTGACTGGCTGGGACTACAGGCACCACCACCATGCCCAGCTTCTTTTTTTTTTTTTTTTTTTTTTTTTTTAAGTAGAGATGGGGTTTCACCATGTTAGCCAGGATGGTCTCGATCTCCTGACCTTGTGATCCACCTGCCTTGGCCTCCCAAGGTGCTGGGATTACAGGCATGAGCCACCGCACCCAGCCACTCAGATACTATTTCTAATTAACATAATCTGTTTAATGTATTTCTCATGTAAACAAGGCATATTTCAAGAGATATTTCTACACATACTGTGTATCTGCAAAGGGATATAAAAATGATAAATTTCTTGGCTTTTAGAATTTTGATAGCATGAAGCCTGAATCATTAGCTGAACACTCATCTGTATGCAATAAGACCTGATTCTTCCACATGAAGGACACATGATTAAATAAAATGGGCAAACATTAATGGTCTTAATATTGAACATACTCCTGCACTAAAAATAGTGGCCATGTTGGTTACTCATTCTTATGTATATTGGCTTCAAAAGGTCACTTATTTTTTTCATGTGAATTATGGAATCCATTGACAGCAAGTAGCCTACAGACGCTTATACAAATTCAGATACTGATGAAGAATCACACACAGGTTTCACTGCCTTATTTGTGTCTTGAAAAATGTCATCACAATTCAATTTGGGATAGCAAAATAGGGAAAATTACTGACTCGATTATTGAGTTGCTCTAGGAATATAAAGATTTCGTACAGAGTGCTGTAAGAACAGACTTTGAAAGGTGACCTCCAGCTGATGACACATTATTTTGATTAAAAAATTAAACAAGCAATGTGAAACTTTGGGAGGTTGGAAGTAACCAGACATGTCCACTGCTCCACTCAGGAAGAGAAGGGAACTCTCTAAGTGCTAATCTTAATTTCCTTTGTGGCCAGGCACAGTGGCTCATGCCTGTAATCCCAGCTCTTTGGGAGGCCGAGGTGGGCGGATCACCTGAGGTCGGGAGTTCAAGACCAGCCTGACCAACATGGAGAAACCCCTTCTCTACTAAAAATACAAAATTAGCTGGGTGTGGTGGTGCATGCCTGTAATCCTAGCTACTCGGAAGGCTAAGGCAAGAGAATCACTTGAATCTGGGAGGCAGCGGTTGTGGTGAGCTGAGATCATACCATTGCACTCCAGCCTGGGCAACAAGAAGAGCGAGACTCTGTCTCAATAAATAAATAAATAAATAAATAAATAAATAAATAAATAAAGTTTCCTTTGCAGTTCTCCCTGCTTATAGGATGACTTGACATTGATGGCTCATCCTTTCAGAAAAGGGGCAGGAAAATGGCCCAATCCTGAAGCCATCCCCTTTTCTCCTTTTATTCAGAGCTCCACAAGTCATGACTTCTCAGAAGTACTAGGCCCCTGAGAGTACCTATTGCATGTTCATCCTCCACTTGGTCAATGTCGGACCAGAATGTTAAGGAGGAGGGCTTGCTCCCACAACATGTCTGTTCTCGTTGGCAGCTCCTCTTGCCTTCTTCTCTACTTAGAGCATTGCAGAACAGCAGGGCCAATCCCTTTGCTCACTGCTGTCCAGCTGGGACTCCATCCCAGTCTCCTTCAGACAAAAACTGCCTGCCTTGTGTGCTACCTCCTAGGGATCAGGGAGTCAGACAGTGTTATGAAACACTTAACATTCGCAAAGGAGGCAGGGATACCAGCGTAATCCATGGTGCAGATAACAAATGGGCTCCCACTCCCTGATGGTCCATTGAGAGGAGCTGGGACCAGCTATGATTCCACATCCCCAAATCATGTCTCATATACTTAACACCTTCTTGTTCTAAATTATCTTTTAACTCTTCTTTTAAAGCTCATAGGCATTATTCTGATTTTCTGAGCAATATTGTCTGAATAAAATTTCTATTGGTGTACAATAAAATTTCTCCCAAATACTTAAAAATGTTCAAGATAAATGAACTATATTCTACCCTTCAAAGAGAAAAAAAGTAGCCTTGCCAACCAGAATTTCCTCCAGTTCACCCAAATTAGAGGTACAGTATATTCAGGTAGTTAGTTTGAGGATTAGAGCACATGAAAGTGATGAGGGGTGTTAGGAAACTGTGAATATCATGTTAGAATAGCTTCTGAAATAAGGCTGGGAATGAATTATTAGAAAAACTGAAAGTAACATAAGAAATCAGCAGACAGAAGGCAATGCCTGTACCAGGGCTGTGGAAGTAGCTGATTAACATGCAGCTATTGCTTCAAGAACACATCTGGCAGATATGAGAAGAGAAAATGAGACAAAGGCCATGTAGATTTGCTTCCTTAAAAAAGGTGAGGAGAATGTGTTCTCTGTAATTACAGCTCAACCACCTTCAAAGAACTTCAGGAATCTTTCTCACTTTGGGTGTCAAATAGTCTTTTGGGGTCTTACAACCACATAACTATTACTGTTCCTTTTTAAACTTTCATGGATAGATTTTCTTGTTAGAACCTACAGACAATTCTAATTCACTTCAAAGTCTTGTCAGGACGTCATCTTTTTCTCTATATTTAGCCAGATGAAACAAGTAGATGCTGTTTCATTACCTTCAGTTTTTCCTCTTCTGAGTCTACCCTCGGAGTATTCATAATGCTTTTACTCACTTTCTAAGTTAGTAAGATTATTATCTCTCCTCGGTAATGCTTTATACTTACTGAAACATTTTCACTCGCGTTACCCAACTTGATTTAAAAAAAAAATTCATGTGGGCGGCATGGAGTATTTCAATTTCTTTATTCCTGTCTGAAATCTTTGTAAGAAGGAACTCAGAGGCAGAGGGGTCTAGGAGAGACATGAACTCCACTTACAACCACTGAAAATACTGGCATGGAGGCTGGGAACTCCCTGTGCATGAGATTGTGATTTGAGTCCATTTAAATTATATTTTAAAGAAAAAATTGACCCTGGCAAACTGGAAAATCTGAAGAAATCCAGGCAGCTGGACAGCCAGGTTATATCTGGGTTACACAGGTAATGAAAAGGACTCAGGTAATGAAAGGACAATAAATGTGTCCAAGGTCTTCTTTGTGAGTACTTCTAAGACAAGGATAATAGTCATGATTCCCAGGCTCAGGTCCCAGCCTCCCTCGGAGGTCTCCTGAGTATTTCTTCAATGGTAGCCTCTACATTAAAAGACACATTTGTCACTTCAACTACCTTTTTCTTCTCTACGTGGAAATTTATAGTGATGACCTACTTTATCTGGGGAGTACATGGGATGGTCTAGCAATCAAGAATTGTTCACCATTTATCACAAACTGGTTTCTAATTTGTATAGAGAGTACAATATATCAGCTTATTGGTTTTATCAGTTGAAGAATACAGATGTTATTCTATAGATGCTTATCCTTTGTAAAGTCTAAGACACTATTTATGATTTCAATATTCCTTTCCTTGTATACTCAATTTACATTCTTTCCAAAGATAATGCTCTTATTTGACATACATTTTTATTCACCTGCGAATTTATGCATGCATGCATTGTGTATGTACGTATGTATTTCCTGGTCAATCCAAATGGGCTGGAGAGACTTAGAGAAACACTTTAAGTGCATTATTTTTTTTTTAAAAGGAATAAATTTATGAAAGCATCAAAGAAAAGGAGAAATGCAGTTTGGGTTTAAACAACTGTAAGGTAGGAAAACATTCCTCTTTCTGTCTGTCTGTTGTAGAGCATATAGCAGTTGTTTTCATATCCAGGGGAATCAACTAAATTCTAAAATGCATTTTTGTTTAAGTTTATACTTTGAAAACATTAAGCTTAAACTGCAGATAATCTCTACAAAGTGAAATGGAACATTAAGAAAGCATATGCACTTAGAGAGGGAGAGGGGAACAGGTTTTCCTAAACTGAACTGGCTGGATAATTAAGACTAATTAAGTATTACTGCTGCCACTACTACTACTGCTAGCAATCCTTTACCGTGTGCAGGGTATGAAACCCAATCCTCACATGCATTATCCCACTGAAACATAACTAGAAACCATTATTGTTATGTATATATGGGGAAAATAACGCCTAAATTATAAAACGCCAAATTGCTAGGACCATAAACAGGCTCACTGCCCTTCACTGTACCTCTACAATTTGAAAATTATTTCCACAATTCCAGTATAGACATATTCAAGTTAGTGGTAAATATGCCAGTGTTCTTTTGAGGACAGGGACTGTAACATTTTCTTTATATTTCTCCCAGAGCTTTGCACAATCAGATCCTTAAGAAATGCTTATTGATTTAACTGGTTCTTAGCAGTCTTTGAAAACCTCTCACTTAAAAATATGGCATAGAAAATCCTGTATTTCAAGTGTCCTCAGCTCAATCATAATCCAATCAACATTTAAATATCAATCACATACCAGCTACAGTGCTGGGCATGGAAGGGCATATAAAGATGCCTAAGGCATCGTCCCTCCTGTCAGGGAGAATATATTTACAACAATGCACAACACTTCTGAATCTAGTCTTCTACTGGAAGTTGTGTTGTTCTTCCATCAGCATCACCACCATCAGCTCCCCCATGGAGCTCCTGAATCTCATCTGCAGTTTCACAAGTTCCCCAGGTGTTTCCTATGTGTATTAATCCTGTTTAGAAAAAAAAGTGCACTTCACTGCCGGCCTCATTTAATTTTACATAAACATGTTCTTTGAGGCTGAAGCAAATTTGACTGATTTTCAATGTGAAAAGAAAACATGAAAACTGTTCTTGGAGTTATTTCTAAACAGAACTAACATCAGAATCGTCTGAATCATCAGAATCTTCTATTTTGGAAAAATCTGACTCATCAAATGAATCTTCCGCCAACAACTGTTCCAAAATGATGTTAACATCATGCGTAGGAATGCTACATTTTCTACGATTTAACAACTTAAACAATAGGGAATTACTATATATTGTAAATGAAAATACCACTACTAAAAATAGAATGCTATAAATAGAATTATGTCTTTTGTTTCTAAAATCCATATACTAGACAGACATGAAAATAATAAAAGCGAGATATTTTGTGGCAAAGTTATCTTGGGGTAAACGCTGTAGCCACAAGCGCCGCTGCCGGGCATTCTTGGAGCAAACAGGAAAACGGTTTAAAGTTTGAGAAAAACAGTTGATGCAGTGGCTCATGCTTGTAATCTCAGCACTTTGGGAGGCCAAGGTGGGCAGATTGTTTGAGCTCAGGAGTTCAAAACCAGCCTGAGCAACATGGAGAAACCCCATCTCTACAAAATACAAAAATTAGCCGGGTGCGGTGGCATCATGCCTGTGGTCCCAGTTTCTTGGAGGGTGAAGTGGGAGGATTGCTTGAGCCCAGGAGGTGGAGGTTGCAGTGAGCCAAGATAGTGCCACTGCACTCCAGCCTGGGTAACACAGTGAAACTCTGTCTCAAAAACAAAAACAAACAAACAAACAAAAGGTTTGAGAAACAATCTTCTAGCACACTCTTTAGACATAAAGTAGCTTAGCCTAATTAAGTAGCTAATCTTTACATCTCTTTGGTAGGGAGCCAAGGGGCTATGGAACTCCAAAAAGAATCAGACAGAGGTTTCACAGCACAAGGTGGTCACAACAGCCTGAAGAACCAGCGAGAAAGAAAAACAGCTGAAAGCAAAAGGGATAGAAAAGCAGAGATCTGTGATATTTAGAAGCCTGGGCTCTTCAGACGCAATGTTCAGAAGCAATCTGAATGTTGCAGAAAAGGAGAGCTAGCATTAAAGTGACAGAGGATACAGCAGATCTGCAGACCGGCCGAACGAGATGGGAAGGAAAGTGCCGGGGTGCAGTGGGTATAGTAGGATGTTAATATTCAGTTCTGCTGCATCTAAACAGCTGTTGAAGGAATAAGGTTTCTGTGTGAGTGCAACAGACATGTTCCACAGTGACCTGTGCTGCTCAAAGTTTCTGGAAAGGGGGATCCCTGTGCTACGTCCTCCACCCCCACTCCCCCAGCCACAGATGACTAGCTCTGGGATGAACACCTGCCTCAGACAACCATTCTTGCTTGCCCCTGACTTATAATTTGGTGACTCTGCTCTAAAAGCTGAGCTGAGCCAATCTGTCTTTTGCCCTTGAGAATCTGACAGGGAGAGCTGCACATTACTGGTGGGCACTAGAGCTGATGTCAGGGCAAATGGCCATATTGGAGCAAATACACAAATCTTCAGAAGAAATTAACAGAGAAAGGGGAAGAGGAAGCAAGAGAGAAGGGGAGAGAAGAAGAAGAGGGTTCCAATGCAAGTAACGACACAGAAGTGAGAGACTCTGTGGTCCCTAAAAGAAGAATGTGGCTCTGGTTTCTGGCATGCTAGTTCTAGGTCTCCGGAGGTCCAACTGTACCTCATTTCCCGCTATTGAATATTCATGTGAATGCCTGTGGTATACTTCTATATCCCCACCTCCCTTCGACTTGAAATAAGTTTTGTGGATTTACATGCAACTACAATGACCATAGTTAAAACATAGCTAGTGAGCAAGTGATAGAGAGAAAAAGGGAGTGAACACACACCTGCTCTTTCAACAACATTGCTCTTAAAGATGCATAGGATCACCACCACGTCTACCCGTTTTAGAGCACACTCCACACCACGGTGACAGCTGCTAACCCTACGTATTGACAAATGCCCCAAAAAAATGCCAAAGGACCAAGGAACAAGAATTGGGCTCATTTTTAAGTACTTAAAATGTACTCATATGCTTATATTGCTTGAAAAGATAAGGAAGAAAAAACGGACCTATTACAGCAATATTATTTCATCTAATTTGAAAGGAGCAGATATTTGATTTCATTTAACATTAAACTAAGATTTTGAAGTAGTCAGATACACTGCCTACATTAAAATACTACCTTATATTGTAAATAATTAGCTCTTGGTGAATAAGGAAGAATTGCCCACATCCCTGGCTCATTAAGGAGTTAAATATATTTACATATAATTCCAAGGGCAAATAATGGACTCCAAGTATTAGTAAGTTAAAGACAGTTGATGAAAAACAGTCCAAAAGTCAATATACTTTTTTTTTTTTCTTTTTCCAAGAAACTAAAGTCTGAGCAGCCTGTTCCCTAAGTAACTCGATAAAACTGCTGAAATAAATCCACTGGACACTGCTTGCCAACTTCATTCCAGGTAGGTTCCAGTGAATCAAGCCCCATCAGCATTTCATCAGAATAAGGTCAGGCTGACTTGTTATTTTTTGCATGTATGAATGTTCTATGTTCTCTCAGAAAACAAAATTGTTTGGTACTGGAAAATGTCATTGTCCTAGAGTATTCAAGGTGCCCTGTTATTACCTCTTGCTCCAAAAAGAGGGCAAAAGGTACCTGGAAAGAAAAGGCCAGTTACCTAATGATTTTCTAGAAAAGGGAGAGTTTCTAGCCTTTCAGAGCCTGCATTTTGGATGGGTCTATGCCCAAGGGGTGTCACTCTTGGCCACTATTGATGATGCAGATGTCTCACTGGCAAAAAAAATCCTCACAGCAATGGTTTGATTCCTCAAAAGGGCAAACATCATTTTGTAGAAGGATAATTCAACTTTTAATTATTCACCACATTTTACAGAACAGTAGCCACATTACATTGACCTGGAAATTAGCCCCATATGTGGCTTTATGTGATAGTTACAAATGCTCCAAGAAAAAACTTCTAGAGCATTCCATGCAGGGGTGAACATTCAGTCATGCCCTTATGTGCCATCTTTGGTCACATTAACATTTGCAGTACATTGCAATAACTGGTGATCCTAAATGATAACTTAAAAATCATTAGGAAATCATCGGTTAAAGTTAGTCATACTCTGTTTAAAATACACTACACATTTCTTTGCACTATTATTAAAATTTTAATCATAAAATTCTGGAAATAGTAAGGTAATTTTCAATTATTAAGAAAACAGTCGCCAGGTGTGGTGGCTCATGCTTGTAACCTCAGCACTTCGGCAGGCTGAGGTTGGGGGATTGCTTGAGGCTAGGAGTTTGAAACCAGCCTTGGCAACATGATGAAACCTCATCCCTATTAAAAAAAAAATACACACACACACACACACACACACACACACACACACACACATACATATATAAAATTGCCAGGCATGGTGGAGTATGCCTGTAGTTCCAACTACTTGGGAGGCTAAGACGGGAGGATGGCTGGAGCCTGGGAGACACACTGCAGTGAGCCATGACCATGCCACCGCACTCCAGCCTGGGCGACAGAGTGTCTCAAAAAACCAACCAAAAAAACAAAAGAACCAAAACTACCGCCCCGCCCCCCAGCAACAAACAAACAAACAAACAAGAAAACAGCGACAGCGTGAGTAGATGAGGTTATATGTCCATCATTTTAAGGTTATTATCTTAAGTTGTAGATTAGTTATGTCTCAAATCCAATACTCAGCTCTGTTGCAGAGCCCATTTCAATTCTGGTAACCTAATTTTTTTTTTTGAATAAATATGTAAGGATATTGGTGTTTCCTGTGTAACAGGTTAGTACATAAAAATCTACTAAGATATCTAAACCCTAAATATGCTCATATTGGATTGTTGCTAGTTAGTCTATGGTGTTACTATTAATTAGTATTTATTTATCATTTTTATGTGTTCTGCAATGTTACAGTTAAAACTGGAAACTTAAGAAATGTAAAAGGCCAATGTGCAAGGGATATTCAATAATGTTAAAAAGAAATATTGGACAAAAAATCTGGAGTAAACTTGAGATAGAGGTCATGAATTAATTTCAGAAGAGGAAAGTAAAACTAAAAGTAAAGGAAATACAAGCTAAAATTTTATCCACTTTATGGGGAATTCCCAATATTGAGGGGGAAATGACACATTTCACTTTCCCTGAAGCTTTCCCAGAAGCTTTGAAGTGGTAAGAATTAGATCATACATATGTAGAGGCAACATTTTAAAAGTCCCAATTTGAACTGTCCTAAGCTAGATAGACAGATGTCAAGAGAGCTCCTTTATGACTTTCGTAAAGAAGCTTCTCAAAAGAAAATGATCTTGCTGTTGAGGGTATAATGTAGGGGGAAGGACAGAGTGAGGAGAAGCCTTTTACTGATGGGTTAGAATAATTCTGCTCACAAAAAAATACTGGTAATAATGAAGGCTCTGAGGCCAGATATTTGGAATGATCCCAGGTACACCTCTTATTGACTTTGCAACTATGTAACTTCTCCACATCCTCAGTATGTAGCTTCTCCACACCTCAGTTTTCCAAAAAATAAAATGGGGGAAACAATGGCATCTACCTTACAAGAGTACAGTGAGAACCAAATGATTGAATACATATAAAGATCTTGGATCAGAGGCTGGCATGCTGTAGGTACTCAAAAGATAACTAGGATCACTGTCATCTATTGCTAAGCCCAAATCCTCTTATGTATACAATATACAAGGTTTAATTTGCATTAAAAAAGAGAAGATATCAAATAGTAGAGAGGAAAGTGTGAACATTCATCACATTTCTTCATGTGTCAGAGAAAAGTGCTGTGCAGTATGAGTTCAGTGAAAGAAAACAGCCTCTCAGTTGGGGTGGTCAGGGTAGACTGTGGAAGAGGTAGGTGAAACCAGCTCTTTCTCTCCCGAGTTCCTTACCAATCAGCAGGTGTTTAAGGTGACTCAGTCATGCAATTATGATTGTCTGCCTGTGTCCACAGCACATTCGCATGAGGGGAAGCAGGGAAACTTTCCCTTTGCTGCTTTTCCTCATGACTCATGTGTGTTTCTGCAAAATCAGTGTTGAAACTTGGTCCAATTTGAAAAGTCAAGGTAATTATGGGTCATTCAAAAAGAGGCACGTACTACTCAAGGAAGCCCAACATGACACCATCATACCACCAATGGCTGACAAACCAGTCTGGCCAGTGGTGTTAGCAGCAGTAAATGGAGCTGTTGGTGCAGGGGCTTTTCTAAGGATTTAAACTTAGGGTTTCTTATCTTCCATACTCCTGTCCCACTCCCACGAAGCTTCCAAAAAGAGGGCAAAAAGTGCCAAAAAAGAAAAAAAGGTCAATTACCTAATGATTTTATGCAAGAGGGAGGGTTTCTAGCCTTTCAAAGCCTGCATTCTGGATGGGGTGACTGCTGGAGGATCTCAGTGTTGACTGTTGGAATGCAGGCCACTATTAATATCCCTGTCATTCTGAGCTGCCCACTAGAAAGATAACAGCACTTCCTTCTTTAAGAAATAAGTTCCTTCATAGACTCTTAGCACTAGAAGGGATAGGAGAGGTCATGCCACCCTCCCTCCAGCATCATGGGTGAAGAAACCAAGTGCAAGGACTTCTGAGGCTTGCCCAGCATCTGACTGTTTAAACTCCTGGTCAGTGCTGTCATGAGGCTCCACAGCGTAAGTCAGACTCCATGGAAAAATAACCTAAAATGTTTTCAGGGATCAGATTCTGCTAATAATCTAAATCCCTTGTCAAGCAAATGTCTCAAACGTTTTATTCTTTGCATATGCATTCCCAGGGGTTAGGGAACTATTGAATAAATCAAGTGTTAGTGAACATCACACTAAACATGCTCATTCCTAAGTATAATACTCACTAGTAATACCTGGGCAGCACAGACACACATATTTCTTCCATAAAACAGTTTTCAAAGACATCACACATCAACATTTTTGCATAACACAAAAATTCATGTAAAATAATACAACTCATTCCCTTAGAGGGAGAGAGAGCAAAGCTAGGAGGAAAGAGCAATGAACCAAATCAGCATTCTGCCACTCACAATCCCCTCTCCCACAAAGGCCCTTTCCCCATCCAAAAAAAAAATTGGCTTCAGTTGAAAAATATTTTATCATAAGGAATTTATTTTTGTCAACAGGATGTTCCTGTTATTTTTAAGTCTTGCAGTTTCAACAACAGGATTTCAGGGTAGCGAAATAAAATAGGAACAGCAGAGTAATTTGAATTTCTGAGCATACTCATGCATGTACAAGAAAAGTCCAAATAGTCTAAAACTGGCTTTAAAGAATGTGAGGCTGTCTCCTTACGAACTTTCTAAATTTCTTCTCATTAAAAAAATGATGATCTAATAGACAGTAAATATTTCTGACCGATATTCTAAAGGTTTTAATTGTAGCCAAACTTCTTAATTGTGGAGCTGGGCCAACTAATATCTTCAAACACTTCCCTTTATGATGGTACAATAGTTTATTTGTTCTTTTCTTTTTTTTTCTTTCTTCAAATAAATGTTGCATGTGCTACAAAATAGAAATAACTTAAAAACACACTGCAAATTCAAGAGTGTGATATGCATCCCATCTGGGAAGGTATCAAGTACTTTTAAACAATACAATTTTCCTAAAGGTCAGGGATGTTCTTCTTTACTCATATAGTGGCCTATTACTTAGGTGTGTGGAGAGGGGTCAGGAGAAAATATTAGGTTGGTACAAATGGAATTTCCATTGTTGGAATTTGCCATTTGATAATGGAATACATTCTTAAATAAATGTGGTTATATTATACATCATTTTAATGGCATTTCTCAATTTATGGCTTTTTGTTAATGACATTACTTGCTGTTTGTTTTATGTTTATTTTAGACTATGGAGATTATGCTAGACAAAAAGCAAATTCGAATGATTTTCTTATTCTAGTTCAAAATGTGTCGTAAAGCAGTGGAGACAACTTGCAACATCAATAATGCATTCTGGCCCAGGAATGGCTAACATATGTATAGTGCAGCAGTGGTTCAAGAAGTTTTGCAAAGCAGACAAGAGCCTTGAAGATAAGGAGCCTAGTGGGCGGCCATCAGAAGTTGACAATGACCAATTGAGAGCAACCATTGAAGCTGATCATTTTACAACAACACAAGAAGTTGGCAAAGAACCCAGTGGAGACCATTCTACTGTCATTGGGCATTTGAAGCAAATTGGAAAGGTGAAAAAGCTCGGTAAGTGGGTGCCTCATGAGCTGACTGAAAGAAAATTTTTAAAAAATTGTCATTTTGAAGTGTAGTCTTCTTGTATTCTATGCAATAACAATGAACCATTTTTCAATCGGATTGTGACGTGCGATGAAAGTGGATTTTATAGGACAACTGGTGATGACCAGCTTAGTGGTTGGACCGAGCTCCAAAGCACTTCCCAAAGCCAAACTTGCACCAAAAAAAGGTCATGGTCACTGTTTGGTGGTTTGTTGCTGGTCTGATCCACTACAGCTTTCTGAATCCTGGCGAAACCATTACCTCTGAGAAGTATGCTCAGCAAATTGATGAGATGCACCGAAAACTGCAATGCCTGCAGGCGGCATTGCGCAACAGAAAGGGCCCAATTCATCTCCATGACAACGCCCAACTGCACAACGCACAACCAATACTTCAAAAGTTGAATGAATTGGGCTCCGAAGTTTTGCCTCATCTGCTATAGTCACCTAACCTTTTGCCAACCAACTACCACTTCTTCAAGCATCTTGACAACTTTTTACAGGGAAAATGCTTCCACAACCAGCAGGATGCAGAAAATGCTCTCCAACAGTTCATCACATCCTGAAGCACAGATTTTTATGCTACAGGAATAAACAAACTTATTTCTTGGTGGCAAAAATGTGTCGACTGTAATGGATTCTATTTTGATTAATAAAGATGTGTTTGAGGCTAGTAATACAATGATTTAAAATTCATAGTTACTTTTGCACCAACCTCTAAATTAAAGACTTGCTTAAAGATCCTGTTGCCTGCTGTCACCCAGAACACAGGCTAATCTTGCTGGGTTGGATTATGTGCGGAAATATACCAAAACTCACCACTGTCTGGGTCATTCTGAATTGAAGAAAAGAAGAACATGATGATTTCACAAAACAGTGGGAAAGTGAAGTGCTTACTGATGTGAACTCTGAATCAGATAGCCCTGGTTTTGAGCACCAGCACTGCTTTTTAATAGCTTTGTGACTATGGGTGAAAGAAATTACCTCTCTGGGCCTCAGTAGCCTTATTTGTAAAATATAAATACAATCTGGTTTTTGCCCCACAAATTTGTTGTGAGAGATAAATGAGGCAATCAAAATGCTTAGCATGCACCTAGCATGTGGTAAGGACTCAGTAAAGGACAGTCATTATTATCATTAACTTTAGTATGCAAATTGATTTAATTTCTTTGCTGTAGCACTGTAGTATCTCCTCATATATAGAAATCATATATGGCACTTAACTGTATTCATATTTCATTTCATATGCTACTCAAATGTTTGGTTAATATCCCCCATTTTTTTGCAACAACAAGCTTATCAGAGGTCTTAATCCATAAAGTTGTCATCACCTCTAATCCAGTGTCTAATACCATTTCTCAGAAGAGCAAACATTTCCTTTAGAGCACTCATAGCAGTGACTTAAATGTGAAGGCTCTGGGTCAGTGCTTAGTCATTTGAAAGCAAGAAAAACCTACAACCTTTTTATAATATGTGTTTAAATATTTATTTGGTTCTGTTGAGGTAACTCAAAATTGTCTACCGTAAATCCTAGGTTTAAAATCACAGAAAGGGGAGATGGTAATTAAGCCTTCATGTTGGGATTACTTGCCTACTCAGGGATGTGTTCTTTATGGTTGCTGTTTTGAAGGGTGGGGAAGCACACACAATCTCAGTGGCCTCCTCTACTGTGACTTTGAAGATGAGGCAGTTCTATTAAAGGTTCTGCCTGCTGTAGTTTGAATGTTTGTGTCTTCCCAAAATTTACATGTTGAAATCCTAACCCCCAATGTGATGGTACTAGGAGGTAGGGCTTTGGGGGAGTGATTAGGTCACTAGAGCAGAGCCCTCATGAATGGGATTAGTACCCTGATAAAAGAAGCCCCAGACAGACTCTTGCCTTTCTGCCATGGGAAGTTATAACAAAAAGATGGCTGTCTATAAACCAACATGGGGTCCTTCTGCCAGTGCCTTGGTATTGAACTTCCCAGCCTCCAGAACCAAGACAAATAAGTGTGTATTATTTATATGCTACCTGGTCTATGGTATTTTGTTATAGTATCCCAAATGGACTAAGAAGGCTCCTAACATGTTACTTCAATATCCAGGCAGCAGTAAATAGCATCCTCATGATTTTTTTGCCCATACTTTCCTCTTCAGCAAACAGGCACTAGATCTTTGTTATGCTTTTTTATTATTTCTACAAAATACAAAAGATTAATTGATGTGCCTAAAAAAGGTTTCAAGTTGCTTATAAAGTTGCTCAACATAAAAAAATTAAAAATGAGAGAAATGAGGCAAAAAAGAAATAAACTAAGATTGAACTAGGAGTGGGGTATCAAAATGCTATTCGCTAATAATGGGTTATGCATTCATCCCAGTTTGCTTTCTTTAGCAGCTGTTTCAGAGTCTTTGTCTCTCTCTGTCTCTCATACACACACACACACACACACAGAGTAGTTGAAATGAAGCACAACTTTTTCCAGTATGAAAGCAGCAGGGCTTTTGTGTCACATAATGGAAAAAATTCTTGATCTTATATTAATGGAAAACCCACCACTGACTTTTACTGGATTGCTATTCATTATTTATCCATTTTATAAGCATTTATTAAGCAATAACTATGTGCATGCTATTTGCTATGCTTGGACATGCAGTGATGAATAAGACATGCTTCCTGAGCTGGAGATCAGTCTGGTATGGAAAAGAGGTTCACACTATGCCATAAGTTAGTTTAGTGTTTTAAATGTGATAGCAAAACCACCTGGAGTGTGACCGGAGCACAAGGAAAGGAGTGAATTATTATGTGAAGGTAAGTTAAGACAGTGAAATCTTATTTGCCAAGAATGAGATGAGATTAGAATCAAGAAGGACATTTGTTACTTTAACAATATGAAAATGAATTGGATGGTCTTTGGAGAACTATATTCTCTTTCTGGACAATGGCAAAGAAAAGAAAGGCTCAAAAATTTCTCAACTTTGTTTCCTGTTGGTTCAGGAATCATCTGTGCACTTAAAAAGGGAAGCAGGGCTTGAGATTTTCAGGAAGATAACAATTATGATTAATCTTTGTTTCTCTGGGGCCATAAAACTTTCAAGGTCAAGGATTTGTATATATGCTCTGATTTTGGGGGTAGGGACCAGAATTAATAAACACACAGAATTAAAAAAAAGGCTTGAGGGTCCAAAGACACAAGGACTGTGTGTTTTACTAATTTTAGAGAAAGGGCCTAGAGAGACTGAGTGACACATATCATTTTGTAACCCCTCCAATAAAGACTGCGTGAAGGGTGATTGCAGAGGAAAGCCCAAGAGAGCTGTAATATAAGGATTTCAAAAGAACCCCAGACAGTTTAGAAATCAGAGCTACATCAGGAAGGAAGCAGTGATCAAACCAATGTTCCCTTTGGAGGTCCCTTCAACCCAGTGAAAATGACAAGGAATGAACCATAAGATCAAAGCTGAGTGGAGGGGCCTTTGGAAGTGCAGTAGAGGTAAAATAATTCACCACTCCCTGAAAAATTCCGCTTTCCTTTATTAGCCTTTAATGAATCAAAACTTAACAACTGAAGAAAGCATTAATATTGGGTAGATCAGCAAACTGAAGAATACTAAAGAAGCATGTTTCTGAGGGGAGGAGAGGCCTCTGATACTGTTTATTCCCTGTCTTTTTAAATCTAAATTTGTCCTTTATTGATATAGAAAAGTTTCTCTTAAACTATAACTGGAGTGTGACATAGACATCTTTAACAAACCTCAAGATACTTAAAATGCTAGGTGTAGGCTGGGCGCAGTGGCTCATATTTGTAATCCCAGTACTTCGGGAGGCCGAGGCGGGTGGATCACCTGAGGTCAGGAATTTGAGACCAGCCTGACCAAGGTGGTGAGACCCGTCTCTACTAAAAATCCAAAATTTAGCCGAGCTGGTGGTGGGGGCCTGTAATCCCAGCTACTCAGGAGGCTGAGGCATGATAATTGTTTCAGCCCGGGGGGTGGAGGTTGCAGTGAGCTGAGATCACTGTGCCACTGCACTCCAGCCTGGGTGACAGAGCAAAACTCTATCAAAAAAGAAGAAGAAGAAGAAGAAGAAGAAATATGCAGAGGTTTTCCCTTTTTTCAGTGCTATCAACAAAACAGTGCTATTAACAAAACAGTACAATCAATTCAGTAAATGCTACTACAAAGCAATTTTGGAAAGTCAGATTTTAAAATGCACCTTTTTTTTTTCTTTTTAGGAGAAATGTTCAAGAAAACATAGAAGGTATCAGGCTACCACAAAAGCTAATATTTGATGTCTTATTTCCTGTAACTCCCTTTCTCCAATCCTTATAAAAACTCACTGCAGAGATACTGATGTTAAGGCTTATATTTGCTTAAAGTTCAAAGTGAAGCACTGCTTTTAGATTAACCTTTGAAAAAAAAAGAAAAAGAGATTAATTTAAAAAAGAAAAGCCAGTAAGTTTGTTCCCTAGTTTTGGGTGTAATAATTATTAAACAAAGAGTGTCAAAACACAGATCAAATAAAGTCACAAGTGGTCTTCAGTCTATGGTTAGGTAAAACGAATATCCTAAACAGGATATTCTTCCACCTTTTATATGAAAGAAGTTTTTATATAGCAAATATAAGGTAAATTGTTAATAATATCAGAGTGAGGTTCTCATCATTGTAAAAAAGTCCACTTACATAAACAAGGATGCCAAATATAGATGCTTATTGGGATGTAACCCCATTTTAAGTCAAAAATTCCCTAAGTCGATTGAGACCACCCTGGCTAATGCGGTGAAACCCCATCTCTACTAAAAAATACAAAAAAATTAGGCGGGCATGGTGGCGGGTGCCTGTAGTCCCAGCTACTCAGGAGGCTGAGGCAGGAGAATGGCATGAACCCTGGAGGCGGTGCTTGCAGTGACCCGAGATCGCGCCACTGCACTCCAGCCTGGGCGACAGAGTGAGACTTCGCCTCAAAAAAAAAAAAAAAAAATCCTAGGTCAAAATGCATTTAATACCCCTAATCTACTGAACATTATAGCTTAGCCCAGCCTACCTTAAACATGCTCAGAAAACTTATGTTAGCCTACAGTTCAACAAAGTAATCTAAAACAAGCCTATTTAATAATAAAGTGTTTCATATCTCATGTAATTTATTAAAAACTACACTGAAAGTGAAAGAATGATTGTACGGGTACTCAAAGTACAGTTTCTATTGAATATATATTGCTTTTGTACCATTCTAAAGTTGGAAAACTGTTTAGTTGAATCATTGTGAGTCAGGGACTTCCTGTATAATATTTAGAAGTTGAATATATTTAAAACATGCATATAATCAGTATCTTCTGTTTATGGGTTGAAATTCACACATTTAAAAGTCTGAGTGCAATAAGACTTTTAGGGATTTTGTATCTCATGTTGTGCTAAGTTTATATGCAATCTTTAGTTTAATCTTCACAAGAAATCCATAGGACAAGCCTTAATTATAATCTCCATTCTTTCCTGACTATTGAGCATTGGTTTAGGTCAGAGAATATTCGAGGCTCCAGGGTTAGAGCAGTGAACAAGCACAGCTGCAAAAAGTCCTTGCCCTCCTGGAGCTTACATTCTAGTGGGTATCACTTTGTCTAGATCCTTTTTAAATATTTAACTTTATTTTTCGAGACAGGGTCTCACTCCATCACCCAGGCTGGAGTGCAGCAGTACAACTGCGTCTCACTGCAGCCTCAACCTTCTGGGCTCAAGCAATCCTCCCACCTCAGCTCCTGAGTACCTGGGACCACAGGCACACACCATCATGCCTGGCTAATTTTTAATTTATTTTGTAGAGACAGGCTCTCTCTATGTTGCCGAGGGTGGTCTTGAACTCCTGGGTTCAAGCAATCCTCCTACCTCAGCCTCCCAAATTCTTTTTAGTCTAACCTTGTTCAGAGCTAAGTTATTACAAAGACTTTAAAAAAAAACAAAAAACTTTCTTTTAAACCTAAGCTAGAATCCCACACAGATACCTGAAATACAGAAAATATGAAAATGCATATAAATAAACAAATACATACTATACTTGATATTGATAATGATATCAACAATGCCATGATGGAAAAATAAAATAGGATAAGGTCATTGTGAAGTGCTGAGAATTGTTGATTTTATATGAAAGGGCCACAGGCACAAAGTACCCTATTTAGAAGCCAAACTGAGATTTAAGATTTCCTACTACCAAATCAAGGAGCTAGACCGCTGATGTCTCTTTGAGAACAACAGAAAAATATGTACTGAATTAATATTGCAGTGTTCTTATTAATATGTTGTTGTTTCAAGCAAATTAATGCTAGTCCTCAAATGTCAAGATACCACCCAAGGAATACCTCACCCAACTGGAAAAGAGTCCAAATGCTTTATTTCCAAAAAATGTAGATCCTCACTGTCAGCATAAGTACCCAGATTGGTATGGTTAATTATTTTTCTAATTCTTTACCAGCAGGATCTGGAGGAGGACATCTGGAATTCTCCCTGGCAGACCCGCACATGACTCATGTCAGAGGAACAGTTGCATTAGACAACTGATAAGTTTGTAAATTTTTATGAGGTGTTTCCAAACTTCACACACAGTTGTCCCTCAGTATTTGTGGTACATTGATTCCAGGGCCTCCCACAGATACCAAAATCTAAGGATGCTCAAGCCCTAAAGTTGGCCTGGTGAAACTCGTAGCACTCTATTGTCATTCTTGTTTATAACCAGTTTGTTTCTTTCATCTAAAGCACTCCTCCTTCAAAAATAATCAAGAGATACTGGTTATCTGAGTTTTATATCTGTCTAAGATTGATATTTTTCTTGTGAAAATTCATTTCATTTGATTATAGTCATCCCTTAAATTCCGGTGTTTGCCTAAACACAAGCTATCCAGAATTACTTTGAATGATAATATTTGTCTTGATTTTGAATTAATATAAAGTGCAACAAGTGTCCAGGTATGGCCATTTAGTGTAAAATTCATGTATTTAGTTAAGTATTTAATCATTTATTCCAAATGGGCTGACTTGTTCCAAGGAGACTACCACATGGAAAGTTTTAAGACTTTTTAAAAAATGTTGAAATAATCTGCTGTGATCCTAACTGTGAAAGGTCCACTGAGCCTAGACTTAACTATTTCAAAAGAATGAAGGAGACATCCTGGATCATCAGACAACACATTTAAACAGAGAATTGTCCTGACGAATCCATAAACAAATGTGAATTTATGGGGATAAACCAGTGATAAATCCATAAACAAACACAAGATTTATGAGAATAAACCAGTGCTGTGTCACATAAACTCTAGGGTAAAGGAGAAAGGTTTACTAGTTTACCTAGAAATTATTCTTAAATCTTTAAACCATATCACTTTTTAAGATATATTTTGTTAACACAGATAATTATCAATTGGTTCAGTTCAGTGGTCTTGGTTTTTTTTTTTTTTAAGGAAAAGCAGAATGCACAATAAATATAGGCTGTAATATGAAAGTCACACCAATAGGCGGTTTTTAGATAAGTTGTTCATAATCCGGTTACCATCACCCATCTGCAGGTGACTTAATGGCACTGTAGGCAAAGAAACTAGAGTAAAATAAACTTCTGTTGGTGTTGCCTAACTACTGAGTTGCCTAACTATGGCAAACAAGCTGTACCTTTTTTGTGACTTTCATTTATTTAAGTCACTCTACAAACATCGATAGATCTTGTTGTTAAACCGGAAGTTTTGATCAAGAACCTAAGGCATCAGATATCGAAGTAAGCTGGAAGACAGAAAGCATCAGAGCAACTTGTGAAACTATGTGGCTGAGAACAGGCTAGATATCTTTACATGTCAAAGGCATTAAACAGTCAGAAAGAGAGAAAGGAAGTTTAGAAAACGAAAGGTTTTATTTATTTATTTATTTAATTATTTTTGGCATGCACTTGTATAGGAAAAAGAGAGAACAAGATACCTACAACTGTGCTATGTAGAAGTAACTGTGTGCCCCCTGGAGCTGGGGGGAAGGGATGAAGAGTTCTGGTTCTGACCCTCTTTGGAAAATCTCCAGTGTGAGAGACAGGCTGGCTTGCTACTCTAGCAGCAGGCTAGAAAAAGAGGTGGTTAGGTTGGGTAAACTTGCACTTCAAAAGTTTATTGGGTCAATGTGTTGCACAGATTTATCTGATACATTGCACAAGAGAGAACTAGAATAATATGATCCTAGTTCTTGTCTGATAGAACCTTCTGGAAGCGCCATTAGGCCTCAGCAGAGACAGGCAAAAGGTACTGAGTTGCTAGAGATTGTGCAAATCATAAGCAACCGTCCAGAGGATGGCAGCCAACTTATGACAGTACCAATTAAACAAATGTGCCAGTATTCTCCTGCCTCTCTTCCATATTCTTCCTCCCCATGTTCCAACTCAGGAGAGAGAGAAATAAAGATTAATTAGCAGAAGTGTAAAAAGTCAGGGAAAAAGAGGCTAACCACATGCTCTTCCCTCTCTGTAAACTTTATGCCTTAGTAAATCCTTGCTGTTGGAAGGATAGTAGTTTTAACCAAATAAAGTTAGCAACTTTGACAATCCCATGGGATCAGATTTTTAAATAATTGAGTCAAGACTATCTTTGTGATTTACAGTAATCACAAGGCTTTCTATTTCCAAAGAATTATTAGAAGTTTCAAGAAGTTTTCTAAGGTGTTATTTAGTGGCAGAAGACTTCTTTTATTGAACAAACTATAAAGAAACAATCAGTGGCAAAATAGTAAGTAGCACTTTATGATTAGACCTCATGAATCCTAACACATTAGTCACACTGTGATGGTTAATACTGAGTGTCAACTTGTTTGAAGGATCAAAGTATCGTTCCTGGGTGTGTCTGTGAGGGTGTTGCCAAAGGAGATCAACATTTGAGTCAGTGGACTTGGAAAGGAAGACCCCAACCTTCATCTGCTTGGGCACAATCTAATCAGCTGCCAGCATAGCCAGAATAAAAGCAGGCAGAAGAACATTGAAAGGTTAGACTGACTTAGCTTCCGAGCCTACATCTTTCTCCCATGCTGGATGCTTCCTATCCTCGAACATCAGACTCCAAGTTCTTCAGCTTTGGGACTTGGACTGGCTTCGTTGCTCCTCAGCTTGCATACAGCCTATTGTGGGACCTCATCTTTTGAACGTGTGAGTTAATACTCCTTAACAAACTTATCTTTATATATATATTTATCTTCTTAGTTCTGTCCCTCCCTCTAGAGAACTCTAATACATACACGTAAAGAGAAAAATTATGGATAAACAAAGGATATTATCTTTTTTTATAACAACAAGGGAACTGTTTGACTAAGAAATTTGTCCACAGTTACTAGGTGTGGCAACTAGAGCTCAAATTCAGATCTTTGAACTCCCAGATTAGTATTATTTTATTCTACAATAGTCACCACATTGTTTTTCACAGTGGTTGTACTAGTTTACATTCCCACCAGTAGTATAGAAGTGTTCCCTGTTTACCACATCCATGCCAGTATCTATTATTTTTTGACTTTTTGATCATGGCCATTCTTGTAGGAGGAAGGTGGTACTGGCATTGTGGTTGTGGTTTGCACTTCCCTGATCATTAGTGATGTTGAGCATTTTTTCATATGTTTCTTGGTCACTTGTATATCTTCTTTGGAGAATTGTCTATTCACATCCTTAGCTCACTTTGGATGGGATTGCTTCTTCTTGCTAATTTGTTTGAATTTGTTGTAGATTTTGGATATTAGTCCTTGGTGAGATGTAGAGATTGTGATGATTTTCTCCCACTCTGTGGGGGGTCTGTTTACTCTGCTGACTGTTCCTTTTGCCATACAAAAGTTCTTTAGTTTAATTAAGTTCCAGCTGTTCATCTTTCTTCTTACTGCATTTGCTTTTGGTTTCTTGGTCATGAAATCCTTGCCCGAGCCAATGTGTAGAAGGGGTTTTCCAATGTTAGTTATCTTCTAGAATTTTTACAGTTTCAGGTCTTACGTTTAAGTCCTTAATCCATCTTGAGTTTATTTTTGTATAAGGTGAGAGACAAGGATCCTGTTTCATCCTCCTACATGTGACTTGCCAATTATCCCAGCACCATTTGTTGAATAGGGTATCTTTCCCCACTTTATGTTTCTGTTTGCTTTGCCAAAGATCAGTTGGATGTATTTGACTTTATTTCTAGGTTTTCTATTTTGTTCCATTGGTCTATGTGCCTATTTTTATCCCAGTACCATGCTGTTTTGGTGACTATGGCCTTATATCATAGTTTGAAATTCGGTAATGTGATGCCTCCAGAATTGTTCTTTTTGCTTAGTCTTGCTTTGGCTATGCAGGCTCTTTTTAAATTCCATATGAATTTTAGGATTGTTTTTTTCTAGTTCTGTGAAGAATGATGATGATGTTTTGATGGGAATTGTGGTGAATTTGTAGATTGCTTTTGGCAGTATGTTCATTTTCACAATATTGATTCTACCCATCCATGAGCATGGGATGTGTTTCCATTTATTTGTGTTGTCTATGATTTCTTTCAGCAGTGTTTTGCAGTTTTCCTTGTAGAGGTCTTTCACCTCCTTGGTCAGGTGTACTCCTAAGTATTTTATTTTATTTTATTTTTTACAGCTATTATAGGAGGTGTTGAGTTCTTGACTTGATTCTCAGCTTGGTTGCTGTTGGTGTATAGAAGAGCTACTGATTTCTGTACATTCATTTCGTATCCAGAAACTTTGCTGAATTCTTTTATCAGTTCTAGAAACTTTCTGGAGGAGTCTTTAGGATTTTCTAGGTAAACAATCATATAATCAGTGAACAGCAACAGTTTGACTTCCTCTTTACTGATTTGGATGCCCTTATTTCTTTCTCTTGTCTGATTGCTCTGGCTAGGACTTCCAGTACTATGTTGAAGAAAAGTGGTGAGAGTGGGCGTCCTTGTCTTGTTCCAGTTCTCAACTTTTCCCCATTCAGTGTTATGTTGGCTGTGGGTTTGTCATAGATGGCTTTTATTACCCTGAGGTATGTCCCTTGTATGCCAATTTTGCTGAGAGTTTTAATCATAAAGCAATGCTGGATTTTGTCAAATGCTTTTTCTGTATCTGTTGAGGCAATTATATGATTTTTATTTTTAATTCTGCTTATGTGGCATATCACATTTATTGCCTTGCATATTTTTTTTTATACTTTAAGTTCTAGGGTACATGTGCACAATGTGCAGGTTTGTTACATATGTATACATGTGCCATGTTGGTGTGCTGCACCCATTAACTCATCGTTTACATTAGGTATATCTCCTAATGCTATCCCTCCCCGCTACCCCCTCCCCACAATAGGGCCTGGTGTGTGATGTTCCCCTTCCTGTGTCCAAGTGATCTCATTGTTCAATTCCCACCTATGAGTGAGAACATGCGGTATTTGGTTTTCTGTTTTTGCGATAGTTTGCTGAGAATGATGGTTTCCAGCTTCATCCATGTCCCTACAAAGGACATGAACTCATCCTTTTTTATGGCTGCATAGTATTCCATGGTGTACATGTGCCACATTTTCTTAATCCAGTCTGTCACTGATGGACATTTGGGTTGATTCCAAGTCTTTGCTATTGTGAATAGTGCCACAATAAACATACGTTCTTCCATTTGTTTGTCTCCTCTTTTATTTCACTGAGCAGTGGTTTGTAGTTCTCCTTGAAGAGGTCCTTTACATCCCTCGTAAGTTGGATTCCCAGGTATTTTATTCTCTTTGAAGGTATTGTGAATGGGAGTTCATTCATGATTTGGCTCTCTGTTTGTCTGTTACTGGTGTCTAAGAATGCTTGTGATTTTTGCACATTGATTTTGTATTCTGAGACTTTGCTGAAGTTGCTTATCAGCTTAAGGAGATTTTGGGCTGAGACAATGGGGTTTTCTAAATACACAATCATGTCATCTGCAAACAGGGACAATTTGACTTCTTTTCTTAACTGAATACTCTTTATTTCTTTCCCTTGCCTGATTGCCCTGACCAGAACTTCCAACACTATGTTGAATAGGAGTGGTGAGAGAGGGCATCCCTGTCTTGTGCCAGTTTTCAAAGGGAATGCTTCCAGGTTTTGCCCATTCAGTATGATATTGGCTGTGGGTTTGTCATAAATAGCTCTTATTATTTTGAGACACGTTCCATCAATACCGAATTTATGGAGAGTTTCTAGCATGAAGGGCTGTTGAATTTTGTCAGAGACCTTTTCTGCATCTATTGAGAGAATCATGTGGTTTTTGTCTTTGGTTCTCTTTATATGCTGGATTACGTTTATTGATTTGCGTATGTTGAACCACCCTTGCATCCCAGGGATGAAGCCCACTTGATCATGGTGGATAAGCTTTTTGATGTGCTGCTGGATTCGGTTTGCCAGTATTTTATTGAGGATTTTTGCATCGATGTTCATCAGGGATATTGGTCTAAAATTCTCTTTTTTTGTTGTGTCTCTGCCAGGCTTTGGTATCAGGATGACGTTGGCCTCGTAAAATGAGTTAGGGAGGATTCCCTCATTTTCTATTGATTGGAATAGTTTCAGAAGGAATGGTACCAACTCCTCCTTGTACCTCTGGTAGAATTCGGCTGTGAATCCGTCTGGTCCTGGACTTTTTTTGGTTGGTAGGCTATTAATTATTGCTTCAATTTCAGAGCCTGCTATTGGTCTATTCAGGGATTCAACTTCTTCCTGGTTTAGTCTTGGGAGAGTGTAAGTGTCCAGGAAATTATCCATTTCTTCTAGGTTTTCTAGTTTATTTGCATAGAGGTGTTTATAGTATTCTCTGATGGTAGTTTGTATTTCTGTGGGGTCAGTGGTGATATCCCCTTTATCATTTTTTATTGCATCTATTTGATTCTTCTCTCTTTTCTTCTTTATTAGTCTTGCTAGCGGTCTATCAATTTTGTTGATCTTTTCAAAAAACTAGCTCCTAGATTCATGGTTTTTTTGGAGGGTTGTTTGTATCTCTATCTCCTTCAGTTCTGCTCTGATCTTAGTTATCTCTTGCCTTCTGCTAGCTTTTGAATATGTTTGCTCTTGCTTCTCTAGTTCTTTTAATTGTTATGTTAGGGTATTAATTTTAGATCTTTCCTACTTTCTCTTGTGGGTATTCAGTGCTATAAATTTCCCTCTACACACTGCTTTAAATGTGTCCCAGAGATTCTGGTATGTTGTATCTTTGTTCTCATTGGTTTCAAAGAACATCTTTATTTCTGCCTTCATTTCGTTATGTACCCAGTAGTCATTTAGGAGCAGGTTGTTCAGTTTCCATGTAGTTGACTGGTTTTGATTGAGTTTCTTAGTCCTGAGTTCTAGTTTGATTGCACTGTGGTCTGAGAGACAGTTTGTTATAATTTCTATTCTTTTACATTTGCTGAGGAGTGCTTTACTTCCAACTAATGTGGTCAATTTTGGAATAAGTGTGATGTGGTGCTAAGAATGTATATTCTGTTGATTTGGGGTGGAGAGTTCTGTAGATGTCTATTAGGTCCACTTGGTGCAGAGTTGAGTTCAATTCCTGGATATCTTTGTTAACTTTCTGTCTCGTTGATCTGTCTGATGTTGACAGTGGGGTGTTAAAGTCTCCCATTATTATTGTATGGGAGTCTAAGTCTCTTTGTAAGTCTCTAAGGACTTACTTTATGAATCTGGGTGCTCCTGTATTGGGTGCATATATATTTAGGATAGTTAGCTCTTCCTAATGAATTGATCCTTTTACCATTATGTAATGGCCTTCTTTGTCTCTTTTGATCTTTGATGGTTTAAAGTCTGTTTTATCAGAGACTAGGATTGCAACCCCTGCTTTTTTTTGTTTTCCATTTGCTTAGTAGATCTTCCTCCATCCCTTTATTTTGAGCCTATGTGTGTCTGCATGTGAGATGGGTCTCCTGAACACAGCAAACTGATGGGTCTTGACTCTTGATCCAATTTGCCAGTCTGTGTCTTTTAATTGGACCATTTAGTCCATTTACATTTAAGGTTAATATTGTTATGTGTGAACTTGATCCTGTCATTATGATATTAACTGGTTCTTTTGCTTGCTAGTTGATGCAGTTTCTTCCCAGCATTGATGGACTTTACATTTTGACACGTTTTTGCAATGGCTGGTACCTGTTCTTCCTTTCCATGTTTAATGCTTCCTTCAGGATCTCTTGTAGGGCAGGCCTGGTGGTGACAAAATCTCTAAGCATTTGCTTGTCTGTAAAGGATTTTATTTCTCCTTCACTTATGAAACTTAGTTTGGCTGGATATGAAATTCTGGATTGAAAATTCTTTTCTTTAAGAATGTTGAATATTGGCCCCCACTCTCTTCTGGCTTGGAGAGTTTCTGCCAAGAGATCTGGTGTTAGTCTGATGGGTTTCCCTTTGTGTGCAACCCAACCTTTCTCTCTGGCTGCCCTTAACATTTTTTCCTTCATTTCAACTTTGGTGAATCTGACAATTATGTGTCTTGGAGTTGCTCTTCTTGAGGAGTATCTTTGTGGCATTCTCTGTATTTCCTGAATTTGAATGTTGGCCTGCCTTACTAGGTTGGGGAAGTTCTCCTGGATGATACCCTGCAGAGTGTTTTCCAACTTGGTTCCATTTTTCCTGTCACTTTCAGGCACACCAATCAGATGTAGATTTGGTCTTTTCACATAATCTCATATTTCTTGGAGGCTTTGTTCATTTCTTTTTACTCTTTTTTCTCTACACTTGTCTTCTCACTTCATTTCATCATTTGACCTTCAATCGCTGATACTCTTTCTTCCAGTTGATCGAGTTGGTTACTGAAGCTTGTGCATTTGTCACGTAGTTCTTGTGTTATGGTTTTCATCTCTATCAGTTCTTTTAAGATCTTCTCTGCATTGATTATTCTAGTTAGCCATTCATCCATTCTTTTTCCAAGGCTTTCAGTTTCTTTGCGCTGGTTACGTAGTTCCTCCTTTAGCTCTGAGAAGTTTGATCGACTGAAGCCTTCTTCTCTCAACTCATCCAAGTCATTCTCCATCCAGCTTTGTTCCGTTGCTGGCGATGAGCTGCATTCCTTTGGAGGGGGAGATGTGCTCTGATTTTTTGAATTTCCAGCTTTTCTGCCCTGCTTTTTTACCATCTTTGTGGTTTTATCTGTCTTTGGTCTTTGATGATGGTGATGTACTGATGGGGTTTTGGTGTAGGTGTCCTTTCTGTTTGTTAGTTTTCCTTCTAACAGTCAGGACCCTTAGCTGTAGGTCTGCTGGAGTTTGCTTGAGGTCCACTCCAGGCCCTGTTTGCCTGGGTATCAGCAGCGGATGCTGCAGAAGATAGAATATTGTGGAACAGTGAGTGTTGCTGTCTGATTCTTGCCCTGGAAGCTTTATCTCAGGGGTGTACCCCGCCATATGAGGTGTTAGGTGTCGGTCTGCACCCAGTGGAGGATGTCTCCCAGTTAGGCTACTCAGGGCTCAGGGACCCACTTGAGCAAGCAGTCTGTCCGTTCTCAGATCTCAACCTCCGTGCTGGGAGATCCACTGCTCTCTTCAAAGCTGTCAGACAGGGGCATTTACCTCTGCTGAGGTTTCTGCTGCTTTTTGTTTAGCTATGCCCTGTCCCCAGAGGAGGAGTCTACAAAGGCAGGCTGGCCTCCTTGAGCTGTGGTGGGCTCCACTCAATTCGAGCTTCCTGGAGGCTTTGATTACCTACTTAAGCCTCAGCAATGGCGGGTGCCCCTCCCCGAGCCTCGCTGCCACCTTGCAGTTAGATCTCAGACTGCTGCGCTAGCAATGAGGGAGGGTCTGTTGGTGTGGGACCCTCTGGGCCAGGTGTGGGATATAATCTCCTGGTGTGCCGTTTGCTAAGACCCTTGGTAAAGCGCAGTATTAGGGTGGGAGTTACCTGATTTTCCAGATATTGTGTGTCTCAATTTCCTTTCGCTAGGAAAAGGAATTCCCTTCCCCCTTGCACTTCCCAGGTGAGGCGATGCCTCATCCTGCTTCAGCTTTCGCTGGTCGGGCTCTACCCGTGAACCAGCGCCAACTGTCCGACACACCCCAGTGATATGAACCTGGTACCTCAGTTGAAAATGCAGAAATCACCAATCTTCTGTGTTGCTCACACTGGGAGCTGGAGGTTGGAGCTGTTCCTATTAGGTGATCTTGGGCACGCCCCCTGCCTTGCATATGTTAAACCATCCCTGCATCCCTGGTATGAAACCCACTTGATCATAATGGCTTATATTTTTGATATGTTGCTGGATTCGGTTAGCCAGTGTTTTGTTAAGGATTTTTGCATATATGTTCATCAGGGATATTTATCTGTAATTTTTTTGGTTATGTCCTTTCCTGTTTTTGGTATCAGGGTGACACCGACTTCATAGAATGATTTAGGGAGGATTCCCTCTTTCTCTATCTTGTGGAATAGTGTCAACAGTAACGGTACCAATTCTTCTTTTTGAATGTCTGGTATAATTTGTCATTTTTATCTTTGCTCAGGCTGTGTTTCATGCATGGAATGTTCTCTTCTCCTTCCAAATTACCTAATAAAATGCTTTTCATCCTTTAATGTTTGGCAAAGCATCACTCTCTTCTTGTGTTCTCAACCACCCACCATAATCTTCCTATATCTGAATTTCTTTAGAAACTAATGATTTACTGATATGTACTGATTTCTTATGGTTTTTTTGTCTTGTTGCTCTAAACAGACTATAAACTTTTTAAGAACATAACTTTATGCATTTTTGTATCCCACTCAATGTTAAGCATATTGGTACACAGTAAGGGTTCAAGAAAGAAGAAACATTTATTCTTTTATCTTTAAGATACTGACAGTGCGTAGCTAAATAAAATTTCAAAAGGCAAAGTCAATTCATTTTTGTTTGACATTATTGAGATAATAGTATCAAAGCAAGTGCAATTCTGGTGTGGGTTAGGAGGTCTTCCGTTTTTCTGACATTTTCCATTTTTACTTAACCTGCTTAAACAGACTTTGGCTATTTTACCCGGTGGTATGTGGTAAAGCAAAGCAACAGCTCTAACAATTCATTGTTGAATGATTCAAAATTGAAAATGAGAAAGTTCTTCTAATAGCAATACTGAAAAAAATGCACACAAGTGATTACTACTTAAAATAGTGACTTTTTCTTGACCAGTGATAGAAAGTATTATCATTTTTGTATGTAGAGAACTGTCTTAAATTTTTAAACTTGTACTATTTTTTTCTGTTTCAAGTGTATGTTTTACTTCATTTATATTGAAAATATAACTGATTTTGAGAAGTCAAACTAAAAGATCAGGCTTATGTTGTGAGTCCCTGTAGACACTCTTAAGTGTTTCATATGAGGCTAGTGTTCAATGCATTGCAAGCACAGCCTATAACAAGATCTAATTTATCTTGTAGTAATTGTGATTATTTTGTGCTCTGGAGAGTTCTGATAGAGAGATTCATACATCTACAGAAATGCATTCTAATATAAATATCTTTCTATAATAATTTCTTCATTCATTCACCAAATATTTGTTGAGCATCTACTATGTACATACCAGACACTGTTCTAGACTCTAGGCATACAGTCTTATACAAAAGGCCTCATTAAGATTACTTTCTTTTTGAAGAAACAGGGAGCTCAAAATATAAAATAAATATAAAATATAATATTGGATGGTGATCAAGGCTTTAAAAAAATAAAGCAGCACATAGGAACAGTGAAAAAGATGACCAGGAAAGTCCTATTTGAGGAGTGACATCTGGAGAGGGCATACCATGTGAAGTCTGAAAGAATATTCTAGACAGAAGAAACAGCAAATGCAAAGCCTTGAGATAAGGGCAGCTATACAAATATCTAACCTTTAAGTACTGCCCACTAAGTGCTAAGCACTCTTCTCAGTAATACTTAGAATAATTTACTTAATCCTCACAATAATCCTAAGAGGTAATTACTAGAATTATCATCCCCATTTTATAAATGGAGGAACTGAGGCACAGAGAGGTTATTTAACTTCTCAAGGTTAAATTCTAGGAGGAGGCAGAACCAGAGTTTGAACCCAAGCAGTTGGTCTGGCTCCCAAGTCCCTGCTGTAACCACTGTGTACACGGTTTCTCTGAACAAAATGGCTGCTGGGGCAGAGCACTTGAGCAATGTCTCCTTACAAAAGTGGTAGCAAGAACCTCTAGAGCCCCGAAGAGTATCAGCATCAAGATATAAGAATACTAGTTTTTTAAAAAGTAGGACTTATCAGCTTGAACCTGACAAACCTTAAGCATTAAGTATCGATAGAGTGTTTAATAGAACTATGTCTGGAAAAGAGATTCCTTTAGAAGAAGATGAACACAAATGGATTTGTATCCAGACAATGGACAACTCTACTGCATTACAGCCAAGAACACACTGTAGATTTACTCCTTTGATTATATCTGAAATAATGAAGTAGAGATGGAACGTTGGTGCCTCTTCTCATAAGAGTTACATCTGATTTTCCCAGATGGTGAACAGGAAATTGCAGATACACAGTGAACTGGGGATAAAGCAACCATACAAAGCTCAGACTGTTGCTGAGTAAACATTAATAAAAATGCTTGGGGTTAGTACTGCCTCGAACTATAGCTTGTTTGTTCTCTTGGGAAGGAAAAAAAAAAAACACCCAGAAATCAAGCTTTAAGGATCTCAATAAAGAGTTGAAGCCAAACAGTAAGCCCTTTCAGCACTCCGAATCACATGTGAAACTGTCATGGAGGCTGCTTTCTAGGGTGCCTTCCATTTATGGGTCTACAAACAAAGTTTGTTAAAACCCTGACTTCCATAATTTTATAACTGCATAAAGGAAACAGGACAGAGATTGTTTGGTAATGTGGAGGGTATTATTTTTAAAAGGCTGCTCTATTTTCTAATACTGAAATTCAATTCAGATTAAATTATCCTGCTTTAATATTTAAAGATAGCTGTCTGCAATGTGATTGGCTAAAACCCTGAACATATCCCACTTAGGCAATATAACATTTGTTGGAACATCCTAGGTAGGCATGTCTCCTTAGGTCCAAGGAACAACTCTGGCCTAGCTGTGAATGATATAAAACAGTTTACTTGGTGGCTGTAAGAAAGCTGTTGTTTTTAATATATCAATTGCACTGTGATATTTATTATAATTCATTATCATTTCTGGTGACTCCCACCATTATGGCTCCTTGGTTGTTTTTATTATCTAAGATAAAAATAATTTGCTGTAGCAAACCATAATCTTTTCATCATGCATTAACTACTCTACTGATTTCAGAGAAGTTCAGGCAGGGCTTGGGGAGATCTTTGAACTGAACGACTATGTCTTCCTTGGTCAGTGGTGAACGAATTAGAGTAATTAGATCACAGTAAATCAATAAAACTAAGAGCCTCAAGCTTAAAACATCTGTAAAGCAGTTAAATAACTTCCACATTTCTTCATCCTCAAAAATACTTCCTAGTGGAGGGCTAATTTTAGCCACATCCCCTAAGTTCTCCTCAAATATAATACTTTCCTTAAATATACATAAGGAAAAACAAACATAATATGCATGTGTTTAATGTCTGTGTTGAGTTCATTCTTAGAGCATTATGAAAATGGTCAACCAATTGAGTCTCAAGATGATATGAAGGTAGAGATTATATTGACCAATTGAAATCAATATTGATGCTAAGATAGGCCTCCGAAAACTCTCCTCTAGCTTCAGGAAATTGAAATTCTTTCAAGTAGGTTTTAGTTCAGTTTCTGCCATAAAGAGGTTATTTCAAATTGCACAAGTCTCTCCCTCTCTTTTTTTATTATTATATTTTAAGTTCTGGGATACATGGGCAGAGCCTGCAGGTTTGTTACATAGGTATAACCGTGCCATGGTGGTTTGCTGCACCCATCAACCTGTCATCTACATTAGGTATTTCTCCTAATGCTATCCCTTCCCAAACCCCCACCTCTCAACGGGCCCCACTGTATGATGTTCCCCTCCCTGTGTCCATGTATTCTCATTGTTCAACTCCCACTTATGAGTGAGAACATGCGGTGTTTGGTTTTCTGTTCCTGTGTTAGTTTGCTGAGAATGATGGTTTCCAGCTTCATCCATGTCCCTACAAAGGACATGAACTCATCCTTTCTTATGGCTGCACAGTATTCCATGGTGTATATGTGCCACATTTTCTTTATCCAGTCTATCATTGATGGACATTTAGGTTGGTTCCAAGTCTTTGCTATTGTGAATAGTGCTGCAATAAATATATGCGTGCATGTGTCTTTATAGTAGAATAATTTATAATCCTTTGGGTATATACCCAGTAATGGGATTGCTAGGTCAAATGGTACTTCTGGTTCTAGATCCTTGAGGAATCACTACACTGTATTCCACAATGGTTGAACTAATTTACACTCCCACCAATAGTGTAAATGGGCAAATCTCTTAACATAATTAGGTCTCAATCACATCATCACTTAAATAATGAGATAACTAGAGAAGAAGAGAAGATTGGGTAGAAGATGGTCCTTAAGTTTTGTTTTTTTTTTTTTTTTTGAGACGGAGTCTTGCTCTGTTGCCCAGGCTGGAGTGCAGTGGCCGGATCTCAGCTCACTGCAAGCTTCGCCTCCTGGATTCATGCCATTCTCCTGCCTCAGCCTCCCAAGTAGCTGGGACTACAGGCGCCCGCCACCTCGCCCGGCTAGTTTTTTGTATTTTTTAGTAGAGATGGGGTTTCATTGTGTTAGCCAGGATGGTCTCAATCTCCTGACCTCGTGATCCACCCGTCTCGGCCTCCCAAAGTGCTGGGATTACAGGCTTGAGCCACCGCGCCCGGCCAGTCCTTAAGTTTTTTTACTGAACCTAAATTCTGTTGCTTAATTCCCTAAAGACCTGGATGCAATATTGAGTCTATTCATAAAGGTGTTATGACTGTGTCCTTCGTATTCATTATAACTTGTAATATTAACAAACCTCATCTTCCATAATTACTCCTGAAATGAATACTTAGTTGACAATAGATGGAGACAATGGATCAGATGATCCAAAACTACAGATAACTGGAAATTACATCAGTCTCTTCTTGTCATCATCTTTTACTGAGCACATCTAGCTTCTATTCACTGAAAACACAGCAGCTAGAAAGTTGGCAGTCTACGTATGATGCCATGTATGTATGACAACACCACCAATATAAATGTAATATTTGTTAAACAGATCCATAAAACAGATTCCAAACAGATAATTAACAACTAAGTGAAATACAAATTAACATCAACACATACTTAGCAAATATTTTAGAGACCGTTATGCTCCAGCCCATCAGATGTGAATTTGCCCAACAGAGGATTCCCGTCCTCATGAAGCATATAGTCATCTAACTGGTCACTCTACCCTTGACCAATACAGTGCCCCACGGTCCAAACATATGAGAAGGAACTCTACTTTAAAAGATCCCAGAGAAGGCTTGAAATTCATTCTAACAGTTATTAACTCCAAGTTAAAAATATTTATCTCTCATACAAATATTTCGTGCACCTGCTTGAACTTCTTTTATTCTGTTTTATTTTGAGTATGGATGCAAAGAGAAAAATAGCTGCATTTTTTTTCTGAATTGAAACCATATATGTAAAAGCATTATATTTCTCTTTTGCTATTGCAATAATTGTATATATTTTATCCTCCTCAAAGAGCTTTATTTTGCATGGACAAAACACTACATACAAATTTATTGATTTTTAAAGTTTACTTTCTACCCATTACTCATCTTCATAGAGCTCTTCCGGATCTTTCTAATTGTTTTCAGTTTTCTTTAGCTGAGGAGTTCCACCTCAGATACAAGGATCTAATTTAAGAGTAGTAAAATACCAAAATTAAACCATCATTCCCACATTCTAGACATAGTTTTTATTCATCCTTGTACATCTTTGTTTTTAAAACTTTGACACCTATGGATTCACAAGCAACATACTATAATCTTTCTATCTTTTCATGTGTATTACTGCATAATTATCTTTTCTTCATCTCATATCAATGTACCTTGTTTTAACCTTCCACATCTGCAATTCTACACTAGCCTGTACTGAAATCATTGTGTGATGTTTCAGCTCTTCCCCAATTTACTTATCTGAAGTGGGCATTTATTATTTGTTTGTTTGCATGCCCATCCATCTTTATTTCCCCATGTTCTGGGATAAAATCTCCTCTTCTTGTAGAGAACAGATTAGAAACAGAACCAAATATGATTCCAATTAGACTGGCCAAGGCAAGCAGGTGACCCAACTTGGACAACCAGAGCTTTAGCTCAGAGGTGAATACATGACTCAAACAGTCTTCCCTGTTTTCATGGTCAGGAAGTGAGACACTTTTCCACTGGGAAATCAGATGGACTGTGTAGGCCTAGAGCTGCCAGTGACTTCCTTTTGTACTTCATGAAGAAAGCCTGCCCAATAACGAGGGTAACAAAGGACTCCAGAAGGGAGTCATGGAGCAAGACAGCAGCGTGATGACATCTTGAGTATCTATGACTGCCTGAGTCCTACCCTGCTCTGAAAGTTTTTACTTATATGAGCTACACGTTTTCTTATGTTAGCTTGAGTTGGATTTTTGTCAACTATATTTTAAATACTCCAAGAAAATGCTTTTAGTAGTTTCTTAATCCTAAGGAATAACTTACATATTGGAAGCACCAGGTTCAATATTTGATATGGTTGAATATCAACTGTACATTCAGAATATCTGTGGGTAGTAAGAGCATTTTTCTCTCCGCATGAGAAAAGGACATATGTCTCATTAGAATCCACATGGGGCGCATTAATGATGGCATCATACCCCAGTGTAAATTATACAGCTTAAAAGGAATCATACTGGTAGAAAAATTTGAGGTGCAATTTGTAACCAACTGAGAGCACAAAGGTATTCTTTCTTCTATGAATTCAAGTAAAAACTACCTGTATATTGAGGTGAGTGTGACATCTTAATTCCCTACAGCTCATCTTTTATCTGTACCAAAGTTAGTTCTTAGGGCTCTGGAGAGAATCAGGTTCCCTGTGTGTATATATCTAGCATGCTTGCTGTCACTGAAATAGAAGTGAATTTATGAGATGAATCCCCAAGAGGCTAGTTAATTCTAGGCACTCTGCCTGCACAGTTGCCCATGCCAGAAATCTGAGAATCATCCACGACTTTCTTTTACTCCCTCTAGATGAAATCAATCATCCAGGTCTGACAACTACACTTTATAAACATATTTTTTGAATCCATTCATTTCTCTTCATCCACACTGTCACTGTCTGTAGCCAGAGCACTATCACCTCTTGCTGGGCTTGTAGCAATAAGCTCTTAACTCTAATGTCTGCATTCATCCTTTTCCCTACAACCAATCCCACGTACAACAATGAAGGGGCATTTTAAAATGCTAATATAATGAGGTAATTCTCTTTCTTAACCCTTCACTGCCTTTGCATTGCCATCAAAATCAAGTCCAAAATCCAATCTGGCTCCTGCTTATCTTACAATGGTCTAGTAATCCTGACTTTCTTGTAGTTTCTCTAATAATACAGGATTCCTTCATTCAATAGGGTCTTCCTTCTACCCAGGATATTGTATTCCCTACTCTTCACCTGACAATTCCTACCACAAGTGAAGTATCTGAAATGCTTGGGACCCAAAATGTTTTAGATTTTGAATTTTTTTCAGATTTAGGAATATCTGCTTATATAATATCTTAGGGATGGAACCTAAGTCTAAGCACAAAATTCATTTATGTTTCATGTATACCTTATGCACATACCCTAAAGGTAACTTGTACAATAATTTTAATAATTTTGTGCATGAAACAAAGTTTGACTGCATTTTGACTGTGGCCTATCGCATGAGGTCAAGTGTGGAATTTTCCACTTGTGATGTCATGTTGGCGGTCAAAAAGTTTTGGATTTTGTAGTGTTTGGGTTTTAGGATTAGAGATGCTCAACTTTATTCTGTCTGTTAGGCCTTGTTTTCAAATGTTACCTCCTCAGGGACACTTTCTTTGATATCATAAACTAGATCAAGTCCCTCAATATACAGTTTCATAAATCTTCATTTCTTCTGGTGAAACTTATCTAAATTGCAATTAATCATTTTATGGCTTATCTGTTTAAAACCTGTCACTATCACCAGACTGTTAGCTCCCTGAAGGCAAACATCACATATGTCTTGTTCTTTTCTTATTTCTGATTACAGTGAAGAGCTTATTAGTTATCTATCCATCCACATAACTAACTTTATCCCCCCTCTCCCAACTAATATATGACAAAATTTTCCCTTCCTGACTTGATGGGACAAACACTGGGAGACAATTCTTTTTCTTTGTTTCTGCATGGCTTGCAAGCAGAGGCACTGACAGCTTTCATTCTGGACTTTTTTTTTTTTTTTAAGAATATATGATCCACTTTGGAGGATAGACACAGTTGCTTTCCTCTAAAGCAGACAGCAGATTTGCTTACTGTCTAGTATAAAAAAGACATGTACTTCTACTGCAAAGATAAGGCATGTTTGCTTGTACTTGGTATAAAAGATTGGGCTTTCCTAAACTTGGATATCCTCAGCTGTGATGCAAATCCACTGCACGCACAGCATCCTCCTGGGCTGCTTTGTGTTGCCTGCCTGGGTCTTTGGGGCAAGGAGAACTGATGCGAACATGGAGCAGTGCTGTTTGCTGTGCCATGAATGATAAAATTGCATTGTCTCTGACCTAGAATGTTCGTATCTGTCAGTATCCATGAAACTGTGGCAGGCTAACTTACTAGCTAGCAAGTAGGGTAGCATTTTAGATCCATCAGAGTCCCTGGCAACAAAAAGGTCATCTAAGTTGTATAATCTTTAACATTTAAAAATATTTTATTTTTATTTTCTTGCATTTAATTTCCTGCCAGAAACTCTTAAGCCAGGGATTCTTAATCTGAGGTATAAGAATGGGCTTCACGGGCATTGTGAATCCCCTGGGTAACCAATATTTTAACATAGTTCCTTTTAAAAACAATCATATATACACACACACACATAAATATATATATATGGAAAACAGAGCAAGACCTGTCTCAAAATATATATATGTATAAATGTGTATATATGTATAAATATATACATGTATAAATATATATACACATATATACACACACACACACACATGTTGAGACAGGGTCTTGCTCTGTTTCCCATGTTTGAGCACAGTTGAACAATCATAGGTCACTTCAGACTCCAACTCCTGGGCTCAAGTGATCCTGCCTCAGCCTCTCTAGCAACTAGGACTACAGGTGCTCACCCGCATGCCTGGTCAAGTTTTTTTATTTGTTGTAGAGATAGGCTCTTGCTTTGTTGCCCAGGTTGGTCTAGAATTTCTGGCTTCAAGCAATCCTCCTGCCTCAACCTTCCAAAGTGTTGGGATTACAGGTGTGAGCCACTGTATCCAGCATTAGCAGAGCTCTTGAAAGGAGTAAGTTACTTTTATCAGATCTCCTAAGGAGTCAGAAAAAAATACTAAGAGCTATTTAAGGATATATGCCTTACCTCCTTATGTGAAGTACATTGTGAATTCATTTAGACTATATTAGAATATATAATGAAACATAATGATTTCTTCATTAAGTATATTTTTTAACATCAGATATCTATAATACTTAATCTGAAACCCTCATCTGTCAGCTTCCTTTATCTCATATTTTTGTTCTTGAGATTCTGTGTGTAAGTAAGTAAATCTTAGCTGACACATGCATATAGTGCCTACTAGGTGCTAGGCATTGTTGTAAGATATGTGTGTGTGTGTATATATACATATATATATAGAGAGAGAGAGAAAGAGATGATTATTGTTATTATTATTAGAGATGATTATTGTTATTATTATTATTAGATGTTATAGATTAGGAAACCAAAGAACAGAGAAGTTAAATAACTTGTCTAAGGTCACCCCAGCTAGTAAGTGATGGAGGAAGATTTGAAACTAGGCAGGCAGATAAATGATTTCATCTATACTATTCATACCCAAGCTATATTGGCTTCTCAATTCAAGATATTTTTAGATTCCTTTTGCTCTAACTAAATTAGCCTAGTAAATAATATAAATATAAATGAATAGTTTACCATTCACAAGAACTACATTCTTGAAATTTTCATTATCTAACAAAACCTGAGTTAGTAATATTTCAGAAAATTGAAGTTAAGCAAAGAGTTGTAAAATCATTCTAAAACATATATTGGGGAAGCAGAAAATATTATTTTAAAATCTTAGAATTATTCTTGGGGAAATAATTTGTTCAGCAAAACTCCTTAATAGTCCATTGGGAAGTAAGCGCATGGACCTCAAGACAAAGACAAGGTGACACCAAGAGAAGATGGATTTGCTTTTCAACAGAAAGTGAGGAAAATTTGGTTTCTTTCCAGAGACAGCTCAAGAGGGAGGCAGTGAGAATTAAGGACATCAAAAAGGGTGGATGGCATACAACATATGGTGGCAGGCTGGATGGTGGAAGAACGATAGGGCTAGAAGGAGAAACAGAGCCATTGCAAAAGTTCCTGTGTTATAGATGGCAGAGGAGGCTTTAAAAATAAGGATGTCAGTCTGGATGCAGTGGTTCACATCTGAAATCCCAGTGCTTTGGAAGGCTAAGGTGGGAGGATTGCTTGAGGCCAGGAGTTGGAGAATAGCCTGGTCAAAATAGTGAGACCTTGTCTCTACAAAAAAATAACAAAATTAGCATGCTTGCAGTCCTACCTACTGGGAAGGCCAAGGTGGGAGGACCGCTTGCACCTGGGAGTTTGAGGCTGTAGTGTGCTATGATCATGCCATTGCACTCCAGCCTTGGCAACATAACAGGGGGATAAAAAGGATGTTCACCAAAACACCCATTATGCTGTTTTGTCTGCTTGTCACTCTGATTTGTACTTTTAGAATTTGGCAGAATGCAAAAAAAAAAAAAAAAAAGAAAGAAAAGAAAAAAACAAAAACAAAAGGAGACTGCTTCATGGCTGTGTGGATAAGAGACGGAGAGAAGCTAAAGAAAGAAGCTAGAATCAAGAGTGGAGAGAGAGAATACAGGCAAAGCAGAAATTCAAAGCAAAAGTTTCCATGGAGATACTGGTGAGGACACTGTACGCCCTGCCTTTCTTGTGATAAGGAATTAGGCCAAGCTCTCAAAACGTTTAAATGGAAGGAAGACTTTAGGAGGATGTAGTACTTAATAATAAAACTTCTAAAAACACATCCTTTTCTAAAATAAAATGGAATTATTAATGTTAATAATCTACCATGACATATTACCCTTCTTGAATCTCTCTTCAAATTTTAAGGAAACTTTGCTCAGTCTAACCAGCGAGGCAGATTTCTCCATGAGTTTTGTGTTATGTAGACTTTAACCTGCTTCAAGTTTGTAAACCAAACCTTGTTAGAATGAAATGGAATGTGTTTGTACTTAGACTGACCATAGCTGGTTTTCACAAGCCTCAGCAAAATGCTTAGGTAACCTCCCGGCCTACGCTAGATTTGGTCTTCCAGCTATATTTTGGAAGATTTGAAGGACAGAAAGCAATCACATTAAATACAAACTTTAAATTTCTTAAAATTTAGTATCTGTAGAAAAAATCAGGTTATCACAAAACTGTAGTTGATTAGGAATTTCTGCATGCTTCATTTCTCTTACATAAAGAAATCAAGATATTTGGTGACTTTAAATAAGAGAAAAAGAAATGTTAAATGAAAAATGTCTCTGAATAATGAAGTACTCAGAATATAAAAACAATCACTAAGATTTGAATATCTGTTAAATGTAAAAATGTGAAAGAAGAACTTCAAGTCAATATGGTAGACAGTACTGATGTGTAAGAATCCCCCACCCTTGCTCCAAACAAATAAATTGCTTAAAATATAAATAAGAATAATACAATTTGGAATTTATAGTGTAACTCAAAATTTGGAATCATAAATCCTCATGTACCAAAAATAAAGCCACAACAAAAGGTCACACTGGGTAACAGGACTGAAGTCCTGCGGCTCACAGAGCAATCAGAACTGGGAAGGGCAGGGTTTAATGCCTGTGAGGAGGTGTCAGGGCCCTGTTTGCACATTGCCAGGACTAAATTACATGCAGAGACCTAGGAGCCATGAATGGCTGCCAAAATCATGAACAGGGAATCAGAAAAATCTTTGCTCACTGCTCTGGGAGAGTGGCAAAGAGTTACCAGTCAGAAACTTGAACTCCAAACCTTGCCCCATGTAGATGTGACATCCAAATTCACACCATTCACATAGATCAGGAACATGAAGCTGAGAAAGTAAGATAAAACTAGTCTGGAATCTTTAAATTATGTAGGACCCTGTCAAAGGGCACAAGGAATTCCTACAGAAAATTCTAGCCACGCTTATAATAAAAAATTATAAACCACACAAGGAAATAAAAGTTCTTGTATCATTCAAGAACAAGTTAAATACATTATTAACTTAAAATATTTTTAAGTATATGTATTTTAAAAACCATACAAATTAGTAACCAAAAAAGTGGAGTGTGTAATCACATCAATGGAAGAAAAGTAAAAACGGAAGCTAACAAAAGGCTCAGTTCATAGAAAACACAAAGTAAGTTAGTAGAAATAACTCAGAGTTTATTAGCAATCAAAATAACTGTAAATGTATAAAACCCACTAATTAACAGGGCTCTAGATTGGATATAAACAATTCCAGATATGTGCTATGTAAGATTTACCTAAAGTAATGAAGGACCCTTAAAGTCTAAAGTAAATGGCCAGGAAATGCCACAGCAGAACAGAAAGTTGGAGTAGTAATACTAATAGGAAATCATATACAAAGTAAGGCTTTAAAACATTCATAGAGATTTAAAAAGGTTTAAAAAATGATTTCCCCTGGAAGATATAACTGTGGATCTATATGCATCTAAGAGAAAATGGCCTCAAAATACATAATTCAAACACTAATAAAAAGTTAACATTTACAAATCCAAAACCATAATGGAAGATTTTGTTTCTTTCAGAAACTGACAGATAAAGTTGAGAAAAACAAAACTTAGTAAGGCAAAGAAAGAATAAATTATATAATTAGGAGACTAATAAAATATATATAATTATAATTAGCAGAACAAAACAGATAAGACAAGGTGGTTAATGACTCAACTATAAAAAGCAGGAAGACAATACTAATGATACAAGCCAACACTGGTGAAATAAAGACAAATGAAGGCAACAGAGATAGATGACTCTAAATTCACCACTACATGCCAGTTGTTACCACCTTAATCCAAGTGACTATCATTTTTTGCCTTTACATTGCAATAGCATCATAACTTTTCTACTCTGCTTCCGTGTATATTTAAAACTATAAATCAGATTATGTCATTCCTCCCACAGCCTTCTTAAACTCAGAGTCATTACCCTTACTTATTCTGACTTCTCTCTTCTCCCTCTCATTCACTCTATTGGAGCCACAGTGGCCTCTTCGCAATCCCTAGACATGCCCAGCATGCTCCTGCCTTAGGGCCTTTGCACTGGGTGTTCCCTCCACCAGGAATATTACTTCTGGGATGCTCACATGACTAACTTCCCTGCCTCCTTTAAATCTTTGCTCAAATCTCATCTTCTCAATAATATTTCTGCCCACTTTCTTTAAAATTGCAGCCTGCATGCTGCTCCCAACATGTAGCCCTTCTGATTCTCCTCACTCTGCTTTATTTTCCCATAGCATTTATTATCTTCTTTATATATTAGATAATTAATTAGTTTTTCTTTTTTGAACAACCTGTTTCTGCCTCATAAAATCCACAATGCTGGGATCTAGGATTCGTTTAATCTTTACTTTTTAAAAAGAAACCCAGTTAGTTAGAACAGTCTGGCATATAGCAGTTAATAAAATTTATTGATCACATAAATGAAATATAATTGTTTAAAGAGTTAATTCTTTGAAAAGATACTAACATTCTTTGGCATTACTGATCATGAGAAGAAGGAAGGCACAATAACAATGAGATACAACTTTAGATATCAGAAAATAATATGACTCATCTAATGCTAACATATTTGAATACTTAGATTATAAACTATTTTCTAAAAAGAACTCTCAGAAGTGGGGCTGCCCGGTGGTGGGGGTGCTAGAGTGGCCACAGGGACCAGGGCTGTGCATGACCTGCCACAGTCACAAGGTTCTTAATCACTAGTAGCTGGTGCTCCAGACTGGTGGCACTCACCTTTCTCTGAGCCTAGTGACCCAGGGGATTTACTTTCTGGTGGCTTTCTCTGAAATGCCAAAGCCACCAGATTATTCAGAGTTGAGTGACTCTTTAATGCTGGCCATGGTAACAGGAAGGTTTTCGGGACCATTGCATAGAGCATGGAGAATGATGAACTTCCATCAGCGGATGAGATAGATTGGAGTGGGATTGTATCTGTCAGTAAGTGCAGCAGCATTTTACTATGTTTGAAATCAGTGAGACTTACAACAGGCTGGCCTTGGAACACATTCAACAGCACCCTGAGGAGCCCCTTGAAGGAACCACATGGACACACTCCTGGAAACCTCGATTACTTTTCTTGTCTTTTTGGTTGTGGACAATTATTTTTCTGATACCTTACTTACAGATGTTTTTGTTCCTTTACTCTTGTACAAGAGCGGATCCCAAAACAGCTACTGTATCATCCCTATATGGCTGGCAGTTATTTGCAATCGCCATGAGGCACTTGTCAAGGTTTCTAATCAGATCAACTGACTACAACTGATTGACATATACAATCAGTCGACATTTTTTCCTTTGACTACAAAACTGCCAGTACTATATGACTCTGATCACAAGACTGCAGTTTCTTCATAGATCTCAGGAAATTGTGGTGGGGAGAGGCTTTTCAAAAACATGTAAGTAGGGGCTTTCTTTATCTGAATAATAATGAATTTTTAGGTAAAGCCCGAGATAGAGTACTACATAATCATGTTGATGAATTCAGATTTTGGAAGTTAATTTTGTCTGTTATTTGCATTCTTAACTTGACTAAGTACCTGAATTCCTATTCTACTGTGCAACAAAATGATGATTCAGAAATTTTTCCTTTGGGGAAAGAATAAATATGAACATTTCCACTGTGTTAAGTGTAAAAAGATCCACACATGATCATAAAATTTAAATTTTATACAAAAACAAAAAATAAAAATAAAAAGAACTCTCAAAAGTGACTCAATAAAAATAGAAAACATGGCTAGACCAAAAATTACTGAAGAAATTAGAGTCAAAATTCACCCTACACCTCTAAAATCAATAGTTTTATGAGTAAAAGTTAAACAAATCTTTATGCACAAACAACCCCATCTTAAAAAAATGGTACCATTTCTTACCACTTCATTTTTTATGTTATCATAATTTAGATACCCAAATACCAAAAACATATGAGAAAGAATCATTATAAACCGGCCTTGCTTAGAATATACATGCAACAGCCTGAATTAAGTATTAATAATTTGAATCCAACAGTGGATTAAAAGAAAGGGTTTATCTAAGCATTTCAAAGACTTTAATATTTGAATATCTATCAATATAATCTCATCATTAGCAGATTAAAGGAGAAATATCATACAACAATTAAAAGAGTATGGTGTTGATGCAGGGATAAGCAAATGGAACAGAAGAGAGAGTTTACCCACATGTGAATAGTAATTTTAGTATATGACAAGTAAATGAGGAAAGATATTACTTAATAAATGCTCTTGAAACAATTGGTTATTATTTTAAAAAAGTAGATCCCTCCTTGACACCATTCACAAAATACATTCCAGATGAATAAAATATCTAAGTGTAAAAAATAAAACTTTAAATATTTTAGAAAACACTGTAGGAGAGTATGATATTGAAATACTGTGGGGATATTTTTCTAAATCAAAAGTTAAGGAAAATATCGGTTAATACGACTGTATCAAACCTGAATACTTCATTTGATATACAGAACTTAAAAAACAAGGAAAACTAGAAGCAGATATTTGCAACATATTTAATTCACAAATGATTATATTCATGAAATAAATAAAATTTCTACAAATCAATAAGAAAAAATAAACAACCTATTAGAAAAAATTGTTGGACAACTATTTGAAAGAGCACGACACCATGTGTTGGCGAAGCTGTGGGGATATGCTTCAAAATAGCTGGTTAGGTTTAAATTGTTGCAACCATTTTTTAGAGTAATTTGTCAATATTTACTAATATTTAAGATACATCTACATAAAGCCAAGCAATTTCATTTCCAGTTACATGTTCCAGAGAAACTCTGTACATATGTCTATGGAAGTGTGTTCATTGAACTACTGTTTATAATAATGAAAAATTCAGGAAAATCTACGTTTCTATTAATAACTAATAAATTAGAGAAATAAATTGTACCATATTCATACCTTGGCATAAAAAGTAATAGATTAAGTGAGTCAACTAAAGGTATGTATATCATTTGGAATCACATCTAAGACATTATATTGATTAAACAGGCAAATTGCTGAAGCATAGGTACATTTGCATAAATTAATTTTCTTTGTAGTTCATGAAGAATATAAAAAGATGGAAAAAATATACACCAACTTTCATAATATGAAGGAGTAGAAAATGTGGAGTGGAATTGTACATATGATAAATTTCTTTGTAAAAACCCTAAAGAAAAAAGTTCTAATGCTTTGGCCAGGTGTCGTGGCTCATGCCTGTAATTCTACCACTTTGGAAAGCCCAGGCAGAAGGATCACTTAACTTAGGAGTTCAAGCCTAGCCTGGTCAACATAGCAAAATCTGTCTCCACATAAAATAAAAAAAGCTTAGCCAAATGATGATGTGCACCTGTAGTCCTAGCTACGCAAGAAGTTGAGGCAAGAGGACTCCCTGACTTCAGGAGTTCAAGGCTGCAGTGAGATATGATTGCACTACTGCATTTCAGCCTTGGCGACAGAACAAAGCAAGACTCTATTTAAAAAAAAAAAACAAGAAAAGAAAAGTCTAGTGTTTTCACTTGGACTTCGGCTCAGACATGTTGGGTGTCATGGTACATCTGCCTGGTACTGGTTGTGTTTAAAGAGGCTGGTCCTTGATGGTAGAGATGTCTTAAACTGGAGGAGGGCAAGACATTGCGGCATGACTAAGATAGATCTAGTATGTTACATAAGTCTGGTCATGTGTAAATGGGCGTTATTATTGAGAAAATGTGCTTAGGGCAGGGTGTGAATTGGGCCAGACAAAAAAGAGCAAAATGAAAAGATATCAAGACCAACTTTAAGGATATCAAAGTCAGTCTGAAGTCTTTTGTAAATATAGCCAGGAGTAAATAAGCAATCAGTCAAGAAAGAACTGAGAGGCAGATCTTGGTAAATGCAATTTTGTTTCACAAACTAGGAATATATTCCAGGGCACCTTTGCTTCCATGGGGTCAGGTCCTCTCTCTGGGTTTATGGGGATAGCTGGATATGAGGGAGAAGAGGGAATAGTGGAATTGGTCCATTGTTTCAGGGATTTTTGTAGGAATTATTTCCTAACCCATGACTCAGATGACCCCAAAGGAGGATTCAGAAGCAGAAGCTCTATTCTTTTACTCATAAATCTATCTCATCTACTTCTTTTATACGACACAACAGCAGAGAAAAGTTGAAGTTCAGCCATTCATTGATTTAAAGAATAAAAAAAAAAAAAAAAAAAAAAAAAAAGCTGGACCTGAGTAGTGAGTGGGTCACTTGTGTCTTCTGGTATACAAAGCCTGCTATTTAAGAAATCCTGATTTGGAAAAAAAAAAAAAAAATCCCTTAGCAACAAAAGAAAGTCTGCTGGCTTGGTAAAGCTTAGAAACCAGCAGGCTCTTTGCAAAGTTCGTCTCAGATTCAGTATTTATACTAACAACAATAATTGTCAATAAATTAGACTTACTATTGTACAACACAGGAAAAAGCAATGCTCCTTGTTTATCTTTGGCCGCTGTTTACTTTTAGCTCTGCTGTGGGAAAGAGAACTCAAACAATGCTAAGCTTTCCCTTAATGAGATCCTGATTAGATAGTCTGGACCAATGTATAAAGCACAGTACACTAAAGCAGGAGAGCAAAACTGAACTCTTCATCACCCCCTCCCCTGAAAGCAAAATTGTCAGTTCATTCCAGTTTGCCTTCAGCACAGAGCAGAGCCATCTCCTCAGTGACTGCCCTCCTTCCAGAGTGCCTGTCCTAACTAGCCCAGTAGCCTTTTTGACTTTCCTTCTTATGCTGTTTCGGTATCTTTCAATGTTCTGGGCTGGCCTTGCCATCTTGCCAAACAAGGAAATACACTCACTGTATCTTACCTTCTCAGTACTGCAAATTAACAGAAATCACCACTGTAGGCATTATAAAGAGTTTGAGGGATTTAAACTACAAGTTTTTAACCTGTAGGATGAGGAGTCCAGGGACTCCATCTGTTAGATTATCAAAGAGGTTAGCAACTATTGTTTAGTCCATTATTTGTTTTATAGATTAGAAGATGAAGAACGGAGAGATTGCTCCTTTCCTCTAGTTAGTTTTTCTTTCTTTCTTTTTTTTTCGAGACTGTGTTTTGCTCTGTTGCCCAGGCTAGAGTGCAGTGGCACAATCTTGGTTCACGGCAACCTCTGCCTCCTGGGTTCAAGCGATTCTCCTGTCTCAGCCTCCCGAGTAGCTGGGACTACAGGCGTGCACCACCACACTTGGCTAATTTTTGTATTTTTGGTAGAGATGGAGTTTTTCCATGTTAGGCAGGCTGGTCTCGAACTCCTGTCCTCAAGTGATCCACCTGCCTCGGCTTCCCAAAGTGCTGGGATTACAGGTGTGAGCCACTGCACCCGACCTAGTTAGACAGCAAGGACTAGTTTCTGGTTCTGTGGGTCTCTGATCCTATTCTCATTGCAGTATAAAAGCTGAGGTTAGCTTATCTTTATGAAGACATTAAATTCTTACTTATTTCTTACACATTTTAACTGAGGCCTTCAGTGTCACCAACTTTTGTTACATGCCAGGTCTTTTTGGCACTCCTCCAAAATCCACTCACAACACAAATGGCTCTGTCACCTATGATTCAGGAATGCTCATGTTTAAAGTGTCATGAAGCCTCCCCAAGAACTTCCACTTTCCCTCCATAACTGAAATCCAAGAAGGTACCAATCCAAAGTCATGTCTACTTAATAGTGTGTACTTACTTCCTGCTGTTCCTCAATATCAAGAATAGAGGTCTAATCTTGAAATTGTTCACTTTTGAGGACTGTGTTGGAATGTAGGGAAAGGGAATTGTACTGAGATAGAAGAAAAATATTATTTCATAATTAAATGGCAGGATTTTAGAATGGAGGCTTAATTAACATTTACAAAGCAACAAAGCAGTGAAATGATCTTTGACTGGCTTATTTTTTTGAAAGGCATTGTTTTACGCCTTGCTCAAATGAAATATTTCATATTTCCTTTCTTGGCATCAGGCTATTCAGCTTTAAGGCATTTGCAAATATTTAATCTTGTTTGTAAGGCACAGAAGTTTCATAAAGCTTAACAGAACCATGGCCTAATGGTTCAAAGCGCTGACCTTGGAGCAGGTTCAATACCAGCTAAGCTGTGTATTGCTAGCTGTGGGACTTTGTATTAATTGTATGTAAATTTTGTACCTCAGTTTTCTCATTTTTAAAATGAGGATGCTGATGATAACAGTACTATCAATTTCACTGTAGCACTGAGTAGTAAGCACTTAAGTATTACTGTCATTATTATTAGATGGCATTTTCTTGGTTATTATCTCAGCAATAAACTGTGCCTGACTCTTCAAGTCTGTCACTCTTGCCTTGTTGAGAACTGAGATGCTTTCACGTGTTGAAGTTCACCTGCCAAGCTTATTCTTAACAGCATATTCATAGTTCTTGGGTTGATCACAGTGAAACAACAGTAAAACAGCTTTGTTTCACCTCCCTGTTTTGGTTATCAGTGAAGGTAGCTAGAATAAATACAATGGAAATGAAAATGTGTGGGTTTTGCAGCCCTTTTCACTGTTGCTTATTGGTGATGCCCCTGGTTCCCAGGCTGCAATTCTGAATGTGCAACAGAAGGGTGGGAAGATGGGTACTGTACCGGCTATGTCTTTTGCCTGTGGCAGTCTCTTGAGAGATCAGCTGAAACAAACTGTTTATCTGACGCATGCCCTTCCTTTATGTCTCACAAACAGAAAAAATGATCTTTTGTATTAAAAAGTAATTATATCTGTTATTTCACCTCTATGCCCACAAAGGTCATTGATTTTTATACTAAATCCCATATTCTTTTTGGGTAGTAGTTAGGCATTTATTTTGATAATTTGTACTAAAATGCTCAACTATTTGGCTTAGATAAGACATGACCTAAAAAAAAAAAAATCTTCCTTTTGCCCTTAGGCAGTATTATTGCTTCTCTAATATGCTAGCTCCCGACGTTGCCCCTTGACTACTTGTGTGATTTTTATGCAATTCTGCATGAGGGAGGAGGTGGGAAACTGTGAATAAGAGAAGGCGTAAGTGGAAAACAGAACAGAAAAGGAGGGAAATGTTAGAGAGAAGGAGAATTATGCAGAAGAGGAGTTATACTGTAATTAATGTGTGGCAGGTCTTTTGTGAAGATGGATTGGGAGTGGTCTCAAGGTTGCCAGTGTTGGCCAGAGAACCTTGCTATAGGTAATCCACTTTCCTAGTCTAAAGAGAGCTCAGAAAGCTACAGTTTATAACCAATGGAAACTCTAAAGCCTTTTACCTTGGCACAATTCCCAGGGAAGTGGATGAGGAGCCCACTGGCTATGAACACCATTCTGCGCAATTTGACACTTTTCATTTGGTAGAATTGTGTTGCCAAGGCTATTGCATCAAGTTACCGAAATCTTAGTGGATGTAAATTGTCTCATGTGTTACTTAGCGTGGCAAGAATTTAAAGGGCATGCCTTCTACTGAAAAGAAAGATTTAACTTTAACCCATTAAAGCAATAAGCTGCTTTCTAAACCTTATGGAGAGAACGCACAGGCTATATAGTTTGTATTCTGAGATAACAAAGTAACTCTTTTAACAACAAAAAAAACTTTGATGGAATCCTGGATCCTTCATTATGAAGTATGCCTACAATCAGGGGCATTTTTTAGGGATTAGGAATTTTATTTATATTTTTAAATCTTTTTGTGTAGTTCCGTTTTATAAAATGTGTGTGCAACTGAGCATTGCTTTTAACTAAATCCCAGAAGAGAAACAAATCAATGCTGACTTACAGAGGATGTAAACAAGGGTTTAATGTTTCCAAATCCTAAATGTTGGCAGAGTAAGGAGAGTAGTTAATAGAGCAATACTTTAGGGTTTATTAACCTACTAAAATGATTCAGGCATACAGAGGCTGCTTCTGTTTCTAAAACAGGATATTATTAACATACTTCCTTTCTTCCCTTAGGCTGAAAATGCCCAAACCTTCAATTTCATTGTCATTCTCCTCTGACTCAAAGTCATCCAACACCAGACAGGCTGGCCATACAATGGAAGAAATGGCTAAGATCACCAAGAATCAACTGAGATAAACAGATGGTACAGGTGTGATTGTCTAGAGAGGAGGATCACTCAATCCTGCTGCACATTAGAATCAGCTGGGGAAATTTTAGAACCTACCCATGCTTGGCCCCAAGGCCCTAGGTGCAGAAATTGGTTTAGGATTGGGCCTATGAAACAGTACTACTTTTAAAAAGTTTTCCAAGTGATTCTACTGTGTACTCAAGTTTGAGACATAGTGGTTATTTAAGATGAAAAACATGAAAAGATAAACTTGAACTGGAGAGAACTGAGGTTCAGTTACATGTAGGTTACAAGTTACTATACATCAGTTATTACATTTAGGTCATGAAAATAAACAAAATTAATATTTTAGAAGCATTTTAGTGCTACTCCCTGCTTTCATCCTCTCTCTTGTCAGCATAGCCACTTGAATTTTCAAAAAAGGAAATGTAACTACAACAGCCTTGTTCATGGCTTCAGGGTAAAGCACTGCTAGGACCCTGAGTTCCCTGCCCACCATGCCAGCCCTGGAGCTTGGGTGGCCCAGGATCCTTTTGCCATTCTGAAATAGAAACCATAGATGGGGATATGGTGTATTTCCAAACCTGATACCAGAGAGCATTTCCAAATATCTTTCACCCAGTATTCTGGCAACTAAACAATTCAGGAAAAGAAACCCTAACTCAAAAACTAAACAAAAGGAAAAGAGAGCACATATATACCTTTTCAATTGACTACAGAGCAATAACTTAATCTCCGGTATCAGGTATTTGCTTTCCTTTCCATTCCCACTTTATCACCTCACCTTCCTCACTTCCTTACACTATCACAAGGACCTCCTTGTTTTTCATCTGGCTCTGGTATCTTACCCCTAACTCAGCTTGTGAATTGCTACAGATTAATCTTCTTACTCAAAGTACATAGCACTTGTATAAAACTCATGGTTTAGCTACATATTATGGTGTTTTGAATCACAAGAGTGTTTTTAATATATAAGCACTAGCTTTATTAACTGCAAAAATTCAATATACATTTGTTTATAAAGAAAGGTTTCTGTTTAAGCATCAATTTTCTATTAAGATAATTAGTTTTTATCTGTGGAATCTTCAATGGGGAAAAATCAATCATTTCTATTTTAACCCACTCACAAAAAGAAGTCCTGAGACAACTGTGGGCTTCATAGTCATCGAAAGAGCCATAGGATCCCAAATATCCTACCCCAAGGTCCTAGGGCTTCACACTTAAATTTACTTATTTTTAGCTCTTGTGTCTCCTTTAAATATGACATTTTAAAATAGCAACACAGAAAGCTGCAGGCTAAAACTGTAACTTGTAAACCTGTTGGAACAAATTCATCCCTCACATTAAGGGAAACTAAATTACATATTCATCTCCCCCAAATTGTTTCCCCACAAGTAATCAAGCTTATCTGTGACCCAATTTTAGTTGTTCATGAGTGGGGGATGGGGTTCCATAAACTCACGTGGTGGAAACACTTGAAAGATTTATGAGCCTGTAAATGGGTGCTAGCAATTTCAAGTAAATACAGGCCAAACCAAACTCTTAGCTGTCTGCATTTGGCCTTGATTACAGGAGTTACACAAATAAGACTACAAATGTCTCTAGAACTTTACACAAATAAGACTACAAATGTCTTTAGAACTTAGAAAATTGCTTAGACGCTTTTTTTTTTCCAGAAACCTTAAAGCACAGGGAGTAGGTAACCTACTGAGCCTCGGAATCAAATCTTTTACTGAAATTTTTTTTTCCTGCCTATTTTTATGGCAGCAAAAAGCCATAGAGAATTTTTGGAGCTCATACTAAACTCTCCCTGATGATAAATTTAGTGGTCTCACCACTTGGGCTCCACTGACACTCTGAGCAGTTGGATGTGCCTAAGCCTAAGTCTGGATTTAGCACAAATACTAGGTTTCCTCAGTTATAAATTCTACTCATGAAGATCTGTCATCACAGATCCTAGATTACATTGATAAATCCACTGGATAGCATCTGCTACAATTGAATCTGGCAGATCAAGCTAGAAGAAAGATAATGATTATGCTATTTTAACTAGTTCAAAATAAAATTGTTTGGAGGACTGTGATTAGTAACTGTATCAGGTATTCCACTGTGTTTTTTCAATTTCAAAAAGTTTTCAAGTTGCATGCTCTATTATTTGTTTGTATGATTTTAGAATCTGTGTCACTATATTGATACTCTCAATTGCCACCTTTCTTGACTGAAGACTATGCTAATATGGTGCTGACCCATTCTTACAGGTAGGCAATCAGTTACAAGTTGATGGTCATTGGCTGTTTCTCCGACGTATGATATCTTTGCTCACACGAAGCAGCTAGATCTGAATTCCAAATGTTACAGCTGTTCCAGATGCAGACATTATGATACTTTCTATCTAGGCACCAGTCTTCTTTTGAAACAGAGTTCATACCTGCCTAGGTATTTTCTCAAAAGCCAGGACAAGGATCACTGTGTGTCTGTGTCACACTAGATACAATAATTTAGGCATGCAATCACACTGTATCTACCGTTGCTATCCTTTCAGGATAGCCAGATACCTCTATTTGCACTTCCTTGGTAAAGATTCACATGAAAGCTGATGAGATGGGACAGGACTATTTCACACAGGAAATGTGGAAAATAAGCAGTCTCTAACCTGGTTCACTGAGTGGGCTTAATTAGGTCTCTTATTCTTTTATGGGCACAGAAATTATTAGTCTCAGCTTTGATTTCTCCACCTAATATAAATAAAGCTGAGCTCATTAAACCATTTGATCTGTTTCCAGCCTCTCAAATTGGATTTTCTATACTTAACTTTGTAAATACAACATCGTGAGGAAATTGAGAGAAAAATAATACCACCACGGGAAAGACAGTAGGCGAGGACTCGTTTAGAATTCAAGTTATATCTTACTTGCTGGTAAGTGAAACTGACAACCTAATGCCATTTTACATTATAGCTCTTCAAAAATATCATTTGTGACAGTTGTTATTGACATTATAGAAATGAGACAAAAATGAGGTTAGATAAAATATTTTCCTTTAGCAATTCAAAGTTCCAACAATAAGTTAACTGACTTTAAATAACTGCTCTTAGGGATCCAAAGCATTGGTTTGTGTCTGTTTCTGATACGGAAAGATTTGCTTTAATTTCTATTGAAGTTTGAAAACATATAAAAAGGGCTTAAGAGAAAAAGTAAACCCTCATGTACATACTAGCAAACTGGGAATGAATAAGCTTGAAAGTATTCAAACTTAAACATATTTCAAATGAAATGACATTCAACTAAAATACTTATTTTATTTGAATTGTGTACAGGTAGCACAAGAACTAACTTGCACTCAAAGTCAGTACCCCTTAAATAGTATTTCAAAGATTTAGACATCAAAGCAGTGGTATTCAGTAGGCTTAATATCCTTTAAAATGTCTTCTGCTGGTCCATTCCTCTTTCAGTGGCTTCCTAGTGTCTCAGTTTCTATGAGGCTCCCATGCCTTCCAACTGAGATGCCTGCACATTCTTCAGCTTTAAAGATGTCTTGATGGATGTGAACAATGGCAGTGGGTCTTTCACACATGCTTAGCTCTGTCTCACAGTCTGCAAATGCTGGAATGGATTCCAGGCAATGGCGTGATTGGAAGAACACAGACAGTTCAGAGTCAAAGACCTGACTCTGTCATTTCTTAGTTATGTAACCTGGTGCAAATCATTAAGGTACCAAAGTTCTACTCTTGACCTGCAAATCTAAGACAATAAGACTTCATCTGTTATGAGAATCAAGTGAGATAATGTACGTGAAAGTACTTTCTAAAATGAAAAGTCATATGTAAATGGAAGCTATCTGGCAAATTCTTTTTTCTGTGATCAGCTGATTAAGTAATGCGGGCCAGTGAGTATGTCAGCACTAAGAAAGTTACATAGTTCAGAGGGTTGAGAAATAGAACTGGACACATGTTGGATTCCTAGCCCTACTCTTTAGGATCAAGGCCAGCTTACAAAAGTATACACTAGTGGTAGCCTGACAAAAACAATTGCTGGGACTTACTCAGAAATAATGTAAACCAGTTAACTTTATACAGCTAGGAGCATCATTTACCATCCATGGGGAAGAAATCATAGTCAATATGCCATAACTATAAGCCTTAAAAATTAAAGTTAGAAACATTGTATTTCTTCTAAAACTTTCTTAAACATGACATACTTTGATCACTAAGGCTTAGACAGGCCCAATTATTGGGTGAAAATTTTAGTATTCTAGCTGCTCAAATAATTATACAGGGAGAAAGCATGAGACCTGGGGGTGGAAGAGAGACTGAGAGTAGGAAATAGTTAAACAAATGAAGGAAAAAATTTTCTGCACCAGAAGAATTCGATTTCACTATACATATATTTAAATAATCATAGTGAATCTGAAGAGCTAACAAGATGTGAAGAAATAGAAAATAATCATTTTTTTAAGGGTCATGTGCTCAGATAGCAGTATTTTCACTAACAACCAATTTATCTGAATGACATCTATCACCAAAATCCTGGGAATTTAAGGATTAAAAAATAATTGTAAAACAGTTTCCAAATTATCAGACTTTTATGAAAAAAAGAGGGATCAAATGGCATCATATCCAATTTTTTTTTTCCCACAGAAGATAAATAACCAAGTAAATTAATGGTACAGCTCTACTGTTAGCCAAGGGCAAGAAGAGCTGTCTTAATGTTGGTCTCACTTTGCACTAAAGTATAACATACTTATTAAATAGTATAAGTCTTAAGGCAAGAAAAAGTGGTTAAAGGTGTTCAGGCCAAAATGACCATCCATACCAGATTAAAGTAGACAACAATCACAAAGGTGAATGCACAAAAAGCCCACCGCTACTTTCCTTACTACTTACTAATTATGGTGTACCTGTGTAACAGACATAGATGCCAGTTGCCAGTATGACATTTATTCCCTGTTCTTCTGGTAACAGCACTTTAGAATTTCCTTTGAAATCCATGTGATTTTATCATAACTGACTTCATTCTTCCCTGCTCTTGCTCCAGCCATGGGCATATGACCTGGACAATCAATGTTATCTGCTCTCCTATCCACAGTGATAAGTTCAGGGGTGAATATTGAATCCATGCAGCCAACAGGGCTCCTATTTAGAACTTCCGCTGGAACTGTTGAAAAGAGAAACTATCTTTCTTCTGGACTGGTAGGCTGAAAGGATGAGAACCTGAAGCCACCAGTCATTGTGTTGCCACCCTGAGGGAGGCATCTCACCGTGATGAAATGACTGATTTCTATAACATCGGCTCAACACCTAGATGGTGAAAGTCAGAATGCTGTGACATCTTGAACCTCCGAATTCAGCAATGATTGAAGCCAGTCATTCACAGACAACTTATTTAAGCTTTAAGGCTTAAAGCCATGGCAGTTTACATTGGATTTCTGTCATTTGTATTAACATGAATCCCAAGTTTGCTTCATAAAATATAGGTATATTTATTTATTGAATCAGTATAACTCTGCTTTAGAAGACAGCTTCACAAAGGAATCCAAATGTGACTATTTGACAAAAGGATTTAAGATTAATTTCTTACTTTATTTGTATGAATGTCCAGTTGCATTTTCCCCTTTAGCTGACTTACAGCAAACATGGTATGCAAGACTTACAAGTTTCTTCTTTTTAGAAAGGCAAAAGTTGCCTTTCACACCTAAGAACTCAGAGCAAACACTACTTGAGGTCATAAATCTACTACTACTTGAGTAACATAAATCTCAGCTTTTCTTTCAACACCTCTCTTGAAGAGGCTCTGCCAAAACCTCTCTCCCACTATGCTGCTATGTAAATCTCCCATATCCAGTTTACCAAAGGCATCTCCCAAGGAATCTCTGGCAGGTCCCGGGACAGCAGAGGGAACTATTTGAGAAATTCATCTGGTGATGAGCTGTCTGGAGCTTCAGTTAACTCCACATACTTAAGGGCAGGGAGAATTGCAGTCTAGGAAGACCATCTGGGATTGCCTGTAGGTCATTCATCTTTCAGAACAGACAAGGTCAGAAGAGAAAAGATGCTCAGAGACTTTCAGAAAAGGTATTTCTTTCCCTTTCAGAATCAGGTTCTTTATTAGGTCTCTGTATATTGTTTTCTTTTTCTAAGTGAATATAGAAGATCCAGCATGTACTTGTTAAAAACATAGTAAGGTAGACTATGAATACTCTCAATATATTTGTTTTACATTCTTTCAGAATATCATATATACTTTATACTGCTGAATATATAAAATTATAGTTTTCTGTTAACAATTTAGTTATGTTGACTGATTGGAAGTGATTCTTTTTCTTCTGGGTCCATAGCTTTTAAACTTCAATCTGCATTAGAATCCTCTGAGGACTTACTCAAAGTGCTGACACCCAGGGCCCACACTAGACCTGAGAAATAAGAATCTCTGTAGAAGGAGCCTAGAAATAGGAATTTTCTAGTGATACAAGTCACCTGGAAACCACACACTGGAAAACACTGTCCTGGGGGTAAATTCGCATCCAAGGGCATACACACATTTCTACCTTATAAATCTACTTACCAACAATTCACATCACTGGTGATGTATCTACATCTTGATGCTTTTATCATAAAATCCTATTTACCAAGAGGCACGGCACAGAGTTGCAAAGAGCATGTAATAATTGCTGTGACTGGTTGTTTTGTCTGCAATCACCCCCTGTATTCATGCCGCAGGAGGATAAAGTGTTCCTGACTCACTGCTGAAGTGGTAGCACAACATAAACAGCTTCACCTCTCCTTCAGATAACTAAGCAAAAGACATTTCAGAGACCCCCACGGATCCACTGGAACATTTTAATTTGAAAATTTATCATTTTTTTTTGGTGCTTATTTTTTACTTTCATTTTGAACATGGAATTACAAAGAAGTACTTGCTGTATTATCTTTCACATTAGAATATGTTCTGCCAATTGTGGTCCAAATGTAGTTCATGTGGTTTGGCAGCTGGTCAATCAGGATTGCAAGAGAGAACAGCACTTCTTAATGAAAAATATAGGTCAAAATTGAAAGTTTAGCAATAGTAGATTGAACAAGGCTCTTCATGAGTCACATATATCCATTTTGAAAGCCATACTTGTAGTAAGTCATGTTTGAAATATGTATCAATTCTTGTGGACTGCTTGGTACTACTGAGTGCAATGGAACAATGGTTTCATAAATAGTTCTCCTATTGGAACTCTTCAACTTATATCCTGAATATCCCTATGTCTTCCAATCATATGACAGTCTAGATTAATGTTAAAGTTCTCTTCCTCTGTTTCTCTGTTCCCTCATTAGCTTCCCTTTTCATCCCTGTACTTTTTCTTTTTACTAGCACCAAGGATTAGTATTAGGTACTACTTTTATTACTGTATTTCTAGTATGTACTTCAGCAATTGGCACATAGAAGGTGCTTAATAAGTATTTATTGCATTAATGAACAACAAAAAAAATGAACTAAATGACTTTCTTTTCTGTGGTCACATTATCTTTTATTCCATTTTAATTTAATCTATATCCTCAAGCTGGAGCAGGTGAGCGTCATCTCTGATTTTCACCATTTGCCACAGGTTACCTAAAATTCATCAATCTCACCTTTGGTAGGCTTATAGGATTGCATGTCTGTTTCTTCTACTAATGATCCAGAGGACAGGGAATGGTTTTCATGAAATATTGGCCAGCATTTCCCCTCCCCTCAAAGTCCAAAGGTTTTCTTTGTAATCAATAATCAGCTTAAGGAAATTAAGACAGAAAAAGAGACCAAGTAAATGACCTGGGTCACAGGTAATTTTTCTCTGCATTTGTTCACATGTGTGTGAAGCTTGCAGGGACTGAGAACCAGGATGGGGGCTGAAGTGTGTAAGAACAAGGATGCTCTAGGGTCTAGTATTTCTAAAGAACTTCCTACCACACAATACCTGAAACCAGATAATGAATAAATCCTTAAAAAACACAAGATATTGTTTGTCATTGTTAAGGCATGGCATGGTCCAAATCGGCCAATTAAAGGCTAATTAATAATTTAAAAAATATAAATATCTTCAACTGAAATTTCATGTCTAGCCAAATTAAGCTTCCTACGTAAAGGAGAAATAAGATCTTTTTCAAATAAGCAAACATTGAGGGAGTTCATTACCATCAGACCTGCCTTACAAGAGATCTTGAAAGGAGCACTAAATAGAGAAAGGAAAGATTGTTACCAGCTAATACAAAACACACTTAAATACATAGACCAGCGACACTATAAAGCAACCTCATAAACAAGCCAGCATGAAAACCAGTTAACACCACAATGACAGGACCAAATCCAAACATATCAATACTAACCTTGAATGTAAACAAGCTAAATGCCCCACTTAAAAGGCACAGAGTGGCAAGCCGGATAAAAAAGCAAGCCCCAATTGTATGCTGTCTTCAAGAGACCCATCTCACACATAATGACACCCATAGGCTCAAAATAGAGGGATGGAGGAAAATCTACCAAGCAAATGGAAAACAGAAAAAAATAGAAGTTGCAGACAAATTTCAGACAAAACAGACTTTAAACCAACAAAGATTAAAAAAGACAAATAAGGGCATTAAATATTGGTAAAGGGTTCAATTAACCTAAAGGACCTAACTAACCTAAATATATATGCACCCAACACAGGAGCACCTAGGTTCATAAGGCAAGTTCTTAGAAACCTACAAAGAGATATAGACTCCTGCACAACAATAGTGGGAGACTTCAACATTCCACTGACAGTATTAGATAGACCACTGAGGCAGAAAATTAACAAAGATATTCAGGACCTGAACTCAAAGTTGGACCAAATGTATTTGCTAGACCTCTACAGAACTCTCCACCCAAAAAACAACAAAATATACACTCTTCATGGCACATACTCTAAAATCTACCACATAATTGGACATAAAACGATCCTCAGCAAATGCAAAAGAACCACAATCATACCAAACACACTCTCAAACCACAGTGCAGTAAAAACAGAAGTCAAGACTAAGAAAATTGCTCAAAACCATGCAATTACATGAAAATTAAACAATATGCTCCTAAATGATTTTTGGGTAAATAATGAAATTAAAAGAAATTCTTTGAAACTAATGAGAACAAAGATACAAAACGCCAGAAACTCTGAGACACAAGTAAAGTAGTGTTAAGAGGGAACTTCATAGCACTAAATGCCCACATCAAAAAGTTAGAAAGATCTGAAATTAATAGCCAAACATCACAACTCAAACATTAGAGAAGCAAGAAGAAATGAACCCCAATGCTACCAGAAGACAAGAAATAACCAAAATTCCAGTTGAACTGAAAGATATCAAGACACAAAAAAATTCAAAAGATTAATTAATCCAGGAGTTGGTTTTTTGAAAAAATTAATAAGACATATAGGCCACTAGCTAGATTAATAAAGAAGAAAACAGATCCAAATAAACATAATTAGAAATGACAAAGGGGATGTTACCACTGGCCCTCACATAAATAAAAATTACCACCAGAAACTACTACAAACACACCTTTGCATACAAACTAGAAAACCTAGAAGAGATAGATAAATTCCTGGACACATACACCTTCCCAAGACTGAATCTGGAAAAAATAAATTTCCTGAATGGACCAGTAACAAGTTCCAAAACTGAGTCAGTAATAAATAGCCTACCAACCAACAACAACAACAAAAGCCCAGGACCTGATGGATTTACAGCCAAATTCTACCAGATGTACAAAGAAGAGCTGGTTCCATTTCTGTTGAAACTATTCGAAAAAATTGAGGAGGAAGGACTCCTCTCCAACTCATTCTATGAGGCCAGCATCATCCTGATACCAAAACCTGGCAGAGAAACAAAAGAAAACTGCAGGACAATATCCTTGATGAACATCGATGCAAAAATCCTCAACAAAATACTACAAACCATATTCAACAGCACATCAAAAAGCCAATCCACCATGATCAGGTAGACTTCAGCCCCAGGAGGTCTTTCACCTCCCTGGTTAGCTGTATGTCTAGGGGGAGTGTGTGTGTGTGTGTGTGTGTGTGTGTGTGGTAATTGTGAATGGGATTGCCTACGAGGCTACAGTAAGCAAAATAGCATGGTACTGGTACAGAAACAGACACATAGACCAATGGAACAAAATAGAGAGCCCAGAAATAAGGCCACATAGCTAGGATCATCCGATCTTTAAGCTGACCAAAACCAACCACGAGGAAAAGACTCTCTATTCAATAAATGGTGCTGGGATAAATGTCTAGCCATACATAGAAGATTGAAGCTGGACTGCTTCCTTACACCATACACAAAAATCAACTCAAGATGAACTAAAAATTTAATGTAAAACCCGAAACTACAAAACCCCTGGAAAACCACGTAGACAATACCACCCTAGACATAGAAATGAGGAAAGATTACATGACAAAGACAACAATAGCAATCTCAACAAAAGCAAAAATTGACAAATGTGATCTAATTAAACTTAAGAACTTCTGCACAGCAAAAGAAACTATCAACAGAGAAAACGGACAACCTATAGAATGGGAGAAAAAATTTCAAATTACGCATCTGACAAAGGTCTAATACTCAGTGTCTATGAGGAACTTAAATTTACAAGAGGAAAACAAACAACCCCACTAAAAAGTGGGCAAAGGACATGAACTTAACACTTTTCAAATGAAGACATACATGTGGCCAACAGGCATATGAAAAGAAGTTCAATATCACAGATCATTAGAGAAATACAAATCAAAACCACAATGAGATACCATCTTATACCAGTCAGAATGAGTATTACTAAAAAGGCAAAAAAAACAAAAAAACAAAAAAACAGATGCTGGCAAGGTTGCCAAGAAAAGGGAACAGTTACAGTTATACACTGTTGATGCTAATGTAAATTAGTCCAACCATTGTGGAAAGCATTATGGTGATTCCTGAAAGAGCTAAATGCAGATCTATCATTCAACCCAGCAATCCCATTACTGGGGATGACATCCATAGGAATAGAAATCATTCTATCATAAAGACACATGCATGTGGATGTTCACTGCAGCACTGATCACAATGGCAAAGACATGGAATCAACCTAAATGCCTATCAATGACAGATTGGATAAAGAAAATGTGATACATATACACCATGGAATACTATACAGCCATAAAAAAGAACAAGATCATGTTTGTGTTTTTGTGGGAACAAGGATGGAGCTGGAAGCTATCACCCTTAGCAAACCAACGTAAGAAGAGAAAACCAAGTACTGCATATTATCACTTATAAACTGGAGCTAAATGATGAGAACTCATGAACACAAAGAAGGGAACAACAGACATTGGAGTCTACTTGAAGGTGGAGGTGGGAGGAGGGAGAGGAACAGAAAAAATATCGAGTAATAGGCTTAATACCTGAAATAATATGTTAAACAACCCCTCATGACACAGATTTACTTTTATAACAAACCTTTACATATACCCCTGAACCTAAAGTAAAAGTTTAGAAAAGAATTAAAAACATATATATAATTATGTATTTTAAACATTTATGAATATACGTTACCATGGACGCTGTCTCAAGAGGGAACAAACTGCTTTTTGTTTTCCACTTTTCCCTCAGCATTGAGCACATTACTTGACAAACAGGAAATAAAGAAAGTAATGGGAGGAGAGCTACATAAATGATGATACAAGAAAACAAGTGGTAAGTGATATAAGATGGTTCAAATAAATAGAAAACTGTTCATAGGGGAGAGAACCCAGCTATAATGGAAATAAAGCAAGGCTTCTAGAAGGTCATGGAACCCTAAATAATTTAAAGGTCTAAATAATATGATTTTAATAGATGATAAAGGAGAACTGAAGGCAACTTATTAATATAAATGGTATAAGAAAATGGGCAGAGAAAGGGAAGTGTAAGTTGTTCACTGGGGAATAATAACAAGTATTGCAACCAGACTGGAACAAATGGAATGTCTAACAGTCATAGACCAAGCTGAAAGGTATCCAGGGACCTTGAACACTGGTTTAAGGGACATCGAATTTTGTTGAGGAGTAAGTAGGAAACCAGCTACCAGGGGAATGGAAATAGGGGAAGGTAGAACAACCTAGCCCCAATGTAAAGAAAAACTGAACACAATTAGCATGCTATTGAAGTCGTTTGTATTTCAGGTCCTGGATTTAAGCAGTAATAGTGTGAATGAAAAGGAAAGGTTAAATGTGAGATACACTATAATAGTTAATCAAAAAGAAATGGTAATTTTATTAGCCGTGAAGAGAGGGGTGGGGAATGAAGTGCTCAGATACCTGGGGGAATTTTCAGTATTGAAGGAGATTGTAGCTCGTTTCCCAGGGAGAAAAGTGTTTTGGTGTAAATGGACAAAGTGGTTAATTACTACTACTATCATGAAATGCAATTTCAAGCTAATAAAGTAGCTTTATTAACTACGAAACCATTTCTGTTAGCATTGCTTTCTTTTTTTCTTTCCCCTGGCTTTACCAAAACAAAACCGGAAAAGCCTTTATGAATGGAAAATACAGGCAATGTCGTAAACATACAACTTGATAATGATGATACTAGTTAGAGGAAGAACACAGAAATTTAAATTCACCATTTTCTAGTTTTATAGATTAGGGATGTTGGATATGTACACAGTGTATTAATATGTTAATACATATAGAGGGTCTACAAAAGTATTCTGAACATCATAATATTCTAAAGAGATGAGGTAAAATGTGGAGTGAAATTCCCTAGAACCTAGGCAGTAGTGCTTGTTTGCCACTTATTAGGGTGATGATGGCTAAATAAGGAAACTGGTAACTCTAGAAGAAAGAGAAGCAGACACAGAACTGTGAAGAGAAGACAAATCCAAAACATCAGAAAAGAACTAAAAATGACACGTTCTTAACTATAAAAGTATTCAAATTTAATTTTTCTTCCTCAGAAAATAAAATGACTGGTAATACAATTTAGTGAAGACTCTACCATAAATAGCAACAAAAAGTTGGATAGTTGCCAAGTTTCTCATCTACTAACTTTAAGGTGCTATTTATGTCCTCAATTTTTATTATAAAAGTAGTAAAGCAAGGTTGTGATGAAGACAACCATGCATATCTAAAGCAGAAAGTAAAATACTCCTGATACCCCTTCCCCATCCCATTTCCTAGAGAAAACTGCTAGTAGATTGACGTATATTGTTCCATATTTTTTCTATGCGTATTAACATTAGTAACATAAATTGAATTCAGTATCTTTTTCGAGGAAATCATTCACTCAAATAGTGAGTTTAAGTGCACAATGCTGAAAATCCAAAGTCAAATGATATTGAAATCCTATTTTCAGGGAACTCATAGTCTAGTGGGAAAGAAAGGTAAATCAATTATTAAAATACACCACTCATCACTAAGAAATTATTACTTTATCTAATAATTATTAAATAAATTTCAAAAATTTCAGAACATCTTCAGAGATTAAGATGAATACAGTTTAAATGAATGAAAAGTGATTCTTAGGATGCAAATTTGATTAACTTATAGAAAATTTACAGAAGGTTTCCACTGTAAGTAGTACATGATTTAGCATTTCAGATAAATCAGACAAAATTTCTTTGTATTATGGGGTGACTGTCATTTAAAGTACTCATTTCCTGGTGGGTTTAATACATGAAAGTATCTTTGGCCTAAAACCTTTCATTTCATTTTCGGTCCACTAAAAATTCATCTAAACAAATGAGAACTTGATATCTCTATTTCAAATATTTTAGGACTCAGAGAAAAGCTAAGCTTCTCTTACAATTCATAAATATGTCTGCACAGGCCAAACAAAAGTCAATGAAAAGTGCCTCCAAGATCATCTGATTTCTGAGAACAAGCCTGGTGTTTTAACATAGCCTTTGTGTATAGTTGAGCATTTCCTTTTCTTTTAGATGATGGATAGATGTGTGCTCATATTTAGGTGGTTCTTTTGATCCACCCCAGGAACTGCGTATGAAACTACTGCTTCTCAGAAATGGTGAATTAGCTCATTATTTATTTCTTAGGAAGCCTGTGTGTCATGTTGTAGTTAGCTTTTATGCATTCCCATTCATTTTGTTCCCCTATTAACACAGACTTCCTAACCCGGCCAGTTTTCAGTAATTCATGTTTAAGGACTATTATGTTTGTAATCTACCACAGGCCAATTCTTATGAATGAAATGCCAAGATGATAAGAGTAATTACCAGGGTGACCCTGATTAAGTCAACATTTTTTTTTTTTTTTTTTTTTTTTGCGCTCTGTAATGCCTTAATGGAACTCAGAAATTCAACCAACTTGTGATGCTCTAAGAAACACATGAAATTTATACTAATAATTCATGTAACTATCCTTAGTTTATTGAAACACATTTAAGTGTATGTCCTTTATTTTCTGATGCTTTTTAATCTCTCTTTCTCCTTGACTCTAAATACCTGAAGGGCTATGATAGAATGTTTGCAAATCCACTCAATTTAGTGTGGTGGATTAGTACAATTTTATAAACACATATTATACAACTTGGGTTCAGGACATGACTAATTAATTTCTCTTTAGCTACTGCAAAATAGAGAAAAACCTAAATGGAATTCTTTTATTAAAATCTTACTCAAAAGTTATAGCTTTTAGAAAAGAAAATTTCCAATTATTTTTCATTATCTGGTTCTAAATGTCTGTTATAGACAGATATTTACTATATGACAGAGAAAAGATTACAGGTATGAACATTTAGAATAAAAAATAAAATTTATTCTGAAATCTCTCAGAAATATCTAATTACATGTCATGGGACAGATAACAGTAAGTCATTCTGTTATTGTTGGAACACACTACAGCTGTATCATTTGCCTCGTCTTGTTTCAATTGTCTCCAACAGGACCAGTAAGCACAATCTGAGACTTGTGGCAGAATTGCAATAATGAGTTTATAAGAGTTTTTATCCAAGGAAATCCCAACAATTCTTGATACCACATCTGTTCTCTTTATCATCGGCTTTGATGAAAGATCATTTTGCCCAGATTCTGTGAGTGGAAAGTCATAGTTGCTTTGACCTCATATCTACACAAAGGAGAATGTCAAGCTTGAAAGAACTCAGGGAATGATGAAGAGTTTTTGTGTTACTCTGTGATTTATTTCTATGAACAACACATTTTGAGAATTTTTATGAATTGAAGAGATAGCAAGCTGCACATAAATGCGACAGATTATCTGAGGATAACATCAGTATCAATTTAAGGGTCAGAATTAGTGTTCCTCCTCCACTACAAATATGAATTTTTTCTAGAATCCTCTGAAAATGTCTGTTGTGATTTGTCAATATTCACTTTCAAGGAGCCATGTAAAATACTGTGCTGGGGCTGGTTTGTACTAGCTCTATGAGAACCGATTGTTACATTCAAGAATTTGGTGAACCAGTTATTAAACACAGCCATTATATAAAATTATACAGGCCAGGCATGGTGGCTAACACTTGTAATCCCAGCACTTCGAGTAACTGAGACAGAAGGATATCGTGAGGTCAGGAGTTTGAGATCCACCTCAACAACATGGTGAGACCCTCTCTCTACTAAAAATACAAAAGTTAGCCAGGTGTGGTGGTACATGCCTGTAATCTCAGCTACTTGGGAGGCTGAGGCACAAGAATCACTTGAACCTGGGAGATGGAGGTTGCAGTGAGTTGACATCATGCCACTGCACTCCAGCCTGGGTGACAGAGTGAGACTGTCTCAAATAAAAAAAATAATAATAATAAAATTGTATAGACTTACAATTAACTAGATTAAAAGCAAACGCAGTAAATACTCAAAACTCATGACTTCTTAATTATTTTGCTACATTTTATTATTATTCATGCATCTACTATATCTGACTAGTAGAAATACCCCAGAATGGTGTGCCGTATGCATTCCCAATGCTGTGGTCAGCGATTCTCCATCGGTAGCTTGGAAGCTACCATGTTGGGAGCATTTAAAACACAGAAATTAACTGATGCTTCAAGTCAGTTGTCGCCTAACCACAGAAGTCAGCTATTAAACATTTACCAGCACAACACTGCCAGAATAGGTTCCTGGATTACAAAAAAGAATGAGACATTGCTTTTATAAATATTATGACCTAATATTTATTTATGAGAGATAAATATTTCACTGTAAGATATCTTCTAAATGACAAAATAGGGGTTAAAGGTATTAGAAAAGAAGAAAGAGACACAATTAATTTTGCCTGAAGTGTCCTGAGAATGTCACATAGAACAACATAGAATAATAACCTTTGAACTAGACCTTGAAAGTTGAGTAAAAAATTATTTGACAGAGATGGGAAATGCTCTTCAAAAAAAAAAAAGTGGAATATGAAATAATACTATTAGTAGTATAATTGAATATGTACACAGCAGTGTTTCTCAGATTTTTCCACTTAGAAAAGTGGCAAAGAACGACTGGGTAATTCTGGTGAACTGAAGTTGCAGCTTAAAAAGGCCCAATGCTAAGATAGAGATTCTTTGATTTCTTCTGTTTCATCCTAAACATGCATTGGAGTTCTCCATTATCTTTCCTATATATTTTCACTTGGGATATGGCTCTGTTCTCTTCTCTATCTCAACCTCTCTGCAAGGCAGGGGGAAGTCTTTCAGTACATCAAAATACTAATATTTAAAGCTATGAGAGAAAAATCAGTATTATCAAGAATAACATTTGTGTGTTTTATATATGCTCTGTTCTGAGGGTATAAGGATTCACCAGTAACCTTTCAGAATGGAGACAGAAATTGGCATATTTATCCGTGACCACAAGAGGCAGTAGCAGGATGGAGCAGGACCCAGGGGAGAGAAAAAGAAGTAGGGAGATCAAAGGAGGAAAAGAATGGATTGACTCTAAGCACTGAAGGCTACACTATGAGTATATGTTAAAAAACGTTTTGTATTAATTATCAGGAGCCAGTAAAGTGTGGTCTTTCTTTTAACGAACTAGAGGTAAATGTACCATTGAAGGTAATGAAGCTTACGTGTCAGGGCCACTCACTGGCATGGCCCCTTCCAGGGCCAGGAGTGGCCCCAGCAAAATGTTCAACTGGTCATGAGTTTTTGTTAAATTTGTAAAACGATTAGTTAAGGCCACTCTCTTTTCAATCTCAATTTTCCTTCTGGCATAACCACTCTTGCATTGGGTATATTGGAAGGACTGGTAATTTGGAGTGTGGTTAAGGGGAAGTGCAGATGGTATTTAATTTTGCTGGAGTGTGTGGGAAATATTTGTGTGGCTTGCAGGCGCTTCCACTTATCATGAAGTCATTATTAGCCATCACCCACTGTACCACCTCCTATGTCATCGGTGACAAGGACATGCAGGGTCAGAGGTTATACAATGATATGAAAATGTCCAACTGGGTCCAGACACAGAAGAACTAGAGGAAAAATAAAGTTTAAAATGTACATAGCCAGAAGGTTATCTAAGAAAAATGCTTCCAATTATCATACCCCTATTTCTCTTTTTATCAGAAAGATATCTAGTATATTAAATTATAAATGCTTAATATACCTATTTTTAATTTAAAAACTCACATAAAGTAGAATTTATGAGAATTCTGTCTTTGTTGTGAAAAATCTGTAGCAATACTACAAACAATGAGAACATCTATGTGTATAGGAACAAATTTCAACTGACCATGTTAGAGGAAGTACTCATCTATCATTCAGGTTTCTCCACAGAACATCTTATTAATCGATACCATGCAAAGAGGTGATCAAAAAGTATACAAACATTTTGTGAAAAAAATTAGAGAAGTATGCCTGACAACTAATAATACAGTTGTGTTATTTCTGGATTTTGTATATTTGTGGTGTTTGCCAAAATTTTAAGTACAAAATATGTCGTGACTTTTTTCTCTTTACAAACGAATATTCATTTTCGTATCTAATTTTGGATTTGCAATTTTGTACATGTTTCTTATGGTTGGCTCTCCAAATCACAGATGTGTCAGTCTCCTTGAAACCTGCATCTGCCTCTGTAAGGCTCTGTACCTGTATTCCCATTCAGACGTCACAGGTATAACTTGTGTAGTATAAAAATGGTATTTTAACTTATTTACCGCTGACTACTTTAAAAAATCCTAGATATGTAAGTAAAATTAAACTTTCAAGAACATGGGTGATGTCTATCCTGTGGCTCTGTGACTCTGGCCACTCTACAAGTATTCTAGTTTGAAAAATATAGACTCAGGGCTTAGCAGGCATGAGTGGCTGTGAAAATACAGGTTGGGGCCAATGAATTAAGGACATTGCATACTGTGTAGAAGAGTTTGGATTTTTCCCTCCAGGGATTTAAAAATTCCTGAAGGGTTTTAAGTAGATCTGTGTTTTGGAATGAACTTTAGTGATGGTACAGGGAAAGGATTGGAATGAGGGTAAGTGATATAACTCGTTTCGAGGCTGTTGCAATAGACTTTGTTCAGGATCATGAGGACTTGAATTAGGCCTGTGAAATAAGAATGGACAGGAGAGGACAGGTTTTAAGTGTTATCAAAAGGATCAATAACCCTGTGACTAACAGGATACAGAAATAGGTGAGAGAGTGCTGCCAAAGATGACTCCAGATGATCTAGCTTGAGCAACTAGAGGAACAAGACTGCGGATAATAAAGTGGGAGAGTGCAGCATAAGCAGATTTTTCACAACATAAATAGCAATAGACCAGCTTGGGCAACATGGTGAAACCCTGTCTCTACTAAAATACAAAAAAGAAAGTAGCCGGGCTTGGTGGCATGTGCCTGTAGTCCCAGCTACTTGGGAGGCTGAGGCAGGAGAATTACTTAAACCCAGGAGGCGAGGTTGCAGTGAGCCAAGATTGCACTACTGCACTCCAAAAGAAAATAGCAATAGCAAACAAACTGAATTTTTTTGCCTTAAAAAGTTATGATACAATTTTAAGACATAATTTTAAAATTATGTTAAATTTCTTTACCTAAGTATCTTACATTGTCTTTTTCTGTTAAGAGAAAGTAATTTGGGTTTACAAGTCATGTCTAGGTGATATTTTAGCAACTAGAAACTGAAATTAGCCAATAAAATAGTTTTTTGAGCATTCACTCTGAAACCAGCATAAAGAAGCTATAAAGTTTAAGATGAATTCTGAGAAAATATACAAAATATCCACTTAAATTTAGTGTAGGGTTGAATGTAGTGTATTTAATAACAATTTTAAAAAATATGACTGTACTTTAGGTTTATAAAAGAGAACCAAATTATAAAACATTGAGGGAAGAACTTTAGAGTTCATTCAGTTAACTTCCATTCAATGCTTGCCTCTCCCAGCTGATTCTCTAGGCCTCCTTTTTGGCTATGTCAGTTCTTCATTTGAAGAGAGCCATGCTCTCTCCCCTAGGACTTCTCACACTTGAGCCCTCCCCGTTGCTTCTATCCGTGACCCTCTACATGATGGCATGTGATCTAACCATCATGGCCATTCTCCTCCTGAAGCCCCACTGTTTTCCAGCATTTCTCTTTAGCTTTAGAATTCACAATGAACAATTAAACCAATACTTAGATACATTTATTAAACCAATCACAAAACAACTCAACCATATCCAGTCCTACATTTCACCATCTCATCCTTAAGAAAGTCATGAGAGACAAAGGCAAAGATTACAACGACTATAGCATTCTCCTATGTTGGTATACCCCTTTGCAAAGGAAATTGGTCTAATAGTATATGTAATCGAGTTTATCACCACTTTCTTTTCCTAAATGTTCCCCAAAAATCAGATGAATAAGACATTTTAGGAAATTTTTTTCCAGGACTGGGAGGATTCAGAATCTAATTCATAAAACTGATAAATTAGACATTGAGGATTCATAAGATGGTTGAGACTGATAAATCAGATTTATAAAAATATTTGCTTATTTTTCATTTGTTTTCCATTACCAAACTGTCCTGCATTCTACATTCCTCAAAGTCAGTTCATCAGGTTCTCTCATATGTGAATATTATCATTCATGCAGGAAGAATATATAATGTTACCTAGAACATCTAGATGCTTTTACATCAGTTCACTTATCTGATAGTTGAAGTCGTTTACACGTAGGCTTCCCCCGTCCACAAATATTCTATTTGACAGAGAAGATTAAAGCAAAATAGGACTTAATCATTTTTCCTTTTTCTAATACTATAATGTCTCCTTATAGTCGACATTTTCTCCACTGTTGAGTGCATGTTTAATCTGAACACAAACTTTAAATGGCCTCTCCTTTCCTACAGTTACCATTTCATCATTTTTCAGCAAGCCTCACTTTGTTTTAGATTTAAGCTTCCTTTTTTCTTACATTGGCTGTTCTTTTCCCATTAATGATACTTTCCTACTTTCTTTCATTATACCCGTCCTTCTTACATCTGAGTCCACTGGGAAGAATACATGTACCCATACTGGTTTTGATGACTGTAAATATTTTTCTTTAAAATTATTCCCAACCACTCCATTGGAACTTAATTTTTGAAACTTTTATTCCTCTGGCACTCGTTCCTTTCAGCACCTCTGTTCATGAAATATTCATTTTCGTCTGAGTGTTTAAAAATGGATCTTCCTAAATTTTAGTGTGTACACACATCTAATTACGTTCAGGATTTCCCTCCCTGTTTATCAAGGGCTCCACAAGGCGAGAACTGTTATCTCCTGGGATCTCATCATTTCTATTTCTAGAACTGAACAGAACTATGTCAAGCAGTTTTCCTCACTGCTTCCTCCACCTTCAGAGAAACTGTCAGATATTCACATAAAATATCACCAGTGACTGTGTTTTAAGTAGAATAGGATTTCTAGCGTATGTTTGAGAGCAGCTATGGATCTGTGGATAAGTCAGATACATGTGGTTTAATTCTAGCTGTGCTACCTATAATTATTCTGCCCTTGTACCTCATTACAGCTTAATTTCCCAAGAAGAAACAAGTTACCTAATGGTTTACCTGGTATTCACTCAATTAAAAGGTGCAGGATTTCTATCCACTAAAAAGTTGAGCAGCTCAAATAACTTCTTTTTGAGACTGAGTACGACCTTTTCTTCTGCTAGCAGTCCATCCCTTCAACCAATCCTAATTACCTTTATACATTGTTTAGAGGCTGCAGCTCACCAATTCCACAGGAGTAGCTGAAGTAAAGGGGACTGTGTTAGAGTGTGGTACCCTGGGAGGTAAGGAAAGATCTATTACACAGGTACAGAGACAACTGGGGGGCTGACATTTTCCATATATTTCATTGTTTTTTAAAGTATCAGATAACTAGACTATGTAGGTAACAGTAAGTAAATACCACATCCATTCCATAGATCTGTAGTAAATGAATACTTAATCATTGTTAATTGAGCTATTATAATGTATATATATTTAAAATTAGGCTGTATATTTAAAGATAGAGATTCTAAGAAGAAAGTGAACAGAACCAAAGTCATAACTTCATGTATTGGACAACATGAAGCCCCATGGGGATCTCACTCTAGAATGAGTCAATAAATTCAACAAAAAATATCAACATGGGTACATGAGAAGAAAAAGTGAAAGCCCTGAAATTCAGAAGAAAAGATTATAATTTAGAAAATTCGAAAAAATTTAGAAAATGGCTTGGAAGTCTAAATAGTATCCAAGAAGACAAACCCAAAGGAAAAGAAGCAAAATAAGGCCCAGACAAAGGTTGACTGAGGGATTTAACTAAAGAGGAAAAGAAATGGGGGAAAATGAAATAACACCTGACATCTGCACTGGAAGCAATAATAAGCACAATGACACTGCAGAATCCAAAATCACTTTCATAGCAGACAAACTGGAGAAACTGTGACAGATGCATGGGGTAAAGTCAAAGAGCTGAACACTGGTTTTAAAAAAACATGATTATTATGAACATGAAAGACAAAGTACTCACAATACTTTGATATCTCTGATTCCAGAACAATGGAAAAATAGCAAATAGACTGTGTAAGATTGAAAAATTTCACTAAGCAGAACACACCACGTCTGTTGACTTACGAGACTGCCCAAGATCAGACAAGTTTAAGAAAAAATAGTTACAGTTATATATACTCAGCTCAAAGTTTTACATTATAGAAATAAAAATTTAAAGATCTATAAGCATTCATGAAGGTGAAGAAAAAATTTACCTAAATGGAAAAATAATATCAGGCTAATCTGTAACACAAAATGCTAGAAAATAATAATATATTTTCTGAGTTCTGATGTGAATAACATCAAGAAAAATAATGTTACAATATTTAGTGTTGTAGGAAATAAACACAGCTTGCAACTGAATTAGCAACAACTGAGAGAAAAAGACACAAAGAGAAAATAATTAGAGAGAATATAATGCAAATGTGTGAGATACAAGGAAGATCAAATAAGTTAATTGATATTCAGGAAAAAAAGAACCCTCCAAAATGAAATGGAATAAAATGGTATTGAAAGATCTAATAGAAGAAAAACGTTCTGAAACATACAATACAATAAAAATATACAAAAACTTGGATAGATTTTACTGCAATTTAAAAATGTAAATCACAAAGTGTGGCAAATATTTTCATCAAATACTATAAAGTAATATCTTTAATAGGAACAAAATTCTCACAATAACAAAACAAGAAAATGGACAAAAATACAGTTTATAAGATAAGTCCAAAATGGCCAATGAATAAATAAGAGTATGCCTAAATTCCCCGGTCTCATTAAAAAAATAGCAACAAAAACAATAACATATCATGACATGTGATGGTTAATTTCATGTGTCAACTTGAAATCAGACATAATTAAATTACTTGACATAATACATTCACTGCAGACTTCTTAAAAAATGAAAAATGGCCACGTGCAGTGTCTCACGTCTATAATCTCAGCACTTTGGGAGGTCATGGTGGGAGGATTCCTCCAGGTCAGCAATACAAGACCAGCCTGGGCAACATAGTGAGACCTGGTCTCTACAAAAGATAAAAATATTAGCCAGGTATGGTGGTACATGCCTGTAGTACCAGCTACTAGGGAAGCTGAGGCAGGAGGATCACTTGAGTCCAGGAAGTTGAGGCTGTAGTGAGTCATTATTGCACCACTGCACTCCAGCCTGGGCAACACAGTGAGACCCTGTCTCAAAAATAAAAGAAAAATGGAGACACAAAGGAGAACCTAACTTGACAGATATTTGGTCAAACATTATTCTGGGTGTTTTTTGTTAAGAATGGTTTTAGATGAGATTAACATTAAAATTGGTGGTCTGAGTGAAGCTGACTGCTCTCCCTACTGTGGGTGGGCCTTATCCAATCAGTTGAAGGCCTGAGAAAAAAAGGTTGATCCTTCCCCGAGTAACAGAGAATTCTTCCTGTCCAATAGCCTTCAAACTGGGACATCATTTTTTTTTCCCTGCCCTGTACTCAAATTGAAACATCAGCCCTCCTGGTTTTCCAGCTTGCCAACTCACCCTACAGATCTTGAGCTGGCCTTCATGACAGTGTGAGCCATTCCTTATAATAAATGTCTTTATAAACACACACACACACACACACACACACACACACACACACACACACACACATCCTGTAAGCTCTGTTTCTCTGGAGAATCACCGAAAGTAATGGCAAAAATCACAATTACTTTTGCACCAACCTAATATACAATATTTACTGTCAAAATCATAACGCTAATAAAAAAAATCAAGACTAGTTCTTGTGTTGGGAGACTGGTACTTTCAAGAAATGTTAAGACTGAAAATTTTCAATCTTTCTGGAAGACAGTTTGGTAATTCCAATATTTCTAAAAGTCTTATATCCTTAATCTAGTAATTTCATTTCAAGGAATCTGTGAAGTGGAAATACAACGTAGCACATTCACTACAGGTTTTTAAATATTAAAAATGGGGATGGGGAGAATTTTAATGTTCGATGCTGAAGAAAGGTAAACATGTTTTATAAATCTGTCATGAGATAGACATTGTGAATCCATTAAAAAGTGTTGAGGTATACTCAATGGCATGGGAAATTCTAATAATATGACATTGAGTGAAATAAGCAGGAGATAAAATTGAGAGATCTCAATTTTCTATTATAAAACAAAAATGTATAAATCTAGACAGAAACAGAAACACATCAAGTGTATATATCTAAATGATGAGGATACCTCTGATTTTTATTTTTATTGTATTTTTTTGCTTTCCATACTTTCCTAAAAAATTGATTAATTTTATAAGAAAAATATAACATTATTTTAAGAAAAAGAAAGAGTAGGCAGATCCTTGCTTCTGAGAAGCTACAAAGTAAATAATGCAAACCCAAAATCAGTTGTCAGAAAATCCTTTTGAGCCAGGAATGGTTTTTCTTAAATTGTATGAAGTATCCTGTTTAACAAGCTGCTTACGTTTGTGTGTATTCCCTTTTTCATTAGAGACATCTACAACAGAACTTCCTCTATAAAGAACTGTTTTCTTTCCTGAATAATACACACTTGACCATCTGTGGCTGTATGAGCTTTTTTCAGTTTTCCAAATGGAAATCTTTGAAATATTGAAAACAACTTTGTATTACAGAGCTTCTGACAATAAAAGGTGCCCAATTTTCCATTGTATCACTAAAATTTTTAAAGAGAATAAAAAAGATGAAATGTAATCTCATAAACATCTCTATCATTATAAGTTCATGATCCGCAGTTTTACAATTACCTATTTCCTAATGCTCTATTCCGTTTGATATTTCAAATGCCTAAATTCTTAGCACTTTGCATTAAAAATTAATCATTAATCTTCCTGATTCTGCCTCTAGTTAATAAATTATGATGAATATAGACTGAGGTTCTTACAGCAACATATGTTTTCACCATTTTGATCCTGAGTTAAAGTTAAACATAACTTTAAATGTTCTCAACATGTTAACTGTACTATTATTGTAGATGGAAAACTGAATTAGCACACAAAATATTTAAAATAATTATCTGAAACAATTTGGTATCATACAAAAACTCATCTCATATAAGATGTAAATTTCCTTAAAAATAGATAAGAGAAAGATGTGTTAATAGAGAAATAAAAATTCAAGAGAGACAACAACTAATAGCTATAATATAGCCCACCTCAGTGCCAAAAGAAGGAAACGAGAAAAGAGTAAGAACAAAGCACTCTCCAAATCATTGAAAAACATGAACGAACAATCAGAAAAATTAATGTAGGGAGATGAACAAGTAATTCAAAAAAGAAACAAATGTTACATAGATCTGTGCAAAGATATTCAAACTCACAGCATTGTATATGAGAGTATGCCCTTAGTATAGTGTCTGGTAACATGATAAATGAAGCTATTAAAACATAACTAATAATTAAAGAAATACAAGTTTAAGGTACTATATATGTGTATATTTAGGTGTGTGTAAATCACACTGGTAAACATTAAAAAGAACTTATGATGCCCAGAGTTGGCAAGAATGTGGGGAAAAAGGCACTGTCATCATTTGTTGTTTTAGTATAAACAGGTGCATCTTTTTTAGAAAACACTTCAACAATATATTTTAAAGTAAAAAAGTATACATATATCATTGAGTCATTCCACTGCTTGAAATTTTCCCTACAAAAGTATTAACATAAGTATACAAAGATACCTATATATGGATATTCATCAAAACAATGATATAAAGAAGAACTGGAAATAGTTCAGAAGTCTGTCAAAAAGGTTGATTAAATCAACACAATAGAATATTATAAATTATAATGTAATGGGTATTACATACTGACACAGAAAATGAGTATTACATACCGATACCGGGAATTATATACTGATAAAAAGTAAACTTTTTATTTACTTACCAGTAAACATAAAGTAAATTGCAAAGTACACATGATATCCCATTCTTGTTGTGATTGTGTGTAAAAAAAAAATAATGCTCACTTTTTAAGTCAGCCAGTCTGTGGTATTCTAGTACAGCAGCACTCACCGACCAAGACAATCTCATAGAAGATTGTAAGCTTTAGAGACATTTTTCTTTCTCATTTATGACAAAAACAAAACAAGCTCCTAACTTAGGTTGGTAGAAGCTTCTGAGTTTCAGAAATATTAAAGAATTTAGTGCTTGCAATCCTTATGTCAAACATGAGTACAGAAGGAAAGGATGGAAATGATGTAAATAATACTTTCAAAATAGCCGGATATAACAAAATGGTAAGCAACTCTCCAGGATTTATAGGGTCAACAATGTTTAACTGGGCTTGTCCGATTGCTTACATGTAATTACTACTTCATATGAGACACACATTCATAGACTTATACATGTGGCTTTCACTTATTGTCCCCTCCTCTGTGCCAGGTACTGTACGTGCATTTTCCCTACAGGTATCATTTCGCTTAATACACATCACAATCCTAGGACACAGGTTTTATGATGCCCATTGCACAGATGGAAAACGTCAAGCTCACAGAGGGTAACTAATTTGCTCAGTGTCACACAACTAGAACACGCCCGAGTTGGTATTTGACTCCTCATCTGTCCACCTCCAAAGCCCCTGCTCTTTCCACTGTACTCCAATCAAGGATAATTTTAGAGGCATATCTTAAGACATATTTAGTATGATGAGTTTGTGAAAATGTAATTTTAGGTCTTTGTATTTCAGTACCTGGGTATTCTAGATATGAAGCTGTGTTAGTCTATTCTCACACTGCTATAAAAAACTACCTGAGACTAGGTAATTTATGAAGAAAAGAGGTTTAATTGACTTATAGTTCTGCAGGCTATACAAGAAACATGGCTGGGGAGGCCTCAGGAAATTTACGATCATGGCAGAAGGTGAAGAGGAAGGAGGCATGTCTTAAATGGCAGGAACAGGAAAAAGAGAGAGCAAAGGGGGAGGAGCTACATACTTTCAAACAACCAGATCTCATGAGAACTCTATCACAAGACAGCATTCTGGGGATGGTGCTAAACCATTAGAAACCACTCGCATAATCCAATAACCCCCCACTAGGCCCCATCTCCAACACTCGGAATCATAATTCAACATGAGATTTGAGTGGGGATACATAACCAAACCATATCATACTGTCACTGTCCCTCCCAAATCTCATGTCCTCACATTTCAAAACACAATCATGTCTTCTCAATAACCTCCCAAATATTAACTCATTTCAGCATTAACTCAAAAGTTCAAGTCCAAAATCTTAATGAGGGTCAGGCCAAGTCCCTTCCGCCTATGAGCCTCTAAAATAAAAAAACAAGTTGGTTACTTCCAAGATACAACAGGTGTACAGGAATTGGGTAAATACTCCATTCCAAAAGGAAGAAATTGCCCAAAACAAAGGGACTACAGGTCCCATGGACATCCAAAACCCAGCAGGGCAGTCATTAAATCTTAAAGCTCCAAAATAATCTCCTTTGACTCTGTGTCTCACATCCAGGTGACACTGACACTAGGCATGGGCTCCCAAGGCCTTGGTCAACTCTGACCCTGTGCTCTGCAGGGTACAGCCTCCACAGCTGCTTTCATGGGCTGGCATTGAGTGCCTGCTGCTTTTCCAGGCACATGGTGCAAACTGTCTGTGGATCTACCATTCTGGGGTCTGCAGGACAGTGGTCCTCTCCTCACAGCTCTACTAGGCATTGTCCCAATGGGGACTCTGTGACTCTTTGTGGGGACTCTGTGTAGGGACTCCAACCCCGTATTTTCCCTCTGTACTGTCCTAGTAGAGGTTCTCCATGAGTGTCCTACCCCTGCAGCAGACTTCTGTCTGCATCTCCAGGCATTTCCATACATCCTCTGAAATCTAGTTGGAGTCTCCCAGGCTTCAACTCTGGCACTCTGTGCACCCACAGGCTTAATACCATGTGGAAGCTGCCAAGGATTCTTACAGCTTGCACCCTCTGGAGCAGTGGCCTAAGATATATCTCTGGCCCTTTTCACCACAGCTGGAGCTGGAGGGGCTGGGATGCAGGGTACCATGTCCTGAGGTTGCACACAGCAGTGGGGTGCTGAGCCTGGTCCACAAAACCATTTTTCCCTCCTAGACCTCTGGGCTTGTAATGGGATAGGCTGCTGTGAAGGTTTCTGAAATGCCTAGGAGGCATTTTCCCCATTGTCTTAGCTATTAACACTCAGTTCCTCTTTACTTATGCAAATTTCTGCAGTTGGCTTGAATTTCTCTCCCGAAAATGGGTTTTTCTTTTCTACTTCATAGCCAGGCTGCAAATTTTCCAAACTTTTATGCTTTGCTTCCCTTTTAAATATAAGTTCCAATTTCAGGTCATTTCTTTATGCAAATGAGCATAGGCTTTTAGAAGCAGCCAGGTCACATCTTAAACATTTTGCTGCTTAAACATTTCTTCCGCAAGGTACCCTAAATCATCTCTCTCAATTTCAAAGTTCCAGAGATCCCTAGAGCAGGGGCACAATGACACCAGTCTCTTTGCTAAAGCTTAGCAAGAGTGACCTTTACTGTAGTTCTCAGTAAGTTCCTCATCTCTATCTGAGGCCACCTCAGCCTGAACTTCATTGTCTATATCACTATCAGCACTTTGGTCTCAACAATTTAACAAGTCTCTAGAAAGTTACAAACTTTCCCTCATCTTCATGTCTTCTGAGCTCCCCAAACTGTTTCAACCTCTGCCCGTTACCCCATTTCAAAGTTGCTTCCAGCTTTTCAGGTGTCTTCATAATAATGCCTCACTCCAGGTACCAATTTTCTATATTAGTCCATTCTCACACTACTATAAAAAGCTACCTGAGGCTAGGTAATTTATGAAGAAAATAGGTTTAATTAACTCACAGTTCCACAGGCTGTATAGAAGGCATGGCTAGGGAAACTCTCTAGACTCATATAGCCTTGAAAAATAGCCTGCATTCTGGGTACACTCTGGCACCCACTGGAGAGGGGCTTTGGGGAGCAAAATGAAGCTGGAGCTCTTTCAAAGCTTCAGTCTCAAAGAAAATCCCAACTTGCAAGGCTTTCTGTATTTCATGTATCTCAGAGTTCAGTCAATGCAAAAAATCTATTCCTTGGGTATGGGGTAAGGAGACAGGGGGTTGTTTGTTAAAAACAACTAAAAGCACATGATTTAACATCATGGCTATCTGAGCCAGTGGATAACAACAATTGAGCAAAAAACCTCAAAAGCTTAAAAGAAAAGCTGGAGTATGAGATATACACATAGGCTTTGGAAAGCTCCAATACATTCTTGGGAATGTAAAAGGCCATGGGCATGCTTGAGGCTTTGCTCATGTTCAGGAAAGACCTGAGAAGGCCCTAGGCTCTCTCACCACTGGTTGACTTTGAGGATATACATAATGCGAAGGCTAAGATAGTTACTAACTTCCTGGTAGAGTGTTGAAGTCATGCCCCAACATGCACATAGAGCCTTCTGGCAAAGACTGGGAGATTTATTGGTTACAGGCATTTAAGGAAATCTCTGTTCAATCATTAGCTGACCACTAAATTAATGAAACAAGAGATGTCAGTGATCACGTGTGACAAAGAATATAGATTTACGAAATCAAATCTGTAAATTCAGAAAAGTTAATAAACAGCAACTACTCCTATGAACAGAAACAACAAACCCTGAGAGAAAAATTTATGATTTCTAAATTTTCCACATAGAATGTCCAATTTTCAATGAAAATTTACAAAATATGCAAAAAACCAAGGTATGATGTATACACAAGAAAATAATGAATAGAAACTATCCCTCAAGAAAACCAGATGTTAGATTTACTGAACAAATACTTTAAATTAGCTATTTTAATTATGTCCAAAACATAAAAGAAACTATATCCATATAACTAAATGAACATATGAGAATTACACCTTATCAAATAGAAAATATCAAAGAGATAGAAATCGTAAAAAAGAACCACATAGAAATTCTTGAATTGAAAAGTACAACCACTAGGCTGGGCATGGCAGCCCACACCTGTAATCCCAGCACTTTGGGAGGCATAGGTGGGTGGATCACCTTCGAGACCAGCCTGGCCAACATCGTGAAACCCCGTCTCTACTAAAAATATAAAAACCAGCTGGGCATGGTGGTGGTTGCCTGTAATCCCAGCTACTAGGGAGGCGGAGGCAGGAGAATCGCTTGAACCTGGGAGGCAGCGGTTGCAGTGAGCCAAGACCATGTCATTGCACTCCAGTCCGGCCTGGATGACAAGAGCGAAACTCTGTCGAAAGGAAGAAAGGAAGACAGGAAGAAAGGAAGAAAGAAAGAAAGAAAAGAACAAAACAATAACCAAAATGAAAATTTTACTAATGATGCTGAACAACAGATTCAACCAGGAAGAAGAAAAAAAATTGGTAAATGTGAAGACAGGTCAATAGAGGTTATCACAACTGAGGAACAGAAAAAAAAATAGAGCAAAGAAAAATTAACACAGCCTTAGATTTTTGTGGAACAGCATCAAATGTGCCAACATATGCATAATAAAAGACTCAGGAGAGGAGGAGAAAGGATATTTGATAAATCAATGGCTGAAAACTCCCCAAACTGATGAAAAACATTAATCCATATATCCAAGAAGTTTAACGGACTCCACTCAGACAGACCCACACCTAGACACATAAATTGTTGAAAGCCAAAGACAATGAGATAATCTTGAAACCAGCAAGTTAAATCATATGACCCAACAAATTCTACTCTTAGACATATACTCAAGAGAATTGAAAACATATGTTCATATGAAAAAACTTGTACTTTAACACTCTGTGTCATTCTAGTCAAAAATGTGTAAATTCCATCTAATCTTGAAAAAATATCAGAGAAGTCTGGAGTTATTCTATAAAATAATTGACCAGTACTCTTCAAAAGTGAAAACTGGCCGGGCCTGGTGGCTCATGCCTATAATCCCAGCACTTTAGGAGGCCAAGGTGGGCGGATCGCGAGGTCAGGAGTTCGAGACCAGCCTGGTCAATATGGTGAAACCCTGTCTCTACTAATAACACAAAAATTAGCTAGGCGTGGTGGCACATGCCTATAGTCCCAGGTACTCGGGAGGCTGAGGCAGGAGAATCACTTGAACCCTGGAGGTGGAGGTTGCAGTGAGCCAAGATCATGCCACTGCACTGCAGCTGGAGTGACAGAGTGAGACTCTGTCAAAAAAAAAAAAAAGTGAAAACCAGGGAAAGACAGAGAAATTGTCAGATTGAAGACCAAGGACACAGAAGCACTAAAGATAATGGGACATAGTGCGTTGGATTTCAGAGTAGAAAAAAGACATTGGGGGAAACCTGGTGAAATCTGAACAAGGTCTGCAGTTTAAAGGGTTTTATCATTGTTAATTTCCTAGTTATGATCATTGTGCTATAATTATGTAAGTATGCATGCACACTGGATAAAAGGTATATGTAAACTCTGTATAATTTTTGCAATATTTCTATAAGTTTAAAATTCTTAAAGTAAAAGGTAAAAAGAAGAATTGACATAGACCTAGTTTAGAAGAGATCGATCAAAACAGTGAAGAGATGTTGCATAAGAAACTATATAAACCAATCAGAAATGTTTAGATTGAAAAACAGAACTGGAAGAAATATTTAAAGGATTATCATGTGGAAAATATCACATTATTTTGCTTATTTGCAATGAACCCATCAATTAGATATTAAACCAGAATCTAAAAGAGATAGTTTCCTATTCTACACAAAGAAGTCTTGGGAGAAAGTATGTTCTTTCTCATGGAAGAGTTCAAACATAAAGTGAAAGAATGTCAGCAATGCTGTCAAGGTTACTCAAGAACTACATGGAGATTGCATTAAAAGCTTGATAAAGTTCTTTTTACACCTAGGTTCTACCTTGTGTGCAAAGAGGAGGATCCAGGAACTAAGAGAAGCCAAGCGAGACATAACTCAAAACATTAGTTGGAATTTTTCTCAGAGACACAAAGCGGTAATCAGAAAAGCTAAGGTTGTTGTTTAGAGTGATAATACTGTAAATCAAACTAAGATAACAAGGTATTAGCAGAATAAATTGTATAATTAATCACCACGAAAAGTCAGATATACTGAGCATGTTTAGAATAAAAATTTGAAGGAGCTAACAAGCCTTTGAACAATAATTTGAATCATGTTTTTAAGGATGTGGGGGAGACTTTATTAGAGCAAGCTAGACATTTTCTAACCCTTAGATTTCATTATTCTAAGAAGACTTTGTGGGGAAACGTACTTTCAATATTTTTTAATCTTAGGGTCTGGATAGAAAATGCTAGTCTAAGGTTGCTATTTTTATGTGGATGTACTTTTATCTCTTTATGTGTGTGCATGTGCACCCATAGGCAGTAATATATCCCTACCTGAGCAAATGCATGAAGAGATCCTGACAACATTCCTTTTCAAAGATATACGGCGACTTTGTTCACTCCTCAGACAACAAGTAAACGTGCTCTCTAAAAAACGTTTTTTTCATGATTCTCTTTTAAAGTAATTTAATGAAAATAAAGACTCTCGTATTATATCATATTTCCCATACAGTACAATTCTATTTAGTTCTAATTTAAAATAGAGATTTGTCCTCTATATTAATAACATTTCTTCTAATACAGCTTGCAAAATTAGATTGTTTTCAGAGGATTTAGCAAAACTGGTAATTCAGTTCAGAAGCAGGATAATAAGAGTAGGTTTTAATAAAGATTTGTTTAGTGTATCTAAAGTAAAACATAATGCTAAAATACTAAAAAACTAAAATACTAAAAAACTAGGCTGGGCATGATGGCTCATGCCTGTAATCCTAGCACTCTGGGAGACGGGAAAATTGCATAAGCCCAGGAGTTTGAGACTAGCCTGGGCAACACAGCAAGACCTTGTCTCCACAAATTAAAGACAAACAACAAAAAAACTAAAAAACTGTAATCAATTTTAAAATTAAGTTATGAAGCTATGCAATTTTTCATTACAATCAAATTCTATGCTTAGAAGAGAATTAACTTAAGCCTTTGTATATAGTCATTATTCAATAAGTTATTTGTTGATCTTTCTTAAGTTTGAATTTGTATGAATTAGCAAGGATGAAAAAAAGCAGGCATTTCGGAAGTACAAAACAACCTATCATCTTTATTGTGTCATTTTTATTGCTATTGACATTTATTAATGTGTTGGGGTTGTTTAGAAGTTAGAATATTGAGATAAAAGTAAGTAATGTCTTCATTGTCCTCACCTCTGTATGGCATGTCTTTGGCACTCATTCCAATCACTCTATCAATATTCACATAACTGGGGTTCCAGAAAAAAGGCATATTATCTATGTAAGAACACCCCTCAGGACCACATTCCCTTTACTTACACCCTGGGTCTTAACTCTTTTTATATTCTCTTTTCCCCTACACTTTGCATGATAAGGTCTCCTTTAGCTTGTTTTCTTTACCTAAAGTAGCCAAAAATCTATCCCAAGAAAAGTAGGTGACTATTTGCAAAGATATTCAATATAAAACTACCCAATAGACTACTTCCAGGTACTCTCAATAGAGTTATTTCTGGTAACAAATAGCAATTATTCAGGGGCAGATTCATGTACTTTTGCCTTTGTTTCAGTTTAAGCACTGTTCAATTATAAGATAGAAAGGAAGTTGGAAGCATTTCTAGCACTAAATTCAAAAGTGATGAATATATATTTTAGGGGTCTCCAAACCCAGGGCCGTGGACTGGTACCTGCCAATGGCCTATTAGGAACAGGGCCGCAAAGTAGGAGGTGAGCGGCGGGCGAGCTAGCATTCCGCCTGAGGTCTGCCTCCTGTCAGATCAGTGGAGGCATTAGATTATCATAGGAGTGTGAACCCTATTGTGAACTGTGCATGTGAGGGATCCCAACTGAGTGCTCCTTATGAGAATCTAACTAATGCCTAATGATCTGAGGTGGAACAGTTTCATCCTGAAACCACTTCCCACTCCCAGGCCCCATCCGTGAAAAAACTGTCCTCCACAAAACTAGCCTCTGGTGCCATAAAGGCTGGGGAATGCGGCTTTAGAAAACTTTGAAAGTGTAGATGCCTCCTCCTATTAACTTTGAGTAGAGGATGATTCCTCATAGATCCATAGCGTCATCTAGTTCAGTGGCAAAGCAGCAATATTAAGTTTATATTGGGTTTTCTACTTTATAGAAAAAAGGACATTTTAAATTTTATAGGTACTTTTGGATTTTCTCCAAATCAGGTTGTGCAATTTAAATCTAGGTTGAAAAATACATATTTGTCTTGGTAAATTAGAATTTGATCTCTTATGTACATATAAGAAAATTTCTTTCTTCTAAGATTTGACGCCTCACGTGGTGTTTAAAATATTGAGACGCATCATTTGGTGACCTCTAAATATATTAGATATCTTTACTAATCATATTGTTGTATGAAATCTTTATTGTGCATGTGTATGTTAGCGTGTAGAGGAAACACGAAAGTTTTTTCTAAACTGTTATTTGTGTAAACTTACACTGGATTGTTAAGGCCTTCCTTTTTCTACTTGAGATATTTACACTCAGGGATAAACTTACCAACCTTTTCCATATAGTCGGTAAGTAATCACTGTTCTCTAGGCTGAATTTCAAGTTACATGAATGGCATAAACAAATATTTTCAACATAGTATAATTAGTACAATCTTAGGATTTATGAAAGGTTATGAGTCTACCAAGGCTATATATAAGAGGTAGCATTTTAATCTGAAAACAGATGCTTTACTAAGTTGATATTTAAGCTGATGCTTCGAGGAAAAATAGGGACTTTGTAGGCAGACAAATGAAAGAAAGGCATTTGAGATATATAAGATATATTCAAAGCTATAGAAATAAGAGATCATGGGAAAAATCAAGTAATTCAGTTACAAAGGAAAACAAGGGAGGAGAGTGGGAAGAATGATTTTTAAAAAGCTGGTCAGCAGTTTAGTGTCAAGCCATGGATGACCTATCAAGCTATGACCTTGAAGGTAACGAAAGGCAACCACTGGGTTTTAAGCATCAGAGTAATACAAACACTTGCATATTTCAGAATTTAATGCATAGATTATAAAATGAAGAAATTATAGGTAGGGGCATAAGTTAGGAGGCAACTCAACATACCAAAGAAGACAGAGGCTGAACTGAAGAGATGGTGATGAAGTAAGAGACGATGGTTGAAATGAGAAACTGGATTAGGAAAACAAACATTTAGCAGTTAGACTAGAAAATAATTCATGATTGTAGAATATTGAGTGTAAGGTGAAAGAAGTAGAAAGTAACTTGGGTTCACAGCCTGTGTATGTGGGTGGACAGTGGACATTTCATAGAGAATGTGGGTCAAAGCATTTTAGGATATCAATTTTAAACATACTAAATATGAAATAGCTGTGTGTCACTCTGGTAAAGATGTTTCTGAGACATTTGAATATATAATATGGGTATGGAGCTCAGAAAAGTGTTTTATAGGCTAGAGACACAACTTCTGGGGTTATTATATAGAAAATGGCAAGCCCTAAGAATAGACAACAATGTATAGGGAGAAAAGTAGACCAAAGTCAGCACTTAGGAAACACCAGTATTTAAAGTGTTTTCACTGCTTTCCATAAGAAATTTAACCCTTGATTATATAAATTATTTGGTAAAATTTTGGACTTTGGCTATATTTAATCAGTAACACTTAATGAGCGTATTACTATTTAAAATGTAGACATTCACACTATCTATAAAATCCATCTTAAAATACTGAACTATGTTTAGTGAAATAGCTTATAGATGATTTATAATTCCATCTAGAATAATCAGAAAAAATAAAATTAAAGCAAAATCAACGAAACAAAACCTTTTGTTTGAAGGCACTATAAAGCTGTTGAGGCAGGCAAGACTGAGAGGCCAAGCTTGTAAAGAAGAGAAGCTCACTGAAATCAGTGCTACATTCAGCATACCACTTTTCCCTCCAGGGTATTTGCCTATTAATACTCGGAGAAGAAAGGGAGACTGAAAATCCAGGACGAGGAAAGATGCTGAGAGTCAGGAAAGCCAGTGAATTATTTGGCAATCTTAAAGAGCTAAGGAAACAAAAATTAGACTTCAGGGCTGGCAGGAAAGAGAACTTGAGAAAACACGTTCCAGAAAGAAGTGAACAAGATACTTGGAGATTTTTCCCTTGAGGCATTTTTAAAAATTCTTAGCTCTTCCATAATGAGCTAAGAATTTTAAAATTCTTCTAGGGAAGAGACTAGAAGAAAAGCAAAATACTACGAAGTAACCACTGGTCAACAGATGAGCCATTAGTTCATACAACCATAAATCTATCATGACCTCTAGAGAAATGGCATGCTTTAAAATGATGATATAAGTATACAATATTTTAGTATCAATACTATATCAGTTTATAACCTTAAATTAAAATTCAAGTAATATTAAAGATACAGAATTTTTACAAGCTAGAATAAATTCATATGGGAATGATTTAGGAATATTCTTTGTGAATTAAGGAGAAAAGTAACCTGTAATGCAATGGTTAGACGTGCTGATCTAATCATTTTTTTTTTTTTTTTTTTTGAGATGGAGTCCTGTTCTGGCACCTAGACTGGAGTGTAGTGGTGTGATCTTGACTCACTGCAACCTCCGCCTCCCGGGTTCAAGTGATTCTCCTGTCACAGCCTCCTGAGTAGCTGGGACTACAGGCATGTACCACCATGCTCAGCTACTTTTTGTATTTTTAGTAGAGACGGGGTTTCACCACATTGGCCAGAATGGTCTCGATCTCCTGACCTTGTGATCTGCCTGTCTCAGCCTCCCAAAGTGCTGGGATTACAGGTGTGAGCCACCACGCCCGGTCTCTGGTCTCTAACAATTCCTTAAGATTAAAACCAGGTAGAAGTAACTATATTTTACATTTCACTTGTTATAATTTAGTTGGTCATAGAGAACATTTGCCAAAAGCTTAAGAAGGCAAATACTTTGAGTAAGTTCATTTGGACATTCTTTGATCATAGTTTACTTCTCCCTTTAGAAATTCTTTTAAAATGAACAAGATAGTTTTTTCTAATTAATATTACATTCACTGGCTCCATTTAGCAAGGCCAGATGGGTATACATGTAATGCTAAAATTAAGTAAGTCCTGTCTTGCCAGGAAGCTCATGAAAAGAATGGTCTGCTAGCCACCATGACTTGCTTCATGGTTACTTTGCATGTCACAAGGAATGATGTAGAATTTTCTGAAATTAACCTTGGCAGTCCAAGATTTAAATTAATGCAAGGGGTGGTAAAATGTAAAAAATCATAATACAATTCTGAAAAGATGGCATCGTTCCTTTTTAGAAGATTACAGGAATATAGACTTGTATATGCATAAAACACATTATAATATTATAAAATAATCAGTATTAGGGAGTCTTTTGAATTTCAATAAAAAGACAGAATTACAAAAATATATGGTATATTAGTGTGCATTGTGTTTGCATGTTTGTGTGTTTGGGTGTGTGTTTTACATAGCTAGCCTCCTTCATCTGAATGTGGTATGGGGTATGTGTTTGTGATTGCCTATATGTGCAATACATTTGTATACATCAATAACAAGTATTTATTACGTATATAACTGATCAGAAACAATAATTCTATTAAAATGACTTCTGCTGATATAGTACTTTAACTTTCAATATTTTTCATGTCTATTAACTAATTTTATCTTCATAATAACCTGTTAGATAAGTAATACTGTCTTCATAAGACTGTGAATAGGCTATTTTTTCTTATTTAGAATTTTACTTTTTCTCTTCCTTATACCAAGAGAGTTGGTTGAGCTTTACTATTGCAAAGTGTTTTTCCACCCCATACATGTGGAGCTAATAAGGGCTCAGTGGTCCTCAAAGCCACAAGATACCAGATTTGGGATTAAGTCACATATATATATATGCATATTATATATACATATGCTTATGTATATATACACATATGTACATAAAAAGTGTTAAGATTTTAAGATTAAAAGGGTATTTTAACAAGAATATCTAAGACCAAGTTGACCTTGTCTTGTTCCTATGCACTTCTGCAGACACTCTCCATTCACTGTGATGCAGCTGTGTGGTATTCAGGGATCTTATGGGTGATGGTGGCTGCCATACCCCTCTCTCACCAAAAACACACTGCTTAGATAATGTGCCAACACTCCAACTTTTTTTACTAATTCTTTATCAAATATTTCATAGTGCCCTGATTTTGCTAAATATTATTGTTTGCTTCAATCTATTAAACTAAATGCTAATGTACAAATTACCATGAACTGTTTGATACACCAACTCACTTGAGGAAACTGCATCTACTAAAGAAACTTGAGGGGCCATAGTTTCCTATTTGGAAGAGTAATTAGAGTAAGCAGAGCTTTGGACACTGTGGCAGAAAGACAAAGATCTTCCCGGTATGTATTCAATCACAGCTCTTATGGCAACAAAATCTGCTTAGGTACATGAAAGCCAGGGCAATGTGTTGCCTGGATGTACTTACAGGTCACCATGAATGAGTCCATAGATCTGTGACATGCTCTGATGATAGATTCCTTTCAAAATAACTATGAGGAGAATCACCACAAAAGCTGGTAGTCCCCAACTCAGAAGGAAAAACAGCAGATATCGCCTCTCTGTGTGCTCATCATTCATCACCAGCACGTACCAGAAATTCACAGACTAAGGAAGAAAACAACATAAAATGAACAGGCTCTTTTTTAATGGCACAGAACACAAATTCACCTGGCTTAGGCAATAAGTTACTGACCAACAAAGGGTCAGGATCTACTTAATGATTAGATTTTTTTTTTTTTTTAGTTAATTCATACATTCATTCTTTCATAAGAATTTCATTCTTACCCAATAAATTCAGAATACCTCAAATTCTGGAAACACAGTGAAATATTTAGTTGATTTTCTGTATTTTTTTATTTGCCTTAATTTGCTCTGATTTACTCTCAGTTACAATCTTCTATGATTGCTTTGTAAATGTGTCTTTGAAGAAACATACACTGATATGCAAACCTACTTCCCACATTAACTTTCAGGTGATAATGAGGTAAAAAGCCCTATATTTTCAAACTTTTTGACAATTTTTATTTATCGAGGGCCTATCATACGGCAGGGCCAGATACTGTTCTAGCAGGAAAACAGCGTTGAAGACAACCAGTGGAAGGTGTTGACAAATAAACAGAAAATGATCACACAGAGAGAAAGTACTATAGCAGGGTTTGTTTTGTGGTCCATGTTTCCCAGTTTACACTCTCTCCCTTTTGTTCATTCACATGACAAATATTTATTGAGTGCTTACTAAATTTCACAGAGCAGTGTAGGCACTGGGGATACAGCAGTGAAAGAGATGGGGTGGTATTTACATTTTTGAACCTTGGTTTCCAAATAAGTAGGACATAAATAATTAAGTGCAATATTTCTTTTATATTATATTTACGTTGCATCTTATATCTGTTATTTCTTACTGAGATAAAACATATAAATGGGACAAGTGTGTAGAGAGTGAGGGGAGATGAAGGGACACATTAAATAAATACACTAAGAAAACTGAGGCCTATAAATGTTATGTTGGCTCCAAATCCCACACCTAACTTGGATCTAAGTCTTCTAGTGTCTTCTTTCCATGAGGAATGCTTATATTTAATAATCATTTAGTACAGAAACAATATTGAATGTCATGCCATACATATTTCAAACAGTAATACCTATTGCCTGGATAAATCCACCGTCTCAATTTTGCATGGTAGAAAGAGTGTGAGTATGAATGAATTATATATTATGTCTATATTATTATATGTCTATATAATTCATTCATACTCATTAATGTTATACTTTAAGTGGATAATCTCGGGCAAGTGACAACATTTTCAGAGCCTCAGTTTCATGTGTACAACAAGGTTATTATAAAGATTAAATGAGATACTACATGCAAAGTGCTGAACACATACATAGTTAATGCTGGAAAATGTCACTGCCTCTTCTTAAGTCTCCTATTAGGAGGTCAGACAGTGTGAAAGGCAAAAGATAAACACTTTTCTATTTGAAAAATAAGCATTCCTAATGTTTGTGGGAAGGGTTTCGGATGTTTTATTTACTGAGGCTTCTGAGTAAGATTTTATCTGTACCAAATTAGCCTTGAGGGATTAGTATTAGGCTAAACCAGGGAAGGATAAAAATGTTTGGTTACTTAGAGACTTGTGTCTCTGAATTTTATTTCCTGCCAGCACTCCATATCTCCATGTACATCTGCTTTTATCTGTAATTATGAAGCATGTTTTGAGTTGTTGCTTATATAACTTTGTTCCAACTCATTTTTTAAAATTACTAGATCCAGCATTTTTTTTTCTTTTTATAATTAGTATAGGGATGTGGACTCAAATAAGTGGGGTTGTGTCAAGTGTTGTTGCTGGGGTAGTCAATACGGCTGTTAAAGAATGAAAATTCATACAAAGCAAGGATCATTGATTAATCCATCTTCTAAACAAAAGTACTAATTAGTTATGTCGGTTAGATGCTTGTGTGCATCCATGTAACATCGTAACTCAGTGGTGCAATAGGTGGAAGAGTCAAGGAGGAGGGTACAGATTGGTAAATGACTCTAAGTTGATTCATCATGATAAAGACTGAGACATTTTCAAAATGTCTGCTTTTACGCAGATGGACATTCGTTCCATCAGTTAGAATTACTCAACCTTTCAGCAGCTGTCTGGCCTTGACCACAGGCTCAGATAAGACTGAGACAAATGTAATTGTTAGATTTATACATGCAGTGCTTCTGTCCCAAACAGCTCAAGGCCCAGTGTGGCTGAATTACTGAATACTTGGTTAAGCAAAACAAGCTTCAAATGTCATAAGCTTTTGCCAATTATAAATAAAAAATATTTTAAATTTCTTCTTAAAAGGCTATGATCACTGATTGGGAGGCTGAGGCGTGTGGATCACGAGGTCAGGAGATCGAGACCATCCTGGCTAACATGGTGAAACCCCATCTCTACTAAAAATACAAAAATTAGCCAGGCATGGTGGCAGGTGCCTGTAGTCCCAGCTACTCGGGAGGCTGAGGCAGGAGAACGGTGTGAACCCGGGAGGCAGAGCTTGCAGTGAGCTGAGATTGCACCACTGCACTCTAGCCTGGGTGACACAGCAAGACTCCATCTCAAAAAAAAAAACAAAAAAAAAAAAAACAAAGAATATGATCACTGAAATATACTCTAAGAGAAGTACTTCCCATAATAATATCATTTTTAAAGCTATGGACTAGAAGTACTAGAATGTAATGACACAACATTTAATTATTCTAGAAATATTATGGCCCAAACATAAGATTTGTGTTGACTACCTCATTTCAAGTTTTACTTGAATTTTATTGTAATGTACTGTGGTAGGCACATTTTTGGACACATGCCTAGCTCATGAGCACCCCTTTTCCAAATTCTGCCTCTCTAACCCTCCTCCCACCACAGGCAGAGTGGGTTCAGTGTGCTTTGTGTACTCCCTGACACTACTCCCCTGGCCACAGCTGATTTGATCAGGGGAGAAGCCCGGCCCAGGTTGAGCCAATCATCTGCACTGAATTCCTTGATGTTCCATGACAGTCTAAGCTGGTCAACTAAAGTAAGATGACATAGAAAGGGGGTAGCCATGAGCACAGTGAAGCAGAGGTGTGTTAGAGAAGAATGCTCACAGTATCTTGTGAAGTCCAACTGTAGGTACAGTTCTTAGGTTCAATGAGTTATCCAAAATGCCTTTAGGATTTCAATTTTGTTTACATTAGCTCGACTTAGGTAACTTAGTTTTTCTTTCTTCTTCCACCCAAAACTTGAATGAGATGTATTAATATATTGCTTTCCCAAAGCAGTGGGGTTAAAATCTCCAGTTACCGCCATTTTATTTTTAAACCAAAAGAAGAGCCTGGAGCATTTGACTATACAATATGTCCTCACTTAAAATCGTCAATAGGTTCTTGGAAACTACAACTTTAAGCAAAACAGAGTATCACGAAACCAACGTTAACATAGATTAATTGATGTAGAAAAGAGTTAAGTTCCTATGGCATATTTCTGGTCACAAAACAATGACCAAGCTTCTAAAGACTTAAATACTTCTCATATTAAACACTGAATTAAATGTGACCTATACATACCTTTAAGAAAGACTGATAAAAACAAGTGAGATGATTATTTTTACAAAATTATTTTTTAGAGACAGGGTCTTGCTCTGTCACCCAGGCGGGGTGCAGTGGCACAATCATAGCTCAGTGCAGCCTTGAAGTCCTGGGCCTCAATCAATCCTCCCCCCTCAGCCTCTCGAGTAGTAATTAGTTATCTAGGTTTTGGTGAATCAATGAGTGCCACTTGTTGTCATTATGGCGGGTTAAATCAAGGAATAAATGTTTGCAAAGTGAAAATTGTCAGGAGCACTTTCTACCACTATGCAGGTCAAAGACAATCACAAACATGGCAGGCTCCCTGTGCACTTCCGTACAGCATTGTTTATTGTCTTGCATTTACCTGATTTACTTTCTTCATATACTTTATAAATTTTTATTTTACAATAATTTGTATTCATTTATTCATTCATTTTATAACCTGCTTATTCCAGTTCGGGGTCAAGGATGACCAGAGCCCATCCTGGCAGCTTAGGGCACAAGGCAGGAACCAGTTCTGGACAGGACGTCATCCCATCTCAGGGTGCACTCACACATACCCACACACATGCAGAGCTGGAACATCTAGACATACCAATTAAGCCAGTGTACACAGCTTCAGGATGTGAGAGGAAACCCAAGTACTAGAGAAAACCCATGCAAACATGGGCAGAACATTCAAACTCCACTGTGAAAAGAAAATAAATCTTGGGGCCCCCAAATCACTAAGCTAAAGGGAAAAGTCTAGCTGGGACTGCTTAGGGCCAACCTGCCTCCCATTCTATTCAAAGTTATCCTTCTGCTCACTGAGATAAATGCGTATCTGATTGCTTCATTTGGAGAAGCTAATCAGAAGCCCAAAACAATGCCTCAAAAAGTGTATCTTTTCTACCTATGACCTAGAAGCTCCCTCCCTACTTCGAGTCTTCCCACTTCTGCTTCGGGTTGTTCTGCCTTTCCAGACTAAACCAATGTTCACCTTCCATATGTGGATTGGTGTCTCACGTCTCCGTAAAATGTATAAAACCAAACTGTGCTCTGACCACCTTGGGTACATGTTATCAGGACCTCCTGAGGCTGTATCATGGGCGTGTATCCTCAACCTTTGCAAAATACACTTCCTAAAATAACTGAGACCTGTCTCAGATTTTCAGGGCTCACGTCTCACAGAGAGTAGCCAAGGCAAGCAATTTATCTATCTTCTCATCAATGTTACAACAAAATGATGTTGAATGAAATGATATTGATGACCTGTTGTATTCCTTTCCTTGAAATCATTGTTCTTCCTTCATAATCTAACTGAAGAGTATTAACAGATCATTATGTTTGCACAATTTTATGTTAACAGATATATAGCAAATATGATCTATGTGTCTGACTGACTATGCGTTTATCCAATGTGGAACTAACAGAACACAAGTTAGAGGGTGTCGCTCACCCAAATACGCTTCATGCTAACTAAACATAGCTTACTGTTCACAGTTTATCTTCTACTTTTCCTGCTAAAGACTGTTCTAAAATATTCAATGTGTAGGTCTCTATTTACACTTCTGTTTCTAAGTTTTTAAAATGTTGTTAGAAGGATCTTATAAACTATCTTAAGACCACCCATCCTCACAATGTAGTCATGGCATTTTTAGCCAAAATGTTGTTATGCCCAAAGTTAACCAACTACATCCATCCTACTTGATTGTTTCTACATTTCATACACACTCAGAATACAAACTTTCCTAGCATTAAGGTCATTTAAACAGATGGGATATAGTCTCTGAAGACAAGTACAAAAAAATTCCGAAATATTTTCAGCATTATAAACCAAATTCGTCACTTGGAAAGAGACAATTAAATGAAATTTTTTGTAGCTTAAAAATCAGTGATGTTACTAAACAGTCTCATCTTTAATAACTCTAAACATTAGGATATTAGAACTACCATCTTCTTATTTTCATTGTTGCTTATCAGGAAAGATGATGTACTCTTGAATTCTCACACTTCTCACAATTACCAGCATACCATTGTGTCCGGAATTGGTGGGTTCTTGGTTTCACTGACTTCAAGAATGAAGCCGCCAACCCTCGCGGTGAGTGTTACAGTTCTTAAAGACGGTGTGTCCAGAGTTTGTTCCTTCAGATGTTCAGACGTGTCTGGAGCTTCTTCCTTCTGGTGGGTTCTTGGTCTCACTGTCAGGAGTGAAGCTGCAGACCTTTGCGGTGAGTGTTACAGGTCACAAAGGCAGCGTGGACCCAAAAAGTGAGCAGCAGCAAGATTTATTGCAAAGAGCAAAAGAATAAAGCTCCCACTCTGTGGAAGGGAATCCACGCCGGTTGCCAGTGGCTAGCTCTGACAGCCTGCTTTTATTCCCTTATCTGGCTCCACCCACATCCTGCTGATTGGTCCATTTTACAGAGAGCTGATTGGTCCATTTTGACAGAGTACTGATTGGTGAGTTTACAATCCTTGAGCTAGACACAGAGTCAGGGAGTGCTAGTTAGCTAGATACAGAGTTAGCTAGATACAGAGTACCAACTGGTGTATTTACAAACCTTGAGCTAGACACAGGGTACTGATTGTGTATTTACAAACCCTGAGTTAGACACAGAGTGCTGATTGGTGCATTTACAATCCTTGAGCTAGACACAGAGTCACAGAGTGCTAGTCCTCCAAGTCTCCACTAGGTTAGCTAGATACAGAGTGCTGATTGGTGCACATAGGATCCTCCCGCTAGATATAAAAGTTCTCCAAGTCCCGATCCCAGTTCAGGAGCCCAGCTGGCTTCACCTAGTGGATCCTGCACCAGGGCTGCAGGCAGAGCTGCCTGTCAGTCCCAAACCATGCCTGCACTCAGCCCTTGGGCTGTCTATGGGACCAGGCTCCATGAAGCAGGGGCTGGCACCCTTCGGAGAGGCCCAGGCCACATGGGAGCCCACCGCAGGTGGGGAGCTCAGACATGGCGGGCTGCAGGTCCCAAGCCCTGCCCTGTGGGGAAGCAGCTAAGGCCCCGCGAGAATTTGAGTGCGGAGCCGGCGGGCCGGCACTGCTGGGGGACCGGTGGTGCAACCTTCGCAGCTGCTGGCCCAGTTGCTAAGCCCCTCACTGCCCTGGGCCGGCTGTGCCAGCTGGCTGCTCCGTGTGCTGGGGCCCGCCGAGCCCACGCCCACCGAACTTGCACTGGCTCCCCAGCGCGGCTTGCAGCCCTGGTTCCCGCCAGCGCATCTCCCTCCACACCTCCCTGCAAGCAGAGGGAGGCGGCTCCGGCCTCAGCCAGCCCAGAGAGGGGCTCCCACGGTTCTGTGGCAGGCTGAAGAGCTCCTCAAGCGCAGCCAGAGTGGACGCAGATGTCGAGGAGGCACTGAGAGTGAGGGCTGCTAGCACATTGTCACATCCCATCATGATCACCTAGGGAACTGTACTTCGGTGTACTTAATTAAAAGCTCATATTAATAAATGTAAGGAAAACTATGTAATGCTATTTTTGAAAATTTCCTATTACAAACAAAATCTATACAAATACAGAAAAGGAAGATTTGCAAAGCACTCATCCAAAAGTAAAGTTCCAGGTGCATAATAAGTAATATAAATGTTACATATTTTTAAAAATCTACAAAATTCAAAAGGACATGATGATTAGTAACTTGATTTGCGTCTTTGACATGGTTCTGCATGGATAAACTGCTTTTGGCCAATATCACTGGGCTTCTATGGGTTTTAATTTCCTTCTGTAGTAAGAGGAGAGGTTAAATTTTTAGTTATTAGTAATTTCCTAACACTTTGTGATTGATTATTGCAGAAATGACAATTCTTTAAGTAAAAACACTAATGGCATGGATGTATACGGACTATGTTTTTGTAGCAGCAACACAGATCTTACAGGTCATTTTACCATGGCCCCTTATGAGGAAACTGAGGTAATGAAAGAACAGCATAGCTTTTTCATCTTCTGGTTAGCTACAGAACTGAGAGTGCAACATAACTCCAAACTGCCTTGTAAAGACTGATTATATTTAAGATTTATTTCCATATAAATTGACACAAATAGGCTGGGCACGGTAGCTCACACCTGTAATCCCAGCACTTTGTGAGGCCGAGGCAAGCAGATTGCTTGAACCCAGGAGTTCAAGATCAGCCTGGGCAACACGGGTAAACTCCGTCTCTACAAAAAATACAAAGTACTAGCCAGGCATGATGATGCACGCCTGTAGTCCCAGCTACTCAGGAGGATTAGGCAGTAGGATTCCTTGAGCCTGGGAGGCAGAGGTTGCAGTGAGCTGAGATTGTGCCACTGCACTCCAGTTGGGGTGACAGAACAAGACCCCATCTCAAAAAGAAAAAACAAAAAAGAAATCGACACAAATATTGACAGTATTATTATTACGTGACAGTTTCTTGTCATTTTTTTCCCCACTCACTTTATATGCCAGTGGAGATACATTTTACTCATATAAGTAAAAAAACCTGTTCTGTATCTTCATTTTTTCCCTAAGACTTAAGGAAAACTTACAAAGGCTTATCAGAATATAATACCTAAAACAATTGTGAACTGCGGAGTAAGTTTTCTTTACCTTGTAGTACCTATTGAAATACTTTGCATATAATTTTAATTGAGAAATACGAAATAAATGAAGATGTACACAATTCGTTTTGAGCATTTAAAACATTTTATTGACTTTAACACTAATTTTATAATTTGGTTTAATAATTTGGTTTAGTTGAGTTTGTTTATATACATATATATGCCACCTTGTTAAAAATAATTTGATTTAAATGTGTTTAAATTTTTAATTAAAATGGGTATATAATAGGTATATATTTATGGGGTAAGTGTGATATTTTGATACAGGCATACAATCTGTAATAATCAAATCAGGGTAATTGGGGTATCCATCACCTCAAGCAGTTATTATTTCTTTGCATTAGGAACATTCTAATTCCGCTCTTTTTATTTTAAAATATACAATAAATTTTTGTTGAGCACAATCACCCTGTTGTGCTATCAAATACTAGATTTTATTCATCCTAACTATATTTTTCACCCATTAACCACTCCCTCCATAAAGAATTTTAGAAGACTCCATAATTTTAATTGATTTGGCTGAACTCATAATGAAGGACAAAAGTTAACTGGTGAAAAGTGAAAAACGGTGAAGGTAATAGTTTAACGGGAAGAATGAAACAAATATTTATTTGTTTTATTTTATTTTATTTTATTTTATTTTATTTTATTTTATTTTATTTTTTTTTGAGACGGAGTCTCGCTCTGTCACCCAGGCTGGAGTGCAGTGGCACAATCCCAGCTCACTGCAAGCTACGCCTCCTGGGTTCACACCACTCTCCTGCCTCAGCCTCCCAAGTAGCTGGGACTACAGGCACTTGCCACCACGCCCGGCTAATTTTTTGTATTTTAGTAGAGACAGGGTTTCACCATGTTAGCCAGGATGGTCTCAATCTCCTGACCTCATGATCCACCCGCCTCGGCCTCTCAAAGTGCTGGGATTACAGGCATGAGGCACCGTGTCCAGTCGAAACAAATATTTATTAATTGGTTAATAAATGTAGACCAAACATAAAGCTATATATCATTTAATCAAGACTTCTCTCCTAGGTTTTACTATGCTCTGTTTACACTGGAGGAAACGGAGGATAGGAGAAGTATATTTCTCAGAATTAGTAATTCAGGCTATTGGAATTTAAACTGATTCTGTGTTAAATGCAAGCAACCAATTGTAATACCCAGATATAATTTAAGTCAAATATAGATAGCAGTAAACTAAAAGACTGTGTCTACAAGCATATATACTTACATTCCTACACAAATCTATTTATTTTTACAATAACAACATTTTCCCTACTATTTTTCCCAATGTCCAGATAGAAAAATTGAAGACATACCTTGTTAAGTGTTTTGTCATAGGCCATAGTTATGCTATCATATGTTCCACAAACACATATTCATTCACTTACTCATATATCTTCATAAAATGCATATTAGCATATGAGTAAAACATAAAGGAGAAATGCCTTTTAAAGTTAAAAATCGGCTATTTGAACTCCATAATTTTCATGGTATGTGAAATAAAGATCGGTATCCTGTTTTTTAATAGTTGATTATTGTGTCACCAGAATCCTTAAACTGACCTATAGCATCAAGTTTAGTCAGAGATCACAGATGCTATTAATTCTATCTATTCCATATGCTCTTAATCATTCATTTCAGATGAGAGTCTAAGAAATGTTATCACTGGTCCTTGCCCCAATTCTCCTCCCTCTTTCTTAACATTTATTGCATGAAATAAATTGCAAGACTTTTTGAGGACTGGAGAAGTCAGTATTTTCTGGGTGTGTCATTTTTATCTTGATACCAGTCTGTTGTCCTTAACATCTTTGATGTCCCCCAAATTAAATCAATGATAAAGGAGAAACAAGGCTAATTTTAGCATTTCCCTTCCTGTTTTGCTATGCTCTGGCACTAAGTAACCTTTCTACCAAGGAATAAATAACATGTACATTTGCTTGTTCATAGTCTGGTTACACTGAGAAATTAACGCACAAGATGTGAATGCTCAAGTACAACTGTAAAATGATTTCTAACCTTATTCTACCATTTTAAAAATGTGTTCTTCAGTTAAGCTGTAATTTCAAAAGAAAAGATTATATTTCAAATTAAGCTGTAACTCTAGGCATGCGATGAGCAGACTGCAAGAACAATGCAAGGTTTGTATATTTTTCATAACTGATGCAGATTGCTATACAATCATTTAACTTGGTGACAGGAAGTGATCATAAAATTGAGCCAAATGAATATACAGGCAAAAATTGTCTATTTATCTATATCATATACGAATATCTCAAATAATTTATTTGCAATTTATTTACCTCATGATCTGGAAATCCAACTGAGAGCATGTTTCATGTAGACATGAATAGTAAAAGCATAATTCCTAGGAATTTATTCTATGGATATGGCCCAAGTAAACAAATACTCAGAGTGTGAGGATATCCAAGGACACAGTGTTTACTATAGCAAAAAGTAACACGATAACCAAAAAATTATGTAGTGTCATCAACTGGAGCCCAGAAAAATAAATTATGTAATAACCATATTATAGCATAGGAAAAAGATATACCCATGCATGGTAAACTTAAAGATGTCCATATATATATACACACACACATACATATACATATACATGTAACACATATATACACTATATATAAATATATGTACACTGTATATATATATATACACACACACACATATACAAGAACACACATGTGCTTATTTAAATATTCATAAATATTTGTCTATGCATGGAATATTTATGGAGAGATACACAGGAAAACAGTAGTGTTTACCTTCAGGAACTGGTATTGAAGGTAGAGCAGAGAACGGAGAATGCAAGAAATAGTGAGAAAAAGATGTACTTTCTATTTAGTATTCAATTATGTTTTGTATATGCTATGTCTAAAATGAAACCAAATCAGAACAGAAAAAGGAAAAATAGAACTAGCAAAACAGAGTAAAGATACTGCAAGATTTTAAATTCTCGTTGTCAATTTTTCTTAAAGGAGATATAACCCTGCCTTCTTAAGGGAGAAATGATTTCAATAGTTCCAAGGGAGTGCTCTTACATGAAGAGCAAACAGAAGGATAATTCAATATGTGTGGCCAAGAAAGGAATTTATGATTTGTTTCCTTTTAAAAAATAAGCAAAATCATTTGTTACTACATCCTCGCCTTGCACTGTGTGACCTCTCTGTCAAAGAAAAGGGAAGCCTGAAGAAACAGAGGCAAGGCTGTTATTTATGGAGCCTGTTATGAGCAATGCATCTACTTTAATAAAGGGTTAAAGGTTCTCCAGCTTGCTAAGGCTTTACAGCTAGTTAGTGTCCACTTCACTCAAAGTCAGACCTCTTTCCACTACATGAAGTTGATTTTCTTTGGTTAAAAAGAAGGTATAATTTATATTGGAAAAGCAGAGCAGTCAAGATGTTTTCAAATCTATGAAATTTTAGTCACAACATATTATCTTAACAAATAATATGGGTAAATATGTACAGAGTATGCAGTCTTTCCCAGACACCATTTCAAGCTCATTCTATGTATTAATTCATTTTATCTTTTCACAGTCTGTAAAGAGAGGTAGTATTACAATTTGAGTTTTCAAATAAGAAAATCTAGGCTCAGAGAGCTTATGTAACTTGTTTACCAATAAAATTTTCCCTAAGCTACTCTAAAAGTAATCTAAATTTATTATAAGGCACTAAAAGTATAGGATATAAAAGTAAAATAATTTTCAAGATAAAGTCATATAAATGTATTCTAAGACTGAAGATATAATGCAGATAAAAATAAACATTAACACTTCTGACATGCTTAACTCAGTAATTACAAATTTATGATTAATTTATTGTCATAAGCTATGCACAGACATAAGTAGTATCATATTCACTCCTATATTACTAAAAAAATGAAGTAGAATCATTGAAGTAAAAATTCTCTCAATTTTATTCAACCTAATTCAACCAATGGGATTGAGCTACATAATGTTCTACATAATGTTTTTAAAACAGATTTTAGAAAAAAAAAAATTTAGCAGTCACTATTTTATGAATGGGAAAATGTTGGTTGGCGAAGTGACAACCTCTGAACATAAAATAATTCATTAAAAGTAACCTAACTAGAATTCAGAACTTATTGACTTTTCCCCTTGTGGTCACACCACAAACCATGAAAAATGTGTGGTTTACCATCTGAAATACATTAAACTTCACTGGTACTTTAAATAGCTTTCCTAAGCCATTAGCCATCCAGAAATCTAATTGGTCTACTAAATGTGAATCAGCCACAGTCATATTTACCTAACTTGAAGAAGAGATGTAGAATATACCAATCTTCATTAACTTGGGTGAAATCTTATGTATGATTTTGTCTAATGCTCCCTGAAAGCAGAAAATCCATCTAAAACATGTTTGAAAGTTGGTCATTTCCCTCTCAATATATTTCAGTGATTGAATTCACTCTACTTTTAGAAAAGCCTCTTCAACTTTGACAGTTTTATTGGCTATGAAAACTCTTAACCTGAATCAAAAATTTCCTTCCCTAATTTTTGACCCATTTGCTCTGGTTCTGCCAAATGGAGCTACATAGTCCACCCTTTCCTGTAGTAGCCCTTCCGGTATTTGTAGACAGCCATCACATCTCCCTAAATTCTTTCCAGGTTAGTTATGCCCAGCTGCCTCAAAGTTTCTTAGAGGGTTGTTTTCCAACTTCTCATTGGATAATTAATGTTCCTGCTGAAACATGACCCATGAGAGTGGTTGCTGTGTCCCAAAATAGTCTGAATTTTGTAGATTACAGTGTAACCATGTCTGCTTCCATACTGCTATCAATGCAACCTAGGTATGTGTTGTTTTTGCAGTTACTGTAGTTGTTATTGTTAAGCATTCTGGTCGCATATTTAATTGCTGCCAAGTTTATGTTAAATTATAATTTTGAGTAATTTACATTAACTTCCATCAGATGATGTCTCTTTCATTCTAGTTTTTAATTTGTCACAGTACAGTTTCTCTTCATTAGCTCTACCTGTAATCTTAATGCAGGCAGCTCTCTGTTGCAGCTGTCCTTTCAGTTCTGTACCACATGCGTATCTGATAAGCAATTTCCTGTGTTTTCATCCAAGTAATGAATCAAAAATTCTGAATAGGTCAGGGGCATGGACAAAGACCTTTAGCACAGCACTGGGGACCTCAATCCAGGCAGATAGATAACAACATAAATAGGGCACATTTTAAAAAGTTTAACTCAGATACACTCTTAAAGAATTTTGCAATCAGAAAATCTTGCAAATGTTATTCTAATTTCAGCAGATATGTAAGTTTTATGTTATATGCTTTAAATTCACTTTTATTTGTAAATTTTTTTGAGAGGGGAGCTTGAAAACACCATAAATTGTCCATGATTAAAACCGCTGAAAGAACTATAAAATATTAATAATTATTCTATGAGTTTGGAAATATTATCTCTATATGCAGATTTAGAAACAAAACTTGGAGAGAGTCAATAGTTTAATTAAGGTTACACAGATAGTAGCCGAGCCAGAATTCAAACCCAGATCCAGGGTGCCACTTGTTTCAACTAGTTCTATTAGCTGAATAGTTCAGTCCTCTTCTTCAGCCCCCACTACTATCATATCATACTGGGGAAAACAACCCTTCCTTGAGCCTGTGTGGTATTCTCTCATAATATCACCACCTCACTTTCTTTCTCCTTTTACCATTATTTCACTGTTGCCACATAATCAAGTCCTACAACCTTTTTCTTCAACAAGAAAAAAGAATATGCAAGGGACTGAATGCATCTGTTTTCATAAAATAGTTTACGTGCATACTCAGAAATGCATATGAAACTGTATCACATGAAAAACTTAATATTTCCATTACACAGAATGCATTATCAAATGTAGCATTTTAGTTGAGCCATTTAATTAGTGACGTTAATACTATGCACTGTCCTCCTCTTTATCAACCATATCAGCCATTTATCAACCAAATCAACAAAGAATAATGGAGATAATTTGGGATTTTAGTTAGAAAAGAATTGAAATTTCTCTGCCAACATGTACTAGTTCTTCAGGTGAGTATGCTAGGACTCTGCTGGTCTCACTCTGTACTTTCTCCCCAAGTAATCTCTTCCAAACCAATGGCTCCATTTTCCAACTCTAAGCCAATAACTTCCCAGTGCATTTTTTTTTTTTAGACGGAATTTTGCTTTTGTTGCCCAGGTTGGAGTCCAATGGCGTCATCTCGGCTTACTGCAACCTCCGCCTCCTGGGTTAAAATGATTCTCCTGCCTCAGCCTCCCTAGTAGCTGAGATTACAGGCGCCCACCACCATACCCAGCTAATTTTTTGTATTTTAGTAGAGATGCGGTTTCACCATATTGGCCAGGCTGGTCTTGAACTCCTGACCTCAGGTGATCTGCCTGCCTTGGCTTCTCAAAGCGCTGTGATTCCCAGTGCATTTCTAAAGTGTAGGCCTCCCTTCTGAGCTTTAGCTTCATGTGTCCCCGTCTCCTCAAAGTTCCCACTGGAGGTTTCATAGGCACTTCACATTCAGCATGTCCCAAACGAAACTCACCAGCTTTTCCCCATTGTTCAGTGATCATAATTTCAGTTACCAGTATCCACCAGATACCCAGGCCAGAAATTTGGGGAGCATCCTGGGTTCCAACTTCTGCATTCCTCACAACCAGTCTTTACATCCTATAGTTCTAATTTTAAAAAATCTCCAAAGCAGTTCTCTTCCCTTTGCTTCTACTGCCACCTCCCTAGTTCACGCTACCATGATTTCCCCTTGAATACAGCTAAATCTACTTAATTGGCTTGCCTATCCACCCTTTCCTGTCTCATATTCACTACAAACAGGGAGATCTTTCTAAAATCTAAATCTTATCATGTCACTCCTTAAAAACCTTCTATTACTTTTCCTAGAAAAATGTTCTAATTTCCTACTGTGCTTTATAGGGCCCGCATTGCATACTTCATCTCTAACCACTCCCTTGTTTCAAATCCTACTGGATTTCCGTAATTTCTTCAAACTCACAATGCTCTCTACCATTGTACAGCTTATAGGATGTTTTTATTTGGCATTTATATCCTGAGAATGCAGTGATGGACATATGGAATTACTTCTACTTCAGTACAGAGTATCAGACATTAAGACCACTCCACCCAGATTCATTATAAGATTAAAGAGGCGGGGAGAGGGAATGAGGTACCAACCTGAATGAGCATCCAGCTAAACTGGCAAAGGTACAGGTAATGTGTGACAGCAGCCACAGCTGAACAGCTCTCCTCAGCGAGTTGGGGACTTGCATATGCAGACGCCAGAAACAGAATCTGTAAAAAACATATACTTCTATTTTTAAAATATGCTAAAATCGATGAAGAATATTAAAAAAGTAATTGCTTTCTTATCTAAACCTATGACTCAGTGATTCCATGGGAAAGTAAGTTGACTTGTTGTCTAAACTGATATGACTTTAAGAGTCATTCTAAAAATGGCAATATATGGATTTTTAGATTTCTAAGAAATAATGCATGATATGAAATTATGCTACATGTGGCTCTAGGCTCTCATGAGGAAATTCGCAAAGTAAACCTTGTTCTTATCATTGATGAGCAAAAATCCCATGAAATACATTTATTTTAGCGAAGTAGAAAATAGTGGAAATACCACTCCTTGTGTAAATCAAAGCTAATGGGAGAGAAAAGAAAGATAAATCAAATATTTGACTTTACCCATCACCTGCAGCCTCTTGCCAGGAAGTAACACAGACAACAAAATGGACTTAGAATGAGTTTAAAAATTCGAATTCTATGATTATCTTAATCTTTGGATTTTTATTTCAAGTGCCTTCAGGGCTTTGTTCAAAAGTCACAATGAGGCCTCTCTTGACCACACTATTTAAAATTGCATCCTGCTTTTTAATTTTCTTCTCACACACATAATTCCCCAACTCTGCTTTTCTCTCTCTCTCTCTCTCTCTCTTTTAACCATCACACATCACCTTCTAACATGTTTTGTATTTGCATTTTTTTTTTTTTTTTTTTTGGCTATTAGTCTCACCTCCTAGAATATAATCCCCGCAAAGACAGGATCGTTAACTGTTTTACTCACTAATGTAACCCAAGCACATAGCTTAGTGACTGGCACATGGTAGGTACTCAATAAATACTTGCTGAGTAAATAAGCAAGTGAAGTGAAAGACTCTTTGTGATTTCTATCTTTTCGTATTTTCTCCAATAAATGACTACTGTGTCAAATATTGGAAGGATGAGTGTAGATGGCAGGGGGAAACTTGGAGCAATAATATTGGGCTATAAATTCTCAATGAATAAACTCTGGCTCCCCCTTACAGACAGGAATCAACTTTTTGACTATATTTTCAGAGAGTACCACTGTGTCTGGAATATAGAAGTGATCAATAAATGTTTATTATAAAAATGAGTGATTTATTCCAAAAGCACAGAGGAGAAAACTAGTTGACTTATGCCTTAAAATCTCTCAACTTTTAAAAAGAAAACATGAATGCCTTTAATGCTATTTGAATTTATTTTAAAAAATAAATAATGTGCCCAAAAATAAATAAGACCACGGGACAAAATGTTGTTAAATTTCAAGTGAAATGTGCCCCTCCCCAATCCTCTTGTTACCAAGGACATGTCCCTCAACTCCCCTTGAAAATTTCTACTCAAGTGTATTGGTAGGGCAGCATCCCTGTGGTAAATTCGTTAGGATCTGCAGTGAGGCTTTGCATGTTCCCAACATCTCAATTTCACAATGAAAGATGCACCTTAATCTGATTCCTCAATTACTAAGACCCAACATGCTAATTTAAAATTAATAATTATTAATAATTACCAATTTATTCCTATAATTGATATTGACTGTAAATTAATAAATCTACAATATGTATCTCTTATGCTGAAGTGACTCTTTCTTCTTGGAAATTATTCATTGAGTACCTTCCTGTGCCTGATCAAGTATAGAATTAAAAAAATCTTTTTTTTAAGCTACGGACAGTGAACAAGTCCTTTTCCCCTTCTACTTCCCTCATCAATAATAGCAGGAAGTTGGAAAAAATCAACTCCAGAGTCTCTTTCTACTCCAAGACTCCAGAATAATTTTTAAAATGAGAAGTACCTTGATTCAACTTTCTGTTTACTTAGCCTTGGATTTGGTGCATTTGTAATACACACTATTAAAAAGAAGGCATGCCAGCATTTAAAGAAGAAAATAGAAATTTATGTAACATTATTTCCTGACAAATGTGTTCCCTTAAAAAAATAAAGTCCACAAATTCACCTTCCTAGAACACACCACAACATAGCTTTTGAATTATTAGCGATTATGCTTAGATTTTCCTTGACTTTTTTGTCTAAGTTTACCATTTATTCTGACCTTTATTACAGGTCATAAATTAAACCTTCCTAAATTCCACAATTATTCTTTGAACACTTTCTATGCACTAAGCACTGGAACTATGACTTAAGAGTATGGTATGGTTTAGCCAAAAAAAAAAAAAAAAAGAAAAAAAAAAGGATAAAAAAGCAATCATTTTAACATTTCATGTTCTGTCTTTTCACAAAGGTGCATCTATTTCCATAAAGTCTTCATAAATGTAGGTACAATAAATTCAAGCCTTTCTAATTCAGATTCTATTATATGGATTGTGTTGAAGTTTACCTAGTAGTTTTGTTCTAATCAACTTAAATAGGTTGTTAGGTAATAGAATAGTGTAATCCAAATTATAATTGACTATGTTTAGCTTTAAGCATTCTATGAAACTATCTGTAAGTATATGCTAACTTAAATTCTTTTTCAATATGTTTTCTTTGAAGCAACTAAATCAGTACAGATTCTTGTTTAAAACTGTATTTACTTTCAGAATAGTTTTAACATCCAAAATTCTATTTTTAAGGTATGATTTGATATTTTATTATACTCTAATCTCCTTTCCTAAATTATAAGAAGATCAGTTACAAATCTACTTTTGTAAACCATGAAAGTTGTTCCAGGTTATTATCTGAATTATGGGAATTGCTTCTGTCTGTACAGGAGATTAGTCAGCAAGAGGAGGCTGAGCTGTCACAATGCACATTGCTATAAAAGGGATGCACAAAGAATACTTGGAGAACTAGGTATTACATGTGACCAGGACTACCCAAAATTTCATTAACTTAATTTAAGATGGAAATAAAATGAGACCAAGTAAAACAAAATAAATAAAATCTCCCAGCATATTTAGCTCTCTCATTTTTAAGGCTACAAAACCTAAAAATAGATGGAGTTTCACCACTGCTCTTTTATTCAAACACAGAGATTACCAGAAAAAAGGTTATTTTCACAGTCAGTTCTCTGAAAGCATTAAGTTGAACATGAACAAAAAAAGGAATTTTTCAAAGGTTCTCAGTTGTTCGTACGTTGATTTATTCAGTATGAATGAGTGCTTAAGTATCCACTATCTACAAACTATTGTGCTGGGCAAGATGAAGTACATGACGGCAGAAAACTGCTGTATACCAGCATGGAGCTACATGTTTTCCCTCGTTCTTTTGTGTATAACTCATATATTAATAATGTGAAGTCATTATTGTTTTTACCCCAATTTAGTAAATAATGAAGGAAGAACTATAGGATAATTAACATGTTTAAAGGTCCTTAAACAAGCTTTAAATTTAAATTGGGATTCAAATTCTGGTATCCTGATTTGCAGTACCAGCATTCCTTCTATTTCTTTTTTTTTGAGACAGAGTCTCGCTCTGTCGCCCAGGCTGGAGTGCCGTGTGGTGCCATCTCGGCTCACTGCAAGCTCCGCCTCCTGGGTTCACGCCATTCTCCTGCCTCAGCCTCCCTGGTAGCTGGGACTACAGGCGCCCACCACCACGCCTGACTAACTTTTTGTATTTTTAGTAGAGACGGGGTTTCACTGCATTAGCCAGGATGGTCTCGATCTCCTGACCTCGTGATCCTCTCGCCTTGGCCTCCCAAAGTGCTAGGATCGCAGGCGTGAGCCACTGGGCCCAGCCCAGCATTCTTTCTTGAACACCATACCACTGCCTACAAAGCTAAATCAAATACAGTCCCCTCTCGAAGTGCTAACATTCTAGGTCACTGTTTCTCAACTCGTTTTACTCCATGACCCACCACAGGCTCATAATGACAATCGAATATAATGCCAATAGCAAATATAATACTATTCTCAGTTCCATTTTGATATAACATATATACAACTTAACAGAAAAGAATAATAAATATATTTCCCCCAAAAGTATTTGAGATATTCTTTTTAAAATGACTTATAAAATTCTCTGCTTATTCTGATTGCTTAGAGCTCTACTGTGCCAGCTAATGAAGGAAATGAAGAGTAAATACTCTTTTAGAAAACTTAAATATACAGCATGTGTCCCCACTTGCTTGGGCTATGTAACAACTAATGATAAATATTAGTTTTCCTCTAAACCTCAATTCTCAATGCTCCTTAATACATACACCCTCCTCCCTACAGAATTACAGATACTCTTACTCCTTTCCTTATAAAATTATTCTTGAAATGACCCCCCCCTCTTTTTTTTTTGAGACGGAGTCTCACTCTGTCGCCCAGGCTGGAGTGCAGTGGCACGATCTTGGCTCACTGCAGCCTCCGCCTCCCGGGTTCAAGGGAATCTCCTGCCTCAGCCTCCCGAGTAGCTGGAACTACAGGGCGTGCCACCATTTTTTGTATTTTTAGTAGAGACGGGTTTTCATCGTGTTAGCCAGGATGGTCTCAATCTCCTGACCTCGTGATCCACCCACTTCGGCCTCCCAAAGTGCTGGGATTATAGGCGTGAACTGCTGTGCATCGCCAAAACTAGTCAGTTTTTAAAGGACCAGCTCAAATTCTGCCTGACTTACTCTGACTTTCCTATTTTTTAAAGTGGGTTCCTAGACTTTCCTATTTTTTAAAGTGGGACATCCCTTGTTATTGAGCATTTATAATGAGCCAAATGTAGTTCTTTCTAATAGAAGGCTGCCTAAGGGTGAAGCGAGACATATGATGCAATACAATGTGACAAGTATTGTAGCAGGGTATGGAGTAAAATATTAGGAGAATGCAGAGTTGAGAGTATTAGCGCTGCTTGTGAGGATTCAAATAAACTTTCAGAGAGGAAACCCAAGTCCCATCTGTCCCATCTTCTCTTCCTAAGTTTATCTTCCATAAGACTCTTTGTGTACCAAACATTCTATCCAAATGCATTTACTGCTATGCCCTAAACATACTTCTTCATGTCTCCACTCTTGGCCTTTGTTCTTTCTCTTCCTTTTATCTACAATTTCTCTTTCTCATCTTCCCAGTTTGAACTCATGTTTACCTTTCAAAATGTGGTAGAACTCTGTCATGAATACCTGGAAATTCTACCTGCTTACTCTGATCATGGCAGATTCCTAGACTTTCCTGTTTTTTAATACCTGGTTATTCCTTTCAACCATAAACAACCTTTTCCTCCTCTGAACTTATTTAAAATAAGATTTTATTATAAGAATTTTTCTCATAAATCTCAACTATTAAATAAAATTAATTTTAATGTCTTTGAAAACTGTCAACTTCTTAAAAACAATTTGATCTTATAATTATTTTAAAGTATATTTTTGTAAAAAAGAGAACATGGCAAGAATGCTGTACAGATTCTGTCATGAGTTTAAACACAAGTAGGTGTTTGTTTAAAAAACAGCTTTATTGATATACGATTGACAGACAATAAAAGGTGCATATTTAAAGTATTTGACCTCATAGGTTTTTGCACCTGTGAAGCTATCATCACAATTAAAATAATGAACACATGCATCAGCCCCAAAAGTTTTCTCGTGCCCTTTGTAGTACCTCCCTGCACCACCACCACCCCTACAACCCTAGGCATACACTGATCTGGTTTGTTTGTTTTTTTTTTTTGAGATGAGTCTCGCTCTGTCACCAAGGCTGGAGTGCAGTGGTGCAATCTCAGCTCACTGCAAGCTCCGCCTTCTGGGTTCACGCCATTCTCCTGCCTCAGCCTCCAAGTAGCTGGGACTACAGGCACCCGCCACCACACATGGCTAAGTTTTTGTATTTTTAGTAGAGATGGGGTTTCACTGTGTTAGCCAGGATGGTCTCGATCTCCTGAACTCGTGATCCATCCACCTCGGCCTCCCAAAGTGCTGGGCTTACAGGCGTGAGCCACTGCGCCCAGTCACTGATCTGTTTCTAATATATTAGTTTGCATTTATTAAATTTTATATAAATATAGGCATATGTGCTCTTTTGTGTCCAATTTCACTCAGCATATTTTGAGATTTTTTTTCCAAAATAATGTACCAATATTTTTTCAGCACTATTTGTTGAAAGACTGTCATCTTTCCTCTAGTAAATTGCCTTTGGGTATTTGCCTATATATGTTGGAGTCTATTTCTGGACTCTGAACTATTCCCTTGATCTATTTGTCTATGTTTACAACAATACTACATCATCTAGATTACTGTAGCTATATTTATTGAAAAGGGTAGTGTTAGGTTCTAACTTATTCTTTTCCAAAGTTGTTTTGGTTATTCTTAGTCATTTGCATTTCCATGTGACTTTTATGATGAGGTAGTCAATTTCTACAAAAGAAAGCTGAATCTCAACCTGGGGAGAAATGACATATTAACAATATTCACTCTTGCATCCCATGAATACAGTGTCTTTCTCCATTTATTTAAGTCTTCTCTAGTTTCTCTCAGCGTGTTTTGTAGTTGTGCACATACATCTTCTTCACACATTAGAAAATAAGATTTACCCCTAATTCTTTTATATGTTAGATATTATTGTAATTGATATTTTTATTAAATCTTAGTTTCTGATTATTCCTTCCCGACACATAGAAATACAATTTATTTTTATATATTGATCTTGTACCGTGTAAACTTACAGAATCACGTTAGTTTGAGTAGCTGTTTTGTAGATAACATTGTATTTTAAATATAGGATCATGTCATCTCTATATAAATAGGGTTTTACTTATTTGCTAATTAGAATGCTCTAATTGTCTTATCTTGCCTATTGTACTTGCTGGGAGAAATATATGCACACACACACACACACACACACACAACTAAATAGAGGTGGCAAAAATGAACATCCTTGTTTCTAATTTTAGGGGGAAAGCATTCAGTTTTTCAGCATTAAGTATTGTTATGGGCTAAATTGTTTCCTCTCCAAATTCACATGTTGGAGTCCCAAACCCCAGTACTTCAGTATGTAACTGTATTTGAAGATAAAGTTTTTAAATAGGTAATTAAGTTAAGATGAGGTCTTTAGAATGGGTACTAATCCATTATGATTGGTGTCCTTACAAGAGGTGAAAATTTTGGACACAGACACGCACATGTACAGAAGACAAACCATGTGAAGACAAAGGGAGATGATGGCCACCTAAAAGCCGAGGAGAGAGTCCTCAGTATGAAGTCAACCCTAAAGACACCTTCAACTCAGACTGTAGCCTCCAAACTGTGAGAAAATTAGTGTTGTTAAAGCCATCCAGTCTGTGTTACTTTGTTATGGCAGCCCTAGCAAACTAATACAGTATCATGTTAGTTACATAGTTTTGTAGATACCTTTATCAGGTTAAGAACATTCCTTCTCTTCTTACTTTGCTCTTTGCTGGGAGTTTTCATTGGGAATTGATATTAAATTTTGTTAATTATATTTCCCTATAGAAATTATCCAAAACATTTCTTTCTTTTCTTTTTCCTTTTTTTTTTTTTAATTTTTATTTTTTAAGACAAGGTCTGGCTCTGTCGCCCAGGACAGAGTGCAGTGGCACAATTTTGGCTCATTGCAGCCTCAACCTCCTGAACTCAAGCAATCCTCCCATCTCAGCCTCAAAAGTAGTTGGGGAATACAGGCATGCACCACTGGCCTGGCTCATTTTTGTATTTTTTTCTTTTTCTTTTTCTTTTTGTAGAGTCAGGGCTTTGCCATGTTGCCTCGGCTAGTCTTGCAATCCCCAGCTCAGGCAATCCACCTGCTTCAGCCTCTCAAATAAAAAATATTTTTTATTTTAGTTTGCTATTAATTACATTGATTCACTTTTGAATTTTAAGTCATCCTTGCATTATTGGGATAGCTATCATTCTGTCGTGATATATTATCATTTTGATTTGCTAATATTTTATTAAGAATATTTGCATCTATGTTTATCAAAGACATTGGTTGGTAGTATACTACTTCATATATAGAATGAAAACCTCACAAAAATATACTATTTTCTCTCCTGATCTCCTGGCACATATTCTACTTTTATATATGTTGCAAACCTCACACTACTTTGCCATTATTTTTTCTTCAATAGTTAATTATCTTTAAAATAGATTTAGATAGTAGGAAAAACTTCATATAGTAATATATATACATATATGTGAAATATATTACATACATAATGAAAATATATACATATATGTTATATATACTATATGTAATATATATGTGTGTGTATATATATATAAAACAGTTGAAATTTAAAAAAGGAAGCAAAATTAGCCTGCATTACAGAATTTTTATAGAGCTACTTTAGTACGCTTTTATTTTTTCTCTTTTCTTTAAAAAGTCATCTTCTGAGAAACAGATCTTTATGAGTCATTAACACCAAGACTAGTTTTTTTCATCTGGTATGCAGCCAAAGAAGTATACTGATTTATTTTTATAAGAAATAGTAACAGCAACAATAATAATAGTTACCATTTAATGAATGGTTTTCATGTGCCAGGTACTGTGCTAAAGGCCTTAGAGATATTATTTCATCATATTTAAATAATCTATGCAATTTAGAGATCACTGCTGTTTTATTTCATAGTGAAGGAAACTGAGGCTTAATAAAAGTAAATACGTTTGCCAAGGGCACAGACCTAAGGAAAGACTATTTCTTTTTTCCTGCTTAATTATGCTTGGTAGAGATTGCCTGGATCATGTGCCACTTGGAATAATGCCATACTTAGTTTCTTGCATTTTCTGTATCTTTTCTTCATTACCTTGTGCTCACATAGCATGTTTACGTTCTTTTTTTTTCCTGGGCTAGCATCTTTTTCACTAGTGTTTCTACTCTGTCCCTTAAGAGAATATTTAATTGTCAGGAATATTCTGTCAATTCCAAATCTTAACATTTGCTGTTATTAATAGCATCTTGCTTAACATTACAGCTCTTACCACTGATGTCACACAGCTATACCTAAGATACAACAGACTCAGGACTTGAGCCAAGTTTGTTGACTTCAAAGCCTGTGCTTCTAACCACTTTTAATACTTAAAATAACCACTTAAAATGATGCTAGCATGTACTCCAAAAATCACTAAAGCCACATACTCATACTTCCTGCTTGTATAGGAGATTCTCTAGAAGTATATAAAGTCTTTTCATTTGAAGGAAGAACAACGAGTGCAAAGGCTGGCTGAAATATCAAGCTGAAACATCAAGATCATTTGAATATTACAAAGTTTGAACTAAATTTTACATGTAGACTTGGATTTTCAAAGTTACATTTCTTAGTTCTGTAATGACAGTTTATGAATTCCGTGGAAACAAAAAAGTCTCTATAACTGGAGTGAACATAATTAAATTATTTACATAGATAGCACACTGAGGTTTGCATTCTACTACTTTACTGATGGTACTGAGTCATTATTCAGAAAATTCAGATTTTAGATAATTTTGTTGTTGTTATTATTGTTGTTGAACAATTAACTTGTGACAAAACTATTCATTTTTTCATTTTATTTTGGTAGTGGATACATGGCCAGAATCTGAATACAACAGACACATGGTCTGAATATAATTCAGACTCTACAGTCACTTCAAAATTGTACAATAAACTTATTTGAAATATATAGTGGGAAATTGCTGTTATCAATTGAAAATATTTCGATTCAACTTCTCATGGAATTCCTTGGACTTAGATAAGCATACATATAAGCTGGAAAGGAAACCTTGTTAGATAGAATTGAAGAGAAACTGAGCAAGACTAATAAAATTCGATATAAATCTAACAATAGTGTTCATTAACTCACAGGCCATAGCCTAACCTTACTGTGCAAAGTCCAAAGTTTATACTTTCTCTGCCTGACAACATAAAAGAAATTAATGTGTTTCTCTAAGTGGTGTGACATTAGATGTTTCTTAAAAATTAAAAAAAATATATTATTCCTTCCCATTTTACATCGAGGATATGATTGCTTGTCCTTAATTATTGAGAGAGTTATCATTTCCCTGCTATGTACACCTATATTTTTAACTACAAAGCACAATTCCCAAATATTTCATCCAATGTAAAGTTGACAGAGAAGCCAACATCAAGGTTACTTTTATTGCATAATTGCCTTAGTTAGAACACTTTCCCAAGTACAAAAGTGTTGCATGATCTATAAAAAGATAAAAAAAGAGGGAGAAGGTATTTCAATATGAGAGCATTTTACAAATCAGATCATCTTTTCATTCCTTTATCTGATTATTCAGAACTGGTGAGTTAGTAGCTGCTGCTTTTTAGGCATGCCATGCTATCAAACCAAGATAGAACATTATCAGTAAAAACGTTTGAACAAAATCCTAAGGGACATATAAAGGAAGTCACTTTATGAAAAATGTAACTGCTTTTCAACATGTTTACCTTTTCTTGTACTTGCCCAAATTATGTCTATGATGAGGAAGTCTAAAAAGTATAAATATTTGATATATTTGTGCATATGCTGCATTTTCTTTTATAATTTCTATTCCCAGCATAATTCAGTTTAGGCCAAAATGTTAAATCTAGTCGTGATTTTATATTTCCTTAGGTTAACTTGAGACATGTAAACAAGTAAATTATTTATGTGCTATATAATCCTCTACCTACTAGGACATTTACTTAATAGTAGTTTTGTGGCTTAGGAAGCAGAGTAATCAGAGTGAATTAATGGTACACACTGGCTGCTCTATGTTTCTGATTTGCTTTGGACTGAATCTTTATGTTGCTCAAGTGTTGTTTCTGCTGTTTAGCAGTTGCCTAAGTTCATATGTTGGAGCCTAATCCCCAGAGTGATGGTATTTGGAGATGGGGCCTTTATTTGGGAGCTAATTAGGTCATGACAGTGAAGCCCTCATGACCGAGATTCCATCAACATATATATTCTGTGTGCTTGCCACATGCCTGATTCCAGAGCCAAGGTTCTGTTATTTTAAATCCCATTCTATTTCAGGTTGAGGGTTATTTTGAGAAGGCCTGGGATGTATGAATAAACAAACATATACAAGACTCTCTGCTTTGGGGTAGCAGGCAAGAAGTATAGACAATAAAATATATAGGTCTTTGGCATATAAAATTGGGAAATGCATTATTTTCAGATAGAATGCAAGAAAAATATTATGATTTTGGTTTATTTGCTCATAAATGAGGAATAAATGTGTCTGAGTCAGTTCGGGCTGTTAGGACAAATATTATTATAGAGACTGGGTAGCTTAAACAACAAACATTTATCATGGTTCTAGAGAATGGAAAGTCCAAGATCAAAGTGCCAGAAGATCTGGTGTCTGGTGAGAACCTGCTTCCTGGTTTGCAGATGGTCGTCGTCTCATTGTGTCCCTACATGGCAGAGAACACAGAGAAAAAAAGCGAGCTCTCTCTGTTCTTTTCTTCTAAGTGCACAAATCTCGGTCATGAGGGCTTCACTGTCATGACCTAATTAGCTCCCAAATAAAGGCCCCATCTCCAAATACCATCACTCTGGGGATTAGGCTCCAACATATGAACTTAGGCAACTGCTACACAGAAGAAACAATGCTTGAGCAACATAAACATTCAGCCCAAAGCAAATCAGAAACACAGAGCAACCAAGTGTGTGCCATTAATTTACTCTAATTAGTTACTCTGCTTCCTAAGCCACAAAACTACTATTAAGTAAATATCCTAGTAGGTAGAGGATTATATAGCACATAAATAATTTACTTGTTTACATGTTTCAAGTTAACCTAAGAAAATATAAAATCACGACTAAACTTAGCATTTTGGCCTAAATTGAATTATACTAGGAATAGAGATAATAAAAGAAAATGCAACATATGCACAAATATATCAAATGCTTATACTTTTTACACTTTATGTTTATAGGTAATGCATCATAGTCATAATTTGGGCAAGTACAAGAAAAGGTAAACATGTTGAAAAGCAGTTACATTTTTCATAAAGTGACTTCCTTTATATGTCTTTAGGATTTTGTTCAAACGTTTTTACTGATAATCTTCTATCTTGGTTTGATAGCATGGCATGCCTAAAAAGCAGCAGCTACTAACTCACCAGTTCTGCCTTTTCATATCTCGTACAACTATTTTAAAAAGTGAATTAGTATTTTCTAACATATAATAGAAAATATGCTACCCCATAGAGATCCAACATTTAGTGAGCACATATATATGAATCAAAGCATTAGCAAAGTGCTTTAAGGGATACTAAATTTCATCCCCCACTCTCACCCACAGGCTTTTTAATCTTTATAAATAGGATGTTAAAAAAAAAAAAAAAAAAAAGCAAGGCTGGGAAAAGCAGCCTGATATTTTACACAACGTTTTACATAACATATGGATATCTAATATATTTTGTTATCATTAAAAAGCCACGTTAGCTGAGTTACCACTTAGTTACCCTAATATTTGTTTAAATATAGAAAGTACTTTTTAATTACTATTGGTAATTATTTGATCAGTCAGTTGACATAGTTAAAATAAAGGAGTATAGCAGAAATTTGATTAACATTTAAAAATAAAACACATGCCTATAGGTCTTTAAAGAAAACAGTTCTTATCTTTTATCTAGATTTTTAAGGAATGAAAAATGAAATAAATTTCCTACAACCATTACCATACTCTTCTCTTATGCTGCTCTTTGCACCATTTCCCCTTTAAGAATTATGCAAGAAAATTATAACAATTATTACAAAGAAATGGCACACATTAGTTTTATAATCATTTTCAATTCAAACTTTTACTTCAAATTAAATTAAATACCTAAAAATTTTTATATGTTTTAAACTTTGAATTGTTTTCTTCAAGAGCTGTTTTTATTTTGTGTGACTGTTAGAGAAGAAATATCAAGACATTTATGAATTGTTTAAGAGTCTTCATTATCTGAGTAGGTCAGTTAAAAAACAAAACAAAACAAAAAACTCCCAAACCGATAAAAATAAACTAGATCCTTCAAGAAAATCCAGTATTACCAGAATTGGAGAAATAAGCATATAAATTCTAGAACTGTCCTAAAATGAACACTGTGGGAACACTGAAGTAATATTTTGACTTAACTAAATGAGGAGGAAATCAACATTTACTGGATTCTTACAGTGGTAGGCTTTTCTGTGATTTCTACAGATAGGTTATTTCATTTGACTCCTCATAATAGTTTTATGTTATTGTCCTGTGTGATAGCAAAGGTAACAAAGGTCTCACAGCTAACCAATGACAAAACTTGCATTGGGCCTAACCGACCTCAGCTCAGTTCTCTTTCTGCTATTCTCTGCTGTCGTTATGCTGCTTTATGAAAACTTCTGAAACTCAAGCAAGGGCTCTCATGAGTTCTCTGAATTTATGGAGACACAATTGAGATTTTTTCACATGGCTTTCAAAAATATTTCTGTTAATACCAGTGTTCCCGTACACTTGGTCCAAGCTAACCAATGAACCTCACTGGTGAGTAAAACTGTGGTCTTTTCAATGAATAATTACTAAACTGGTTTTCCATTTATGTGAACACTAACATTTATATTCTCTCACTGACAAAATAGGTGACAAAACAATTATCAACAGAAGATTCAAGTGGTTATCTTAAAAAAACATGTCCTGATACAGACAATCCAGTAGCAAATAGGAAATAAAATAAAGGAGCACTGTGTAGAAGAAAACAAGGCAAATCAAGGGACAAGTCAAGATCTACATAAAAGTTCACTTCAGAATCTAAATGGCGGAAATTTTAGGGGAGATTTGAACACTTTCCACTTATTACTACCTATACAGACAGTTCACCTGAGTTTAAGTCCCAAATAGAAAATTTGGTTCTCCTAAGTCATAAAACAATATTTGGAGTAAGACAAGGACTTCTGGAAGCTCAACTGTACTTTAATCATATTACATGTCCTGGATATCTATAGATCAGCCTTTCAGCAACTTCAAGTATCCAGAACGCTCCAGACGTCAAGATAGCCCATCCTTCCACACACTCCAGTGTTTATCACGACCCCCTCCCTCCATCATAAACGAATGTTAACACAAAGGTAGTACTCTTGAACAGCAAGTAGGAATAAAGATGAAAAGGGCACAAAGATAACTAATGGTATTCCACAATTGGCTGATCAGAAAGAAAAGAGCATGCCAACTGCCTAAGAACACCCATAGACAATCAGCTGTTTTGAACGAAGGTGAATTTTCTCTGGAGAAGTGGCAGAAATCAAAAGAAAGAGAAAACAGGGAGGTGGAGGTGGTAGCGCAGGTCATAGAGATTAGCAGTGGAGGCACTATCTTGGCAGTGGTGACAACCAGCACTAAAAAGAGAGAAAGACTTTTAAAAGTACAATGCAGACTATGGGCAAATATAAATAGTTAGTATAATGAAGTTTTGGATAGCCACACACAATTTTTATTAATTTTACATCTCTGTAGAAATTTCAGTCTTCAGTCTTTAGAGGAAATTCTTACTTCAATAATTACAAATAACTGAGCTTTATCAGTATTCCCATTGATTTGCATGAGACTATTATGGCAATTTAGCTATTGTCTGGAAAAATTATTATAGCTTTATATATGGTATAATTTATGTTTTAAAAATAATATCAACTCTTTATAATTTGGATTTCATGAATTCTAAGTTCAGATTTTAAGCACTTTGAGGGCAGGGATCTTATTTATTGATGTATCTCTAGCACTGAGCATATTGGTTAAGATCTGATAATTTAATATACAATTAGTGAATAAACATTTGTTATATGCAGTGTTCTAACTTATTTAGAAATGTTTACAAACCGATGATTTAAAATTTAAGTTTGAATTGGAGACATTCACTTATTGGTAGCCCCATTAAAAGTGATTTACTTTAACAAATACATTATTAGCTATAGTATATGTCACTTACTGATAGCCGTGGCACCTAATAAAACAGAAATTGTATTAACATAAGTAAAATGTTAGTTTTTAGGAGTAAACAGTGACAAATATAAAATAAAATTTTAGTTTCTAGGCTCTGTTTAAGTCATGGTCAGATGGTATTAGGTTTAAAACTTAAAAATGTCGGAAAATGATTAAAATCCTATTGTCTATTTTCAAGAATCCACAATAATTACAGAAATGTCATTCACTCTTTCCTCAATAAATGGCCACAGGTATCTTCAAAACATATATTACTTTAAAAATAATCCAGAATGCTGACTTGTCCCCAGTTCAGTTTTGGAGAACAAGCATTCTTATTACCTCTCTACAGTCCAATTAAACTAGTTCTTCCCTAGCAGGCAGAAACTACCGAGCACTGAGTAGGGCTCTATGGAAGACATTATGGAGCAATGAAATGTTTCCTACCGGGAAAGAATTGACCATCTAGATGCAAAAATGAGCAAATGCCATTATCAAGGCATGAGTTCCATACCAGCTTCCCTTTTGCCTATTGCTTTTATGTTTTCACCACAAATTTTATAACACAATTGCTTGTTCTGCAAAATGGGAATGAGGATATAAATGAAGAATGAGGCTTATCTTTGTTGAGATCAATAATATGAAATATTCAACTTTTTAAAATTAGCCATATCATCCATAGGAAAAAGAGAGATACAGGTAACAGAAGAACATTATTTATAATTAATTTACTATTATGCAAGTTGATCAGAGATACATACTGAAGCCCAAGCACGCACTACAAGGTGCCAAGGTGAAATTTTGTTCCTCTTCAACTAAAGTACTCCCACTACTCCAGCATCTGTGTATCACTCAATAGTTTAAGTTACTCAAGATTTTGACTCCCCTTTTTTCTTTATCCTGTGTACTTGGTTCTCAAATTCTATCAGGTATATTTTAAAAATAGTTCTTAAGGCCTGGGCTCAGAGGCTCATGCCTGTAATCCCAGCAATTTGGGAGGCCAAGGCGGGTGAATCACCTGAGGTCAGGAGTTCGAGACCAGCCTGACCAACAGGGCAAAATCCTGTCTTTACTAAAAATACAAAAATTAGCTGGGCGTGGTGACGGGTCCCTGTAATCCCAGCTACTCGGGAGGCTGAGGCACGAGAATCTCTTCAACTGGGGAGGCAGAAATTGCAGTGAGCTGAGATCGCCCCAATGCACTCCCACATGGATGACAGAGCGACACTCCATCTCAAAAATAAATAAATAAAATAGTTCTTAAATATGTCCATCCCTACCCCTTTCCACTATTATTTCTCACCTAGAATACTTCCTCTCCACAGTGAACAGTGTAATTACATTGATATATAGCAATATATATACACTAAGAGAGATATACTAATATATCTTAAAGTGGAAATAAGACGCTCCTTTTCATCCAGGAGATAAATGCAATTTAAGATGTGGCATGGTACCTTAAAATCTATTCATTGCCACATTTTTCACTGAAATGGTTACCACATTTTAGTGAATGTATCTCCACTTCTCTGACATTCAGAAACATTTAATTGTTAAGATGCTGATAGGGATCATGGGTCAAGCATTGTACAAAGTTCACGTTTAACAATGCTTTATTCTGGAAATTAATGAAACTTCAGTAAAGGCATCCCTCCTTTGTCAAAGAAACACCACATCAGAGCACTCTGTACTGTACTGGGTGACTTCCAAAGAGTAAATGCAACATAGTCCATTTTAAAATAAGAGGGTTGGGCTGGATGAAATGTAATATACCTTGTCTTACAGCTCTAACATTCTATAATTTTATTTTTTATTTTTTGCTTCTTTCTGGCTTATCATTCAAAAGCATTTCAGAATACTTGCATCAGACTCTAACCAAATCTAGCCATTATGAGAAAGGGCACCCTGTTACGCAAAAAGCCCCTAGAGAATTTCACTGTAGTGGGAAGGTGATGTCCTCTCTATATTTCCCACCACCTGTCCTTTCGGTAACCTATTTCAGAACTTGCTCTTCCATTTATTACTTCTAACATCTATATCTATAATGTTTCTTACTAATTCCCCATTCATTTTTAATTTTATAGTCATTAAGAGGAATACATGTACTACATGATTTGCAAGATCGAATAGTTTTATAAGGTTATAACAGAAAGGTTGTTAAAACAACTGCTACCTGGGATTTCCCTTTATCATCACCTTAAAAATTTTTGAGATGGAAGTTTAACATTCACACAGTAGGGTGCACTCACCTTAAATTATAGTTAAAGTTTACACACAGACCCATATAAAGTATAGACCCATGTAACCACAAACAAGATCAAGGTATAGAACTTTTCTAACACCTTGCAAGGCTCACTCATTACCCTGAAACCTAAAGTATTCTTGCATCATCATCATAAATTTTGCCCATTCATGAACTTCATATAAATGGAACCATGTAGTATGTGTTATTTCATGCCTGGTTTCTCTTAACAAGTATCTGTGAGATTAACTCATATTGTTACACGTAGTAACACTTCACTTTTTTATTGTTGTATAGCGTTCCATTGAATGAATACATGAAAATGTACCCATTCTACTTCTGATGGACACTTGAGTTGTTTACTATTTCAGGCTAGTATTAATAAAGCTGCAATAAATATTTTATACCCAGATGGCCCCTAACTTATGATGTCTGACTTACAATTTTCTGACTTCATGACGGTGCAAAAGTGATACATATTCAGTAGAAACTCTACTTGGAGTACTCATACAACCATTCTGTTTTCCGCTTTCAGTACAATACTTAATTACATGAGAGGTTAAACACTTTATTATAAAATAGACTTTGTGTTAGATGATTTTGTGCAACTGTAGGCTAATGTAAGTGTCAGAGCTTGTTTAAGGTAGGCTAGGTTAAGCTATGATGTTTGATAGGTAAGGTATAGTGAATGCATTTTAAACTTATTATAGGTTTCTTGGGATGTAACCCCATTGTAAGTCAAGGACAATCCCTACTTGTTTTCTATACGACATTTCTCTTGGGTATTTACCTAGGAATAAAGTTGAAGGGTCATAGGATACCATGTGTTTATACGTTTAGCAGATATTCCTACTGGTAACACTTATGTTATCCACTGGTAGTTCTTCTTAATTTTATTCATTCTAGTCGGTGAACAGTTGTATGTCATTGTGGTATACAATATATTTCAATGTCCTTTAACTTAGGTTCTATAGTCACCCAAGGCCAAGTGCCAAGACAACTTTTTAGTCCTCATCCTACTCGCACTGCTTGGTATTTTATATTATTGACCATGTCCTCTTTCTTTATACTTGCTCCTAGCTCACCTCCTTATAAAACATAAAGATTTCAGACTTTGGAACCAGAGTCCTGGATTCAAATTCTAATATAACCTAGTAACTAACAGAATAATGTCACGGAAGTTACTTAACTTTCTGAACTTCATTAATGATAGTTTTAAAATCAAGTTAATTATATCTACCTTGTGGAGTAGCTGTGTAGAATAAGTTATAATTCATTTAGTATGTCTCAAACATTTCTGCTGAAGCACCTCTGTAAGGAAAGGATATGAATGTCCGAGTTCTCCTAGGAAGGCTGGGCTATATCTTTGCCAAAGACTTATTTTGTGTGTATGTGTGAATGTGTGTGTCACATTGAATCTTTTAAAACTCATTTGCATTTTATAATACTTGTTGCTTTCTCGATATCATGTTTATTTAAACTACATATTAATGTCATTATGCCATAAAATAACATCAATGATTGATTATATAGGAAGATAGGACACGTGGGTTCTCATTTCACTCTGAAAAATTATTCTCTGGGTCTGGAGGATAAACATACCTTTGTTTGATAAGACTTTTAGGCACAGTGCCTGTACTGACCTTCCTCACCCTATTTCATGACCTGCTTTCTCTTCCTCCTACTTCCCTTAAATATTGGTGTTCTGGGCCTTCTTTCATATGTCTTTTATATCCCCACTTTCATCCACCAATACTCTAATGCCGCCTACACCTGCATTTTAGCTTCAATTTCTTCCTCAGAATTATGTCAACATTTAAAATAATCCACCCATCAAATATTTCATGATGAAAACATAAAAAAATTACAACAAAAGCAAAAATTGAAAAATGGGATCTACTTAAACTAAACCCTACAGAATGGGAGAAAATTTTTGCAAACTATCCATCTGACAAAGATGTAATATCCAGAAACTACAAGGAACTTGAATAAATTTACAAGAAAAAGACAACCCCATTACAAAGTGAGCAAAGGACATGAACAGACAGTTCTCAAAAGAAGACATTTATGTGGCCAACAAACATATGAAGAACAAGCTCAACATCACTGCCTGTTAGAGAAATGCAAATCAAAATCACAGTGCAAATCAAAGTCTCATGCTAGTCAGAATGGCAATTATTAAAAAGTCAAGAAACAACCAATGCTGGCGAAGCTATGGAGAAATAGGAACACTTTTGCACTATTAGTAGGAATGTAAATTAGTTCAATCATTGTGGAAGACAGTGTGGTGATTCCTCGAAGACCTAGAACCAGAAATACCATCGGAACCAGCAATCCCATTTTTGGGTATATGTTCTTAGGAATATAAATCATTCTATTATATAGATACATGCATGCACATGTTCACTGCAACACTATTCACAATTGCAAAGACATGGAATCAACCCAAATGTCCATCAATGACAGACTGGATAAAGAAAATGTGGTACAAATACACCATGGAATACTATGCAGCCATAAAAAGGAATGAGATCATGTCCTTTTCAGGGACATGGATGTAGCTAGAAGCCATTATCCTTAGCAAACTAACACAGGGACAGAAAACCAAACACCTCAAGTTCTCACCTGTAAATGGGAACTGAACAATGAGAACACATGGACACAAGGAGGGGAAAAACATACACTGGGGCCTGTGGCGCGGGAGGACTTGGGGGAGGGAGAGCATCAGGATAAATAGCTAATGCATGTTGGGCTTAATACCTAGATGATGGGTTGATAAGTGTAGCAAACCACCACAGCACACATTTACCTATGTAACAAATCTGCATGTCCTGCACATGTATCCTGAAACTTAAAATTAAATTAAAAAAAAAAACTCCAGTCAATAAGCATAGCCACACAGATACTGCAAAATAATGATGTTCAAATCTCAATTCATTATATTATCTTTTACCAAAGTTCTACCTGTCCATCTCCACTTAATGGAGTGATTCTTACAACGTAATTAAGAAGTCTTACCATGATCTTGCAATGCCCTATATGATCTTGCCCTATCTACTCTGTCACTTCATCATCTATACCGTTGTGCCTTTTACTCACTCAGCTGCGGCACTGCAGTCTCTTTTCATTTTCTTGAACAAACCAAGCTCTTTCTTGTTTTAGATTCTTTGCGCATGCTCTTCCCTTTGCCTGGGATATTCTCCTTCTAGGTGACTCCTGTCCATCTTATTTGTCTGAGTTCAAATGTCATTTCCTTTGGAAGACAATCCTTGATCATACTCCTAGTATTACTTTTTATTGTATCATCTGCTAATTGTCCCTCCCTCCCTCCTTTTCTTTTCTTTTTCTTTTTTTTTTTTTTTGAGAAAAGGTCCCACTCTGTCACCCAGGCTAGATAGAGTGCAGTGGCAAGATCTTGTCTCACTGCACCCTCGACCTCCTAGCTTTTAGGTATCAAAAATTACCCAGGCATTGAATATACAGAAATAAATAAAACAGACTCAAAGCTTGCCTTCATAGAATTCCCATGTTAGAAAGATAAACCAACAAATTAATATATAACTACAAATATAGTAAATACAATAAGGATAATTTTAAAACGGGGTTGGTACTGCATTGAATAGTGCCCCCCCACACACACACACCTCAATTCATGTATACCTGGAACTTTAGAAGTTGACTTTATTTGGACATAGCATCTTTGCAGATGTCATAAGTTAAAATGAGGTCTTGCAGAATTGAGGTGGGCTCTAAATCCAATGACTGATATTCTTATAGGAAGGCCACATGAAGAGACCCAGACACACACAGGGAAGAAAGCCATGTGATCACAAAGGAAGGGGTAGGAGTGTTGCAGCTGCAAGCCAAGGCACACTAAGGATTGCCGGGAACCATCAGCAGCTAGGAGGAGGCCAGGAAAGATTCTTCTCTAAGTTTTAGATGAATTAGCTGCTGGAAATATCTTGAATTTGGACATGTAACCACCAGTTTGTGGTAAATTTGTTACCTTAGCCCAAGGAAACTGATAGAAGCTCCACTTCAGATGGGAAAGTCATGGAAGGCCTCTCTGAGAAAGTGACATTTTAGCTGTGATCTTAAGGACAAGAAAGTAACAGTCAGGTAAAGGTGAAGAGAGATTTTGCAGGTCGGGAAACATAGCATGTGCCACAGCACCAAGATGACAAAGAATTTGCCAGGTTCAAGGTGTGTGTGATTTGTCCAAGGTCATAAGGCCAGGAAGTATCAAAATTGGGACTTGGTTCCAAGTCTTCTGATTGTAAGATGAGTGGTTAAAGCTTTTCCCACTACACCCCACATCTCAGAAGAACCTTAAGAACTAACCCACCCACCCACCCACCCCTCACTGTTCAATTTTCTGAGCAATTACAGGTGAAGCTGTAGAGGCACCACTACCGGTTAGAGGCAGGTGGTGCAGATATTGTGGACAAAGAATACTTTTATGAGAGACAGGGGAAATCCAGCTTTAAATAACTACAATCTGTCCCCCCAGCCAAAGCACCCTAGAGAACACGTGACAGCCAGTTTAATCAGTCATCAAGTCTTGCTGATTACTTATTTAAATGTCTTCCTAACTCCTAATTGTAGAAGGGGCAGAAAAGGCTTCCTGGAGTCTATGGCTTGGGTCCACAGGTCTTCTCCATTCAAAATCACCAATAGGTAACCATTGTGATAACCTTCCTAAAGTATTCATCATTATCTCTGGCCTGACTAAAAAGCTCTAAGACTTCCTTTTCCTACACAGTTATGGGTGTAGTTTAAAATCTGTGTCAATATAGGTTTTGTTTGATTTGCTTAGTGTTTTAAAAATCCAGGTATTTCACATAATAGTTCATATAATCAATTTCTCTTGAAAAATAAGAAGTCCTTGCCATAAGGAATGATTAGGTGGAGGTAAATAATGGCTTCCTCTTAGGGAACATATTCATCTGTTACTACCCCTTCTGCCAGTCCCTAGAGCCTTGCTGAGGTAGCTTCCCTGGCCCCAGAAGGCACTTGGGTTTTTAAGCCCTGATCTATGAAAAGATTAACTTTACATTCTTTAACCTGACCCCATTGTATCTGTACACTCAAGCTTCTCACTAGTCTCAAACTCAGAACCCGCTATTAACCCTGAGAAACTCTCCAATCTTCCATAACTATTTCATACTATTCCCTCTTCCCTCTCCTTTCAGCCAATGGGACCCCTCTTCCAGGGAATAGCTCGAGTTATAGCCTTTTCCAAATACATCTAGTCCACTATTTTTCCAGAATTAACTCCTTACTGTGTCTGCTACTTAAGAGTTTTCTTAATTGATTACTACTTGGCATTGTTAGTTTACTGTCCAGTATGTAAGTTTCTTCAAAGATTATGGGATCATCATTAACTCACCTGCTATCATCTTAGCACTTTGCAGCTACAGTACAGATTAGCTTTGGCCAATGTATGGTGTCAATGAGTGAACAACTAAGAAAAAGTGGCTAGTTAACAATGCAAATTATTCACTTTTGGTTTAGATAAGATAGGCTTCTTGTAGACCCCCTAATTTCTGGACAGTTCCACCCCATGGGTATCTACCAAAGAGTTAGGAAGAATAAAGAAGAACATGGTTTTCTTGCAAATTGCTCTAATATAAGACTTTGTGAGAAGAAAAACTGAAACCAATGTCTAAGATAAGATTATTAGATCATTCAGGCTTTTCATGACTCCAATTACCATGGAAAATTTAAAATCAATTGTATCATCACATTTTGACTTCCAAAGTCATTATAATATTATGAGTTAATTCTGGATAGCATCTACTAAATGAAACGTCAACATACACTTCTAACTTAGCTGTGGGTTTTATTTCATATGCAACTGAACTCAGCTGGTGAGAATCTACCCTAAAGTTGCTGAATCTTTAAATTCCTAAGGATGTCTGCATGGCAGAGTGTTTGTGTTAAACATTTCTCCCAGTTTTGTCTCCAGTCCCTGTATTTTTGGTTGGGGGATGGGGTTGGCAATGACTTCTAGAGTGAAAAACCATCCAGCAGGTTTTAAATAGTTTTGGATTGCTGCCTAGTAGTAGTAAACCCTGAAATTAATGAGACAGAACTGATTTGAGAATGATGAGCTTGAAAGACACCAGAAGCCCTATAATCACCTTCTTGCCCACTCAATTTAACTCATTCTTAAAAGTCATTCTCATTTTTAAAAATGGCTATTTGTATTTTAAATGTTCACAAGACTGATCATATGTTACCCAATTTGATTGCCTTTACTTAAGAAAGTCTTTTGTGACTTTAATTTTCACTAGGTGTTATAAAAGATATCCTGTCTCAATTTATTTAGAGCAAATAGAGTTTCTTTATGCACATTCTACAATATCATAACTAGATATCATTTTGAAGGAGTTTTATTTGTTTTGGATGGTGTTATCTGCCTAGACTTTTTTTTTTTTTAAGTAATTTTCCTTGCCATGATCTTAGAAGTTCTCTAGAAGCTGGTTTTGTTTTCATTTTTTTCTCAGGAAATGTCCAAAACTAAGGATGCTATTTTACCAATGTCCACGTTCAATTCTAAATGGGAGGGGGGAAAAAGGCAAATCCCAGGAGGAGAAATGCAGAAAGCACTGCTGTAGCACCAACAGCTATTTCCGTGTCTCCTTCACAGAAGAATAAGAAGTTTGTGAAAACATTAGGCCTATAACCACACAGTTAAATTACATCCTCTAAATGGCCTTTACAGTGTACCTGAGAAATGAGGCAGTGGCTGAATGTAATTCCCCTCTGAGTGTAAGTGCTCCTCCTTCCTGCGCTGGTCCCACCTCTTTTCTCTCTGCCATTACTAACTAGTGCCGGTTCAAACTGGCTGGCTCCAGCCTTTGCAGCATCCTTTCTCTCCTTCTGTGGGCTTTTGTTTGAGTTAGAACAGAGCAAGCTTTTTGCTTCCATGCAGTTTGTGAAATTAATCCACAAACTGGAAAACATCACAGTATATCACTCAATAATTTATTATTGATCTGGTTACCTGAAAAAAAAATTAATCTAAGGTAAATGTAACTGCATGTTTATTTATTATCATATATATTTGCATTTCATCTATTTTCCTAGCTCTGGTAGTTCAATAGCTTTTATCCCTTTGCTAGTTGTAAGTCATTCTGTATAATTGTTCTGTTTGCTGCTTATGAGGTTCTAAAGAAATAAATCATTTGAAAACAATCCAAAGAAAGTTCATTCGAATATCCTAACTTTTTCTGTTTTTTTTTTTTTTTTCACTAGACAGAGAGGAGGAGTAAACAGAACAGTCTTGAGTCATCCAACAAAGGGAAAATTGGAAAATGTTGCTGATACATTGTGTATCAGCGGCATCATTTTAAGTGGCATCATTTTAAGCAGTACACTAGTTGTATCATTTTAAGCAGTGGCATCATTTTAAGCAGTACACTAGTTTTATAATTATTTTGAACACTGAATAGTCATGCCTCTTCTGTTATAGTACCTGTGAGATGAAAAACTATTCCAAAGCAGTTTCTGTTTTCAGAGTAAGTATATGTTATTATGAAAATTCAAAGGGGGAAAAAAAGCAGTTTAAAGGATAGAAACATTGTATTTTGATGAAACAAAAGGTAACATTATTTAGTCACACCAAACAGCTGCCACACCATATTAACTACAGTATGCCTTCTAGTGCTGAAGAACAAAATGACACCTGTTGTGAGTGGAGTTTTGGCTTCTGACGTCTATATTTCTAGACCTGCACTATGTGACTGTGTGTGTGTTTGTGTGCATGCGTTGGAGAAGGTAGAAGAGGAACAGAGAAAAGATAAGGGTAATGTGACAGGGTCACTGACTCTTTCAGTCCAGAAATTAGAACCCTTTTATGTGCTAATATGCCCTTAACAAATTTAATGGGCTCTACTGAACTAAGGAGGCCTCTACCCCCACTGCAGAGCCTAAGATGAGTCCTGTGACTAAAACCTCTACTAGCTACATCCTACAGCCTGCTTCCAAGCTCTTGATACATGTTTCCCTCTCTATTTTAGGAATTTTGTTTTTAGAAGCAAATTTACTCTGACTGTAGACATGGCAATGTGTACAAAATACCACCCTATTTATACCCAGTGCATATATGTTTACAATTAAACAGAGAATTGTACTGAAACTCAGCCAACTCACCTGTGTAAAGTCCCATTGCTGGCAATGGCCAAATTTGGAATAAGAAGAAGCAGCATCAAAATCATGGATGATTCATAAATTCACAGTAAATGCCAACTATACCTGACCTTTTGACTTAGCTTGGATTGTTAGTGAACACTAGACAGTAACACAGATAATATATTTTCTCTTCGTGGAATAGTTTGAACATAGAGTGTGCTCTTGTATTTCACAAAATCAAAGCAACTCATATTTTGGATAAGACAGCATCAGATTTCTATCCAAGTCCTCGAAAGACAGTCAGTGAGGGGAGGTAGATTCTTAGCCTATTTACATTCCTTCCCTGAAATAATTGCAGTTCTTTTACTGCTCTGCTAGTCTACAATAAATGCTGGGAGCTGTTTACAGGAACAGTTCTTAAGAAGAAAACAAGTCGACAATGCATTTTGAAGGCCTAAGGAAAATAAGAAGACCAAGTTATATGCTTGAGAAAACAAATTATTTCTGAACTATGTGAAGATATGAGGCTAGGTGAGAATGACAGGATCATCTCACATGGAGAGCTTTAAAATGGCATCAGGTTTGAAGGACAACATATATGTGTCTAATCTCTCTTAACCTCTCCAGGAAAACAGATTATTGTCTGTTTTCCACATGACGCCTCAGAGAATAACTATCTAACTTACAGGGCTTTTCTAAGGTTCACATAAGAGTAGAACGAGAAAGAGTTTAAAAACCTGGAAATCACTATTAAAGTATCAGGTATTATTATTTTAAAGTCAAGTAAAAAAAAAAAAAAACCAATTCCGCCACCTGTACAGCATCTAAATTCCTCCTAAAAAGTTGTTTATGAATTCTAAATATTATTCCCAGATGAACAAGAGAGACTCTTTATCCTAAATTATCATTTTTTCCACATTTGCTTTCATAGTACTTTATATCCTTGTCATTTAGAGCATTTTATTCACAGTAACATTAATCCCCACATATCTTCACAAAGCAGAAGAAATTCAAATTGCATGGAAAGTCAGCCGTGAGCCTAGAGTGGAATTCACATTTCCTGACCTTCAGTTTAGTGTTCCATCTGTTAGGCCCTGGTATTTGAATAATGAACTCAAATTAACCTAATCGTCACTGCTCAAAAATTCATTAATCACAGCAACAGATCAGAACAAAATGTGTAAGTCAGTGGAAACTAATACTCTAAAACTGCTTTTAAGAGTGGTTCCTCACACAGCTACCTAATTAATGAGAGAAACTCTAATCTGTATTTTGTATCTAATTAAATATGGGTCCCTTCTTTGATTATGTTTTAAAATGTGACTTTGAGGTTTAAACTGACAATGTGCTTCCCTTTCATTGCTTTAGTTTAACTTTGTTTTCAAAGCTGGAAGAAGTGAACATGTTTTCTAAAACTGGCATCTTTGATAGAGAAATAAAACAGATTATCAATCTTCTCCTGGCTTATTTTATCTTAAATCCATAACAATAACATTAGAATAACTGACAGTCTTCCACCAGCATAGATTTACTATAGAAAATAGAGAAACACAAGTATATATGTATGTGGTTAGGATTTCTTGTGGCAGTTTTCTAGAAATGTAATAAGAATAAAAGTGGCTTCCCCTGGATATACTTCCTGGGTTGAAAGATAACAAAAGCAGATCCTAGAATCATCACTTTACTTTTCCTACCAATACTTTGTAAAATAAACAATCCTAGAATTATACTTTCTTCAGTGTTTCAGTGATTAAAAAAAAATTCTCTCTGAGCATAGCTATTACTAACAATAAGCTGGAATGTAGGTTCCAAGAGGGTAGAGATTTTATATGATCTCTCTGCTGTCATATACCCAGAGCATAGAGGAACGCCTGGAATATAATAGGTGCTCAATTAAATATGTGTTGAGTGAAAGGGAGAGGGGAATTAAGCAGAGGTTCTGGCTGAGGGAGCACTGTCATATCCAGACTAGATCACAGAAAGCTTTTATAGAAGTATTCATCGGGAAAGTCTTCAAGTAATATCTTTTGGCACTCAAACATTGCCAGTCTCACTGTTATCTTTTCCCTCCAAAAAACCATACTTTCCAATGTTTATGGTAGTATACTGCATTAGGAAGTAAAACATAAGTAACAGCCAAACAGTTCTAAGATTAAGCCAATCTAAATAAGAATAGCTTCAAGTGAATTCAAAGTAAACTTTTCAGAGCCATGAGTACCAACATGGATGTAAGGAAAGAAAAAGCTGCTTTTGTCCTAACTGACATTAAAAACTATTGAATGACAACTCCAATAAAATTCTTTTTTAAATTTTCCCCTCTTACTCAACCAAACTGTTTGGGACTCTCAGTTCCAGATGCACAATGAGTTCATACAGGAAAATCCACTGTAAATACATACCAATGATGGATTAAAAAAAGTAAGGTTGGGGAGTAAAAATGACAGCCAAGGACAAATACAAGCAAACCTTCTTGTGAACCAGAAATGGAATAAAAATCAAGACACTGGGCAGGTACAAATAAAAGACAATAAATAAAATCTACAGTTTGAACATAAATGCACTTTAGATAAAATTAACTTCATGAAACAATCTGACAAAGGTATTAAAAGAATATGCTAACAATGGCCAGAGATTAATAAAGACAAAACCATCAATAAAAGGAATGAATTCATAAAATATACACAGTCAGAAGTGAAATAAGAATAGGTAAAGATGAAAAACACAAAGCTTAAAACTGAAAAAAATACAGTCACTGCAATTAAAAGATACAATAAATGTGATATCTTTAAACTGGGATCAAAGGGTGAATTAATGAAGGGGTAATGAAAACTGAGAAACTTACCCAGAATGTAGCACAGAAAGATAAGGCTTAAAATTATGATGTAATATTCATGCTACAGAAAAGACCTCCAACAAATCTTCCAGAAAAAGAGAATGAAGGAAATAGTAAAAGTATATGTAAAGTATTGCTGAGAATTTTCCAGAATTAAAGAAATACACAAGTCATTAGGTTGAAAGTACAAAGTACTAAGTAGAAAAAATAAGGATCAAATATGTAAGGTAAAACCAACATCAATATATATTGTAATGAAACCGGAGAATCTTAAAATCTACTAGAAGGGGAACATACAAATTATCTACATTAGAATAATAGACTGACAATAAACTTCTTACTGGTTACAACAGATGGTAAGAAACAACGAAATGATATTTTCAAGGTGTTAAGGAAGTATAAGTATTAACCTAGAATTTTATGCCCTGTCAACCTATTACATGATGTAAGATTGCAGGCAAAATAAAGACATTTTAGACATATTACATTTCTATCCAACATTATTAAATTAGAAATCAACAATTAAAAAGTAGCAAAAAAACCCATACGTTTAAGAAATTTTAAATGCACTCTTAAATTAATTCAAGGAATTAAAATAGAAATTACTGTTTAGGACTAAATGACATGAAAAGTACTATCTGCCAAAATTTGTTGGAAAGCAGCTACAGTGATACTTAAAGGTAAATTTAGATTTAATTGTATTTATAAAACAAAACTAAAATAAGATAATTTAATTTAAAAGCCAAGTAAAGATAAAAATATAAACATATTAGGTAGAAGAAAATAAATAATAAGAAGATAAAATATTTATTAGAATAAAAGTAGAGATAGTCAACAAAACCATAAGCTCGGTTTTTGAAAATATCAATAAAATATATAAAACTTGAACAAAGCTTAAGAAAAATAGCACACATTTTAAAAAGGGGAAGATTTTTATAGATTCAATTGATGTCATTTTAAAAAAAAATCCTAAAGAGATACAAAAATATGTTTACAAATTTGAAAGTAATAGATAGATTTTTAGATACAGCTAGAATGTGAGTGTGTGTGTGTGTGTGAGAGAGAGAACACCATAACTAATGTTAGAAATAAACAGAAAATAAAAAACAGAATGATCCAGTAATAACTAAATTGGATCCATAATCCAAAATATCTTGGCCCAGAAGAAATCAAGAAGATTGGAAGAATACTGCAAAACATGACTATTGTCTTTCCGCACCACATACAGCAATAATTCATAAAGTTTACGGTACATAAAAAGCATCCTGGTAATTTATTACAAATGCAGATTTTCAGGTCTCATCATGGAAGAGTCTTATTTTCAAACTCTTGAAAAGCATTTTTTTGTTGTTTTGTTTAGAGGTGGGGTTGTCGCTATGTTGCTCAGGCTACAGGGACGTGATTATTCATAAGCACCATCACAACACACTAAAGCCTTCAACTCCCAGTCTCAAGCAATCCTCCTGCCTTAGCCTCCAGAGTAGCTGGGGCAACAGATGTGTGTCACTGCCTGGGCTGGAAAAACTTCATTTGTAACAAGCAATCCAGGTTACCTACTGCAATCAAGGTGGCCTTCAAACCACATTCTGAGAAACACTGCCTCCAGTCATATGACATTTGGACACACATCTGTCCTTCCTAATTGTGCTGAACACATACCAGAGTTATGCGTATAGGTGTAAGAGCATAAATTTTGTGGGGCCCACAGACTTATAAACTAAACAGCAGCAACAACAAAAGCAGTATCACAAGGTCACATGCCCCATTTTTTACAGATTTTTTTTCTGTTGAATAACTATGATTTTCCATAATTTTAAAAAGCATAATCAATATTTTCTATATTAGAAACCAAAACGTGACCAAATATGTTACAACTATTCCCCTCTGCCAGCTGGTACCAGTCAGGGTCTAGGAGGTGTGAAAGTTGGGACTGAATGTAGCGGATAGATGCAAAGCTCTAGAACTACTCAACCCTGGCCATGAGCAGCGTTATTGTCAACAAAAATAATTTTCTATATTTCTTGTGACATCAAAAAGGCTTAAAAGCAAAACTATGGAGTATGGGAAAGTATTAACTTCTGTTTTGACAAACATTAGAGCTGAACAATCTAATTTCTCATTGGAGAGCCTTGAACCTTATTGACAGGAATAGGAAAGATTTCTTGCCTAGGTGAATATGCTTCATATTTTCACTGATTAAGCATTTATTGTTCTCCATTATAACTGGCACTATCATAAATACCAGAGATGAAAACAAAAGAAGACAAAACAAAACTGTTATGGATTGAACATTTGTGTCATTCCAAAAGTCACATGTGAAGCCTTGACCCCCATTGTGATGGTAACTGGAGATGGGGCTTCTAGGAGGTAATTAGGGTTAGATGAGGTTGGATGAAGTTATGAAGGTGGGGTCCTCATCATGGGATTAGTGCCCTTGTAAGATACACCAGAGAATTTGCTCTCTTTCCTTCTCCAAGTACAAACAGAGAAGAGGTCATGTGAGCACGCAGTGAGCTAGAGGCCACCTATAAGCTGAGAGAAGAGGCCTCCGATCAAAATCTACCTTGTAAGTGCCCTGCTCTTACTTGCCAGCCTCCAGAACTGTGAGAAATAAATTTCTGTTGTTTAAGTTACACAGTCCGTTGTGTTTTGTCATGGCAGCCCTAGCTGACTAAGATGAAAACAAAACACCCCTGAAGAAGTAGTGGACCCTGTGATCTCAAGGACCCAACAATTGAAAGTCTGGAACAATAATTCAAAAGGTGACACGATACCAATGGACAAGGGTCAGGATGGAGGACACAAACAAAATGCCCAGGGAGCACACAAGCACACAAGAGGAAGTGCTAGTCTCCTGCGATGAGAGAAACCAGTAGCTGTGGGCAGGTTGCTAAGAGGAACTGATAAACAAGATGGGCCTGAAAAGACAAGCGGGACTTTATCAGACTTAGAAGCGTAAGTGGCAGAATAATGTTCTGAAATAACCAAGGTTTTTTTCCCTCTAGTTTTCCTTTTCATCTGTTGTAGTCTCCACCCCTTCAAGCAATAGCAAGATTGAGCAGCATTCACTGCCCAGAGAAGACATCAATTATAAGCAGAATGAAGATAAGGAAGAGATCAAAGGCCTGGAAGAAAACTGAGCAAGGGCAAAACTTCCCATGCTAGGCCAGAACAGATCTAGAGACCTGTAGGGTCGGAAGGGGAGAGATGAAGAGAGTGAAGAAGAGAGTGAAGAAATGAGGTGAGACTATGCCAACTTCCAGCAAGAAGAATAGACAAAACCCCTGCAGAGGTTTAGGGATCTGAGGTCAGTAAGAACCCATGGCTACTTTTCTGAAATAGTTCTTGGAGTAGAAAGGCTACAGTCTGTGTCTAGGCAGTTGTGCCTGAGACAGGCCCCTTGCCTACCTCCCTAGATGGCTCACTGTTACAAGAGTCCCCAAAGGCCTACATGCAGCCACAGAATAAGGCCAAAGGAGACCAGAATTGACAGACTGTTCATACCACCCATAGAATAGGGCTCAATTCAGCTGCGAACAAATGGTTATATTCCTCACATATCTCTGTGTGTGGACTGGGATTCACACCCTCTACAAGAAAATGGGCATTCCAGGCATAAGGAACCTAAATAAAAACCAGAAGGATTGGAGGGCAGAGAACTTCCCAGGAGCACCAAGTAGAGTCCTAATAGTGAAGGCTTTTGAATATCAAATCAACTCAAAAGCTAGAAAGAAAGATTCTCCGAAAAGTTAGTCTCATCAACCCACTCTTCTGCACGAACCCTGCCAGTGACTTCCTATCTCATTTGGAGAAAAATTCTACTAGGTCCTGGCACATCTCACTAACTTCATCTCCCACCACTCCCCCTCACATTCCAGAACCAGACTCACTGTCCTTAAAATAAACCTCAGGACTATATTTGCTTTCCCCTTTTATCTGGAATGTTATCCCCCAGCTACATGTATAGCTTTCTTCCTCATTTCCCTCAGATCGCTGCTCAAATAGTATCTTCTCAGACACATTTTCCTTGGCATTCCTATATAAAATAGCTCTGCTTCTAGCACTCTTAATCCTTTTACAACATTACCCTTTGTCACTGTAATGAATCCTAGTCTGGTGTGCACCCCTGCCTTGCTACCACTACCACCAAACATAAACACCATGAGTAAATTTTGTCTTTATGTTCACTGCTATAAACAAAATAGAGAACAAGTCCTGACCACAGAGCAGACACTCAATAAGTGAATGAATTGATGGGACCAGGTCTCAAGCTCTGACATTAAAAAATTTGAAAAAGCATGTTTTTTAAGCAAACCAACCAATTTCAATTTGAAGTTCATTAAAAGTCTTCAGAGAGTGATTATTCTGGGATCACTAATAACTCTAATTTTATATGTATAATTACATACGTGGGGCCTGCATATGAATGTGTGACCAGCACAGTGTGTGATGAGACTGACTTTCACATGTCACTGAGCAAGTATCCTTTTTATATAGTCTTGTTGCCATCTGTGTGTTTTTACATGTATACATATATGTATGTGTATATACTATGTGTATGTATACACACACACACACACAGAGCTTACAGCAAGCCTATATTGTCTGATGATTTTTTTGATCCGAAAGCTTTTTCTCACACAAATCACTGTCTTTTGCAGCAAGGCATTCTATGATGACTTAATGCTTTCAATTGTTCACAACTGAGCTGTACTTAGAGATCTATATGTTTTTACATTTGAAAATAAATATCAGGGAGAAAATTACTATTTTAAAAGTAATAGTAGAACTTTTAGTGAACACTTGATATCAAACACATCATGTTTTTCTAGTAAATTAAACATCTCTCCACAAACTAGTACCTTGAAAAACAGGTACCAACCGAAACAGATGGAAGTCGTTTTTGTTGGTTTGTTTTAAAGAACAACAAAAAAGGCCATTTCCACTAGCAAACAGAAGCCAGGTACAAAAACCTTAGCTTAGTAACAAAAACACAAAAGATGAGTAAATGCTCACAGGTTTTTACTGGGGAAAGTCAGCTGGACACCTTGTGAAATAGAGCTTGGAAAGAGTGCCTCCTAGTGGGCAAACTCACTCAGTGTAGACGTGATGAGATGGAAAAGTACCTTTCACACGAAAATGAAATGGGATATTTGGGAAATCATACCACTAATGAAAAAACATTCACAGCCCTGCGAACTCATTTCCTAGCAAGTTACCACTTCCTTGAATTCTCTCACCTGCTAAAATGATTACATACAGATTTACCCACGAAGAAAATAAACTAAGCTGCCCCGCAATGCTTGAGAAATCCCTTCTAGCAAGTGGAAAATTTATAACAATTTATGCGGAGAAGGAAAATAAAACATAGGGAATAAAGTAAAAATCCAAAGCTAGAGTCCTTCATGCTTCTCTTTGCTGTTTCAACTTGGTGCCTCTGCTCTTATGGACCATTCATTTTATGTCCACTAAATAGTCAATTAAGCTTTCAGATTTTAGGAGCTTATATTTATTTAAGCAGCAAATTGACATAAATTTTTCTCTAAGCCAATATACAGTAAAGGTTTTCAAGTATATGCCTGTCCAGAGAGAGTGATTTCATTTCTTTTCATCAATTAGGAAACATGCCTAATTATAGACTAATAAGTAGGAATTAACTATTAAAATATTTCTTTCAAGAAATTGTGTTGTCAATTTTAATAAAATGTTTGATGAATCATGCTGCTTTCCATACTTCAACATAATCACATATAAAATTTGGCACATAATCAAAATGATTTTTTTCTTACAATTTGTGATTTTAAAAAATATGCTGACTTCCAGGTAGAATTATATTACTTCAAGAACAGCAAACACTTTACCTAGTGAAATTTATCAATTTGGGCATCACTAGGAGAACTGAACTAAGACAAGGAATTTGATTTATAGAAACCATTTGAATGTATCTAGCTCCATAAGTGAGCTAGCTCCATTAAGTGAGCTGGATACATTCTTGGATAATTGACTAACTTTTTGAATAACTGATCCCTTCCATATCACCCCTTTACCCTGAATCTTCACTGTATAAACTTCGTTGATATCTGGCCCTTGAAGACTTAGCTCCTGTTTACCAGTCCAGCCTCATCCTCCACGACTCCTCAAATTTGCATTACCCACCAGTCATCTTAAACTGCTGTTTCATTCTCTTCCTCCATCCACACACGACATTCTGTCAGATCTGCCTGCTTTTACCAGTGCTGCTTGCTTTATCAGGACACACTTCAAGCAAGTACCTCCTTCTCCCTCCTCTCTCTCTTCACTTATAAAAAAATCTACAAATCCTTCAGCTTTGGTGTCATCTATTCCGAATCACCTTGGGATGAACAAAGTGGCCTCTTCTCTGAGCTCTCATGGCAGAAGTTCAGAAGTTTTCTTATCACTGATGCAACATACTGAAATATTCTGGTTAGGTTTCTCCTTCATAGTTAGGCAGTAGTCATCCCAGATGGCCCACAGGGGATCCTCTGCAAGTGTTTTAATGAATTGGATATTCTATATTATGTAGGCTCTCATATTGTGAGAGATATTTCATTAAAACCTAGGTAAAATTATTGTTACTGAACTTGAAACCACAATATTTCCTCATTTCTTTAAAGTTATTTACAGTAGTGCAAGACCAAGTTGATTAGGGCAATAAAAATTATCAGGTAAGCAAAGGAGGATTATAGTTCTTGCTTGGAAATCTGGACTCACGTAAATTTAGAAATAACTCTCCAGTATTTAAAAATTACAATTTTGGCTAACACTAATGTTTGGTCTTTTTTTTCTTTGGTTAAAAAAAGCCACATAAATACTCAGACAAAAAATGATACTATTTCATTGACAAGAATTCATACATTGAATACCGGGTTATAAAAGTCCATGTACAAAACCACCCAGGCAATGAAAGTATTACCATTTCGTCATTATGAATTTTATAAGATTATGTAGGAATGTTCTTGGCCAATTAAGTCTATAATAAAAATACGTATTTTTTTTAAAAGTTGGCATTCTCATTCACTATTTCTGTTTGTTTCTTATTTTGAGTTTGCCAAAAGGAATCATGACATGCCTCTGGCAACATATTCATTTTGTTAGACCAGTACTAAAAGTAAATATTGGCAATTGATGTTTCTAATAAGAAAGTAGAACATCTGACTCTATCGGTCAGGAGGCTGTTGCAGCAAAATCACAGTTTAATCTGTCCTTAAAATAGTACTGTTAAGAAATGTGTTTCTTTACCAAAGATTTGCTAGACAAACCACATTTTTTTTTTAAAAGAAACAACAAAAGAAGATGTTTACTGGTCAGGCCATTAAAATGGAAAGCCAACACCCATGGCTAAAATCAATGCCTATTTTAAATATAGACTGGCCTTTTAAAATTCATCTGCTATAAAATAGAATGTGGACGAAAAATTAAACTAAAATATAAGCAGAAATGGAAACATTTCTTAAAAATGATTTCTTAGTGTTTCTGTAGGATATAGTTATCTACTTTTCTTAACATTGTACAGACAAAAAGAAACATATCTGTATATTAGTCAACAACTTAAATATAGTCAGTGCAGTATAATCCATGGTGTACCAGCTACTATGATCAAAAGCTATTTAAAGAAGATGTGCCTAATCATTAACAGCAACATAAAAAGAATAGCACTGACAACAACTTTTAACCTGAGATGTTGTTGGCACTTACAACAAATAACCTAAGGCAAGATTGGGACTGTTCTACATTGCAGTTTGCAACAGTGACAGTATTGTTTTGTTTGTTTTTTTTCTTTTACAAGAGTCTGAGGTGTATGAACCCCAGGTCAATGAAGCAAGCTATTTTATGTATATGTCCTAGTAAATATTCACATTTCAGGTTTATATTTCAGTATATATTTAAATTTTATATGTTTAAACACATACCTTAAAAAAATTATTTTAAATTGATTTCAGAGAAAATTTCTAAATTGTGATGGATTTTATAGTACATATTAAAAATCAGAGGCAATTTCTAACTTTAAAAATGTACATTCTTCTTTATATACATTAGGCTAGCCCTTACTATAATATTTGTTTATGAAAATATCCTTTTAGCTAATGGTTCCTTTAGAGGCATAATGAAAAATTATAATAATAAACTGCAACAAATTCTTTCCAAATTATGTGATGCATGCACATGCATGTAATCCTCATAAGTTTGAAAGGATATGGTTTAGAAGGTGCAAAAATGCTTCTGTTTCTCATAAAGATAAATAATTTGGTGGGTTTAGTGCTGAAAACACCCAAATTCTAAGCATAACTTCTTATAGGACCATTAGATAAGACAAAATACAAATCAAGTCACTCAGTGTAAATTTAGAGGGAGCCACTATGTAGCAGATACTCTGTGGAAGGTTTTGAAAGGTTCCACATTGAACAAGATACAGTTCCTGCATGAGAAACTTAAGGCCTACAGGAGACCATGCATCAGGAACCAACTGTCATTAATATGATGAATGCTATTTCTAAAGCCTGAGGACCCGCAGTGTCAGATCACATGGGAACCAGTTACAATGGTGCAGATGCTAATTCAGTAGGTCAGGTTGGGCCCAGCATTCTGCATTTCTAACAAACTTCCAAGTGAGGCCAGTGCCGTTGGTCTGCAGATCACATTCTGAGTAGCAAAGGTTTATATACATGATAACACCAGTAAAGCAGCAATGGGCTCTGCTTCGGTTAATTGGAAGGTTATCTAGGAAAGCTACTGATAGGAGGTGACCACTGTAGAGGAAAAAGGGAAATATAGCTTTCCAGGCACAGGAAACTCCAAAAATGAAGACACACAGCTATGAAAATACATGACATAGTAAGTGCCAGTGAGCTGGCAAATTTGTTCAAAGTATAGAATATATGCAATGAGTGACAAAGCCAGAGAAATAACCTAAGGTCACGTTGTAACTGTTCTATATACCTGTCACACATCATATTGTTTATCCCATAAATATTTCAGAGGCCACAGGGAGATACTGGACTTTTTAAAATTTTTCTGAAGGACAACAACAAAACACCAATATTTTAGAAAGATAACTGACATTAGCATGGGGGATGGATTGGAAGAAGAAAATATAATCAGCCAAAAGACTATTTGAACCAGTTTAAGCAAGCAATGTTAACACCATACAGTGTAGCAGTGAAATGAGGTAAAGAAGGAAAGGCCCTGGAAGACATTTATGAAGTTATGTGTGGTGCAGATAAGGGACTGTCCACCAAAGTTATCCTCCTATATTTTAATGATAGAGTTAGGGCGAGGGGGTGGCTACCCACTTAGGGACTGTTTTTGTTAGACCCCTTGCAACCAGTAGTGTGAATGGAAGTGATTGAACAACTTAGGCCCTTCTTATGAGTCAGTTTTTGACCCCTGACTTGCACTGTCCTCTCTCCCACAGGCTGGAAGGATGACCTCGGAAGTCATATGTTGAAGATGGAAGACATGTTGTAGTGCTGCATTGACCTGGGGCTCAGACACCTCAGACTCGTGTAGAAAAAAAACAAAAACAAAAACAAACAAAACAAGACACAACTTTATTGGGTTGGGTCTTACTTACTATATGTACGCATTACTACATTAATATGTCTTGTTCCAGCAGCTTAGTTTTTACTTTTACCCTCTAGAGGATTTAGTGATTTAAGTAGCCATGAAGTTATGGTAAAGAATACCAGGGATATCACAATGACTAAAGTTAAGAGCACAGATCACAGAATTGATAGTGTGCCATTATTTGAATTAAAGAAAAAGCAAAAGAAATTGCAGATCTGGGGAGATGATAATAAACCCACATTTTGAAGGATGAAGTTTATGTTATTTGCGGGATATCCTGTTGGAGATATTCAGTAGGTTTTTAGACAAACAGGCCTGGATCTAAGAAAAATATGAAAGGTTTATAGAAGCCACATGAGGCAGGGAATACGTAGGGAGAGGTTGTGCAGCTAGAAGAGAAGGCAGTCAATTACAAGATCCCCAGAAACCAAAAACAATAAATAAATAAATAAGACTCTCATAAAAACAATATTAAATGATGAAACAAAAAATAGGTGCTAAAAAACACACCCATTCACACAGTGTGGTATCATTTAAATAAAAGTTAAAATATACCAAAATATGACATGACACATTATGTACAGGTACATACTATGTAGCAAAAGAATATTTAAAATGCATGTGATTGTAAATATGCAAGTTTGGATAATGGTTACACTTCCATTTGGGTATGAAGGAATATACAATCTGGGAGGAGCACATAGGGAACTTGAACTTTGTTGATAGTGTTTTATTTATTAAAATGGAAGCAAGTACAGAAGTGCTCACTTTTTAAATAGCTTACATGATTTGATAATAAAATTTAAAACTAAAATACAGAAAAGAAAGAGAGTTTTACAAAGTAGGATGTGATTAACAATATCAAAGGAAGATGAGAAAGAGAAAATGACAATTGAATTTGACAGCCAGTAGTTAATTAACGACATTTAGAAGAGGAATTTTAGTAAATACAAGGTGGGCGTAGTGGCTCATGCCTGTAATCCCAGTACTTTGGGAGGCCAAGGCAGGTGGCTCACGAGATCAGGAGATCAAGACCATCCTGGCTAACACGGTGAAACCCCGTCTCTACTAAAAATACAAAATAAAAAGGTAGCCAGGCATGGTGGCAGGCACCTGTAGTCCCAGTTACTCAGGAGGCTGAGGCAGGAGAATGGTGTGAACCCAGGAGGTGGAGCTTGCAGTGAGCCGAGACCGTGCCACTGCACTCCAGCCTGGGCGACTGAGCAAGACTTCCTCTCAAAAAATAAATAAATAAATAAATAAAAATTTAAAAAGTAAGTACAGGGGAACTGAGTTAGCTTTTTAAAAAATGGAATGTGTAAAATTCCACATTTACATTTTAAACATTACACTATTTTTGTTGAGCTATTCACTCTAAGAAATTGCCTTATAATGAGGAGAAATAAATAAATTTTATATTCTGTAGTAATCAGAGGAAAAGATACTAATGAGATGATAACTGCTCTAATTCATCTAATAAAATATTTTTATTGGCTTAATTTATTATGGGAATCAGCTATAAAATATTAATCATTTCCAACTAGTATATTAGAAATAACTCTTAAATCTGGTAATGTACATAAATTCTAGTGGGCACCTGTATGTAAAATAATGAAAAGTAAAAAGACTCTGAAGAGAAATTTTATTTTAAATTTAGGAAGCCAGTAAACCATTTTCAAAAGAGTATTTGTTATATTAATGTTTGTGTCCCCCCCAATTCATATGTTAAAACTCTAACCCATAAAGAAATGGCATTAGGAGATGGAGCCTTTGGGAGGTGATTAGGTCATGAGGGCTCCTCTTGAATGAATAGGATTACTGCCCTTATAAAAGTGGCCCAAGAGAGCTCACTGGCCCTTTCAGCCACATGAGGACACAGAGAAAAAACGTTTATAATCCAGGAAGTGGGCCCTCACCAGACACTGAACCTGCTGGCATTTTGATTTAGGACTTCCCAGTCTCCAGAGCTGCGAGAAATAAATGTTTGTTGTTTATAAGCCACACAGCCCATGGTAATTTGTTATAGCAGCCTGAACAGGCTAAGACAGTAGTGTAAATATTACTCTTTCAAAATATTTTTCTTTTTTTTTTTTTTTGAGATGGAGTTTCACTCTTGTTGCCCAGGCTGGAGTGCAATGGCACGATCTTGGCTCACTGCAACCCCTGCCTCCTAGGTCCAAGCGATTCTCCTGCCTCAGTCTCCCTAGTAGCTGGGATTACAGGCCTGCACCACCATGCCTGGCTAATTTTGTATTTTTAGTAGAGATGCGGTTTCTCCATTTTGGTCAGGCTGGTCTCGAACTCCTGACCTCATGTGATCCACCCACCTTGGCCTCCCAAAGTGCTGGGATTACAGGTGTGAGCCACCACGCCTAGCCCAAAATATTTTCCTTTCTATTCTAGTGGCACATAAATTTAATGAGTTCTCAAGCAATTATCTGTATTTCTGTTAATGAAACTACACTCAAAGTGTAAACTAAAACTCACCTGAATCACAAATACATTTAATAATTATAGTACATTTTAGAAAGAAAAGAGATTACTTTGAGGAATAACTTTGATTTATCAAAGTCCAGTTTTTTTAAAATCTCATTTATAGTCATAATCACTATAAGATCCAGAAAAATAAAGTGAATGAATTAGAAGGTGTAATAACAGAATTTTGTATGTATCCACTACACCTCCCAATATTATTTTCTCTTATCAACGTCATTTTGAAGTCTCCAATCCTATCTAAATACCATCTCTCTAGTTATTAGAAAACATTTTTTTTATGATTGGTCAAGGCTTTCTCTTTCATCCATTGTTTGGGAATACATAGATGCTGATGAGAAGTATATATGAGACAGGAACAGCAGATTTGGGCTAAAAGGAAATAATTAGATGAGTTCTATGCTCCTTTATGATTCTGTGGTTCTTGATCTGGGTGACAGGAAGGAAGCTAATAGCAGCTGGAAAATATGAAAAATTAGAAAAAGAGGTTTGGATTTGTTATCTGAGGATGCACATAATTTGAAATGTTTTATGTGTTGCCAGAAAACCAGAGGATGATCTTTAGTAGGCAAATTAAAACAAAGTTTTTAGAGAAATATTACTCAAAATGTATAAGATGCATCAGGCAGGGTAGGGCAGGGTTATGTTCTATAGTCAGATTGATTAGGTCTCTGGGTTATACACACTGTGAATTCATAAACTAGGGATAGATACAATTAAAGGAGGAATTGAGAAAGACCCTTATGGCTCGTGTAAATTTCTTCCACTAAGAGGTGAAGAGAAGGAGGCCTTGGTTATAGTAACATAAGAAGTGGAAATATAAAATAATGGTTTAAATAATCATTGTGGAGTAAACATACATGGGAGGAAGAGAGCCTATCATATGCAAGACATTGTACAACATGTTTATATATAGATATCTCATTTAATCTCCATAATAACTCTGGAAACTTACTATTATTTACAGTATAAAGACAAGAAAGTTGAGGCACACAGACATTAAGAAACTTAGTATCGAAAGTTATAAAAATACTAACTACTAAGGCTGGAGTCAAGCTCAGACATATGTACATTCGAATTCTATAATTGTTCCACTGATGTTTGCTATCTACTTCTCATACCGAACTTGGTGACTCATGGATGTAGAATATGCAAGAGAAGATTGTAGAAGATTGAAACCTAATAATGTGATTCTTAATAAAACAGATCTGGCCACTGGGAAATAGAGGTTTAGAACATTTATCTCCGGATCTGGGCTTTCACTTAGTCTAGTAGATGTGGTCTGTCATAAAACCATTGCAGGCTTCCTGAAAGTCAGACTAGGCTTTCTGTGGGGTCACTAAAACCAGAGCTGGTCCCAAACATTGGGACTACTTCCTATAAGATTTAGCACCTGCCACAGCCTCCAGATTGGACTGACCCAGAACTCTGAACTGATCTGAACTGTGAGAGTCAAACAGCTTTAGCAAGTCTACTCAGACCGTAGGGTCTAATACGCCTCAGTCAAATTCCAGTTTCTGCTCTTACTGGTTGTGTAACCTTGAATTAGGTATTCATCCTTTGGCAGCTCATCCTCATTTGAAAAATGAAATACTGAAATATATCTCCCTAAGAGCTACTATTAACAAAGATTAAATAAAAGAAGGCAGATAAAAATGCTTCTTTTTTTAAAAAAGTGATAGTGGTTATGGTGGTGGTGATGATGATGATGGTACAAGTGACAGAGGAAGAGGAAGAGGGAGAGGACGAGGAGAAAGAGAACAATAAAAACAACTCAGAGAGATTCTCTGAGCATCTGGATTTCTTGGTATTTGTGACAAAGCCTGCTTTGTGCTTGGTAGCACGCTTCTGTAGTCAAGGGCTAATAAACAATACAAAATGAGACTCTAGCTGGTTTACTCTTTTAAGGAAAGAAGTTGGTTCTCTCAATAATAGAGCTTATCTCTCAATTATAGAGGAAACTGACTTCCTCAGGAGTTTGGCAGATTCAGAGCTTGATATAAACTTGAAGAATGCGAAGCAGGTTACACCTGTTGATTTTGTTTTGAGTCACTGAAGTTTTGTTTGCTTATTTTGACTATTCCCACTGCTAGCACATGGTTGGCATAAGCTGTAGTAGTTAATTTTTATCCATTCTTGATTGTTGTAGGTAATTTATATCTTCAAAATTTGTATTGGTAATGACTTAGAAAGTCATTTAAATTAGAATAACCTACGTGGATCTAGTTGTAGGCACATCACTGTATACATCTCTCGACTTCCAGGGAACTACTAATGGCTCCATTTATAAACACAGCTATTTGTGGCATTTTCCCCTTCTTTTCATTTTTGGAGCCCTGAAAACAATGAAGATTTAAAATGAGTTTAGTAATCGATAATTCCCAATTCCAGGAAAGCTGTGGTGAAATAAGCACTCATTGCTGACAGTATTGTGATTGCTACATCCCTTATGAAAATAACGTGGCAACTGGAAACAGCAAGGTTTGTTCATTCTTTTTGATTTGGTCTGGAAATGATTCAACACAGAAATCAAATTATACTGCACCATTATTTTCTACTAACTTACAATGAAATGTTCATTATTATATGAATAATTTAATAAATTGAGATACACAAATATACATTCTAATTAAAAATTTGTGAACCCTGAAGAAACAATGAAAATATTCCCTATAAAATTAAGTGAAATAGAATATATAAACTGAATGCAGAATAATATGTACATTGTGGTTGAAACTATATAAAACATTGCTTCTTTACCTGGGGTGCACATGAAATCATCAGCAGAGCTCCTAAACATTCAATGCTTAGGCCTCATCAAAAAAGAGGCCTGATCAATAGCATTGTCCCCCAGTATTAGTGGTGAATTTGTTGAAAATTTAAATTTCTTTTTGATTTACAAAACATTGTAATGATGTTACCAATTTAAAAAATCGTCATATATTTAAATATTAAGTCACAATTATTAAAATGTCATTGAAAATGAAATGAAAAATTATTATGTTAAATCCATGTTTTAAAAAATTGCCATTGCCTTATTAAATATAATCCTGCTTCTAAACAACTCACTGGGATGGGATTCTTGAAAAAAACAATGTCATAAAAACATAATTAAGGCTAGGTTGCCCCTACACTGAATACTCACTGAGAGGCCAATGACATCTTGCATTCAAATACCCTCTCCTTCCTATCTCTCCAATTCCCTAAGCCCTGGTGCTAATTCACACCCAAAGAAAACCTCTTAGAAATGCTACAGAAAGGCCAACATTCTCTGCCCATACCCCGCTAAACCAAAACATCCACCTTAAATATAAGGGGATCAAAAACTTTCCAGGGCTTGAAAGTATGAACAAATAAATTATGTTAGGTATGGCCAAAGGCCTTACCTTTAGAATCTCAGTGTTTATACACATAAACCATGAAATGCTGAACTGTTAAATATGTGCATTTTTACAGTTAAAATCAACTAATCTTCCCCTTTGAAGTAATTAATCTTAGTACTTTGTTTAATGATGAAGCATGCTAACTTAGTATGATCTGGAGGCTTGACTCCTCCTCCTCAGAGCACCCCTGGGGGCTGGGAAAGGGTCTTCCCATCATAGGTCAGCCAGCAGCACCCCCTTGGCAGCATGCATTGATCACAGTGGCTAATTTTAGAAGTCGATGTGTATTTTTTTACTTTGTTCCCACCCTCTTTCCACCAATCTCACAATCAACGTGAATTTTTGCAGAATGCTTTTGCCTTTTTTAAGAGTTTCGCCTTCAGTCACAATGGAAAAACAAATAAACAAGCTTGTGGACCTAGTCATGCCCAACTCATGTGGCTCTTCCCCAAATTCCTGACCAAAGGACACAGAGATTAATAAGTAATACTAAAGTCAGGGGGATTAAACAGCCACTGAATTCTTAAGTCAAAATCCATAGCCACTCTACAGAACAAATCTCAAAATAATTATTTTAGCATCAGAGTCCTTTAAACCAGATTACTGATTATTTTAAATTTTTTTTTTTTTTTTTTTTTTTTTTTTTTTTTTTTTTTTTTTTTTGAGACGGAGTCTCGCTCTGTCACCCGGGCTGGAGTGCAGTGGCCAGATCTCAGCTCACTGCAAGCTCCGCCTCCCGGGTTCACGCCATTCTCCTGCCTCAGCCTCCCGAGTAGCTGGGACTACAGGCGCCCACCACCTCGCCCGGCTAGTTTATTTTTTTTTGTATTTTTTAGTAGAGACGGGGTTTCACCGTGTTAGCCAGGATGGTCTCGATCTCCTGACCTCATGATCCGCCCGTCTCGGCCTCCCAAAGTGCTGGGATTACAGGCTTGAGCCACTTTACTTGCCGTTTTAAAATGATAAATACTGCCCTATAGAAATGATAATTAAGAATACATTATACTAAAGTACATTGGAATACCTTTTCTATGATTACTTTTAGAATGCTGTCTGGATAAGTAAGCATTTTCTAGGTAATAAATAATTCCCACAAATTAGTAATACTGAACATTTTTTAAAAGTTTATGTTTGCAATATTTTTAAACAAAATAATTGAAAGAAAATATAACAGTAGTAATATTTTATTATGGAGATATTTGTTACATTCTTTGAATTTTCTGTAACTGTTAAATTTCTTAAAGTTAAGAAAAAAAAGTTACATCACAACTCATCCAGTTTTTAGGAAAGCATGTAGGCAGGGACAATAAAATCTCTTTGTTCATAAATGCTCCAATGGTTACTTAGAGAATTTGTCTTTTAACAGATCTTGAAGGCAATTAAAATATATTCCACTGTGGTCCTATGACAACTGTTTATTATAAAAGGAACCTTGAAAAACAGGTTGTTTTTGTTTCTGTTGTTGTTAATAAATAAACTTAGCTGGTAGATTTAAACTTCTGTTTAAAGATTATTAACAACTTGACCTATAAACTTAATTGAAAGGATCTAGCAGCTGCTGCCAAGTAAAAATCAATCAAAAATGGGGAAATCATCTCTTTTATTAATTAAAGGTTATTAGATAAAATCACATTTACAAAATTTTGACTTACATATTAATAGTATATTTGCTGTATAGTTATGTTTCACTCAACATAAAACTAAAACTCTTCATCTAGCCTTAAGGTTTATCTCCACTTAATAGTTGTGTGACCTTAGAAGAGTTAAATACATTCATAGTTTTATTTAAACTCAGTTTCATCATTTTAAAAATAGGGACAAGAAGAGTACCTCATTCAAAGATTTGTTGTGAGGTTTAAGTGAGACAAGTCTCCATGAAAGGTTTAGCACAGTGTCTAGAATAAGGTAAAGTTTCAGTTAAGGTTAGTGTTACAGGTTGAGTATCTCTAATCTGAAAATCGGAATCTGAACTGCTCAATAATCTGAAACTTTTTGAGCATCTACATCATGCTTAAAGGAAGTGTTCATTGGAGCATTTTGGACTCCTGGATTAGGGATGTTCAACTGATAAGTATAATGCAAGTATTCCAAAATATTCCCACATCCAAAATATTTCTTGTCCCAAGCATTTTGGATAAGGAATACTCAAACTGTATTATTCAGCTAAATCTGGATCCATTACTATAGCTCCACTCACTACTTCATATGTTAAACCAAGGATTCAATTTTCCCTGTTAAAGTAACCGTGCTAAGGGGGGCTTATTAAGTCTTTAAAATTCATGTCATGGTGAAAAAACATTATAGCACAATATTCACCTGCAAAGATTTATGATGTTGAGGCAGGACAAAAGTATCATTTATCTATGAGCAACTAATTATAGATATTTTTAAATAAAGCAAACACATGAATCTTGAAAGTGCCTTTTGGTTGGCTTGGTTTTCCCTGTAAACACTCACATGGAACACATTTCAGAATAAGGTTTTATGAAAGGAACCTCATACTTTGTGATTATATTTAGACAACCACTCTAAAACGGGAAGAGAGGCATGAGTTATGATAAATTAGGCCCATGACTTTAAATGGAAGATATTTAGTTTCCTCATCAAATGTAAATTTCCTGCAATCAAGAAAAAAAATAAAACTCAGACATTTAAAACATTTTATTATTTAACTTTACTGCAAAAGATTTTATAATGTCCTATGTATATCAATCATTAAATCTAAAACTATTTTTATGCTACCACTTTTTAATGTTAAACTTCTATTAGAACTAATTGGTTAGATAACTTCTACCAAATTATAAAACTAAGACTTCTCACTAAGAAAATGATAAATATTGATATAACAGGATAATTATTGTAAAAAGTCTAGAACTTCAGGCTTGTACTTTGGGCCAGACGTGAAATTCATAAAAGTGTTGATTCTCTAATTGCTAGTGTAATTGCTGCTATGGGAAGGGGTGACATTTTCATTCCAAAGTTGTAATGGGATAAATGTGGAGCACTGATTTCACCCTGCCCTCAGTCATAACTAATCACTGAGAAGGCACTGGCTATATTTCCACAGTCTATAATGCTCAGTTTTCCTGGGGCCCCAGATTACCCAGTGGAAAACATGAATCCATAGCTAAGAGTGGCACATCATTTAGACATTGAACCTTTTAATGATGAGAAACTTACTACTTACAACTTACAATGTTTGCCTAGTCTTGTTTCTCATGCAGTATTTCATGAAGAAAAATAAAAATATGTTTCGAAACCCAACATCAAAGTCCAAATTTCTACTACAGAGTAATAAATGTGGAAAATACAGGCTTGAGAAGTGGACTTAATTAACTTTGAGCAAAAGATGATGCTGGACTATTTACAATAGCGAAGACATGGAATCAACCTAGGTTCCCGTCAACGGTCGATTGGATAGAGAAAATGTGGTACACCATGGAATACTTTGCAGCTATAAAAAAGAACAAAGTCATGTCCTTTCCAGGAACATGGATGCTGCTGGAGGCTATTATCCTAAGCAAATTAACACAGGAACAGAAAACCAAATAACCCATGTTCTCCATGGTATGGAGAACCAATATCACTTATACCACACTGTAAGGGAGAGCTAAACGTTAGGTACTCATGGACATAAAGATGGCAGCAGTAGACACTGGGGACTACTAGAATATGGAAAGAGGGAGCGGAGAAAGGTTTGAAAAGCTAACTATTGGGTGCTATGCTTACTACCTGGATGACAAGATCATTTGTATCCCAAACCTCAGCATCATGCAATATACCCTGTAGCTAACAAATCTGCATATGCAACCACTAAATCTAAAATAAAAGTTGAATAATTTTTTAAGAAAGATGATGCTGGCAGGAGGTCAGAAGAAATGTTTGGTAGTTTCATTTAAGCTGACACAGGTGCTTCTATCCAGCTGCTTCTCCTTTCCCTTTCCCTCATGCTTGCTTCATTAGAAGGGGCGTTGGCATCCATACTGCAATAGGCTTTCTGCTTTCACCACTGGTCTTTTTGAGAAGTTACTTTCTCCTTAAATACCCCTGCTAACAAGGTTCTCTCTTCCACATAATCATAATGATAATAAAAACAGCTCGCATTCATGAAGTACTCACCACTTACCAAGCACTTTGCTAGGAAACTTACATGCTTCATAAGAACTCCATGAGACTGACTCATTGAGTCAATTGCACAAGTCCATAAAGCTTAGAATTAGCAGAGCCAACATTTGAACCCAGTACTGCAGACCTGACATGCTGCTTTTATGCTGCTGCTCAACAGGAGACTTAGCAGCTGTTTCCTTATGTCCTATGTATAATCTGCCCTTAACCTGAGCTACTGAAGGAAACTATGGGACCATGACAGTTCCTATTTTAATCAACTTCCTGGGAAGACAAAAGAAGAAAAGTCTATGACATTGTTTCTGATTCCAAAAGCTTATAATCTTCTAAAGATGCAGAAAGATAACAGTGGCGGAATAAATATATAAAGAAAAGGAGGGATACATTTTAACCCAATTTTATTAAAAGTTTAAAATTTCAAATGCAATAGTATTAAAACCACTAACATAAAAAAAATGAGAAGTTTCAAGGTCAACTTTTGTGTGACTCACTTTATATGTTTTATATTAATAAAAATTGCCAAAAGCTAAAATAAATTTTATTTTCCTTTCAGGTAAACCTGTATGTAAAACAACATTGTAGATTAGTTTTTTAGTTTCCACAGAAACATTAAGAAAACAAATCTAAATCACATATTTTAATGACCTTTGAATAAACAAACGTAAATGATCATGAATACACCACATGAGGTCTGGATGAGTGTGTTTGCATTAGGACACACACTGGTGCTTCCTAATGTTTACAGAATAGGAAAGAGTTCAAAAGCTAGGTGGCTCATTGTCTGTCTGAAAAAGTCACAGCATTGTCAGTCCATGAAAAAAGTGACCTAAGTTAAAAATAAATTCTCATTATGCTGTCTACCCCCTTTTCCTGAAGAACTTCATTTAAAAATAGTCACACAGATTTTACAGCCATAATTACTTTCTTTGGTAAACCCATCAAATGTGTTTAAGATGTTACGGTTCTCTGAAAATACTCCTTTACCAGGTTTATTTGTAGAATGGACAGAAAACACATGAATTAAACTCAGTTTTTTAATATTGAATAAGACATGGCTACTACTTAGCTAATATGAGAACCATGTCAGACTAGGTTAATATCATCTTCCTTTTGCTCTGGTGTTTCAAGGTTCAGATAAACAACCAAAACTGTAATAGGAATAGATAGGAAAACTGATTTAAAAAACGTGTCATCACCACTGTCAAACAAGATTTGGTTTTATGTATCACGTTGGTAAGAAGCAACATTTCTGAAAGCATCTAAGAAATAATTTTCATAAAATATTAGATTTTCAGTCAGTTTTCAGTTTCTTGTTATTAAAGAAACCACCCCTCACTGGGAGTACCTGTATTCTCTAAAAATTTCTAATCGGATGACCACAGAATAATTCCTTGAAAACTTTTTGATCATGTGCCCAAAATATAAATATTTATGTACAATATATATGTTTATTCTCAAAATTAAATACATACAGGTGTGTGCGGATATATACATATAACTAAACACAGACAGTAAAAGTGTCCATTGAAAGTGGGTATTTTAAAGGCTGAGTATAAAAATGAAATAAAAACGATTTTTAAATGGCTGACTAATCATAACATTATATTCACAATGTGTATTATCTCAACGTAGAATATACACTTAGGGTGAGGTTCTTTGTCAAAGGTATTTGGATACATTCACTTTTCTAATAGTTTTCTTGGAAATTATCAACTTTTGGTGGTAGAAGTTCAGTTATATCTCATTAAAATACCACTGATTTTTGCTCTAAATATGGCTAAAGCTAGTATTAGGAGTACAAGCATCAGCTCCTCCGTCTGACTGCGTCACAAGTAGTAGCTTCAACCTGCAGGTTCTTGGCAGGAATCTTTTAAAGGCACTTGACCACTTTACAAATGTGATTTTGGTTAAGGCTAAAACACAATCTGCAAATCTAGACACGCATAAACAGCAATACCTCAAACAAGCTGAAAGTGAATAAACAGTAAGGTCCTGCTGTCAGCGCCTCCAGGACGCGGAGTTCACACTCTTCCTTCCAGAAGCCCGTTACCAAAGTTGGTATGTGACCATCTGACATATGGAGTGTCTTGGGTCAATCCACAATTTAAACATTTGTATTTTTAATTTATTTTATATTTTAAAGGTTTGGTTTTTTGTTTCTTCTGTATTTTAAATAACTGTATTTCTTAGAAAAAACTTTTTAAAGATAGAAACACACTGAACCAGTCATTATAATAATTTCTTTCCATACCCCATGGATCACCTTGCCTAATTTTGAGGTGCAGATCTTGAACTTTCAAGGTCACTGGCCTAGAGAACGAAATACAAACTTCAACCTTTCTTGCAAATCCTTTCACAGCCTAGCTTTATCTCTCTGTCTCTCTCTCTCTCCTTTTTTTTATCTTTTTGCGTATTCTCACAAAGTTTTTAGTATTCCCACAAATGATCCCTTCATACCAAGCAAGCTGGTTGTTATGACAGAACAAGAAGCTGGGCAAGAGACCAGGACTCCAATTTGTCTGGTTGGGAATATCACCTATGGAGTAGGTCAGCACTAGCTGAACAGTAAGCCAGCTATACTAACTAGCCAAGAGTCTGAGTCTTCAGGCTTCAGCCAGGCAAAAGTTACAACACACAGGACACGGGAGGGCAGACACGAAAGGCAGAAGAGAAATCAAGCAGGCAGAGAGCACCAAGGCATAATAGCAAAATTTTGGAATGGTCAAAAGATCAAGGACTCAGGAATCAGGAGATCCACTTTAGCAGCACAGGGGTTGGTGAAAGGGCAAGGAAACAGATGTGAGGCCCAAGCAACAAAGCAATTTGATACTAGAGCAATTTTCTGCTATGGCCAGGAAGTTTCTTACACGTTTCCTACTGGATGCTTTCCCAGAACTAGGCTAGTGTGACCCTGAGCAGCAAGGCAGCAGGCAAAGAAGAGTGTCTGGAGAAGACAGCATGAGAAGGGACCAAGGAAAGGAAAGATTTCTCACTCTCTTCAGAGGTTGTGCCTCTGCTCTAATGCTCCCAACCTCCTGCAATATCCTCCTCTCCTACTCATCCTTAAAATCTCTCAAATCCTACTTCTTCCCTTACTCTTTAACAATCTCAACACACCATTCTCTGAATTCCTATAGTGATTATTCCTCTGAGCATTTTAACTCAACTGTGTGTTGCCTTGCATTTTTGTTTGTTTGTTTCATGTATGAGTTTCCCCCAAAGAGATTCCAAACACCTGGAGAGCTATGGATTCACGTTACACTTTGTTTTCTAATAGGCAATGCTCCTTAAATATTTCTGAGATTCTCTTTAATAATATATCACTCTTCACTCAGGGATATGCACAGAAGGTCATGTACACAATATTTAGTATATAATTACGTAAGAGTAGGTAATTTATCTTATGTTATTATAATAAAATTCTACCATTGAATTCAAAGTAAAGGCAAGCAAAAAGTCTGTATCAAAATACAATAGGCACAGATTTCTTTATGTATGTGAAATATGAAGAATCAGAATAGGAAATATTGGCAAGTTGTCATTAAAACATTATAATCTATGGATATAAAATAGAAATAATGTGTATGTACTAGTATTTGTTAGCATAACAGGGTGACTATCATCAAAAATAATTATACATTTTAAAATAACTAAGAACACAATCGAATTGTCTGAAACACAAAGGATAAATGCTTGAGAAGATGGAAACCCCATTTACCCTGATGTGATTATTATTCATTGTATTCCTGTATCAAAATATCTCATGTAACCTATAAATATATACACCTACTACGTACCCACAAAAATTAAAGATTAAAAATAAAAATTAAATTAAATAATATAAAAAAGTATAATCTATCCATGAATGATTACCATAACATTGATTTATCAGCAAATTCTGGCCTGGTGTGGTGGCTCCCGCCTTTAATCTCAGCACTTTGGGAGGCGGAGGTGGGCGGATCACCTGAGGTCAGGAGTTCAAGACCAGCCTGAGTGATATGTTGAAAGCCCATCTCTACTAAAAATACAAAACTTAACCTGGCATGGCAGCGCACTTCTGTAGTCCCAGCTACTCGGGAGGCTGAGGTAGGAGAATTACTTGAACCTGGGAGATGGGGGTTGCAGTGAGCCGAGATTGCACCACTGCACTCCAGCCTGGGTGACAGAGTAAGACTCTTAAAAACAAAAAAAATAATTTGGCAAATTCCATAAGCTCCTACAATATGCCTACCATCGAACACCTGGCAGATACTGTGGTAGGTACTAGATGAAGAGAGGAACACAGAGATGAAGAAAGCTTCATCTCTGCCTTAGAAAACCCCAGAGAATATAAAATATTTCAGGTCTACCTAATCAAGTCCAGAAAGTTCTCAAACGCCCAGCCCTTTGACATTGGGTATGAAGGATGAATAGAAATTCACCAGGTAAAAATGGGAGAAATCACAGTTGGCAGAAGGGCAAAATTTGGATTGCGGAATCCACAAGGAAAAAGATATAAGACAACTAACATACGGGGGTGGGGCAGGAAGAAGGTATGAGAAAGGAAAGGATGGAAGGTAGGACTAAAATGTGGCCTGGTACTAGGGCATACACTACGTTAGGGAGTTTAGACTTCGTTTTCGAGGCGCTGAAGAGCCACTGCCAATTTTTAAGCAGCAAATCAGCAGATTTTTATCTGATTTGCTGGACAAAAATTAATATTTATTAATTTAAGTGATTATTTAATTATAGATTGCTTTAGGACAATATGTGAATCCAACCAAAGTGATACATAACATTAGGGCTTATTCTTTTGTTTCCAAAGTTAGCTATTTTGTTTTTTATGAGTCATTTGATTTCCAAACTATATTTGAGAATATAAAATATGTACACCATGAGGTTAAAAAGAGAAATGTCAATAGCGCCACCATGTAATATATTCATAATGCCCATAATAAGAAATATGTTGATTAATTTAAACTATTTTCTAGTTACATTTCATATACGTATCTTAACTTGGAAAAGATGGGCAATTAAGTGCTAGTGTACTATCTTCTGGAAATCATGGACCATAAACAGAAGCCACCTACAGAGAGTCTTAGCAGGTTTAGATGTGCACCTCTAAACTGCTTTAGAACATTAATTACGTATATTATTACTCAAGTTATTCATGTCCGGATCATAAGTCTAGCAATTCTGCCTTTTCTTACATTAAAGAAATGGAAAACAAAAAAATTCAAATAAACAAGCTACTGATGCATCTTAAAGAACTAGAAAAGCAGAGCAAACCAAATCCAAAATTAGTAGAAGAAATAATAAAGAAAAGAGCAGCAATAAATAAAATTGAAATGAAGAAAATAATACAAAAGACGAGTGAAACAAAGAGTTGGTATTTTGAAAAGTTAAACATAATTGACAGACCTTCAACCAGACTAAGAAAAAAGAGAGAAGATCCAAATAAATAAAATCAGAGTTGAAAATGGAGACATTACAAGTGATAACTGATACTACTAAAATTCAAAGGATCTTTAGAGGCTACTATGAGAAACTACATGCCAATAAATTGGAAAATCTAGAAGAAATGGACAAATTCCTAGACACATACAACTTACCAAGATTGAACCAAGAAGTCCAAAACCTGAACTGACCAATAACAAGTAATGAGATGAAAGCTGTAATAAAATCTCTCCCAGTAAAAAACAGCCCAGAATCTGATGGCTTCACTGAATTCTAACAAACATTTAAATAAGAACTAATACCAGTCCTACCGAAATCGTTCTGGAAAAAACAAAACAAACAAACAAACAAAAATAAGAGAGGAAGAGGGAATACTTCCAAACTCATTCTACCAGGCCAATATTACCCTGATACCAAAACCAGACAAAAACACATCTCTCTCTCTCTCTCTCTCTCTCTCTCTCTCTCTATATATATATATATATATGTAGGCCAATATCTCCAATGAATATTAATGAAAAAACCCTCAATAAGATACTAGCGAACTGAATTCAACAATACATTAAAAATATTATTCACCATGATCAAGTGGGATTTATCTTGGGGATGCAAAAATGGTTCAACATAGGTAAATCAATCAATATGATATATCATATCAAGAGAAGAATGGAGGAATAAAACCAAATGATCATTTTAATTAATGCTGAAAAATCATTTGATAAAAATCAATGTTCTTTCATAATAAAAATCCTCAAAAAACTGGATATAGAAGGAACACACCTCAACACAATAAAGCCATATATGGCAGACCCACAGGTAGCATCATATTGAATGGAGAAAAACCAAAAGCCTTTCCTCTGAGATCTGGAACACAACAAAAATGCCCACTTTCACTACTGTTATTCAACATAGCACTCCAAGTCCTAGCTAGAGTAATGAGACAAGAGAAAGATATAAAGGGCATCCAAATTAGAAAAAAAGAAGTCAAATTATCCTTGTTTACAGATTATGGGATCTTATATTTGGAAAAACCTAAAGACTGCACAATAAAATCTTAGAACTGATAAACAAATTCAGTAAAATTGAAGGGTACAAAATCATCATACAAAAATCCATAGCATTTATTTATGCCAACAGCTACAAGTTTGAAAAAGAAATACAAAAAGTAATTCCATTTACATTAGCCACAAATAAAATTAAATACCTAGGAATTAATGTAACCAAAGAAGTGAAAGAACTTTATAATAAAAACTATAAAATACTAATGAAAAAATGGAAGGTGGCACCAAAAATGAGAGCTATTCCATGTTCATGGATTGGAAGAATCAATATTGCTAAAATGTCCATACTACCCAAAACAATCTAAAAATTCAATGCAATCTCTACCAAAATACCAATGACATTCTTCACAGAAATCGAAAAAAATCCAAAATCAATATGGAGCCAGAAAAGACCCAGATTAGTCAAAGCTGTCTTAAGCAAAAAGAACGAAACTGGGGGAATTACATTACCTGATTTGAAATTATACTACACAGTAGTAATCAAAACAGTATGGTACAGCATAAACTGAGACACACAGACCAATGGAACAGAATAGAGACCCCAGAAACAAATCCACACACCTACAGTGAACTTGTTTTCAATAAAGGGGCCAAGAACATACACTGAGAAAAAATGCAGTCTCTTTAATAAATGGTGCTGGGAAAACTGGATATCCATATGCAGAAGAATGAAACTAGACTCCTATCTCCTGCCACATAAAAACCAAATCAAAATGGAGTAAAGACTTAAACCTAAGACCTCAAACTATGAAGCTCTGACAAGATAACATTGGGGAAACTCTCCAGGACATTGGTCTAAGCAAAAATTTCTAGAGTAATACCCTACAAGCACATTCAACCAAAGCAAAAATGGACAAATAGGATCACATCAAATTTAAAAGCTTCTGTAAAGGAAACAAAGTGAAGAGAGGTCCTACAGAATGGAAGAAAATTACCCATCTGATAAGGGATTAATAACCAGAATATATAAGGAGCTCACACAATTCTCTAGAAAAAAAATCTAATAATCCTATTAAAATATTGGCAAAAAATTTGAATAGATATATCTTGAAGAAGACAAATGAAGGGTGAACAGGCATATGAAAAGGTGCTCAATATCACTGATCACCAGAGAAATGCAAATCAAAACTACAGTGATATATCAGGTCACCCCAGTTAAACTGGCTTATATCCAAAAGACAGGCAATAACAAATGCTGGTGAGGATGTGGAGAAAAGGAAACCCTCAGACATTGTTGCTGGGAATGTAAATTAGTACAACCACTACAGAGAATAGTTTGGAGGTTCCTCAAAAAACTAAAAATAGAGCTACCAAATGTTCCAGCAATCCCGCTGCTGGGTATATACACAAAAGAAAGGAAATCAGGATACTGAAGAGAGATCTGCACTCGCATGTTTGTTGCAGCACAGCTCACAATAGCCAAGATTCGGAAGTAACCTAAGTGCACATCAACAGATGAATGGATAAAGAAAATGTGGTACATATACACAATGGAGTAGTATTCAGCTATAAAAAGAATGAGATCCTATCATTTGCAACAAAAGGATAGAACTGGAGATCACTGTATTAAGTGAAATAAGCCTGGCACAGAAAAAGATCACATGTTCTCCCTCACTTGTGGGATCTAAAAATCAAAACAATTGAACTCACAGACAGAGAGAGTAGAAGGATGTTTACCAGAGGCTGGGAAGGATAGTTGGGGGTTGGACAGAAAGGAAAGGATGGTTAATGTGTACAAAAAATTAAAATGAATAAGACCTAGTATTTGACAGCAAAACAGGGTGACTATAGTCATTAATAATTTAATTGTAAACTTTAAAATAACTTAAAGAATATCACTGGATTGTTTGTAACATGAAGGATAAATCCTTGAGGGGATGAATACCCCATTTTCCATGATGTGATTATGACACATCGCATGCCTGTCTGAAAACATCTCATGACTGTATAAATACATACACCCACTAGGTACCCACAAAATTTAAAAATAAAAAAAAAATTAAAAGAAAACAAACCCTGATCTGCTTGCCTGTTGGCTTGAGGCCCATTCTAATTTCTTTCTAAAGTATATCTGAGAAATAATCTGCAGTTCATAGTATGTTCCAAGCAAAATATCACTAATCCAAAAATAATAAAGTTAGTAAAGTAAAAGAAAATATTGCTATTATTTCAACTTGTAGGGGCCTAGTATAACTGCTCCATTTTAAAGAGATAAATATTACTCAATATTTTTTAAAATAAACTTTGGTGGATATTATAAAACAAACATCAAAAATTTATCTCCATCTAAAATCATGCATGATATTATAATTTCATGGAAATATTTTGGAGTAATGACTTTCAAATGAATACAGGAAGAATGTTATTAAAAAGAACAAAGATTAGGAAATACACTGTAGCACATAATCCTGCAGTAGGGCAGGGAACAGTCTCTTATGATCTAATAGGATTTTTCCATTCTTAAGTTGGTTAATCTTAGACACAAAGCAAATAAATCATTCTTGGTTCCTAAAAGTCCGTGTGGTGATACTCAAAGGAAATTAATTCCTTTTGCTACACATGGTTCATAAAAACATATTATGGAAGCCAAGTCAATGAAAATTTTAGATTACTACCATAAGACGTCAATTTTTCTTAAAATAAGGGATTTTTTCATCCCTTTCCTAATAGTTTCAAACACAAAAGTGGCTTTCCAGTAACAAGAATTACGTGATGCATGTAGCAGAATGGCAAAGACATGATGCTGTCATAAATGGAGAACTTGTGAACTCAACATGGTAAAGAGGCCAACACTTGAAAACTGAAAGCAGAGGCTGCCTTCTGAGAAATCCAGATGTTCTAAAGATACCATTCCATTACTTTAAATGTGAGCGGAAAAGAGCCTAATTACTGGTGAAAATGTGATTAAAGTTCTTATCAAATACAGCCAGTACATTGGAATCAAAATGTTATCATCACTTAAAAATGATTTATTTAGAACCTAATTGCACAAGTAAGGCAGCGACTGCCCTCTACGTGCTAACAATCAAAGATGGGCACTTACATCAATGCACGTATATTGAAACACTGAATTAAGACTTGCAGAGCAAATATACGAATGGAAACAGGTATTGTCCAAATAAAAGGTAAGTGCACCGCAGCAAGGGGCAACATATGTAACTGGATTGAGAACAGAACAGCTATGGAAACTCTTCCTTCCAACTGAATAAACTATGTGGAAATAGTCTGGTCTTTGGTTAATCAGGAGAGTTTGATGAAAGAACAGGGATTTCAAAACCTGTTAGGAAGTTCACAAAACAGGTATAATCTGTAACCTTCCACAGATAGGTGGTGGCAGAAAAGGAGGAATGAGAAGCCACTGAATAATGGAAAATGGTACAAAGGTGATTTCTTAAAGGTAGAAATAATGTGGATAATTGCTGTCTTGAGGGAAAGAAATCAACAAAGCTTGAATGGTTCAACCGAGGGCTCTTCCTTGACTCCTTTATTTTCCTTCAAAATACAGTGCAACCTTGAAATCTCTTCTCCCCTACTACTAATCTCCCAGTTCAAATCAGCAGCATCTTTCACCTGGACTTCTGCAAAGCCTTCTGAACTGTCTTCTCTGCTTCTACGATCCCCAGAGGCCATTATTCACACTACAGTCTACCCTCTACCCAGGAACCAAAACTTCATAATGACTTATCACACTTAGAACACTTAGACTAAAACAAAAACTGAAGCTATTAGAATCCCATTTAATCCATGATATTGCTAGAATAGTACATTTTTAAAAAGGAGGAAATTGACGTCAGTTGAACACCAACTATACACCAGGGTGTTGAGTTCTATATTTCATCTTACTGAAAAAATATTTTATAATTTAATATATACATATGTCACAGTCATACTATGTATTAAATTCTCCTTTGGGAGCAAGCAAAGGAGACCAAGTACTAATTTTTAAAAAATTATTTGCATCCTAAACACCTGAGATAGAATTGCTAACATGCACAGCAATTACAAATCAGAGGTTGATAATTATGTAAGTAGTTGGAGCAAAAGTCAAATGGATTCACATTCATTCCTAAGGGGAGGGCTCTTGGGTACAAAGGTTTAGGGGCAACAGAGGTGATTTGGGACTGTGGATACGGTACTACAAAGGAAGGGCAGCTGAATTTCTCAACTTTGGTCCAGATGCTTACTTGATTATACTTACATCTCCCTTCCATTGGCTTGAAGTTGGTCTGACAACTCTCTAACCAAGTAAGGTTAGGACTAAGATGAATCTGGCTTGAAATGCTCCACATTTATGAATACTTACAAACTAAACTACTAAAGAATTTAGAGCTGTGTCTTTATCCTATTTAAATCACTATGAAATTAACTGATAACCATGTTTTTGACTTGGGCCTAATGGCCTGACTAGGAACCATGAGAGTCTGTGATTTGGGGAAAGTCTAATGCCTTAGGCACAAAACTACTGGACTTTACAAAACCGAGATTATTATATCTCTTGAGGAAAAAGGTAGTAAATTTTTAAGAATGAGGGAGACTTCTTGAGAAGAAATTGACCCCTGCATATAGAAATAAAATTCTACAGGACAAAAATGGGATTAGTCAGGGGAAAAAAATCATAAAACAAATATGCCAAAATATTAATAGTGATTTATTCTGGGTGGTGGTACTATGAAAGACTGCTATTTTATTCTTTGTATTTTAGGGTAAGCGGCTTATTTTATGTTCTTTTAAAGGAAAAGCATTGCTGGGTGGAAGTCTATGCCTTTACCTCTTTGGTTCCAACTATGCTTCTCCTTTAAGACAAGAAGTACAAACTCACATGCCTAGAAAGCCCAGGCAACTAATGTGAGTGATGAATTGTGTCAAAGCAGCAAGCACATTCCCATGTCAAGAGGCAGCTGCTCCTTAGCACAAGCACATAGCTGTGGCAAAGAAATGCAGGTAGCATTGTTGAGAGATCTTAATATTTTTTTTGGCACTTGCAATCTGTATTTTTGTTGAAACTTTCTGATTTTTAAATTGTAGCAATTTATTTAAAGTTTAAAAACCTAAGCAAATAAAAAAGCAAAACAGAACAAACTCTGTGAGGTATTGAGCAAAATGTAAAGGATTTTCAAGGGTGATTTTGCTCATAAAGCACAAGGCACATATTTGTTTATCTGTTTTGATATACAAACCTATATTCATGGTTACACACCAGAAGCACAGATCTGGATTTTTTTAAAAAAAGACTAGCAATGGTCTATAAGCAGAATTTGGGCATACAAACAATGCCTTTAAGAGAACTATTAAATCTCCATCTAAATAGAGGATGGACAGAAAATTCTCAAATATTACTTTCTGCTCATAAAATTTATTCCCTTCTATTTATTACTGTCTTTATTGCATGTTAACAGATTAAACAAGATAATGGGAGTGACAGCTAAAATGAGGTGTCATAATAAAAGTTTACCAAAATTGTAAATGAAATAAGTATGTTCTGTTTTGTTATTTTGTATATCCAACATAAAATTTGCTGAGAAAAAGTAATGAAGACTAAATGAATCAGAGAAAGGAAACCTGAGGGAGCAATTAAGACAAATCTATGATAAGAATTCTTTCTCTCAAAGAACTGGATGCAAGGAGTGTCATCTCAGGTGGACAGGACACAAGGCAGCTAAGGCCATTAGATGATGGAGGAATGTCGGCTGGCCAAAACCCCATGAGGCTCAGGTGGAAGACCTTGATCTTGTTATCAGAGTCTTCAGGTGAGGTAGAACAGATTGAGGTGGAAAGAGTGGAAGGAATGGAGCATGAGAGTCTGGAAAGTATGACAGGTTGTTAAGCAAGGCCTAGAGAAAACCTAAAAATATATTCAAACAAGGAAAAAAAATAAAAAGTGTCTGAATGATAAAAACTAGAGGTAGGATACAAAGAACGATGGTCGGATGAGGCAGAGGGAGAAAAGCATAAAGTCATGTATAAGACAGGTACTGAGGTCAAGGCCAGCAAAGAACAGTGGCCTGAAGTCAGACCCTGGGAAGCAATCTGGAATGTGGTTCTGGTACAGGAAGAGGCAGACTAACAAGTTTCCAGATTTGGCCAAGTTTTTTCAGCTTTGTTACTTTTGGTCAGGCAGGGGATGTTTACCTATCAAGGGCCAGATGAAGTGGAGAACATAAACCCAGAGAGGTATTCAGAATGATCAGTTCCCTAAGTGGACTGGAGGCCAGAAATACCATCCTGAAAGTCTGGGACCAACCTGGGATCAAGCAGTGTACCCTCATTACAGGTGGGCAAAGCTGTGATTCATCTGTCAGCAAGTTTGCTATCTGATATATTTCTGCTAAAAGTAAGCATCCAGGAAGTTAACCTGTTTCATCTACTTTACAAACAATATCTAATCATGAAAACACTTAAAGAAAGAATTTTAAAAAGTTTTACAGTAGCTAAGTGATTTTTTTATATGTCATGTGTGGCCCTTGGACTTTATGTTTACATAAGAAAGACAGCAGCAGAGTCTGTTTTAATCTTTAACCACAACTGATTTCCAAGAATGAGTGCCACATCCTCAGTTCCTCCTGTTCAGTTACTTTCAATCAGTTTCTAGCATTTATTTTATTTTATTTTTTTAGAGACAGGGTCTCACTCTATTGCGCAGGCTGGAGTGCAGTGGTGTGATCATGGCTCACTGCAGCCTCGAGCCCCTGGGCACACAAGATCCTCCGGCTTCAGCCTCCTGAGTAGATGGGACTACAGGTGTGCACCACCACACCTGGTCAATTTTTTAAATCTTTTGTAGAGACAGGGTCTCACTATGTTTTGTAGGCTTGGTCTCAAACTCCTGGCATCAAGTGATCCTCCCTCCTCGGCCTCCCAAATTGCTGGGATTCAGGTGTGAGTCCACGTACCCAGCCAGTTTCTAGCATGTAAACTTATTCAAACATGCTTGAAAATCAAGCATGTTGAAAATACTAACCTATATTAAGCTGTGAAACTGTTTATTCAGAAGGAAAACATTGCGGTATAAGTCCCAATGATGATATTTGCTATGAAAGTGAGGATAGAGCAATGACTCAATACTGACTAAGTGAATTAAGCCTGAAACTTGGCTGCTTATCAAGCATTAAAAATGAATCTCTACTACCGATTTAAAATGTAGGAGCTAAACTAAAATATGATAACCACCTAAGGAAATGGTATGAGCACTGAAGACCAAACAATGGTGACTGAAATTGCCAGGATCCTCTACTTTTTGGCCCAAGCATAAAAATTAAAGTCATTGGAGACTCATGTTCTAGTTCTGAACACAAAGTGTTATCCATTATTTTCTCTTTATTTGCAAAAGATCTTTAGCACCAAATGTCAAACACGACAAAAGAAAATGAACTTGCAATTCATATTACACTTTATAGTGCCTTCAGGGATTAATATGTATAAATGTGCCATGGGAATGAAACAAACACTTTCCAAAGTAATACTACACATGCCTACACAAAAGAGGAGTGCTTCTTAGGGGACACATCAAGCAATCTTGTTCATTAGAAAACCTCTATCTTACTTTTAAGATCTTCCTGGGCCTGAAGGGAACTGGATAAAGGCAAAGACTCTGAAATCTGGAAAAGCCAGGCTGAAGTTAGCAGGGTCTGGAGACAGGGCACAACACCCTCTAAACCTCATCCATCTGCTACTGTTATGGGGTTTGGCAAGGCAAGTTCACCGAATCTGCAATTCCCTCTCCTATGCTGTTAGGCTACATGAGCACACTGTTTGCACCCACACATACTCTAAAGGCATGGCAGAAGGGAAACATTTTCTTGCCCTCTTAATTATAGCTAACCCAAGCCAAAGAAGGCCTCCTAGGCAAAATGACAGCCCTCAAAAAAGGAAGATCTAGGTTTATAAATAGGTGCAAAAACTTATTTTAGAGTTGATTTAGTCCCGAATGATATTACAACGGTAGAATGCAAAATGTCCAACTACTCTTTGGGGGCACAAAAAGCAGAAAATATGATTGTTAATGATATTCGTATGTGTTGAGTGCTGATGTTTTGCCAAGCACTGTGCTAATGCTTGCAGTACTTCAAGGACCCCTTATATAATACATGTAATTCTATAATATATGTGTATTACACACATATATCTACATCCACAGTTTGCTCTTCTAAATAATTAACACTATATTATTCAAATTTTATAGCTGGTAAAACAAGGACAAAATTAACAAGTGGCAGATAAGGGTATAAAATCTAGACCTCTTGAATTCAATGTTAAATCATTTAAATATTAACTATGCATCATTATCCTGTCTTTCTGTCACAGTTTATTTTTATTTGAACTAAATTAATCTATAAAATTAAAACTTTACATAATATTTATATTTATATGTAAGTATATATTCAATGTGCTAAACTTTGTGCTATCTCAGTGATACTTCGTATTCAATTCTGTTTCTCTAAGGTGAGACATTTTCCTCTTTAAAATGCGTGCAAACAACAAACAATAAGGAGTCAGTAAGAAATAGCTATTTTAGAAGCAAATACATGTGAAAGAATCACTCCCTAAAGCAAGGATTCCAATTTCCTAATCTGTCCATAGAGGCCAGTGCTTTGTGGGACTTCATGGTCTACACTCCGTGTGGGTCAGCTCACCAACAAGAACCTGCCATAAGGGAAATATCATCCAGCCTAATGGGCCCCTTCTTGCCCATTTAATGCTGTCTTGCGCTGGTACAGGCACAAGGAGTTCATGATAAGGCTACGTTTTTATAGTCTTTTTCATGAGAGATCATAGTATTTACTTTTTCATTTACATGAGATATTTATTTTTTATGGCAGTTTCACTTCTACTGCAAATACATTTAAACCATATAATAAAGCCTAGCTGTCAAGGGCCAAACCAGATGAATGGGTATCAACTTGCCTAATACATTACCTATTACAGGTGCAAATTGTTATCTACTTATTTCTCAAGAAATAACTTCAATGCTTACATAACACATAACAAATCAGTTAGGTGCAGTGGCTCATACTTATAGTTCCAGCACTTTGGGAGGTTGAGGGGGGTCAATCACTTGAGCCCAGGATTTTGAGACCAGCCTGGGCAACATGGCAAAACCCCATCTCTACAGATAATACAAAAATAAATTAGCTGGGCATGGTGGAAAATGCCTATAGTCCCACCTACTTGGGAGGTTGAGGTGGGAGGAGTCTCTCAAGCCGGGAGGTTGAGGCTACAGTAAGCTGCAATCACGCCACTGCACTCTAGCCCCAGTGACAGAGCAAGCCTCTGTCTCAAAAAATAAAACAAAAACAAAAGCAAAAACAAAAACAGGTCACCGGAATATCAGATTTATTTATTTTAAATCTGATTATTTCAGAATAAATTTGTAAGACCAATAATCATAAACAGATATATTTCCTTAGGCTGAAATTTCTAAGGAAGAAACTCCAGATCTATTGCATTTAAACTAACTTACCATATTTATCATAGTTAAAAAATAACAATGACACAATCCAACAATTTACATTTTCAACTACAGTGAAATCCAGTTAGCTTGATCATTTTGATAGTCAATGACCTCTGAGAATGGAATGCAAGCACTTATCTGCACCCCCATTGGCACTCCTAAACAGAACAGAGCACATCTGATTCTAATAAATGACACAAATTTATAAATAAACAACTTTCAGTTCAACTGTTAGTAAAAAATTAACAGAAGCAGTTCACAATTAAAGCAAAGTTATGAAGACTATACTCTTGGATGTATAGTCAAGCTACTCCTGACTGCTTGCTTACAGATGTCTCAGATTTTGGCTGTATGCTCCCTGTTACACTGTATCTCCTAAACTGGAGGACAGCAAGTTAAAACTATTATCAGCAAATTAGAAGCTATTTCAACTCTAAAGTAGCCAAAATAATGGCATTCTCCTCAGTTTCGTATCTTGAAATTTGCTGAAAAGGCGAAATATTCTATGTATTTACTTAACTGAGAAAAAGAGAAAAGAAAGGTGAAGTTTTAAAGATGTGCTATATGAAGACCTTACCCACCTCCTGACACCATTTTCTAGGACTCCTCATCTTGTTCCCTAAATTCCAGCTACAATGTCCGCTTTGTTGCTCAAGCATGCCAAGCTTTTTCTGGCCTCTGGGCCTTTGCACCTGTTGTTTTCTCTGCCAAGATTGTTATTGTCTTAGATATTTTTTTTTCTTCTCAATTCACATGTCAGCCCCACAGTGATGCCTTTTCTGACTCCACATCCCTTCAATTACTCTCTGATTTTCCCTGTTACACTTTCCACTAGCTAAAGTGTGTTTATGTGCCCCTTCATTCTGTCTCAAATGCCAAGGTATTTACTTTCAGAGAGCAGAGACCGTGTCCTTTTTTGTTTACCACTGTGAACATGGTTACCTGGCCCATATTAGAAATTCAGTAAGGCATGAGGATCGCTTGAGCCCAGAAGACCAACCTTGGCATCATAGCAAGACCTCATCTCTACAAAAATAAAAAATAAAAAAATTAGCCAGACATGGTGGTGCACGCTTGTGGTCACAGCTGCTCAGGAGGCTGAGGTGCGAGCATTACTTGAGCTCAGAAGGTCAAGGCTGCAATGAGCAGTGATGATGCCACTGCGCTCTGGCCTAGGTGACAGAGCAGGACCCTGTCCAAAAAAAAAGAAAAAAGAAAAAAGAAAGAAAAGAAAACCTTAATAAATACTGATTAATGTAATGAATGGCTAAAATTGATCTAATTACAGCACTTTGACTTAAGGACCAGACTTAGGAAATAAAACATTGCTTCTTAATATTTACATTCCTCATTTAATCAAAAATTACCTTGAAGAAGTTGAACGTAAAGAATGAACCAGGTTCCATACTCATTTTTAGAAACAGATACCCAGTGTCTTGCACTCTGCCATTTCTTGTGTCCATGCTTGAATGAATCTGTCTGTCAAACTCAGGGAACTCACTGGAGTCTGGGAAGTCACTTTGCTGCCTTGTAGAGTCGGTGACTGCTGTGCTCTTAACAAGGTACTGAAATATCAGCTAAATAAAGTGTTGTCATGGGAGCAGAACAGTCAAAATTTATTAATCTGCTCAGTTTTGTCAGCTAGCAGACAAATACAGTCCCTCCCACCCCACAGCCAGCCATCCCCACAACTCACTAAGCAAAGGCAAGCCATTCCACCTACTCATTTTACATGCTGCTCTGGTTTTGGGTGCAGTTAAAATTATATCCAATTCTGCAGGTAATCCTGATGTCATAAAGTGATAAGTAACAGCAGAGAATGAGGCAGTGGGATAGGAGCATAAAAATAATAATGAAAAGGAACGCAGATCTTGGAGTTGGAAAAAGGTTTGAGAATTATGAAAATCTCTGCCAAAACTTAAGCTTTGGAGCTTGCTGCTCTGCCTTGGGAACAGCATGTGCTATAGGGTGGGGTACAGTGATTTTACTGACAGATTTTTTGATGCTGTGTTCAATTTAGTTTTTACTGTTTGCATTTGGGGGCTTATTTTGAGTCACGTACTCTCTTACCGTTAATATGTGAGAACATCCATTAATATTTTGAGTCTTTGTTAGGGTTTAGCCACAAGCTAAAGATGATCTTCTAAAAGTATGTTGAATGTCCGTGGGATTTAATGATCTCCTCTTTGTGTTTCCCAATACCAGTTTTTAAAGCAACATTAATTTTTAAAATATATTTACACCTAAAATACTGCAAATACATTGAACAGTGTGAACAACATATTAATCATCTCTAAAATGAACAACTTTTTGTTAGTGCAGGGCATGGGAAAAATAAATATTGAATTAGCTAATCTTTAATTTAATGTTTATTATTAGTCCTTATGAATAATCCTTATGAGTAAATAAGATTCAGATTCTTTTACAGCACACTGAAGGTTTAACATATAAAGTTGATTCTCTTTTGTTCCAAAAGTCTCTTAAGTACTTAACTATATACTAAAAACAAAGTGCAGAGGAATGAGACCTACCAGGTTGAACAAAGCTATTGAAATATAGAGTACATTTAAAGAAATGCAACATGGTTGACGGTAGGAAATTATTAAATACATATGCTCTTTAAAAAATTATTATGTGATAAAACTATAAAATTATTGTGTAGTCAGCTTATAGATTATAAGCAAATGGATACTGCTAAAGTAGATTTTATGGGCTGATTACACAAGAGTCTTAAAACTTGTCAAATAGTTTGACTTTATATAGCCAAACATATCACGGCAGCCAGTCGTCACAATGGCCTCAGTGATCCCCACCCCCTGGTACACCCTTGCGTAAGTCCCCTCCCACAGTAGACTAGGGTAGTTGTGTGTGACCAGCAAAATACGGGAGAAGACATGGCATGTGACTTCTAATAGTAGATTGCCAAATAAAATGTGGCATTTATCTTGGTCATGCTCATTCTCTCTCTCAGAGTACTCAATTTGGGGGAAGCTGATACTATCATTAACAGTCTTATAAAATGCCCAAAAGGTGAGAATCTGAAGCCTTCCTAAAGCAGGGAACTGGAGCTTTTAGCCAATCATCACACTAGTCAGTCATCTTGGAAACAGACTATCTACCCTCAGTCAAGCATTTAACTTCATCCCTCACTGATAGTGACAGCAACCTCATGAAACAGCAGAGGCCAAAATTACCTAGCTAAGCCACTCCTAGATTCCCAACCCTCAGAAATTTTGTGTCATAATAAATGATTGTTGTTTAAGCTGCCAAGTTTTAGTATAATTTGTTATACAGCAATAGATAACTAATAGACGAATCCACCTGCAACTCATCTACCCGTTACTCCATCTTGGCCGAGCCAAAGTCAATTGGGTAAGTTTTGATTAAAGATTAAGTATACAAATAAGCTGTGTTTTAGACACTTCCCAAGGACATGAATGAATATAGAAAAATCATTTAGAATTAGTATACCACTCTATTACAAACTGGGTTGGAATTTGCTTTTGCAGTATAATGAATACGCTTCATTAACAAAAATACGTAATTCAAGAATATATAAACTCATATTTTATAACAGAAAATGGATCACTGGTTAACTGGAGATAGAAGAGTGGGGGTGAAGGATTAAAAGGGGTAAGAGAAAACTTTTGGGGTATGCTTATTACCTTGATTGTGCTGATGATTTTTAATGATTATATATGTGTGTGTGTATATATATGTCAAAACTTATCAAATTGCACACTTTAAATGAGTATCTTTGTTTTTCCAATTTACTTCACTGAAATTTTTAAAAATGTATTTGATTAATGGATCCACAACTGACCTACTTTTCAAATGGTTATGATTTTCAAATTGCCAGGCCTGAATGACATAAGACTGTTCTTTGGGATCTGGGAAGTTAAGAAAACCATATTTTATCACATATTATTCTATCTTTGTATCACTGAAACAGTCTCATAAATTATTATAACACTGTGTTGGACAATTTGAATCAGAAAGTACTAGAACAGAACAAACTGGAAAATTTCTCAAAATAATAAAAGTTTATTATATGAAATATGTTAAGAAATACAATGGAAAAGTGACCTCACATTCACATGAAATTTTGCAACATTGAGAGAGGTGAGCACTTCAAAGCAAAAGAAGTGGATAAATCTACACTAATGATTTCTTAGTTCTATGAAAGATTCTATGACACTTCCCTTTGAAACTAGAATCAAGAGTTCTAGTCAATTTTTTCAACAGAATCCATCCTTTAGTCTTTACATTCTAAAGGATAAAACTTGAGGTGCATTCTCTACTCTGAACTCATAATTTTTCAATAGAGACTAAAGAAAAATTACCTAGATGAGGTTATATCATACATAATTTGTCCATGTTAGAATCAAAGTTTCCATATTAACTATACTAACAATTACAAATATATTACTGCTTCCCCAAATTAAATATTACCTATTTACATGGATAAGTCATGATAGCAGGTGGGTTTATGATATTTGCTTCCCTTCAGTGTCAATAACATTTAACCTATTTTAATGATATTATCTAAAACAGAAATTCTTCTAAAAGTGAAAAGAAAGGTACTTTTATGCTATAGCCAAGTAAAATTTTATTGATCTAATTAATTTTGTAGTAAAACATTTTAAATATGATATTCCATAGGATATTTTATCGTTTTATCATTACACCATAATTGATGTGATGACTATCAGTACTTGAAAAAATCTCTCCTTTTTGCTCCTATTATGCTCCAAATATACTTTCCATGTTTTTCCTTGTAAATTAGATATTATTTTCATTTTCCCATTTATACTTTTATAATTAAAGTTTTACCATAAGTAATTTACTTCCCTGCACATACTAATTTTCTTAATTATATTTAGAATATAGCTATCACTTATCAGTCATCTATAGGAAGGTGATATTTTATAAAAGGCTATTTCGATATTACTTTTCAGTTTGTGTTGTCTAACACCCCTATAACATCATTACCCCCATACACACATCTATTACTAACTCCAATCCAAAAAAAAAAAAAAATGAGAAATACAAAAGTATGTCTAATCAAAAGGAAGGCTAAATGCTGGCTTGGTAATAAACCTAAATTTATGTATTTTCAAAAAACTATGAAAAACTGAAAATATTATGAAAAGAACAATATAATATAAAATATAAACGGCTACTCATCATTCAAATTAAAACAATAAAAATTTTCTATATTTTTTCAAACTTTTTTGCTTAAAGAAAAAAAAATGTTACAGATGCATATAAACCCACTCTCCCATTCCATTCCTGCTCCTTCTTCCTAGAGGTAAAAAGTGAATTTCCTTTTAATTTCATACGCTCATATCCACTATCATACATTTTGTTTTGTACAAAGTATGTTAATTGAAAACTACAAGAAAGGACAATTTAAAAAGATTTTCAACTTTACTCTTTATCAGGAAATGCTAATTAAAATCAACAGACTAAAAAATAGTAAAAAATCTGATGACACGAAGCATTGGAGAAGATGAGGATAAACAGTAATTTACATGGCACTGGTAGAAATATAAGTTGTTACAATGTCTTTAGAGAACATTTAACAATTTGGGGGCCAAACTGAATATATCCTTATGCTGTGGCCCAGAAATTACCCTTCTATGCATTTACACATGAAAATGTGTCACATTTATATGTGAGGAGGCATGTAAAAGGGTCATGTTAATAAATGGAACACTTGCATAGTGTTTCTTACGTGACAGGTACCGTTTAAGTCTTTCATGTGTTTTTACTCTGCTATCTTCATAAATATGCCTACCTCACAGGAAATATGCTTCATTTAACAGGTGGGTGAACTGAGCACTGAGTTTTACAACTTGTCAAGGTCCTGTAACTAGCAGTGGTAGAACTACAAACCCAAGCAGTCCAGCTCAGTGTTGTTAACCACTGTGCTGTACGGCTCACTGAAACACCACGTGTAAGAGTAAAAGGGTGGAAACCATTCAGAGTTCATCCAGTCAGGAAGGAATGAACACACGGTAGGACATTCATACAAGGCAGAACAGTATAGCCTTTCAAATGCATAAAACAGACTCACACACAGCTAGTGTACATTTCAGAAACCTCACATGGTATGAAAAGGTGAGCTGCAAAAAGATTTGCACTGTGTAATAACTGAAGTCAGTTTTATGATTTATTTTCAATAGCTAAAATAGCTAAAGCAATCTTAGGGTATATTAAAAAAAAATGGAATCAAACAAAGAAAGGAATTCTTTTTTTCCCTCCTTGGGGTTAAGGATTGATCACACCTAAAATGGTGTATCAATATAATGAGCTGCAAGACTTATCAACCAGACTGGGTTTAGGAGTGAGCAGATGTGGAATGGGCAAGGGTTTTGTAGCTGTATAGAACAAGTGTGCAAAGTCTCTCAAGTAAGAGAAAAATTGTTTATGTGCAAGAAAGAAACTCGGTCTCCATCAGCCCTCTCTTTCTCCACAGGCTTCCTATCAAATGTGTCAGTACATACTTTGATAGGGCTTATCTGTTTGACTTAGGGCAATTATCCTCATATGAAACATTAACAAATGGTATTATAACATCATTTAACTTGATATACATTAAATATGGTATTCTCAAGTACATGGAAGAGTATTAATAACAAATTGTGCACAAAAAAATTTCATGGAAAATCACATAATAATTTAAAAATCTGGCCATTTTTATCTGACCACAAAAGGTGAAAAAATGATGAAAAAATAAAATTGCATAGTTTTTATATTGTTGTAGATGATAGATCCACCAAGAAGTTTCCTTCTTACTGTTAAAGACTATTAACAAAAAAGTATAATACCCTAAGAATATATACTTAAGAGGATATTCTAGTACTGAAAACAATGGTCTGTACAAGGAAGAGCCCTGAGCAATTCTTCATTCCCTGAGTAAGTCTTCTCTATAATGAGAGGCCTGTTAAGAGACCACAATGCTGATGTTAATTCATCTAAACCATCAACCTCCACCGAGTAGGGTCATTTTTATGAAAAGTAATTAATATTTTAAAAGGTCTCTTTTCAGAGAAGACAAACCCAATAAAGACAAACAGTTGAAAGATCAAGGGGTTAAACTGAGCACTGACACACATGGCTAAAATGTTAGTTTTCATGAATACTTAATGGACAAACAAGTGGGGGTACATTAAATGTTAATTACTCTTAATGTTAGCTCTTGAAAAAATGCTTGTTTGGGTGTGGTATCCCTTTTTGAAAAACTTGTTGGCACTCCAGTGTAGACCTTGCTATGATTTCTTTCCAACATTGTACACACCTTATTCAAAAGACAAATGACTCATAGAAGGCCACAATCCAAGATTTGATAGTCAGCATTTAGCTTGCTAATGATATCCCAGATGTAGCCACAGTTTCTACTATGAGAAAAATAGTAGACAGGGGATTACACTATGGCTCCTATATTTCACTAGAGTCTGTTTTGCGGGAATAGTAAAAATACAGTGAAAGAAGTGTCAGATAAGGTAACGAGGAGAAAGGCCACAGAGGGGTTGTGAAAAGTATGCCAACATCAACAGCTGTTACTCAATATTTGTACCACTTAACCAAAACAAGCCAAGCATAGAAGGTGAAAATGGCTAGATAAGAAAGGAGAAAACAAAGGCAACTAATATAAAGTTGACTAAGCAAATCTGCAGTACAATGATAAAAACACCAAATGATATATGATATCCAACATCAAATACATTATCCATTTGTAAAGGACGAAGGCCCATTAGTCATTTTTTCCTGCAAACTCCACAAGCACATTTACATGTTTGAATGTATCATTCCAACTTTTGCCAAGAATATATTATTTTGTTTTTAAACACTTTTGCCAGCCAGAAGATATTGCTATTTTATATTTGTTGTAGTTACCAATTTTTAATACAATTTTATGAACACCTATGATTTTATGTCCTAATGATTCAAATGCAAAAAAAAACCCCACCATTTTTCTCTTTAAGAGCTCACAATGCAATAATGAGGCAGAAATCTACATAAACATTTGTTTAAAAATGAAATTATGCTATCACAGAGTTATATGGTAGTCAGTTTTCACTTACAGCTCACTCTTCCTTCTAGAGGGAAAAAATTATTTAATGCTACCCTGTTCCACTAGTCAATATAAATGTGATATGACAGATCTCATACACATTGTAGTTTGATACTGTAATGACACTTTCATGCATATATAATTTTAACAGAACATGATAATATTCAAAATGGTGAAATTTTGGGCACACAACAAAAACAGGAATTAAAGAATACTTCTCATTTCATTTGCTTTTATAACCTCCCTCAAGTCAGACTCTGTAGGGAAATACCTACTTTATCTGTGTATCTGAGATCAACCCTGTGTTCTTTTTCCACATATAAGAAAAAAAAAAATTAGTTACTGTGTCTAGAATCCTGACTAAAAAAACTGGTACAAAAATGCTATTGTGAATTATACAGCTAAAGAAAGCATTGGCTAGTAAATGTTATCAAAGACTGACATATAATCTGTATAACATCATGAGAGAGGAGGGACAAGGTACAGTTGAACTATTACAACTCCATGTTAGGTTTTAGTTTGTAGGTTTACACTTTCACTATCAAATTTGTTACTTATTATAAAATCTCACCCAAATTGTTTCCCATATAAACACTTCTTGGCCCTACACTGAAGACATTCTTGCCCTTGTATTAAAGACAAACAAATAAAACTTTAATAATTAATAACAAATATGCATTCAGTGTTTATCATTTGTCAGGCACTGCGGCAGAAAATGAGTGCACAGCAGTAATGAAAGCAGCCATGGTTTCTGCCCTCATGGAGTGTACCATCCATGAGAAAACAGAGATGAATAAGTCAAGACCCACAACATGCTGAGTACTATAGAGAACAGGAAAATGAACTGAAAGAATACAGTCTGTTGGAGAGATGGGAGGATTAAATAGAGTGAAATAGAGTGATGAAGACCTCCATAAAAGGTGACATTTAACCTGATCCTTGAAGTAAGAGAAGGAACCTCTGATACAAACAGCCAAGGATCAGGGAAAAGAGCACACCAGACAGATACCATGGCACCCACAAAGGTTCCAAGGCATGACACCTTTAGGGAACCAAGGCAAGGTCAGTGTGGCGTGGCGGTGCAGTCTTAACAGCAATATTATAATGTGGAATCGATCTTGAAGAGCAGTGGAAAGCTGTAAAAGGGTTTCAACAGAGGACATGTATGGCATTTTTAAAAGATGACACTGGCTCCTAACTAGAGAACAAACTAGTAGAGAGAAGAGGTGAAGGAGGCAGATCAGTTGAAACACTATTTCAGCTGTCACATAAGACATGTGGTACATTTCGCAAAAGGTAGTAGAGGGATTCAGAAAAGAGATGAACTCATGGCATCATTTAAAGGTAGAATTAAAAGAACTTGCTGGTAGATGAAAGTCTTGCTGGCAGGCTGAATACACATATAGGAAGGAAAGAATAACGCTTGAGAAACTCTGTGAATGATGGCCCCAATTATTAAGATATGGGAAACTGGGAAGAATGATTTTCAAGCGGATGTTAAACTTGTCATCCGGACATATTAAATTTGAGATACCTGTGAGACATCCAAGAAGAGCTATCAAGGAGCAACAGAGTATATAAGACCAGAGCTTAAAAGAGTGGTTTATGGTGGAGATAAAAGTTTGTGAGTCACGAAGTATACAAAAATGGTTAAAGCTTAACGCTATGGCTAATGATGAGATCATTTATGGAGAGAGTATGGAGTAATATTTCTATAATTTTAGTATACGATTCCTAAGGAGATTCTGATTCAGTATGTTTGGGGTGGAGGCTTTGAATCTCCATTTTTATTAAACTCTCCAGGCATGTCTCATCCCAGTACTTTGTTAAATACTGCTATAGAGACAGAAAATAAGCGAGCCCAGTAGTGAGCTGACAACCTCTAGCAGTTGGTAGTTGGCCAGAAGAGGAAGAGTCTGAGAAGCTGAAGCCAAAGACCAACCAGGAGTGAGTGATCTATTTAATTTTTTGAACCATCTTCAAAGGGAAAATAAAGGTTCCTGACTATTAGGTAATACAAGTAAGAATATGATCAGAGTTCCTTTGAGCAATTTCCTATAAAATACTGCCAATAGCCAGCCTCCAGAATGATAGGTTGGTGCAAGTGCTTGATGCTGCTCAATAAATTTGTGCATTGTCACTATATGAAAAAAATATGGATTATGTCAGCAACAGGATTGTTGGTGCCTTCTAAGTAAAACTATTAATCCTGCTACACTAAAATCAGGAGAGGGCATCATGGGATTAGTATTCGATATTTTAGAGTTAATGAGATCTTGACCAAGCCACTTCCATATACTGGGGGTGGGTAATGAGCAACACCACCACCACCCTCCCTTTCTTCCTCCTTCCCTCTCTCCCTCCTTCCCTTTCTTCTTCATGTTATGTGCAGTAGCCTCAAGACGTGACTATTAAGAAACTCCTTAAAACAACAGGCTAAGAATAAAAGGTCCAGACAAATTATGAGGCAGATTCATTTCTATCTCTTTCCTCTAACCAGTATTCTGTTTCCAACCCTTCTTCTGGCACTCCTTATCTCCACAGTATTTTAACTGCTTAGAACTTTCACCTTTCAGTCCTCACCTTGTGCCAGACAAATTAAGCTTCAGAACGCTTCCTTCCATCTCCTCTCAAAGCTTATCACATTTCACCTAGGGTTGTGTAATAACCATTTGATCCATAAACTTACTATATGCTGATGGGTTTGTTATTTCCCACAGATTTGCACTTTAACAGGAGTTTTTGTAGAGACAAACTTTAATTTGAAGGAGTTAAGCTAAAGTTGGAGTATTTCCATATCATTATGGAGAAGATGTAAGTATGGAGAAGATAATTTAACAGTCCTTAATCATCACCCAACAGATTGCTATCTGTTTCATCTGTAAAGTCCTGAGACTTTAAGAAGTCTTTGAGTTAATCACCTGGGAACAAGAAAACCTTTAGAAAGACTGCCAAGAGATTATTAATTGCTTCAGAAAGCTGATTTCTTGTTATGTGGTAGCAGAAAAACATCTTGAACAACAAGTACATCTATGAGTCTGTCTTGTGAAAAAATTACACAGAGGTAAAGATTTTCTTCAACAAATAAAACTGGTCCTTAAATGAAGGGTTGAAAAGCAAAGGTTATCAGGTACAAAACTATTAACATACATGTGTAGAGGAGCTAGATATAAAACAACATGGGGCTGCAAGGTCCATGCATGGGAAGCATACTGTAAGAACATACATACGACGATAGTGGGCCAAACTCAACCCACAGGACCTCAGTGCCCCTGCACTAAACTCCCCAGGCCATTGTACAGGAATGAGAGCAGGATTCATTACTTTGGTTGCCAAAGAAACAAAAAGGAAATTATCAATTAGGGTACTCAACTCTCCTAGATTGCTTGGGACTGAAGGATTTACCGATATGTAGAACTTTCAATGCTAAACCCACGACAGTCATAGGCAGGTGGAGATAACTGGTCACCTTAAATCAAGACAATTATTGTGCTATGCTTCGGACTGGAGAAACAAAACATAATGACAATGTGGGGTCTAGTTTTTACAAAAAGTTGAAATTGGTAGTTTGGTTTGAGTCACAAAGCACATAAGGAAGAGGGCAGAGTCATCACCAAGATAGTCTCCAAAGAACAGTTAGAGTGATCAGGCAATTAATTGTCATAGGCACCTGATATATACCACTAACATTGTCTTTTCAATCTCTCACACAAAAACAATACTGTAAAAATGTAGTAGCAGCTCTTGAAGAGACGATAATATGAAACAAGTCAGAAGCAATTTAATGACCCAGTTGTGTTAAAACCAACATCCTAAAGTCAAAGGAGATAACTGTTCTGTAATTTAAAAACAACAAGATACATCTCATAAAATGTGCAGAAAATAATGATGAAAAGAATAGACTGGCTGTCTAGAGTAGTGGTTCTCACTTGGAGGTGATTCTGGCCTCCAGGGGACACTTGGTAATGTCTACAGACATTTTTAGTTTTTGCAAAATGTTTTAGGGGAAGTGTGCTACCGGCATTTGAAGGGTAGAGGGCAGGGATGCTGCTAAACATCCTACAATACACAGGACAGTGCCTCACAACAAATTATCTGGTCCCAAATGTCAATAGTGCCTGAGTTGAGAAATCCTAGTCTAAGGCTATAAATCCTTTATAAAAACCATTTATTAATGCCAGTGATGTTAACGTGCATGATAGTAATTTAGTTCTATGAGTGTGATTCCTAACTTGACACAGAGCAATAAAGGGAGACAAGAAGGGAAGTAATGAGGAATAAGGAATGCTATGGATGATGCACAAACTAAGGGCTACACACAAGGAGGAGAAGAGGACTCGACTGTCACAATGCAACCTTCCAGCTTATTGGGGCCCATCCCCATCCACTTCTGCAGAGGCCCTGTAACATTCCACTCAGAAATGCAGAGGTCTAGTTACCGCAACACACTTCTCCATGCCACAGTCCCATGAGTGGAAGGATGATATGCACGTGGACATGTCTGCTAGCTACAAAATGCAGGTGAGAATGATGGCCTTGGGGAGTTAGGAAATGGGGGTGTGAGAAGGTTAAAGGCTGAAAAAGTAAAAAACAGAGAAGTAGCAGTTAGAAGAAGGAACAGTCTGCACATGTGCAAATACATTTGGGAGGTGGGAGAGAAAGCTAGCATTGTACCAGTATCCCTCCAAGTTATATTCAGAAGCTGTGAAAGGGAAATATGAATCACAGGAGTGACCAGTTTGCAAGAGAATCATTATTTAAAATGAAAATGTTCAAAGTACTAACCAGGAGTCTAAACACCATCATTTTCAGCATACCTCACTACTGGGTTTTATACCTACTGAAGTAATAGGAAGAGAGAAGAAATTAGATACTTATTTAAGGATCAATACATATTTGCTGCCTCTCCAGCACAAAAATCCTCTTCGATAGCCTGAAATACCATGCAGATATTCTAGGAGGTAGAAGCAAGATATGACCTTCCGTCTGGTTCCCACAGATGAACATGTAATTTTTAGTATTATCTGTCATGAAAAATCTGTCAGGGTTCATCTGAAAACACAGTAGAAAGAATAATGATTCTTCACAGTTGTGCCTTTGATCAAACAAAATCAATTCAGAGATAATTGAGGCTAACAGTTTTATAGATATACTCACTAAGATTATGTTCAAAGCCTAAACTTTCAAGGTAGAGATTGAATTTTTTTTCTTACTGCACTGTAATGTTGATGAAAATATTACTACACAAAAAAGCTATCTTTACTTAAAAATCTCTAGTTACTAACAGCATAATAGATAATACGGTCACAGACATTTTGTAAAGCGAAGGTTTTAAATTCAACACTATTTTAAGGACATTGCTATAATTTTTGAAATTTTGAAATCACAATTATGTTCATGTTAAAAATAATGTATTCTTCACATTTTTATTAAACATGAACTTATTAGTTGACTAGTTCTTTAAAATATGTGTATTTTTGGATGTTGTTTCTCATATTCCTTTACCTTAATCCATATGCCCTAGTTTCTTTAGAAAAAGAAAAGGTATTCATTTTCTAAATGTGAAATGCAAACTTAGCACTTTATTCTGGTTAAGCAGGAAGGGGGTGAGTGTACCCAAAGGCCCTGCAGGGCACAAAGGGAGTTTCCCCATCCAGAACAATAGCTTTCCTGAAATTTTAAGGTGAGAATTATCACAGAGAAAAGTATTTAAAAGGCTGTAATGAAGAAACAGATAGGCATATGTGTAGTGAGAAAAAATAGGCTTTGAAATGATCTGGACGTACATTAGATTTACAGTCCCATCAGTACAGGAGACTGTGAACAAGTTTCTCTCCACATCAGGAAATAGGAATTAAAAAGGTAAAAGACATGGGTCTCAAGACGATATTCAGTATTTTCTTTCTCAATAGAATATTCAATATTTCCTTTCTTCTCTTTCAAAATTAATGAGAAAGATACAAAAAGAAGTACTGAAAAGATTTGTGAAACCTACTCTCAGAAAGGCAAAAAGTCTATCTTTTAAAATAATTATAGTACAGCAAAATATCAACTTCAATCTTAAAATCTATAGATAACTTTCTGTTTGAAGGTGGGTATATTAATATAAAATGTAATCTCTTTTCATCTGTGAGGAAATCTGCAATTTTCTACCATATATGAAATTTAGAAGTTTTTCTTTTGGCTCAGTCCTTAGTATAAATGTTGGTTTATTTTCAAAAGTTAAAAAGCAGGCTGTGTGCAGTAGCTCACACCTGTAATCCCCAACACTTTGGAAGGCTGAAGCCAGCAGTTCGCTTGAAGCCAGGAGGTGGAGACCAGCCTGGGCAACAAAGCAAGACCTATCTCTACAAAAAAAGAAAAACGTTGAGCCTATAGTCCCAACTACTCAGGAAGCTGAGGCAGGAGGATCGCTTGACTGCCCAAGAGTTTGAGGATACAATAATCTATGATCATACCACTGTACTCCAGTCTGGTCAACAGAGCAAGACCTTGTATTTTTTTTTTTAAAAAGTCCCACATTGCATACTTGATGTCTCTTCTTTCCAATCTCTAATCATCTTTCCATATTTGTTGTATAATACTTCCATTAATACTGCTGAGACAGCTGGAAACGATTACAAATTCCAGGCATCCCTGATACATATTACCCAATCTTTATCCTTTGCTGTGACCCACTGGCCAAAGTTCACCTCTCTTGAGTTATTCAATGGGATGAATTTATGGAAAAATACAAGATTAAAAAAAAACTTTCTAAGACTTTAATGAAGATTTGTGATCAGAAAATCCTATTAAATGGTAGCACATTTAATGAGGACTTAAATAATATTATTAACAGTCCAATAATTAGACCCCTTCACCACACAATGTCAAGCTAACAGGGTCATAATTTCCGGCAACACTGGTTACAGGTGCTCTGGAGTTAGCTGCTTTTCATTCTTCTCCTTTAATTTGATTAAGCCAGAAATAATGAGCAAATGTAAACCCTTCCTGGAACGCATCATTTAATTTCTTTTCAAAAATTGCACAGGTGGAGTCCAGCAGTTTCTTGGCCATGTACTGAGGTAGGATCCAAGAAATACAAAATATTCCATCAATTATCAACTAAAGATGAGATGCACAGTGAAGCTTCTCACATTGGTGTTTACCCTCATCATCTGGTTTTGTTAAAATGTACTCCAAAACATTATCCAGGTATGAAGAAAAGAATGCATCATTGAGCAGATAGAGGTCAAGCTTCCCCAAAGAGTGAAAGCAATACTAAGTATACCGGACAGAATCATGAATCCTGTAAAGTAGTCTTTGATCAGGAATGGACTACATAGGAAAGCTCACTGCTAAAATCTGGCGACTTTTCACTGCAAGCTTATTTATACAGATGGGAGACTACTAAGGATGAGAAATTTGAAATTATTTACATATCCTGACATATGGACAACATTCTCTGGAAAGCCGACATATTGGAATGGTTGCTGCTATTGTTATGAGTTTGTGCAAGTTAGTATAATAATTCCACAATGTTCAGAGAAGCTAAGCTGAGAGGTGGCTCCAGGATAAATCTTCTTCTATTATTTCCTTGATAAAAATCATCTAAAGCCTGAAAAGTAAAGCCCCAACTACTAAACTAAGCCTTCATGACCTCCCATAGGCTGATCTGAATCTGCTTTTCAAGATTCCCCCCAACATTCTCATTCAAAGATGGTACATGTCAGTCAGTGTCCTACTCTGGTGTATTTTAAAACATGTCCTGTACTTTCTTAAACCCAAGGTGTGTCACTGATGTTTTCTTTGCTCAAAATGCTTTCTCCCCACTGACAGGCAACCTCCACCACTGACTGCTCAGATTCCATCTATCTGATTAAAGCCTTTAGCAATTTTCAGGAAAAGGAAACAGCAGATACTGTACATAACATACATTCATATAGATATGATATACATATTTATACACACATTTTTTATACACATTTGTAATTTAGTGCTTAAAAGAGAATCAGACACACAGAGGTTCAAATCTTAGCCCTGCTTCATAGTTATGGGATCTTAAGCAGATTTAAGTTTATTTAGTATAAAATGAGGATGGCAATGTCCACTGGTAGCACTATTGTGAGAATAAAATAAAGTAGCTTACTTAAAGTCTCTGGAATATAACAGGAGCTCAAAAAGAATATTATTAACAACACCATTACCTCTCTGGAATTATGCAAATAAAAGGAAAAAAACAGAAATCTAAAAATTGCTTCTTAAAATAATGTAATAATAATAATTATTATTATTATTTTGAGACAGAGTTTCGCTCTGTTGCCCAGACTGGAGTGCAGTGGCACAATCTCGGCTCACAGCAACCTCTGCCTCCTGGATTCAAGCAATTGATTCTCCTGCCTCAGCCTCCCAAGTAGCTGGGATTACAGGCGTGCACCACCATACCTGGCTAATTTTGTATTTTCAGTAGAGACAGGAGTTTCACCATGTTGGCCAGGCTGGTCACAAACTCCTGACCTCAAGCGATTTGCCTGCCTTGACCTCCCAAAGTGCTGGTATTACAGGCACGAACCACTGTGCCTGGCCAAGATAATTTAAATTAAAATTTTAAATTAAACATGCCCCTTACCATTTGGAGGGAAAAAAAAAAAAGCATAAAATCAAACAAATCAAAACAGCATAATTAAGGAGAAAATTGAAATTTTGAGAAACTCAAAAGGAAGTCGGAAAAGGTCATTCTTCCTTTGATAACAGGAATCTATGCTTCCCATAATCAAAATTGTATCTCAAATTTTAAAAGTTAAAAAATTTAAACCTAAACAAATAAAGTATCTTAACTGTTTTACTTCCATAACATCCTACTTTCTGGTTTTTTGAATGAATACTGCTTGTTCTTTTCTTTTCAAATCTCCTTTCAAGTTTATGTCACCCTGTATACTGATACTTTCTTTTGCTTCCAAAATGTTCATATGGATTGCTTTTCAAATGAATATGATTGCTAGGTTTCTTTGTGAATATAAGGGCCTTTCACTTCTATGTATCTCAAAACAATTTCTGGAAAGATGGTATTAGGTGAGAACCTTGGCTGGGCTCTGCTCCTGTGTAGGGAACCATGGAGGTGAGGTTGAAGCCCTCACTCAGCTTCTGCCAGTGGATGTCCTCCTTCCTTCCTTTTGCATGCAGACTGGAAGAAGTGGAGCAAAAGTCTTGCTTCAAACAAGTCTCAGACTCTGTGACCTTACTTCCACAACAGCTTCCCCAAGCCACTCTCCACTTAAAGCTGAAGTAGCCTTATCCCAGGAAAGAATGACTCACTTGTAGCTGGGCGATCGTTTCTCTTGCCATTTGTTCCAGTCTGTCCACAGGAGAATTAACAACCAAATATGGTTCGAATTTTTAATTTTCAAGCAAATTGTAACCTGTAAGTGGGGGAAATGTAAATGTGCAACAACTAATAATGTGTGACAGCTACACTACACCATGTAGCTGACTTCATACTTTCTTGATTTGCTCTCCTTTCATATCTGTATAAATCCCCCCAGCACTCCTAAGATTATAATCTGCTTAAGGACACCATCATGACTATGTTGGAGTTTGTTAGTCAGCTGGTTATCTGTTTAATCTCGTAAATGACTGTGAACATAGAGGTATTTTTTAGAAGTATGTCTTTGACTTTTCATAATTACCTTCAAAGAAGTGATAAGAAGGTGTTCTTCGGAATGAGATCCTAATTAATATTTAGGACTAGACGCTGGGTGGATGTTTCGGGAATCACAAACATACAAAACAGCATTCCAGTGGTGTTCTAAACCACTTACGTTAGCCTTCGAATTCTATGTTAAATTTAAGTGGTAAACAATCTTTTCTTCAAGTTGCTTCCTCTCTCATGGCCATCACTGACGCAGACATCAGCTGGAAGAGAGGCCTCCAAGGATTAGGCAGTGTGCGTTAGACATAACTTGGCAGCCACTTGTAAACTCCAAAGAAAGTAAATCAAATATCAGTGACCGATTGTGAAGCTCAATTGCTTCCTCTTTTCCAGTTTCTCACAAAACTGTTTGAATTCAGCTTCCCTTCTCCCTAACAGTAGCCAACTCTGACGGAAGTCTATTCTCTCAGACTTGCTTCTATTTAGGAGAAATTGCTTATATTGTTTTTCCCAAGGCTATTAGTAACCTAGAAAAGAGTTACACACGCTGAATTTTAAACACTACCACAATATTTTCCTGTGGCATTTTCACTGTATTTTTCTAAGGTCCGAATTCTGTCTTTACCTCAAGAATATGAATTTGATAGCAAATTCACAAAGGGTAATATCACAGAAACTATACACGATTTAATTTCTACAGTCACACAGTTGCAGTTTTTATGGTTTCATTTTTTTTCTGAATTTCACAAAAGGGCATATACGAGGTAGTATTAATATTTTTATATAAATTTAAATATTTCAAAAGGTAAAGTAATATTGATTTATGTCTTATGAGTCTTCAATATGTGATAGCAGTACACTGTGTTTGAAATAACATTGAAAAAAATAACACTGAAAAAATATACCTTATACCTGATTATTTTTTCCTATCTCTTCACTTAAACTAATAACAAAGGGTTCATTGGAGGATATTATGAGGAATCATTCTTTAAAATATTAAATTTGTAAGAGACATTAAATGAAAAAAAAAATAAAAACACACTGAAATCCAACTGATGCCTAACAGACAGAAACTTTCCATTTTTTCATAAGCAGTAGTACAGAACTAGATACTTCAGCCTTTTCAGATTAGACAAGTTAACACATTTCAAAAAAAAAAAATGCTTGTGAGACACTAAAATGTATCTGTGAAACCCAAATTCTTATCCAAAAAAATTCTCATTTTCTGTTGCTTCTCCATACATCAGTTCTGCTCAGGTCTGGCGACTATTCTACTTTTCCAACAGGTCTGCTCAGGAGTAGCTCTCCTTTCCTCGCCATCAGCTCTTAACCAGTTGAACCAACCCAGATTCCTTGCAAACTAAACAAAACATAATCCAAGGTAGAGCAATCCTTTTTGCGTCACTAATCCTGCCAGATACCGCCCATTCCTCTGCCTTTACTATGTCTGTCTTTTAATTATATGTAGATTCTTCCTGGTGAAGACATCTCATCTTTCAAGACAGCTAAGCATTTTTATCTCTATAAAGATTCTTCTGACTCCACCCCTCAACCTGGATAGAATTAATAACTCTTTTTTGTTCCCACTGTATACAGACTGCTATCGTACGCTTACACTTGAGGGTGTAAACTATGTCTTTTACTGTGTCATTACTACGTATTACATAATATGACATTACTGTGTCATAGTACATGTGACACTAAATAGTTGGAGAATGGGAACAGTGAATGAATAACTGCAAACATGAGATAAATTTAAATTGTGCTTCAACAAAATTTTCAGAAAAGGTCTTCTTTTCATTACCTGGAGAACAAATAGATTTTTCTGCTACTTTAAGACTGAAACAGGAGGTGGTAGACAGACTTGCTTGACCTCCTCTGACTTTCCTATATTCACACAAAAGTCTTCAATAATTAACCCCAACAGAGGTTGTCAAAGAGCATTTCCTAATCTTAGAGTGAAAGGTTGCTGAAGTGTGGGTTGTTTGTATAATACAAGGGCATTTTTAATGGCTTCTCACGAGTATCTAGTGAGTTAACAATAATGATAACCACAAACTGAGTTAAAGCACGGGCAATTCAGCTCCTCTGGCTTCCTGGGGTTAATCTCTTAGATGCCTGCAGCCTTTGTGTGCCTGTGAAGTGAAGAAACTGTGTTAGCAGTGCCTACATGGATATTTTTATATAACTGTAAATGCTTATATTGTCCTTCTGAAATAAATATTTATTGAACACTTTAAAAGTGTTCCAAAAGTTAAACCAACAATTTAACTTAAAGATTTCCAAGGTACAAAACCATGCTCCTTAAATGCAAAGATTTTAGTTTTTTAAAATATTTCTGAGAGGAGGATTAGGATTTGCGATGGTTATATCTTATTAATCCATTTATTTACAAAATACTAGACACCGTCATTAATGCTTTCAACTACTCATAGGTTAAAAGACTTTTGGAGTGTGGTATCAGATACGATAAACTCAGAAACTAAGAGTAGATTAATCACAACTATAAACATGACCTAAACACGACAGGATTGCTCATTATGTGTAGACATCCTGCAGTATGTTGGGGTATTTCATTTGTCAATTTCAACATACTAAAAATATAAAAACCTTGATATTTATAGCCATATTTTAATGGCCCATTTTAGTTATTTTGGCACTATAGACATTTACTAGTTAACACTATTAAAATTAGCTTTTACAATTAGTAATTATCTATCATGGAGTATCTAAATTTTAACACAAAATTTCATTCCTTTGAAACATAGATATTACTTAGGAAAACTTTTTCTGTACTCAAAAAATTGTTCTCTCATCTCCAACCTTGCTTCTTAATAAGTTACTAAAGCTGCTTTAAGAGCCAATTCTCTTTGCACACTCTGTGACCACAAGTTTCAGAAACCTTACCATTTGCTATCCAACTCACTTGCAGAAGCACCTATCTGACCCAGGAAGCTAGCATCCAGAAGTCTCCCTCTTCCCTTCCATCTCACCTTTCCTGACCCCGCCACCACCTGCTTTCCTTGTAGCCTGCTTCTATGGACTTTTGAAGGAAGAAGAGCCATATAACAGAGGCTGTGGGAGCAGTATGGGTTTTCTTGAAGTTCCCAATTAGAAATCAGAATGTGCTTTAACATGAAGAGAAGTTACAAATTCAATTAGGATCCAGAACAGTCAGACAGATTAAGAGTCAAATAAGCTTTGGTGGCTGACTTGAGATCTTGACTTCTCTTTATAAGCATTTTTTTTCTGGGAAAATTAATTCTGCATTGAACACATCTAAATTATAAACCAAGAATTATAATACAATTTGTTTATAAAAGATGTAGATCACTACAGATTACATTTAAGAATATGTTGTCTCATCCCAAAATCTCCTTAAGCTGATAAGCAACTTCAGCAAAGTCTCAGGATATAAAATCAATGTGCAAAAATCACAAGCATTCCTATACAACAATAACAGACAAACAGAGAGCCAAATCATGAGTGAACTCCCATTCACAATTGCTTCAAAGAGAATAAAATACCTAGGAACCCAATTTACAAGGAATGTGATGGACCTCTTCAAGGAGAACAACAAACCACTGCTCAACAAAATAAAAGAGGACACAAACAAATGGAAGAACATTCCATGCTCATGGATAGGAAGAATAAATATCGTTAAAATGACCATACTGCCCAAGGTAATTTATAGATTCAATGCCATTCCCATCAAGCTACCACTGATTTTCTTCACAGAATTAGAAAAAACTACTTTAAAGTTCATATGGAACTAAAAAAGAGCCTGCATTGACAAGTCAATCCTAAGCCAAAAGAACAAAGCTGGAGGCATCACGCTACCTGACTTCAAACTATACTAAAAGGCTACAGTCGCCAAAACAGCATGGTACTGGTACCAAAACAGAGATATAGACCAATGGAACAGAACAGAGCCCTCAGAAATAATATCACACATCTACAGCCATCTAATCTTTGAAAAACCTGACAAAAACAAGAAATGGGGAAAGGATTCCCTATTTAATAAATGGTGCTGGGAAAACTGGCTAGCCATATGTAGAAAGCTGAAACTGGATCCCTTCCTTACACCTTATACAAAAATTAATTCAAGATGGATTAAAGACTTAAATGTTAAGATCTAAAACCATAAAAATCCTAGTAGAAGAAAACCTAGGCAATACCATTTGGGACACAGGCATGGGCAAGGACTTCATGTCCGAAACACCAAAAGCAATGGCAATAAAAGTCAAAATTGACAAATGGGATCTAATTAAACTAAAGAGCTTCTGCACAGCAAAAGAAACTACCATCAGAGTGAACTGGCAACCTACAGAATGGGAGAAAATTTTTGCAATCTACTCATCTGACAAAGGGCTAATATCCAGAACCTACAAAGAACTCAAACAAATTTAGGAAAAAAACAACCCCATCAAAAAGGGGGCAAAGGATATGAACAGATACTTCTCAAAAGAAGACATTTATGCAGCCAACAGACACATGAAAAAATGTTCATCATCACTGGCCATCAGAGAAATGCAAATCAAAACCACAATGAGATACCATCTTACACCAGTTAGAATGACGATCATTAAAAAGTCAGGAAACAACAGGTGTTGGAGAGGATGTGGAGAAATAGGAACACTTTTACACTGTTGGTGGGACTGTAAACTAGTTCAACCATTGTGGAAGACAGTGTGGTGATTCCTCAAGGATCTATAACTAGAAATACCATTTGACCCAGCAATCCCATTGCTGGATATACAAAGGATTATAAATTGTGCTGCTATAAAGACACATGTACACGTATGTTTATTGTGGCACTATTCACAATAGCAAAGACTTAGAACCAACCCAAACGTCCATCAATGATAGACAGGATTAAGAAAATGTGGCACATATACACCATGAAATACTATACAGTCATAAAAATGGATGAGTTCATATCCTTTGTAGGGACATGGATGAAGCTGGAAACCATCATTCTCAGCAAACAATCGTCAAGGACAAAAACAAAACAAAACAAAACAAAACGCATGTTCTCACTTATAGGTGGGAATTGAACAATGAGAACACTTAGACACAGGAAAGGGAACATCACACACCAGGGCCTGTTGTGGGGTGGTGGGAGTGGGGAGGGATAGCATTAGGAGATATACCTAACGTAAATGATGAGTTAATGGGTACAGCACACCAACATGGCACATGTATACATATGTAACAAACCTGCACATTGTGCACATGTACCCTAGAACTTAAAGTACAATAATTTAAAAAAAGAATATGAATAATTTCTTCTTTAAAATTCTGACTTTAAATTCAGGGTCTTGCTCTGTTTCCCAGGCTGGAGTGCAGTGGTGCAATCATAGCTCATTGCAGGCTCAAACTCCTGGACTCAAAGGATCCTCTAGCCTCAGCCTTCCCAGTAGCTGGGATTACAGGCATGTGCCCCATACCCAGTTCTGGTTTTGTTTTGCTTTAAGGAATTGAGAATATAGGAAGTGCTTATTTTCATGAGAAAATCGTGATACGTTAGTTTCAGATTGCCAAGAATGTTCTTTATAAGAAAGCCTAAGATTTCTTTTAACTTCATTGTTTTTCTTATTCATTTAAACAGTTTTTTTTAATTGAAAATCTAGTGTGAGCCAAAAGGCCTTTTATGAGTGCTAGAAACAGCAATGAACAAGATAGGCAATTCCTGATCTAATGGAGTTGACATTCTAGAAGCAGAAAGGGGAAAAGGGGACAGAATACAATACATGAACAAGGAAATTTAGATATTGATATATGATATGAATAAACGTTAACAGTGATGAGATACCATGGGGGAGGGGCTTCGTGGGGAGGCCACTCTGAGGTGGTAACATAAGAGCTGAGTGTGAGTGAATGCTGTATAAACGGAAACATGGATGAGCAAAACACTGGGGCAGAACTTTCCAGGCTTAGGTATTAACTAGAACATAGCATGTAGGACAAGAATAAGCTGGGCATCTTCTTGTGGCTGTGCTGGGTAATGTGGAGGTGGTACAAGATGAGATCTGAGAATGGTCAGAGACTGATCCTGAGTAAGAGGGAGGTCAGAGTCCCTCTGTTATGTGCAATACGAAGACACCGAAGGGGTTGAGAGAGAATGATGAGAGTCAATTTAGTCTTTAAAAGGACCACTCCTGCTACTGAGAGAACAGATTAAGGAGAAAGGGGTCAGGTTAAAACCATGGAGAAGAGTTTGGAGTCCATAAAAGAAGAAAAGTGGCTTAGGTGAGCAAGATAATGGTGACAATTGAGAGAAGGGATCACAAATGGGATAAACCCAAAAAATAGGGAGTAGAAAAGCATTTAATTCCCAAATATGGTTAACTGAAGTTTTTTTCCTTTCTTTTTTAACAGACAAGGTCTTTATTACCCAGGCTGGAGTGCAGTGGCACGATCACAGCTCACTGCAGCCTCCAACTCCTGGGCTCATGCAATTCTCCTGCCTCAACTTCCAGAGTAGCTGGGACTACAGGTGTGCACCACCACGTCTGGCTTTTTAAATTTTTTCTCTGAGCATTTTTTTAAAAAGAAATCTATACTTTAAAAGTTTTAAAAAATGCAAAAATTGAGAATTTGTACTCAAAGATTTTCATTCAACCTTGATCTCTGTCTTGCAGAAGAGCGAGAATCGGGGGGTAGGGCTTAGAGGTGCGCTCTGGAGTTGTGGAATTTCTCAGTTTCCACATCAAACCCCATAAAATCACCGGCACATGCCATCACCTACAGATGAAATGTGACCACAAAACCCACTTGGTTGTTGATATTTGACATGTTTTTCAGTTTGGCAATAACATTCACCCTTACAACCAAAATACAGTGCCTGAAACCAAGCTCCTTCCCACTCCTGGCAGAACACAGAGTGTATGTCCCCGGAAGGTGGTATCCGAATAGGGCTCTGCCAGAAAGGCAGTTCTAGACTGCACGCAAAGAATATGGAAAGGCTGCTTTGTCTTTATGACTGATGTTATTTTGGTCTTTTACCTTTTGGCATTGGATGTGATATAAAAAAGAATAGTCTCTTCCCTTGGGAACTTAAAGCTCAGCTAGGCAGGTAGGCAACTACATAAAAGGCACTCTGTTGGTACAGCAAGCAGATAAAGCTCAGGAGACATAACTTCATGGGGTTGAGGTCAATGTAAATCTAAAAACCAATTTTATAAGGATCACTCATTTAAAAGTTTCACAGAAGGAAGCAAGATTTCAGAGAGTTACAAAGGAAACTAAAGAGAAGCCTACTAGCACGCTTGGTATAGTAACAGAGTGAATGCTAAAACTGTCTGCAAGAGGACCATGTCATTAGGCTCCATGGAAGTGGATGGAAAAAGGCTACCAGGGTGTCTGAGGACTCCTCTGTAAAGGGGTGGAGAAGGAGTTATAGAAACACCCTTTGGAGACAGACTTACTTGATCTGAGACCTGGGGCAAGTCACAGAACTGTTTAGTGTCTCAGATTTCTTACACACAATGCAGAGGCAATAATACAAATACTGACTATGCCATAGAGTGCTGGAATTAACATATCAAGCGCTTATCATAGTCCTTAGCAGTACTGTTTCATTAAATAAGTGTCTCTGTATTTTCACAAGATCAGCGCTCTAGCCCTTCAGCTTTGGAGCCAAGTGTTTCTGTATTTTAAAATACAGGTCTATGTCAAATTTCAAATGTATACACACACACATACACAAGCTCACACCATATATATTTTTCTAGATAGGCACGCATATTATATATTTTATATATATATCTCTCTCTCTCCAATTTTTAAGGTTATAACAATTCAACACAAGCAATGAGGACACAAACACTTAGAAAATACTCAGATTAGGGAAAGAAACCCTTAAAAACTATAACAAAATTACTGATGGTGTCTACAACAGATAATGCAGACCAACGGAAAAAAATTTCATAGTCTATATTATCTATAGTACAATGACAGGCACAGTTACAGGCTTGACAGAGTCAATTACTGAAAAAGGGTGGGGCCCCAAATTCTCTCCTCCCTTGCAGCTGATTTAAGAAAACCTGAAGCACAGAAAAGCAGACTCAGGGCTCAGGTTCTCCAGAAGGATTCAGTGTTCAACTCAGGGCAGAACCTGAAGGGCCTCTGCACATCGTGAGACAGCAGGAATCCTCCTTGCCTTCCTCTTCTGAAATCTCCTTCCCCAGATCTTGTGTTTTGTGCATTTGAACATGATCCACTATGTATCTTCTCAACAACGCTGCAAATCAGGCATTCTTATTATTTTCCTAGTGATTTTTTTTCCACTGTAGTTGACAGATGTTACCCCATCAGTCTCTCCAATTCCAAAACTGAGATGCTTCCCCCTACGCTCCATATTTGTTACAGTTCTTTAGAGCACTCATTAAATATTCATAAAAACAACTTTTTTCATATGCTGATTTTGCCTAGTCAGAGACATCAAGGAAGTCTTTTAAAAGTCAAGGATAGTTTATGTTACTGAAGCTGTAATAGATGGTTCCAAACCGGTATTTTTTTGGTAAAGTCTGGATTTGCCTTACAAATTTTCCTAGTAACAAAAGCCATGTTGCAAACATGATAATGTCACTGTAGCCTAATTCAGAATATTACTCACTCTTTCTGTTGCTTTGCTACTTCAGCACTTGGGAAAGTCTGAATTTCCCAGTATTGTGACCATGATACTATTTTTGTATCTTCAGTGTCCACTTATTTTCAAATTAGCGAGAACAGTCTATTTGAGTTGAATTTTGAAAGCTTGTTGAGGAAAAGGAATTTGATTTTATTATTAAGAGACTTTCTTAAGACAAATTTGATACATAAAGGAAAATATAGCCTTAAATAAAAAGAAAGCAAAAATAAAATAACATTTTTTTTTTTTGGGAGAATTCAATACCTTAATCAATATGCAAATTTCACTCTATTTTGAGTACCAAAATCATTGTAATACTCCAAAGCACACACTTGTGAATAGCATAACATTAATATTTTTGGTTGTAGAATGACTTATATAATTATTTGATAATTGCTAATTATAAATTTGTTTCATGATTGATTGCAAGTTTACAGAAAGTTCAATAGTAACACCACCAAAAATATAAGGCTATCACAGAAATTTGGATTCAAGAAATGGAAAAAGAAAGCTCAAACTAGAGTTCTAATTTTCTCCTAGATATAATGTGATTAGGTGAGGTGCACTAGCAGGGAGTCACTTGCCTAGACCTAAATAATTCAAATTAATCACAACATATAAATAAACACATGGATCAAAGAGAAACTTACTAGTTCCTATTACCCTTTCAACAAACTTCAATAGGAAGTTCTCTTTCAAAGAAAGAAAATACCAGTGGAGGAGACGGGGGAGACCTGCCCCTTGGGTGGCAGCCCCAGGGGCCAGATTCCCTCCAGCAAACCTTCTATGATCAGAGTCGCCATAATTGTTCCCCACTTCCTGTGCTTTGATTGCCTTCTTCTTTCATTGACAAACTTCACAGCTGTGGTCTGATAGTCTCATCTATTTTCTTCCTACCCATTTACTCTTTAACCTTTTCTAATTTTCATAATTTCTCTCCAAGTTTCCAGGGACCTTGTTCTTGCCAAATTTGAGAACTAATCTCCTCATGATGCACAAATCCTTCCATTTGAAACCTTTTTCCTTCCTTGGCTTCAAAAACTTTAACATTTTTCCAATCCTCTTGTAGTGATCCTTCTCATTCCACATAGCATGGTCTCTAAATGCACGAGTTTTGGAGCCAGACACATCTGGCTTTAATTTCTTCTTCCTTCAATGTTCTACCTATGTAGGTTAGGGCAGGTAACTGAATACCTCTTAGTCTCTTTAGGGATGATAACAGTATCCACCTCATTTGGTTGTTATAAGAGTAAATAATGTAGTATGTGTAAATTACTAAATTCAGTGCCATAAAGTCCAGCCCTTAATGACATTAGGTATATGTATTCTATCTACACAGGCTCTCTACCCAACCTGTCTCAGAGAACCTATTTTAAAGTGTCAAGAAGTTCTACATTTATGTAGATAACATCTAAATCTCTATGCTATGGAATCCTTAAACTCCTCACGCTGAAAATTGCACATACCACTCTCCAACTATTAAACCTTTCCACTTTCCTATTTAAGTCAAATGAAACCACTAGTTTCACAGTCACCTTAAAAATCTCTTCATTTGGTGACAGAGTAAATTTCATTAATTCCTCATTTATGAAGCAACTTAGTATAGCAGTTTAAAAAAGGACTGGAGGCTGGCTGCTGTGTTCAAATACTAGCTCTGTTACTTACCACTATGTGACCTACGGCAGGTAATTCAACTCTTTATGTTGCAATTTCCTAATCTGTAAAATAAGAATAATATTAATACCTACCTCATAATCCCTACCTCTTGTAATATGTAATAAGTATTGCATTAATGTTTAGTAAATAAAATTTGCAATGTGGCTTTTTTATTGATTTAAAGACAGAAGACAAGAAAGTGCAGAAATTTAATAAAGCAAAATATGATATTTTTATTAGTCCTTATTCCTTCCTTTGAATTCTCATTGCCATTACCATTGTCTAAGCTCAGAACCCATCCTAACTGGATGATGGTAAAAGCAATCCACCCAACCTCTCTACTCTCCCTAATTAGAGTCTCTTACCTTCTTTAATTCATTTTTCCTTTAATCCCTCATTGCCAGATTAATCCTTAAAAACACTCCTTTCATATTGTGACTTTTTGGACTAACTCCATTGGTGACTCTGTAACTCCTCATGGTTCTCAGACAATGGGGAGCTGCCTCACCTGCAGTCAAAACTTACCTATTTCTCTGTGGGATCTTCAAGCCTTACTCAAGTGAAAGCAGCCAGGATCACCATAACCACGATGTCTTTGTTCTTGTTCTTTTCCTTGCCTAGAATGTGTCACATGCTAAGTCTTCAAATCTTATGCACTCTTCAACAACCAGGTCAGATTCCATTTCCTCCCCAGAGACTCTGTAAGCTGGGATCCCTTATTCTCAGCCTATGTAGTACTACATAGTATACTACAGAGGAAGATATTTTTTTCTCTTTATATACTTGGTTCTTACTATGAGGTTAGTGTTTTAGGTTATTATTTACATGCTTCGTGTGTGTGTGTATGCATCTTGCTTGGTATTTCTCATTGCACAGTCTCAATACTGTGCATATGATAAATGAGATGGAAGTGGTCGAGCTGCTGGATGAACAATGGTCTTGACCTGAGATGAGGGTTTGCTCAATTTTTTGGCTTTAATTTCACTGTTGAATGTTGAATGGTCACTCAGTCATGAATGTAATAATATTTTCACCATACATTGAGCATACCTAAATTGAGTCAAATAGTTTAATAAACTCAACTTAAATGTATATTCATATCTGTGTGCAGAATGTCTTTATTCATATTCACCAATCTCTACATGAAGAAAAGATACAGTTAAATACCCCAATATCTACATAAAGACACAGTTAAATACAGTTAATTGTACAAAAAAAAAAAAAAAAGGCTTACATACTCAAAACCTTTGTAGTAGGGCGAGGCCACCTACAAGATCTTGGTAGAAAAGAATGAACTTGGGGCAGGGGAACTAGTTAGATCTTCTTTCTAGTAGTTTATTTTATGTCCAAAACAACACTGAGAAGTTCTGCAAATTTTCAAATGCTATGAGAATGACCAGAATAAAGGCCTTGTTCATACTCTAAATTATCTCTTAGTCCACTTGCCTAAGAACCTTTCCCTTTCTTAGAAAAAAGAAAAAAAAGTCAGAAGGACACAGCAGCAGCCTTTCATTAATTAGGGAAAGATACAAGTGTGCAAGTCATTTTAAAGGCAATAATATTTGAAATGAAACTAAAAAAAATTAATAAATGGGATTTCTTAAATAAAATTTCATACTAAGAAAAATAGCTTGATTATATGCATTTAGTAATAATAATAACAGCAACAGCAGCAGCAACAACCACCACCAGAGATGTTTTGGGGTCATAATATAGCTAACCTAATATCTTAACAAGTAGGATCTGGAAACCCACCATAGACTCACTGATGCACTATCTGAATTGTAACAAGATGCCGACATTGAAGTTTAGGAAACACTTCGTTGTTACTTTCTTGATCCATTTACATCTGCACTAACATATAATCATAAATGTTCTACTGAAAAATGACCCTCTGCTTCTCAATTTCCTAATCTTCAAAGCAAGATTTAATTTTGATCCTTGTACTTAAACTCCTACATACTTTTTTTTTTCAGCAAAAAAAGTAGAAACAACAAAGGATATTCTCGTTAATAAGTGATTAGCAAAAACTTCCAACTAAAGAAAATTCTGTTCTGACTAATGAACATTTTACCATCTCTATCTTACTCTGCTTCAGTTAAAATATGCTTGTTACATATGTGTCTTCAAGCCTTACTCACACAATGACTTTCTTGTGTTGGCAATCTCAACAAAACAGCACAAGCTGCTGGAACAGAAACCAGGATTCATAGTATCCAGAAGGAGCCAGCATTTGGGAAGTCACACAGGACTTCTGCCTTTAGTCATGCACGGTCAAAGATTCTCAAAGATGCTAGATACTCAAAGCGAGAATGACATAATTCCAGATTAAAGCAGAAGCTTTTCGCAAGGGTGTCTGAGTAGGATCCTTCCTGGGAAACAGGACATTGCAAAATGACATCCCAAAATGTTGCAGAATGAGAAAGTGGACAAAAGACAGTAACAGTCCAACTTTTTTAAATTCCAGAGAATAGGTCCCTAAGCTATAGTCTTGCTGGTAAATGTACAGACTTACACACATCATTTCTAGATGAATTTGCTATTTAGTTTCAGAAAATATGTTTACGCTGTACAAATAACAAACCATAGAGAAGAAAAACAAATATTTTCCCTTGTTAAGTATTATTAATCAGAGTAAATACAGTTCTATCTTATCATCATGTTTTCTATGAGGAAACTTCTGTTCTTTTTTTAGGTTTGGAAGATTGCTTTTCCTGACAGAACCTCCAGAACTGAGAACCCTGAACTGCAAACTTGCCCTTTGTGACTAGTTGTTTACCAGCCTTATCGGGGCACACATGGGTTGGCAATGTGATTCAAAGATAAAAATCCCAAAGATATAATTAGATGTTTTTCTCAGAAATATCACCCAATACCATGCAAATTTGTTTGCTGTTTTTTCACATCATACTTGAAGCGCTCCACAATTTCTTGCCATTTAATCATTTTCATTTATATAAGTGAGAAAAAAATAACTTGGTATTGAAGAAATATGTATTTGATAAACTGAAAATAGAGACCTCTATCTCAAAGCTTCTGTGACATAATAAACACATTTTTCTGTACCAATAACACACTTAATGCTCATAAATATAGTGATGAAAGTGATTTTATGTCCCTGACTTTGAACATATATAAGCAGTAGAAAGATATATTCAAACCAGTGGAGTACAATCTTTTCTTATGGCACTTTTGCATTTAATTAAATTCTGAATAAAGAGGATAAAAAGACAAAAGTAGGAAACCACAAATATGTATTTGCTATGCTGCAGACAAATACCCTCTAGCCCAGTTAAAGAAGTACTATGAAAGCATCTCTCAAATTTTTTACTGAATGCCGTCATGGCTAAAGAGAGACTGGCAAATTTAAGGGAGAAAAATAAATCTTCTACTGCCACCTACTGGTATTTTATAGTCGATTTTCAAAGGGGCTATAATGACAAACTCCAGATTAAAGCAGAATCTTGATTTTTAAAGCAGGAATCATCTTTGGATTTGTATCTATATTCCTCCAATCATGAATATATATATATACACACACACACACGCACACACACACACACACACACAATAAATTATGGTTATAATAGTCCACATATTTCTAGAAGTGGAAAGTAGAGCTGGATGAGCATATTTTCCTGACTTTCTGATTCCTGACTTTCTGATTCCATTATACCACATTGCTCCAAAAGGAAATCCAGGACTATTGCATTTCTATTCTTCCCTTCTCTACAAAAGTCATTCTACTTAGTCCTAGTTCATTAATAAAGATTTGAAAATGAATGGTCTTGGCAGACTTGTCTGCAAAGTATTCACAACTCAAACACTCTAGGTCAGCTACAGAATTTTCCCTCTTAGCTAAAGAACCATAGGCCAAGCCTGTATTTTTTGAAGACTTCTCTAGAGTTAACTCAATCTCCAAAAATGACAATATAACATTGACAGCAGATCCCAAATGAAAGATCCAAGTCTGGAACTGTAATAACTCCTGTTGGAAGATTCTATAACTGGAGCTATAAACATGACTTTAAAATTTATGTAGGGTGGGGGCCCAACTTACTGTAGTCAGCTTCTTGTTTTGGGGGCCTAAGAATATTTTAAAGCCTTAGCTAAAAGGTTTTAACGGAGATAACTATTCTTCTTAACTCAGAGGGTATTTTTAAATCTAAGTAGATAAAGCATTTTGAAATAAACTATCTTCTATCAATAATATACCAATTCTTCCTGTCAAAAATGAGATATGAAAATGCTTTTTTAGTTATTTCATGTCACAAGTCATACATTACATGATTTTTCGTGCTACCTTGTTTCATTTATTCTAAAAATATACTGAAAAACATGGATATGACTAACCGTTTTCTCCAAAATCAATGTTAAATACAACATGAATCAAAAGTTAATGCTCCAACATAGAAATCCTGGTTTTGTCTTTCACATCCCTAGACATGAGCAAATTTGTCTGCTAGGACACTGAAGAGTTGTCTGTAATTCTATAGTGCTATAATTAAGTCTTGCACAAATTCTGCTGCCAAAAAATCACCAGAGTGGGTAGTGAATACAGCCAAGTAAACTCTAATTATGGAAGGCGGGTTTTCTAATATATTAGATTCAAGAAGCAAAGGCGAGATCAAACAGCTAAGGCAGGTCACAAAGGCAATATAAATAGCCTTGTGAAATTCAAAGCAAGCCCCTTTGGTAACCACTGCTACTTCTCATAGCTCATAGGGCCTTTAAAAACCCAATCAGAGACCTCTGTGTAGAATCCAGCACTTAATTATTCCCCGAAAAATAGAGTGTGGAATTTACAGGCCATTTTCACTCCTAGAACAAAAAAGTATGACAGAATCCCAATATTTAAGATAATTTTCCATTTTATATTTCAGCTCCACCACAAATGCTATTTTTTTCAAGTTCTATCAGAGTTCAATAAATGCACTTTAGCATTCTAAAAAAACTATGCAAATCATGTCTACAGCACAATAAATGCACACAAATTGAATACACACATATGACCAGCACCCAATCAATAGAGTATTGTCTGCATTGAAGTAGTGTCTCTCCATCCAGAAGAGTGGGATTTTCTAATTTTATAAAACAATATTAAAAAGTATGTCAATAAGAACATTATATAGAATATTCTTTCTGCCTGGATCTATAATTTCAGCCTTAAAGTAGAAGTAATTATGCTTTTTTTTCCTTTGCCTATATAAATGTCTAGGCCCTTTTTAGTCCTTATCAACAAACTGAATTTTCACTCATTTGAGTCCCAGCTCAGTATCATCTCCTCTAAGAAGACTTTCTTGACCTTCAGAGAAAAATAAAAAAAAAATGAATTAAGCCTTCATCTATTTTCATAGAGTAGTTTGCAAATGGTCTATGTTCACACATCACACTGAATTATAGTTACTTATATGTACATCTGCTTTTCTAGACTATAAACACTGTATGGATAGAAAAAGCATCTAATTTCATCTTTTGTTCTGTTTTCTGTGCTTTAGACGGTGCTTTAAACTAGATACTTTAAATTAACATTGCTAATAAGTCAATGTTTTTCACAGTTTCTTCTACCATAGAAAACTGATTGATTTTTCAAAAGAAAATGTTCCATCAAACTATTATATTATAGGAAACAATACAAAGTGTCCAGATACTTCAAAAGTTTACATCATCTTCACGTCCTACACATAAAGAATTTATAACACAGCATATTTCAAACAGATTAATAAAATATGTTAATTTTAATGTATATATAAATTACAAACACATTCAGCATATATTAGCTGACAATATGATACTTTGTGATAAGAAGCTTTTTTTGTAAGCGATGATATTAAGGTGCTTCTCTGTAGAAAGAAGCATTTTAGGCCTAATTTTCCTTACATGACTCTCCTAGCCTCATTCTCTTCCACTGCAAAAGTAAACAAGTTTATTTCAACTAAGTTGAGATTAAACTTTACTTTTACACTCAGTTCAAGGACCAAAGAAGAAGAAACACAGATATCTCATGATAAATCATAAATGCCAGCACTCTCCTACCTGTGTACATAAGCTGGCTGCCATCATGTGAGTCAGAAGTTTAGCTGCAAACATGGAGTACCTGGCACAGAAGATATGGGAAAGAACAGCCAAGCAAAGACCTGTAGGAACAAAAAAGTCCACGTATGGTTTAATAATCCACGAAGATTCTAACAGCATCATAGCAAGAATCTTTGGCAGCAGCTAGGCATGTCAGGTCTGCCACCTGCCTCTGCCCAGTACCTCTGGAAAAGATGACATGGTAATTGTAATCTACTCCATTTTCCATGACAAGTAAGATCTTCACACTTAGCAGTCAAGCCCAATGGATAACTATAAATATCTACATGTTCACTTCTCCACTAAAAAGAAATTACAAATTAAGCAGATTAATAATTTTATTAGGCCCTTGGTTTTCTATATTTACAGAAGTCAAGTTTTATTGTTTAAGAAAAAAACAAATTGGAATCCAACTTTCTAAGAACAGGTGGCTTGGGGAAATAGAAATATTCAGGTATGTGAATAGGATTTTTCAGTCATAAAATTTTGAATGGTCCTACCAAAACTCAGGTTTGGTAATTACTCCTTTCTTATCCACTAGAAGTAGTTATGTAATTACAATAGTGTTAATTATGAATTTTAAAGGCAAATTTGCACTACTGGATGCCCAAACCAGGAAGAAAATGTGCTATTTTCTCCAAAATGACTTTTAACTTAAACTTCTAAATTTCTAAGTTGTATGAAGAAAATTATTCTTATTATCTTTGAGTTTGTTCGAATTTGCCTGTTTACACAACTTCAAGGGGATAGTCAGAACCTTGGCACTAATCCAAGAAATCTTTTATCTTGCAATTCATATACATTTCTTTTAATGTTAGATTTTTAAAGGCAGAATATACATGTATTTTAAAAATATTTTCTGCCTTTTAAGACTTAAATGTGCTGCATATGATAACCTATTTGCTTTTTCCCTTAAGTATCTTATCCCACTCTTATTCTCAGTAGGTTATTTCATCTAAGGATTACTGAAACATAACAGCAATTGACATATGTATACTGCTTTGCCATGTACTTTGCACATATTACCTTGTTTAGTTGTATCAATGCCTCCTTAATAAACAGGAGGCACTGCACTCATTAAACATTTTGTTTTCTTTTGAAGCTGTGGAACAAACTTTCAGAATACATTACATGTTGGCATAAGTGGACTGGGCATCTGCAAAAGGTCTACATGGGGTCTTGTGACTCATTTTCTCATAACTGCTTTTTGAGAAACCATTTGAGTTATATTTTAACCAGGTAGACAAGGCTCTCCACAACCAGGGAGGCTTTACATTAGTCAAGGCTTTTGGCCTAGAAATTTGGCCAAGATATCTAGAGCAATCCGTTTTTTGGGAAGGCTTCCATGGGGTGTTCTGGAACACGTGTGTAGGTCCTGGGGCTGGCTTCAAAATCCACCCACATAAGTACAGAGTGTATCTTCAGAAACTGCAGAGTCATGCCAGATATTGTGCATTTTGACCCAGGTAGTCTATATTCTATTAGAGCGGATGCTCAGAACTCAAGTAATGTATACTTTGAATTCCCTAGGATGATAAAAGCCAGTTTAAATTCAAGGCTTGAGTGTGTGAATGTGCATGCGCGTGTCTCCGTGTGTGTGTGAGTAATATATCGACTTTAAAGCAGGACTTGCAAGGTTTTCTTTTTCATTTTAAGGCACATGATCACAAATATGTGCTCTGCTGTAAGTTTACTGCGGTAGACGATAACAATGCGAGGCAAGGGATTAGTGCTGAGCAAGGAGAAATACACAAGTCACCTGTTTGTTCTAGCGCACAAGAAGAGCTTATTTATAGCCTTTTCCTTTAACTTAGTAATGCTCTATTATACTCCTGTTTCATGATATACATTTAGTATACTAAATTTGACCAGCTCAGAAATATTTAATTAAGTATATTAGGCTTCAATTAAAATGCTAGCATGACACCTGGTGGCAGTTCAAGATTCAAAGCCAGTGGCAGGAAGACAGGCGAGATTCTACTAGCTTATAACGCATCATAGTTATCTAGATGCGTTTTTTTACGTAGGGGAGAAGAATATTGCTAAAAACCTCAAACAGACCGGGTCCTAGTCTAGGGAAACTCATCTGGCTTGGGTGAGGGTATTAAATATCTAAAATTTAAAGAAATAATTATTTCAATTATCAGGTTTCTAAGACACTATAAACTAAATACTTACCTTTTATTTTTTCATCTGAAATTAAATAGCTATATTTAACATCTATTTAAACTTAGAAATCATTTTTTTAATTGCAGAAACTTTTTGTTTTAAATTCCTTAATATAAATATGCAAATTACAAAGCATAAAGTGTTATAACTATAAATAGAATGATTTTTAAAAAAATAAAGTATAGCCGGGTGTGGTGGCTCACGCCTGTAATTCCAGCATTTTGGGAGGCCGAGGTGGGCAGATCACAAAGTCAGGAGATCGAGATCATCCCGGTTAACACGGTGAAACTCTGTGTCTACTAAAAATAAAAAAAATTAGCTGGGCGTGGTGGGGTGCACCTGTAGTCCCAGCTACCCGGGAGGCTGAGGCAGGAGAATCACTTGAACCCTGGAGGCAGAGTTTGCAGTGAGCCAGGATTGCACCACTGCAATCCAGCCTGGGTGACAGAGCAAGGCTCCGTCTCAAAAAAAAAAAAAAAAAAAAAAAAAGAATAAAAAAAGATAAATAAAAATTTTAAAAAATAAAGTATCACAATTCCAGGTATTACTTAAAGGTATACTCTGAACGGTTTTTTAAAAAAACAGATTTCTTGGCAATGATGTAGACAAAATAAGCAGCTAATTGAGTAATCTGCCTTTTTTTTTTTCCTACCACTATGTAGATTACAGATTTGGTTCTAAAAGAACATCTAATTAGTAAAGAACAGCTAAAGTCTTTTATTATCACACTTGACTACAGATTCCCCTGTCTATCCATACAATATCTGAAAGTTTGTATGCATATAAACATATGAAATATTTGTACATAAATTACATATGTGCATTACATATGTTTGTAAATATCTTTATTATTTGGCATCACTTAAGAATGAGAGATACTTTCCAAATAAGTTTACTTGTTCACAAGACAAGTATTAGTACGTTTTCTCATGAAATTTTCCTTAAAATATTTATGAATTATCTGTTTATCTGTCTGCCTTCTCTACAGATAAATTCAAATAAAACCAAATTAACATTATTTCATTATTAAGTCCACTATTAGCTTTTCAGCTTAGGCCTTTTTTTTTTTTTTTTTTTTTTTGAGACGGAGTCTCGCTCTGTCGCCCAGGCTGGAGTGCAGTGGCCGGATCTCAGCTCACTGCAAGCTCCGCCTCCCGGGTTTACGCCATTCTCCTGCCTCAGCTTCCCGAGTAGCTGGGACTACAGGCGTCCGCCACCTCGCCCGGCTAGTTTTTTTTTGTATTTTTAGTAGAGACGGGGTTTCACCGTGTTAGCCAGGATGGTCTCGATCTCCTGACCTCGTGATCCACCTGTCTCGGCCTCCCAAAGTGCTGGGATTACAGGCTTGAGCCACCGCGCGCGGCCTTGGCAACCAATTTTAATTAATTTTAATTTCAAAAACTGCAGTTACTTTTGCACCAGCCTAACTGCTGTGCTTGTCACTTTTTCTACTTTTTGGTGCTTATCACTATTGATTCCCATGTCTCTCCTCAGCATAATGCCTTTCGGTTACTGCTGCTAATAAGCTAAAGGCACAAAACCCTACCTCTACTAAAAATACAAACATTAGCTGGGCATGGTGGCGGGCACCTGTAATCCCAGCTACTCAAGAAGCTGAGGCAGGAGAAGTGCTTGAATTCCGGAGGTGGAGGTTACAATGAACTGAGATCGGACCATTGCACTCCAGCCTGGGCAACAAGAGTGAAACTCTGTCTCAAAAAAAAAAAAAAAAAAAAAAAAAAAAGGTTTCTAGTATGAACAAAAGTCAGCATGAAGGATTTTATAGTATAAAAGTTCTGTGTATTAGGGGAAAGGAGTTATTCTAGAGGGGTGAGGTTGCCAGGAGATCACCCTCCAGATAAACAGGTGGTTGAACTCAACGCTGTTCAATACAATAGCCACTAGTCACATGTGGGCATTTAAGTTTAAATTTTCATTACTATTATTATTATGTTTTAAGAGACAGAGTCTTGCTCAGTCACCCAGGCTGGAGTGCAGTGGCATGGTCATAGCTCACTGCAGCCTTGAACTCCTGAGCTCAAGCAATCCTCCTATCTCAGCCACCTGAGTAGCTAGGACTACAGCACGTGCCATCATGCTTGGCTTTTTTTTTTTTTTTTTTTTTTTTTTTTTTTTACGTTTTGTAGAGACAGGGTCTCACTATGTTGCCCAGGCTGGTCTTGAACTCCTGGCCTCCCAAAGTGTTGAGATTAAAAGCATGAGCCACAGCACCCAGCCTTAAATTTAAATTTTCATTAATTAAAATGAAATAGAATTAAAAATTCAGCTTTCCAATTGTATAAGCCATATTTCAAGGGCTCAGGCACCACTGGTGGCTAGTGGCTACCATACTAGAGAGTGTAAAATATCCCCATCATCCTGGAAAACTCTGTTGGAGAGTATTGTGTTAAACCATCCTAAGTGAAAGCAAGAAAAAATACGCCATATTTTAAAATAATTTTTTAAATTATCCAGGCTTGGTGGCACGTGCCTGTAATCCCAGCTACCCAGGGGGCTGAGGCAGGAGACTCGCTTGAGCCCAGAAGGCAGAAGTTGCAGTGAGCCGAGACCACACCACTGCACTCCAGCCTGGGCGACAGAGAGAGACTTCATCTCAAAATAAATAAAATAATTTTTATTAAAAATGGCTACAATAATATGGTATGGCACTTGAAAGTATGAACTTGACACATAGCAAAAATACATCTCATTATTGGAGGATATCATCAGATCAATACTGTGTATTTATTTACTTAACAAACATCTATTAAAACTATTGTATGTCAGGCTGGTGTGGTGACTCACAGCTGTAATTCAAGCACTTTGGGAGATTCAGGCAGGAGGATCGCTTGAGGCCAGACGTTTTAGAGACCAGCCTGAGCAAAATAGTAGGAACTCCTGTGCCCACTTGCCTCACTCCCACCATCTCTACAAAACAACCAATGAACTAGTATATGTCAGGGACTGCTGGGCAATGTTCAGAAAGATAAACCCTTGCTGCTCTTTCAGTGCTTGTCTCTCTATTTCTATCTGGATCTTCTCCAAGACAAAGACCAGTTATGAAAGGGCACAGAATATAATTCTGATCAAAAAGAAGCAAGGGAAAACATTCTGGGTGGCTTTTAGGAAAGTTTTCACTGCTGTTAAAACTGGACCCAAATAAGAGCTTTTCCCTTGGCAAGCCTGGACATTGCTGGTGTGATGCTTGGAGTTGCTACAGCCAACTTAAGATCATGTACAGACAAAGCTGAGGGAAAAAAATCTTTGAGGATAAAAAGAGAAGAGCCTGGGCTCCTGACACCACCATTAAGGTATTGAATTAATCAATCTGGGAACTAAATCCATTTGTTTAAGATGTCTTTGAGCTGTCATCTGTTACTTGTAGCCAAACTCATCCCAAATAATATGTCCATATTGGCCAGGCATGGTGGTTCACACTTGTAATCCCAGCACTTTGGCAGGGTGAGGTGGAAAGATCGCTTGAGTCCAGGAGTTGAGACCAGCCTGGGCCGCATGGCGAAACCCTATCTCTATAAAAAATACAAAAATTTGCCAAGTATGGTGGTGCTCCATCTCAAAAAAAAAAAAGATTACAAGACTATAAGAGTTGTATTCAGAGTCAAACTCAATGCAGTAGCCTAACCAATAGTCTTATCTTTGATAGTACAATATCAAAAGAGTTATGGGAAGGCAGAGTAGGCTTCCTTAACATCCTCAAAATAGCAATGTGTATCTCAAACCATGCTGAAGTTTCTTAATAATTATACTACAAAATTATGGCTTTATTATCTGATTATTTTAAGTTATACTTCTACCAAGCCATCTTTGTGTTGAGTTCCATAATGCTGCACTCTAATGCACACAGCGATGGATGATTTGTCCTTTCATTTTAACCTCAAGGAATGATCTTAGTTTAATTTTCTGATAGTTGGCAAACTAGTTTACAATTTTAAGTCACATGTACATGCCCTTTCCTTTCATCTTTCTAAGCTGAGAAGTGGTAAGCTTTTTGGCCTTTACAACTATTTCACACACTAGGGTAGTTCTGCTCTAGTATAGTAAATAGAACTGCAAACTAGAATTGGGACCGATACATTGTGATCTACTCTGTATTTTAAAAAAAGGTTAAATTCCTAATTGTATATTGCTGTATTTCAGGAAAAGTACTAGCAAACTGCTATCAAGTTCAGAGGGATATTCGATGTGTCCTGACCTAAATTATAGAATAGGTATATAAGATATATAAATAATATGTATATAAGATATATAAAATTCTCTTTTCTGGTTCCTGGGGATCCATCAGAGGGATGGGAATTCATCCAGCTCTGAGGGATGAGCCGAAACTGAGGTACAAAGACAAGACTTTGTATCTCCTTATCGACAGAATATGCAATTACATAACAATATGACATGGACAGAGAGAATAAAATAATTTAAAATATGACGCCAAGTCAAAAGTGATAAAAGCAGATCCCAACATTTAGGTGTTGATTCTCAAATACATGAGCAAATCCATGTAGCCTTTTCTAGCATAAGTTGCAGAAAATATACACAGGTATTTACTAACGATTCTCCAGGAAACCCATTATAGTCAGTCCTACTGGTTTTCTATACAATCAGGATAACATTCTGTCTTCCGTTTTTAAAACTCCTTTTTTTTTTTTGATATTCAGTCTTTGGGAACAAGCAAGGGATTTTGTGGGTCATAGCAGCACATAACCTATGTCTCGATGAAAACATTTAAAGTGACATCTAGATTGTATTTCAACATTGTACCTTTTGATATTATTTCATCATTCTATAAAATTGATTTGCTCTTTAAATATATTAGCATAAAAGTAAAATAGGATGTCTCCATCTGATTTTGGAACTATATGGACCTAGAAGATTCTATTAAGTAAGAAATGTCAACCTTTATGAAAGATATTAAGAATAAGAAGTTATTAACTTGCTATTGAATTGAAGTTACGTTCAGAATTAAAACACATTAAAGAAAATTTATAACTATATAAAATAAAGTTATATTGGAAAGACTGGCAACCAGAACAAAGAATATTAATTAGTTACTTGATTCTATCTCCAGAAAAACTTCCTAAAAGATAATGACTATTAGAGACTGTTTGCATACCAAATACAAGAGATATGCATTCAGTAATAATCACATTTACAGATAAAATATCACTAAAGCAGAATGTTAGAAAAGTCTCACTTCATATATTTACCACCCTGTTACATAGATACAATTTGTAATCAAATATCATGGGTGGGAAAAGTGAAGTACAGAGAAACTAAGTAATTTGATCCAGGTCCCACAACGAGCTAACAGCATAAGTAGGATTTGAACCCAAGCAGTGTGGCTCCAAAGTGTGCATTTTTTAACCATTACCCTATACCCAGCTCTTAATTTAATTCACTATATAGCACCTTGTTCATAGAAGAAGTTGTGGGGCTGTAAGAAGAGTATCAGGGCACAGAATGGGTGAGGGTGGGGCATAGAATTATAGTTTAAGGAATTCTCAGATGCCCAACCGTATCATTAATACAGCAAATAATAACACTTCTATGGTTAAGCTGTAGGTAAATAGTTTGACAGACATTAATACAATTTAATTTCTTCTTACTGCCAAATATGAGGCCTAGATGTGGAATGTGAAAGATGATTTATTTTTTAACACAGTGGTTGGCATATTCACAACTCTTAAGTTGTAGAATACAAAATCTTCCCATGGGGTAGTTTTAAAAACAATAAAAAATACAAAATTCTTTGCATGTATTTTTTTGAAAATTCTTTGTATGTATTTCTTAATATCTCACAGAGTCATCACATTGTAACTGCAGAACCTGCCCTCTAAACCATGGTATTGTAAACTATAGCCTTTCCTTACCTATTATCTAGCTTCTATCCTACACTGTAGTACATACTCTTTAGGGGTGAAACTGCATCTCATTCTTTACTGTATCCTCAGTACAGAGATGGCCCTCCATAAATATTTGTTGAATGAATTAATGAATAAGACAATGAAAAAGTCTGCTTTATCCTAGTGCTGATGGAATTATGGTATGTTTGCATCCTGCATATACAAAAGGACTATGGAAAAACAGATTTCCATTTTCATAAACATTTATAACTATTGATTCAAAAATACTGTCACTGACCTGAGATACATATAAATCCAGAGGTGAAGAAGGCTTCATTGTATGAAGACAAGTTGTCAGTCTGAGCATAGACAGCATACACAGACATGTGTGAACAGGCACATTCCACATAGTCTGCAGTTTCCTCAACCACTTTGCAAAATTGACTGTCAGACAACCAGCTAGGGCAAAAACACAATAGTCATTTTTCCTCTTTCATCAATACTTAAGGTGTTGAGATGGCTTTTAAAGAAAAAATAGCTTACTGAACTTAAGTGTTCTTTACTCAATACTTAAGTAAACCACATTTTCAAGAAGAAACAGTGAAAGGAACATCTTGTTCAGAACATGACATAACAGATTCCACAGAATGTCTTAAGAAGCAGCCTAAATACCAACCAAAGCTTTGAAGGCATTCCTGGTACCAAAGGAGCTTGTCCTCTCAGCAGGGCAGTACAAATTCCTACCTAATCCAGCAAACCTACCCGACATGTTCAATAGAAGGCACTCTTCTCTAGCATTCAAAATGCCCACAAGAACAACATGGCTGTGATATGTGTTTACTCTTCTTTTTTTTTTTTCCCCACAAGTCCTTGTATTTTGAACCATATCAATTATTTGTATGGTTTTCTAAGATTTCTTCCTCAATTTTTTTCTACTTTGCAGTGACTTATGTATATGTTTTCTAAGCTTCTTTCAAGTGTTTCCTTTATGAAATTCTGGCTAATTTAGCAGAAAAACCATGTCATGATTTTAGCAAACATTGCATCTAATGCCAAGCCTTCTGAGCCTTCCTCAGTGACTATCGCTTGAGCCTCTTCCCTTTTAATGCCTCTTAGTTTCTTTACTTTTTTAAGGACCTAAAACTTCCTGACCCAAACTCCAGATGCAGCTTGAAACATTCACTATTAATTATATATTGAAGATTTCAGAGTATCTATGTATTAGGTTTAAGATCTGTCTTAAACCTAGGAAGAAATTTCAAGTGGGATTTTTCTAAAAGAAAGTAGAAATTTCAGTGTTTTTGAGGACACTTGGTTACCAAACTAAGCTATTATATTACACCTATTTAGAATTTTAGTTTGCGTGGCTGAAATTCAGTAATAAACAAAATCAAGTGGCTGACACGAACCCTAGACCCTTCTAGGCCAGCACTGCCTGATCCTGCAGCACTGACTGAGCTCCTAGTGACTGTAGCTGCTCAAAACTTGAGGCCTGAGGCCGAGGAGATTCAAAGAAAGAATCATTCTCCCCTTTCCATTTGTGTCCATGGATTTAATCTCAAAATATACTCCAAGCCATGTGGACTAGAATCATAAATTCCTGCAGATTCCTCTTAAACACAAGGCATCAGCTTCCAGAACCACAAGCCCAGATGGAAATGGTAAAAGAAGGAATTTCTTTCCTGCCCAGTAAATTTACTGATAACTTCAAGGTTATCAGAATTGGGCAGAACTCATGCTACATCCCATGAAAGTAGTAAAAATGAAGAAGTAAATAATGTGCTACATGCATATTGAAATGCTGTGCTGCATTTGCCATCAGAATGATACTAGACCATTTCCTATGTTGCTTCCTCTTATTTATAATGGAGGTTATTTTCCAGTCTAATGTCATCTGGGGCCACCATCTATGCTCAGTACAAAACATTAGGCTCAGTGGTACTGAAATGGGGAAGGACCAAATTCTGATTTTTTAAATGTATTAATAAGTACCTTGCAGCAGCCTGATTCCAAAGGAGACACAGAGATGTCTGAGGGATAATTCTCAGCTCAGCAGCATGGATCCTGTAGAGAACCTCATTGTCATTAGTCAGGAGTTGTGAACTCTGACCTTTCACACTCAAAGATAATACCTAGAGTGTTAAAAGCAACAGAACATATAATGATGTTTTACAATTGGTGTAATGACTGAGTCTCCTACCCTGAGCTTGAGCTCATTTTTCTAGTAGCTACAGTCACTTGTTTTCTCTCACTGTTAGTATTTAGCTTATTTAGGCATGCAGGATGTCCGATTGGTTTTCCATTGTGCCCTTTCTACCCCGCCTTAGTCATTCAGCAGTCTTCAGCTGACAACACTCACTTTGACTCTAACTGGATGACTTCACTAAAAGTTAAGAATAGCATATTATATTAGTGAAAGCTATATATTTGTTACTTTCCTCACATATATAATATGTATTTTACTCAAAACATGAAGGAAACATTTCCAGCTCACTTAGAAACTAAACTTTCTACAAATAGTTCATAAAGATGGAACACATTTCATATTAGTTCACCATGTGTAGCACTTGCCAAAACTGTGATTAAACAAACGCATTCCGAGTGTGCCTGCTAAAGAAATAAATCACATTCCAACCATTTAAGTGTTTTAAATGATAGATTACCTTATTTTTCAGGGTAGGAAGATTGTTTCCACTTATAAACCACTGTTGGCTGCTATACTCTGTAAACTGGACTAATTTACATGTACTTTTCCCAGCCATTATTTCTGCATCCTGGATATCCAGTAGCCTCTCTGGAATTCGAATATAATCTCCTTCCTTTCCTTCAAACTTGTGTCCATTGATTTGCTGAGGATACCAGTGAAGAGCCAATATTGACAAGTAAGGGCAACTGTCAAGGATGGTTTTGCCTCTACAACAGAAAAGCAAAGGGTCTGTAAAAATGGCATGTATTTGAATACATATATCCACTTATATCTGTTAAAGTGCATTACAATTGGGTTCTAATCTTTATGTATAACAATAACACAGCAAACCCAGAAGCAGTAGATAGAATGTGCCTTCAGTTCTTTTGTGGTTGTCATGATCTTTTGCACAGAATTTTTTGCATCCTCTGGCTTGATGCTCCTAGTAACCTAAAACATGGGTTTTTGAAAACTGTTTTATGGATATCAAGATGAAATCGGTGGCTATAAAGATGAAATCTGTGGCTATAAAGTATGCTTTTCTATGTCAGTCACATCAGCATTGTTGGAAGAGGTTGAGAAAAGCATGCCCCCCACTGAGCTAAAGCCCTTTGCTTTATTTAAGAACAGCATAAACCTAATATATGTAGAGCCATGTTTTCAACAAGAGTTTACCTCGTGCCTTTCTAATCCACCAGAGCCTGGCTAATATAATCTTATTTGACGGACAAGAGAAACAGCACTGAACAGTGATCTTTTTTCACTTAATAAGTCTGTTTTGAAGATCTACCAGGCATAATAAAAACCTGGGCTCAGTGAAATTGCTTCTAAATCTCAGTGTGCATTGAAATTACTTGGAAGTTTGTTTTAAAGTACAGATTTCTAGATTACACTGCAGATGTACTAAATCAGAATCCCTACCCAGGGAGGAGATTAGGAGTTCTAGGAATTTATATTTATAACCAGTCCCCCAGAGAATCAGATGCATCCTGTTGGCTGACCCATCATGTTTGCAAACAATCAGGAGACACATAGATAAATCAGATCTTAAACCTGTCTGGAAAAGCTGAGAGAATATTAGACTATTAGAATAAGATTTATGCATTAAATGTTAAAAGTTATATATGTCACAATCGATGTAGAGTATGCATAACTACATCATAGATTTACAAGATATCTTGTCAAGACCCCAGACGTGGGAAATGGAGCAGAGAATTCTAAACTGAGTCAGGAAAAGAGAGAGTAAGGGCCAACTTTCTCCTGTAGTGATACATCCTCTCTAAAAGAAATCTCCTCTGCAACCTCAGCTATCCTGTTCAAATTGGTGCCTTCAAATATCTGAATCGAATCCACTTATTCACCTGGGGCTCTAGGTCCTCTGTCCATGCCTCCTACTGAAACACCTCAATTTGTATGGACCCCACATACCTTCACCTCCACCTCCACCATAGCTTGTCAAAATCTCATCTTTTAATCTGAAGACTCTCAGCCTAAAAGGTGTCACTGCAGACACCCTGACCAGACACAATGTGAATGACATCAGTGAACCTCAGACACATGACTCCACATCCCTTTTCCCCTCCCACCCTTTGTCATCTACTCAGAGTCAGTCCAGTCAGGGACTCTGCTATCTTGGCAAACTAAGAACACCACCGCATGCAGTGACTCTACCTAACCTTGACACAAGCATGACAAATTCCTGACCCCTCCTATTTGCTGATAACCATAATTTCCCTGACACCTTAACCTGTGACACCTATGTCCCTCAAATGCACTCACCCTGATCAATCTCACAGTCTGCTTTATACCTAGGTTGGTATGAGGGGGGAAAACTCCCACATTGACATGTAGATTGGCACCACTGCAAATTCACAGTGACCAACCTCAGTTGGACCCTCAGTGCCACCTGGCATTATTTTTACTTGGCTTCCAAGTGATTGTTCTAGATTTCATCATTCTCCTCAATATCCTTGCTCATTCCCCAAATGCTTAACTCTCAGCAGACACCCTTGATATTGCTCAAGACAATGTATAAATAATGCATATCAGAATGTTCAGCATCTTTAGGGCTTCCTGAGTAAACAAACTAGTCTTGAGCTCTCTCTTATTTTCTGTGTTCAATTTGTCATCTTCATATTAATTCTACCACCTAATTATTTTCAAGGTACCACCCTCTCACGTCCCTGCCTTAATTTCAGTCCTCATCTTCTTTTACCTGAACAGTAATCCTCTATGTGGTTTTCCTGTTTCTTTCTTTGCCCTATTCTCTAACCTTTAACACTCTTCTCAACATAATGTCTCTAAAATCCAAAGTTTGATTCATTCTCTCTCTCTCTCTCTCTCTCTCTCACACACACACACACACACACACACACACACACACCCTACCTAGCTTACTCCATGTTCAATCTTTAAAAAACTGATGATCTCCCCAAACATACCATGCTAATTCTTGCCTGCCTGCCATTATACACGCTGTTTCCTTTTCCTGGACAACTCAAAAGGAAAGATAAGTCTATTTAGTGGAAGCACATGGCAGAAAACATGTTGATTCATTTACTCATTCTATTCCCTCATTTTATTGTAACCACTGAGAATCTACCACATACCAGATACTGTTCTAGGCCTGGGGAATACAGTAGTCAATAAAACAGAAAAGGCCACTCTTTTTGTATATCTTATATGCTCTTGAGTTTTCACTGGGCCTTTAAAGGCACAGATATGGGACTCAATGTGCACAGCAAGGTAGATGGTTCACATCTAAGACAACCTGGTGATTTTAACGTGCTGGTGTTCTTATGGAGATATGGGGAAAATGGAAAAGAAGAATGAGATTGTGGGAATTGCAAAGCTATGAACTGCTTGATTTCATTGAACAAAATAGTTGAACACAGTTCAACAGGGGAAAACAATGACAGGTATTCTTGACTACACAAACACACAAATGCATACCGTGGCCTCAGTGAGTGTAAACTTACTTGAAGCAAATAAATGATCCATTTCAGAGGTTTCTGAAGACAGCATTAGAGACATTTATAAGATGCACTAAGGAGCCGAACTGCTAATCATTGCTCTCAGATGGACGTTTAGGAGCGGGGGTGAGGATTGGAGAATCCTTTCAAAAGGCCCCTGTGAGGCTTTTCTGATTTTGCACATTAAGAAAACCTCAATTTCCAGGATCCGCTCATCAAAATTAAAGGAAGAGTAGAGTATAGGGATATGTTGATTCTGTACGTTTACCTCAAGTCACACCTTAGAACTGATCTGGGATGAAAATCTAGGGCACTTCAGAGCCATGGGGTTGGAGAAGGCAGATTTTGCTATGAAGTAGGTGGTTACAATCTATTCTGACCACAGCTGTCCAGCAGGGGCTGTAGACTCAGGTAAGTATGAGATTGGGTCCAGGTCTCACCATGGACTAATTGTGTGATCCTTGGCAAGCTGTGTAAGATTTCTAGCCTCAGTGTCTACATCTGTAAATAGGGGTACTAAAAGCCCTCACTCAAATCCTGAATAGTTACTTAAAATGATTTCTGTAAGGACAAAATAATATGCACAACTTTTAGCAAGGATTAGGTTGAACCACATGGAAATTTCATTATACTGTTTTTACCTATTAACAAAGGCAATTGATATTGTTCAATTTAAATCAGTGTCAGGACTATAGCAGAGGTATAATTAATACCATTTGCATTATTATTATTTTATCCCTTGGTCTCTCTTATAACTTTTTTCTATCTGGATTGACTATCTCTTTGAACTTCGTATGTCTTGTGACCTAGGAACTAACATTGGTCTGGGCACAGTGGCTCACGCTTGTAATCCCAGCATTTTGGGAAGCCAAGACAGGTGGATCGCTTGAGCCCAGGAGTTCAAGAACAGCCTAAGCAACATGGTGAAATCCTGTCTCTACAAAAAATACAAAAATTAGCCAGGTGTGGTGGTGCACGCCTCTGGTCCCAGCTATTAGGGAGGTTGAGGTGGGAGAATCACCCGAGCCTAGGAGGCAGAGGTTGAAGTGACCTGAGACCCTGCCACTGCACTCCAGCCTGGGCGACAAGAGCGAAACTCCGTCTAAAAATATATATATAGTTAATATAGAGGTATTAGTATAGTACCTATAGTATAGAGAGGTATGTTAACATATAGTTATAAAATTAATTATGTAGTTAATAATGAACATGAGCCACATTTTATTTTTTCCTTTTCCTTTTGCTAGCTTTCTGAAGTTCAACTAGTCTGAAGTTCAACAACATTCTGAGAGCTGTCTCCAAATGGACAAAATAATCACAATTGTTTGTGATTGGGGGAAGTACAGTTAATAGCACATCAAAACACTCCTAAAGGTTGAAATCACTTTTTTTTTTTTCTATTCAGAATGTACCTTTCACTCATTAAATAAATAAGAGTAAAACAGTAAGACTTTGTTATCTTCAAAAAACACTTCAAAATAAGTGGAATATATTGTTGACAGTATACATTCATTTTTTTGATGTACCTGCTATGTTTTCTTCAAATAATTAACTTCAACTGCCCAAGAGGTACAATGCATTGACTGTATCATTCTTAGTTACATCATCTAAATGTCATTTTGCATTACATGTTGCTTTGTAAACAGTGAAAAATGCATAAAAAGTACTGCTAATATATTAAAAGATACTTACTTTTCACCAGGAGAGCCGCAAGTAACATTAGTCAGCAGAGAAAAGGCGAAATTCTCAGTCACTTCAGTAAAGTGACTGAATCCCCTAGTGTCCTTGCGCTTTGGGTTAATAAGAGAACAAAGAATCTCATAGAAAAGAGTTCGGCTGGCAACACTGAAAGCTTGATTTTTTCCTTCAGTAGTTATCTGGAAAAAGAATCTAAGTATAAAAATATATCTATAAAAAGAAATTTCTTAAATTATATGCTATATATATGTGTGTGTTCTTTACTAATAGTTATTAACATTAGTAAGGATAAACATAAGAAAATGTAAGAGAAATTGGTATGAAAATTATATTTCAAATATATATATTTGCAGTTGAAAAGACATAATCATCTATAAAGAAAAGCATAATCACCAAAATATTTTCTACTTAATCATTAGATAAAGTCCTAAATGGCTGCACAGATCACTTAATTTTAACTACAATAATTAACATCATGAGTTAAAATTAGTCTCACTTTTACGTCTATCCCAGGAATTCTTATTCTTTTGACCAACAAATAAGGATATAAATACCTCAAGAATATTTGTTTATAATAGTGGCAAAATTATTTTTTTCAGTAAACAGAAGCTACCATAATCACTAAATATTTAAAGCACCAAATGAGAAAATTCTTTTCAAGATTAGTTAAGAGCTCTGGTCACTTTTGCCTTTTTCAATAAGTATGACCCTTCCTACTAAAAACAAACAAACAAACAAAAAAAAAACAACCAAAAAAACTGGGTTATTTGTTTTTTTGAGAGACGGGGGAAAAAAAGGAGGAAAAATCCAGAATGAACGGGGACCACATCTTTATTGTTTAAGCATTGGTGTGAAGCCACTTATTCCATTACCTTCTGATAAGTCCCTATTACTTTCTCAAACTCTAAAAGTCATCACTTTCTCTATGATTCTTACACTATGCCCCATCTACCAACCTACATTTTCACTCTCTTTGTAACTTGCATGTACCTTTATTAGTGAACTTATGACAACCTAGAAATGATTTGTCTGTTTCAAGCTCATCATGAAAGTGGATCATGTCACCCATTTTTTTTTATGGCTTTGTCATCTAGTACAGTTCCAAGCTTGCAGGAGAGCTCACGATTGGCATTTATAAGAATAGTCATCTCCCAGATAGTAAGGCAGAGTGGAGAATAACCCACAGGGAAATGTAAAAGACACAGAATAAAAATTTAGCAATGCAAAAATTACAAATGGAGACAGAGCACAACCACTGGATACTGAAACAAGCAAACTGAATATGATAAATGGAAACAAGCTCAAGAAAATCTCCCAGAACTTAGAGAAAAGATAACAGGCTAGTAGGACAAATCTTGATAAATCCCTAAGATACAATTTTATATATAAAAGAGCAGGCAGAGGCAAAAAATAGCACAGCTCCTTAATATGCTGAAGAAACATTCACGTCTATAAATGTAGAGATTGCTTTTATACTAGGGAAAATTAGAAAAAGAGACAACACCAGATATTATCTTGGTGATTTTAAAATATTATTTCAAGAGTAAAAAAAAATCATACCAGAAACGAGATAGGAAAAAAATTACCAACAGAAAAACAAAAATTTAGTTTAACTTCTGACTTTTCTAAAAATGAAATGTCAGAAGCCAGCAAAGCAATATGTGCAGAATTGTAAAAATTAAAGGTTGTAATCCAGAGATTATATGGCTACCCACACTTTCATTCATATTAAAAAAAAAAAAAGATAGAAATTTTCTTTTAGGAAAACACACAAAACTGAAACAAAAAGGCCATTTATATAACACTCAGTTAGTACAGGGACCTTGTAGTTTTCGGCACTTTCTAGCAACTAATCTTCACAACAACCTGTGAGGAAGGTCCTATTATCTTTGTTTTGTTTCCAGTTAGGGGAACTAAGGCAGAAGGAGGATGACTAACTTGTCCTTTTTGTTCGCACACAACCAGTGACCATGAAGCCTCGGAGGTGCTCCTGACAGCCGCCGTACACTGCCTGGCAACATTCTCCACTTGCTTGTCCAAAAGCAACCACCTGGATTGACTCAGTTCACAGACAAGTCAGTCAAAATTACCTCGAGCATGAAACAAAACCAGCCAGTAAAGTACAAAGTTAACTCAAAATCCTTGTTCGTATGATAACAAACTAAATCAAGTGTAAAAACCAATTATTGAAATATAAGGTACCTATTATTAAAAGTATATGATGAAAAGAATAGGCTGGCTCCACAAGGCCAGTTTACACAAACAACAAAAAAACTCCCAACATTATTAAAATTGCCTTACGAACAAGTAGAAGACCTGAATCAACCATGAAAAAAACTTAAAAAGTTGTCAGGATAGAAGACAAAGATGGAGGTCTTTGGAGGCAGGGGATAGTCTATCAAACTTTTACAGAACTAATGATTCCTGTGCTCTTTCAAGTGTTTCAGACAAAAAATTAGAATCGGCACCTCCTGATGGGCTTTGCCAAGATTTGATAACCACAAAATCAAAACCTGACGAAATTCAAAGTTAGCATATCAGATTCAGGGGGTTTTTAGACTGCTCTTGCTATCAAGGCGACTGAGAACTTCTAAAATGTTTTTTTATTTCACTATGCCTGGGAAAATCAGGGGATAGAATATTCTGTCATAGCAAAAATTTGCCTGAACCCACAGCTGGATTTCATATAGAAAGTCTTTATAGTGAGGCATTTAAAGCTAATGCTCCTTTTCAGTACAATACTTGTGCCACTTCTAGCATGTGTAATAATATTTCCTCAGATTTACTGAGATTTTTTAAAAGAAATGCTTGTATAGAATAGATTTTGTTTCAAAGAACTCAGAATCTGGGGGAAAATAAAATTTAAAAACACAAAACAATTTCACTTAAAATATAAGATCTTATAAAATGAAGTACCTTCCAGTACTTGGAAGTTCTATTCTGTCCTTTTTAATTTGAGGTTATTTTAGAGTGTATATAATTTCATATGGCATATATCAACGGTTTGCCAGGTAAAGTACAAATGACCTTATTCGAATTTTAGACAGGCAGCAGTAACTTTTTGGTATAAGTATTTCCCAAATAAGTATCTGCAATATACTTATACTAAAAAATGTATTTGTTGTTTATCTGAAATTCAAACTTAACTGAGCATTCCTTATTTTTATTTGGTAAATTTTGCAACCTTATCTTTATGTGATAATCTACATTTTCAGTATTTGTTTTATTATTCTCATTATTATTGCTATGTTTAAAATATAAAATATGTATTTCTTGCATTTTTAAATATATTTTATGCATTCATTTAGTCAGGCCCTTCATAATGGCTATCGTTTTTCCCAGTTTTTATTGTTATAAGTAATGCTGAAATAAACATTCTCATCACATGTGTATTTGCAAAAATGTTCCCCATACTCATTAGTTGTCTTTTCACTTTGCTTTGGTGTATGCTAAGATAAATTTTATTTAAACTGTATGTGGTCAAGTTATCAATCATTTCCTTTGTGGCTTCTGGGTTTTGTCTGATGCTTTAGAAAGATCTTCCTCATTCTAAACTAAAACGATGAAATGACTGATCCATGTTTTCTGCTGCTTTCATGGTTTCAGTTTTACACTGAAATATTTGATCTCTCTAGAATTTATTTTGGGGTAGAGTTTAGGATAAAGTTCAGCTCTTTTTTTTGCTTTCAAGTGGTTACATCAGCCATCTCAACACTATTTGCTGAATAATAGTTTCGACCCATTGATTTTTAAATAGCACCTTTATCACATATAAAATTTTCATATATGCTTCAGTTTTTGAACTTTTTGTTCTATTCCATTGATGTGAATGTTTATGTCTGCAGCACCAGTGCCCCTTTAATCATGGTAACATCATATTTCAAATATGTTTTCATATCTGCTAGGGTAAGGTCCCTCTCCTTTTTCTTCTTTTTCAGGAAAGTTCTGCCCATTTTCACATGTTTACATTTCCAGGTAAACTTTAGTATCATTTTATCAATGTAAAAATAACCCCAAAACAACCTACTGATATACTGATAGGAATTATGATGCATTTATAGGTTAATTTACAGAAAACTGTTGTGGCCATATATTGAGTCTTCTTATTGCAGAACAAGGTATGAATTTCCATTTACTGAAGTCTATGTTAGTAGAATTTTTGTTTTCTTTATATGTTTTCTGTATGTACCTATGTATTATATATTTCTATAATTATTAAATGTCAGTTAAATCAATAGATTCCAGTATTGATGTACACATAAAAAAGGACTTTGAGAGTACATTATACCATTCTATTTTTAAAAAAGTAGTGACAAAAACTTGATTTGAAAATAACCAGAGCAAAGAAGGCTTCAGCTGAAATCAAATATTAGTCATTTTCTTTTAAGAATTCTGGCCAGGTGTGGTGGCTCACGCCTGTAATCCCAGCACTATGGGAGGCCGAGGCGGGCGGATCACGAGGTCAGGAGATCAAGACTATCTTGGCTAACACAGTGAAACTCCGTCTCTACTAAAAATATAAAAAATTAGCCGGATGTGGTGGCGGGCGCCTGTAGTCCCAGCTACTCGGGAGGCTGAGGCAGGAGAATGGCGTGAACCCAGGAGGCGGAGCTTGCAGTGAGCCGAGATCGCGCCACGGCACTCCAGCCTGGGCGACAGAGCGAGACTCCTCTCAAAAAAAGAAAAAAAGAAAAAAAGAATTCAAATGATGTTTTTTACTTGATTTTATATATATATATATATATATATATATATATATATATATATATATATATTTTTTTTTTTTTTTTTTAAAGATGGAGTCTTGCTCTGTCGCCCAGGCTGGAGTGCAGTGGCACAATCTTGGTTCAGTGCAACCACCACCTCCTGGGTTCAAGGGATTCTCCTGCCTCAGCCTCCCGAGTAGCTGGGACTACAGGCGTGTGCCACCACGTCCGGCTAATTTTTTTATTTTTAGTAGAGACAGGGTTTCACATGTTGGCCAGGGTGGTCTTGAACTCCTGACCTCAAGTGATCCACCCACCTCTGCCTCCCAAAGTGCTGGGATTACAGGCAATATTTTATAATATTACAATATTTTTATAACGTTTAAAATTTATTTTTTTCCTCCAAGTATTCCCAGGTTATTTATTTAAGTATCTTCATGTATGAGAAAATTGTACTGTTTGCTAATGGTTACTCAAAAAAAGTTAATTATATTTTCCCATAGGAGCTACTTTTATAATTCAATTGTATTATTCATGATAGTACTAGTAACAGTCAAGATGTACTATCTGACAACTCTACTAAGTGTTGATTCTTAACCAATAATAACTTGGTTAACACACATAACTTATTGAGAACAAAAAGTAGCAGAATTTGCATATATTTTCCCTAAATCATATGAAGTGAGGTCCTGTTTTCTTCCCTAAAATGTAATTACTGTACATTCTTTCTCTTTCCCAGACCAAAAACAACTTGGCATTGTTCTATGCCATTGGGCCATTAGAAAATTCAAGTAATAATATTTTATGGAGTGAGCTTTATTGCTAGAATTTTCTCTGCATGAAATAGGAATTGCTTTCCTTTGCTTTATAAGATGTTTGCCATGGTCTGCTCTTTTTACCTCTGTACTTTATAATTTTCTTTTCTATCCTTCGAGCATTGTATTTTAAGAGCTAGCACCAGATGGAAAGTGCACAACCATCTAAAACCCCACTGTAAACATCTAAAGTATTTAAAGGTGACTATGTGAGAGATGTAGTAATTATACACTCATGTGTATGTACTCAAAACATTCAATTCTTCTATATAAATATATTGATAGGAAATAGATTTATAAGAAAGCCCAAAGTAAGCCTTTAAAGGAGGCTTTTTTTAAGTAATAACTTTATAGATATCTTTCAAAATTTATATTCTTAGGCTCTCACATCTCCATTTAATTCCATCATTTGCAGAGGTATAAGTAAATAGGTTTAAAATAAAATCTGTTTTGTACAAGTCTAAACCAAATGGAAAGTCTGAAATTATCTAGTCATTTCTTAATTTTTCTTTTCTGTGAGTTTTCAGTGCCTGTGAGGACCAAAGAACAAGCAGAGGGCAATAATCCTATTCCATGGCATTTAAACTGGAAGGGCTATGTAGATAATCTAGTTCAAGTCCTTTTCTTAATGGACTAAAAAAACTGAGGCTGAAACTACAAAGTTAATCGGCCAGTTTCTGGAGAATCGCCAACTGCCTATAGCTTCCAACCTCTGCAGCCTTTTTTTTTTTCAGGCACTAGGCTGTCTTTACTACTGCAGTAGGTCATTCTCCAAGCCTAAGACTGAGATTTCCAAAGAGACATCAGTCATATCCAAGTAAGAGGACAGTGTTCGATATGATGCATTCTATTTCTATATTCAGAAATCTAACTTTGTCATAATTTCATAATAACCAATGTTAAAAGAGAATGTAATTTTGGTTTTACTTGGGTTTTTAAATTTACAAAATTTCACTAAACAAAGTGCTAATATTCACAAGAACTTACCTTTTCTATTAAATGCATCATGGCACTGAGTTGTTCATCTGTGTTTTCTGTGGCCACTTTCATGCTGATGGTATGGAGCACTCTGTTGAGAATATCATCATTCACGGGCTGATGCAGCTGATCTGCAAGCCCCCAAATGGCCTGCGAATCTGCGTCCGAGACAAGAGTGATGTTGGCAGTACCATACACTTTATCAATTCTGGCACCACCTTTTGGGTCAAAAAGGACAATCTGGAAGCGTTTAGGAAAAGAATTTAAAGATCCTGTCTCTGGCGTTAGGATGACATCCAATACAGTGCTTCTCTGGCCAGGTTCAAAGACCAATGTACCTTCAGTTATCACAAAATCCTTCCCAGAAATAGCTGGAGAAATGATAGTACGACCAATTGTTTCAGCACTCCTCAACTCCTAGAAATTAAACAACACCATTTAAGTGAATCTATGACACCCCTGATCTTGTCCTAAACAAATTCTTGTTTCTTAAACAAATTCAGTTTCTCTTAAACAAACTGGAGGGCAATGATGACAACAGTACTACCAAAATATGGGGTTTTATACTTTTTATAATCTTCTAAGATAAATTAGAGATATAAATACATAATATATAGTGATGAGATTAGGAAAGAGATGCCTTCAAATGGACCAAGGAAGCAAATTAGACCAGAAATGTCACTCTTGCCTCCATTTCTCCAATTGTGACTGAAAATCGGGCTTCAAATAACACATGTGGCAAAATTTAAGTATGCAGGAAAAGGGGGAATATTTATATTTTCACTGTCACACAGAAATTTTTGGGGGCGGGCTGGGGAGAGTAGAAAGAAAGCAGCGGGGAGGAAGGAGGACGTAGAAGAAATTGGTTTCATGTTTACACTCAAATATGGAAATATCCTAAGGAGTAGGGTCCTGGACATATATACCTCTGCTATTCTTCAAATTACGGTTATTGAAAAGTTTTCTTGGAAAAAGTGTTTTGGAACGTGAAGCATGAACACTTTAGTCAAGGAAGAATCAAAGGAATGTGCATTTATTTACTACTGAGCCAAGAACTGTTAAACTCCTAGTACAAGCCAAGTGGCATACTACGGATGTAGATTTGAACAACAGAATACCTGCATTTATAGAACCTACTATTGTAGCGGAAGATAAAGGTTGCACAAGGGCTGTGGAGTTAATGATAGATTTTTACATGAAGACAAGTTCTATGAAGAAAAATAAAAGTAGGTAAGGGAATGCAGGGTGATGGTAAGGGTACCATTTTATATAAAACTGGACATAGAAGCTCTTGTGATATTTGAACAGAGACTGCAGGGAAATAAATGAATAGGCTACATAAGGATCTCAGGAAATATTCTAGGGAGAAAGAATAATTACAAAGGCACTGGAGGTGGGAACCATCTTAGTCTGTTCAAGGAAGAACCTAAGGCCAATGTGACTAGGAGAAGGAGAGTGCTGGATGCTGATATAAGAGAGGTGGAGGCCGGGTGCGGTGGCTCACGCCTGTAAACTCAGCACTTTGGGAGGCTGAGGCGGGCAGATCATAAGGTCAGGAGATCAAGACCATCTTGGCTAACACAGTGAAACCTCATCTCTACTAAAAATACAAAAAATTAGCAGGGCGTGGTGTCATGCACCTGTAATTCCAGCTACTGGGGAGGCTGCAGCAGGAGAATCACTTGAACCTGGGAGGCGGAGGTTGCAGTGAGCTGAGATTGTGCCACTGCACTCCAGACTGGGCAATACAGTGAGGCTCCATCTCAAAAGAAAAAAAAAAAAAAAAGAGAGAGAGAGGTGGATAGGAGTCAGATCATGTAGGCATGTAGGTTCATTATTCAAAATGTGGCAGGCAGACCCTAGAGGATTCAAGTAGGAGAATGACACATTTTATTTAACATTATTCATGAGTGTTCTGGCTATTGTGTATATTAGGATATAGTAGGGGATGAGCATGGAGGTTTTTGCATTCGTTCATACAAGAAACGGTGGTAGAATAAATAGGGTCACATGAGTAGAAATACTCAGACTAGAGATACATGTGAGTAGAAGTACTCAGACTAGAAATAAATTTGAACATAGAGTCAACAGGACTTTTTGTTTGTTTGATTTTGGGTTTTTTTTTTTTTTTTTTTTTTTAGAGATGAGGGTCTTGCTATATCAACAAGGCTGGTATCCAACTCTTGGGCTGAAGAGATTCTCCTAAGTAGCGGGGACCACAGGCTTTCACCACTATGCCCAGCTTAGAGTCAATAGAACTTTCTGATGAATTTGATATTAGGTGGAAGGAAGAGGAGAAGTAAAGGTAACCCCTAGTTGCTTGCCTGGATGAATGAGTAAATGGATAATGAAAGGTGGGAAACTGGGGAACATATTATTAAGCGACAAATTAAGAGTTATCTGTTACACACAGTAGTCTGAGATGCCTCTTAGACATTCAAGTGATGACATCAAGTCAGAGCAATCAGATACATGGGTCTGGATCAGGACAGGTGATGAAGTTAGTGATAAAAATGTGGAAGTCCTCCATTTACAGATAATATTTAACCAACAGTTCTACACAGTCTAGCCTGGAGATTGAATCTTGGTGGATCCCAACATTTACTGGCTAGGAAGACCAACATAGACAACAGGAAGGAGCTCCAAGTGAGGTAAGGATTAATAGCAGGAAGGTGTGGTATTACAAAAGCCCAAAGAAGAGCATTCTTCAGGAAGGAGGAAGTGATTGATTGTGTCAAAAAATGAAAAAAAAAAATCAATGAATGCTTTTTAAGAGCATCTGCAGTGTAATGATAAAACAGAAAGCCTTACTGAAGGAAATAACTCAAAAATCTAATGGCTTTAGAATAGATACATTAAAATATTCCCTGGAATACTATATAACAGTTAAAATGAAAGAATTTCAATTACACACATCAGCATGGATAGTTCACAAACATATGACTGAACAAAACAAGGACCACAGAACAATATAATTGGATTAATTTCATTTGCACAATTTCCAAAACAGGTAATAATACATAAGAATAGAGCTACTTAAAAAGCATATGAATAATTTAACATAAAATTCAAGATAGAAATTATCTGCAAGGTGGGGATAGTCAAGGAAAAAGCAAGATGGCATCAGAGGGGTTCATAATGAAAAGTTTTATAATAAAATTCTGATAAAGTTGAATTTCTGAAACAAGGTGTTGGTGATCTGATTACTATAAACTGTATGTATACATTTGGCCTGTTGTTTTTTGGCAGGACTTATTTCACAGTTCAAATATTTAAATGAAATGAAACAATCAAAATGTTCTTGTGTTCTTTGTGTTTATTAAAATACATATAATAAACACAAAGAAGCACTATGCAATTTAAAAGTGACAATGGGGAGGCCGAGGCAGGTGGATCATTTGAGGTCAGGAGTTCAAGACCAACCTGGCCAACATGGTGAAATGTCATCTCTACAAAAATACAAAAATTAGCCAGTCATGATGGTGGGTGCCTGTAATCCCAGCCACACAGGAGGCTGAGCTGGGAGAATAGCTTGAACCCAGGAGGCAGAAGTTGCAGTGAGCCAAGATCGCACTATTGCACTCCAGCCTGGGTGACAGGGCGAGACTCCATCTCAAAAAAAAAAAAAAAAAAAAAAAAAAAAATCAATATAGAAATAGTCTTTGAATAGAAAAGGCAATGTGAAAATAAGAATGAAAAATATGGTCTTTCTTGAACTTGTGTGCTTTCAGCTAGCACACATATATAAAAGAAAGTATTTGGAATCAGTTTCAAATTTGTTTTTAGCTATAGGTCCATTTAATTGAAAGATAACTAGAATAACAGATGTCTTCATTGTCTCAAATAGGAAGGACCAGAAATTCTGTCTTAACTTTATATCACAAACTTAGATATAAGAGAACTGATGCTAAGGCTACAGTACTTACGTACATGGGAATGCTGGTCTACCAAAGGGTATCTATGTTACAATGACTGTTTTAACTGCATTAATCTATTTAAAGTAAAATGAAAATCAATATCATAACAGAATAACAACTTGATCCATAATTATTTTTTCATCCATGCCAGCTACTGGAAAAGAGAATTATATGTCTCTGTTTTCTAGTAATATGCCTAGCACTTAGAGGACAACATAAGAGCAATTAAGCAACAGGAAAATAATACCAGACAGGTGAAACTGTCATTTCTAATTGTTTAAACTTTTATTCTGTCATAATTGCAGATTCACATGCAGTTATAAGAAATAATGAAGGAGATTTCCTATACCCTTTACCCAATCTCCTTCATTAGTAACATCTTGCATAACTGCAATATAATATCACAACCAGGATTTTGTCATTGATACAGTCAAGAGCCAGAACATTTTCACCCCCACAAGAATTCTGTATGTTACCTTCTATAGCTACACTCGCATCACCCCAGCCCATTCCCTCCTTAATCTCTGGCAACCACCAATTTCTTTTCCATTCCTATAATTTTGTAATTTCAAGAATATTATAGAAATGGAATCGCACAGTATATAATCTTTTGGTATCAGTTTTTTTTTTTTTTTTTTTTTTTTACTTAGTATGATCATATGGAGATTAGGTGGTTATATGTATCAATAGTTTGTTTCTTATTATTAATGAGTAGTGTTCCATGCATGGATGTACCACAGTTTAACCATTTACCCATTGAAGGACATCTGAATTGTTTCCACTTTGGGGCTATTATTAAGAAGATACTATAAACGTTCATGTGCAAGTTTTTGTGTGAACATAAGTTTTCATTTATCAGGAATAAATGCCTGGGACTGCAACTCCTGAGTCATAAGGTAGTTCGTGTTTAATTCTTGAAGAAACTTCTAAACGGTTTTCCAGAGTGGCTTACCATTTTTTATCCCATCAGCAATGAATAAGTGATCCAGTCTCTGTGAATTCTCACCAGCATTTGGTATTGTCATGGATTTATTTTAGCCATTCTGGTAAGCATCTAGTGATATCCTATTGTGGTTTCATTTTGCTAATAGCTAATGGTGTTGAACATCATTTTACATGCTTATTCTTTATCTGTACATCCTTTCTGGTGAAATCCACTTTTGTTTATTGTGTTCTTTCTTCCTTCCTGATGTTCCAAGGTTCTTTCCTTTTTATCATTCCCTTTCTGTTTAAAGATCTTTCGTTAGCCATTCTTTCAGGGTAAGTCTGTGTGCAACAAATTCTTCGTTTTTCTTTCATCTGGGAATATCTTAATTTCCCCTTCACTTGTGAAAGATATGTTCACTGGATATAGAATTTAGGGCTGAAGTTTATTTTCCTTCGGCACTTGAAAAATAGTGTACCATTTCCACCTGGGACCCATGGTTTTCCATGAGAAATCTCCTGTCATTCCTATTGCTTTTGCCCTAAAGATAAGGTACTTTGCTTTCTCAGTTCTTTCAATATTTTTCTCGCCTTTAGTTTTTATTAGTTAGACTATGATATATGTTATGCAGTGGTCACCATGGGCCTTGGGTGAGACCCTCAGTGCTGTGCTGGCTTCAGGTCTGATCTAGCACAATCCCAGTGGTAACGACCACAAGAGTTCTTGAATCAACCCTCTGGCAGCTCCAGGAAGTTCAGCACAGACAAAGAGGCTCCTTTTGTTTAGGAGAAAGTAAGGAAAGAGAATAAGAGTCTCTGCCTGGTAATCAAGGGAATTTTCCCAGATCTTATCCAAGACCACCAACGCAGTACTTCTAGGAGTGTGCAAGAGCAACAGCATTACTGGGCTTGGGGTGCCGCCTAATGCAGACATGGCTGCAATAACCAAAAATTTAGATCACAGCAGCCAAGCCTCTTCAAGTATCTGGAAAAACTTCCCAAGGATGGGTAAAAATTAGCCCAGACTGTGAAGACTACAATAAATACATAATTTTTCAATGCCCAGATATTGACAAATATCCACAAGTATCAAAACCATCCAGGAAAAGATGACCTCACAAAACAACTGAAGAAGACACAAAATGCAGATATTTCATGTTCATGGATTGGAAGAATCAAGAAAGAAAGGAAAGAGAGAGAGAGAGAGAGAGAAAGAAAGAAAGAGAGAGAGAAAGAAAGAGAGAGAGAAAGAAAGAGAAAGAAAGAAAGAAAAAGAAAGAAAGAGAGAGAGAAAGAAAGAAAGAAAGACAAGAAAGAAAGAAAAGAAAGAAAGAAAGAAAGAAAGAAAGAAAGAAAGAAAGAAAGAAAGAAAGAAAGAAAGAAAGGGAAAAAGAAAGAAAGAAAGGAAGGAAGGAAGGAAGGAAGGAAGGAAGGAAGGAAAGAAGGAAGGAAAAAAGGAGGGAGGGAGGGAGGGAGGGAGGGAAGGAATGAAAGGGAGTCAGAGGAAACAAAAGAAAAAAGAATGAAAAAGAATGAAACATGCATACAAGATCTATAAATATCATTCAAAGGCCAAATCCAAAAGGTATTGGCCTTAAAGAGGACGTAAAGAGAGAGATAGAAGGAGAAAGTTTATTCAAAGGGTTAATAATAGGGAACTTCCCAAACATAGAGAAAGATATCAGTATTCAAGTACAACAAGGTTACAGAATACCAAGCAGATTTAACCCAAGAAAGGCTACCTCAAGGCATTTAATAATCAAACTCCCAAAGGTCAAGGATTAAAAAAAAAAAAAAAGAATCCTAAAAGCAGCAAGTAAAAGGAAACAAATAACATAGAATGGAGCTCCAATACATCTGGTCGCAAACTTTTCAGTGGAAACCTTACAGGCCAGGAGAGTGTAGCATGACATATTTAGTAAGTGCTGAAGAAACTTTTATCCCAGAGTAGTATATCAAGTGAAAATATCCTCCAGACATGAAGGAGAAAGACTTTCCTAGACAAACAAAGCTGAGAGATTTTATCAACACCAGTCCTATCCTACAAGAAATGCTAATGAAAGTTCTTCAACTTAAAAGAAAAAGATGTTAATAAGCAATAAGAAATCATCTGAATGTGCAAAACTCATGGTTAATAGCAAGGACACAGAAAATCACAGAATATTATAACACTGTAATTTTTGTGTGTAAGCTACTCATTTCTTGAGTAGAAAGACTAAACAATGAACGGATAAAAATAATAACTACAACAACTTTTCTAGACATAGACAGTATAATAAGATACAACTAGAAACAACAAAAAGTTAAAAAGTGGGGTACAAAGTTAAGATGTCAAATTTTATCAGTTTTCTCTCTGCTTGTTAGTTCACTTGTATGTTTATGCAATCAGTAATAAGATGTCATCATTTTAAAATAATGACAATTACTTTAAATGGCAATTATTTTAATGGCAATCAGACAAGAGAATGATATAAAAGCCATCCAAATTGGAAAGGAAGAAGTCAAATTATCCTTGTTTGCAGATGATAGGACCTTGTATTTGGAAAAAACTAGATTTCAACAACCAAAAAAAAAAAAAAAAAATAGAATTGATAAACAAATTTAGTAAAGTTGCAGTATTTAAAATCAACATACAAACATCAGTAGCATTTCTATATGCCAACAGTGAACCATATGGGAAAAAAAAAATCCTATTTACAATAGCCACACAAAATAAAATACCTCAGAATAAACTTAGCCAAACAAGTGAAAGATCTCTCAAATGAAAACTATAAAACTGGGTAGGCATGGTGGCTCATGCCTATAATCCCAGCATTTTGGGTGGCTGAAGTTGGTGGATTGTTTGAGCCCACGAGTTTGAGACCAGCCTGAGTATTATGGTAAAATCCCATTTCTACAAAAACTACAAAAATTAGCCAGGTGTGGTGGTGTGCACTCATAGTCACGGCTACTTGAGAGACTGAGGTGGGAGCATTGCTTGAGCCTAGGAGGTTGAGGAGGTAGTAAGCCATGATCACACCACAGCACTCTGGCCTGGGCAAAAAATCAAGATCCTATCTCAAAAACAAAAACAAAAAATCTATGAGAAACACTGATGCAAGCAATTGAAGAAGACACAAAAATGCAGATATTTCATGTTCATGGATTGCAAGAATCAGTATTGTAAACATGTTCATACTACCCAAAGCAACCTACAGATTCAACACAATCCCTATCAAAATGCCAATGACATTCTTCACAGAAATAGGAAAAATAGTCTTAAATGGAAAAACAAAAGACTCAGAATAGCCAAAGCTATCCTGAGCAAAAAGAACAAAACTGGAGGAATCACATTACCTGATTTCAAATTATACTAGAAAGCGATAGTAACCAAAACAGCATGGTACTGGCATAAAAGCAGACATATAGACCAATAAAACAGAATGGAATAGAACCCAGAAACAAATCTGTACTTCTACAGTGAACTCATTTTCCACAACAGTGACAAGAACATACATTGGAAAAAGGGCAATCTCTTCAATAAATGGTTCCAGGAAATCTGGATATCCATATGCAGAGGAATGAAACTAGATCCCAATATCTCACCATATACAAAAAGTCAAATAAAAAAAAATGGATTAAAGACTTAAATTTAAGATCTCAAACTATGAAACAACTACAAGAAAACATTGGAGGAAACTCTCTAGGACATTGGACTGGCAGATTTTTTTGAGTAATACCCCACAACCAAAGCAAAACTGGACAAATGGAATCACATCAAATTAAAAAGTTTCTGCACAACCAACGAAACAATCAACAAAATGAAGCGACAACCCAAGGAATGGGAGAAAATATCTGCAAACTACCCATCTGACAAGAGATTAATAGCTAGAATATATAAGGAGCTCAAGGAACTCTATAAGTAAAAATGTAATAATCCAATTTAAAAATGGACAAAAGATCTGAATAGACATTTCTTAAAAGACATACGAATGGCAAATAGGTATAAGAAAAGGTGCTCAACATCACTGATCATGAGAGAAATGCAAATCAAAACTGCAATGAGATATAATCTCACCCCAGTTAAATGGCTTTTATGCAAAAGAAAGGCAATAATGAATGCTAGTGAGAAGGTGGAGAAAATGGAACCCTCAGACACTGCTAGTAGGAATGTAAATTAGTACAACCACTGTGGAGAAGTTTGGAGATTCCTCAAAAAACTAAAAATAGAGCTACCATGTAATCCAGTAATTCCACTCCTAGGTATACACCCAAAAGAAAGGAAATCCTAGGGATATACCCGAAAGAAGAGAAAGTGTATCGAAGAGATACCTGCACTCTCATGTTTGTTGCAACACTATTCACCAGTCAAGATTTGGAACCAACCGAAGTGTCCATTAACAGATGAACGGATATTGAAAATGTGGTACATATACACAATGCAGTCCAATTAAGCCATTAAAAAGAATGAGATCCTGTCATTTGCAACAACATGGATGGAACTAGAGGTTATTATGTTAAGTGAAATAAGCCACGCAGAGAAACACAAACATTACAAGTTCTCACTTATGTGTGGGAGCTACAAATTGAAACAATTGAACTCATGAAGATGGGGAGCAGAATGATGGTTACCAAAGGCTGAGAAGGGTGGTGGTGATGGGGTGGAGGGGGTTGAGGGAAGTTAGAATGGTCAATGAGTACAAAAAATAGTCAGATAGAATGAATAAAATCTAGTATTTGATAGCACAATAGGATGACTATAGTTAACAATAATTTATTGTACATTTTAAAATAACTAGAAAAGTGTAATTAAATTGTCTGTAACAAAAATAAAGGATAAATGCTTGAAGTGATGGATACCTCATTTATCCTGATGTGATTATTATGCATTGTATGCCTGTAACAAAATATCTCATATATCCCATTAATATATACACCTACTATGTACCTACAAAAATTAAAAATTAAAAAAAAAAACTGGTATTAATGCATTGCCACAAACATTCTCCACTAAGCCCATAATCTCAGGGTAGTATGTTTATGGGTCAGGGCCAGAATGTGTGTGTGTGTGTGTGTGTGTATATATATGTATGTATGTATATATGTGTGTATATATATGTATATATGTATGTGTGTGTGTGTATATATGTATGTATGTATATGTGTGTGTGTATATATATAGAGATTTGTTATAAGATAAGAAATTAGCTCATGCAGTTATAGAGGCTAAGAAGACTCAAGATCATCTGCAGGATGATTTCACAGGCTGGAGACCAAAGTCAGTGGTTCCAGTTCAAACCTTACGGCCTGAGAACTAGGAGAACCAATGGTGTAGTTCCAGTGCAAAGGCCAGCAGGCTTGAGACCCAGGAAAAGCCAATGTTCCATTTTGAGTCCAAAGACTGAAAAAGCCACTATTCCAATTCAAAGCCTATCAGATAGGAAAAATTATCTCTTACTTAAGGGAGGGCCAGGCTTTTTGCTCTATTCAGGACTTCGACTGATTAAATGAGGTTCACCCACATTATGAAGTCAATCTACTTTACTCAGTCTACTGATTTACATGTCAATCTCATTCCAAAAAATAACCCTCACAGAAACACTCAGAATAGTGTTTGACCAGATATATGGGCACTCTGTGGTCCAGTCAAGTTGACATATAAAATTAACCATTATGCTAGGGAAAACTGGAAATTCCTAAAACTATATTGTTCCATAAATAAGTGCCCTTTATGATTTATACACTAGTGACAGCATGCATTTTGCAAAGAATCACTTATAAAGAATCTAGAAAAGATATAAATATATATGATAGAGACGCTGGCCTTCAGATTCTTCTTTTGGCAACTTCAATTTCCCTCTCATCTGACTGAGCACATAAACTCGCTTAAGATGTGCCTCAAATCTCTTTTAACATCTGTTTTTTCATCTCCAGTCCCCTTTCTTCCATTCTACAAAGTAGTAAGTTATGACAATACACATTTTGTGGGATAAGAGGAAGAATGAAACAGACTTTCTATAATTTGTCTTCTATCTTAAATACTCCAATAAAAAATACTCAAGTCTTCTTACTGTAAATGAACATACTTCTCTTTGTGCTATTTATAAAAGACTTTATTTCCAGGGTCTCATATAATTGAGAGTTTTCTTTTTGTTTGCTGAGCTGTGGACTCTGTCATAAAGATAACTTTTACTGCCTAGCAAACTTCCAGAACAGCTTAATATCCACAGCTTGAGGCCTATTCTCTCATCTTGACTCACGTAACTGCTACAGCATACTGGCCACATATATGTTCTCTTTTATGCACAGAATGTCCTGTTTGTTTGAGTCACCCAATGGTGACACAACCAAGCAGGTACTAAAGGGAAATTTTAATGAAACTGTGAAATCTTAAGGCCCAAGGAGTCATCTGGTTTGGAATCTTGAAACATGGGAAATAGAAGAGCTGTCCAGAATGGTAGTTTTCAAATAGTGGGTTTCCTGAAGTTACATAAAGTAAGGGGAACAAAGAGAGGACTAAGGTGGGTCAGCTATGATCCTAACAATCATGCTTCAAGCAGAGTAGAGACACATTTTTGCTTTACTATATTAGAGCTTCACTGCTAAAACAAAAGCAAAAAATAAGGCTGAAAGGTATATGGTATTGTTGGGGCCAAGCCCATGGTCTGGTGACTTAGTGTTATGCAGCATTGATCTTCTGAGTCCCCAGATAGCCTCCCTGTCTTTTATCTAACCTAAGAGGATGGATGTGAAAAAAGTGGCAGCGAGGCTTTGTGAACGCATGGATGTGAAGAAGTGTAAAGATCAGCTAGTACTGGAGGTTCTGAAAAAGAAAATTTTCAACTGTTTTGGATACAAAACATATTAAGATCCTTACTTTCTGCTTCTGGCCTTACACAGTTACATTCTGAAGAAATTTTAACTCCCTAGAGATTTTATAAAACAGATTTATGTAAGATACAGTTTGCACTGTATAACCAATCTTGTCAAAAGAGAGAAAAAATAAGTCTGTCATTTTAAAACATGATCTGTTACTGATGAGTGAAAAGCTGAGCTGTTTCAAGGATAAAGCTTAATGTAATGAACAAAAAATGAATTACGATGTTATCCTCAGAAAATAATGTATCAATTATTCCCTGTGTCATTACTCTAGCTGCAGTTAAAGAAGAAAACTATAATGTGTATGAATATATATTCCATGCTTACCTGGGTACTAAAGTTAACAGACATCATTAGTCCTGTCCCAGAATCTCTGGCCACCTGCAGACTGATTAAAGTGGCCTTCTTGTGAGCCACTGCCAGCCGAGAACCCACAGAAAAATACACGAGGCTTTGAGATTCATCACTTTGTAAGATTTTAATCTGTGCAAATCTGGCACTGTTGTTTATTGCTGCTCCAGCAGTAGCTTCATATAGTTCCACAAAAAAATACACTTCAACCTGTGGTATCTGACAATGAGAAAAAGGAAAAAAAAAAGAACTATTACTAATATATTTCTATCTGTAGATAGTTCTGATATTTAAAAATTGTATGATTCATACACATTATTAGAGAAATAAATATATAAATCTAGAGATATATTCTGTAAATTATGGAATTAAATTCTTAGATTATCATGACATTTATTTTTTGGTCTTTCTTTAAAAATACATTCACTTTCTCTGGGCAAGCTTCTTACTAGAAAATCAATGTCAGGAAATAACCTATGTATACTATGATCAGCAAAAAAATAAATTAAATGTATTCATACCACAAAACACTATAAAGTAGTTAAAAGGAATAAACTAATTCAATATTTTTTAACACAGATGCATCTCAAAATATGACAAGTGAAAATATCAAGCTGTATAATGATATGTATAGCATGATACCATAAAGGTAAAGTTAAAACTACACAAAGCTTAGTATATTTTATTAATAGATACACATTTATGTAAAGTTTTCTTTTTTAACTACCACACCCTGACTGCAGTTGCTCTGGGTGGAGGGTTTGGGTAGGGGACAGGACAGGGAGTGGAGTTGGAGAATATTACTGGGGAGAGGGAAAAAAATGGATTTTCAACTTTGTAAGGTTTTATTTTTCTTTTATTTTTTTAAGTGTTTCAAATAAATATAATCAAATATTTATAATAGTCAATTCTGAAATTTTATGTATTTTTCAAAATTTCCCCAAATTCAGTATATAGTCTAAATGTAGTCTGCTGGTTATAGTTTGCTAATGTTTCACCTTGGTTCCTTCTCGATAGTCTCAAATAATTTATTTTCTAAAGCCTGAATTCAATTTTATAACATATTGGCAATCACCTGTTTTTACTAATGATTCACTCTTAACAAAATCATCCATGAATCTTAGTAATATTGTTACCTTCCCGACATAACTCAAAGGAACTAAGCTGATGCCTTTATAACTGCAGTAACATTGTCTAATTTGATATAATGTATCATTTTTACCTACCAGCAACTGCCATTATGTTTTGTGATCATTTTAATGATAATTATTACATTATGAAATGATACAACGAACCCTTCAGAATTATCCAAGTGTTTATAAGTAAGTTATATCTTAGTCACAGCATAAATCAACTTAATCTCCTTTTGTTTTCTGAAGAAATAGTTAGTTTTTCCTATGGCACATATCATTCTTTACTGTTGCTGATCAACTGTCAGTCAATATTGAAATATGGAAATAATCATACTATTTCCACTTTTCAGAAACTACATTTGGCAAACACAATAAACTAAAGCACTATCAAAGTATAGTAACTATATTCAAGATCTAGTGCGACCAAGTGAGCTTGAATTCAAACTAGTTTCTTTTAACTAAGGATTTCAGTATATTACTGTCCAACAGAGACTTTTATTTATTTTCTAGTAAAATATTTATTTTTCATTGTGATGATTAGAACATTATGTACAGCCACCTACAAACAAAATAATGTTACAATCTAAGTAAAGAATCATCTGAAATTGAACATTGTAAAGATGGGTGCCTACACATCATTAGACTAGTAACATAAAGAGTCTTCCAGTCTTAGAAATAAACAGTCTATTGAAACAACATTTCTGAAGTCTCATAAGAAATCAAGACTCACAGATCATATGTGAACCTCCCCAGACTCCTAAAAATGACAAGAGACCTCATAAGAGCCCATTCCATGTGTAATTCCCAGCAGGTTCTTTTCCTGGTTAGGTCAGAAGCGTCCCAGGATGATCTTTTGCCCTAACTAGTATAAGACGATTTTTCCAAGGACCAGAACTGTTCAGCAATAGAAAAACCAAAGTAACAACGAAACAATACTTTACTTAAATATTTTTGAAAATATTTGCAACAAATATTTAAACACTGGATTTAAATAGACTTTGTGGTTAAGAGCATGCTTCCTAAGTTAATTGTTAACCTTTCACATTTCGCTAATACAGAATCATAAGATAAATCATCAGGAAAAGGGGAAATGGACTGAAATTCAAGAGATGAGTTATAATCTTGGCCCAGTAATTGAATTGGGAAAGTTACTTAAATTCTTAATAATTCGAAAGTGAAAGTATTGAAAAACTGTGGAGATGATAATCTGAGACAGGACAGAGTCAAAAAACTTTGAGTACCAATAGACTGGATTGAGGTAAGGGACACTGCCATTAATGAATGGTGTTGTGGGCGGCAAGCCACCCGGGTGCCAAGGCAAAGGACCGAGGGCACAAGCTGTGCCAGTACAATAAATAAAATATATAAAATAAGAGTAGTTGTACTAGAAATAGATTATAGATATGATGATATATGAGTATTGTTAATCATCAGTTTGTAGCATTACTCTTTAATCCAGTATTATAATAATCTTTGCTCTACAATTATAACCTAGGAAAAACCACAGCATACAAAGACAGGAACTAAAGGGGCATGGTGAGAAGCGACCAGAAGACAAGAGTGTGAGCCCTCTGTCACGCCTGGACAGGGCCACTAGAGGGCTCCTTGGTCTAGCAGTAACACTAGTGCCTGGGAAGGCAACTGTTACTTAGCTGACCTCGGTCTAGCAGTAGCATCAGTGCCTAGGGAAGGCACTCGTTACTTAGCAGACTGGGAAAGGGAGTCTCCCTTTCCCTGGGGGTGTTAGAGAAGACTCTTCTCCACCACCTCTTGTGGAAGGCCTGACATCAGTCAGGCCCACCCACAGCCATCCAGAGGCCTAACTGTCTCCCTGTGATGCTGTGCTTCAGCACTCACGCTCCTGTTTCACTTTCATGTTCCACTCTGTACACCTGGCTCCACCCTCTAAATAGCAGTAGCAAAATTAGTGAAAGTGTTAAAGTCTTTGATCTTTCTGAAAAGAGCATACAAGAAATAATGATATAAGCTGTACTCTCTCTCTCTCTGCCTTGGCTACCTAACAGGGAAAGGCCCCCTGTCTGGTGGGCACATGACTCACGTGACCTTATCAATCATTGGAGATGACTCACACTCCTTACCCTGCCCCTTCTGCCTTGTATCCAATAAAGAACAGCGCGGCCAGGCATTTGGGGCTACTACCGGTCTCCACGTCTTGGTGGTAGTGGTCCGCCGGGCCCAGCTGTCTTTTCTTCTATCTCTTTGTCTTGTGTCTTTATTTCTATGATCTCTTGTCTCTGCACATGAGGAGAAAAACCCACAGACCCTGTAGGGCTGGTCCCTACATGGTGTAATTCTGTGGATGCATTTGTTGTGTCTGCAATATCTGTAACTCTTCTATCACTTGTGTTGATGTAGTTATTACTCAAGTCACTGCATTCCCTTGGGCTCCATCTCCATCCATTCTGAATAATCACAATACTCACCATCTCTTATGAAGGGCCAACTCTGCCGAGAGCTGTGCTAAGAACTTCTTATTCATTATTTTCTTTATTTGCCTCACAGCCATATTATTAACCCCATTAAACCTGGGAGGCTCAGGAAGGCTGAGCAACCTGTCCAATGTCACCCAGTTAATTGGTAGAAGAGTTAAGATTTGAACCAAAGTCTTCCATTATCAGAACCCTAGCTCTTATACTGACTCCAGTGACTCCAAGAATAAGTTCAGTGTAACTGAACTTGTAACTGATGTATTTCCTTTGACAAAAAATGAAGAAGATGGTGTTTAGGTCAAAAGTCTAGCAATAATTGGGGAGCTCTACTAGGACCTCCAAATAATTTCTCAAAGCCCACTACAGAAGAATATTGTCACAGAACATGTGTTGTTTATATCATTAGGTTTCAGTTTATCTGACATAAAAATAATTTGAACTGGATGAGTAATAAGTTCCCTTCTACTCAAAAAAGGTAAAATGTTAAAATGTATGGCAAAAGTACTTTTTAAAAAATATTTTTTCATTCTCATGAGAACATAATCATCTTCCATCTTCTCTCTTTTCAAATTTCCTCTTAATGAAACTAGAGTGTATATTAACCTTGCTTGTACCTTGCCTTTTAACAGGTGAAAAGACAATGAGGGAAAAAAATGTCTTGAAAATTAGCTGCTTCTCAAAATGTAGAAGAAAACTCTATGATTTGAATATCGTATGTGAAAGAGAAAGAAGAGGTGCGAGTAATTTTTTTCTCTTACCTAACTGAAACTATCTGATGACGGGCTGAGCAGCATTTCTCTAGTTAGGATAACAAATATATACAGATAGCACCCCATGTATTGCATGCAACATTCTCTTACCCCTTAATTATATATTCTTCTGCAAGGAGGGCAAGTTCTGAGGAAGCAGTCTTCCCTAACCCCATCTATACTTTAACTTTCCTATTTCTCTTTATTCAGCTTCCCCAAGCCCACTCCTGATGGCTCTTCTCGTCTCTCTTCTTAGAATTACAAGGTTAACATCTACTGTACGAGACAGATATTTAAAGTCTAGTGAAATCTTATCAGTATTCTAATTCACCAAAAATTCTATTCGAGATAAAATGCACAATATAATTTTTAGTAATGCACGTATGCAAAACATATTTATGGAGGATGTAAAACCACATTCTAATTTTTGAACGGCTAACAGTTTTATAGTCTATATAAACTATGCATAAGTTGTAACACTGCATATAACTGATAACTTCCATAAGAAACGTACAGATAATGTTTTGTAAATTTAGAGAATCAACAACTCCAACTAGAGGTTTCATGGGAGGCACCATGGAGAAAGTGGTACTTTGATTAAGAGAAAGCTATAGTTAAGAAATACGGAGGCTGGGCACGGTGACTCATACCTGCAATCCCAGCACTTTGGGAGGCCAAGGTGGGTGGATCCCTTGAGGCTGTAAGTTTGAGACCAGCCAGGCCAACAGGGTGAATCCCCGCCTCTACTAAAAATACAAAAATTAGCTGGGCATGGTGGTGTGCACCTATAATCCCAGCTACTCGGGAGACTGAGGCATGAGAATCACTTGAACTCAGGAGGTGGAGGTTGCAGTGAGCCAAGATTGCAGCACTGCAATGCAGCCTGGGCCACAGAGCGAGGCTCTATCTCAAAAAAGAAAATAACAAAAAGAAATCTGGGGTTGAAAGGGTTGATGGAAGCATAAAAATATTTGGAAGAAATGCGTGAAGAAGGGTTTAAATGTTTTCAAGTAGAATACAGTAAGTCTTCACTTAACCATGACAGATTCTTGGAAACAACAACTTTAAAGGAAAGGACATACACTGTGCAGTAGGAACTCAACTGTTGTTTATATCAATTAGTCTATGGTAAAACTGGTTTCATTATACAGCACATTGTTTCACATAAAGTTGCAGTTTCCAAGAGCCTATTGAGTACGTGAAGTGAGGACATACTATATGATCAAATGCCTTGAGTACTGAAATTTCAGTTCCTCATTGTCAGTGTGACAGAAAGTTTTAGTAGCTGATGATAACTCAAGAAAAGCAAAAAACAATGATGTGATATGTTGAACTACAAAAAAAAGAGTGGGGATTCAAGACCTTAAGGAAAATATATTTTCTAGCGCTACCACCACCAGAGTGGCCACAAGAGCAACACACTTGCCTGCATCAACTTCCCTGCATAGCTCTAGTACATACATATAGCTCTCTAAAATCTTTCTGATCAAAGAAATCAAGTCCTTTGACGCTAGTTAATTGGCTGTCTTACATTAGGCAAAAATCAAGACAGCTTTAGAATACTTGTTATTGCTATAAAGCAAGTATGCTTCCAGATATTTTTAAAGTAATACTGAAAAGACAAAAGACCAGCTTAATAAGACTATCAGTGGCCATGCCATGACTATTTGAATATCAAAAAGAAAATCACTTAGTAATAAAAATTATTTGAATTTGAATTTATAGTGATACTGAAAGAAGAAATGTTATCATTATATAAAAGAGATAGCATGCAAGATAAATATGATTCTAATGGTATATACTTAATATTTTATTAATTTTAATGTGTAGAGTTAGCATATCAAGACACGTCTTTTATTAAGCACGTATTCATTTATTAAGCAATGATAAACATTTTTTTCTTTGTATGTAAGTAGGAAGGGGTTAATAAAAAGAATTGTGAAGAAGACATTTATTTCGAGAAAAGGAAATAACTGTACCAAGAATACAAACAAAACAAGTGAAACCTACATGGTTGTTATTTTAGAATATGACGAGAAACAAAAAAACAGAAAAATGACAAGTTTATTTACAAAATTCATAATGTAATCAAGTCTGTCTAAAGTTTGTTGTCAGCAAAGAGATTTAGACATTATGGCTAAGAAAGACACAAAGAATCTCCATATTAACAATGTATAAGTTTCAATAGTGGTTTTAAAATTATTAATTCTAAAGAAATATAATTAGAAGTTGACACTAGTGTGTGTCTTCATTTCTTACCTTCTCTGGTTTGAGTTCAATGCTGATAAAGCATTTTGTTTGACCCGTTGTACAGGTTGTGGTCCCTGACACAGACCGAAGTTCCTCCATCAGGTTTACCCCATCTTTCTGGAGCACGACAACTGTTTTGTTAAGTGTGACTCGCCAAAAGACCTTGACATCTTCAAAGGCCCTGTGAGCAAGAAACCCACCCAATGCCTTAACAAAGGGTGTCATCCCCATGTCTAATAGAGTTTATTATCACTGTGCCAAATGGTACCTCTCCATCCAAAGTATAGCACTTACTTTACCATTGATGATGCTGAAAATGACCAATTTTCCTCACTACAAATGAGAGAATTAAATTAAGCCTCAGGGCTTATGTGGTTTTCTTTGACTACATTCCATTCGATAATGAATAAGTATCCTGATACTCTGTATAAGGAATGTAAAAACAAATAATATTTTTCTATTATGTCCAAAAAATGTGAAAATGAGAATTACAGGGAGTTCTTAAAGGCAAGTAAATGTTCCTCATTTCTCTTTTAAAAAGAATTTTTCTAAAGAAATAACACTTCCACTCATAATGGTTGTTTCTGAAAAATAGGGCAAAGGGAGACTTACATTCTCACAGATTATTTAGGCCCAAAATGGAAAACGTAATATGTACACATGTGCATGTGTGCATGCCAAGCACATGTATGTGATTAGTATCCAAAGATGCTACTATACAGTTTTAAGTTGCAAACAAAATTTTGGTACTCCAAGTTTTCCTTACAGGAAAATGGTATGTATGTGGAGTGAGCAGATAACAGGCAGTAAGATGAAGTGATGACCTACATAGTCTGATATTTGTACGGTACTTCATGAAGTATAAAACACTCAAGGTAACCCTAAGTTATGATCATAAATGAAGTATCATAATCACAGATTAAGAACTAGAGCATCTGAAGACATGCCAAATTCCATACTACTTCCTTCTATCTTACCCTGCCTCTACCATTGTATGAATTGAAATTGGATTTATACAGACACATAGAATGTTACGTCTTCCATATACTATATATATACTTACCTGTTTGGCTGTCTTGTGACAATAAGGTGCAATCTTCTCATATCAGCTCCTTCCCTGAGTTCTAGTCCACTCTGGGACTCCTCACTGAATCCTATGATGCCATTGTGAAGGTCACTCCCTGAAAAAAGAATGGAGGGCTATAACATATTCAAGAATTATTTAAAAGACCTCCCATGCTCCACTAATCTTGCCAGCTCACATGGTTTAAAAGTGAGAAATTCACAGGTGGTGAGGGGAGCTAGAGTTGTTAAAATATCTTTATTAAAAATAAACTAAACTGTGATAACATCAAGGTGGCTGTTTGGGAATAGAAGAAAAGAAGAAATAAATCATCAAATCCCACTCTTTCCCCTGACATACATATTCATTTTTCTATTAAGATCCTACTTTACATTTGACAGTACTTGAAATTTTAGATATTTATCTGTTTTAAGACTATATATCCCCCACAGAATGTAAGTCCTACTCGAGCAACAACTTTTATTCACTACTGTATCCCCAGCTCCGAGACAAGAACTGAGCATATACTAAGTGTTGAATAAATATTTGTCAAATAAATGAACTCTGCTCAACGGATTTACCTTCACATAAGAGGTTTGACTAAAAGACCATCTCTGCTATTAAGCTATTTGCCCCAGAACAAAACAGAAATATTAAGGAACTCCTGAGCATCTCTGGGTATCAGAAACTTTCCTAAGCAACACTTGAGGTTAGAGGTACCATTATACTTAAAAAAAATGTTTAAACTGGAACAAAACTAGGGCCCATACTATACAGAAATCATCACTTCAAATTCTAGGCAGCACCTAAACCAGCTTCTCAGACTAGAGAAATACCAGTGCACAGCGCTGACTGCTTTCTATTTCTCCATGACCCAGTTTTGCATTGATCCTAGAAGCAATGATCCTAAAGCAATCAGCCTGAAAAACAATGTGTATTAGTTCATTTTTATGCTGCTATAAAGATGCTAGCTGAGACTAGGTAATTTATAAACAAAAGAGGTTTGATTCACAGTTCTGCATGTCTAGGGAGGCCTCAGCAAACTTATAATCACAGTGGAAGGGGAAGCAAAGCACATCATATATGGTGGCAGGAGAGAGAGCAAGAGGAAGTGTTACTTTTAAACCATCAGATCTCATAAGAATTCACTCACTATCACAAGAACAGCATGGGGCAAACTGCCCCCACGATCCAATCATCTCCCACCAGGTCCCACCCTCGACACACGGGGATTTGGGGGTTACAACTGGAGATAAGAATTGAGTGGGGACACAGAGCCAAACCATATTATCACGTGTACCCATCACCCTGCAACCTGATTCCTGGCATTCTAAGGAGACAGAACTTCTGAAGTTAGGGAGTAGGTTGGGTTAAGGAAACAGGAAACCACTGAACTGTCCTGATAGGGAAGAACTAGTAGTCATCAGCCTCTGGACCATTTCCCTGGTCTTAAAGTAAATGTGGAGCCCCTTTGTTAGGGACATGCAAGTGATGGGTTACATTTGTCCTAGGATCTCATGTGTGTTTTGTTTCAGACTACCAATCCTCATCCTCACCCATTAATCACTACAATCACTTCGTAGCCTGGTATCAGAATCTGACATTGACTTTTTATCTTTGGCAGCAATTGTTTTCTTGTCACCTTAAGTGAGGATTTGGGCTCTTCAAGACTATCACAGCAGAACCCTCATTTCCTTTTCCAAGGCAATAGCAATTAGCATGATTCTAATGAAAATAACACTTCCCTTGTCACATTTACAATAACAAATTTGATTTCAGATTTCTAGTAAGATGATTCCAGACTGATAATATGCCAATGATCGAAATCAAAACTAAATAAACTACTTTTTCCCTGACTTACTCAGAAAGTTTGCTCCAAAATCTAAATGTGAAAAGATTATAAAGATGGGTGGATGCAGCAAAATTAATTACCCAGTTAAGTGAGAAATATTATTAAGAAAAAAATGCCAGATAGGGAAAAGATGAGGGCAACATTTGCAAGTAAAGGAACTTAAGGTATTATGACCACGTGAATGTGCCTGGTGGTGTAGTCAGGCCAATTACATCACATGACGTTAGTGGTAGCTATGGCAGGGTGTCAGTCATTTGCAACAGGTGTGTGATGAGTGTGCCTTATGTAGGGAAAGTAAACATCACAGAATCTCACAGAGCTCAGCTGACTTACCATTTGCCTGGTGAGTTAAAACTAAGCTCAGAGCTGATGAAGGGATAGGCACTGGTAGGCTATATTATCTCATAAAACAGGGAAGCACTTCCATTCCAGTTGGTACCTAACTTCTGTCCTGAGCCCCCAAAGAGCCCACTGCCACTTCCTTAACCAGGACTACAAGACCTCCTCGTGATCCATTAATTAATGGAGTATCGCTTAGAACAGCAAAGAACCTCCAGAAGCCATTTTAATGGGCCTGGCCGGTGCCAAACTAATTGTTACATGTTTTAACTATCAGCCCTGGTCATATTCAAATAACTGTAATAAAATATCTGTGTCATAGAATGAGAAGGAGGATGCTGACTGCCAAACTAATTTTAATAGAAATATATAGATGGTATTAAGCCAATTTGAATCAAAATCAGTAAATAACTTGTAGAATAGAATAAGAATTTACAATACACTACATAAACTGTAGAAATAGGAATAAATCATACTAATTGATGCAAATTTGTAGGTTAACATAAATGAGATAATGCTGAGCATATGAAAGGAAGTTAAAAGACTGCAAAATTATGACTGAATTAAAACTGAGTGACTAAAATAAAATATGAACTCCAGGAAGCATCAAATCTCAAAAATATGTTTTGAGGTCTATTGTATAGAATGGTGAATACAGTTAATACAGAGTACTGTACATTTCCAAGTTTCTAAGATAGTAAATTTGAAATATTCTCACTACAAAAAATGTTTGAGACAATGTACATGTAACTAGCTTGATTAAATTATTCTACACTGTATTTATAAATCATAACATCATTACTTGTACCCTTTAAATATGTATAATTATAAGTTGTCACTTTACAATAAAACATAAAAATGAAAAAAGAAAAGAATCATGAGATAGCCTGTCACTAACTCATATAAGGTATTGACATGCTGATGTATTTCATTTGAAGAAATACAGTATGATTGCAGGCCGGGTGCAGTGACTCATGCCTGTAATCCCAGCACTTTGGGAGGCTGAGGTGGGTGGATCACGAGGTCAGGAGTTCAAGACCAGCTGGCCAACATGAGGAAACCCCGTCTCTACTAAAAGTACAAAAAAATTAGCCAGGGGTGGTGGCAGGTGCCTGTAATCCCAGCTACTTGGGAGGCTGAGGCAGAGAATTGCTTGAACCCAGGAGGCAGAGGTTGCAGTGAGCCATGATCGTGCCACTGCACTCCAGCCTGGGCAACAGAGCAAGACTCCATCTCAAAAAAAAAAAAAAAGAAAAAAAGAAAAGAAAAAAAAAGAAATACAGGATGTATTTACAGAGGTAAACTGCAAACTGTCACGAAAAGATTGCATAAGATACCTGAGAAACAAAAAATAATTAAATTTTTAAGCTATTGTAACATATATATGCAATAGTATGATGGCTATATCATCCACATTGGGTCAAAAGCAAAACAAAATGCAATAGTTTAAATCTATTTGGTAACAGAAAACAAAAAATTTCCTGCCAATGAGATCTTTGACTTTAGGATGGATTACTGAAAGTGGCTGGTAAATTTAGAATGAAGTTTCAAAACAGGATAGGCAATCATGTGTTTGGATGATTAAATTAAATGCTCTTTATATTGTGAAAGTATGGATTTATAGATTGTATTACTGGCTCTGATCTCAGTGACATTTATAGTACATTAAATTACAGGGCCCTCAGAACAGCACATCTTGAGTTCATGTCATGGGTCCATGCTACAGAAAAACAACACTTTAATGCATTCCTATGAATAACTTAAGTACTTCACCTTCTTCCATTAAATTTAAGCTAGGTTCATCTTAATACAAATTATGTACCACAAAAGTACATTTTTATCTCCATCATTTCAAAGATATACCTGTAATAATAACCATGGCAAAAGCTGCAAATCCAGTGTCATCCTTCCCCTCCACAATCTGTGCTCCCCCTTGAGGGTTTGTGAGAAACACATAGAAGAATTCCTGCCCCTCGGGCTCATCGTCATCCAAAATTTGAACTGATACTTTACGTTCTCTTTCTCCATCTAAGAATATAAGGGTAAGAGTTTGTTCTTCAAAGTCTTCTTCTTCAACTGCCCACGTTAGGTTGGAAATCCCATAGATACCATGAAAGGGCAATGCATTTGGTTCCTTCTGAGCATGTCTTTCACCGAAAGTTTTAACTGTTATGCTGACATTGCCAGTAAACCCACCAGTTCTTCGGATAAGAACTTCTGCAGTGTTGAATATGCCATTCTTCATCTCCTCTTCAACATAAACAATGGATGGCCCAAGGCTGAATGTTCCACGAATGGAAACATTGGCAGTTACTGTGGCCACATCAGGCTTTTCAGACACAGCAGGTGTGCCATGAAGGGTGACAAGTTTCTCAGGGATGGCAGATACACCAGTTGCCTCAGTAACAACGGCAACCACATTGGTAGGCTGCAGAATGGTAGTCGTCTTGCTTGTGCCGAAGTATGTGGTGGATTCAGTTTCTACAGGAATGAGAGTTGTGTCAACTGCTACAGCCACAGTTGTCATGGGGAAGGAAACATCCATTCCTGCCAGGTCATCATTATCCAATATTGTGATCACTGCAACACTGAAATCTAGATTCAGGCGTGGGCTCCAATTAACATCAAACTTTTGTAATCCCCTAATTTCTACTGAAGTAAGGTTAATGTAAAAGAATTCTTCTATCTCAGAAAGCTGATCATTAATAATGGTTATTTCAAAATCAACCTCAGTTTGGAATTTTTGAAAAAACAGTTCCCCATTCTGAACAGGCTCAAAATCTTCCAGTGGCTTGGCGCTTCCTGCAGTGGTCTGATAAGAAACTTTAATAAGATCGCTGTGGAACCCAAATAGTCTTTGTACATGTAATCTGATCATCTGTGTATCTTCTGACACCATGATATTTCTTGAGCTACTGGAAAATTGGAAGATGCCCATTGGTTCAATTTCAGCAACGATGAAACCTGATCTGGGAAAAAAATTAAATCAAGAAGAAATTGATTTTAAAAAATAGGAATATGACTGTAGAGATTCATCATTCACATATTTAAAATGCTGCTCGTGAGGGCAGTAACTTAACAATGAAGTGCCATTTCAAATTCCATCAAACCCTATTTATTGATAAGGGCACAAGAAATGTAAGAACAGGAGCTACAAAAGCAGGGACAGGACCTAACAAGTCTGAGCTAAATGAAAAGCTCATAGGTCTCCATTGCATTTCTCCATCATCCCAGAGCAACTGTCTGAGGGATCTGAAAATAGGCTCTCTCTTAGGATCAGTGCAAGGGGAACAATATTACTACAATGTTCTGGACCTCTGTCAGCTTTCTTATCTACCAGATAGAAATAGTTACTGGCACTAGCAGCAAAATCCTTGCTTCCTTCAGCTGCCAGTAATGGGACTATCCTCTCATGCAAATGTAGCTAAAACTTTGTGTGTGAAGTAGGATAGACACCCATGATAGAATAATTTATCCTCAGTTTTTTCCTATAGATTTTTGTTGTGAGTTAACAGCTATATCAGAGGTTACAACTGGTGGCCTCTTGGCCTAATTCTGTCTACAGGTATAATTTCTTTTGCTAACAGGTTTTTGGTTTTAATATAAGTTTAAATGTCTTTAGGGAGGATTCTTCAGATCCCATCACTCTCTCTTGTCAAGCAGCTAGTACTCACTACATAAAACAGTGGTTAACACCTCAGACAGAGGTCATTCAGCCTGGGTTGAAATCATGACCCCAACATGTATAAACTGTGTGCTTCTGGGTTATTGCATAATCTATCTATGACTTTTGTCATCTATAAAATGGGACAAATAATAGACTCTACTTCGTAAGGCTGCTGGGGAAAGTAAAGAGAGATAGAGAATATGTGTGTGCATGTGTGTGTTTGTGTGTGTGTATGATTTGTGCCTGGCCTAGAGTAAGCACTGTAATACTACTTGTTGTTGTTGTTTTTGAGACAGAGTCTCACTCACTCTGTTGCCCAGGCTGGAGCGCTGTGGTGCGATCTCAGTTCATTGCAACCTCTGCCTCCTGGGCTCAAGTGAATCTCCTGCCTCAGCCTCCCAAGTAGCTGGGACTACAGGCACACGCCATAACACCTGGCAGATGTTTTGTATTTTAAGTACAGATGGGGTTTCGCCATGTTGGCCAGTCTGGTCTTGAATTCCTAACCTCAGGTGATCGGCCTGCCTTGGCCTCCCAAAGTGCTGGGATTACAGGCGTGAGCCACCACAACTGGCCAAGCACTATAATACCGTTAATGACTATTGTTGCTGTTAAAGCATTTGAATTTGTAACTCTAAAATATGTTTTAAAATGACGAACATTTTAAAAATGGCATATGTATAAAGTCATATCTGAGTTCCCCAATGGAGATCTCCCACACATAAACATGTATACAAACATACTTGAATATGCTCTAGTTTTCATACCCCCAAATCTTCTTTATTTTACAAATAAACCGAAGAACAGAAAGATCAAGTAACTTTATCAAAGTCACACAGTGAGTAAGTGGCAAAGCCAGGACTAAATCCCTAAGTCTGAATAACAGGTCTGCCCTCTACTGCTCTGGTTGAGTCTATCCCAGAAATAAGGAAAGTAAATTGCTTTTGGCTGGTATGTATTTATCTGTAAATATACTGTATTTGCAGAAAGAGTCACTACAGATACATAGTAAAATTCAATAAAATTAAATTAAAGTCAAAGGGTCACTGATCCAAACAGGTAATATTTATCACCCCACTGTGATGTCTTATTCTTACTTAATCTTATTCTTACTCTTAATCACTTGGGGCAATCAGGTATTTTCAGCTTCTCAGAAGATAGCTTCCTTTAACAAGAGGAGAACTGCCATCATGGCTCTTAGTGGAGATGGTACCCCAGCCCCCATTCTCAAGATGGAGCATGAGGAACTCTCTTTAAGGCAAGCAGTGGGTGGCAGGGCTCCTGAGAGCCGCCTCCCTCTCCGGCATGCACACCATGTGATGCTCTACACTAAAACTATTTTTGCGTTTCCTTCAAGGAGAATAATCTTTGTGCCTTTTTCTGTTTTGATGGATGAATTCCAGATTATTCCTCAGAGAATTTCTTGGGTGAGAATTAGGTTGGTCTTACCGGAGTTGAGCTCCGCCAGGAGCACTGCTCTGCACTCCTGATAGATGAAGAACAAAGGCCTCTGGCCGACCAGGGCTGGGAAACGTCCACAAGAAAACTCCTTTCCTTTGTTCACCGTGGGAAAATGAAAGGCTCCCTGAAGGAAAACATGAAAAGGAAAGTAGGGTATTAGTTCTTATCTTAAATTGAGATTTGACTTTTAAAACTGTAGTAATATATTTTCTTATCTAAAATTCAATTATAGTTTACAAAAGGTAAAACATTTTTATAAAGGGATAGGGGAGAGGTAAACTTACAGGAGACCACACAAATCTTGCTGTCAGTCCCTGTTCACTTTTCTCCTTTATATCTTTTTCTTTCCTGGCTCAATGACAAAATCCAATAGTGAAAAGAGACTGGTGTTAGGCAGGCTTTAATATAGATTTAGTGTCAGGCTTTGGTTTAAATTCTGGCCCCAGAATATTTTTAGGATACATACTGAAGTAGATTGGGGTGAAATATCATAATCTATGTATTTTACTTTAAAATGCTTCAAAAAAATGTAACAAATATGGCTGACTGTAACAACTATTAAATCCAGTCAAGGCTAGGTACAGTGGCTCACACCTGTAATCCCAACACTTTGGGAGGCCAAAGAGGATGGATCTTGAGGTCAGGAGTTTGAGACCAGCCTGAGCCAACATGGTGAAACCCCATCTCTACAAAAAATACGAAACTTAGCCGGGCATGGTGGCGCGAGCCTGTAATCCCAGCTACTCAGGAGGCTGAGGCAGGAGAATACCTTGAACCCGGGAGGTAGATGTTGCAGTGAGCTGAGACGGCATCACTGCACTCCAGCATGGGTGATAGAGCAAGACTCTGTCTCAAAAAAAAAAAAAAAAAAAAAAAAAAAATTAAAAATAAAATAAATAAATAAATCTAGTCAGTGAGTTTATGGGTGTACACTGTACTTTTCATTGTGTTTGAAAATTTATTACAAAGCCTCAAAAAAACTAAATGAACCTGTTTGAAGATACAGATCTATTATTTGGGAACTCCTGTTATTTCAGTTGAATCAAGTTAACATAAACTCACAAAAGCGTTTGAAGATTAATGTGATATGTAAGCACAAAACCGCATACACACTCATAATAAGCAATATTTCTACACATAAATCTTTTCATATGTAGCAAATAGTTACTAACATAAAATTTTTTTAAAAATCACCCTAAATTGTATGGAGCTATGCATATCACCCAAAGCGACAGAGGAGTAAGGAAGTAAAAGATAAGAGTTTCTGCAGGAAAAAAAGGGCTAGAAAATAAAAAAGAAAAGATAATTAAATATCTTTAACTTAGAGGACACGCCAAAAGGAAAACAAGAGGAGCCAATGTCTCAGACATCAGATCAGGGCACCTACCCAGTGGCTAAAGAAGCCCCAGTATTCAAGGCAGTTATCACACTATGGTGTCTCTCAATCACGCAGCTAATTTCTCTTTGTTTTCTGGGATTGCTGTTAGGATGGAAGCTGGCATGAAAATGTCATTTTCACTGGCCTAGCCCTCACCCCCCATCTTCTACAGGACTTTAGCTTTCATTCCTTCTTATCTCTCAGTGATGCCAAGGTCTTGGGAAAATGAAAATCATTCCCTCCTCTCTGAGAGACTAAGGATCTCAGTCCTCCGCAGGATTCATTAGGTTTCTTACTGAGTGTAAATGGTGTTTGCCTGGTGACCAACAAGACCCTGTGAATCAAGGAGGGAGATCCTCAGATTCAGAGCCCACTGGAGGGTTCTTTATAAACTCTCATTATCTAAATTCGCAATGAGCTTTCTATAACATGGTAGAGGTCAAACCATCTAACATTTGCATCTCACTAACTCTCAAAGAGCTAATGGCATACTTTAAAAAATAAAGTATCTAAAGTAACAGCTGCCCTACTGCCAGAAATAGTCAGGTGAACATGGAAATGCATACAAGAGCTGTATGCATTTTTATTTTTCTTATTACTGTATTTGCCAAATTAGATTCTTAGAACTACTTTCAACAAGCTCCTATTGTATAGACAGAGTAGTTTGCTTAGTGACCCCACTCTTTTGAGGTAAGGCATGAAGTTGTTAATTTGACTGAATAAAGGTTCTCTCCTTTTCTCACCAAGCAACCTGCACTACTCTGATCACTTAAATATGGGAGTATTGTATTAGAAAACTACATTCAGTGTCCAGAATAAGAATAACCCAAGACAATTAGTGGCCAATGATATCCTTCCAATATTCTACAGGACTCATCTTAGAAAAACTACAACTCACCCAGTGTTGGGGTCATGTTGCCAACAACAATGAATTCAGGAATTTCTAACCCAGGAGCATATCCAGTGGTCCAGGCAACCGAGAGAGCGCCATACGTGCCCCTCCTAGAAATCATAACGTGGCTTGTGCCGGCAGTGATGTTCATGAGTTGAAAAGCAGTGGAGTCAAATCCGACCTGAGGGAAAAATCATGCTTATTTTATTTCTCTCTAAACCTTCCTGTTTTCTGAGGAATGGGTTAAACATAAACTTTTCCTTGGTTCATATAATATATATCCTTGTCTTATATTGAATTAAAGAGAAGTGCTTAAGAAATAACATCTCAGATTTTAAAATTTATTTTACTTTATTATTTAGGTTATAGTCGATAGCTATCTCTTTTTTAATCAAAAGGCTATCTTTTGAATGAACAACATCCAAAAAAGGTAAGCATAATTATGGTTAAATGAAAGGAAACTATTTTAAATGGCATTTAACAGGACTTGTTCATGGGTCTTTCCAGAACCTCATTTGTAGAACTGAAATTTGCCTTCTAAGATAGAATAGTATATTTTGTCATTTATAAAATAAGCACCATGAACTAGACCTTCTATTGGGGTTCTTTTCAGCTCTGACTTAATTTTATACCTTTTTTTGAAGACCAGAAAACTTCAAAGTTTTTTTTAATACCCATCTTTATCACAAGCATCAAGTAAGATTTTGTTTTATGCGCAACATTCCCAGGGTATGTGATTTATAGATGAAGTAAGTTCTGAGCAATGAAGAAGAAAAGCAGATTCCTGGCTTCACATTTTGATTTGAACAATTCAGTTTACCTCTTTTGGTCTCAATAGCTATAAATGTGGGATACCATTTAATTAAGAGTTATATATTAAAACTCATTCTCCCCTTCTTAAATTGGAACGAAGAATAATAGAAAAATGTGAGAGGGTTCCGCAGGATAACTTCTGGAGCCACAGAGGAAAAGAAACAACTACTTTAATTTGACTCCAGCCTAGATTCTCTGTTACAGTGAGGCTGTTGTTCTTCTTCCTCCTCTTCTTCTTCCTCTTCCTCCCCCTCTTCTTCCTCCTCCTCTTCCCCCTCCTCTCCCTCCTCTCCCTCCTCTTCCTCTCCCTCCTCTCCCTCTCCCTCTCCCTCTCCTCCTTCTCCTTCTTCTTCGACAGAATGTCGCTCTGTAACCCAGGCTGGAGTGCAGTAGCATGATCTCAGCTCACTCCAACCTCTGCCTCCCGGGTTCAAATGATTCTTATGCCTCAGTCTCCCCAGTAGCTGGGACTACAGGCGTGTGCAACCACATGCAGCTACTTTTGTATTTTTAGTAGAGATGGGGTTTCGCCATGTTGGTCAGGCTAGTCTCAAACTCCTGACCTCAGGGGATTCGCCCACCTGGGCCTCCCAAATTACTGAGATTAAAAGCATGAGCCACCATGCCCAGCCCAGTGAGGCTTCTGCTTAGCAAATGCCAAAAGCTTTGAGTGAGATCATTCTTGCTACATGGCTAGAGGGCTATTTTAAAATGTCCTAGCCACATCACACACACACACACACACACACACACACACACACACACACACCAAACACTGATACGAGTATAGAGTATACACCAAAGACATGAATGTACCATGATGGACTCCAGCCTTGCCCTTTGGGGTGATACAGTATTGTGACAATATGCATGGATAAGCAGTAGGAAATGTTTTACTTCAAATGAATGGTTTTGCTGAATCTTTGTTTTATAACAACCCATGAACAAAAAGAAGACAACAAAATTCAAAGCATTAATAAATTCTATTTCTTCATTCACTCTTAAAGAGGAGGAGGCAAAGGAAAAAAACCTCTTCCTCTCAGTTATTTTAAATGCCAGTGTATTCCATTTTAAGATAAAAAGCATTCATTCTCCTTGGAGAAGATGCTCAGGAGCGAGTAGCTGAAGAGCATCCCGTAGTGTCCAGAGACTACATCTGCCCATATTCCTGCCCATTCATCTGTACAGATTCCACCTCAGCATCTTAAGACAGGCTTGCCCAATTCACTTCAGCTCCCACCTGAAGGAGCAGGATAGAATTATATCTCACAATGGCTTCAAAAATACACGTTACCATAGCCACAGACAACAGCCTTGTCTTTTTCTTATATTGACAGAATCCGCCTGAAAGGAGAGGAAAGCCCTCAAGTTGTTCTTTGTTCTCATGAGCATTTATGAAGTGATTGGGAAATAATCTTTCCTACAACGACCTCAGACAGAAGATGCAAATACTTAGATACAACCATATCACAGGATCTGACCATCAACTTTTACCTACATCAGCACAAACTCGCCCCAGTAAACCAAAGTCTGAATATTACAGATAAACATTCACAATGTTAGTACAAGAAAAAGTCTGGAATATTAGTGCTTCATTATAATTTTAATTATTTAACATAAAATACCTCAATATTAGATACATAATATCAAAAAGAGATCTGGACATATCTCTTTTTTTCCTACTGAATGTTGAAAATAGACTAAGTATTTTTATATAATATATTGGTTACGTCTACTGTGATATTCACAGAGTTATTTATATTTAAGAAAATAGTTACTCATGAGAAATGCTAGCTCTAAGAGTCTCCGTCCTTCCTGTAAAAGCTGCTCTCTAGTGGTCTGCTAAGAGAACCACACCCAGGGCCAATTACCTGAGAATTGGCAGCTTTCTCAGAGACTGGAAGGACAGCAGATTTTGCTTCCTGAAGAATTGTTGGCATGCCATAGAAACGTCCACCGACAAGCATCACAGTCACCAGTTGCAAAGTGAAATTAGAGCCCAGTGATAGGAAGACCTATAAACAAACAGTGTCAGTGATTTAGAAATAATTTTCAGAGAAAAATGCTGTTATTTGACTTGAGCCATTAGCATACTACCTGAGGTTGCTTTAGTAGCAAACAGTTTCATCAATATATGCACTTTCCCCCATCACAAAACAAATGACCAGTATGTAAGCTGTGAGATAAGGAACGGAAGATGTAGAATATAAAAAACTACAAATGGGCCGGGCGCGGTGGCTCACGCCTGTAATCACAGCACTTTGGGAGGCCCAGGTGGGTGGATCACTTGAGGTCAGGAGTTCAAGACCAGCGTGGCCAATATGGTGAAACCCTGTCTCTACTTAAAAAAAAAAAAAAATTAGCTGGGCTTGGTGGTGCAAGCCCGTGGTCCCAGCTACTTGGGAGGCTGAGGCAGAAGAATCACTTGAACCCAGGAGGCAGAGGTTGCAGTGAGCTGAGATTCTGCCACTGCACTCCAGCCTGGCAACAGTGCAAGACTCTGCCTCCCCCTCCCCCGCAAAAAGGAAAAACAACAACAACAACAAAACACAAATTTTCAAATTTTTCATATGTGCCCAAATGGCTTGACCAATGACAGTAGTCACAGAGGCAGTGTTCATGATGGAATCAAGTGTCAAGAAAACGGAAGGGGCACTCTGGCGAAAGTGTCAGCTCCCATAAACTTGGCAAAACTCACTTTCCTCCTCGTCATTGAATAATTACTAATAATTCATCATATTTACTCAAAATGAGTAATTTCAGTATACTAATTATTTGAATATGTTGGATAAATAAAAATTAATGCTACGTATTACATATTTTCAAAATTTTAGAATCCAACAAAATAGGGGGAATCTGGAATTTATGTATTGATGTTATGCTAAAAGTTATTTTTGAAACTTACAGCACATTTTCCCATAGAAACATTGGTCTTGGTAATAATCCCCAAGTTATCTTACAACCTGGAATATTCCCAAAAACTTCGCCTATCTTTATTGAATGTAATAAGCAGCCATTTCTGTAGTCTCTTCCTTTAAGAATAATGAATTTAGACAACACATCCTCAAATTTGCAAAATATATACCGTGGTGGTTTCAAATATTGGGCACCATGAGGGTAACAGATGTTTTATTCATTCAAAATGACATTCACTGAACATGAATCATGGGTCAAGTGCTAAAAAAGACAAATAAATCACAGAAAAACTTTAATCATATACATCCCACCTCTCCTATAAGAGTGTACCCCTCCCCCATGAGGGTCACTGGCTCAGCAGCTAATGATTTTTCTTTATCTTAATTTTCCCAAGAGTGAAGAGCCAGGTGTCAACTTAAAGCACCAGGTCACTTGTGCCTTCTCGCCTAGCTCCTCTGCTCATGGGCCCATCCAGTACACGCAGACTTGTATGATGTGGCAGATCCCCAGGGAGCAGTCATTAAATGCTAAAACGGAACATGAGTTAGAGCAGATTTGAGGAAAAGCTGGTTTATCTACAGAAGAAAATAGGTTAGATTAATTTTAAAAAGAATTTGAAAGTTTTTAGGAGTTGATCGTGTTCTCAATATGCTCTTCCATTTGCGTAATCCAAGACTGTGTCACCAATACCATTTTCTATATTGCCTATCGTTCTTTATTTTTATTATTATTATACTTTAAGTTCTGGGATACCTGTGCAGAATATGCAGTTTCGTTACATAGGTGTACACGTACCATGGTGGTTTGCTGCACCCATCAACCCATCAGCTATATTAGGTAATTCTCCTAATGCTACCCCTCCCCTAGCCTCCATCCCCTGACAGGCCCTGGTGTGTGACGTTCCCCTCTCTGTGTCCATGTGTTCTCATAGTTCAACTTCCACTTATGAGTGAGAATATGCGGTGTCTGGTTTTCTGATCTTGTGTTAGTTTGCTGAGAATGATAGTGTCCAGCTTCATCCACGACTCTGCAAAGGACATGAACTCAACTGTTTTTACGGCTGCATAGTATTCCATAGTATATATGTGTCACATTTTCTTTTATCTAGTCTATCACTGATGGGCATTTGGGTTGGTTCCAAGTCTTTGCTATTGTGAATAGTGCCACAATAAACATATGTGTGCATGTGTCTTTATAGAAGAATGATTTATAATCCTTTGGGTATATACCCAATAATGGGATTGCTGGGTCAAATGGATTTCTAGTCCTAGATCTTTGAGAAATAGTCACACTGTCTTCCACAATGGTTGAATTAATTTACACTTCCATCAACAGTGGTAAAAGTGTTCCTATTTCTCCACATCCTCTCCAGCATCTGTTGTTTCCTGACTTTTTAATGATCACCATTCTAACTGGTGTGAGATGGTTATCTTATTGTGGTTTTGATTTGCATTTCTATAATGACCAGTAATAATGAGCATTTTTTTCATGTTTATTGGCTACATAAATGTCTTCTTTTGGAAGTGTCTGTTCATATCCTTTACCCACTTTTTGATGGAGTTGGTTTTTTGTTGTAAATTTGCTTAAGTTCTTCGTAGATCCTGGATATTAGCCCTTTGTCAGATGGAAAGAATGTAAAAATTTTCTCCCATTTTGTAGGTTTCCTGTTCACTCTGATTATAGTTTCTTTTGCTGTGCTCTTTAGTTTAATTAGATCTTATTTGTCAATTTTGGCTTTTGTTGCCATTGCTTTTGGTGTTTTAGACATGAAGCCTTTGCCCATGCCTATGTCCTGAATGGTATTTCCTAGGTTTTCTTCTAGGATTTTTATGGTTTAGGGTCTTAAAGTCTTTAATCCATCTTGAGTTAATTTTTGTATAAGGTGTAAGGAAGGGGTCCAGTTTCAGCTTTCTGCATATGGCTAGCCAGTTTTCCCAACAACACTGATTAAATAGGGAATCCTTTCCCCATGCTTGTTTTTGTCAGGGTTGTCACAGATCAGATGGTTGTAGATGTGTGGTGTTATTTCTGAGGGCTCTCTTCTGTTCCAAAGGTCTATATACCTGTTTTGGTACCACTACCATGCTGTTTTGGTTACTTAGCCTTGTAGTGTAGTTTGAAGTCAGGTAGCGTGATGCCTCCAGCTTTGTTCTTTTTGCTTAGGATTGTCTTGGCTATGCAGCCTCTTTTTTGGTTCCATATGAAGTTTAAAGTACTTTTTTCCAATTCTGTGAAGAAAGTCAATGGTAGCTTGATGGGGTATCACTGAATCAAAAAATTACTTTGGGCAGTATGGCCATCTTAATGATGTTAATTCTTCCTATCCACGAGCATGGAATGTTTCTCCATTTGTTTGTGTCCTCTCTTATTCCCTTGAGCAGTGGTTTGTGGTTTTCCATGAAGAGGTCCTTTACATCCCTTGCAAGTTGGATTCCTAGGTATTTTATTCTCTTTGAAGCACTATGAATGGGAGTTCACTCATGATTTGGCTCTCTGTTTGTTACTGGTACATAGGAATATTTGTGATTTTTGCACATTGATTTTGTATCCTGAGACTTTGCTGAAGTTGCTTATCAGCTTAAGGAGATCTGGGGCTGAGATTAAGGTGTTTTCTAAATATACAATCATGTCATCTGCAAACAGAGATAATTTGACTTCCACTTTTCCTGTTTGAATATCCTTTATTCCTTTCTCTTGTCTGATTGCCCTGGCCAGAACTTCCAATACTATGTTAAATGGGAGTAGTGAGAGAGGGCATCCTTGTCTTGTGCTAGTTTTCAAAGGAATGCTTCTAGTTTTTGCCCATTCAGTATGATATTGGTTGGTTGTCATAAATAGTTCTTATTTCGAGATACATTCCATCAACACCTAGTTTATTGAGTTTTTTTTTTAGTATGAAGGGCTGCTGAATTTTGTCAAAGGCCTTTTCTGCATCTATTGAGATAATCATGTGGTTTTTGTCGTTGCTTCTGTTTATGTGATGGATTACTTTTATTGATTTGCATATCTTGAACCAGCCTTACATCCCAGGTATGAAGCTGACTTGATCGTGATAGATAAGCTTTTTGATGTGCTGCTGGATTTGGTTTGCCAGTATTTTATTGATGATTTTCACATCGATGTTCATCAGAGATATTGGCCTGAAATTTTCTTTTTTTGATGTCAGGTTTTGGTACCAGAATGATGCTGGCCTCATAAAATGAGTCAGGGAGGATTCCCTCTTTTCCTTTTGTTTGGAATAGTTTCAGAAGGAATATTACCAGCTCCTCTTTGTACCTCTGGTAGAATTCAGCGGTGAATCCGTCTGGTCCTGGACTTTTTTTGGTTGACAGGCTATTAATTACTGCCTCAATTTCAGAACCTGTTATTTGGTCTATTCAGGGATTCGACTTCTTCCTGGTTTAGACTTGGGAGGGTGTATGTGTCCAGGAATTTATCCATTTCTTCTAGATTTTCTAGTTTATTTGCATAGAGGTGTTTATAGTATTCTCTGATGGTGGTTTATATTTCTGTGGGATCAGCGGTGATATCCCTTATATTATTTTTTATTGCATCTATTTGATTCTTCTCTCTTTTCTTCTTTATTAGTTTGACTAGCAGTCAATCTATTTTACTGATCTTTTCAAAAAATCAGCTCCTGGATTCATTGAATTTTTGAAGCATTTTTCATGTCTCTATCTCCTTCAGTTCTGCTCTTATCTTAGCTATTTCTTGTCTTCTGCTAGCTTTTGAATTTGTTTGCCCTTGCTACTCTAGTTCTTTTAATTTTGATGTTAGGGTGTCGATTTTAGATCTTTCCTGCTCTCTTGTGGGCATTCAGTGCTATAAATTTCCCTCTAAACACTGTGTTAACTGTGTCAGATATTCAGGTACATTGTGTCTTTGTTCTCATTGGTTTCAAAGAACATCTTTATTTCTGCCTTCATTTTGTTATTTACCCAGCTTTGAGTGAGTTTCCCAATCCTGAGTTCTAATTTGATTGCACTGTGCTCTGAAAGACTGTTTGTTATGATTTCCATTCTTTCACATTTGCTGAGAAGTGTTTTACTTCCAATTATGTGGTCAATTTTAGAATACGTGCTATGAGATGCTGAGAAGAATATATATTCTGTTGATTTGGCATGGAGATATCTGTAGATGTCTCTCTTAGGTCCACTTGGTCCAGAGCTGAGTTCAAGTCCTGAATATCCTTGTTAATATTCTGTCTCGTTGATCTGTCTAATATTGACAGCGGGGTGTTAACATCTCCCATTATTATTCTGTGGGAGTCTAAGTCTCTTTGTAGGTCTCTAAGAACTTGCTTTATGAATCTGGGTGGTCCTGTATTGGGTGCATATATATTTAGGATATTTAGCTCTTCTTGCTGAATTGATCCCTTTACCATTATGTAATGCCTTTGTCTCTTTTGATCTTTGCTGGTTTAAAGTCTGTTTTATCAGATATTAGGATTGCAACTCCTGCTTTTTTTGTTTGTTTTTTTCTTTTCATTTGCTTGGTAAATATTCTTCCATTCCTTTATTTTGAGCCTATGTGTCTCTGCATGTGAGATGGGTCTCCTGAATACAGCTCACCGATGGTTCTTGACTCTATCCAATTTGGCAGTCTGTGTCTTTTAATTGGGAAATTTATCCCATTTACATTTAAGGTTAATATTGTTATGTATGAATTTGATCCTGTCATTATGATGCTAGCTGGTTATTTTGCCCATTAGTTGTAGTTTCTTCATAGTGTCGATGGTCTTTACAATTTGGTATGTTTTTGCAGTGGCTGGTACCGGTTTTACTTTCCATGTTTAGTGCTTCCTTCAGGAGCTCTTATAAGGCGGGCCTGGTGGTGACGAAATCTGTCAGCATTTGCTTGTCTGTAAAGGATTTTATTTCTCCTTCACTTATGAAGCTTAGTTTGGCTGGAAATGAAATTCTGGGTTGAAAATTCTTTTCTTTAAGAATGTTGAATACTGGCCCCCACTCTCTTCTGGCTTGTAGGATTTCTGCCAAGAGATCTGCTGTTAGTCTGATGGGCTTCCCTTGGTGGGTAACCCAACCTTTCTCTCTGGCTGCCCTTAACATTTTTTCCTTCATTTCAACTTTGGTGAATCTGACAATTATGTGCTTGGGGTTGCTCTTCTCGAGGGGTATCTTTGTGGTGTTCTCTGTATTTCCTGAATTTGAATGTTGGCCAGTCTTGCTAGGCTGGGGAAGCTCTCCTGGATAATATCCTGAAGGAGTGTTTTCCAACTTGGTTCCATTCTCCCCATCACTTTCAGGTACACCAATCAAATGTAGATTTGGTCTTTTCACATACTCCCATATTTCTTGGAGGCTTTGTTCATTCCTTTTTATTTTTTTTCTCTAATCTTGTCTTCTTGCTTTATTTCATTAAGTTTATTTTCAATCTATGATATCCTTTCTTCCACTTGATCGATTCGGCTATTGATACTTGTGTATGCTTCACGAAGTTCTTGTGCTGTGTTTCTGAGCTCCATCAGGTCATTTATGTCCTTGTCTAAACTCGTTATTCTAGTTAGCAATTCATCTAATCTTTTTTCAAGGTTCTTAGCTTCCTTGCATTGGGTTAGAACATACTCCTTTAGCTCAGAGAAGTTTGTTATTATCCACCTTCTGAAGCCTACTTCTGTCAATCATCAAATTCATTCTCCATCCAGTTTTGTTCCCTTGATAGCAAGGAGTTGTGATCCTTTGGAGGAGAAGAACTGTTCTGGTTTTTGGAATTTTCATCATTTTTGCTCTGGTTTCTCCCCCTCTTTGTGGATTTATCTACCCTTGGTCTTTAATGTTGGTGACCTTTGGATGGGGTCTCTGAGTGGATATGCTGTTCCTTTCTGTTAGTTTTCCTTCTAACAGTCAGGTCCCTCTGCTGCAGGTCTGCTGGAGTTTGCTGGAGGTCCACTCCAGACCCTGTTTGCCTAGTTATCACCAGCAGAGGCTGCAGAACAGCAAAGATTGATTCCTATTCTTTCCTCTGGAAGCTTCGACCCAGTGGGGCACCTGCCAGATGCCAGCCAGAGCTCTCCTGTATGAGTTCTCTGCCAGCCCGTACTGGGAGGTATTTCCCAGTCAGGATACATGAGGGTCAGGGACCAACTTGAGGAGGCAGTCTGACCCTTAGTAGAGCTTGAACTCTGTGCTGGGAGATCCGCTGCTCTCTTCAGAGACATTAGACAGGGACATTCAAGTCTGCTAAAGTTGTGCCCACAGTCACCCCTTCCCCCAGGTGCTCTGTCCCAGGGAGATGGGGGTTTTCTCTATAAGTCCCTGACTGGTGCTGCTGCCTTTTTTTCAGAGATGCCCTGCCCAGAGAGGAGAAATCTGGCAGTCCAGCCACAGCAGCCTTGCTGCACTGTGGTGGGCTCAGCTCAGCTAGAACTTTCTGTTGGCTTTGTTTACACTGTGAGGGTAAAACCGCCTACTCAAGCCTCAGCCATGGTGGATGCCCCTCCCCCAACCAAGCTCGAGCTTCCCAGGTCGATCTCAGACTGCTGCTGTGCTGGCAGTGAGAATTTCAAGCCAGTGGATCTTAGTTTGCTGGGCTCCTTGGGGGTGGGACCCACTGAGCAAGACCACTTGGCTCCCTGGCATCAGCCTCCTCTCCAGGAGAGTGAACAGTTCTGTTTCGCTGGCATTCCAGGTGCCACTGAGATATGGGGCAGGCTCCTGCAGCTAGATTGCTGTCTGCCCAAACAACTGCCCAGTTTTGTGCGTGAAACCCAGAGCCCTGGTGCCTGGTGGTGTAGGCACCGGAGGGAGTCTCCTGGTGTGCAGGTTGCGAAGACTATGGGAAAAGCGCAGTATCTGGGCCGGAATGCACACTTCCTCAGGCTCGGTCTCCCATAGCTTCCCTTGAGTAGGGAGAAAATTCTCCCACCCCTTGCGCTTCTCAGGTAAGGCAACGCCCCACCCTGCTTCAGCTTGCCCTCCATGGGCTGCACCCACTGTCCAACCAGTCCCAGTGAGATGAACTGGGTATCTAATTTGGAAATGCAGAAATCACCTGCCTTCTGCATTGATCTCACTGGGAGCTGCAGACTGGAGCTGTCCTATTTGGCCATCTTGCCAGCAATTCCTGCCTATTGCTCTTGATGGCACTGGGCACAAACAGAAACAATTTATGGTACCATAACATCCTGTGAACATTCCAACACTGTTTATCCACATGCTTTTATAACTGGTTGTTCATACACTACACAGGGAGCAACATGGTACCAGGAATTGTTTCTCAGTCATCTTTGTATCTGCTGAGCTTCTCACAATGATTGGCACATAATAAGTGCTCAATAAATGACCCAGGCACAAATATAAAATTCCTCTTGCATTCTGAAAAAGTATTTCAAACCTAGACTTGTTTCTTTAGCAGGCCAATGATTCTTATTGCCAGTTTGTGCCTCATAAAAAAGTCAGTTGTTAACCAGGTGTTAACAACTTACCAGGTGCTAACAGCTGACAATCCAAGGTTCTGGTGTTAAACCTCCATCAAGACTCTTTTGTTCTTAGAGCCTAATGGAAACCTACCCTGTTCAAAGACCCACTTGAAGGTTACAAGCCACAGCACAAGGGGTTAGATACATCATGGTCCTTGGGGTCTTTCTCTGTGGCTTACCTGTCCAAAGTCTCAACTTTTATCCCGGAGGGTAGAAGAGGGAGAACAGGATGTAAACTCTTGTAACTAATATCCTAATCTTCAAAGAGCAATGGGTTATATACCGGGTGAGAAGGAAGAAAGGGACCACTGAAAAATCTCTTGTCTTTGGTTTAAGGGCATGTCACAACCTTCCCCAAACAGTTCCTTGGAAGACTAACTCACCAATACCTAAAATCTATGTGGAGTCTTACACCACAATCCTGGAATGTGCCAGAAAGAAGGAAGATATGCAACTTGAAATAGGTTAAAGAGAGGCATTAAAGTAAGCAAAAAAGAGGGGTTTTTTGCATGCATAAACTAGTAAACTTGTGTTACTCTTTATGAAAATAGACATCATAAAAACAATTAAAATGGGTTCAAAGACAATATTAAGAAATTCATAAATGATACTTCATTTATCGTATTAGGAAAGCTAAGTATTTTTATAAACTGCAATGCTAAGCTTTGAAATGAAATGAAAAGGGGACTACCAGGTACTGTGAAAAACATTCTAACAACTAGGCAGATCAAGGGTGTTAGTCCGTATAATAAACGTCACATATTTTGGTTTTCTTACACCTGAGAGCAATTTTGTACTACACATTGCTTAGTAAAACAATACAATATCTAATCTTCTCTTTGGCATGCCTTATTGTCAAATGAAAACTTACTATAAAATGATATCAAGCTATTCCTAGAAAAGTTAAAGGATTGCCCCCTAGTGTTCTTTAGCAGCTTATAACCTGAATATGTTCAGAATGTAATGCTACAAATATATGGGAAAATGTTTCGAGTTACACAATTGAGGCATACTGTATTTTTAAAAATTTTTCTAATTTGTAAGTGAGACTTGATACATGATATTCTGGTTAACGTAAGTCACCTCTCTTTTTCCATTTTTGTACTCTTTAGCCTTGAAAGCTGTTGGATACAGGGAATGGAGGTTAGAAATTGATCAAGCAAGGTCGTGACATTGAGTCAGTTTCCCAAAGAACTACAACAGGTCTTCAAATCACACGGTTTCATTCAATGCTGTTTCATACAATGTTGATGAGAAAAACATGAATTCCCAGCCAGGGCCACTGTCTGTGTGGAGTTTGCACATTCTCCCCATGTCTGCGTGGGTTTCTCCAGGTGTTCTGGTTTCCTCCCACATTCCAAAGATGTGCACGTGAGGCTGAATCAGCATGTGTCAATGATTCCAGTCTGAGTGAGTGTGGGTATGAGTGTGACTGGGCCCTGCGACGGGATGGAGTCCTATCCAGGGTTGATCCCTGCCCTGAGCCCTGAGCCACCATGACAGGTTCTGGCAGCCCACGACCTTGAACTGGAATAATAGGGTGACTAATTATTTTGTTTTTATTACTCTTGTAACTAATTATTTTGCTTTCATTACTCTTTCTCAAATGTAGGTATAGCTCACATTTATTTCAATGTTTAATTTCAAAGTAGGTACTCTTTATTTAGAAGTCTGGGGCTGTTTTTGTGACCAGAAATATGCTGTAGGAACTTAACTATTGTTTATATCAATTAGCTTATGGTAAAATTGGTTACACTGTACATCATTTCACTTAAAGCTGCAATTTCCAAGAACCTGTGGACATTGAGGACATACTGCACAGGAATGTAGGAATAACTATGAAACCCATGTCTCACTAAGAAGACCCCATTTGTTTTCTTTATTAAGCAACAACAAAAGGCTCAGGTATACAACACATCAAAATGTTGCACTGTAAATATGGATTAGTGTAATAGGCTTATTCCTTATCCAGAAATGATAACCTATTTTCTATGGATCAGAAGTTTATATGAAACTAAGCTGACACTGGCTGAACACCACACCTCCATGAAAGCAGCACCCAAATGTTCGAGCCTTCATGGAATTGATTTAGGTGTTCCCAAAGACTTCAGAACTCCCCTCTTCACCATTCCTCGACAGAGAGAATATATATCCTTTCTCATTCTCTCCTAGCTTCACAATTCACCCTGCAAGTTTTTCTCAAGATGACTCCAATCTGTCTACTTCTTGGATAGCCTTTCTTACCTGTGAGATAATTAATCCCAATGCCATAATGCATCCAGTGGCAATGAATGCCATAATGCATGCACAGAGGATGATATGACATGTACCATCCTTGGGGGATTTAAAAAAACAGTCAAATCACTTTCTGTGGTTCAGACTGAGAAAGACTGCTGGGCTGTCTGCTTGACCCACAGGAAATCCATGCATTCTGATCACTTACCCCAGATGCTGGCAGAGCAGCCTGCTGTGATTTCTCCTCACGACCATTAGAGAATATCATAGCCAATTTCCTAGGTTCCAACTTTTCAGAGAGAAGCAGGTACCAGTCTCTGTATTCACAAATCCTTTTCATGTAATCTATTTCATTGCACTACTCTTTGCTAGAAGCACAAAAAAGCCTACAAATTTCTCCCCTTTGACAAGTAGTGTGTGTGCATGTGTGTGTGTACACATGTGCATGGGTGTGCAGGTGTATATGCTCAGCACTGCAAACACTTCCTAGAACTTTGTGTCTGTTACTCTCTACACTAAAATCTATTATCACCATGCAAATAGTAATATGCTTATTATAATCTGCAAACGTATTATCCAGTAGTTACTAAACATTTTCAAGGGCATTTTTTGTGGTTGCATTTAAATACCTGAATAAGATTTCAAACTGATCATGAGGTAAGCATGGGCACTCCTGAAAGGGTTTTATTGGAATGATCAGAAAACTGAAGAAATGTCACAAACCTGATTCTTTATTGGCACCATGTCCACTTTATATGTGGCACCATCTTTGACCACCAGCTGCCTCTCCGCATTTTCAGTAACAATCGGCTGTTCTTTATGATCAGATGATATTCGAAGCCCAACAGCCACATCTCCAAATGTTCCAGCAAGCCGGGTTATGTTAATTTGGATGGATCTAATAAGGTTCTGCCCAATAAGTATTGACTGGCGATCAGAATACAGGGCAAATATTCCATGTGGGTCATCATTTGCATAAACAGAGAACCATGTGATACTTTTCTCCAGGTCTAGTTCTGCTCCTCCCTCTACAGAAACAAGCTGGATCATATAATCTTCCTCTATCTCAGGTACCTCATCTGGTAGCAAATGAACATCAAAGCTAGCTTCACTCTCTCCATCAGCAATGGCGAAAAATCCATTGGTGGAAAGAAAGTCTTCAGTAATGTCAAACTCACTACTTAATTCCCAGGAGACCTAAAATAAAAGAAAAAAACTCAACAAAGTTATATAATTCAGTATATTGCACCAAATTCCTTTAAATTATGTTTTTCTCTATAATATACAAAAAAAAAAAATTGTAATTGTGCATCACTATATTCAAAGCCAAACTCTCAAAGTATATGTTAGCTTGAGACGTATATTGACTCTTTCAGGCTGTTGAATGCTATTTGCAGGACAAGATTACAAAATCTCATTATTTAAAATAATAGCACAATTTGAAGGGACACAGAGAAGCAAGCTACCTTAAAAATTCTAGTTCCACAAATAGCTTTAGTAGTGAACCACACACAATATTTGAAGGTAAAAAGTAGATAATTTGACAATTCAAATCAGAATTTTTGTTTGTTTTTAATAAAAAGGGACTATCTAGGAGATGTCAAAAATCAATCATTATTTTTTAGGAATTGCTGGTCTCCAAACTACGAAGTTTCAACTGAAGAAGTACCAGTTAATATCCAATACAGAAAGAGGAAGTCAGTGTATAGAGAAATTTCACAAAATATGTTTTTCTAGCAAACAAATTACCTTGATCTGTAAATCAAAAATCATGAAAATTTACAAGGCCAAACATTCTATATAAATATACATGCAAATACAATTTCTTAAAAAACAGTTGCTAAATGGAAAAATTCTAATGAGAAATAAGGCCCGGGAGAATTCACACAAATCATTGAGAGGCTTAAGTAGGAAAGGTTTCACTTCATAGTAAACAATAAAATGTAAAATCATTTGGTTCTTTTTTAAGTGTGAGGAAAATCTTTCGAACTAACTGTAACCAAATTTAATTTAGAGAAATAGCTAGTGGTTGATGCTGAGAGAGCCTAAAGATGTTTAAACAAAGCCTCTGTTTCTCTGAAGACTCATGTAATTTTAGTTTATCAAAAACTTTAATTAACTAGAACACGCAGTTTCTTTGTCCCTCTTAACCACATTTGTTAGGCAAACTGGTACTTTGAAAAATCAAATAAAAAATAATACCGTAATCTCTCCAAAGGTGCCCTTGACTCTTCTGACAATGAAGGTAATGAGCAGGGGCCCTTCCAGAGCCAGAGGCTCCGAATAAGTCTTCTTAGACAAAGTCTCAGGAGCAAACTGAACAACTCCGTTTGGGTCACCAAACTTTTGTATCTAAAAAATATAAACAGAGAACAGAGGAAATAATATATAAAACAATAGGGATGAAATTATAGTATCCAACATATTAACAAACAGAGAAGCTGAGAAAATTAAAGAAACATAAAAATGACACGAATATAATCTACCTAGCTACTTGATTTTTGAAAACTTCTTTATCACATTGACTGTTACCTAAAACAAGTAGGTTCTTATTCCCCAAAGATGATGGGAATTAAGAATCCAGAAAACTCCCATTTGTAGAATCCCAAGAGAATAGTAATCTGATGCCTGAATTTTGCTTTATTCATCTCATATTTACTACATTTAATCAGTTAATTTTAGCTAAATTCTTCCTACTAGCTATGATATACATGGAGTGAAGCAAACAGGTCCTGTGAGGACTAATTTTGTGTATCAGTTTGCCAAGACTATGGTGCCCAGTTGTTTGGTCAAATGCTCATCTAGATGTCACCGTGAAGGTATTTTGGAGTGAATACTTACAGTTAGCTGACTATACGTAAAGGAGATCACCCTCAAGAATGTGAATGGGCCTCATTTAAACAACTGAAGGCCTTAAGAGCAAAAACTGAGGTTTCCTGGAGTAGAAGGAATTCTGCCTCAAGACTGTAACTTAGGAATCCTGCTTGAGTTTTTAGCTTATTGAACTGCTCCACAAAATTGCAACTTCAACTCTTTCCTGAGTTTCCTGTCTGCCAGCCTATTTCATGGATTTTGGACTTGCTAGCCTTCACAATCATGTGAGCTTATTCCTTCAAATCTCTCTCTCTCCCACCACCCTGCTCTGTGTGTGTGTGTGTGTGTGTGTGTGCGCGCGCGTGCGCGCGTGCACACGCGCATGTCTGTCCTATTGGTTTTGGGTCTTTGGAAAACTCTGAATGATATAGATCCCGAATACAAGTATTTTATAAACTTTGAAAAATGGGTCATCCATCTGCATTCTTTTCAGTAGTCTTGGTCCCAGCACTTTTTGCCTTAACTGAACAAGTACCATTTTTCCTTCAAACTATCTGGAATACAACTAGTTAATAATTTTTACATTCTCTGAAGACACAGATATCCAATGTTTGGTATGCTATAACAAATACCTCTGCTCTAAAACAGCCAAATATTCCAAAAACACCAAATTTTCTCCAAGCTTGTAAAATAAGTACTTATCATATATTAAAATGTTTTTTAATTACCAATTATCAGGCTATATAATGAGCTGACATGAAAACCAAAAAGTTTGACCCTTCAGAATTATTATTATTATTATTATTATTATTATTTTGAGACGGAGTCTCGCTTTGTCGCCCAGGCTGGAGTGCAGTGGCCGGATCTCAGCTCACTGCAAGCTCCGCCTCCCAGGTTTACGCCATTCTCCTGCCTCAGCCTCCCGAGTAGCTGGGACTACATTTGGTTTTATAATTTCCAATTCATCACAAGCATGTAGAGTTTCAACAAATGTAAATGTATTTTCTGATAAATCCATCAAATCCACATTTTGTGAGAAAAATAAAGTCATACATACGGTTAATGTAACATCTTTAGCTCTGGAGTCTAATTGAGCTTCTCCTTTCACAAGATGAAGTTTAACAATGAACGTCTCTTCAACTTCAATTTCTTCATGAGGATAGATTGTCAGAATTATGGTTCTCACTCCGCCTTCTCCTTCTCTAAAAGAGAAGAGCCCGCTCACTGGGTCTGCAATGTCTCCATTCTGTGGCAGTAAGGCTTCTTCAGAGTTGGGTCCTGCTATCTCCCAGTTCACCTATAGGATGTTTTTGGTTTTGGTATTTAATAGAGATCAATTTTAAGCAAAGCATTATTTCAGGGTATCTAGTATTAAGAAAATATATACACATACAGGAAAATTATTCTAGGATAATTCCATCAAATTGCTGTTTCATAAACTGTTTTTTGTTGTTAAAAAGAATGATATCTGCGGCAGGGTGCAGTGGCTCACACCTGTAATCCCAGCACTTTGGGAGGCCGAGGTGGGCGGATCACCTGAGATCAGGAGTTTGAGACCAACCTGGTCAACATGGTGAAACCCTGTCTCTACTAAAATTATAAAAATTAGCCGACGTGGTGGCAGACGCCTGTAATCTCAGCTACTTGGGGCTGAAACAGGAGAACTGCTTGAACCCAGGAGGCTGAGGTGGCAGGGAGCCAAGATCATGCCACTGCACTCCAGCCTAGGCAACAAAAGCGAAACTCCATCTCAAAAAAAAAAAAAAAAAAAAAGATATTTGCAAACATAAACTACATACCTATAATATTCATAAATAAAATTGTCTAACAGAAAAAAAGTATTAATAACCAGTAATTTGTCATCACATAGGATAAAAAGCATGTAAAAAATCTGTATTAAAATACATATTGGAGAAATATAAACATTTTAAAAACATATAAGTACAATACTGTACTGCTGTGTGCACAGGCTGTGCCAATCAAAACATATATAAATAAGACAACAAAAGCATGCAAAAACTCTGCTGTAGACCATGCAAAAACGTTAAACCTACTTACATTCCCAGTGTAAAAGACACAGAAATCTTCATACATTGTTATAAGAAATGAAGTTTTCTATGTTTCCATGATTTGAAATGGTATGCCTCTCACACAGTCTACAAAGAACGTTGGGCACTTGTTTTTGCTTCTTACTTGATCTTTCATCAGCAGCGTGCCAGCTGACTATTTCCTTCAAACACCATGTCCTGTCTTCTTGGCTTACATGATACTTAATGTGCCACCTGCCTTCCTAATTTTCCTCCTCCTTTACTTCTCAAGCTTCTCTGCTGGCTCTCTTTCCTCTGATCTCTACATGGTGGAAGCTCAGGACTCAGCACCATATCCTTCCCGTTTCCAGACATACCCCTTAGGCCCCACGTGTTCAAACACCTCTCCATGTGTCAACACCTTCCAAACCACAACACATACTCGCACGCTGACCTGCCTACGTGACCACGCTCCCCTGGGATGTCCAGTAGTATCTCAGAAGAACAGAAGAAAATAGAACTTTTATTTCTCCTTGAGCTTCTGCATCTTAGTAAACAACCCTACAAATTATCTAGCTGCTCAAACTTAAATTCAAGGAGTTATCCTTGATTCCTGTGTTTTCCTCAGCCTCTACTTCCAACCTAGTGAATTTTTCTTCCAAATATCAATGTATACCAACTTCTCGCCATCTTTATTTTCACCACCTTGTCGGAGCCACTGTCAGCTTTGACTTGGACGGTAGAGGGAAATAAATAGCCTTCTAGCCATCCTTCCTGCTCCTATGCTGCCCCACCAACTTCTTGAATCCATTTTCCTTGCAGTAGACTTAAATAGCTGCTTTAAAAGACAATCTGGTGACATTGTTCTCTGGTTTACGATTTTCTAATGGCATCCTATTTCCACTTCGAATGAAATGTTTTTTTTAATTATTATACTTTAAGTTCTAGGGCACATGTGCACAATGTGCAGGTTTGATACATAGGTATACGTGTGCCATGTTGGTTTGCTGCACCCATCAACTCGTCATTTACATTAGGTATTTCTCCTAATGTTATCTCTCCCTCAGTTCCCCACCCCCCAACCTGCCCCAGTGTGTGATGTTCCCTGCCCTGTGTCCAAGTGCTCTCATTGTTCAATTCCCACCTATAAGTGAGAAAATGTGGTGCTTGGTTTCTTGTCCCTGTGTTAGTTTGCTGAGAATGATGGTTTCCAGCTTCATTCATGTCCCTGCAAAGGACATGAACTCATCATTTTTTATGGCTGCATAGTATTCCATGGTGGATATGTGCCACATTTTCTTAATCCAGTCTATCACTGATGGACATTTGGGTTGGTTCCAAGTCTTTGCTATTGTGAATAGTGCCACAATAAACACACGTGTGTGTGTCTTTATAGTAGCATGATTTATAATCCTTTGGGTATATACCCAGTAATGGGATTGCTGGGTCAAATGGTATTTCTAGTTCTACATCCTTGAGGAATCGCCACACTGTCTTCCACAATGGTTGAACTCATTTACACTCCTACCAACAGTGTAAAAGTGTTTCTATTTCTCCACATTCTCTCCGGCAACTGTTGTTTCCTGACTGTTTAATGATCGTCATTCTAACTGGAGTGAGATGGTATTTCATTGTGTTTCGATTTGCATTTCTCTGATGACCAGTGATGATGGCATTTTTTCATGTGTCTGTTGGCCGGATAAATATCTTCTCTTGAGAAGTGTCTGTTCATATCCTTTGCCCACTTTTTGATGTTTTTTTTTTTTTTTTCCTTGTAAATTTGTTTGAGTTCTTTATAGTTTCTGGATATTAGCCTTTTGTCAGATGGGTAGATTGTAAAAATTTTCTCCCATTCTGTAGGTTGCCTGTTCACTCTGATGGTAGTTTCTTTTGCCTTGCAGAAGCTCTTTAGTTTAATTAGATCACATTTGTCAATTTTGGCTTTTGTTGCCATTGCTTTTGGTGTTGTGCTTTAGTCATGAAGTCCTTGCCCATGCCTATGTTCTGAATGGTATTCTAGGTTATCTTCTAGGGTCTTTACGGTTTTAGGTCTAACATTTAAGTCTTTAATCCATCTTGAATTAATTTTTATATAAGGTGTAAGGAAGGGATCCAGTTTCAGCTTTCTACATATGGCTAGCCAGTTTTCCCAACACCATTGATTAAATAGGTAATCCTTTCCCCATTGCTTGTTTTTGTCAGGTTTGTCAAAGATCAGATGGTTGTAGATGTGTGGTGTTATTTCTGAGGGCTCTGTTCTGTTCCATTGGTCTATATATCTGTTTTGGTACCAGTACCATGCTGTTTTGGTTATGGTAGCTTTATAGTATAGTTTGAAATCAGGTAGCATGATGCCTCCAACTTTGTTCTTTTTGCTTAGGATTGTCTTGGCAATGTGGGCTCTTTTTTGGTTCCATATGAAGTTTAAAGTACTTTTTTCCAATTCTGTGAAGAAAGTCATTGGCAGTTTGATGGGGATGGCATTGACTCTATAAATTACCTTGGGCAGTATGGCCATTTTCACTATATTGACTCTTCCTATCCATGAGCATGGAATGTTCTTCCATTTGTTTGTGTCCACTCTTATTTCGCTAAGCAATGAAATCTTTAACCCGGCTTGGGAAGTTCTGTGTGATCGAACATCTGTTGGGCTCTCTGATCTATCCTGTGCTATTATCCCCTTACCTCCAGGTCCCAACCACATGAACCCCTCCATGCCTGAAACATGCCAGCTTATGCCTCTGCAGAAGCTATTATTCCTTCTGCTCAAATGCTCACTCTTCTAACCTCTTTCTCATAACGCATCTTTCAGCTGAATTATCACATCCTCACCATCCAGCACAGCATTCGCAATTGTGTCTCCCAGTTTTACAAGCAGAGCCCTTACTGTCATCAGATCAATTTATTTTTAGTTGTTTATTGCTCAGCTCTGCTTAATAAAATGAAAACTCTGTAAGAATGGAGAGGAGGTCTGTCTAGTTCCCCAGTATATTCTCAGTACCTAGAACAGGGTGTGACACACAGAAAGCATTCAATGAATACTTGTTGAATTACTGAATTTTATCAGAATCATTTACTTCATTTCTAACAAGCCCCCAAGTTTCCCTGAGGACAGATGTATGCCTCATACATTTTTATGTACTTCATCTGGCTCAAAAGCTGCTGTACACATACAAGGTAATTAATAAATATTGATTGATTGTGAATAAAGAAATAAATATACTTGGGGAATGAGAAAACACACCATACTCAGTCTATCAAAAATTGTATTTAAAGTCATGGGTAAAATAAATCTACCTGAATCTCTCCCAAGAGTCCTCCAGTCCGCTCCAGAACCAGTGATAAAATCATTGTGGAATTGGGATTAGGAACAGAAATTTTGCTTTGATTGAGAAACCTTATAACGCCAAAGGGAGAGTCACTCTTGGCTATTATAATTCTGCTCACTAGGTGGCGCCCAAGGACCGCTCCTCCAGTAGCTCCAGTGAGTAGAATTTCAATGGGCTCCTCAAATTCACTGCATGGCAAGAAGGAGCAATTCTGTGAGTCTAAACATATTAAAGTGCTTGTAAAATCCCAATAACCAGTCATTTTCCAAATTGGTCATACATATTCAAGGCACAGTAGTCACACATCAAGTGGTAAGAAGTGGGTGCTTAGCTAAAAGAATGAATGATTAACATCAATATTATATGACCTAGGGCAGTCGTAGGGACTTTCTTGCCCTCTTTTTAATTGCTTAATGCATAAAGCAAGTAAATTAAAGGATGTTTCCACATTCTGATTAGATTTTTTTAAATCTAAAGAAACAGAAAATATTATTTCCTTTATTTGAAATGAAGTGACATATGCAACCACATTATCTCCTAGCCCCTTTCCCTACCCCTATACCCCAAAAGTATTTCACCTGTTGTTTCTCAATGGACACATATTATCTAAAGTTCTATTGTCAGTGCGGAACATATGTAAGGGTTAGAACACAATACTTATGTCTGATGTATGCCCACATTATTTTCTATATACCAACCTTTCATTGTCATCAATGATGGAGATATTTATAAAACTTAAATTTTGCCCATGCTGAAAGGTGACTGTACTGTCATGCAAAATGTAATCAACACCTCCAGGACTGGCAGAGGAGCTCTGAGAGATGAAATCAGCTGTCACATAGCCATAAGTTCCATGTAGCCTCACCACTGGAATCATGATCAGCCCAACATCTTCCTCCACTGTAATGGGAACTTGGAATTAACTGGTAAGCCAGACAGAGCAACTAACTTATAAGATTCAGCCAAATTAAACCTGGCAATTAAATATAATGGCACAAAGTAAGCACTCTATGTTTCCATAGTTCTTTTACCATTTTCAAAGGGGATTAGTGAAAAACCTCCTGACTTATTTTTTAGGAGGAACATAGTTTATGAGATGTTGAAAGTTACAGTGAGCAGTACAATTAGCATTTAAATAACCTATTTAATTGGTAGCATTGGCATTCTCCCTCTGTGCACTACATACCCATAAATGATCCTTGCTTTCTAAGACAATGTTAGATGGACACAAGGAAACATTTAAGTTGGTTGTGCTCACAGGAAACCACTCTGGATTGCTTCCACACATTCAATTGAAATATAAACATGGTAACATAAATAAATGAGGTTTATGATACGTATATCATATGAATTTTTTAAAAGTCCAGATGTAAGTACAATTTGATTACATTTTCACTTCCCATGAAATCTACTTGTGAATCTGAAAATGCATCTTCAGTGTTTGATTTCAACTTAAACATTATTTTCAAAAATATATTTCTTAAACTATGCTAAATCTGCATATTAAAATATAATTTAATAGGGTTCATATTAGCTATGACTAAACAATACCCAATGTACATTATAAATATAAATATGCACTGACCAAAATTCCCCAAAGACAATGAATCTAACAGAAAACAACGAACTGAAAAAATTCTAAGTCTCATTTATTTCTTGATGAAAAAATGTAGTAACATTTTTACCAGGTAGAGACTGAAGTTCACAATATAGTGATGCATTCCATGACTTTCCCATAAAGTCATTATAAACTGATGCCTAAGGCAATTTTTCTTTTTTTTTTTTTTTTTTGAGACGGAGTCTCGCTCTGTCACCCAGGCTGGAGTACAGTGGCCGGATCTCAGCTCACTGCAAGCTCCGTCTTCTGGGTTTATGCCATTCTCCTGCCTCAGCCTCCCGAGTAGCCAGGACTTTAGGCACCCGCCACCTCGCCCAGCTAGTTTTTTGTATTTTTTAGTAGAGACGGGGTTTCACCGTGTTAGCCAGGATAGTCTTGATCTCCTGACCTCGTGATCCGCCAGTCTCGGCCTCCCAAAGTGCTGGGATTACAGGCTTGAGCCACCGCGCCCGGCCTCTAAGGCAATTTTTTATGAACTTTAAAAATGGCTAGATAACCAAAGAATTTTGATAGAGGCAATGAAGCCAATCAGGTTAATTGCAGCAATAAGATATTTATTTTTAAAGTCATATTCGTATTCTGTATTTTAATAAAATCATTTCCTAGAAAGGCAGCCATCTCTTCCTACCTGGGAAGGAATATAACCATATATTCTGTATTCTGCTTCTACAAGAGGAAACAATTGGGAATATCAGGCAAGCTGCTATTGGGGACCGTTTCGAGAAAGCAAGATCAAGGATTCAGATACTACCTGCATCTCTAGGCCAGTAAAATGTTCATTTCAAAGATGATTATTAATTAGGAAGTGAATATTCACTGATTTCTAGTCACATAGGAAATTAAATATGCACAAATTAAAAAGGCTTGCATTAAAATGTTTGAAACAGAAACATTCTAATAATCCTAATGTTAAATACAGTTTTTCTAGATAGCCTTGTTCCTAACATTGCCATGCACAGCAAGGTTCAAGACCACCCAAAGGTAACTGAAAATGTACTTCAAATAAGTAAATAAGTATAAAAGTGCATATGTGTAAACACATACACACCCACAGCAAACTAAAAAAAATGTACACATTGAAATTCAAACTAATGTAATTTGGAAAGTGGTGGTAAACTTACTTATAAGCTAGCTAACTGAACCTACCTTCGAAGGCAGTATACTTTGGGTCAAATTCAATGATGCCTTCTGCGTTATCATTTTTCATTATCATGATTCGAACAATGGAGATGTTTCCTATTTCAGGAGGTTGATCTATCTGAAGTCCATTTTCTTGGATGGTAAAATCATACCCTCTTCCAAAGTCATACGAATTAGAATAAAATAAAATACAACAAAATAAAAAATACATAATTGCACAGCATGAATTAAAAGGTCCTCATAGCTCTTACAACTTAGTTCTATAAAGAACTGCAATACTTTTAAAGATCTTAAACACTAAAATACTCTTTTTTTTTCTGAAATGATATTTTGAAACAGATTTCTGTACTGCTCTCAATTATTGGTGCCTATACGAAGCCAAAACTAATATAAAGTTACTAAACGTGGGCAATGGGAAGATAATAAACTGAGAAAATCGGAAAGATGCTGTCGTAAAATGAACCTTTGGGAATCACGGCTGAATACATGTGCAGTAATAGACCTAGTGCACTCAGAGATAGGTAAGCAGGAGGCATTGAGATTTATAGTGTTAGGTTAAGATGATTTATTTAAAGAAACAGTGAGTGTCATGACACTAATTAAATTTCAAACGAAAACATCAAGATTCAAAAAAATATCTCTCAATACCAGCCTGGGCAACATAGTGAGACCTTATCTCTACTAAAAACTAATTTTAAAAAATTAGCCAGACATGATGGCACATGTCTGCAGTCATAACTGTTTAGAAGTCTGAGGTGAGAGGATCCTTTTATTCCAGGCATTCAAAGTTGCAGTGAACTATGATTATGCCACTGCACTCTGTCCTGGGTGACACAGCAAGACTGTGGAAAGAAAAGAAAAGAGAAGAGAGAAGAGAGAAGAGAAGAGAGGAGAAGAGGAGGAGGAGAAGGAGGAGAAGGAGAGAGAGAGAGGAAGGAAGGAAGGAAGGAAGGTAGGAAGGAAGGAAGGAAGGAAGGAAGGAAGGAAGGAAGGAAGGAAGGAAGGAGAAAGAAAAATAAGAAAGAAAAATATTTCAATTTCTACAGAAACCAATCATAACCAATTCCTCTATCTTTAATATAGATGGAAGTTTACTTCTGTAATGATACTTCTGCAAAAGAAGTTTTTTTTTTTTTTAGATTAATATTATTCCCATCAAACAAAGCATCAACTTCCAGGGCTTCAAAATATGACTTTAATTCCTGATGCTAAAAAATGGCAATAAACCATTTTAGTCCTTCATTCAATTCCCAAATTCTATTCTGGTATTTATACCCTACCTAGTGTTGAAAGGTTGAAAGTTGATGAATCAAATATAAGGCAAAATCAGAAAATTGAGGTTTGGACTATTAAACGATGAGTAACTGTTATCAGTAGTCTGAGATGGGCTGTAGATTAGCTAGTTGTACTACTTCCCTTTTGAGATCAAAGAAAACCTAGAAATTTATCTAGAAGGCAAAACTTGTTTCCCCAGAATTAAACTTACATAGAAACTGCTTTTTAAAAAAACAGTAGCAAAGAAGACAAAATCCTCAAGCTCTAGCTGGTTAATAACACAAATATGATCTCACACTAAATGAGCTTTTACCAAATTGCATTTATTTAATTAAAATAGTCAGTGATCAGCTCAAACTTTTTACTATATTTACTAGGAATACAAATTCACTCTCATTGCCAGGCACAGAAGCATTTTTGGGAAATTTAAAATTTGAAGGGTATGTGAGCCCACAATGTATTTTTTTCCCAGATGGGATGATATACACTTAAAGTCACTGAGTGACATATTTTAGTTTAAAGAAGTTTTTAAAGCATGATATTCACATTACAAATGCAAAAATATTTTCATGCACAAGAAAAATGTCTTTGTGATTCTTCTAAACGCAGGCATTATTCTAGTTGAAGGGCCCACCTATCTGCTATCCGGGCAGAGGTTCTGGTAGGTCTCTCTCAACCTGTGTGCTGCAGAACCTGTGAGTATTTAAACATGCTAAAGATGTTTTTCCACCTCAGCAAATCTGCCCCACTAAATCAGGGAATAAAAGAGACTCATTATGGTTAATTCATGATCTTCCTTGAAAACATGGTGCACATTAATGGCCAACTAGCTTTCACTCAAAATTTTCCCCACTTTAAAACTATGGGGCATCTATGTCATTCACCCACAGAGAAAACAATCCAGCCTTCAGATGCACCAAGGAAAGAAATCCCTCCCTCCAGCCCTTTCACAAGTATGGAAATCAAAAGCAGCAAATTCAGCCACACCAGTTGACCTCTGATTTAGAGAGCTGTTAGGCTGTTTCTTCACCAATTAGAAGCCCATATCATATTCAACTTCCTGGCCACCCAGAATGAGTCCACACAATAGAAACACATACTTTCAACTTTCAGAGGGAAGTTATATTTGAGAAAATTTTTTTTAAAAAAGCAGTCATTGCCGTAATTTCCCTTCTATGACCTGTTCTAATGTAACACAAATCTGAGAAACAGTAGGGAAAGAACTGCTTTAGACCTCAGTATCAATCTCTACACCATAGAACTTTCTCTCTCTGCTTTTTGCTTTCTTTTTCCTAATTTCCTTTCTACTTTACCTTCCCTGGAGTTCCACCTTTGTAATTGTTAGAGAAAATTCCTCTGGGCCTTCAGGATGGTCATCATCAAGGATTTCAACTTGCAGACTTTTCCTCATCTCCCCTGCTTCAAAGAGGAGTTCCCCGGAGGCAGGAACAAAATCCAAGCCTGCTTCCGCTGTCCCGCTCATCGACTCGTACCAGAGTCGCACGCGGCCAAAAGCTCCACCGGAACGGATAATTGTGATGTTAATCTATGCAAAAAGCATTTTCTTATTTGATTTGGATGTTTAATCTACCAGACAATACTATCTCTAACTAAAGGTTCTATTTACCAGGATTGTGTTAAAATTACATATAAGGTTATAAAATTATATATATTATATGCTAAAATAATGATGTTTGGAGCAAATTAATAAGTTTGTGAAAAGTTTGGAATAGAAACAAGAAAACATTTTAATATGTAAAAATAAAAATGATATTAAAATCTTAAGCATTTCATACTATACCCTCTGTGCTTCTGATACTCGAAGTTGCTCATGTGAAAAGGCAAATCGGCCATAGGGAGAGTCACTGGCCACCATTGTGATGTTGGCAGTGCTGCTGGATTCACTCAGAACTCCTCCCTCACTGATGGCAGTGAGCTGAAACTCATAGAAGGTTTTTTCCTCGGGAATGTCATCGTTCAAAGCCTAGAGAAAGACAAAGAGTCATCGACAGTAGAATCTGTGAAATTTCAAGAAAAACTCCTAACCTCTAAATAATAACAGATTTTGTAATATTAATCTCCTCCCCATTCCCACTTTTAACCCCACACACAGGGGCCTCCACAACAACAAATGCTGTCATATTAATCTTCTCTCCAGTCCCCATTGTCATCCACACACACACACACGCATGTGCCTGCCAACAACCATAAATGCTGGAATATTTACCTCCTCCCCATTCCCTACTTCGAACCCCCCCAACACACACACACACACGCTCACACCTGCACACACACCAGCACACAGAGTAAAGGGCATAACAGAAACCAGCTAATATTGATACCTGTATTACTACAATGACTGCAGACTGCCCATCTCGCATTGTCAGTTTTCCTGATGTTTCAGCAAATTCCCCCATGGAAGGAGGGAATATCCTCCAGAACACTGTGACCGCCCCCAGAATTCCTGGGCCACGAACAAGGCTACAACAATAAACAAACGTATATCCAATACATTTCAGTTGAAGGTACTTTTCTTAAACATTTTCTCTTTTAACAATAATCAATTTTCATCCATTTCAGTCACAGTTCTCTTTTAAATAACCTCATCTACCAACTATAAACCAAAGAAAGTCTTAAAGTTCCAAGATTGTAACATCCAAAGTATTAAGCTAGTGTAAATCTATCTTGACAGGAATACAGGCAAACATTTATCACTAAAAGCAGAAGGTTTAAAGAAATAAAAAGAAGTATTAACATTTATAGGCTTTTCACTTAACACGAAAGGTACAAAATATGAAAAGTCTTAAGTTATCTAAAGACTGGAAGACCCTTCACATAAGGGCATGCTGATGGGAAGGGATAGCCTTACTTCTGGATAACTACCATGAGGATAAAGTATAAAGTCAAACTCAGCTATGCCATTGATAGTTGCTTCCCATCCCTTATAACAAAATTTACGAGAAACAAACAAGCCTACGATCATACTAATTTAGTTATATGATAGGCCCTGATACAGTTTGGCTCTGTGTCTCTACATAAATCTTATGCTGAAGTGTGACCTCAAAGGTTGGAGGTGGGGCCTGGTGGGAGGTGACTGAATCATGGGGACGGAATTCCTCCTTGCTGTTTTCGTGATCAAGTTCTCATGAGATCTGGTTGTTGAAAAGTAGGTAGCACCCCTCCACCCCTTCCTCCTGCTCCAGCCAGGTAGGACGTGCCAGCTCTCCTTTTGCCTTCTGCCACGATTGTAAGTTTCCTGAGGCCTCACCAGTCATGCTTTCTGTACATCCTGCAGAACCTTGAACCAATTAAACCTCTTTTCTTCGTAAATTATTCAGTCTCAAGCAGCTCTTTATAGCAGTGTGAGAACAGACTAATACAGACCGATTTTAGAACACTTGAAAGCAAAATGTTTGGCCCTTATGATTTTCTAAGGAATGATTTTGTAGCTAAGACACACAAGCTTGCAGAGATGAAGTAACTCCCTTATATCACATGTTTAGTAACAGAACAGAGGTGAAAGCATAGATTTTCTGATCTGAACTCCATGTGTTTTCCTTGGTGTAATTTGTGCAAATCACTCAAGAGTCAGAAACCTTCTCATAATCTAACATCAAGATAGGTCAGGATATTATTTCAATTTCTGCCCAAAATTTGTTCTCCTCTCCACAGCATGTTAACAGTATATAGGATGTTAATGCATGAAGACTATGTATGTATTGAGAATGATGGATTTAAGACTAATTATTTAAATAAAACTTCGTAACCTCCACATAGGCAAAGAAAAATCATGAAGTCCTTACCTGATAATAGCGGTACCATTATATTTTGCTGAGGGTTCCCCGATGAGGATGTGCCTAGATGACGGAGCTATCCCAACTTCTCCTGATGCTCGCTTATCACCCCGAATAATTATTGATGCACTACCTAAATTCAAGATGATATAGACCGCTTTGGAGCAGATGCACACAAGCACTTAGTATATGCCTGGCAACTTTCTAAGCACTTTACACACAGGAATCTAGTTCATTCTCATGACTCTCATGTAAGTTAGATATTAAAATCCTCATTTTACCTGTGATGACACTGAAGCACAATAAGGTCTTGAAGACATGGATGCAAATCACTTGCCCAAGATTACATTTTAATGAAAGAGGCAGAAAGAAAATTGGCAGTAATTTCCCTATCACTCTCATGAAAAGCAAGGGCTCCTCTACCATTGGCATTAACTTGCTTCTATAGTAACCATTTTGCAGCTCACTGCAATTGGCTACACAGCTATGTCAACTGGCTATGTGGCAAAAGTAAGACTTCTTGGGGGCACTTTTTCATTTTTAATTTTCTGACTCTATCATTTGACTGTAAGCATTTATAAACCTGTGTCAAATATTTCTACTAAGATGAAACAAAAAAATGTATCAAGTATTTGAGTATCCATATAACTTAGCAGAAACTTAAAGAAAATTGTTTCCAGAAACACACATTAGGGGTTCATGACACAAAGAGCTAGATCATTATACTCTCATTTGGCTTGACAATGGATTAATGGAATCAATAGTGGCTTGTCACAGCAAGTGTCACAGTCAGACAGAAATATATTAAGAATTAGGTGCAGTGGATCATACCTGTAATCCCAACACTTTGGGAGGCTGAGGTGGGAGGATCCCATGAGCCCAGGAGTTCAAAACCAACCTGGGCAATATAGGGAGACTCCATCCCTGCAAATATAAAAATAAATTAGCTGGGCACAGTGGCACATGCCTGTAGTCCTAGCTACTGAGGAGGCTGAGGTGGGAGGTTTGTTTGAGCCTGGGAATTCAAGGCTGCAGGAATCTGTGATCACACCACTGAACTCCAGCCTGAGTGACAGAGCAAGATCTTGCCTCAAAAAATATTTTTTAATATGGTAAATGATTTATCCTGATCCAATGATATATTCTTCTATGTTTAATTAGCCAATGTGACATCTGTCATTTTAACATGATATGGATAACTAAAGACCTATGAAAGAGTTAACTAAAGCTAACTAAAGACTTATAAAAGAATATGGTGCAATTATATGATTCCCTTGTTGGAAAATATCCTAAACGAAAATGCAGAAAGAATAACTATCCTAAGTATATATAGTGATAGATACTCTACAATTCTAAAAATTTCCTTGGATATGAAATCTGCTTTTAGCCACAGACCCTTGCATAGAATGGAGTTCTTGATGGCAAAAAAGAAATGTAACAATCACCAAATTTTCATGCTAAAAGTTTCTGAACCAGTTTTTTATGGTTGGTTATTATTGTTTATAGCACAATAAAACCATTTTAGAATCATTAATTTTTTCTCTGTGGATCCAAGAAACAAATCATCATATCAACTGGAGGCAAATGAGAATTAAAATGCCTGTTTCTGAAATGTCAAAATATCTGAGTAACTACTTTCAGATGAAAATAGATGTACATAGGCTATAATGCTAAACATAATATGAAACGTTTAAAAATAATGTTTTATTACAAAGATAATGTGTGATAATTGTAAATATGTTTTAAAAATATAGGTAATCAAAAACCACTACTAACATTTCAAATCAATAATTCCAACCTCATGTAAGACATGCACATGACAAAACAGATTACATTTAGCATGTTGTCGTAAAATCTGTTTTCTTAATGTGACTGTTATCCATGTAGTTATGTGTTCTTAATTTTTAATGTAATTAACAGTTTTTCCTGTTATATCATGTTGAATGGCTGCATAGTATTCTAACACATTTAACTAGTCTCCTACTATTGGACCACTTAGGAAGCTGACATATTTTATTTTACATTTTATAAACACTGCTACAATAAATATCTTCATTAAAAAAAATTACACAACTAAGCAGTATGAAATCTTTGACCTATGATCTTACCAAGATTGGGTATCGTAATTTTAATTTTAAACACTCTTAACCTTTAACACATGTGGAAAATGGTATCTTTACGTTTTAGGAATTATAAAACCTAACACTGCCCATTTTTGTAACTATGGGTTATTTTATTACACTTTTTTCTGAGAACTTACTTTTTAATTTCCAAAAATGTGAATTTCTCTTACCTTTTACTGGAGATATTTCTGCCTCATCAATTGATATCAGCTGAATGGTGAAACGCCTGTCCTCCTCCAACACTGTGTCTTGAAGTGTGTGCAACACAATGGTCTTCTGCGACTCATTCTACATCCAATGACAGAAACAGTGCATTTTCCAGATTAACCAAAGCCAAAGTTTGAATGTTGTCATTAGCAGAATAATGTTTATGTCCATAATCACTTTTAAGGGTGTCTTTTTTGTCACTAGAATTATAAGTTGCACCTAGAAAGAATTACTCCACAAAAATCAGTTCTGAATACAAATTCCATTTGGGTTCTTTATGGGGAAAATGAGAAAAGAATACAACCACTAAACTTACTGAAAAATTTTAACCGTTGAAAATCCAATCTTTAAAGAAAGCTAAATGATCACACAATTATGTAAACAGACAAAGGCCACAGACTTAATATTTATAAGAAACAGCTCCATTCAAAGGAGGAAAAAAAGTGTGAATGACATTAGATTACAGTTGTAGGGACAACCGACAGTCCTGAGATGTCAGCCGTTGTTCATCATCACTGGATATCCAACTCATAGTATATTTTGCTGATGTTAAATTAGTAATGGCACCTTCCAGCTAACAAAAATATCTAAAGGTAGCAGTAAAGGGCCTAATTTATATGAAAATGTAGTTTTTCTATCCAGGAACTTGGTATTTTATATGCATGTTTCAGTTTTCTTTTACCTTCACCTTTAAGATTTTGGTTTTATCTTTATTTATTAGTCAGTTCCACTTGTTTCTTGCTGAATCTATTCCTAGGTATTTTACACTTCTTTCTCATAGTACATTGTTTTTCATTACTGGTAATTCATAAGAATGTTAATGATTTTTTCTTACTTTTTTTTCTTGGATCTCAAGTGTATAGTTTGAATTGGTCCTTCTGTCAGCAGCATTGTTTCTACTGGACAACAAATGGTCTTTTATTATAATTTATTCTTTTTGTCCCCTTTATCAGCCCATTTCAATCTCCCTTTTCAAAACTCTTCCCATCCTATTATTCACTCTAAAATGCATTATGTCTCCTTAATTTTTCCTTCAATGCACACTGTTGAGGTTACCCATATTTTCATATGTAGATTCAATGTATTTTTTTTTTTTTTTTGAGACAGGGTCTCACTCTGTCACCCAGGCTGGAGTGCAGTGGTATGATCTCAGCTCACTGCAACGTCCGCCTCCCAGGTTCAAACTATTCTTCTGCCTCAGTCTCCCGAGTAGCTGGGACTATAGGTGTGCATTACCATGCCTGGTTAATTTCTGTGTTTTTAGTAAAGACGCGGTTTTGCCATGTTGGCCAGGCTGGTCTCAAACTCCTGACCTCAAATGATTCACCAGGCTTGGCGTCCCAAAATGCTGGGATAACAGGCATGAGCTACCGCTCTCAGACTCAATGTATTATTTTCATTGCTGTGGGGATTCCATTGTTTGCCTTTATACTATTTGCAAGATTTATCTGACAATGGCTATTTACTCTTACAAATAATACTGCCATAAACATCTTTACATACTTATTTATATGTACAGTAAATTTCTCCAAGGTGCTACTGATTTTATATACAGTTGGTTCCTCTATTCTTGGATTCCTTATTTGCACATTTGTTTACTCACCCAATTTTGTAACTCCAAAATCAATATTGAGAACTTTTGCAGACATGTGCACATTAGCAAAAACTTAGAATCATTCATATACATTTCTCATGTTTAATAAGCACTATGACTCACACCTGAATAAAGTTTATCTAATATAAATATTTTCTCCTTAGGGTACATCACAGCCTTCTAGTGCTTAGGAACACCATATTTCAGCACTATACTTGGGGGCAAATTTAAACAGTAAGCTCACCAACAGAAAGCACAAAAATTTTAAAAAGTGATAATAGATGGACTGTAAAAAGAACATTTGTTCACAACATGAGAGCTGAAACAAAAAGTCAATGTGTTGACTTGTTCAACCTTGGCTGTAAATGTACAAATCAGGTGAATCAAATTCTCCAACACTTTCTGTATGTCCCTGAATGACCATGAAAACACCAGGAGTATCGACTTTGGAGGTTGCAAATACACCTTAGTGAGTAGGGAAATTCACAAGTAGGGGATTGTGAATGATAAGGATTGGCTACTATGAATCATGAGAATCAACTATATTTTATGTTTATATTGCCCTCCACCTTATCTACTGTATACGTAAGGCAGCTCTTCATACCATATGCTCTTCATTTCTCAAAGAAATCTACAACCAGTAAGAGGGGGAAAAGGGTGACTACACGTGGAAAATTCCAGCCAATGGTTATAGAAGATAGTAATAAATGTTCTCGGATAAAAAGGTGATGGGGAAGTTTCACAGAGGAATAAATTCAGAATATGTCTTCTATTAAAGATTCAAAATGGACTTAAGTACATTAAAGTATCTAAAAATAATTCCGCATAACAAGAGCCTACTTAGTTCAATCAAGGTTTTCCCAAATCCATGTGAATCTGGAATCCCTTTTTTTCTTTAAAATTCAGAACAATTATTTCTGTTCTGCTGAATACCAGTGCAGAGCAATAGTTTGAGAAATGGCACTACATATAGGCTATCTCAGGAAAATAGAAATACAAAGTCTTCCTATTTTTACAAAATTTAAAACCTTTATTTTTTTATCCTATGGTGTAGAAAAGGTGTTGAACTTCAAAAATTTAAAGCGTTTAGTTTTTATCCTATGATGTAGATATTAAGTTGAGGTAGCAGTCTGCTATTTCATTAAAATGTTTCTAAATTACAGTTGTTGTATCAAACACTTTCTAAATGTCTGTAAATTGGTTAGTTTCTTCACAAATATTATTTCATGCAATGCTCAGAGCCTTTGTTTAGATTAAGCCTTATTATCGCCATTTTGCAACTAAGAACCCAAATGTGAGATAAATTAATTTTCCTAAAGTCACATGGCATTAAATAATAGAGTGAAGATTTGGATTAAGGTCTAGCTCGCTATAAAATCTATATCCTTTTTACTTTTCAGTGGCTACTTCCCGTATCTCAAGAGAACCAAGATTGTGAAGATAGTAAAGGAGAGGAAAATAATACAAATTATAGGTGATAGAAGTCTGCGAAAGTATATAAACATTCGGGAAAGGAGAACTAGACAGAATTAAATACTAAACAAGAAATATGAATCCCAGAAAGATAGAAAAAAATGTAAGAGAACTATAAACACCACAGCAAACCAGTGCTCATGAAGAAATGTCAATAGTATCAAATACTAAGGGGAATCTATGCAATGAAAAACATGTAACCAATTTTTTTAGTGCAATGGATTTTGGCTAGTATGAAAAATAAATGTTTAAGATAGATTATAAAGTAAAAAGAGCAAGCTACTGAACAGATTGCAGTGTAAAATTCCATTTGTGTAAGAATAAGATACATATGTTTGGATACGCATAGAAAATTTTTCAAAGGGTATATAAAAAACTGTCAATAGCGGTTACCTCTAGGAAGTAGGAATGCAAGATTCAGAAGGAGTCAGGAGAATTTTATTTGTTTTCTACATCCTTGTGTACTGACTCAGGTGTTTATTTTTATTTTATTTTTTTTCCATGAGCACATACATTTTTATAGTAAATTTAAACAAAGATGGAGGAAAGAGACTTCTGAGTTAAACTGGCAGAGACTGGTTGAGTGAATTATGTCTTCTTCAAACGCACATGTAAACACCACAAAGGGCCAAGACTGACAGAAAGAAAGAAACTAAAGATTAAAATGTTTCTAAAATATAGGTACAATTTCACTAATGAAGGAATCAATTTGGAGTAGACCACAGGATACACATTTCATGCCATGAACCTAAATAACAGGAAGAACAACAGAGGGGGTGCTATGGTTTGGCTGTGTCCCCACCCAAATCTTATCTTGAATTGTAGCTCCTATAATCCCCACATGTCATTGGAGGGACCTGGTGGGAGGTAATGAATCGTGGAGGTGGGTTTTTTCCAATGCAGTTCTCATGATAATGAGTAAGTCTCACAAGATCTGATGGTTTTATAAGGGGCAGTTTCCCTACACATGCTCTCTTGCCCGCTACCATGTAAGACATGCCTTTGCTCCTCCATCTTCTGCCGTAATTGTGAGGCCTCTCCAGTCATGTGGAACTGTGAGTCCATTAAACCTCCTTTCCTTTAAAATTATTGAGTCTTGAGTATGTCTTTATTAGCAGTGTGAGAACAAACTAATACTGGGGGTAAGACCCATTTCCTGACTTCTTTGAACTCCAGGCCACAGAGACTACACTAACCAAGAATAACTGGTTGCCACCTACCTCAGAGCTTTAGTGTTCCCACTGTTATCAGCTCTTTCCTCCTTATATCGCTTCTGAGTTTCCAATTCATAATATGTAGAGAGTAAAAGGAATGAGAGTGATGCACTGCATCCCAGAATTACGGATTTTTCATAAGTACATCTAATGAGGTCTCAGGCAGGGAGTACATATTTTCCTAGAAGCCCTTACAAAATTTTTTAAAATGTATATATTGTAAAAATAACAATAAGCAACTATGAAGAAACAAAAGCTTAACAATAAGCAAATATGAAGAAACAAAAGCTTAAGTGAAGAGATTAATACTATTTAATAATAAAAATCTCAAAGAAAAAATGCAATTGCAAAACTACAATGTTCATGAGAAACAATAAAACGCAGAATTCAAACTGCAGAAAATTTAATCAGCGATGCATAGGACAAATTAAAGTTGTTTTAGAATGTGGAGGAAAAGGTAGAGATAAAAATGATAAGCATCATGATTCTCTCTCAAAGTATTGGCGTAGTTGTTCTCTGTATATTTCCTTTCCTCTTATCTTCCCAGGACCATTTTATTTTTACCAGCCTACAGTGATACTTAACAAAGTTTCTAGAAGTTACTCTGCTAAAAGAAAGACAATAGAGGAAAGACATAATAGGGAATACTCTTGGGACCAACAAAAGTGGATGGGGCGGGAAGGAAGCAGGAATGGGTAGAAGGCAAAGAGTCAAAGTGGGCAGTGAAAGAGTAAGTTATATCATAAAAGACCAAGGGAAAGAGAGGGAGAACTTTTCAGAACAATCTTCTCTTGAACGTGGCCCTACCCTGCATCTCTGTGGTGGACGCTCTGATGTTCACTAAGATTCCCCTCCTGGAAAGGACTCATTACCCTGTCTGCTGGAAGCATTTCCAGCAGACAACTCTCATCTGTCAGGCTCCTTTGCAAATTGCCTCATCTGAAGACAACCCCTTCCCACATGGTCAAATGCTCTTCCTGGCATGCTCCACACACAATGACTGCTCAACACAAGATTATAAAACTTAACATCATTCTAACTCAGACAGCTCTGAAGGGTCAGTCCCATTTCAAAATAAATTGTAGTATACTATAGTGTCAGTTTCAACTGCCTCATGGTTTGCCTTCATCCCTGCCCAATCCTGCTTCTTCCACTTACACAGGTGTTGACCTCAAGAGTACTTCCTAAAAAGCCTCTGGACACCAATCTCTACCTCATAATTTTCTCCCCAAGGAAGGTAAAGTGCAATATCCCTCTGACTTATCACCTATGGACCATTCATCAGTTCCAGAGAGTTGTATGTTTCTATAAACAGAGTATGGAGCTTAGTTGTCCTGCATAAAGTAGAAATAGGAAAGAAGAACTTTGCCCTGTTACCAAGGTAGGATTGAACAGAATTATTGTGAGACTTTCCCTGTAAGATGGGCAATGGTGAATCTACAGTCACTGTTACATTTTGAGAAAGTCCAGGAAATATTTACACAGTAAGTATTGGTACAACCTGGAATGTACAGTAGGTACAACAGCTTCTGTAGACTAGGTTTCCCTATTGCCAATGTGAATACTAAGTTGTTATGAGAACGATTTGTGGGAATGGAGATCCACCTAGGCATTACTGATGCAGTGGATACCACTAGCCATGAGTAGAACTGAGAGATGATGAAAGGCATCCTCAAAACCAATTAGAACCTGTGGGAGACACAGATCTTTGCACATATTCAGACATAGACATACAAAAGCAATGGAGCCGTTACACAGTTGTACAGGAAATATACCAGGCAGATGACTAAACAAGTAGATGGAGAGAGTGGAATCTAGAAACAACACCCCTCCTAATGCAGTACTCTAAAAACGAATGACCTTATTCGCTGGAGGAAAAGATCAGACTATTTGCCGTTTTAGTGTAGATTTTATGCTCAAAACAAGAAAACTTTTTTAATCACCTGGGAAGTGTATATAGCAGTAAGAATCTGGTAACCAGAAAATTATTGCTTCTTATTACTGAGGAAAATCTTTATAGACATTTGAAACTAATTTCTAAATTCTAAATGCTCCTCAGGTGAGAAGTTTTCAGATCATGGCTAGGGCACACAACCTAGATGTTTCATGGGTCATCATTTGTCAGAATCTGAGAAGTAAGTGGATGATATACTTGCAACATCTGCCTTGAGATTTAATGCCATCGGGGTAATCACACCTCAAAAATGATGGCAGAACAGGTGCATGGCAAATAGACTGCCAGAGAGCATCACTGATGACCTCCTTAATCACATATTGCAATACTGAAGGGCAAAAAGGTATTTGTTTCTGTGCCATCTCATGTTGCAGGCTCTGAAGAAGAGTCACTAGACTGAAAAAAAAAAAAATGTAGAATGGACCATGTAAGCATATTTGTTGGAATTCCTTTGGAAAACCCCCTACAGATCTTTTAATGTTTTTAATATTTATTCTCTATTCATTTTCAAAAGTGCATAGGTTTAGACTTTCTATATCTGCTCTATATCTGCTAGAGTCAATTTCACATAGGTTTTAAAAATTTGTCTATATTTATATAACCTCTTACAATTTTCAATATTTTCTTTTAGCAATTACTTCCTTCTTGTCAATTCTTATTTTCTAAGTTTTTTAAACTTATGAATCAGGTTTTATTGGTATTTTTGTTTTTTAACTAATTGCCTTCTGGTTTCATCTTTATTAATTTAAGAAAGCTGTTTAGATATTAAATTAAGAAAACTGTTTAAACATGATTCTAAAAGCAAAAACTATAAAAAGACTGACAAATCTGGACTAGTTTCTTCTCTTTGGCCTGTTTGTTCATCCCAGAGCAAATATCACACTGTCTTATTTACTTTAACTGTGTATTATTTGACACACCGGCTAACTAGGGCCACCCTCCATATTCTTCTTTGCGAGCCGCTGGCTATTCTTGGCATTTTGTATTTCCATGTATATTTTAGAATCAGATTGTCTCTTCCACCTCCACATCCTCTCTTCCAGAAAAAGACTTAGGAGTTTGATTGGTAAATACCACTGTCCTGTGGTTAGGTTGGAATTATTCATTTAAAAAACAAAAACACAAAAAAAACCCTCTGTGCTCAGCTTAACTGGGCCCCATATGCTGCTTCCTCACTTCTTTTGATTATTAAAACTAGCCAAAGAATGGAAAGAGGAGGAAGAAACTGAACGAACACAGGCAACCAGAAAAATCACATCCTACGGTAGGTTGGTTGATACTCCAGCCACGGTTCTCAGGTTCATGTTGATGAAGACATAAAGAAACAGAAACAGATCTGTAAATGTCCTACCAAACTTTGAAAAGGGGAGTCATTCTTACAAGTTACAGAAACCAACTGCATGGGCCAAAAGATTATGTTCCTCCTTCAAAGTAGATAGGACCTTGCACCTTCACTTCTTCTCAGTGTGGGAGGCTGAGACACATACAGATGGACTGCAATATGCTTGCTATTCTCAAACTACTTATTGTGTTTCAGTTTTTTTGATTGGCTGAAATACTTCCTTAATTTCTTTTCAAAGTGTACATGGATGTTACAACCTATGAGTTTTTGTAAGTTTGACATTGTCTTATTATGTTACACAATCAGTATTTTGAGTCAGTATAGAAGTTCTGCACAGTCAGAATAGTCAGAAAACACACTTAAAGGGAAAACTGACTAGACTTGGTAATCAAATACATGTAACAATTACAGAAAGGGTGCAGCTGGGGATGACACCCAGACATCCAGTGTGGTTGGTTGGCTTTGCCTTCAATCAGGAGAGGAAAAATGTGAGAGAGGGGTAGTTTTGATGGTAAAATGGGGGCAGAGTCTGAATTTAAAATGTGACTATAGATAAGGCACAGTGACTCATGTCTGTAATCCCAGCACTTTGGGAGGCCAAGGCAGGTGGATCACGAGGTCAGGAGATCGTGACCATCCTGGCTAACATGGTGAGACCTCATCTCTACTAAAAAATACAAAAAATTAGCCAGGCGTGGTGGCGGGTGCCTGTAGTCCCAGCTACTCAGGAGGCTGAGGCAGGAGAATGGCGCAAACCTGGGAGGTGAAGCTTGCAGTGAGTGGAGATCGTGCCACTGCACTCCAGCCATGATGACAGAGCGAGACGCCATCTCAAAAAAAATAAATAAAAAATAAAAAATAAATAAAAAAAAATTAAATATAGCTGGGCATGGTGGCACAAGCCTATAGTCCCAGTTACTCATGAGGCTAAGGTGGAAAGATTGCTTGAGCCGGGAGATCGAAGCTTCAAAGAGCTATGATCGCATCACTGCATTACTGCCTGGGTGACAGAACAAGACCCTGTCTCCAAAAAAAAAAAAAAAAAAATTTTGATATAGGTAATAATAATCTATTGTACATTTCAAAACAGCTGCAGAATAATTAGACTATTCCTAGCATAAAGAAAAAATACTTAAGGTGATGGATATCTCAAATACTCTGATTTGATTATATGAATGTATCAATTTATCACATGTACTCTGAAAATATGTATATCAATTATGTATCAATAAAAACTTCAAAAAAAAGAATTTGATTTCAGATATCTAGAGTTTCTGTGTGTGTGTGTGTTGTGAGTGATTTCTTCCCCCCATCATGTATATGGATTTCCAAAAAAATCCTGTAGTAATATTATCACATGCATTCACAAGTAATATTATGCGAAAGAAAATCAAAGACAGTTCGCAAGGTGTGGCCACACAGGGTGACTACAGTCACCATTCCCCTCAGCAGCGACAGCACAGCACCCACTGCCTCTAGCAGATGACTCTCTAGGGACATCAGCTGCCAGTTCTCCTCAGGAAGATGACCAAAGTTACTGGTGAAAGGACAAGTTCTGAACAGAAAACCGGGGGAAGAGAGCCAGCATCTGGCAGAGGGCCAGTGGGAAGAAGCTGGGGTGTAGAAAACGGAAGCAGCAAGAGTCCGCAGAGATTGACCCCAAGGAGCTTGGAACCCCATGGAAAGTAGGTGGGAGTGCTTCTCTCCTCTCCTCACTCCTCTGACAATCTCCTGACTATCAAGCTTCTGAGGAGCCACTCTGTGCTCATGACACAAGACAATGCTGTAAGTGGCTATTCAGGAACTTCCCAGGGACAGAGAACTGGGTTGCTAGCTTGTGCAGGCATGTCTATGTTCCCCTCAGACCCAAACTGAGATGGAGGGTGCCATAGTGGTTGTGTACCTGTAGTGCCACTGCCCTGCCTGAGACCTCTCTGCTCTAGAGTCCCTGCACCACCAGATCTCCTGCAAATACACCCCACAACTGGCTCTGACGTTGGGAAGCACGGAGGACAGGTGGGTGCCAGGGAGCCAAAGGACTTCTGGAGATCTAAGATCCACAATACAGGCTGCCCATAAGGGAGGGGGAGCACAGCCCACCAAAGTTCCTTGGGACAAAGGAAATGCAGGCATAGGGCCAGTCACTGAAAAGGGCAGCACCAATGCCTAGGGACAGTGGTAGAGAGGCGGTCATCTCCCACTCTAGACTGTTGCAGACACAGCTGTGGTTCTTCCCACTGGGAGTTAATGCATGCACACAAAGAAAGCTTTTTTGTGTGCTTTTTTTCAGTGACTCTATCCCTGCTCAAAGTGAGCCTGTGCCACTTGGGCTTACAGGAAGAACAGGGCCCAACTCCCCCTCCTTACACAGAGCAACAGTGTTCTAGCAATGGAGGACAGACAAGTTGTGAAGTTGCTTGCCCTGGAGCAGGGGAAGAGGCCTGCCCTGAGCCCATTTTTGTAGCAGCTCCTAGAGGGGCACATCTGTGGCCTGTAGCTGCACTGCGCAGCCAAAGGACAGTCTATATGAATTGAAAGTCATGAGTCCTGAAACAGGGGCACGAGAGGGAAGAGAACTTCATTCCTGCTGGCTCAGGACTAGAAGCTGGTGTACCCCCTTACCACTCCCCAAGAGACCCCAACACATTCCAACATGATCGCTTCTTACCATCCTTCCCTGCCTGCACCCCACACCAGGGCAGGTGCTTCCACTCAACATCAGATATCAGTCAACTTATTCACAATAGCAAAGGTATGGAATCAACTTTAGCGTCCATCAACAGTGAACTGGATAAAGAAAATGTGGTAGATATACACCATGAAGTACTACACAGTCATATAAAATAATTAAATCACGTCCTTTAAAGCAACATAGATGCAATTAGGAGCCATTATCCTAAATGAATTAATGCAGAAAAAGAAAATCAAATACCATGCGTTCTCACTTATAAGTAGGAACTAGACAATGAATATACATGGACATAAAGATGGAAACAGCAGACACTGGGGACTATTTGAGGTGGGAGGGTGGGAATGGGGTGTGGGCTGAAAAACTACCTACTGGGTACTATATTCACTATTTAGGTTATGGGCTCACCAGAAGCCCAAACCCCAGTATTATGCAATATACCCATGTAACAAACCTGCACATGTGCTCCCTGAATTTACAATAAAAAGGAAAAAGAAACTCAAAGACAAACTAGGGAAAAAACACACGAGTCCTAATGCTGACTATACCTCATCAAAATGAAGGGTCCCATTCAAAGGACTAAGGTCATGTTTAGCCTTCTCATCTACGGTCCACTGAAGTCGTACGGTTCCTTTTCCTCCTGGGGACCGGACAACCGTCAACGTCACATATGAATCTGGGTCATCGGATGAAAGGGATTCATCAATCATTACCTGAAAGAAGAGAACCCAGTAAGGCAAAAGAAACAAACAAAAAGAGCAGGATAAACAAATAGAATCTTATTTCTGTTTACAATGACTGCAGTTTTAAAGTTTAGAATGAATGTTACATGTTATGATCGTGTGGCAGAAATTTTTTTTTTTTTTACCAAATCCCACTTTCTATTCCTAGATGCTCAACTAGTTGGCATTTCCTGTCTCCTCTTGCAATTAGGTAGGGCATGCGACTGAATTTTGACCCAGAGAATAGAGGCAGAAATGACTTATGTTGCTAATATTCTTGCCATAAACTTCCACACAAGAACCCACATCCTCTATTTTTCCATTTGGCAGGTGAACAGAGAGGATGCTCAGGACATAGAAGAGGACAGAACCCCAAGATGGACAGAGTCTAGGGCCTGAGAGCTGCCAGTTGAATAAGAGGTGTCCATAAGCATCAGCCAACTGGGCACTCTGGTGCAGGATTCCTGCATGAAGAAGAAATGCACATTTACTATATGAAGAAACTGGATTTGGGGGGATCTTTGTTACGACAATGAGACTCCCCATATAATACAGACCTAAACTGTCCTCTGAATTATCTGCAGTGTACCTACTTTAGTGAGTCGAAGTTTAAAAGTGGTTTTATTCATCTGAGATAAAGAGAGGAGATTCAATACATTCATTTACCAGCACTATTTATTTTTTATACAAGTCCTTATTAACAGATCTAGTTTAACTGAAGTACATATGTTGACTCTGTGAAGCAAAGTCCTCATTGAACCTATATCATCCATCTGCTATATAAATAGAAAACATAACACAATGCTTTCCACTTTCAAGACAGATAGAAGCTTAACATGCAATACAATCTTGTTTTGTTTTCTTCATGAGATTTGCATTGATGTCAAGAGCACAGATTTAGAACAAAGTGAAATGAGCTTCTATTGTGTGTCAGTTCTTACATATACCTTATCTTATTTAAGCCTCACAGAAACTCACAGAAATCTGAGGGCCAGATATATACATATATTTGGAGATGAGGAGCCTGGAATCTAATTAGGATATTTTGACTCCAAACTGTTCATACCACTCCTCAGGGACTAGAGATATTTAGCAAGAAAAAAATAGAGAAAATCCATTATATAAGTCTTCTTGATTCTATAGATGTAACATTTTAGTTTAGGTTTCACAAGTAGATTTCCATGGGTCTCTGCTATTCCCAGGGCTTTCGTGTACTTACCACATTGTCCTTGTGAACAGCTTGTTAATTTTGATGGATTTATGCTAACAGTCTTTTCTCAATGTACCTCAGCTGTGAACCTAATCTGTGTCACCAAATAATGCTAACAGAATGTTTATTGTGTGCACAAGATTGTATATCTCATTAAGGTTAAAAGATAAACTCCATGTTACCAAGAAACTTTTGTGATAGGAAAGATAGGATATAAGCAAGGGAAGCAGTCACAAAGGGCTGAGCATCATGCAGCTACTATTATCACCAACAATCAAAATAGCCATCAACATCTAATGAATTAAAGCTCAAGCACGTGTGCTTTACATATTCAACAATACAGTAGGAATTGGGTAACCTAAATCTTTCCTTTAGACTCTAAGACAAATTGAAAATTTGTAGCTGTAACGATATTATTTCCCAGACCAAGTGTGCTTAACACTAGGTTTAAAACACTAGAGTTTATGATCGCAGTTACAATAAAATAATAAAAATTATTTATGAATACTAGTGTAGGTGTTCATTTACTCTAATAGTAAGAGTAGATTATAAACACACTGTCCAGTGCCCAAGTCCAAAAGTTTGATGAAAAACGTTATTGTGAAGTTTCATCAATTGAAGATTTGAACACTAAACCCTGAACTTTTAATCATTTTATAAAAAATAAATTACATATTCATATGTAATTTTCCGCTGCTTGGAAAATAATCACAGTTACTCTTTTGCCAATCCAACACTCCTTACAAACACAGCTGTCCATTTTTTTTTTTCAAGGAAGAGCTCATTGGGCTACAGTGAAAGTTTGTTCCATCCCTCTTACAGGTCTCATTTTCTTATGAAATTGAAATTAAATAGCCAAATCATTAGGCAGTTATTTGTTATATTTCAATTTTGGAGCATCTGGGAACTCCAGCCCTTGTAGGCAAGCTGTGGGTCTAGCCTTGCATCCACAGGACAGTAAAAAATTACGGCAATTGGTTTATTAATTAAAAGCGATCTATGTGAATTACTGACTACCTATAAATGATTAAATGAAGGGAATGGTGACATATGGAGCTGGAAAAGTTGCTGGGTATATGGGGATTATCTAAGTACTTTTATGGTTACTTCATACCTTGGAATTTCTTTTGAAAGGTAAGGTCATAATATTGTCATAATTATGTAATAATAATAATAATGGAATTTATAGTGTTTTACACTTAAGATGTAGTGACAATTTAGTACTGGGTACCAAATCTGGCTGCACAAACACTTAGTTTTCATGATTAATTAGGCTTTTTTTTCTCTCTCTCTCTCTCTTTGTGGCTGAATCAATAATAATTGGGTTCCTTCTTTCAAGTCTTGGAAGTAAACAGCCAATGAGAAGTGAGAAGAAATACAGAGAAATACATGAGCTGGTGGGGGGTGACTGTGGTGCTTTGTTCTACATAAGTCACAACAGACTAGCATAACAGTGGGTAATATAAATCCCTCACCAGGTAAACCCATTGTGGGATGTAACACCCAGACCCATGACAGAATCCTGCCTGTGACCAGAATGGTGGTCTGGCAGTAAAGCAGGCAGAGAATAGGTGGTGTGGATGAAAAGTACATCTTGGTCTACTACACCCAATAAATAGGAATCTGTTCCCCTTCGTAATTTCCTGATATTAAGGCTCACATTACTATCAAATTGTGTGCACAGGCTGGAGGATTGGCCCCTAATTCAATAGCCCACTCAAAAGATCCTTGAGAAGAGACTCATACGTGAAGTGTAATAAAGACTTTCTTTTTTGTTTTTTTTTTTTTTGAGATGAAGTCTCACTCTGTTGCCCAGGCTGGCATGCAGTGATGTGATCTTGGCTCATTGCAACCTCTGCCTCCCACGTTCAAGCGATTCTCTTGCCTCAGCCTCCCAAGCAGCTGGGACTATAAGCATGCGCCACCACACCAGGCTAATTTTTGTATTTTTTTAGTAGAGACAGAGTTTCACCATATTGGCCAAGCTGGTCTCGAACTCATGACCTTGTGATCCACCCGCCTCGGCCTCCCAAAGTGCTCGGATTACAGGCGTGAGCCACCACGCCGGGAATTTTTTTTTTTTTTTTTTTTTTTTTGAGATGGAGTCTATGTCGCCAGGCTGGAGTGCAATGGCGTGATCTCGGGTCACTGCAACCTCTGCCTTCTGGGTTCTAGCGATTTCTCCCGCCTCAGACTCCCAAGTGGCTGGGATTATAGGCACATACCACCATGCCCAGCTAATTTTTGGATTTTTAGTAGAGCTGGGGTTTCACCATGTTGGCCAGGATGGTGTTGATCTCCTGACGTTGTGATCTGCCCGCCGCGACCTCCTAAAGTGCTGGGATTACTGGCCACCATGCCTGGCCAAGACTTTCAAAACAAAAATGCAAGACACTTTCTACTCAAAATTACATGAAACACTAGCCTGAAATAAGGCATGCATTCCCCTGATATATTTAACTTACTGTCTTTTCTTCAAATCCAAATACTCCAAATGGAGAATCATTTTGTGGAATAACAACAGTTACCACAACATCATCACCAAGTCTGCCACCTCCAGAAACACTGATCAAGGAAATATTGAAAGTCTCTGTCAATTCAAATTCAGCATCATCAATTATGGTCATTTCTATCACTGCAGTAACCTATGAAAGAAAGGAAGGAAGGGAGAAAAAGGAGGAGGAAAAGAAGGAGGAAGATAGGAAATGAGGAGAGAAATAATGTAGTAACAGTTTTTGCTTATATATATTTTAATTTTTTAGTTGAAACTAAAAAACTTAGAAACATGGTACAAAGAAGTAGTTCTTTTGCTTATAATATTCGTAATACTTTTAAAGTTGTATATATTTATGGCATATATATTTATGGCATTTTAAAGTTGTGTATATTTATGGTATTTTAAAATCAGAAATTTGCTATTACTTTCAAGATAAAAAATTATTGATGTGATAAGATAGTATTATTTATACATTAAAAACAATAAATCCTTATTCTTAAAATTCTTTTAATGTCATGCAGGTTCTAATACCATTGCACAAACATAAAATGCAGTATGCTTGGTATTAATATTACATGATATGAAACTTACATAAAAATTACCACTGTCTTCTACAATTAAAATAAATCCCAATGGTTTCAGATATTGTTTTTGCAATGCAGTCAAAAATAAAGGCAGAAAGAAGACCCAAATGTGCTATTCCTGGATGTTTATAATCAGGATTTAGTTCAATTTTCTGAGTCTATGTTAAAAATTTTTATAAACTTATAAATAAATAAATCTTGATCCAGCTTGCAGTTTCACTATTGGTCATAAAAATATTCCAATGTTTCTGACACAGACTTTTATCAGAAAATGAAGTTTTTCTATCTAAATCTACCTAAAGTCTTTAATTTAACAACAGAGAAAAGTGAAAAACCTGGATATCACACTCAGACAGGTGGAAACATGAATAAAATCAAATGCTTAAATAGAAGCTAATTAAATTGCCCGCACCTCAAATCTGTGCTGTAAAATACAGAGTCCCTTCCTTAGAGGATGTGAATTTTAAGAATAAACCTGATCCTCAGGATGCTGGTTAATGATGGAACTTGAACTTCATGCACAGATAAAGAGCTGATAATGTCATTAAAGTTGGAAGGCTGCTTCAATGAATAATCAATGTATTTGTTTCTGCTTTTAACATAAGAATCTCACTGACTTGCATTCTGCTCTTTTTACTAGGAAATGTTTCAAGTTCTAAAACTGTTTTAAAAGCTCAGGATTTCAAAAATATTAACAACAATATGTTTTTCTGTGTAGGAAAATCTAGATCTGTATGCTTACCTTTTAACAGCATTTACTACTGCTCACCATGAGCAACTAATAAGTTGACGCATACTCTGGTAATCTGTCTAGCCAAAATAAGGCTACCTGTAGACAGAGGTGCTAGTTGAAGTTACTAACATTTCATGGTTGTTCATAAGCCTTTTCCACTTACTGATTAAAAAAAAATTTGTATGAAAACATCTTATTCTTACATATTAAAAATGCCAAGTTTACAAAATTTGTAATTCTTGGGGAATGTTTCATAACATTTAAGACTGGTGTGCCTAAATCTAGAATATTGTTTTTCAGTTTTTCAAGTTTTAACTATTTTTTTCATTTTCTCTTAGTCATTTTTTTAAATTATAAAGGGCATTTTAGATATTAAGTAAAAACTGTCCATACTTTTAGTGCAAATTCTAAATAAGTATCTATATTTACTGGCATTAAGAAACAAAATAAAAGATAAACTAAAGTCCACAGGAATAGTCTAGTTCATCAGACAGTTTTCTATATATTGTTAGGCATTTCTAAATCAATTATTATCCTGTTTTGTAACTTCTATTTATTTTAAATAAAACTGGGGCAGGGGGTTCAGAAAAGGGTAAGATTGTTGTATCTTTATAAGTCTCTTCCCATGCCCATTAATAAACTGTATTTCAATTAATAATATTTGTTTGACTCAACATAGAAACATTTAGAGTATAATGCATTTAGCAGTCACTAATGTACATTCATTTGATGGATGCCTACAAAATGTCTGAAGTACAATGCAAAAAGACTAATATGTTAGTGACTGGCGTACTTGTCTATCTGCAAATTCAAGAATCCCATGAGATGGTTTAAAGTCTTCCAGGCCAGCACTGTCTGGTGATGCTTTCCAATAAACATTTACTGCCCCAAAGCTTCCAGCCAGCCGGACTACAGGAACTTGAAGAACGTTCAAGGGTGGAGGCACTTCATAGGCAGTAATAACTTCCCCAGCGCCCTTTAAGTAAAGAATATCAGTTGAAAGGCAAGATAAGATGGTAACTCTCATAAGTCATCTTTCTAAAGGTATTGTTTCTACTTAACTTTCTATACTTCACCCTTCAAAGTAGAAATTAACAGTCAGATGTAAGTATGCATAAAAGGTCTTCTGAACTCTTACGTTTAATTTAATGAAAGTAAACTTGTTGAATCCTTTGGTCTAGCCCAAAGAGATCTAAGAATTAGTTTATAAGAGCAATTTGGTTACTTATTTAAAAATAGAGACAAAGCTAAATGTTTTGCAGAAAACATTACAAAACACTGGCCAAATCAGCAGGGAGAGGCCTCTGTATGACTGTAAACAAATGAAAGTTCATCTCACTCTAGTAACATGAAACATAAAAATTCCTCTGGGATCGTCATTTTCTTCAATCATTATCTCAGCTACTTCCATTCCAGGCCTCCGCATACTTGGCTGTCCTGCAGAGAAGTCAGAATTCACCAGGTTCACCTCAGTGATAGTGACAATAAATCCTTCTTCCAATTCAGGAATGTCATCCTGGGGGATGGGGGAAAAAGATGGTGTTTCATTTTTTTAAAGACATTTAACTTGCATTGAATACTGGATATTTTTCAGTAAGGAAATAATTGACTTTCTTCATGGGAATGGGCAGATCTGTCACACATAGAAAAGATTCTTGTTATATTTTAATACCTTCCCATTGACAACTTCAGAATCTGTGGAATATCCTAGTTCACTGGTGATGTTTCAATGGAAACTTCACACTCATTAGCAAATAAAATAATTTTTAAAAATCTATCCTGAAATTTTGACCATATTCTATTGTATGTTTTACATATTTAATATCCCAAAAGAAAATTTAGGAAACACTGGTAAATGCTACATACATTTCTAAAGTGCTCTAGACTTGAAAATCTAGATATAAGCCGATATTTAATTTTTTTAATTTCTTATTTTGTTTTCACATAATAAAAAATTTCCAAAGATAAAAAATACTCTAAAAAGAGGAGGAAAAAACCCTCATTTCTATCCCATCCCTTATATCTTTCCCAAATTAAAATCTTCAGAATATACTATTACCTAAAACCACTAATATCACTATTAGTAACACTAACATTATAGAATATATTTATTTAATAACGTAATATATTCTATGGTATATAATATATAAGATTAATACTATTTATATAATATAAAGCAACATTTTGTTATTATTTGATAATAATATTAACACTAATCCACTATTAAACACTTTCAATTTCTTGTGCATCATTACGGATATATTCACACATTCTCCCCCTCTCTTTCTCTGTTTTTTTCTCTCTCTCCGGACATACATGGATAAATACAGATAGCTAAAACCAGATCTAAACCATGTGAAGACTAATCTTGATTCAAGTAATCATATCATGAAAGGAAAAATACTGTCCTATTACATGAATAATAAAAATAACCAGATTGATTTGGGCATTTCATTTGTTGTCATTAGTTTAAAAACTGACAAAACAAAATTACAGTGGATCCAATCAGATATAATTAATCTAAATTCAGTGCTTCGAAATTCATTCAAACAATATTCCAGTTCAAGAATAAATACAAGTAATAGACATCATTTTTGTCAGCCAGTTATAAAATATTCATTCATTATTAAATATTTAGGTGGGTGGGAACATTAGAATACTTACTTTTTTTATGCTTAAAAGCATCCTTTTATGAAAAAAAAAAAAAAAAAGATTTTTACCTAGAAGAGCATCACAATTTTACTTAAGAGCATTTTCCTTTACTTTAGATCACATTCATGGCAGCCTTGACTTACCGGCAAAATGGAAACTTTGGCATGAGCTTCTTTTACGTTTTCTTTCATTATGATTATTGTTTCTTGCAATATATAATCTTCATTCTCAGTAGCTTGATTATCGACATGCAGTAAGAAATTGGGTTTAGCTCTCAAGTGAATGGCAATATCCCCAAGTAGTCCTTTATCTCGAGCTATTTGTAACTGAAGAGTGGTGGTGTTTTCTGTAAGAGAAACATGCCACAAATAAACAGGCTTTTCTATTTGCTGCTAATGCTGTTCCAAGCACCTAGCGTGGAACACTCTACTCTATCCCTTGTAGACAGTTAAGGAAAAAGAAGTGAAACAAAGACAATGTATACTCCCAAGGATTATTCTGTGCTTGGTCTTCCTGGTCCCCAAAGTTGGGCAGAGAATCACCACCCACTCCTAACATTATATCCCAGTTCTAAACCCCCACTTCTGATTCTCTAAGCACCCTTCTATGTTGCACATGTCATACACATTAATAGAAATTGCTGCAAAGTCTTAGGGAAGTACAGATATGCAGGTTGAACAGAGATGATAATTATCAATGCTCAAAAGATTGTTCAAAATATGAAAAATTATGTATACAAAGTCATCATTTAATGACTAATCATTAAGAGTGATTTTGTTCTTACAGTGATGTGCCTATCACGAGACTCAAAGTATTTCACAGTACCTAACTTTTATTTCATTGTTTAGATTTTAAAAACTTAATATGCCATATTAAAGACCCAGGAACATAACTACATGTCGTATTTTTCCCACTGACTATTCAAATGAAAGGTACTGGAAAGCTGGATGTCCATGTTATCATGTGAAAAGTTTAGAACCTTCACCAGCAGCTAATATGAATAATTATTTGGGTGATGATTTTATACTCAAAAGAGAAACTGGCCACTGTACACTACCCAGGATAAAATTATTCTAATTACTATTTTGGATTAAACAATTAATACCTTCTGTGCCATGTACATTTCACTGTATTGCTCATTGTTCTCTGTAACTATTGAAAATCTACAGAAAGTATAGCTGAGTGAAGAGAACAGATGAATGATGAAAAAGAAAAAGTAAAAAAAAGTCACCTCTACTGCACTCACAACTAAAATATTAATATTTCTATTATAATGTATCTTTTAAAAGATACATTTGCTATAACAGTATTGCTAGGTGATTTCACATGATTACCAAATTTAACAACAAGGATTGAGTATGACCTGTCAAACTGAAAAAGTCATATAAAAAGAGAAATTTACATTCCTTATAAATATTAGAATTAAATTATCCAATGAAGCTTCTCATTAAAACTTGAAAGATATTTAACAATATTTACCTTTAGGCTCTGCTACCCTAATGAAGACAGACACAGCATGCCAGCCCACCAAGCCAAAAGGTGAGTCACTGGGCAAAGTTGTTATAACAGACTTGCTTCTGTCCTGATCAATAGTAGCACCTTTGTATGAGTCCTCAACCCCTTCTGTAGTGATACGGGTGAGGGTTACAATCACAACCTCTGATAACTCTGGTATATTATCAGCAAGAATAGTCAGAGTGATTGTTGACAGTACCTGGCCTTCAGTAAATGAAATCTAGAATTTTAAAGAAAGAAGATGTTATTTATTTTGTAATTGTCACTATGTAGTAAGAATATTTAAAAATTTGATTTTCTTTTATTAAACCCATAACTTAAATAGCAAGAGATATTTAAGCAACATAATAATATGATTCTACATAATCAGATGCCTTTCATATTAACAGAAGATTGTTAGGAAAAAGGAAAAAGCAAACCATTTATAAACTTTAAGCTAATTAAAAAAAAACCAAAAAAACAAAAAACCATGCAGCCAAATTGTCAAATACTGGAGCCTGAATTCCATTCTAAGATAAAGTACATAGTCTCTCTGGGAATCTAAGCTCTAGATACCATATACAAAGATCCATAAAAATAAAATAAGGTGGCATACTAGCTTAAAGATTTTTCTCTACAAAACTTTTGCCCAGATTATTTCCTTTGACTAAACTCTGAACAGATATATCACTAAGCAATGAATCAACTAAAACACAGGTGGAGACAGAAAGATAGGGAGAGATGCAAATCATAGCATCTGTCTTCTCCTTTTGTGTCTCTCCTGTCTAAAGAGTCAAATCCAAATTTGCTAAAAAGCATCTGAAATCCTTGCTGATAGGACTTCTTGAATGTCATTTTCCACTGATTCTCACCTCACACACCACTCTCCAGCAATGCAGCTACAAACTATTTATAATTATTCAAACTAGCATTATAGGCTGATGTTATCTACCTTTGCTGACATTCATCTTTCTACCTGGAAAAGGCAATGGAGAATATAAATTCAAAAGCTCTATTCAGTCTATCATTGATGGTCATTTAGGTTGATTCCATGTCTTTGCTATTGTGAAGAATGTTGCAATGAACATACATATGCATGCGTATTTATCACAGCATGATTTATATGCCTTTTAAATTCAGTAATGGAATTGCTGTATTGAATGGTATTTCTTTCTTTAGGTATGCAGACATAAAAGAAAAATAAGATCATGTCCTTTGCAGGGACATGGATGGAGCTGGAGGCCATTATCCTTAGCAAACTAACACAGGAACAGAAAACCAAATACCACATGTTCTCACTTATAAGTGGCAGCCAAAAGATGAGAACACACAGACACATAGAGGGAAGCAACACACACCGGGGCTTATTCAAGGGTGGAAGGTGGGAAAAGGGAGAGGATCAGGAAAAATAACTAAGGGGTACTAGGCTTAATACCTGCGTGATAAAATGATCTGTACAACAAAACCCCATGACACAAGTTTACCTACGTAACAAACTTGCACATATACCCCAGAACTTAAAATAAAAGTTACAAAAATAAATTCAAGAGCTTTATTAATAAAATCAGAGGTCAGAAAACTACTGTCCAATGGCCAAACCCATTTGCCATAAATCAAGTTTTACTGGAAGACAACTAAGCTCATTCAGTTGCATATTGTCTATTGCTGCCTACATTGTCTGCTGATATTGCTTATATTGTCTAGCACAATTCTACTACAAAGGCTAAGTAGTAGTGAAAGAGACCAAATGGCTCACAAAGCCTAAAATATTTACTATCTGGCCCTTTACAGAAAAAAAAATGTACTAACTCCCTGAATGAAATAATTAATTCTTCCAAAATATAGTCTATGTTTAAGGTACCATTTTATATTTAAATTAGAAATAATTGTAATCATGTTTATATAAGAAATGACAATTGGGGAAATATAAATCAGAACATATAGAACCTGACAGACACAACTTACAGTTTTGGTAGCTTACCTAAATATTAAATGCAACAGAATTTACTATAACATTCTTAACATACAGAAGCTCCAATAACCTTTGAAATAATACAGAAACCTAGAATTGATGAATCATGATATATATCTGTCCTTTTTTTGAGACAGTTCCATGAGAGTTCCTTTAAAAGAACTCTTCAGAGAAGCATTTGGGCAATATACACGGACTAATCTATGAAACCGAAGGCAAGCCAAGAAGACAACCCATCTTCCAGCTAGGAACGAAAGGCTCTCTGATCCGTCTTGTTGTTAATCATGTACTTATTTGGCTCATTCTGATTCCATGCTTGAACTTCAGCTCCAACTTTATACTATTCTCCAGTAATGGATAATCTTGTCGTCTGGCCACATCCCTTCTTGGGGCTGATGTACCCATCCCGTGGCTACTAGGAACAACTAGTTCTGTGCTCCGCATTGGGAATCACCCTGTGCTACAGCAAAGGTCTCACTCAAGGTTATACCCAACCCTGAGGGTGGTCTGAAGCCAAGGACTGCTAAAATCGGGATGTCAATGGCTCAGCTCTAAACTGGGAACAACTCCTAAGGACCAGCTCATCTCCTGAACTCAGTTGCAATCAACCTCAACTGCAATTGCCTGTGGATCAACTTCTCCTTCTGCACATCCTCACCTTCCTCATATCCTCATAGATTTACCTCCTTAAAATCCTTCTGTCCACAACTCTCAATCTCAGAGTCTGTTTACAGGAAACCCAACCTATATCACTCCACAACTCAGATCTACTTTTTCATATGTCTGACTGTTTTATGCAGAATTGTTCCCTACTTACTAATTCCATTGTGCCTAAATCTGGAAACCACATTTTGATTTTATCTAACAATGTAATGCACCCACAATGTGGCCAAAGAATGTACTGAAACTCAAAAAGAATGACCTTTTAAAGGAAAATTTTGGTTTTACATTTTAAAAAAAGAACAATACCCATAACAAGAAAACTAACCTTAAAATTGTATCCCTCTCTATGATGATTAGTAGGAATCCAGTGTTGACATGGTCAAACTCAAACACTTCATCCACAAGGCAGGATTTGGCCCCATACACCACTAGTAACCATAATTTAAAAGTGTCTCCTATAACTTCGTAAATTACATACCACTCCTGAGGTAGGAAATATATCACTAATACTTCCATCAGCTTCCCATGCTACGGTTATACGACCATATGTTCCTTTCAAGCGTTCAACATTCAAGGTTACTAGGCTATCTTGCTCCATTTCTTCCACTTGCTTATATAATGAATTCTGAAAAAGTACACAGAAAGTCACAGGGGGTTACCTGAAATTACATAATCAGATTTCTTTTTTTGTCTCATGTTATTATGAATTTGCAAACTTCACGGTCCTAAGCAACATGACATAGTAAGTGAAAACAACAATTAAAAAACAGTCATATAGAATGACCATGATTTAAAACATACATGTTTGAATAAGTAAAAGACTAAGTGAAAGTAAACAAAAAGGTTAATTATTATAGGATTATTTTGTTTGTTTCTATATTTTTCGAATTTTGCTCAGTGAACATATATTACATTTATACTCAGAAAGCATGTACTTTTGTGAAAGTATTCATAGCATGCAAAAAGTTTGTAGAAGAGAAAGGCTATAGAGTCAGGAGAGCAGGGAAGCCTTTTTCCCCTTTGTAACCTCTGGCAATCCCTCTAGGTCTTTGTTTCCTATTTGTAAAACAAAAGCTTGACCTATATGGTTTCCAACATCCCATCCATGCACAACGATGTCATGAGAATTAGAGCTTTCTCCTTGATCATTCGCAAATGTCTCTTACCCTTAAATTCATATCCTCTGAAATGTTTCTGTGGGCTATCCTGTCTCCATTGATGGTGTTTCATCCTTAGCTCATGGCCTTTACAACTGTGTTTTCCTGCGTGAAATATCCCTTTCCCTTATGATAGAATTCCTTACTTTCTTTGTTCTTCTTATCTATGCTTCCTAGCCTCTTTCTTTTGTCCCAAACTAATTATCTATTTCTGTGTGACTACAACATCTCCACCAAACATACACAACACCTCTTGTCAGCCATTTCACGAACCGTTCCTCAAAATGAATGCTTCAAGCAATCTCTTCTTGCAATACCCCTGGATTTTTCCTATCAGTAAAGCAAGAATAAGGAGTGTAAAGATTTTTAAAAATCTTTCCATTCAGGTCACTATGATAACCTGAAAAGAGATTCCCCCATTAATTTCTTAAAACTTATGAGAGCTTCTACTTAGAATGCTAATTTGAGTAGCCATTCTATCCTTTAGCAATATTTTACACAGTATTTTAACACATTGTTACAGATGTTACATAGTAATAAAATCTTGCTCCAGGCAATCAAGCATTCCTAAATAAAATGCCCTGATTTTAAAATATGCACATAATTTATTCACAAAAGACAATGCCTTTTTGAAAAGCCAGCTCTCTCTGGCTCCATGCCCTCCATTAATGAGGGTTAATAAAATAAGCACTTCATGAAGCCAGAAAATATTCAAGAAATTCTCATTTTCTACTATATCTCATTTTGAAATGAGATTGTCCAGACATAAAAGACCTGTAATGAAGAATTCTACTGAACAGATTGAAAGAATTCAGTATCTATTGGCAAGTATTAACTAACAGTAATTTTATGTCTCCAGAACAATTTTGGAACAAGCTTCATAAAGGGAAATCTACCATGCTCAAACAGTTGAGGAATAGCACGTGTTCTCCATCTGCCGCAAGGCTGCAGGGTGAGAAGATGGAACCACACAGCAGAGCATGTCAGTTCTCACCCCAAGAAGCCCAGCTCTGCCCTACAGACTTATATAAGGCCTTGAGAAGGCCTTGGAAGTGTTGTGCTTCTCCCACAGAATGACAGGTATGACAGGTTCATCCTAAGCCCCTAATGTGTGCCAGGCACTTCTCTGGGTGCAGGGATAAAGCTGTGAACACAGCAGTATCCCAGCTCTCACACTCTTCAATTCTTGTAAAACAAAACAAAACAAAACAAAAACAACAACAAAAAACACCTTGATGATAGACAAACTAGGAAATTATAAGTGTCATAAAGAAGAAACTTTTTATAATGATAAAAAGATACAGAATGATGGTGGGGAGCTGCAATTTTCGATCAATGAAGATCTTTCTGGTAAGGTGTCATTTTGCAGAGATCTGAAGAAAGTGAAGACACAAGTGAGTACCTAATAAAAATAGGGGTCCTCTTCTTTCTTTCCAACTTTCCCCACCCACGACCCAGTTCATGTCTTATGAGTTGCCTTTTCCTTCACAATAGCCACTGGCCACATGTGGCTATTCACCAATTGAAATGTAGTTAGTGTAGCTAGTCTATAAGTGTAAAATGCACACTAGAGTTTGAAGACAAGATATGAAAAATGTAAACTATTTCCTTAATGATTTTATGTTCACTGCATGTTGAAAAAATATTTCAGATATATTGGGTTAAATAAAATATATTAAAATCAAATTATCTACTTCTTTCTACTTTTTAAAAAATGTAGGCTGCTAGGAAACTTACATTTTCATATGTGGCACACATTATATCCCTATTGGGCAGAGATGCCTCAGAAGAAGCTGATCTATGCTTACGTAGCTCCAGAGAAGGGCCAGATTGAGTAGCAGTGTAAACTTCTGACCCTTGCATGCAATAGACACAAGACTTTAAGCACATCCAAAATTCCTCATCTTATCCCCTAAACCTGCTCTTCCTATATCCATAAGTCAGTGAACACGCTTCCCATAGCTCCATCATTTATTACTGTAATAATTCCTAACTGGTCTATTTCTGTCCTTGCCCACTTACAATCTATTCTCTGTAATATGGTCAGAGTTGTTCCTTCTAAAATGTGAGTCGGATCATTCACTTTTCTACTCCACCCCCTTCAAAGGCTTTCTAATTCCCTCAGGGTCCAAATTCATTACAATGCTAGCGGGCTAATGCAGGAAATTGTTCACACAGCAAACCTGACTGCTATCCATCTGGACAACGAGACAAAAGCCATTGTTCACAGGTCGGCTCTGTGCTGGTGTCTGGGAACTTGGATTTCAAGAGAGTTCCCACCATTCTCAGAACTCTTAAGCAGCTCTCAGTGCCTAAATTGCATAATAATTGTGGTTTATGCTGAACATTCATTTTCTTTCTGAGAGTCTAGAATTTTGGTATGTGCCAGGCAGAGGGTGCCTGCATGATCATGATCAGACCCCAGTTAAAATTCTGGGCACTGAGTCCCTAGTATGCTTCCCTGGTTGGCAACATTTTATACATGTTGTGACAACTAAAGGGGAATTAAGCGTGTCCTGTGTCAATGGGTGGGGTTGGGAGGGGGAATCTTAGAAGCTTGCCCTGGCTTCCTCTGGACTTTACCCCATGAGCTTTTTCCCTTCAATGATTTTATTTTGTATTCTTTACTGTAATAAATCATAGCCATGGGTATGACTAAATGCTAGGTCCTGTGAGTCCTCTTAGTGACTCATCGAAACTGTGGGTGGTCCTGGGGATTCCTGACATAGAGCCCTGGCCCTACACCTGTTGAACTTCATCCCTTATCACATGCAGACATCAGCCACAGTAGCCTCCTTGTTGCTCCAGATGGGCAGGGCTGCACTGCAGGGCCTTTGCTCTTGCTGATGGGTCCTTCTGCTTTAAATGTTCCTACCCAGATATTACATAGCTCACACCCTCATCCCCCACTGGTCTTTGTCCTTCTATCATTTCCTCCAAACAGCCCTTACTGATCATCCTATTTTAGATTTCCCTACATGCAACCTCCACTCCCTCCCTTGCATTCTCCATCTGCCTTGCCTGCCTAACGTTTCTTCATAGTACACTCATCACCATCAAATATAGCACATATTTTCTTACGTCTGTGTTTACTGTCTTTCTCCTCTTGCTCTCTCTAGAATTTAAGGACCATGAAAATAAAGAATTTTGCCGTTTTTATTTTCTATCATGACTCTAGCATCTGAAACAGTATCTGGTACATAACAGGCATTTGTTAAATGACTGCTGCATGATTCAATAAATGAATGAGTGAGTGGGCTTGTTACCCAGTTCCGGACAATGAGACATAAGTCATTTTCTAGAGTCTTTTGGGAAATGTCTTCCTTACTTTGAGAATCTCATAAAATATCTCTCTCTCCCCAAATGAATATAAACAGGAACATAGTAACTTTAACAATAACATCAGCTTTCAAACAACCAAATGAAAGTCAATTTTGTGATGGCAAAGTAGAGAGATGGAAACAATCTAAGCCATAATGACATGGTAGAGTATCCAACTAACCCCGAAGCTCACCTTCTTTTAGGGCATGCTCTTGGTGTGTAGGCAAATTTGGGTTAGGTTTTCCTTATATGAAAAATATTTCAGAGAAAGATACATGATAGCTGCAGTTATAACTCGAATTCAGAAGTAAGAATTCACTTTGTCCAAAGGACTAAATGATGTAAATAAAAGATGTCCTTTTGCTTGCTGATAAAGAAATATGAAGTCTGGGCACAGGAGTGACTTAGGATTTGCATGATTCTCTTTCCTCAGGAAAAGACATCTACACACCCAACGTACATATAATTACAACACTCTCTCTCTCCTCCACCCTTCCCCCTACCCCACCTCTCATTCTCTTCTCCTCTCCACAGAAGTAACAAAAGCATAATATGACAGTAATATATTTGTACGTGATGTGTATATCACACAGTATATATTGTATTTAGAATCTATGTCATCCTTTCTCTCTGGTAACAGAACTAACAGCAGAGTCAAACTTTAGACCAAGATCAACCTGTAACATTTCAAAGTCAATCCCATAAAAGGAATCTGAAAATAGCAAAAAGATTAGGACAAGTTGACTCAGAGTCCAGTGTGTAAGACTGTAAATTGCAAAATTCAGAATTTTTGTCAGTAGAATTCACCCTAGAATGCAGCATAAAAGGGAGGCAGGGGAAAGGGAAGGGAGAGAGGCTGATGATACTCAAACTATGACTTGTTGAGTGCTAATAATAGCTAATACACAAATACAATAAATCAAACATTTGCATTGCAAGTGTGGGGTCTTCAGTATCATTACCTGAGCAAATGCAACAATTCCATAGGCATCATCATTAGACAGAATGGTTATTGTTACATAATCATTAATACCAATCTCTGCTCCTCCTTTGGGATTTTTAAGTTGAACTTTGAAGGACTCTTCTTTTTCTGGAACTGTATCATCAAGGATATTTACTGCTATTGTAGCTTCTCTGTCACCCGGTTCAAATATCAGTTCACCTGAACTACCATAAGAAGCATATACAAAATAAGTTAACTACAACAAATTTAAGATATATACATAGTAGAGTACTCATAAAGTTACCATTACATTAATTGATATTAAAGGTTTGGAAGAATCACATTTCATAAATAAAATTTTAATCCAAAATATTCATGTAATACTGATTAACTTGGTAGAATAGATATTAGAAATATGGATAATAACCAAATTTCAGGCTGATAAATAACTCTTATATTTTGTATATTTTTCAGTCACTAAATAAAGTCTTGGAAATGAACTGTCATATAAAATTACGGTGAGCATAAATATACTTAGCATAAAATGTTGAACCTACCTAGGAATAAAGTCAGAATGGCTGGAAATGTAGGCTAGTTCATATATATGTGAATGAGCTCCCACTAGAGCTATTAAATTCTTGCTTGAATTAAGGGACTTTACTGTAACAGAAGCCACATCATAAGCAGAAGGTACTTCCAGAACAAAAGAGAATTGATTAAGCTCTGAATTCCAGCAGTAAACAGCAGACATATCTTGGCCAATAAGAAGTATGTGGGCTGCAGAAAGGAAAGACAACTTAAGATGTAAACCGTCACTTCCCACACTCCCTGCATCGGTTCCAAAGCAAAATCTTCCAAAGTCTCAAAGTTCCATTGTGATTCCTGAGGTAACTAAATATGCTTTAATTTCTGAAATAACTGGATGTAAATAATAATTTTTTAAGTGCTTTGGGATGACCAAGCCAGCTTGATGAGGTATCTATACCCATTTAATAAGAAATTACTAGCTGCTAAAACTCAAACTAATTTTAAACTCCTTTATATTCATCTTAATATTTATTAGATAGCATAGTAGGATATTTTAAAAAGTGAAACATACTTATAATCCCATCATGAAATATTTCATTTTCCTTTCTAGTTACCATTCATATGAATTCATAATTGACACAGTTATAAACAGTATAAATACAAAAAACTCTCAATTAACAATATTACACCATGTCTATACTATTATAGTATTCTATGTTGCTACATAGTTTTCAAGTCTATAATTTCAGTGCATAAATAATATATATGTCTGATCAAAATATATTTAATTTCCCTACATTTGATATTTGTTATTGTATAATTATTAAATATTAAGTAGAAACAGAATTCTTCATGTTCATTATCTTCACTTGATAAATTCTTCAAGTTAATTAATTAGGCCAAAGGATATGAACAAATTTATGACTCTTAAAGTATATTCTTCCAATGTTTTTGAAATGTTACCAGGAAACCATACTTTTGATAGTTCAAAGCAAGGTTGGGTACAGTGGCTCACATCTGTAATCCCAGCACTTTGGGAGGCCGAAGCAGGAAAGTTGCTTGAGCCCAGGAGTTCGAGACCCGGCAATATAGTGGGAGCCTGTCTCTACAAAAAATAAAAAAAATTAGCCAGGCATGGTGGCAAGCACCTGTGGTCCCAGCTGCCTGGGAAGTTGAGGTGGCAGGATCGTTTGAGCCCAGGAGGTCAAAGTTGCAATGAACCATGATCATGCTACTGCACTCTACCCTAGGCAACAGGGTGAGATCTTGTCCCTATATACATATCAGTTAATAGGGTTGTACCTAAAAAAGAAGTAAAAAATAGCTGAAAGGACATATTTATATCTACACAAGTTTAGAAGGAAAAGGGCTTACTATGTTATATACAATACTAAATAATTTTCAGACTTAAATAAAACTGGGAGAAAAAATGAGAAATCATAGAAAAACATGAACAAATTCCAGTACTTAGATAACTACATTGGAACATAAAGATATCAAATGAGACTGATTAGATATTAAAATAGCACCAAGAATAAGAAAGCATGAGCCTCTTCTACAATTTCAGCCCATAGGTTACAATGGGAAGCCCCATATCCTTACTCTTACATATCAAGAACTATTGATCGTGCTTTTTTATAGTAACGGATTTAAGTATTATCACACTTTAGCGAATGTTGCATAAAAAGTTAACACAGCCAAAAAAAAAAAAAGCGTTATCAATAAACTTGTACTTTAATGATTCAATAGTATCAACCAAGATACCTCTGCCTGCAGTAAAATGACCTTCTGTACTTTGGATTTCCAATGTATATGAGCAAACCAAGACCCTCCTCTAAGCTCTATAATCAGTAGTGCTTACTCTGCCTGTGAATGGCAAACTTAACATATTCCAACCAAACTCATTTTCTGTGCCCCTAAAAGCCTGGTCCTGTCCCAAGCAATCACCACCACAGTAGTTACAGCACTACCATTCACCCACCAAATGCCAAAATTAGGGCTCATCTTTGACATCCTCTTTTTTGCCTACCTCCATATCTAATCTATCACCAACCCCGTGGTTCTACTTGTGAGACACCATCTGAATCAATCTCCTCTAACCCGCATCACCTACCACTTTCCAAGCTTCATCATTCAACATCTCTAAAGAATGAGCCTCCAGCTCTTTCTCAGACATCTTCTCTTCTAACATTTACGTTTTTCTTCCATGGCAGCCACACATACATGCACACCCGTGTGCACACACATACACACACACACAAACTCTCTAACTCTCTGCCCATCTCTCTATCTCCACCTTCCCATCCACTCCTCAAGAAAGGCATCCCAATACTTAGGATAAAGACCATAATCCTTTAAGTCCCTATCTGATTACATCTTCAGTTAAGCCCAGTATCACTGTTCCCTTACTGTCTGTATTTTGGCCACATTTGTCCCTTTTTAGTTCTTACCTAAAAGCACATGCTCACCACCACCACCTGACCTCTCTGCACATGCTGTTCCCTTTGTCCAGAGCCTGCTCCATCATTAACTCTACCTCTTCAACTGCTACTCAACATATAATTCTCAATTAAATGATTCTTCCTTAAGTAAGGTTTCTGGGCATCTCTTAGACCAGGGCAAGCCCTCTCATTTTGTAGTATGAAAGTATTGTAGTCTTTCATAGCAGTTATCCATTTATAACTAGAAACTTATATGTATGATTATACATAATATTTCTCTTCCCTGCTACATACGAAACTTCTTCAGGGCAGGGTTTATATGTAGTTTTGCTTACCCTTGTTTCCCCAGGGTCTACCAATGGGCTTGGCACATAATTGGCACTTAAAATACCTATTAACTACTAAAGGAGAAAAGGGTGAGAGGGAAGATAAGTTTATATGTCCTCATGGTCTTTGTCATATTCATTTTTCTTCTTCCATTTAAAGCATTCAGTCACCACCCAGTAATCTGTCAAGTCATTAACCAGAATAAATATGTGATCCTCATAGTTATGGCTCCAATCTAATACTTTTAATAAAATATTTGACACATTCAAAATAAGAAAGCCCTTGAACATTATTTAATGCATAATTTCAGCTTTCAGGAGATCTATAATAAGCCATTCTAAATAATTACCTACAATCTTTTCATACTTCTACAGCCTCAAGTCACAGAAACAAAAGAAATAAAGAGACCTCACAATGGGTTCTTTAACAAGCCTCTGGCAGAATTTTTCGCAAATTCTTTTAGAAAGTATGCCTATTATATATTTTTAAATCTTTAAAGAGAATTCTATAACTTTATTTAATGCTCCTTTCAGGCAGCACTCATCATCCTTAAAAACATTCATTAGGCAACTATTTTGAATAATAATAAGTGACTCAAGGAGACATAGTTAGTCCACTTGAATACTTGAGGAATAAGAAAAGCAAACATAATAAAGGCAAAAAATTAAAGGACAAGTAGACAAAAACTAAACAAATATATGATGAAAGACACATAATTTACTCAACAAATCACTTGTTGAATGAATGATAAGTCACTCAAGTTGTATATCTTAGGATAATAACAGATTTATGACTAGCCAAAGTGTTGGCAATGTAAAGAGAAGTTATTTAAGGAAAGAATGAGCAGAACAGAGACAGGCAGAGGACTCTAATGGCAAAGTAAAGATAGTGTGGAGGCCAGGAAGTGATGTAATAGTTCAGGTAGGAGGTGGCTGGAGACTGGGAGAATGTGGTATGTGCATTCCACAGGGATGAGAAGGAAGGAGTAGAAAACATGGAAACAAAGTACAATGTGAGAAACAATCTATAAAAAGTGAGAGGTAAATAGAATGACATCACCAAGAAGGTGGAATAGGAATTCTCTGGCTCTACTGTTTTCTACAGAAATCCAATTTGCAGCTATTCAGAGACAAGAATGCCTTGATGAATATCCCAGAACACGGGAGTGAGGATGAAACAACCCCTTGGACCACAAAGAACAGCTACACTTGAAGTGTAAGAGGAACAGTTTCTCTTTGACTATGTTGACCCTCTCCCAAGCCAGCACAGTCTGGCACACAAGAGATTCCCCAGGAACTGTGGGTTTTTACAGAGGGAAGAGAGAGTTGAGTTGGAGGCAGACATTCAGCTTCCCCAACATTCTGGGCCCATTCACAGGTAACACTCCCTTGTCTTGCCCCACTGGAAACACTGGGAGTATCAACAGGGCTAGACCACCTGAGGTCACTTAGAAACAACGAACAGGGGTAGGGCTCACAGTGATGGACATGCAGATCTTGGCGGTGGCTCTGCCTTGTGGCCAGTGGAGGCACACTACCAGAAAGGATACCCAACAGCGTTGCTCTGCATGAGGCACAGTTGACAGGTCTCCCAGGCCCAAATCCCTGGCCAGCTTCCACACTCAGTCTTCGTGCTCTCTCTCTTCATGCTCTTAAAACTTCCCCAGGCCAGGAGAGAGCAGCATGTTGATAATTATCTGCTGAGTGAACATCTAGCTCCACCCAAGTCTGGTGATTGAGCTGCAACCCAACCAAGCTCTAGTGTACTCTTAAATCCTTTCTCAGGCCAGAAGGCAGGGGTACATTTGTGATCATTCACAGAGGGAGCATCTGACACCACCTAGATGCAGCTATAGAGCTGTGACCTAGCCAAGCCCTGGTGATCTCCTTCACAGCCACTTCCAGGCCAAGAAGCAAGGGCAGGTCAGCATTATCCACGAAGGGACCCTCTGACCCTTCCCAGACCTACCGATTATCCAAAGAGAGCATCTGACCCTACTCAGACCCAGCTGCAGAGCTGTGACTTAGCCAAGCCCCAGTACTTTCCTTAACTTCACTCCAAGGTAGAAGTTAAAAGCAGGTCAGTGATTATCTGAATCTAGTCCTGCCCAGACTTAGCTAGTGAGCATCAATCCAAACAAATCCTGGGGTTCTCCTTAAGCCCTTGCCAGGCCAGGAGTCAAGTGCATGGATGTGAATGTCTTCTGAGGAGAGCATCTGACCCTGCTCAACTCCAGCAGCTAAACAGCTACTGAACCAAACCTCAGCACTCTGCTTAAGGATACACTAGTATGGGAGGCAAGCCCATGTCCATGCATATCTATGCAGCATAGTCTGTGGTTCTGCCTACCCTGAGTAGTTAAATAGCAATCTAGACACCTCACCCAGTCTCCCAGCCAAGTAGGTGGCCCTGCCCAGATACAGATCCCAAACCACAGTACTGGCCAGCCAGGGAAGACAATCTACAACACTGATCAGAGGCAATTACTAAGCCCAGGCAACAGCTCTGCCTTACTGAAGACCCCAACCAGAGATCTCACTGGATCTCAGAGCACAGCCAGCACTTCCATTTGATCCCAGGTTACAGGTAACAGCCCAGCCCAAGTACAAAACATGATAACAAAGTCTACTTGTCTGGGGTCACTACCAACTAACCCAACCAGAATCCCAAGCTAGACTAAATAGTGAAGTTCTATCACCACCACAAAACACTAGAAAAGCCTGAAAAGGGTGGCTGTTTCCTCACATGTACAGATGCCAACACAAGGATTTTTTTAAAATCAGGGAAATATGACACCACCAAAAGAAATTAATAAAGTTCCAATAATGAATCTTGAAAAAATGGAGATCTATAAAATGAATGATTAAAAAATTAAGAATAATTCTCTTAAAGAAATTCAGGGAACTATAAGAAAATACGGACAAAAAAGTAATGCAATTTGGAAAACAATTCATGAACAAAATAAGAAATCTGATCAAGAAATAAAAAGAAACAATAATATCAGAAAACACTAGAGATAAGGAATATAATGACTTTCTAAAAATTCAGTAGAAAATTTCAACAGCAGACTTGACCAAGCAGAAGAAAGAAAATCAGTGAATTAAAAGATAGGATACTTGAAGTTCTCCAGTCAAAGCAGCAAAAATAAAAAAGAATGAAAAAGAATAGAGAAGGCCTATAGGAATTATGTGATACAATCAAGAGAACTAAACAGTACATAACAGGAGTTCCCAAAGAAGAGAAAGAAAAAATACCAAGAATCATTATTTTTAAACATAATGGCTGAAAAATGCCTAAATCTAGGGAAAGACAACACTATCTAGAAATTGGAAGCTCAAAGTTCTCCAGTCAAATTCAACTCAATGAAGAGTTCACCAAGACAAAAATCAAACGCAAAGAAAGAATACTGAAAGCAGCAGAGATAGAAAATACAATCACGTTCAAAGGAGTCTCAATATGGCTATTTAGCAGAAGTCTCAGCAGAAACCCTGCAGACCACGAGACAGTAGAATAATAAACTCAAAGTAATGAAGGAGGGGAAAAAAAAACTTCCACCAAGAATACTTTACTCAGGAAAGCTGTCCTTCAGAAACAAGAAAGAAATAAATTTTTCCCATACGAAGGCTTAGAGAGTTTGTCACCACTAGGCCTGCTCTATAGAATTGCTAAAGGGAGTTCTTTAAGCTTAAATTAAAGTCTGATAACTAATAACATAAAACATGTGAAAATTATTTTAAAAACCGAATGGTATAAGTAATATAATCATGTTCAGGATATTCTAATAATGTAAGGTGATTATATAAAGCAAATTTATCTCTAATATGAGGTTTAAAAGACAAAACTATTAAAAATAACTGTAGCTATAATAAATTGTTAAGAAATACAAATTACAAAAAACATTCTAAGATCAAAATCAAAAAGTTTTAGGGGAGAGAACATAAAAATACAGTTTTTGTTTGCTATGAAGTTTTCATCAAATTTAAATAACTGTTTTTGAGTACAAGATGTTTTATGTAAACCTCGTGGTAACCATAAAGCAGAAAACTACAGTGGAAGCAAAAACTATAAAAAGAAAGGATTCAAAGCAGACCACCAGAGGAAACAATCAAGCCCCAAAGGAAAACAGCAAGAGAAGAAGAAAGAAACAAAAGATCTACAAAACTTAATGAAAGAGCAGTAGCAAGTCTGTTCCTATTAATAATTATCCTGAATGAAATGGATTAAATTCATCAAAAGACACAGAATGGCTGAATGTATTTAAAAAAAAAAAAAAAAAAAAAGATCCAACCATATGCTGCCTACAAGAGACTATTTACCAATAACGACACTTATAAAATGAAAATGAAGGAATCGAAAAAGATATTCCTTGCAAATGTAAGTCACAAGAGAACAGTAGCTATTCTTATATCAGGTAAAACAGACTTTAAGTAAAAAAATATAAAAAGGAACAAAGAAGACCATTATATAATAACAAAAGGGTAAATTCATCAAGAAGACATAACAATTATAAATATATATACACCCAACATTGGAGCACCTAAATAATAAAGCAATTATTAAACGATCTGAAGGGAGATATAGACTGCAATACAATAATAGTAGGGGACCCCAGTACCCCACTTTCAACAATAAACTGACTATCTAGACAGCACATCAATAAGAAAACACTGGACTTAAATTATACTGTAGACCAAATAGACCTAACAGACATATACAAAATCTTCTATCCAACAGCAATAGAATATACTTTCTTCTCAAGAAAACAGAACATGTTTCAGGATAGACTGTACGTTAGGCCATAAAAAAGTCTTAACAAATTTAAGAGCACTGAAAGCATAGCAAGTATGTTTTCTGAACATAAGGGCATTAAGCTAGAAATCAATAGCAGAAGAAATCTTGGGAAATTCACAAATACATAGACATTAAATATACTCTAAACAACAAATGACTTGCAGAAGAAATAAAAAGATACCTTAAGACAAAAATAAAAATAATATATACTAAAATGTATGGTATGCAGCAAAAACAGTCCAAAAAGGAAAATTTATAGCAATAAACACCTGTATTGAAAAAGAAAAAATCTCAAATAAACGGTCTAATATTCCAACTAAAGGAAATAGAAAAAGAACAAACTAAGCCCAAAGTTAACAGAAGGAAGCAAATAACAAAGAGCAAAAATAAATAAAAGACAGACTAGAAAAACAATAGAAAAAAAATAAAGCTAAAAATTGTTTTTTTGAAAAGAAGAGGCTGACAAACCCTTAGCTACATCAACTAAGAAAAAAAGTGAAGATTCAAACAAAATCAGAAATAAAAGTGGAGACATTACAACAGATACCACAGAAATACTGAAATACAAAGGATCAAGAGAAACTACCACAGTTATGTGCCAAAAATTGGATAACCTTGAAAAAATGAATAAATGTCTAGACACATAGCACCTACTAAGACTGAATCATGAAGAGATAGAAAACCTAAGCAGATCAATAATGAATAAGGAAATTAAATCAGTCATAAAAAGACTCATACCAAAGAAAGTCCCAGAACCTGATACCTTCATGGCTGAATTCTACCAAACATTTAGAGAACAAATACCAATCCTTCTTAAATTATTCCAAAAAACTGAAGAACAGAGGATAGTTCCAAATTCATTTTACAAGGCTAGCATTATCCTGATATAAAGGCCAAAGACACTGTAAGAAAAATAATTACAGGCCAATATCTCTGATGAACACAGATGCAAAAATCCCTAGTAAGACAACAGCAAATTAAATTCAACAATGCAATAAAAGAATCACTCACCATGATCAAGTGGGATTTATTCTTGGAATTTATGGATATTTTAATATATGCAGATCAATAAATGTGATTCACCACACTAAGAAAGTGAATAATAAAAACCAAATAATCATCTAAATCGATGCAGAATAAGCATTTGAAAAAAATCAACATCCTTTCATGATAAAAGCTGTCAAAATAATAAGTATAGAGGAAATGTACTTCAACACAATGAAAGTCACATATAACAAACAAGTAACCAACATTATCCACAATGGTGAAAAGTTGAAAAAGGTTTTCTCCAAGATCCTGGCCAAGACAAAGATGCCCACTATTGTCACTTCCTTTCAACATAGTTCTGAAAGTTCCAGCCAAAGCAATTAGGCGAGAGAAAGAAATAAGACATACCTAAACAAGAATGGAAGACATTAAATTGTCTCTGTTTGCTGACAAAATATTTTATATTTGAAAACCCCAAAGCTTGCATTAAAACAAACTCTTAGAAGTGACAACTGAAGTCAGTAAAGTTGCAGGATACAAAATCAACATACAAAAATCTGTAGCATTTCTATACACTAATAACTAGCTATCCAAAAAAGTTAAGAAAACAATCCTATTTACAACAGCAATAAAAAATAAGATAAAATATTTTGCAGTAAATTTAACTGAGAAAATGAAAGACTCGTATACTGAAAACTGTACAACACCGATGAAAGAAATAGAAAAAAACACAAATAAATCAAAAGATATCCCACATTCATGAACTGAATGAATGTTGTTAAAATGTCCATGCTAACCAAAGTGATCTACAGATTCAATGCAGTCCTTACCAAAATTCCAGTATCATTTTTCTATTTTCACAGAAATAAAAGAAAATCTTTAAATTCTTATGAAACCACAAAAGACTCTGAATAGCCAAAACAATCTCAAACAAAAAGAGCAAGGCTGGATGTATCACACTACCTGACTTCAAAATATAAAGCAATTATGATCAAAACATCATGGTACTGGCATAAAAACAGACTGACTGATCAAATGGGATAGGATAAAAAGCCCAGATATTAATTCACACATTTACAACCGATTGATTTTTGACAAAGGTGCCAAGAACACACAATGAAGAAAGAGAGTCTATTCAATAAATGGTGGTGAGAAAACTGGATATCCACATGTAGAAGAATGAAATTAGATCCATATTTCACACCAAATACATAAATCAACTCAAAATAAAGACGTTAAGCTATAAACTACTCAATGAAAACAGGGGGAGTATCTTCATGACATTAATCTGGGCAAGGATTTTTTTGATTGACTCCAGAAGTTCAGGCAACAAAAGCAAAAACAGACAAATAGGTTTGCATCAAACTAAAAAGCTTCTGCACAGCAAAGGAAACAATTCACAAAATGAAGGAACAACCCAAAGAATGAGAAAAAACATTTTAAAACCATACAGCTATCTGATAAATGGTTAATATAACTCAATAGCAAGGAAACAACCCAATTAAAAAATATGCTAGGCAGGGCCTGGGGGCTCACGCCTGTAATTCCAGCATTTTGGGGAGCTGAGGCGGGTGGATCATGAGGTCAGGAGTTTGAGACCAGCTTGGCCAAGATGGTGAAATTAGCTGGGCATGGTGGTGGGTGCCTGTAATCCCAGCTACTCGGGAGGCTGAGGCAGGAGAATCACTTGAACCTGGGAGGCATAGGTTGCAGTCAGCTGAGACTGCACCACTGCACTCTAGCCTGGGCGACAGACCAACTCTGTCTCAAAAAAAATAAAAATAAAATTGGCTAGTGTCTGAAAAGACACTTCTCAAAAGATGTCTTACATATGGCCAACAGGTTCATGAAAAAAATGCTGATCACTAATCATTAGGAAAATAAAAATTAAAACCAAAATAAGCTATCACCTCACACTTATTAGAATAAATCTTATAAAAAATAAGTGTTGAAGAAGAGGAGAAAAGGAAATCCTTGCACATGCACTGTTGGTAGAAATGCACACTAGTAAGATGTCATGGAAAATGGTATGGAGGTTCCCCCAACAATGAAACAGAATGATCCAGCAATACCTGCTTCTGTATGGGAATATGTCAAAAGGAATTGAAATCAATATGTCAAAGGGATATCTGCACTCCCATGTTCATTACAGCACTATTCACAATAGTCAAAATGTGAACTCAACCTATATATCTATGAACAGATGAATGGATAAAGAAAATGTGGTATATATACATGATGGAATACTATTCAACTTTAAAAGAACAAAATTCTGTCATTTGGGACAACATGGATGAATCTGGAAGACGTTATGCCAAGTAAATAAGCTAGGCACAGAAAGACAAATACTGTGTGATCTCACTAGTTGTGTAATCTTTTAAAAGTTGAATTCATAGAAAAGAGTATAACAATAGTCCCCAGGGTAGGGAAGAGCAAAAGAATGGGAAGTTGGTGGTCAAAAGGTACAAAGTTTTGGCTAGACAGGAGGAATTTTTGAGATCTGCATACCAGGGTGACTATAATCAATAATAATGTATAGTATATTTCAAAATAACTAACAGTACATTTCAACTGCATCATCACAAAAATGTTAAGTAAGTGATGGATATGTTAATTAGCTTGATTTAATATTCCACATTGTATACATTTATCAAAACATACTACGCTTAATATATGTAATACACTTACAACTTGTAAATTAAAAATAATACTAAATTAAAAGTTAGACATAAATAGCCTATGATTCCTGGTCAGTAGTTGAGGTGACTGAAGGTTAACACTGCCTATATGTTAAATGTCTGATAAAGAAAGCAGTAGTCGGGCACCTAAGGGAAAAATTCCAAATACTGACTCCTGTATTTGTGCTAAATCCTCCAGTCTTCACAATCAATATAATTTACTTTGTACATTTTAACACTTGTGCGTTCAACTATCCCCACGCATAGATGTCTCCAAAATCCAAACCTTTAACTCCCAATTTCTTCCTGATTCTAGTTCCACATCTCTACTAATCATCTACACATGCTTCTCTATTATCCCAAACTAGACACCTATAAACAAGTTCATCACATTTCCCACTACAGACATCTTCTGTGTCTTTTCCTAATTTAACACCATTATCCTCCCAATTGCCAAGGTATAATAACTTTTGCTCCCCACATTTGAACAGACATCAAGTGCTGTTGAATCTTCATTTCTAACTTCTCTTTCCCACAAGGATTTTCATTTCTAATTTATCTTTCCCACAAGAATCTTCATTCCTAATTTCTCACCCCAGCTAAGGGCCCTCTTCAACTCTTGCCCAGGCAGTTGCAAGTTACTTCGTCCAGCATATTCTATACACCAAAGCTATGAGGAGCTGTAAAACATGCCTTTGATCATCATTTGCCGTTGAAAAGCCTTCAAGGATTTCTCTATCTCACTACTGTTGAGTGTGATCCAGGGATCTAAGAGACATTGAAACCCTTTTAGAGGATTTCAGAGGTCAAAACTATTTTCATAATAATATAAGCATAATGCTGTTTTCGTAATAATGCTGTTTTTCTACTTCACTCTCATTCTTTCATGAGTGTATAGGACTTAGCAGAGGCTAAATGACTGATAATACTGCAGTAGACTGAATTCAGATGCAGACATGAGAACCCAGACTCAGACAAGTACTGCCTGATCTCACTTATATGTGGAAACTGGAAAAGTCAAGCTCACAAAAGCAAATTGTAGAATTGTGCTTGCCAGGGGCCAGGGGTTGGGAGAAGTAGGGGATTTTGATTAAAGAGTACCAACTTTCAGTTATAAGATGGGTAATTTCTGTGGACCTAATCTACAGCATAATAACTACAGTTAACAATAATGTACTGTGTACTTGAAATTTGCTAAGAGACTAGATCTTAAGTGTTTTCCTTTAAAAAAAGGTAAATATGTGAGGTAATGGATGGGTTAATTAGCTCAATTGAGGAAATACGTATCACTATATATATATCAAAAATATCACATTGTATATCTTAAATATATGTAATGTTCATTTGTCAATCAAGCCTTAATAAAGCTGGAAAAAAAGTTAATTAAGAGAATCAGTTGAGCACAGTGTCTCACGCCTGTAATCCCAGCACTTTGAGGAGGGAGGATTTCTTGAAGTCAGGAGCTCAAGACCAGCCTGGGCAACATAAAGAAACTCCATTTTTATAAAAAAAAAAAAAAAATTTAATTATGTGGGCATGATGGAGCATGCCTGTAGTCCTAGCTATTCAGGAGGCTGAGGCAGGAATATGGCTTGAACTCATGTGTTCAAGGTTGCAGTAAGCTATGACTGCACTACTACATTACAGCCTGGCAAATGAGCAAAATGCTGTCTCTCTAAAAAATTAATTAAATACATAAATAAAAAGTAGAATATACACACCATGTATTAAACCAGCCATTAAAGATTTTCAAAAATTAAAATAAAACCAATGCCATTCTCATAAAAGTGTTCGTTTTAGAAAATATGTCTTTTAAAAATAACATGTTACATTTACACATAATGAGTATACTGTTGTCACTTTAAAATAAATGACTTTAAAATTTCTCAGTTTTAAGCTCTTATACAATAAATATGAATAGATTCTAAGACCAAAATGTGTGAAAACTGCTGGATAATTTGAGGCATAGGCACACCATGTGCCTGCCATTCCAGGCCATCTTCTCTAGATTCCAGTGTTGTACCTCCAACCTCAGCACCACAACATTCTGGTCAAATCCTCTATCCCTGGCACTTTCACCTACCAATGGTTCCCTCAATGCTACAAACACTTCTGCCTTTATCCTTTGCTCACACCTTCCCGTCTGCCCAAAGTGTGTCCTGCCAATCCACCGAAACATAGCTCAAGCTCTCTCTTATCTCTCTTAATCACTCCAATTCTACCCTTCACAGAGCAAATGGTATTGGTTGTTGAAATGGTTTGGCTCTGTTTCCCAACCTAAATCTCATGTCAAATTATAATTCCCAGTATTGGGGGAGGGACCTGATGGCAGGTGATTGGATTACAGAGGCGGATTTCCCCCTTGCTGTTCTTGTGATAGCAGGGGAGTTCTCCCAAGATCTAGTTGTTTAAAAGTGTGCAGCACTCCCCCTTCACTCTCTTTCACTCCACCATGTAAAGAAGGTGTTGCTTCCCCTTTACCCTTCCGCCATGATTGTAAGCTTCCTGAGGCCTCCCAAAGCATGCTTTCTGTACAGCCTGTGGAACTGTGAGTCAATTAAACCTTTTTTCTTCATAAATTACCCAGTTTCAGATAGTTTTTTTAAAGCAGTGTGAGAATGGACTAATACAGTAGTATACCTTGAATTAGTATCTTAATATTTTTTCCTGCTTCTCCAACCATACATTAAGGCTTTTAAGTAGAGGAATTCTTCATAGCGTTGTAACATTGACTTACATATAATATCAAATTAATAACTGTGTGCCATTTAATTTATACAGAATTGCCATATCTCAATTTAAAAGCAGGACTGTGATTCATCCAGAGTCACCTGTGGAGTCACTCAGGCTTGGCTTACAAATTCTCTAAAGACCTTGACAGGAGACATGATGACCCACTGTCTGTGTCTGCTTCCTATGCTATGAACACCCACCCCACGAGCCAGCTTGATAAGCTCACCATGCCAGCTGGCCTCAGCTTCATCTCCGTATTATCACTGGCCCGCCCAAGGGATTCCTTGCCAACCCTAAAATAATCCTACAACCTGCAGACAGCAATAATACCTTGGGTTCTCTCCAATTGACTTTGTTTCTGAAACCACAGTGATTAAAAATATTGCTTATGTTTCTGATGTGTGGATTAAAGTACAGAAGACCAAGAAAGGATTTCAGACTGTGGAGGAGGTTGGGAGAGTTAATGAAAATGGAAGAATTCTCATAGTCATTCTCCAACTTAAAAAAAAAATTCTTAAATGCAAATACTTGCTATTGCCAGACACATACTTTCATATTTTAAAAATATATATTTAATGTCAATGTCCCTCTTCATGTTTCTCTAGACAAAATAAATATATTATTTTTATTCTTCACTAATATTTTCCTCCATATTTTAGTTATTCTGATTATTCTCAAGCCAACGTCCATTTTGAAAGTATTAATCTGCAAAAGGAGAACTGAAATTCAAAAGAATTTCAAAAAATTCTAGGATTTCTGGAAGGAGTTTTGTAAAGATCTTGATGTTACATTCCCATTAAAATACCCAGTGTCTGCCGGGCACAGTTGCTCACGCCTGTAATCTCAGCGCTTTGGAAGGCCAAGGTGGGCAGATCACGAGGTCAGGAGATCGAGACCATCTTGGCTAACGGGGTGAAACCCCGTCTCTACTAAAAATACAGAAAAAGTAGCCAGGCATGGTGGCGGGCACCTGTAGTCCCAGCTACTCAGGAGGCTGAGGCAGGAGAATGGTGTGAACCTGGGAGGTGGAGCTTGCAGTGAGCAGAGACTGCCCCGCTGCACTCCAGCCTGGGTGACAGACTGAGACTCTGTCTCAAAAAAAAAACAAAAAACAAAAAACAAAAAAACCAAGTGTCTGGCAATGTGACACTAAATCTAAATCAATGAGATTAAAATCATTCTGGCTTTCCATACTACCTTTAGAATTGGTAAGCAGTTGAAAAGTCCTTACCTATTCCTGAGGCTGGTGTGAAGCAGTGGATTCTGTTAACAGCAGCAAAATCTAGGGACTGAAAATACCTGAAGGAAGACTGCCCCATCTCCCAGACGAAAATATCAATTGAATTCTGATCTCCTACAATAATGAAATAAAAGTCAAATCTTAACACAAAAGTTACAGAAAAAAAATGACAAAATTACATAATAAAACTACAATAAAAATATCAAGAAACAAATTTCCTCAGAATCCATTTAATCTAATAAAAATACAAGTTAATAGGAAGTACGTCAAAAGTCTTTTTTGCATTTACTACATGACACAAATACATTATTAGTCATTAACCATGATATAATGTTAAAGAAAGAACAAGGGCAATTTTTTTTATTTTTTAGGAATGCTGCAATTTTACCTATGAAAGTTCTACTCAGCAGCAAAAAGCAAATTTTCCTTCCAAGAATATTCTGAAAGAGTATTATAAAAAGTTCTGAACATTATTTATTAATACTATGAATTATTCATGGCACCTCAAGTAAATACATATAAAAAGTTACTTGTTTGCATCCTGGATATAAAATATTCATGTATCTTTCAACTTTACCTATCTACTTCCAATTTTGTTTTAATATAACTTTAAGGTGGCAGTCAGAACACCACAAGATTAGGGGCATACTGCTTAAATATTTCTCAAAAATCCATTTATAGCTAACAATTAATACTTATCATCTATTAAGAAATACTATATGGATTAGTAAAAAATTATTACAAGAGCATTTTTATATAAAATATACCATATGAATGCTAGATGAGTTCAATAACAACTATATATACATTACAAATACTTTATCTTCTCACCTAGAAAGACATTTTTGGCAAATATTAAGTAAATATCATTGGCTGAAGACAAAGCCTCAACTTGTGTTGTCCCACTGATAGGCACCTCTTGAAAGTTAATAAACCCAATGCCAGACCATCTGAATAAAAGGGAGTTTAGCCTGGCATTAGCCTGGGAAATGGCTAAGAACACAGAGCCTCCCTTGTTGAACAAGGCCACAGTCAGCACACCTCGGACAGGGAGTTTTTGATGCAACACGAAGCTTCCTCCATTCCACCTGAAGACCTGAAGGAAATGTTGAAATACAAAACCCTTTATGACTAGGAATTTAGCACTTGCAAGAATGTAATCAATATCATATGTTTACTTTCTTGGATCCTTTTATTTGGTTAAAAAGATACCTTCATAAAAAAAGAAAGCGCTAAAACTGATGCTCCCTCGCTGCTCTCTCCCTTATCTAATCTGTGTGAGTGTGCACATCTATGTCTATGTACATGAGTACACACGACACATACACACACACACACACAGTGAATGAAAGAGAAGTTATTTGAAAAGAAATCAGTATCAAATGTACATCTGGGTAAGGGTTGGTAACAGCAGGGAAAGGGAAAGCTAAAACCAGGAAATAAACTAAATATGAAAAATTTAGAAATGAATAAGAAACATTCTAATGCTGCAATATTATCATCAATTGCTCGAGCAATAGAATACAGAGAAACACCTAAATCCTTTTTGTCCCCATGGTGGCAGTCAATGCACACAAGGTTTCAGGGTAAGTGTTCATAAATGCAAAATTAGAATTCAGACCCTACCTGAAAGCAAGCTAGTCAATGTCACAGAAAATTATACTTATTCGGTCAACAATTAGGAACTTTTAAGCCACAGACATTAGCTGGGAACTATGGATACAGCGGCCTTTCTCTTTATGGATCTTATTAACTATTAGGAAAAGGTAAACAAGAAACATATTAATAATTAAATAAATGAGTATAAAATGGGTCAAGTACTGAAGATGACAATTAGGATGGTCTGATAGAGAATTATGAAGGTATTAGGGAAATCAAGTTAGAAGGAACGACATGACAAAGTTCTTAAGACAGAAAAAGTTTGTCATTATCTGAATAAAGACAGGAAGGAATTTGATAGCGCTGGGAAATTTATGAGAGTTAAGGCTGGAGAGGTAAGATCATGGAGAACCTCCCATTAGGGTGGCCATAAAATTTATCATCTAAACAGGGATCCTTTAAAGAGTGAAAGGGGCAATAACAATACCAGAACAACAGGCATAATCCAGTACCTTCCAAGGCAAATCCGGAAATGTAGCTATGCTGTTAAGCCCATATTAAATAATTTCAAATTTATTCTAAGTATAATTGCAAATCATCGAGTAGCTTTAAAATCAGAAATAGCATTAGTCAATTAATATTTTCAAAAAATGCCTCCAGCTACTCAATGGAGAATGGATCCGAGGAGGTCAAGGAAGTTCAGAGAACAGCTAGGAGGATACTATAATGGTGTGGAAGAGAAATAATGGGGACCTGAAGTAGGGAGGAGTAGAAACGAAATGTCTTCACTTATTGACACATATAATCAAAAATACTTAATGATAAACTCGATGTGAAAGAATAAGGAGTAAGTTCAAGACCAACCTGAGAAACATGGTGAAACCCCATCTCTACAAAATACAAAAAATCAGTCAGGTGTGGTGACACACATCTGTTGACCCAGTCACCTGGGAGGCTAAGGTAGGAGGATCACTAGAGCCCAGGAGGTCAAGACTGTAGTGACCTGTCACGTCACTGCACTGGAGCCTGGGCCACAGAGCCAGACCCCATCCCGCCTGTCCACAAAAGAAAAAAAAAAAAAAAAAAAAAAGGAGTAATCAAGCAAGAAATATCCCAGGATTCTGTCCTAAGCAATTGAGTTTGTGGGGTTGCTACTTCCTGAGATGAAAGCTAGCACTGAAGTAACAAGTTTCATAGTGAAAATCAAAGGTCATTTTGGGATATGTTAAATATTATGTACCAAAAATATATTTAAGTGAACATGTCAATAGGTAGTTAGGTATATAGGCCTGAAATACAGGGGAAAGGCTACAGATATAGTTTAAAAGACACTAGCCTATTGCTGATATTTAAAACCATATGATTGATAACAGTATCCAAGTGAGTGAAGAGAAAGAAAAAAGAAATTTGAACTATAAGTGAATCTTTCTGGAAAACTCCAAGACATCTAAGTTTACAAAAGGGAAGAGGAACTGGGAATGGGGAATGAGAAGGATCACTCACACACACACACACACACACACACACACACACACACACACACAGAGAGAGAGAGAGAGAGAGAGAGAAAGGGAAAAGGAAAATCTGTGTAGTGTCTTAGAAAGCAAGACAAGATTTATATTTGAGGATGAGGTGACTGTCACATGCTGGTGGAATGTATAATGATTATGCAGAAAAACACCCACTGGAATTGGCAACCCAGTTGTCATCGGTGAGCATGGGGAAGTAAAGACAAAACAAACAGATAATTCTTTCAGGATGTCTTACTATAGAGGGGAGGAAGGAAATGAAACAAAAATTAGAAGGGAATGAGATCGGGGAGGAATTTAAGCTTTTTAAGCTGGGTGAAGCTAGAACATTTACGCTGACTGTAGTAACCAAATAGAGAGAGAGACGCCAGAGATGGAGGGAATAGCTAACCTTATGAGGGCAAGATGGGCACCTATGTGAGAGGCCTGGCTTTTTAGAAGGGACACTTTCTCTGTCGTAGCAGGAATGAGGAATAAGATAGGGTTTCAAGTGGGTTTTTGAATTTGGTGTTGGGAAAATGAGTAATACCCCTTTTGGTAGCTTTCATTTCAACAAGGGAATTAGCTGAAAATGGAAATGTGAAGCACGTATGGAAGTTTAAGGAGTCACAAAAGTTATCAAATAAGCATTACTAGGATTACAAGATCTAGTTTACTAAAGAAATGTGGGATTTCTGAGATGATACTGAACACTTGTGTGGCAATGCTAATCATGAATTTTTAGTGATACTCTCTGGCTGTGTGATTTTTCTCCACAATGTTTTGCAATTCAGTTAAATTCTAATTAAATGGTCATATTTATTATTACATTATCCTTGGCTCTTGAAGACAATAATATTTTATGACTCTGGTGTTTAAAAATTAACTTTTAACTAACCAGTCTTTACATTCTACTTTACTACAATCAAATTATGGTTTTTCTTTTATACTAAACTGGCAGACCATACCTTTGGTAAATTTCAATTATAATGTTAAAAAGAAAAGCAAAAAAAAAAAAAAAAAAAAAAAAACACCACTTCATTTTAAAAGAATCAAACCTGAGTTAATTCGGAATCATCTCTTTGACTTGCAATGATTAAATAATCTTGGCTGTCTGAAGTAAAATATCTTACTTGAGAACTTTCCAGAATAACAATTGTTTGTACCTGCAAGGACAGAGTGGGAATGAAAACTTAAAGGAGACTTGAACTAAGAAAGCCACCAAACACACTAATAGCATGAGTTACTATATGAAGTGCAAGACTTAAGAAATTTTAATCCCAAGTTACACATACCTAAGTGTCATTTTAAAAAGACAAAAATATCCCCGGATTAAGATACTTTGCTAAAATGTATATCAACTCACAAAAAGTCTTTTTTCACATTAACATAGAACATACATTATCTTACAATTTGAACAATCTTACAAATCTTAATTACTTTTAAAGAAAGCAATCTATTTAAAAATGAAACTTTCTTTTACCAGGAATAATTTAAATCCAGACGTGAATGTATACACACTGTTAAGAGAAGGCTTTTCTTCATTTCTTTCTTCATGAGTAATCACAAAGTAGGGAGAAAAACCAATATTAAAGGCCTCACAAGTTTTAGGATTTTCTATATTTAAGTCCTAGAAAATGAGGAATAAGAATACAGTAATTCATGATACATCTAAAATTTATCTGAACATTTTATTTTTGCATTATAAAAAAATACTGATGTTTACCTCAACTGGAATAAAAATCCCCTGCCATCGGTAAACAGTAACAGATGATTTTCTTAACATTATACCATATATTAAATTTTCCAAAGTAAAGAAACACCAGCCAGAAGCTGATTCATCCAAAAAACTTTGAAATACGGAAAATACAACATCCATTCCCCCTGAAAAACACAAATCATGATTTACTATTTTATTATTCCTTCAAAAACTTATCTTTCTAATTTATTGTTTAAACAATGAGACTACTGCATTTGTGACTACAAATGAAGATCCTTTCATGACGCATGTGCGTATGAGTGTGAAAAGACAAGACACAAGCGAGAAAACTTTACAATAACAACAAATAATTAATTTGTACTACAAATAAGAATTTTCTAAAAATTCTAATTTAAAAACCAAGAAAATGTTTTAATGTTCTGCTTTATACCTACACACACTTTTCCAAGGTGTATTTAGAAATAAACACTAAATGTGGCTGGGCATGGTGGCTCACGCATGTAGTCCCAGAATTTTGGGAGGCCAAGGTAGGTGGATCACTTGAGGTCAGGAGTTTGAGGCCAGCCTGGCCAACATGGTGAAACCAGTCTCTACTAAAAATACAAAAATCAGCTGGATGTGGTGGTGTGTGTCTGTAATGCCAGCTAGTCGGATGGCTGAGGCACGAGAATTGCTTGAACCCGGGAGGCGGAGGTGGTAGTGAGCCGAGATAGTGCCACTGCACTCCAGCCAGGGACAGACCCTGGCTCAAAAACTAACTAAATAAATACTAAATGTATATTTTAAAGGGAAATACGCAGAACATGATTTTTATCAACTTCGGTAAAGTTGATAAAAATATAACTGAGAAATTTTATAATAATAAATACCTTTATAGAAGCATGACAAATATTTGGTTTAAAAAATTTATGCCATTAATTTGAAATTATGCCCATCTAAGTTTTCACTTTACATTTTATCTATTTTAAGAATGCCAAGCAGACTCACATATTTCAAATGGCTGTCAAGGTTTTATCAAACTGCTACAACTGGTATATGTTTTAAAATTGTGTACTACAAAAAAAAAAAGGACAAAAATAAAAATCCCCTAACTAATGAAGAGTAAAATTTTTTTAAAAATGTATAATCTCTTAACATGGCTGTTTCCCTTCAAAACATTAAGTTCTTTTTAAATTTTGGTTAGTGGTGTGAACATGATGCAGCAAGTACAACTATCAAGGTTGAAACCTGAGCTCCCTATAAATGATTGATCATTTTTAGATTACCAATTCAAGAGAATTTGTCAATGCCTTACATGTAATATCCAACAGCAATTTCCTTTTCTAAAAAATCCAGCATTTTAAATTCTTATGTTGCTCCCTTTTAAGGGTATACTGCAGATTTTTCATTTAAAGTCCCAAATGGTCCTGACACATGGACAAATCCTTCTCTACAGTAACTCAAGATGACCACAAATGAAGAATAAGCAATGACTGCTAACGATTAAGAATCTCCAACATATGCTCTCATGAGCACTTCCAAAAAAATACATGCAAAGTCCAAGCAGTAATGGAGAAATCTAAATTAGAAACCATAATTTTTCTTTTTTTAGATCCCTTCTCTACTTGTCTTCTAGACAACCATACCATTATTAATTATGTCCTTTTTCTTCTAAATATTTAATATTTCTGTACCTTTTCCATCCAACCTACACATACTTGGGTCTCTCCAAACTAAACATGCAAAAAACCTTCTGAATCCTACACCCCACCACTACCACCTTCTCCAGGTCCTATCTTCCCAGCCAAACTTCTTGAAATGGTTGCATATAGTTAAGGTCTCTCTTCTTTCACCTCTATTCAAAATGGTATTCAGTCTCTGTCTTTCTATACAAATAGCCCTTTCTATGGTCTAATGCCTTCTATGTTGCTAACTATAATAGTTATTTTTCAGGTTCTCATTTTACTGGACTTCTCACCAGGGGTTGACACCATTTACTTCTTCCTCCATTTTAAAGCACTCTTCTGCTGATATCTGCCATCCTGTTTTTTCCTAAGTTTCTTACCAAGTCCTCTAAGTCTCCTTTGCTAGGCCATCATCCCATATCCTCAGCCATTCAACTTGAACCTTCTTATAGTTCAGTCTATAGCATCCTCTTCCCTTCTCCATCTTCAGCCTTTCTTTTCAGATTTACATCAATTTCCATGACTTCAAATACAATATATATATAGCTAAAGTTCCCAGGTTTATCTCTCCAGTAGAGACCTTCTTTTGAGTCTAGAGAAATTTATTCTCAAAAGTAACTCAAATTCAAAATGTGTTAAACCACATTTATTTTACTCCCCTTACCAAAATACATCTGTTCTCTTTTTTTGGAAGTCCATCTTAGTGAATAGCATGAACTCCTTCTCCCATCCAACTGCACAAGCTAGAAACCTGAATCATCTCTGGTACTTCCCTCTCCTTCACCCTCATATTCAACACCTAGTCTAAGCCACCATCATCTTGCTTCCCTGTATCTTCACTTCTCTTCTGTGCCAACCCATTATTTACACGGCACTGTGAATAATATCTTCAAAATCCAAGTATGATTATACCATACCACATTACATATGGTAACTCTCCTCCATTCCTAAACCACTCAAAGGCTCTCCATTAACACTATTATAAAGACTGGCAACTATAAAATATTCCTTCAAGAATGATCTGGTCTTGTCCAGCTATCCAAGCTCAACATTCCTCCTTATTTCTGTACCTACTATCCACCCAAGTTCTTCGCTTATGTGTGTTTTTTATGCCTCAGTTTTCTGCCTTCACAGCTTCTCACTCTCACCTCCATGTTCTTCCAACCCAGTTCTCTGCATAATCAATTCTACTTATTATTCAGTCTTAGTTCAAAGATCAATACCCCTTGAAAGCATTCCCCTATATTCTTTCAACACTTAGAACTTCTCCTTTGAAGCACTTACTAAAGTTTAAAGTATACATTGATTTTTACTTATTTGATTCATTTCTGTCACCCCCTAAATTCTAAGATCCATGAGTTCAGTGCCATGCCTGGCATGTGACAGGCACCCAATACATACTTTATTTTATTTATTTTAATTTTATTTAATTTTAATTTTATTTTATTTTTGATGGAGTCTTACACTGTCGCCCAGGCTGGAGTGCAGTGGCGTGATCTCAGCTCACTGCAAGCTCTGCCTTCGGGGTTCACGCCATTCTCCTGCCTTAGCCTCCTGAGTAGCTGGGACTACAGGTGCCCAACACCACACCTGGCTAATTTTTTGTATTTTCAGTAGAGATGGGGTTTCACCGTGCTACCCAGGATGGTCTCAATCTCCTGACCTCATGATCCGTCCACTTTGGCCTCCCAAAGTGCTGGGATTACAGGCGTGAGCCACCGTGCCTGGCCTCAACACGTATTTATAGGTGCAATAAAATAATCAGATTATCTGTTTTCCATTTTCAAATGATCAATAACATACAATTCATGGGAAAAAATATGAATCTTATACATGCGATATTTCTCGGTTACAGAATTTTGTTCTCATAAGAAATGAAACATACTCATGCCAAAGGCTGTTTCAGATACTGTCTCCCACTGCACACTCACAGCCAAACCAATGCCATTAGTTCGAGATACATTTAAATACACGGTCCTATTGGCTTCTTCAACGTCTATGGAGGTGGCGCTGAAAGAAATACATGGATTGTGGAAAGCAGAAAAAGTACACATTCTACATATTTAAAATATATATCATATTTCTAGCATGTACTTAATACACTTTTAAATTTATACAATCCAAGATAATACTGAAAATCAGTTACTTCAGTAACTTCACACTATATATTCTGAAAAACAAATAAAATTGTCATTCTTATGTTTCTTCACATATATATGAAAAACACTTTATAGGAAAAAATGAGTCAGTAAATTAACATATTAATGAAACTAGATTAAAATATTTTTATGATATAAAAAATAAATATTTGTCAGCTTCTAGAAGAAACTTTAAAACCACAATCATGTTAATATATGTTTGAAGAGTCATTCATTTTGTTTGAGGAGTGAAGTCCACTTTATATTATTTCTTGCTTTTCATTATTTTTAAAAACACAAAATAGTACAGACCTTTACCTGAAAGTGTGAACTCCAAGAAAATAAGAATTCTAATAACACCATTCTAATAACAGGGTGAGTTTAGGTTTTTGATACTCCCAGTTAGGAGAGTAATTGGTCTCTCTAGACCTATCTTTAGTCTAGAGTTCATTTTAAAAATCCTTTTAAAAATAATTAGACATCAATTTCCTTCTGCATTTTCTTATGCAAAAAATATTCCCTACTTATAGGTTCAGAAGGGATAATTTCCTTATGAATAAACTATACCTATTTTCAACTGCAGAGATACTGAATAGCCCCAAAGGGGCCTGGTTTTGCAAAACTGTTATCAGGGTTTGAACACGTGCTCCTAGTCTAGCACCTCCAGTTGGATTAAACAAGGTGCAAACAAAATACTCATCCATTTCTGGTTCCGTGTCTAATATGGCAGATATGTGTAAGGCCTGAAAACAAAATCAAAAGATAAGGTTACTAGAATACAGTATTTTTTGTAACACACATATAGAGAAATCTACTAAACATTTCTGACAACAAAATACTATGTTTTGAAAAATACCATCTCACTTTGATTTAACACTGATTCCTATAATGTGATGGTTACACCTGTTTCAGGTTATTACTTTTAGGATTTCCAACTTTGTGATATATTGCACTGAAGTGTCCAAAAAACATTTAGTGCATTTTAAAATAACATTGATTAAAAATTACATCTATGTCTTCATTTTTGTGAACTTTTTGTCCTGCTCTGGCTACATAACTTGATTAATCTCATTCTAATCTAGGGTTCACTGTTAAAAAAACAGTTGCAGTCATAGCAGGCACAAATTAGAAACATCCCGAATGTTCATCAGTGGGAGAACAGACAAACCAATAGTGGTCTATTTTATAAAATGCTACTCAGTGATTTAAAAAAATGTCCAACTACTGATGCATGCAACCACACAGACTTAAAAATTATATTGAGTGAAAGAAGGCAGACACAAAAGAGTACACGCTGTATGATTCTATTTATAGGAAGCTCAAGCAAAATGAGTCATCAATGATAGAAATCAGAAAGTAGTTTCCTCTGGAAAGGGGAGGAGACAAGGGGAATCTTCTCAGTGATGACAATATTAAACACATTTATTTATTTATTTGTTTGTTTGTTTGTTTATGCATGAGACGGAGTCTCGCTCTGTCACTCAGACTGGAATGCAGTGGCACTCTGTTCACTGCAACCTCTGCCTCCCAAGTTCAAGTTATTCTCCTGCCTCAGCCTCCCGAGAACCATTACAGGCACGCACCACTAAACCTGGCTAATTTTTGTATTTTTAGTAGAGACAGGGTTTCACTATGTTGGCCAGGCTGATCTCAAACTCCTGACCTCAAGAGATCCGCCCACCTAGCCTCCTGAAGATTACAGGTGTGTGCCACTATGCCCAGTCTTAATATTAAATATTTTAATCTAAGTGGTAGTCACATGTGTGTATGTATATATCTTCAAATTCACTAAGCCATATACTTAAGATTTGCGTATTTTACTGTTTATACCTCAAAACAAAACTTTTTGGAATAAAAGCAGTTATGTCAGTTAAATTTATTTAATCCAATTTGCTCTAACATTCAATTTGCCTAATAAAAATAAAAGTATATACATATACTGTGAAAAAGGAGTCTTTTAAGAAAAAAGTCACAGTAAAAAATATGAAACAAACAAAAAAATAAATTTAAGAAAAATTTTAAAAGATAAAAAACATGAATAAACAGAAAATTAATAAAATATTTCAAATTTGAATTTTTACATACATATTTCAAGATTTAAATGTAAGTGACCTTGCACAAACCAATTAAGGTTTTAAATTTCCAAAATGTGAAAAAAAACCATGAAAATGAATATGCATTTGCAAATGTGCTGAAGTTACATAAACTGATCATTAAAAAAAATTATTAGATGGACTGTTTCAGACAAAATAGCTTTAAATCTATTATTTTAGATTTATTATACTTGATATAGCTGGCTTGAAAAATGCCTAAAGCTAACATAATTAGCTATTTTAAACTTAAACTGTTTAAAAAAATAAAGTTTAGTAGCAGGAACAGAAAATTGTTTATACATAGAAAAAGAGGTTTTGGAAGGTAAACTGTGAGTATAGATCATATTTATAATTAATCTCAAATCCCCAATTTTTTTCTCCAATAAACTATTCCTGTTGTCAAACAAGCAGTCTGAAGCAAGCAGTTACATTTTGTTCAACAAAAATGTGGCAAAAGGGAAATGACTGGCTGGGACTTAATGCTTACAAAAATTGGCTTGGGTTTTCCTTTATATGGTTTATATACAATATAAAGTGACATATGCAATTTAAGTGTGCTGAAATTTTAAAATAGCCATACATATATTTTCTTTATTATTTACATATTCTTCTACCCTATTAATAGTAAAATGTTCCACTTGCACTTTATACAGAGTAAATAGAACTATAGCACTTGTCACATAGTAATTGAAGCATGTCTTTATCTATCACCTAAGCTGCAAGAATTGTTTTTTCATTCTAGGACTTGAGTGCTCATCTAAGAGAAATTTATTTTACAAATATTAAAGAAAAACTTCCATTCTCATTAAAGCTTCTTACTGTACCTTGAATCGAATACCTTCTTCTAAAACAATATAGCCTTTGGAAGGAGTCAGATCTTTAGATTCATTTGAGGAATTCACTTCTGTCACAATGAACTGAACTGTCACTGTTCCAAACAATCCTTGTGCAGGTTCCCGAACAATGTACAATACTGCAACACTCTCCTGGACGTAGAGAGCTGTTGGCTCTCTTAGGAAAAAGTGCTCACTGTTGTTAAATGATAGAACTCCAGGGCCATCATCATTAGCAAGGACAATAATTAAGGCTGCCAAAATAAAAATATTAAAGCAACAAATGAAAATAGATTGGTTATAAATGCTGAAAAAAGTGTGGATGTCTAATTGAAAACTAGGCCAACTCTTTACCTAAGGTGATTATTTTAAGAGGATCTTAAAAATGACAGAATTTTTCAAAGCATTTAATAAAATTCCATATTCACTCATGATAGAAAAATACTCAGTAATCTTGGGATAAAAGGCAGCTTCCTTAACCTGATGAAGCAATCTCTCAGAAGTCAACAGCAAATATCAAACTTAATATTGAAACATTAGCAGCATTCTCACTAAAAACAGAGACAAAATAATAATGTCTGTCATAATTGCTACTATTTAACAGTGTCCCAGGGCTACCAGCCAGATAACACTTGTAAAAGTAGTGGAAAGAGTCAGAACTGTCACTATTTTCTAGATGACATGATTGTCTACTAAGAAAAAGCAAGAGAAAATATTAGAACTATAGTAAATACACAAAGCAAGTTGAGTAACCTTCACAAATCAAGAGTGTTCTATTTTTTACTGTCACTTATATTAATAATAATTGAAACTAATACCATTAAGAACTTGCTAATTGCTTAGCCTATATTAACTCTTTTAATTCTTGCAATAACCCTATGATATTGATTATATTATTATTCTCATTTTATAGAACCTATGATTGAAGCAGAGACAGGTAATTTGAAGAAGTTTACAAGCTGGGAAGTGGCAGACCTGGTGCACAAAATCAGGAAGTCCGCTTCAGATCATACATTCTTAAAGACTACTATAATATCTCTATAGATAGCTATCTTAAAAAAAAAAAAAAAAAAAAAAAAAAGTAGACCTTATTCACAATAGCAACAATACTTAGAAATTAGCCTAATGTAAAAACTATAAAACCTATATGAAGAAAATCACAAACTTTTAATGTATGACTGTAGCAGACACTGTCAGCACCTCACCTATATCCCCTTCACTAAAGTGACCTGCAGCAATTCCTATTTGCCCAGTGATCTCTCTTTACCTGAAGAGAGCATCAGCCCATGCAGGAGTAAAATCACAACTGTTGCAAATTCAACACCCAAGAGCAACTCTCAAATGATCAGAAATAGGAGCCGGTGAATGAACAGCCCAGATTTCCTTCCTTGTCATGGGACAATCCTAAGCTTTATTCAACCTGGTGTCTAAGAGGGACCCCAGCAGGACTGAGTGTCAGTTGCCCACAGCAGTACTGTTCATTAGGACATCACCTATCAACTTTCCTCTCTCTCTTCCACCTCCTTATTTCTCATCAGGCCTCCACAGATCACCTCTCAAACAAACTAAATCCTTGTCCGAATCCTTGTCTTATAGTTTGGTTTTGAGAGAACACAAGGGAAGGCAATGGTATAAAAGATTTGAATTACTGGAAAGGCATTTTATATTTCTAAATTGGAAAACTCAACATTATAGTGATGTCAAATCTATCCAAATTAATCCATAATCCTAATTCAACACCAATCAAAATTGTTCGTTTGTTTTATAGATCTCAGCTTGAATCTCATGTTCATATGAAAGAGACTTTTTTAAGGAATAGGTGAGATAATTTATAGAAAGAAAAAGAAAAATATTTGATCTGCAAAACTAGCAAAATGTACTTCAAGGCTATGATAAATAAAACAGCATGCTATTGGCACATAAATAGGCAAATAGAACAAAACAGAGTCCAGAAAAACGATAGGTAGATGGACAGAAAAGAAGGAAAAAAAGGAGGATAGATATTTCATGTTGAAAATTGATGTTTCAACTCTCTGTTTCATTCTCTGTACTGTTTTATACCTTTTAGGGTATATGTTTTACACATTTTAGGGTATATGTTTTATATTTTAGGGTATTGTTTTACACATTTTAGAAGAAAAATGAAGTTGTATCCTTGCCTCACACACTACAAATGAATACCTTCCTTATATGTTCAATAATGTAAATATAAATCAAAACTATGAAAATAGTAGAAAAATATAGTAAAATATTTTATGGCATTTGGGTGAAAAGACCTAAGTAAGCAGGATTTAAAAGCATATCAAAATATTTGATATTTTAAATTTTAAAAAATTTATGAGACATTATAATAAAAGATAAATGACAGACTGGGAGAAATATCTTTAATATATTTAAGAGGCAAAGGGCTGAATTCAAAATATATGACTATTCCTACAAACCAATAAAGCAAAAACCACAGGAAAGTATATAAGGGATACAAAAAACAGAATCACAAAGAAAAAACCAAACCCATGTCAAGCTTACTAACAAACAGGACAATGAAAGAAAAAATCACAATAATGCATAATACAACCACATATTTTTCAGTCATTAGAAATGGCATATGAAAATTTAAAGATTAAAGAAATTGCTGGGAAGGATATGGACAAACTACTGTATATGTACACAGTTGGAGTGTAACTATACAGAAGGCAGTGGATTAGTCCTTTCTACTCAACATGCATTGTACTCAACAGATGATCTTAATTATCCACATATACAAAGATTTATGTAAAAGGATATTTATTGAAACTTTATAAGGGTTTGGAAACAGTCTCAAGGTCAATCAATGGGGCATGGTTTAAGAAACGACTCACTGTCAAAGCACTTATTGCTCTGAGGAATTTTTTAATCTTTAAAAATAGAAAATTACAAATACAAAGTAACCTTGGCAGCGCCCAATAATATATTCATTTCTCCTACTCATGGAAGTGGGCATGTAACCTATGTAATTTCAATCAGATTTATATGAGGACCTTGTAGGAATGCATGAATGTGAATACTCTCTCCTGTTATATGAAATGCAGAAGAATGATCCTGATCACCATCTCATGACAATGAATAATGTTAGCCTTGCAATGAAGCCAATATTCCAAAAGGCAAAGAAAAGAGACAGAAAACCATAGGATCTCTGGCAGCATTAAGTCCTGCTCCTGTGTCATCTAAAGCCATATGTCTCTGTACCCTCAGGTTAAATAAACCAATAAATTATATGTGTTTAAATCCATTTGCATTGAGTTTTCTGTTATTTGTACCTAGACTATTTTCAACCAACACATGGTATCCATTTACCAATCCATTATGTTTCACAAGAAAATGATTTGATCTCAAACGTATACTCTGAATTTGAAAAACAGCCACAGCCTCAAAAATAAAATAAAATAAAATAAAATAAAAATAAAAAGGCTTCTGGGGATTTAGAAATATCAATGTATTTTATCAATATAGCAAGAAAAGTAAAAACCAATCCTGGGGCTACTCAGAATTCTTTCATATTTTCTACCACAAATCAAATTTCTCCATAAAGGCCAATAATTTAGGAATGCAAATATTCATCAAATTAATAAAGATAAAAATAAAAATAAAAACCTGCTCAGCCACTGACTAAAACAGGAGTTTGAGGGGTCAGTCAGCATTCAATCCTTGAAATTCACCTGGCTTGTCTATCATCAGAAGGAATGGAAGTGACTTTTTAAGAGCTCTTCCAACCTTAAAGTTCTGTATGTTCCCAAGTTTTCTCCTTTGTCTCTTTCTTACCTTCTCTAAACAGTCAGCACAATACCTATCAAGCAATGGAGTAGAATGACTCTTAGCAACAATACCTAACTGCTGCAACCAAAGAATTATGGCTCCCATCATCTGTCTGAAGTATCAGTATACCTCAACACTACGCAGAAATACTACAGAGTAGATGACACTAAAGGAATTACCTTTGTAATTCCTTCTATTGCTAAGTAGGAAACTAGAGCAAAATTCAAACTCCAAAGGAAAGACATTTACAAATTAAATAACCCTACAATAATTGAGGAAATAATATTATCTGTAGTATCAACCTACTTTTTTTGTCTTTTACATACATGCATATATACACCAATACATACAAGCTAGAGGCATTGTTATAGAGACACAGAAATTCTCAAATTCTCTAACTTAAAATCACTCTCATTGTAAGCGTAGAAAACCACCAAGACTTTTTATTCCCTTTACATCTTCCCCCATATTAAGGAACCCAGCATGAAGGAGAGGAAGCTGTTTATAAGAAATTATCAATTACCTATTGTATTTTTCCCTAGCTCTAGTCCAGGAGAAGGATTTGTTAAAATCAGCTGAAATTTTTCATCTCCTTCTGGAATGTCATCATCAAGAATCATGATATTGACATTTTTATACCTTTCTCCATCAGCAAAATGAAGAATCTGGTCAAAAAGGTAAAAGCAGACAGTATTATATTTATATACACTGTGAGTTTCTATAAAATGTTTGGAAAGAAATACAATATAGTTGCGAATGTAAAGAATAAGCTATTTTACATTGAATTTTGCTTCCTTATTTTTTGGTTTATATCTTTTTATTTAAACTGTCAACATTAAGTTTAAAAAGTAAAAATTATGAGGGGGCTGGGCGCAGTGGCTCATGCCTGTAATCCCAGCACTTTGGGAGGTCAACGGGTCTGATCACTTGAGGCCAGGAATTTGAGACCAGCCTGGCCAACAAGGTGAAATACACTAAAAATATAAAATACATTAAAAATACACACACAAAAAAAATTAGCCAGGCATGGTGGTGGCCACCTGTAATCTCAGCTACTCAGGAGGCTGAGGCAGAAGAATTGCTTGAACCTGGGAGGTGGAGGTTGCAGTGAGCTGAGATTGTACCACTGCACTTCAACCTGAGTGACAGAGCGAGACTCTGTCTCCAAAAAAATTATGAGGGAAGAGAAGAAAGTAAACATTTGGCTAAGAAATAAAAGGCATGAAGGGATCAAAAAGAAGTATTTTAAAACACTAAAGGTGTTTCAGTGAGCAAAAACAAAGAAATAAGAGCTAAAATTTTCGAGAAGTATGAGAAACATTCTGGAAAGACTATCAAATGATATAAATTCTTTAATATTACAGGCTGTATTCTCCAGTATCGAATACTGTAATGAAATAGTTAATGCATACAGAATAATATTTAGAATAGTAAAATAGTGAAGGGAACTATTTTACCATGTGGGAATCTTCTGTCCTAATTTACTTTGAAATATGTAATGATTTATTAAGAATAATTTATTTATATGGGACCTAAATCACTGTAATTCTTAAGGAATAATTATTATAAAATAATTTGTAAAAGTCATCTGTGATAGATTTTGAGACCCACCCTTGGGGTGAAGATATAATCCAGCCCCAGTTGTGCTTCCAAATTCTGAGCATACACAAACAAGGAAACATGGCCAAGAGCTTCTCTGCTCCTCTGGGCTACCAATGTTAAACTTCCATGGGTTTCATTCACTTCAAACCTATAATATAGTTTTAAAAAAACATTATTTTTTCCCTTATAAACTTTTATTCGGTAGACACTAAGAATACGAAACCCAGAAGGGGACTCTCACGCAGCCTTGGCCTTACCTGCTATGTTGCCATTCAATTACACCTCGGGCCCCATCATTGGCATCGATAATAATTTGTGCAGTCAAACCTTCTGAATCTAAAAAAATAGAAGCATATCTTAAAATACATAAAAATGATGAAAAATACTTTTTGATATAGGATTTAAAGACAGTCCCTTTGAAATTATATAACTCTTAATGTACAGGTATTATCAAAATTACTCAAAAGATATTTAAGAAAATAAAGAGACAATGTTTATCACATCTGAATAAGGACACTTTTGGCTAACAAAAGCCACTGATTTATAGAAATTTAACCAACTGAGAACAGTATAAAATAATTAACAACTGAGATTACTGTTTTGTTTCTATTATTTTAATTAGTTAAAACATATTTGGCATCTCTATTCTATAATATCACTGTTTCAGGAGGAAAGGAAAATGGGGACAGTTGGAAGGAGCAGAAAGAGCAAAAAAAAAAAAAAAAGAAATGAGAAGAGAAACACAAGGAATGGTACAGAGAAAAATACAGGCATGCAAAAGAGACACAGAGAGACAGGGACACAAACAGAAGCTGAGACACGTGGGAAAGATGGGGAAAAGGTTTGGTGAACTCAAGAGAGATTAATATCAAAGTAAACTTATCTTTCCCTTTTTATTTTTATTCTGTCCACCAAACTTAGTATGTTACCAATACCCTAAAATAAACTAACCCTGCTCCTGGTTGGCGTTTTGGTTTCAGTCTTAAAATATTACTAACTCTGCTCCTGGGCTAGTCTTAAAATACTAACGAATCCTGCTCCTGATTGGTTTTTTGGTTTTGTTTTGATTTTTGTTTTTAATATTTTGTTCTTTACCTTTTAAATTTCAGAGGTACCACCTTAGTCTAGGACACTTATGATAGCTGCCTGGATAGGGAAAGGGTAGGGAGAGTGTAATTCTCTGTAGAGGGAAAAGAACAACACTGTCCAGGAAAGCATATAAAATCAGGGTTTGTGTCCATCAGACAAGAGGCTAAAAAGCAGAGATTCTAAAATCAGGTCACACCATTGAAGACAGCTCTACCACTCCATAGTTGTGTGATCTGGGGCATGTTACTCAGCTTCTCTTAGCCTAAGCTACCTCATCTGTAAAATGAGAAGATGTAAGTAATGCCATTACCAAGGTACAAAGCACTTGAAATAGGAGCATTAGAAACCACTCAACAGAAGTCAACTATTCAAATTATCTCAGTAAGAGGATGAAAGAAATCTGAATTGTTTTGTTAGTTGTCTTAGTGTGAATAATAATTATCTTGTAATAACACCCGATGTAAACAGCCTAGCCATTGGAATCATCTATTTCTTTAGCAAAAGAACTGAAACTATTCAAACAATAGGTTAGAAACTGATTATTTCCTTTCAATATTTTCAAAGTTATCACAATGAGCTTCAGAAATGAATAAGGAATGCCTGTTCCCCAGGCCACTGCTCCTGGCCATGCTTCTCTTCCTTTAACCTAAGTTAACCTAAGCACTGCTTCTAACCAATTCAGCACCACCCTCTATTGGGCCATCACACCTACAGGCTTCAGACAAAATTTCCCAGTAGTAAATGTCCACACTGAAAACAGGAGTTTGTGTTTAAACAGGAATACATCTTTTCAAAGGAATCTAGATAAGTTTGTACCAAGGTTCAGGTTTTACCTTTCAGTCTGTAATGAATTAACTGATTCTTTTCTAAAAGCATGAAAAGAAAAAGAAAAAAGGTCAAAAGAGAAGCAGAGAACACAACAAAGCAACAAAGAAGCAAACAACAGCACTGCTTAACCTGAAAGAAAAGAAAAACATCTGAGAGTTTGGAGATCTAATGAAAACAGCTAATTTTAAAGCATAATGAAAGAAAAGTACCTTCCAAAGAACTATTTTGAGGATTACAAATTTGTTTATAAAATAGTTGTAAAATTTAAAGAACATCACACAATAATTTTTAATGTCTTTACATTGTTCAGTGTAAAAACTGCAATATATGAGAGTATCAAAAATAAATATAAAATTCCATCATATTTTGACACATAGCCAAGATTAACAAAACAGCACAATGATCACTTCTGATTCAAAAACAAAGTTTCTTCATTTCATTTGAAGTGAGTGAAAAGAAACAAACAAGAAACCCCTTATACCTAGTCTGGGAGGAAATGAAGTTGAAGCAGCCATGATAAGTTCAACATAAGTTAAATTCACCAGGAAATACTCTTCCAGCTCTGGTATATCATCCTGAAAAAAATCACACCATTAAATTCCTTTAACTATATTCTCAAAATAACTCTCAGAAACCGTTTTTAAGTTAAACTGTGTAATTAGTATACAGAAGATACAAAAATGCAACCATAAAGTAGACATCTAAATTAGAAAAAATAAACATAAAAGTATTAAACTTATACTTGGGTGTATAGGAAGTAATTAGGTTGACACATATGAAACCACTTAAATATTTTAACATTTTTAACCTAGATTTATATAATATGTAAACCAATTTTATAAATATATAGGCCTAATTATTTTAAGCATAATATGAACAAAACACTTTAAATTACCATAATATCCAATGTGTAGGAGGAGGAATAGAATACCACGAAGAAAAAAAAAAAGGGCTTTGCAGTTCAAGGAGGCCTAGTACCAAATTCTATAATTTTAAGTAAGTTACTTAAATTTTAGGACTCCAATTCTACTCTCTCTATACTGGGGCAATAATAGGTCCTTTGGGTGGGAGACTGTAATAATGATTACAAATCATGTGTGTAGAGTGGCCTAGAGAAAATGCTTTAAAATTAATAGCTATTATTATTAATCACTAGTCCATATAATAGCAATGAAAACAAGGCAGGTACTACAAACATAAGGATTAGCAAAATCCATGTCAAGAATGATCAGCCAGCCGTCAATATTTACAAAGAAACACAATGTGTGTATATATTTATGCATATATAATGTCAGCACACACTCACCAACATATGCTTTTCTCCTCACTTTATTTAATGGAGTCATGTTTCCATGTGAACAAATATGTGAAAATCATGGTCTCTAGATTGTCTTATGCAATATATGGGCCAATATGAGTTATAAGGTCAGTGACACAGAACGACTGCTGTGCCTACTCTTACTGTCCCCCATCCCCCATGCAATAACTCCTCCCTACCACTCCCCACGGCAGTTTGTTCCTATATACATAGCCCTGCAGTCTCTTAATCTAGTGCTACTGAGGGGAGCAAAAAGGGTTGCAAAGAGCTAGGATGAAACAAAGGTGGAACCAAAAACCCCATGTTCAAAAAAACCTAGACTCCTCAGAGAAAAGAAGGGCGACTGTGTATTCTCTGCTTTAAAACCTAACATATCTAAGGAATAATCAATCCATTTATTTATATTGTTATTAATAAAGTATACATTTGAAAGATAACTTAATTGAAAGCTTTATCAAATCTCGTGTTATATCCCGTATACTGACATATTATTACCTTTAATTTTACAGCTTTGGAATTTTTATACTGTTGTATTAGGTCACAGTGCCACAGTAATCAACAAAGTAAGTTACTGACTTCAGAAGGTAGATGGTTTATACCACTTATAATTTTGTAAAAGAACAGGCCTCCAAGATAATAAAATACATTTTAAAATAGAACTCCCAAAATACATAGGAATTGAAAAATATTTTTTCAACTGCAATATTCATGCTTTCTCCCTCTTTCCCTTCCCCTGTCCTACACACCATCTCCTACTCCCTCCATGAGTACCATTTTTATAAACCTCTTGGAAATGTATTTAGGTAACTGATACACTAAGTCCCAAAACAACATGAGATTCCACAATGGGAAAAAGTATTTAAAATACAATTTCAATCACTAATGATTATGTTAAGCTTAACGTAATCATAATTGCATATTGTGCCATCTGCCTCTAGTGAGTCTCTCCCTATCTCTAATGTAAACGGTCCTACTACCAACAAAGATTCTGACATACATGGATTTTCTGGTCCAAAGAATCCTATGGAGTAATCAAAATACTCCTTGAAACCTCATAGGTCTATAACATCTTAAAGGGGATTACCCTAAGAAAATTCTTTATCATGGGTATGTCTATAATAAAATACGTAACAGCAGGCCAGTCGATCTAAACAAGAACAGAAACCCCTGTACGATTAAAAAAAAAAACAAACAATAACAACAAAATCAAGAAAAGAAATAAGATGATTTAAAGGTACCATCAGGGGGAATCAAGCAGAAAAGAATTCACTAAGTTTCTAGTATTATAATTGTAGAGTATCCAAACCTGATATTAAAGTCAGAGTTGTTTTTTTTTTTTTTTTTACAAATAGAAAAAACTCAGGTAGACTTAGTTTTCACGAAACTTGATGTCTTAAAATGCAAAGTTACTAGAAGTGTCTTACTAAATGTTACTACTTATAAGTTATAGACTCTTCCATCAATTTCTACCTTCTATGTAGTTACTTCAGGTTTAATTCAATAGTAAGGAAAAAAATAGGAGTTTTACCTCAAGAATGGTAATGTTGATGGCTGCTGCTGTTTCCCCTTCTTCTAAAATCAGAAAGCCAATGACAGGGACAAAATCAACTTCTGGCTCTGCTAGGTTTCCTACTGTTTGGTTCTTCAGACTCAGCATTCCAGGAACCGTGGTATACGTGACATTGATAGCTCCTAATTGAATAGGTTGGAAAAATGTTTTATAATTCCCTAAACGTTTACAATAATGTCCCATTGTGGATTTTTTGCCTTTCCGAAAAGCACCTTCAGTAGCTAGTATTACTGTTCCCAATTCCTCACCCCTTCCTATATCCATAATCTTTACCATATGATGGCTCGCAGGTGTCTCACTGTGGGAAAAGCATATTTCAGGCTTTGCATTTAGATATGTGACTTGTTTTAGCTAATAGAACAAGGTAAAAATGATGATATGCTGGTTCTAACCCTAGACCTCAGGGGGCCTTACACATTTTCACTTGGTCTTTTGTGCTACCACTGGTTCCAGGAGAAGAATGACAGACATATGAAATACAGCCACCCATGACCAAGCCCAGCATAGATTAGTAGACCCACAGTCAGCCTAAATTACCGTATGCTGCTGAAGTATTATGTTTGTTAATTACACAGCATTTCTGTGAAAACAGAAAATTCATTTAATCTTTTCAAAAATAAGGAAGTTATAAAGTTCTGTCCTGAATGAAAAAATATTAATTTTCTCTTGTCCCTGATTTATTTTAGCAATGGCTTTCATCCACACAAGTAGAATATTAATAAGCACCTGCCTGGAAAACCCATTCATTCTAGAGCAACACAAACCTAGAGATCCAAATTCTCTGTTGATGAAAAGCTGAATTGTTATGTTAGCCTCTTGTAGTAACACAAATCTTGATGGAAGAGCAAAATTTAAAACTCCATGTGGTTCATCACTGGCTTCTACTGTGAGGACAGCTGCATATCCTTGAGCATCAAGCAGGGCGATTCCTGCTGGTGGAACTCCTAAAAATGTCAGGGAGGAATCTACCAGTGATTTGGCATTAGCTTTTAATCATTGGAAATATAACCTCACTCTCTGAAACATGAAGGTAATCAAAAGTGTTCTATTTACTTCTCTAACAAATCTTCAGGTTAACAAAAGCCACATTCCATTTTTCTTTCAGGTGGAAGATCATGAATTTCTTCACTTCATATATTACTGTCATTATTAGTTTATATTGGTTATCAGAATTATAGAAACTGAGTAGAAATTGAGGAAGGTACCCAGATAATTTGCTTAAAAATGACTCAATTTGGGCCAGGTATGGTGGCTCACACCTGTAATCCCAGCACTTTGGGAGGCCAAGGCAGGCGGATCACGAGATCAAGAGATTGAGACCATCCTGGCCAACATGGTGAAACCCTGTCTACTAAAATACAAAAATTAGCTGGGCATGGTGGTGCACGCCTGTAGTCCCAGCTACTTGGGAGACGGAGGCAGGAGAATCGCTTGAACCCGGGAGGCAGAGACTGCAGTGAACCGAGATTGTGCCACTGTACTCCAGGCTGGCGACAGAGCGAGACCCTGTCACATTAGGAAAAAAAAAAAAAAAGGAAGACTAAATTTGAATTATCCATATAATTGGTCCAAAATTCAAATTGGCCTGTAAGTCTCAAATTAATTTCAAAAAAATTCTACCTTTGGAAATGAATTTTATTCTGTAAGTAACCATTTAGCAAAATGTTTCAGGGCTTTTTTCTCTAGTCCATAAAGATAAGTATTCCCATATGATGCTAATGTTTTTTGGATCTAACATTTCTAGGGGACACATAATAAAGTAACATTTTAAAAATTGGTATGCATCTAATTGTTAAATACAGAGATAACAACAATTTTCTTTCTTTTACAAAAAGAATATACCAAAAAAATTAAAATTAAATTCTGAATTACCTTGTGTCCTGACATCATACAGAATGATTTGGTATACTTCTTTCTCCTCAGGAATGTTGTCATCCAACAAATGCACAAACAGTGTTGTACTCAACGACCCCTATGTCATACAAAAAGAAATCAATCCCTCTATCGTTATTGAATGAGCTATCTCCTGCTTTATTTTTATTATAAATCATGCAGCCAAACATATTTGCATTTAAACAAAAGTTCTGTGGCTTGAAAATAAATAAATAAAAGCCAATGACTCATGGGAATGTAAGCTCCAAGCAGACAGGGGCTAATTGTGGAAGATCTTGAATGCTGAGCTAATGAATGTAAATCTTATTCACTGAGCAATGTGGCACTACCGGAAATCTCAAAGCACAAAGTTGGGGAGGTTTCTACAACAATGGTGAATAGAAAAAACTGGAGCAGAGGAAAGAAGACAAGTGCTGCAGGGACACTAGTCATTAGAAGTTCAATGTACTACTCAAGGCAGAAGGTAGTATCAGCTTGGCTTAATATTGAGGCAATGGGAAGGAAGATAAAAACAATTAAATACATCGTCAAAGACTTCATAGCACGTAGGTCTGGAGAAGAGAGAAAGATAATAACTACAGTAGTGCTGCTTTTCTATCCCATTTTCCTCAAAACATACCATTCTTTCTAGATATTTGTGGTTGACTCTTCTTTGCAGTATTACCTCAGGAAAGAAGAGTTGTCCGCTAAAGTTAGCAAAACTGAGTTCTAGATTTTGCCCAATAATTTTCCAGTTAACAGTAACATTTCCTCGACCAGGGGAAGTTCTTATCACATGGAATTGCAAAATTTCTCCTGCAAGTAAAATGTGTAAATTGATAAATGCTTAATGGAAAATAAACTTCACATTTGAACTCAACAAAACCCAAACCCCAAGCATGCAACTATTACAGCACCTTTCCCAAGAACATTACAAAGCTGTTCTGTTTGAATTTTCTAGAAGTTTTACACATGCTTACTGTTTATTATCCCACTTCTAAATACTTCCATTTAGTAGAACTTCAGGAAACTCAACATGTAAAAGTTACAAAAGCACATGCTAAAATGGGAAACACAAACTTTTATACACTCCAAAACATGCACCAGAACATAAGTGTTCTGTAAATTAAAGAAAATAATAAAGTCCTCATGGTAATAACACAAGTAAATTCTTCCTTCACTTTTCAAAAGGGCACAAATTCCTTACACTGATATGCAATGTGATTTTACACAATGCATGCATAAAAATGCTTGCAAATACCTGAAAATCACATTTCTATAGTCATAACTTACATATTACCATCAATGATTTTGTTTTATAAAAAGAAATGCAAAGGAAAGGTGTCAAATCTGTACATCAACATCTGTAACTTCACCAAAGTTACAGTTATCATTCCTGGATGATGGAGATATTTTAGATCTTTTCTATTCCTGGCTTTTATCCCCATATAATACTTTACAAAAGTGAAGAAAATCATAACATGTCTTTCAAATTGCTAAAAGCATAAAGTAAGCTGTTAGGGAGTGTGCTAATGGCCATATGACTTGTTGAAAATACGCTCAATTCATTAGATTTATAGGATGATGAACACAGTTAAGAAATACCAATGAACTATACCACTAAAAAATTATTATTATGCAAAGATAGAATGATGTTTTAAAAGACTGAGAAGACAACATCCTTAATCAAATTGTATAGCATAGACATATAGTTAAAAATCACATTCACTAAAAATGTCACTTTTAGTTAGTTTAGTTCAGTTAGTTATCCAAGTAACTTTTGTGTATATAAGTAATATCTTCAAACACTTTTTAAAGAGTAGAAATAAAGCAATAAAATTTAAATACCGCTTTCAAGTATTTTTTAAACTGCCATGTCTTTTATTTCTGAAGACAACTAAACAAATATTTCTTATAGGAAGGTTTCTTAAAATATCATGAATTAATTAATTTAGAAACTATCTTAATTTCAAATTAAAAACATAAAATAAATTTTTCTTACTAAATTTAAACACAATTTAACAAAATGAACATTTTAAGGAGAGTGGATAATATAAATAAAAGCATTAGAAAGACCTTTTAAAACACATTTTAAGTGTGTCAATACAAAAAACCTTAGTTACCATTACATTAGTAGACTATGTCTTAGATTGATCTTTTAAAAACACAGGAATTTCTAGATCAGATTGTCTAAAGATTGGGATGAAACTGAAAGACTGTGTATAGTCAGCCATTGCTAACATACCATTTAAAAATTTTCTATTTGTAAGACTTGTGAACAAAATATAGACACTACTATGAAACTCTGGTGTCTATTGTGCAATATATAAAATTTCTTATAGAGCAAGTTTAGAATACTGAAAAACAAAAATTTATTCCCAAAAAGCATAGAAAAATCCTTGAAATTATTAAGCTATTTCACCTTCAGTGTTGTCTGGTGACTCTTTTGTAAGAGTTATGGTTTTCAAACTTTTCAAATCACAAAAGTTGTTAATGGTTCAAAAAGAAAATTATGGAAGTTTAATAAAGTACTAAAGTGCAAAGAGAACACGAATGGCAAGAAAACAAAATGCAGGTCAAAAATTTCCATGTTGAAGGGTAACCTATAATCACAATAATAAAATTGCAGTTGCAAGTTTACACATAGAGATTTGGGAATAAATACATCACTTTTAGGTAAAAGTAAAAATAAAATGCTTAGGAGAAAAGAAAGTAAAATGTTCAGACAAACTTACTACATGTAAAAACACTCAAAGTCTAATACTACTTCATCAATATCCCCTCTGAAAAGTTAAAAAGTTACCATGAAAGTAACCTGCAAGAAAATACTGCAAAAACATAATTTGAAGCATGACACACACAAACACACACACACACACAAACACCCATACACACAAACACATGCGCACCCACACACACATAGAGAAGCACATATAAATAAAAGATAAATGAAGTATTTCTTAAACACATAATCTCGTAATCCTAGTGAAAATGTATCATGTCAACAGCAAGAATAGTGTGAAATTTTTTCTAAGCAATAATCAAAAGGGAGGTATTGATTCTGTCTCTTTATTGCAGACTTCCAGGAGCCAGGTCCATCTAAAATGCTTCCTGGAAAAAATGACTGGACATTTCAGAAAGATACCTTCTGCCACGGTGAAAAGTCAAACAGTCACATGAAAAAGAAAAACTTAAAAATAAGTATTTAGTCTTCCAAATTTAAGGGAAAAGACAGAAGAAATGTTTAAGAGAGAGTATAAATCTTAGATGACAAAGATTTTACTAGATACTAAACAGCAAACAGCCTTCTAGTTTTCACCCAAGATGAAAGTCAGAAGAGCCCTTACCTAACCAAGTGTCTGACTACAAAAGCGGAAGATCATCTTGATATGAAATCCACAGAGTTTACCAAAAGTTAGTGACACATTTCAACTCTAAAGCACATTTCAACTGTCAGATAGTGTCTAGAACTAACCTAATGCAGATAAAGAATATGAATGAAGAATGTATTTTAATAATCCTAAGTGTTTTAGGCACTTATTTTCAAGGCCTGAATTCTTTCTACAAAGATAAACACCAACTACAACGTACATAAAAATAATGGAAAACCAAAATACAGAAAATATATTTTAATAGATACATGTATACACGACATACGTATACTATCCAAATTGCCCTCTATAATAAAAAAGAAAATGGGTTAAAACAATTATAGGAATATGAATAATGGGAAGCACAGATTGTCAATGAGTTAAGCTGAATATTTCCAATATAGCAGTTCTATATATTTCTTTAAAGAATCACATTTCTTGTTCAAATCTTTGTATAAAAAAGATTCATGCTGTCCCTAAGAGAAGAAAAAATTTAAAATCCATCGAATGTGACAGGATGATTATGATGCTGCTGAGTTGGGTGACTGAAACACCTAGCACAGATTTATAAAGAGCCCATTTATACCCAGTGTGCAACCACAGTAAAATCCATTGTCCTATGTTTCTAAATGCTGTCCATTACATTTGAAAGAAAGTAATATTTATCACTGGGCAGCTCTCCAATTGCATTAGGACAAAATGTAGAAATAGGATTCTACAGAATTCAATACATTGTTAGAGACTAAGGTAAATCCTCCCCATGAATCAAAAATGCATTCTAGAGCCAGAAGTTCAGCATAGTCCACATTTTAAATCTAATCACATAAATGAAACTCCAACACTAGGCCAAAAGCAATGTTAACACTGTTAAAAGCTCACATAGCAAGGTTATTTTTACCCCATTGGTTTAGCGGTTATCTCTGAAGAATCGCCATGATGTTTTCATTATTTCACTTTCATAAACTCATCATGATACATACACATCTCTGTGCAATTTTCATGGTAATATAAAGCATACATAAAATACAGAACTATTGTGGCTTAATATGTTTTTGAAAAAAATAATTTATATTCCAGGAAAAGGCTTAGGAATGAAGAGAAAAAGTAAGCAAAAAATAGAAATTGACCCCAACTTTTATATAGGAAATGTAAAAAATCTAGGGAGCACGCATACCTGCAATAAAAGCAATTTGGTATTTTAGATTGAAATGCTAAAGCAGATTTTTAACCATAACACCTTTGGACCATTTATTTTAATTACTAATCCTTCCTGTTTGCCTCTCCTGCAGATAATTAGCTGTTGGAAACTGATGAGGCCACAATATTGTTTTCAGGCGAAGTTCATCCGGGCCAAAGAGACTGTAGGTGTTCATGTCTGCAGTCTCTCCAAGACGCTGTGGTACCTAGAAGGAGGGCCTCAGTGTCTTCAGAGCCCTACAACTCACCACTACCACCACCATCCAGGCTCACAGAATGCACTTTCACAAAATTAATGGCCCTACAGTTAAAATCTCCTTAAATTGATCCTAGACATCCAAATTATTTTGTATTCCTCAGAAAAGAAATTTCATCATATTGCTGAAAAGCACTTGCCTAGTCTAGCTCTAAATCCCTCCTTAAATCTCATGTATCCTTTCCTGATCTCAGCTGTTATTTGTACCTTTCACACCACTAACACTTTGATTCTCTTCTTTTCCTTCCTATATTTCTTCAACAAAACAAAACAAATCCAAAATGCTCCCCTTTCATCTGTGTTCTCCAATGTTTCTCCTCTCCTTGCTGTCACAGCCAATAAGCAGTGCTTCTCAAAACTTAATGCTGTGAAGGACAGGGCTTTTTGCTTTCTTTGCCTCAATACATCAGAGGCTGACCCTCTTGTAAAACACAATAAAATAAATGACTAGATAAGTTAAACGGCAAAAAAACAAACACAAAAAACAAACAAACAAAAAAACAAATACCAGCCCATAGACACTGCTTTCGGATATCACAGCAAAGTGAAATTGTTATAAGAGTTTCCAATCCTCTTGTCACAGACCAGAAGCAAACACTGAACAGGCAGGCTCTTGAAAGCCACACTGAGGAGCACCCGCCGAAGGCCTCTACGTTTGTCATCCTTAGATATTTGCTTCCTATCCCCAGTCCTCCTTTAAAATTCATCTACCATTGCTACTGTCTTGTTTGGCCCATTGGAGATCTAACTCCCCTTTTTGGCCATATTAGTATGAGACACATTGATTACTGAGTAATCAGTGTAACTGATTAAAAACACACGCTCTCCCTGGTTTCTCCCTGCCTCTCCAGCAAAGGCTTCTCTTTCCTCTCGGGTAATTTTTCTTTCCCAGCACCTTAGTCTGATGTTTTGCATGGTTCCATTCCGATAATTTGCTTTTTCTCCTCTGTCCGCAAAAATCATCATATTCATTTTCCAGATTTGAGCTATCATCTTTAACCAATGTCCACCTTTAACCTGAGACAGAGTCAGGTTCTCTCACTAATTTCCTTCCCTCACATAGGCATTGCTACTCAAATTCATTCTGCTTCCAACTCAAATAACTTCAAATATTTACCAAAAGTCCCTGCATTGTCAGGTTCCACAGAAGACACAAGTTCAAGCAAAATAAATTCTCTCCTCACTAGGTGCCCTATAGAGCATGGGCTTTGGATTTGACACAGCTGGTCCTAAGCACTACCACTGAATAATTGTTGCTATTTAGTCTCTCTCAAATTCAGTTTCCTTGAATGAAAATCTGGTGTATACGATTATACCTATTTCATAGGACTGCTATTAAACCTAAGTGAAATAATGAAGGTGGAGTGTCTGGCACACAGAAAACACTCCATAAGTGTTACTGTTGTCATTATTATTAACGATTCCTGCAGTAACTTTGTATTATGTTACAAATAACTTTTTGATAGTTGATCTGTCTTTAAGTTAGATTTATGGAATTTGTTAGTCACTTTTACTCATTACTGTTATGACAACATGCAATTCCAAACCATTAATAAAAGTAGAGTACAGAAAATGGCTCGAACATTTGCATGGATAAATAAACTTGCAAGTTGGAAGTACAGTAAGGGAAAAAGAAAAGGTAATACAGTAAAATACATTCTGTTTCTAGCACAGCCACTAACTGTCTGACATTGTCAAGTCTTTTAATCTCTCTGTGTCTCAATTTGTTTTCTCATCTAATAAATAGATGTCCAAGTACCTAATCTATATCCTTTTCATTTATTAACTATTCAAGGTAAAATTATTGTTTTAATTCCAGATACAAAGTAAGTAATGAAACACAGGCTATAAATACCTGTTTTACCTCAAAACAGGCTTAAACAGACAAAAACACTGTTATATTTTAAACACACAAAAATTACCCCCTCTGTGTAAAACCCTACATGTCATATAAAACATTAAGTAAGAATTCAAGAAAATTATTGTTTTTTAAGGAAGAATGACATTTTATAAGGTTTTCTAGCTTGGCACTTTGTTCATAAAATATACAAACACAATATAAAATCCAGGCTAAACTATTCACTGATTACAAACTATTACTTGTTTTTAACCGGCGGCCAATGTTTCACTGTTTGATACCAACGGCTACCCTTGGGCATACGCTATACTTTCCAGGAACTACGCTAAGCATTTTACATGTATTAGCTCACTTAATCCTCACAAAGAAACCTATGAAGTAAGTAATATTTTGTATCATTTAACAGATGGGTTAATCTGTTAAGATTAACATTATTGGGTTAAGCATTAACATTAATGGGTTAAGCATTCCAGGTTTAACTTCCTTAAAGTCATACCAGTAGAGAATGGCAAGCTAGAACATGGAATTGGTTTGCAAGGCTCCTAAATCTGGCTAAACAGTTCATTACAAAGCCTTCTCCCAAAGAAGTTCTATGCAGATTAACACACACACAGTTCAACAAATTAATAAAGGGAAAAACATCAGAAGTTTTAAAGAACTAGACAAAAAATGATATCCATGGAAAAGAAAATTAATATGCTTAACAAAAAAAGGAACCCACCTTCATGACCTATGACAGATCTGGAAGCTGTCTGAAAGCTAACAATTCCTGCCACATTGTCATTGGCCAAAATGTTCACTCTAACGGTGTCGGAGCTTGGCAAAATTCTGCTTCCACCTTCCGTGTACACCAAACTAACTATGATGCTTTCGTCATCCTCTGGTTCAGAGTCATCCAAGATGGTTAAAATGACTGTCTTTTTGGTTTCACCTATAAAAACATCAATGGAATAAAAACCAAGGTAACAAAATCACCAACATAGAGAACTCAGAAAGGCCTAAAATAATTTTTAGTTTTAAAAGTTAAGTAAAAATATGAGTGAATTATAACAGCTCCATATCATGGGCAATATAAGCAAACTTTGATGATTATATATACATATATATTATATATATATATCTTTTCACACATCAAACACTGCAAAATTTCATTAATGAAGACAGATTGGGGAGAAGGACATTTTCAATTACGGGAAAGTCAAAAGGTAGAATTGTTTCAGAGAATCATGGCTTTACTTCCTGGATTTTAGCCAAGAACAGACGCCTAGCTAGGAAAAGAGCTTCAAAGGTATCTTCTGTTTAGAAACAACTCCCTTTAGGAGAGTGGGGTCTCATTCTCATTCTGGCATTACTGTGACAATTTTAATCAGATATTCAACACAATACCTTCCTGAAAAACCAGGAACACTTACAGAATGCTGGTCAAAATGAGGAACTAAAAAGGGATGTCAAATTCTGAGCAAAAGAACCAGCGTGAATGAGATGCATCTTTGGGTAACTAGATGAGATAACAACATCAAGTACCAGTTTCCAGGAAGTAGTGCAATGAAGGAAGAAAACAAAAGAGGAACTCAAAGGGACAAGTGACAGCCACAAAGTCCAAGCAATCTACTTTGCAATTTGATCTAATAGGGTACCATAGAATGTCCCTAAATCCAATACTGTTTCTGCTGTTCAGTCTAAGGTGTCCCCTATTTATTTTCTCACCACTTTCTGGAGAGAGAATGAAAGAATGAGAAAAGACAAGGCAGGAAAAAGGAGAAAGGAGATTAAATGCATGTTCTCTCTTTTGTGACCCTGGTGCATTTTCATCAATACAGCAGTGTCAAGATTGCTTTAAGACAGTCTGCACTATCTAAGAATCTAAGTTAGCAATAGCTATAAAATAGAGTCCATTTTGTGTGATGCTAAGGTTACGATTCATGGTAATAGTAATTTATATAATGCTATTTCTTTATATATAACTTTCTTTGTAGTTAACAAAACCACTGGAAAATCTAACTTTATATTTTCATTCCCACGCCCTCCTCGTTACATTTTCTTTATTCCTTTTGAAATAGAAAAGTTACCAATTACTAACCTGTTCCCATCTTCCGTCAAGCATATCATATCCCACTAAATCCTCAAATCACTGACTAGAAAATAACCATAATAAAAATATTTTATACAATTCTAAAAATTTACTCTAAAACATAATGATTATTATATGTTTCAAAAAGCATATTATATGTGAACCATGACCTCTAATTAGTTTCCAAAAAAAAGTATATGCCTTAAAAAGTTAAACAAATACAATGGATTGTTCTAAAATATGGAATCATGAATAAAGTTTCTTTCCTTCATTTTTTTGTATATTCTGAAGTTTTTAGAATATACATTACTTTTTCAATCAGAAAGCACTATGTTTTTAAAAATTCTATGGAATATATAATTGCCCAAATGAGGATATAATCAATAATCTCAGTAAAGATACCTTTCCCACACCCAAATAAAACTATTTTAAACATACTAACTTTCCCAATTTTAAATAGCACAGAAGTCAACCAGTCCTTAAAAAGGACCACTCAATCTGATCCTAATTCTAATTAGCTGGTCATGCAAAATATCATTATATTGTTTATGAAAATTCACAGTAGTGATCGCAAGTGTAGGAACAGTATTATAAGTTGATCACTAGGATTAATGTAATATAAATGCAGTCACCAAAGTTTATGCTACTTTTATTTACAAATAATTTTCACTGATGATATTTCCTGATTTGTCTAGTGCATATGAAAATGTTTATCAATTAATACTCATTTTCCTAGCTACCACTGCTTCTTACCAACATGTATGGTTGTAGGTACATGGGTCATTATTAAAAGTTCCCTTACAAAATCAGAACTTGCCTTGTAGTTTCCTCCGTGCTTTGCTAAAGACACTACTATCAAACATAAAGGGATAAAATTCACATATTCCCAGAAAATCTGTTTTTTAAACTAAAAAGATATATATGTACAGTCATGTCAGGCTGTGTATGTCATACCAACCATTAACAAGCCAATTAACTATTTTTTTCTAAAGCCAAACTACATTTTTATATATTAACAAGAATGTACACAGTAAGAATTCTTATAAATTTTATCATTAAAATGGACTATGATGACTTTACCAGGGGCAACTGAAATTCATTTAGAACCATCACTCACCTTCAGCAAAGGTCAGAATCTCTCCAGCACCTAAAAAATCTAAACCTTCAGTAGCCGTTCCACCAACAACACGCCATTCGACTGCCACTTGACCTAAGCTGCCCCCTGTCCTGTGTATCATCAGCTCCACCAAGGTTTGGGGCTGCTCCTGAACTTCAACAAATAAGCCATCTTCGGAAGTATTGGGACTAATACTGTAGATCACAAACACTCCAAAGGCATCACCATTCAGTGCTATGACAACTGTGGAAGTATTTGGCTGGCCTATGGTTGGCTGATTTTTTAAACTGGTTGAAATGTTCATGAGGTGAACTTCAAGGAGAGAAATCAGAAAACTCTCATCCATCTCTGGGAAATCATCAGGAAGAATAGACACTGTGAGATCTGCGAATTCATCACCTTCCTGCATTATGGCCCATTGCCTTGTCACAGGCTCATAGTCACTCCCAGCCACAGCCTGACCACTAAAAAGAGATGCTACCCTGGTCATGTTTTTCCTGTAGGTCCAAAAGTCTGAACTGTTGACAGCTGGGCTGATCCATGATGTCATCCAGAAACACTGGGGACCCTCAGAAGCACTGAAAAATGAAAACGCTGAGCAAGCTTGTTCTTTAAGGCACAAAGTGGCACAGGTATACTGGGGCTCCCCCACGACAGAGACATTCACCCAAGTTCTCCAAAGTGGGTCAGGCACCCCTTGAATTGGTGATTCATAGTAGGACAGTAAATCTTGACCTTCCTCCATTGCCAGAGCCACTACATCAATGTCGGAAGTACTGTAGAACAACAACAGCTGACCAAAGTGCCCTCCGCTAAAATGTGGAGTGACAATTAAAAAACAGGTTAAGCACTCAAAGTAATTACACATAGAGAAGAGGAATGCTGATTGTGGTTTTCAATTTTTTTTTTTTTAATGTTTAAAGTCGTAGTACAAACACAACCCTGTTTCTTAATTACACTTGTCTCCCAACATTTTGTTTTCTCCTGTAAGGAAACCTTGCTAATTTTCAATCAAACAACACTTATTTTTAACCAAGCTATGAAAATATTTTCCAAAGTATGCAAATTCAGCATTTCAAAACAAAATTACAAAGTTAATTTTTATTGCTATACTTAACTGAAACAAAGTAACAATGATAACAAACATGACTACATTTTGAGGAAAAGTAGTAACAGTCAGCCCTCTGTATCCACAGGTTCTACATCTGTGGATTCAAGACCGCAGATCAAAAATATTCAGAAAAAAAATTAAAAAAATACAAACTTTAAAAACCAGTCCAGTATAGCAACTATTTACATAGCATTTACATTGTATTAGGTATTATAAGTAATCTAGAGATGATTTAAAGTATATGGATGGCTGTGCATAAGTTATATGCAAATTTTATATTTTACACCATTTTATATAAGGGGAGCATCCAAGAATTTTGTTATATCCAAGGACCCTGCAATCAATCCCCTGTGGATACCAGAGGGCTGACTGTACTTGTCACAATTTCCCAAGATCCTGTGTTCTATTTCTGAAGGATCTCAGTGAGCCCAATGCTGCCTCACCAAAAAAAAAAAAAAAAAAAAAAAAAAGCTAGAAAAAACAGACCTGGAAATCAACTCCTTCATACATCATACAAATGTTCTTTAATTTAGAAGCCAGTTATATTTAAGTACTAATTGTAACAAATTACAGATTAAAGCAATGCATTTCTAGGGTTAGAGAGCTCAGTGATATAAAATTTATTACCCATTTCACTAACAATTGGTATGATAAATGAAAGGCCCTTTATACTAATAAGCATAATTCAATTAACACATAAAAATAACCTATAAAATAATTTATGGCATAGGAAAAAACCACAAAACCTAAATGATTTAGCTGTGCAAGGGATCCTTCCCCACCACCCCACAACTCTCATCACTCCCACAGATGCAAGTAGCTATCTCATATACCTTCGCCTGACAGTTATGTTAGCACAGGAACTTCTTTCCAGAGGCTCTTGAACACGATAAACCTTCTGAACAAAGGCTACTGCACCATAAGGATTATCATTGGCAGGAATAATAATATTTGCAATTCGATCTAACCCAATAGTACCTCCACCAGAGGCATCAGTTAGTTGCACTTGGATAACCTAAAAATACAGTGAAAACTTCCTTAACAGCATCACAGTTCTGAAATTAGAATAAAAATGATTCAAGGGAAAAAATCAAACATATATATACAAGTATAAGAACAAAATGGAATGAAATATAAATGGACTAAAAGAAACTCCCCCAATTACACTTACAAACCCAGCACGTAACAGAATAACCCATCATCAACATTTAATAATAGAACCTAGTTACATATAGGACATACAGGCTGTTTAAACTCCTTAATATCATTAAATAATCATGTGACTCAATTTTAATATCCCTGTTTATGGTTACCATTTCAATAATAGGACTTTTACATCCTATACCCTTTTTAAAAAAATCTGAAATATACATTTTAATGGAGAGTTAATACACTATGCTTTACTTCCCACATTATCTAAAATAAAACTATTTGACAAAATTTAAAACAAAAACATACTGTAATGCCACCTAAATTTACAGAGACAAAAACAGAAATGTTTATGTGCTAATGAATATCTAATATTTTAGAAGTGAAAAATGGCACAATTAGCATTCAAAATAAATTTTATGAACTTCTATAAAATTTTATACTATTAAAGAATAAATGCTATCCAAAGTAATTTTGATATGTAAATATTAATACTTGAATTTCATACAATAAAATTATCTTCAGCCAATATATGTTAGTGATTAACTTTTCCACTGATACTGTACTTATATTTGCTACCTTCCTGCTTCATCATGAAAAAGAAATATCAGGAAGATGTATTTCGCATAGTATTTTTCATATAGTAAATTCTCAACAATGGTTGAAGAATAAGTGAATGAATGAATGAATGAATGAACAAATGAATGAAAAACCACAGTAATACTTAAGATTGACTGGCTCACACCCAAGCCAAAAGGGAGTATAAAATAAGTTAAGAGTTTATACAGAACAGGCCAGGTGCGTTGGCTCATGCCTGCAATCCCAGTACTTTGGGAGGCCGAGGCAGGTGGATCACCTGAGGTCAGGAGTTCGAGACCAGCCTAGCCAACACGGTGAAACTCCGTCTCTACTAAAAATACAAAAATTAGCCAGGCATGGTGGTGTGCTCCTGTAATCCCAACTACTCGGAATGCTGAGACAGGAGAATCCCTTAAACCCAGGAAGCATAGGTTGCAGTGAGCCGATATTGTGCCACACTGCCCTCCAGCCTGGGCAACAAGTGTGAAACTCCATCTCAAACAAAAAAAAAGAAAAAAGAGTTTATACAGAACAAATGTATTATAAATTATGACAGATATGTGTGTGTGTGTGTGTGTGTCATTTAACCTTTTAACCAAAATGTTGAACAATGCAATATAATTTTACAAAGAAGTCTTATAGTAGTAAACTGGCATACATATACAATCTATTTCTAGAATATTTCTGCTTTTGTCAACTGTAAGGATCACTTTCACACTAGCATGGTTTGAACATTCTTGCAGGAATAATTTATTTGACATCCTCTCCAAAATGTCACAACGGCCATCTATTCTAGTCACTATAGATAAGGTATGATTTACAGTGTCATTCTATACTAGCCATTCCTCTCACCTCTTCAATCTCCGGAACGTCGTCAGCCAGGACCTCTAACAACAAGGTTTGAATGGTTTCCCCAGGGGCAAAGGTCACATTACCTGAGACAACTCGCAGGTCGCCAGTAGCAAGCTGTCCATTAATGGTGGCAACCCACTGAACAGTAACATTGCCGAGTGTCCCAGAATTTCGAATTATTGGCAGGTTTACCTTCACTGAGTTAAACTCAGGTTCCTCTACAATAAGTTTAGTAATCTGAAAACCTGAAGGGTAGACAGAGCAGAGTTCACTTCAAATACAAAGTGAAACAGAGATAACAGTTAACCAAGCACCATTCTATAGTGGATTCTCTTTACCCCTAAGCAATCTAAGTAGCTATAACCCACAAAAACCAGAGTAACATGCTGTGATACAAATTGGTCTGCCCTGCCAAATTTTTCAAATTAGTTTTCACTGTGATAGAAGTAGAAACCACAAGGCCCATAGGGCTCAAGTCTATACCAGACATGAGTGACAGGTCCAGTGAGCACAGAAGCTGATTGCACAGTGCAAGCCTGCTCCAGAGGGGCAATTACTATTTGGTTCCCATGACTGACGTTATGCAGGAAAGGGAATTTGGTATTGCCAGATTTCCTATTTATCAAGAAAGCCCAGAAATCCAAATTTTTGTGTGAATTTCTATAAATTAAATTATTTCTCTAAAGAATTGCCTAAGACTCACAAAACACATATAGGAGCCAGGTCACACCCTAAAGCCAATAGTCTGTGACTTTTCCATATATGCTAAGAGACTGATTTAATTTCTTTTTAAAACAATCACTAACCACTGCCAATGACTGTGCACAGATGTCCTATATGTCAGTAACAGCAGGTTAAGAAAGAAAACATGATCAGATCAATTCTGAGTCTCTAAAAGTAAAGAAAAGATCATTATCTACGATCTATGCATACAGACAAGTCAAAGAGAGACACAAATTAGTCTTCATACCAAATAATCCATAGGGGTCATCAGAGGCCTCAATAATAATGACTGCCTCTGTCAAAGCCCCTAGTCTGGCTCCTCCCGTTGTTTCATTCAGCAGTTGCACAAGAAAAGATTCTTCCAGTTCAGGATAGATATCATTAATGACATATATTGGCACAGCTTTACTGGTTTCCCCTTCTAGCAAGACCACATCTGATGAAGCTATACTATAATCTTCACCTGAAAAGACCAAAAGTAAAATGCGAAGGCTTCTAAAATATGATCACAAACATTCCATATACTAGGGAAAAACTATTAGGTATCAAACTTTACGGATCTACTTGGAAATACTTTTTTGAGGATATTGACTACATTTATTCTAAGCAAGAAGACTTTTACGCCTCTCAGTAGAAAAATGGGTTTGATAATATCACAAAACAATGAAAAAGACTTCCTAGGGGTGTTCAAGTTCATTCCTTCACTTTGAGAAAGATGTATACATATTTGGTCTATTTATACATATAAATAGAGAGAGAATCATTCATTACAAGATAGCCCCTCTTAACTACAAGAAAAAAAGATGTACTTTTAGAAGAAAGAACAGAACTAGAATTGTAATGTCACTGGAGAGATAAATTACACCATTGCACAGATAGGGGAACGCTAGCATCATCAATGATGCAGCTGGACATGAAAAGACTTTCTTGCATAGATTGAAAGCTGCTACTGAGTACTGCTCAGGATGGCAGGAGGAAAAAAAAAAAAAAGTGGGTGGGGAAAGGAGGGGTGCTCCGTGTGAAGACTGAGAGCTAATTTCTTAGAACACTGACCAAACCCCACCATCTGTCAGTGTGTGAGGCCCTCTACAGGCAGCCAGGTACTCCTAGGAGCTACCCCAGCCTACACCAGTTAGGTATTAGATGGGCCTGGTTTATTGTCTTTTCAAGCAAGTAGTATGTCCAGATGATTTATTTTTTAAAATCAAGCACAGTATCCCACCCACTCACATTCCTGTTCCTCTGAGAGCACACTAGAAAGATTCTAATTGAATAGTTCTCAGTCAAATCTCCCTCTGGATGCTGGGACAGAACTATCAAAGTAGGCAGTCTTCTAATACATACATCTGGCAAGGAAGTCATTTTTTATACATGAAATAGTTAATACTAACTATTGCCTCTTCCTTGCTCTTCACAAATAAATAAGCAAGCAAGATAAAGGGATCCAGAGACAAGGCTGTTGCCAAGCACTGAAAGCATGAAGCTGCCCATTTTCCCTGCATTCCTCAGTAGTCATTTACAAGTGAATCCCTTTCAAAAACGAGGAGTACATTCAGAGAAAACCAGTGTTTTCCTCAGTTTATTTTTCATTGATTTGTGCATATCGACCTTTTAAATTCATAGATAATTTAGCCAAAACTTTTTGCTACATCTACAAGTTTAATGTCATAAATATATAAAAACTCTACCAGCACTTTGGGAGGCCGAGGAGGGCGGATCATGAGGTCACAGATCGAGGCCATCCTGGCCAACATGGTAAAACGCCATCTCTACTAAAAATACAAAAATTAGCTGGGCATGGTGGCACACGCCTGTAGTCCCAGCTACCCAGGAGGCTGAGGCAGGAGAATCGCTTGGACCCGGGAGGTGGACGTTGTAGTGAGCCGAGGTCACACCACTGCACTCCAGCCTAGGTGACAGAGCAAGACTCAATCTCAAAACAAAACAAAACAAAACAAAATTGTAAAATCAAGTGAGACTCCATCTCAAAAACAGACAAAAACCAAAAAATCAAACAAAAAAAAAAGACTCTAGATTTGTCCCTTGAGAAAGACACAAGAGTATTTCTAGTTTTCTAGTTGATTATGCTAATTGCAACTTCGGGAGGTTTTGTTAATCAAGGATACATGTCCCTCTGTGCATATGTCCCTCTGTAGGTACTGCTTTTTAGATGTCTTTTCTTACCAGCGATTGCAGTTATTGGCACAGCTTTAAATTTCACAGAGACATCTGCAAATGCTCCTCCTGTTCTAGTCACATTGATAATGGGTCCAACATGATTTTCTGCCACTCGGACAATTGGCGCTGAGAGCTGAAGAGTTCCAAATGCATCATCATTGGCAATGATAATTAGTTGTGCAACAGTTTCTACCTTAGGCCCAAGACGTGGAGAATTTGGAACTGAAAGACAGAAGATCCAAAGAGAACACAGAAAGCTATCAAAATTCTAAGAACTGGCCAAAAGTTATCAAAAAATCTCAGCAAGATTCCATCAGCCAAACAGGACTCTCATTTGGGGTTTTCCCTCTACTATTTATTTAACTAATTTATTTATTTATAGAGATGGAGTCTCACTCTATCACCCAGGCTGGAGTGCTGGAGTGCAGTGATGCCATCTCGGCTCACCACAATCTCCACCTCCTGAGTTCAAGAAATTCTCCTGCCTCAGCCCCCCGAGTAGTTGGGACCACAGGCACACGCTGCCATGCCCAGCTAATTTCTTTTGTATTTTAGTAGAGATGGGGTTTCACCATGTTGCCCAGGCTGATCTGGAACTCCTGAGCTCAGGCAATCCACCTGCCTCAGCCTCCCAAAGTGCTAGGATGACAGGCGTGAACCACCGCGCCCGGCCCTACTATTTATATTTAAGAATATGTATTGTTTAATATGCACCAGCATTAATCTAGACATTCAGGATTCAAAAATAAACTAAATGGAATGTCCCTGCTCTATTGTAGCTTACATTCTGAGAAATTTTTATTACAGAATTTATAACAAAAGAACAGTTACCTACAGAAATATTTTAATGTGTTGAAAAGTTATCAAAAAGGAAAAAATCATTAGAGTATAATTAATCATCACTTTACATAATATTACAACAGATAACCATGAAATCTACAGAATGATGCTCTTCTAATTAGTTCACTATGCCATTAAAACAAAACAGCATTTCAGTTACAAGACTGAGAAGGAAACTAATTTAGTTCCTTGACCTCAAAAACCAGCCGCAAATCATCATACTCTAAATTACTGCCTCTTTAACCGCTTGGCTTTCTTCCCTGACAAACCTGTTCTGCACTGCCATTCTTAATTAATATTGTCACTGAACTACTTTGTTTCTATGGTCTGAAGTCCTCCTACCTCAAAATTCATATGTTTGAATCCTAATCCCTGTGGTGATAGTATTAAGAGGTGGAGCCCTTGAAGGTGATTAGGTTAAGGAGGCGAGACCCTTGTAAACGGGGTTAGTGCCCATGTAAAAGAGGCCTGAGAGAGACAGAGACCCCTCAACCCTCCACAAGACCCAGGAAGCAGACTCTCACCAGACACTGAATCTGCTGGCACCTTAATCGTGGCACTTCCCAGTCTCCAGAACTATAAGGAAAAATTTCTGTTGTTTCTAAGCCAACCAGTTTATGGCAGTTTGTTACAGCAACCCCAGTGGACGAATCCACTCATCCAGAAATCAGAGTCAGCCTCAAGACTACATCAACCCTGTCATAATAGAGTGTGCTAGATAATTTTAAAGTTCCCGTCCTACTTTCTACTGACTTTTAAAACATAATCTCGAAGAAAAAATGTGTCTGGCTTCCAGTTGCCTTACAGGTAAACTGTTGAAAGAGGACACTTTCAAAGTTAGAGTTTACTATTTTTTTATAGAATTCTCTATTAAATAAAATTTAAAATTGATTGTTTCAGGATTCTGATGGCTAATAATAACAACACACTAAGGGATACTTACTTGAACGACTCTGTACTTTTGCCATTAAAGTAGAGTTGAGTAGTTCGATAAAGACAGATTCGGACCTTTCTGGCTCATCATCATCCAAAATTGAAATAGCTATTGTTGCCTCACTCTGATTAGCTCGAAAAAGAGCAAATCCAGAAGCTGGTATATAGTCTCTTCCTTGAGTTGCTCTCGCTAAATTAGGCGGAAAATAAGGTGGTTTTTCCATATCATCTAGTGTTGCATATGAGACAAGGACTTTTCCCATGAGGCCTTTCAACCTTATTATTGATAGTGTGATGTTCTGGGTTGCTTCCTCAACTTTAACAGGTCTGTTTTTCTCAGAAAAAATGAATACCCCATGTGGATCATCACTAGCCAAAACTGTTAATGTGGCATTAACATGAGCTCCCAAAGAACCACTGGAAACACTGAGGATTGACACAGAGAATGCCTTATCCAGTTCTGGGTCTTCGTCAGGCAATATCTCCACAGTGATATTGGCGCTGGTCTGTCCAATCTCAAATGTGATGTTGCCAGAGGTGAAGGCAAGATCACCATCAGGATCAGAGTCTATGTTCCAATGCAAAGTCACTGGAGACAGAGTTCCATGATGTCTTATAACCTACAAAATATTTAATATTAAAATCTATTAAAAGAGAAATTGAAGCCAGTTACTTAGAGGCTTACAAATATACTAATGATAGCAGCACAATTTTATTTTATATAAGTTCTTCTCCAGACTACAAGACTACTACAGGCAGGGGTCATATACTATCCATCTTTGAAGGCCCACAGAGAGTCTTATAAATGGAGGATATTTAAAAAGTGACTGTGCCGAGTGCAGTGGCACATGCCTATAGTTCCAGTTATTCAGGAGATAGAGACAGGAGGGTTACTGAAGCCCAGGACTTCAAGGTTACACTCAGCTATGATGGTGCCACCACACTTCAGTCTGGAAAACACAGCAAGACTCTATCTCTTAAAAAATAAATAAATAAAAAGCAGTTGAAATAAAAATTTCAAAGTGATTGTTGCGTGAAAGTATACATTGACGAAAAAATGTAGCTTCTATTCAAATTATAACTATCTTTTGTGTATCTTTTATTTTATCCCCAACAAATCAAATGTGATTAACAATGAATTACATTTAGGCACACTCATAAAAGTTTTCACAATCGCTGCAAAAATGGTATATATTTCATTGCAAGTTATATATAAATGGTGTTTTCTAAAAAGTGAGCTGTAAAACTCATTTTAAAACAAATCACATTTACTTTTATCTTCAATATATTATGCAAACAAACTCACCAAAAAACATATTTGACCCAAAGTATAAGAAAATACATTTCAGAAGGAAGATATGCTTCTGTCAATAATATGTTAAAAATGAAAAGCCTAAAAATTTATATGTTAACAATGAAAAGCTTAAAAATGTATCCAAGTAAATCCCAACTAAGAGTACTTTTTATTTGTTCTTGAAATATGATGGTTACATCAAAATAAAATTAGAGACAGTAATTTTATAAAAGTTGATCCTTTCCCTTAAGGCTTTTTTTAAATCCTTCCTGAGTCATTAGTTATCCTTTCTAAGGCTGTTCAATTTATTGCACAATAGTTTATTGAAAATCTGCCATAGTAGTACAGAAGGATATGTTTGAGTGATATTTCTTCATTATTCATATGGAAGCTGAGCAAGTAGCTAGTTGCTGTGAGTCACTGAACAATGAATCCTTCTTAATTTCTACTGGAACAAAGCAGAGTAGCCATACAAACACACACATATATCATATAGAGTTATTATTATTGCCAGTTCACCCATGTTTTAGATTGTCTTTCCTTATGGGAGAGAGACAGGATAGGACTGCACTTCATCCACTGACATTAGGCACAGCCAGGAGACCTGCTTTGACCAAGGAAGTTAAGTAGAAATGACGTAAATCACTTCCAGAAAGAAGCTATAAGAGCTGGTATGCTGTTCTTCACATCCACATTTCCCTCCACCAACAAGATAAAAGCACCTGCTGAGATACAGCCTTGGTACCTAAAGTGTCTAATAATCAGAGCCCCTTGCTAACTTAAGTTGGACATATACATACTGTGAATGAAAAACAAATCTTTTCCAGCACTTTGAGAGGCCAAGGCAAGTGGATCACCTGAGGTTGGGAGTTTTAGACCAGCATGACCAACATGGAGAAACCCTGTCTCTACTAAAAATACAAAATCAGCCGGGCGTGGTGGCGCATGCCTGTAATCCCAGCTACTTGGGAGGCTAAGGCAGGAGAATTGCTTGAACCCAGGAGGCGCAGGTTGTGGTGAACTGAGATCACACCATTGCACTCCACTGGGCAACAAGAGTGAAACTCCGTCTCCAAAAAAGAAAAAAAAAAAAGAAAGAAAAACAAAAACAAATCTTTCTTGTACCAGCCATTGATATTTTACAGATGTTTGTTACCACAGCCCATCTGAACAAACACAAAAATCTATGTAAGATAAATACTTGTAGTACAGCTCCATTATATTCCTTAAAGGGTCAAGGATCCTCAGAATTAAACAATGACTCCATGCGCAACACTAAAGACAAAAATAAATGCCAAATCACTGTTTGATCACCAATTTGTATTGCCTGTGCCAACAGGCTCATTCCCCTCGGCCTACACAAAAAAAGGAAAACATAAAACACACTTTCATAACATAGTACAGTTTTTAAAACAACAGAAAATATCTAGGAATGAAGGAAGAAAAGGTACTCACGTTTAATATAACAGTGCTATACCCATCTTCTGGTTCAGTTCCACTGACAAAGAGTGACTCAGGGCTAAATTCAAATACGCCATGAGCATGGTCAGAGGCTGCAATTGTCACTAGAATTTGGGAAGCCACTCCTAGACTGGCTGCATAAACAAGTTCCAACAAATAGAAAAAAAAAAAATGTTAATGAGTAATTTACAAACCAAAGGAAAAGCCAAGGAACAACTTTTTGAAAAGAGTCTGTACATTCATTGAGTACATTCTAATTTGTTTTAGAAAGAAAGGCAGACACAAATGGGTGCCACACATATTCATGCTTTTATGACCTTTCTCTACTTTGGCACCAACGTGATGTACAAGTGCTGCATAAGCACTTGGAGATGAATAAGGAAAACTTGTTTTTCTTTTTCTTCTCTATGAAAGAGAACATTCTTCCACACTGAGTATATGAGGAAGGTCTCCCACGACCTTTGCTGACCTCAAAAGAACTTGAGCCAAAATGACTCTTACCTTCATGAAATAATAAGTAGTTTCCCTATGATTTTAGTCATTCTGGCTGAACAGATTCTTGGTTTCCAATGTGCATGAATTCTAGGCCTATTTTTTCATCATGGGATGATGCTATAAATCTCTCTCTCCTGATCCTAAATAGTCCCATTATGCAGCTAAAAAGATGCCAAGATCTAAAGCAGCATTTAATTTTTTCCTAAAAAGACTGTTCAAATTTTGTGTTGCATTAATGTCTGCAGACTAGAAAACGAACAATTCTAAAAGTAATAGAGTAATTAACTACAGAGATTGCATTAGGCATTGATGGAAGATAGGAATGAAGGGGGTGAAATCATTGAGTTCTGACACTAAAATATGAAATCTGACACTGTGAAAAAAGAAGGATTTGAGGATTAGAAAATGCTCTTCTTCAAGAAACAAATATTCTAAGTATGCTTTTCACATATGAAAAAATATTTGAGGTAAAAAGCTGAATCATGTTTGTATATAAATCTACTTCAAAAGGCATCCTCTTTTCAATATCACCCTCATTAATTGCCAACTATCCTTCCATTTATTTTCTTCCTAATTTCTTTTTCCCATTTGTTTTTTTCTTTCTTTTTTTTTTTCTTTGAGAACAGAGTCTTGCTCTGCCACCCAGCCTGGAGCGCAGTGGCACAATCTTGGTTCACTCAACCTCCGCCTCCTGGGTTCCAGAGATACTTTTGCCTCAGCCTCCCGAATAACTGGTATTACAGGTACATGCCACCACACCTGGCTAATTTTTGTATTTTTAGTAGAAACAGGGTTTCATTATGTTGGTCAGGCTGGTCTTGAACTCCTGAGCTCAGGAGATCAGCCCGCCTTGGCCTCCCAAAGTGCTGGGATTACTCCCCATTTGTTTTGATTAAATTTTACATATAACGATTCATAGTTCTTTTTGTACAGAGAATAAGTGTGATGTATTTAAAATGAAAATACAAATTTTCTATTGACCTCTTTTTAGGTATTTGACGCTATGTAAAATGTTTCCAAACAATCATTTTTACCAATGACATTCAAGTGAAATTTCTATCACAATTAGAATCAGGAAACTGCATTACGTTCATACAGGAAGGAGAGTCTGGGTTTTGGAAGCAGAAAAGGATGTGATTCTGACTTGATCCCTTTCTAGCTGGGTGACTACAACATGAAGTAAATTATACTTCATAAAGTTGCTGTGACAGTTAATGAGACAAAATATGTAAAGGACCTACACATAGTAGGTGTCAATAAGTGGTCAGTATTGTCTCTAAAACGAGAAGTTAAAATAAAAACGTATAATAGTAAAGGACCTTAGAAAAGCTGCTTACCATGTTTGTGAATAGTTGGAAGGAGGAATTCCATGTCCCCATCACCACTACCACTTCCATCAACCCTAAAGAGTTCAGCTACTTCACAAGAAGACACAGAGACACAACCCACACAACACACATTGACACAATGAGAAAATTGAGAGGTCTTAAAACATATCAAGCAAAGAGGAAAATGCAGTAGTATTAACCCAATAACATGCTTTCTTCCACAGGAAATGGATCATTTTAAATAGCAAAATTATAGCACCAGTCAAGCTATCAAATTATCAAAATTTCATTCACAGTTTCATGAAATACTCCATGTAGACTGTAATTGTTACTTCCCATTTCTGCCAATCTAGTATTATTTTTAAATTTTCACTTTTTTTGCAGCAATGTAAATTATTTTCTAATATCTTAGATATTTAAAATATATTTATCTGATTATGTAATCATACGCTTAGGCCTAATATGCCTATGATAACCACCTCACCATTTGCAACAACCAGTTCCATATTGGGAAATGCATCTAACCTTTCCTTCTATCCACACATTCAAATCCCCACCACAATTATTTACCATTCTCAAACTTGATCACCCTCTGGCCACCGGCATTGTGGAAAGAGTCCTAGACAAGCCATCTAAAAATTCTGCTTTCCTGGTTGTGAAAGATGCCAGCTGTAAAAATTTCAGCAAGTCACAAAACTTCTTGGTATCTCAGTCTCCTCACCTATGAAAGGTGCTGTCTTTTATAGATATGTTGTTGCTATGGTTTGAATGTGTTCCCCAAAGTTCGCGTGTTGGAAATTAATCATAAATGCAACCATTTTGAGAATTGGGAACTTTAAGGGGTGATCAGGTCATGACACCTCTCCCCTCATGAATAAATTAATGTTGTTATCCCAGGAGTGGGTTCATTATTGCAAGGATGGATTTCTTGTAAAAGCAAGTTCAGCCCTCTCTTGCCCTCTCATATGCATTCTCTGACCATGTGGAGCCTTCCACTCCGTTATGATGTATCAAGAATGCCTTACAAGATGCAGTCCCCCAATATTGGACTTTTCAGCCTCGAGAACCACGAGCCATGTAAACTTCTATTGCTTATAAATTGCCCAGTCTGTGGTACTGTGTTATAGCAGCACGAAATGGACTAAAGAATTGTAAAGATCAAATAAAATAATGGAAAATAAATAATATTATAAAAATATAAAATATAAAGTACTTTGGCAATAATAAAGAGAAAATGGTTATACCTTCCCCTCTAATACATCTTGTACCCCAACCATTATTTTACCAAATGTTTGCAAACAAAGAAGATAGGAAGGGCAGTGATGATAACAATAGAAGAAAAGGAGAGTAAAAATAGCAAAGCCACATCCATACATATATGCTTCTACCAATATCCTTGATTGACATGCTAGTTTAAGATCTGCCCTCTCTTCTCCTTTTGCCCTGTGTTTTGCCTGTCAATAAGATTGGGATATACCAGACATGAGAATGTATGGCACGAGGAACCTGAAGTCATCACACAGATCCAAAAGGCAAAAAGGATTTCCAGCAAATATCTGGTACATGGCTTTGCTCCCACATTATCCAGAAGTCATAAAAAAAGAAGTTCAACACCATATATACTTTGGCTAGCGTAAGACGTCTATTCAGGTTGTGGCTACCTTATGTAGAATCATCAGTTTCATCAGTTTTATAGTTAAAAAGCATGAAATAAGTCCTTGACTCGCCAAAGAATTTAGCTCTATAAGCTACTTGACATGTTAGACAGTCCCTACATATGAGTCCAGGAGTAGAGGTCATTGTATAAATTCCTTTTCCTCCAATCCCAACTCACTGAGGGATAAATCAGATCTCTGCCACTATTGCTTCCTACGAAACTGCAAGGTTGGTTTTCTAGTGAGTATTCAAGTCCAATTAATATATAACAATGCATATTCTAGAGATATGGGGAGAAGTTTCTCAATAATACAACAAGTATCACTATAAGTGGTCATATAATCATAAGTATTTTTATCATCTCAATAACATCTCATGTACAATTACTAATCAGTATTAGCTAATGGTGACTAACATTTTCTCTTTCTGTTACATAAGGATTTTTAGCTATAAGGGATACAAAGGGCAACTTTTCAAATATTTTATAGTAACCTTTTTAGTAATGCAAATGGTGATTTGGAGATGCAAGGACTTGTCTCTGGAAGACAAGAAAAGCTGGTATTTTTATATGCCACCTACTAGATAGCACATTTCTACTGTTTTGTGCATTCAACCAAGCTCAACAATGCTTAACCATTTCCCTGCTCCCAAATACTGGCTTGGTCTCCTTGCTCTCACCTGAGATTTGGGAACATAGGAAAGAAAAATTTTTGCATATTTACCCCAAATACCGACTTTATACATAAAGACAATTTTAATATCTCAGTCATACCAATTTTTCCTTTGGATGGCTTATATACTATAGCTTTCTTCATCAAAATAATAAATAATAATAATCAGATAATGATACCAGGTTTTGTAATGAAAGGGACTGTTCTGATGAACACCATATCATCTCTCAATTTCTTGTACTTATAAAGGTAATACAATGCATATCGTACGTATTCCATAACACTCCCAGTAGCACCTGATAAACACATTAACACTTTTGCAAAGAAGTATTGCATCTAATTGGGATACATATTATCAATAGCCTCACTTAGTACAGATGAGTTTTGTCATGAAATAAGTTTGATTCCAATAACCCTTGATAATCACAGCTTTCTGAAAAGCAGAACTGAAGTTAAGGCATTGTTGACTTCTTTTATTAATAATCAACTGATAATAGATCATCCAAAAGGACTAGATTTTACAGTGTTATATCTGTAGACTGACCTAGCAGATCTATAGCAAAAAACGGAAAAGAGAGAGGTGATCTTACGGGAACCTACCATGAATGAAATCTGTAATTTGGTGACTTAGTACACTTACACATTTCATTCTAAAAGTATATCTCTTCTAGTAAAATATCAGTGGGTAATAATAAGCGGGGAAAAAACCAGCACAAACATGCTGTCCATATAATAAACAGAGATATTACTCAGAATTAACCAAACTTCATAGCGAAAGTATATCAATGTGAAACTATGAGTTGAATATTAATTTATAAGACTAATACTAAAAGTGTATGTAAACAGGAGGATTTTCTTTTTACCAAGAAAGGAATTATCAATCAAAAATGATTCATATAGATTATATTACCACATATATTATGGTATACATTATTATGTATCTTAAGCAATTATTAACTTTCAGGCTTCTTTCTGCAAAAACTAATAATTTATTCATTTATTTAAGTAAGATTAATTCAAAGGAACATAATTCCCTAAAGGAATCTATTGTCATCAGCATGGGGAGACAAGCAAATATTTAATATTTTTGCATCACCAGCCTTACCTCCTCCTTCCAAATTTAACAACTCAACTTTAAAAGATTTTTCCAGTTCAGGAATAGAATTATCAGTGATGTTTACAGAAATGTATTTATATCTTTCTCCTGGTTGAAATTCTAATGTGCCAGCAACATTCTGAAATATAAAAGATTGATCCGTTAGATTACAATCATTCTGTATACGAATAGATTACAATCATTCTGTATACGAATTTGTAAAATCAGAATGTTTGTTATATCCCAAATTATTATAAATACTAAGAAGACAAGTAAAACACAAAATTGAAAACACTTCAGTGTGTATGAATAGTGTTCAACGTAAATTCTAAATAAATGTTCTCCAATTAGATAAAGTAGATTATCTTTTTTTCTTTCTCTTTTTTATTTTATTTTATTTTTTAGAGACAGAGTCTCACAATGTCACCAACGCTGGAGCTCAGTGATGGGATCATAGCTCACTGCAGCCTTGAACTCCTAGGCTCAAGCAATCCTCTTACCTCAGCCGCCAGAGTAGCTAGGACAACAGGTATGCACCACCACACCCAGCTAATTTTTTTTTTTTCTGTTTTTGTAGAGAAAGTGACTTGCTACCTTGCCCACGCTGGTCAACAACTCTTGGCCTCAAGCAATCCTCTCACCTTGGCCTCGCAAAGTGCTAGGATTACAGGCATGAGTCACCATGTTCCAGGTACAGTGTAAATCCTTTCCAGAGAAGGATTATGTCTGTTTTACAAGTGCAAATACAACTTCAAAAGGACTCAGTGAATTACCTGGTAATCCTCAGGACTGAATGCTGTCAAGGACACTGTTCTAAATTCCACAGTCACCCTTCCCAGAAGTCCCTGTGCACGGATGACCAATAACCTGATTTCTCCATCTTCCTCCTGCACGGTGATATGTGGAACACTGCTTGCAGGCAGGGTCATTGTGTCCTCAGGCTGAGGAGGCAGCCCTGTGGAGAACTGCAGCAAGCCTAGTGGAGACAAAGGGGCCAGGGCATTCTCCCAATGAATTGTGCAAGAATTTCTTATTCAATTAAAGCGATCTGACACAATTATTTTGATCACCAGGCCAAAAATCTGAGGGCCTTTATTTAGAAAATATTTTAGCAAAGATTTAACTAACATGCTTTTGACACAGAATATATTTATAAGCTTTCAGAATAATGAAAGTTAAATTGTTAATTTTCCATGTCTCTACTCAAAGAAAGCTTTTCTTCCCACAGCAGCATCGATAGCAGGAACATTGATAGCATTTTAAAATATGTATTTTCTAACTTTTACTCATATTTTATTCGAATCTCCAGAAATCATTCTAGAACGAACAGGTTAAGTGGCACCTTAAAGGAGTTGCAACACTTAAAAACAAACAAATCAACAAACAAATAAAGCCTAACTATGAAAACTGAAGGTGAAGAGTCTCTCAAGATTTCTACCCAAACCTTTTAACAGATGTTCTTGACTCATTCCTGTAGAAGAAATACTATTTTTCAATACAGAAAACATTCTCAGTTTACTAGGACAAGACATCTGTGATAGTTCCCCAGTCAAAAAAATTGTCACTATTTAGTATAAGACAAAAAGAAATTAATATAAAGAGTGATAGCTTCACTTCTTGAAGCTTAATAAAATATAAATTACAAAGTTTTTCAGTTACGTATTAACAAATCACCATAGGATAATTAATAAAGAAATTTGATAGTTATGAACAGAAATAATTTGTTCCATTTTAATAATTGGGCAAAAACTTTTCAAAATATATTATTGAAGTATGGAAACTGATCTTTATATTTTCTCTCATAAACAATGTCCCTCAAAATGGCAGCATACAAGTTAAAGAGTTTAGAAATCAGGAGGTCGAAGGCATTCTACTTCTATCATTTGCAAAAAGTGCCTTAAGAAGTTCTTAACAAAACTAAGTACACCCAGAGAAGAGAAGATTTTTCTTGCAAAAGGAGCAGGTTACCATATGGATGATCACTAGCTTTGATGGTGATATCGGTCGTTTCCTTTTCAGGATCTATGCTTGCACCACTGGTAGGAGTTGAGCCTAGCTTCCCATCTCCAGGAATTGCAGAAACCAATGTCACACGGAAATACTCATTAAGTTCAGGAATATCATCATCAAGGACATATATATTCAGAACCTATAAATATAAATATCCAGAGGCACTAAGCAATGAGGCATTTAGAAATTACTTACCAGAAGAAAATTCAAAAGGCAACTAAATTATATTTAAATGAAGTTACCACTTAAGACTTATTTCTGCATAAATTTAAACATTAAAACATTGTATGTGTGTGTGTATATGTGTGTATACAAACATATACAGAGAAAGAGAAGTCTGAATAGATTAATTCCTTTAAAATAATGGGTGCTGCTATAGTCTGAATGTCTTGTCCTCCTGCCCCCCAAATTCCCATGTTAAAATCTAATCCCCTAAGTAGTGTTATTAAAAGGTGGGGTTTTCAGGAGGTGTTGAGGGCTTGAGGATAGAGCCCTCATGAACGGAATTAGTGTTGAGGGAGCTTGTTCGCCCCTTCCACCATGAGGAGGGCATATTGAGAAGGCACCATATCTTTGAAGCAGAGTAAGCCCTCACCAGACACAGAATCTACAGGCACCCTGCTCTCAGACTTCCCAGTCTCCAAAACTGCGAGCAGTAACTTTTTGTTCTTTATAAGTTACTCAGTCTAAGGTATGTTGTTTTAACAGTCCCAACAGACTAAGGCAGGTGCTGAGCAGTAGCATTTTCTGACAGTAGCCTATACATGCATCAATATCACATCACATATGATATGTTGATTTACTAATACAATATCATATATTTTTTGTACCAAAGACCATGGTATTACCAACATCAGGTAGAGACTTCCCAATTAAGAAACTGCAAGTTCTATGATGAGATGTGATAGGATAAGAAGCAAGGGCAATGTACCTGTGTCTAGTGTCTGCCTAAGGAGCGCCTGACGTGCTCAGGAGCAGTATTTTAGAAAGTAGATTCATAATAGGCCTTAGGAGTCCAGCACAAGCAATTAATCCAAAAAAGGTTATAAAAGGAATAGGAATAACTCAGCCATGCTCTACAAAATTTAACTCAAAATTTAAAGTGAAAAAACAATTTCTCCTTTCTTTATTAATCAAACAAACATGTTTCGACATATGCAGTATGCTGGGGTTAGACATGGCCCCAGTCCTGATGTATCACAGGAGACAGGTCTATAGGAAATCACTTAAAATCCAATGCGAAAATATCATGATAGAGTTCTGTACAAAATAAAGTGATGAAGAAACTAATTCTACCTGGTAAGGTTTTACAGCAGATGTGTTTGAAGCAAATTCTGATTGATCACTTACAGTTGTAAATAATAATGGGGAAGGACACTCCAAACAAAAGACACAATACTGACAAAGGCAAGGAGACATGAAAGAACACAGCATCTGCAATCAGATCACCAGTCAAGAGGAAAACATGAGGCTGAATGAATAATCAGGAGCCAAATCCTAGGGATCTTTTATGCTATCATAAAACACTTGAACTTCATTCCATAGAAAGTGGAGATAAATTGAAGAATCATAAGCAGAGGACTGACCAAATTAGCATTCTGCTTTAGAATAAGTACCATGGCAGAATAAACAGAGTACACAAAACAAAAAAGGATGCAAGAGGGTAAGTTAGGAGGTGACTGACCAGAAATGATAAAATTCTGAACTAATACAGTAACAAAAGAGATGTGGAAAAATTGTTAGATTTGAAATTTGTCTAGAGAGAGAAGATGCAGGCCTGATGAGGCACTTAACATGGAGAGTAAGAAATAGAGAGGCTATGTCAGTAAGAATGGTGACTTCCTGGTTTCTCCCAGAAAAGAGTGACAACTGTCCGAAAACAAACTCTAAATCCAAATATAGTCTCCAGAATACTAATCATTGGTCCTAAAAACACCTGGAGAGCTTTTTTTTTTTTTTTTTCAAATGTTCTTTTTCTAGAGATTTTGGTTCACTAGATCTGAGTTCAAACTTAAATTTGGCTTTTAATGTACATTTTAATCGTATTTTAAATTAAGGAGCAATACATGACAGATGTGCTCAGAGAAGTGCAAAAATAACATGTACTACCTAAATCATAGAATTCATGAACTAAGGGAACAAGAAATTGTTAACTTAGGTAATCAAATATATATGAGACAAGGTCTGGCTCTGTTGCCCAGGTTGGAGTGCACTGGTGTGATCACAGCTCCCTGCAGCCTCAACCTCCCAGGACCAAGTTATCCTTCCACCTCAGCCCCCAAGTAGTTTACCCTACAGGTGCACACCACCATGTCCAGTCAAAATACTTTATATGATACTCGACTGGAACATTTAGAACTGTTTTAATTACTAAATTTGATTAACTCTTCTCTCTTTCAAAATGTATATAAATTTAATTTATAAAACAATGGTAAAGTACTAGTAAAACCTTTATCATGGGCCTGTCCGCAGACTAGTATCAAGGAACTTTTGCTGTTACACTATTTAATTTGCTTCCTTATTCCACCAAATTATAGAAATTTGGTCACTTTTCCTTAGCTTTTATTCTTTAGGTCTTAACATTTTAAACTTTCCCTCAATTTTTTTTAATCCAACTAACTTCTAAATCCCTCAAAAGTGTCCTCAAAAATTATTTATTATTTACAAACCTTAACTTAGTTTGCTATGGATCCCTGAGGACTTATGAGAGATTTATATTTTAATGTAAAAATTATATTGACATGCATATTCCAACACGATCAACACTTAACTATTCTGACACAGGAGAAAGCCTCATCCCAATCTCACTTATAAAAAGTACCATTTATTTATGGAGTATATATTCAGACATGTGACTCTTGTTCATGGAAAGTTTTTTTATGAAACTGAGGTCACCTTTACTCTTGAAATATATATTTTAAAAACCCTCATCTCTCCAAGTTTAATGCAAATAAACGAGATTACAGTTATAAGAATTTCTCACTGGCTGATTAGAAGACTACCATTAAGAATTCTGGGCTGGGCGTGGTGGCTCACACCTGTAACCCCAGCACTTTGGGAGGCCGAGGCGGGCGGATCACTTGAGGTCGGGAGTTTGAGACCAGCCTGAGAAACATGGAGAAACCCCGTCTCTAGTGAAAATACAAAATTAGCCAGGCATGGTGGCGCATGCCTGTAATCCCAGCTACTTGGGAGGCTGAGGCAAGAGAATCACTTGAACCCAGGAGGCGGAGGTTGCAGTGAGCCGAGATCATGCCATTGCACAACAAGAGTGAAACTCTGTCTCAAAAAAAAACAAAAACAGAATTCCTGCGATTTCCCATCATTCTCAGCAAAATATCACAAGGACAGAAAGCCAAACACCGCATGTTCTCACTCACAAATAGGAGTTTAACAATGAGAACACATGGACACAGGGAGGGGAACATCACACACTGGGGCCTGTTGTAGGATAGCGTTAGGAGAAATACCTAATATAAATGACAAGTTGATGGGTGCGGCAAACCAACATGACACATGTATACATATGTAACAAACCTCCACGTTGTGCACATGTACCCTAGAACTTAAAGTATAAAAATAATAATAAAAGAATTCTGTGGGTTCCCAGTGCATCAGTAATAACAAAAAATCCATAGAAATACATCTTTCAGTTATACGATTTTTATTATGTTGGGATTCATAAACAAAACAGAAACACACATTATTCAAAATCATTAATTTTTCTTTCGCATAAATACAAAAATATTTTATACCATGATGTATACCGAACAATCTAAATATTTTAAATTGCTTACACAACAAGAAGCTGCAAAGAAATTACAGAACAAACATGTCAGGGAAAGCTTTCCAGGAGGCTTTCAAAGGAACAAAAAAGGTAGGGTTTACCTCTGATCTCTGCCAAGGAAGGAATGTGATAGTTCCACTGGCATTAGCAAAGTCATCAACAAGGTAATTAATGCCATCAGTTTCAATCTGTGAGATGGTGTAAAATACATGCACATAATCCAGAGCTCCTCTGGTTCTCTCAACCACACAAGAAATGGTTGATCCCTCCTCTGCAATCTGAAATGTAAATTATTAATAAGTGCATAGCAATTCAAATCAGTGACAAAATTACAATGCTTTAATGAAATCCTTTTACCATAAACTTAATTCTACAACTTTCTACCTCTCTAAAAGGGACTACAGAGGCCTGTGCATTCCCCCAGATAAACTTTGACTGCTAAGACATATTTACAATCATTCATTTTCTCCCATTCCTTTATAGAGGAAAAAGAATTATAATCTCTGAACTGCACAAGTAATTCATTCGTTGATATCTCTGTGTTCCAACCACCGTGCCATATGGCATAGTTGCACAATATTTTTTAATGTGTAGTCCTTTCTCTGGATAAGTATAATTCTAAACAGAAAGACAAACTTGCAATTTTATAATGGGCTCAGCACAGACAGACCAAATAAGGGTGGGGGTTCGGGGTAGGGGGAGGAACATGACATCAGGGAGAACTTTCTAGGCACAGACATAAGAAGCAATATAGTATATTTGGTGGTATCATTTTGGCAGCGGGGCATGAAGTGCCAAATGGGGAGAGCCTTGAGAAGTGCCTAGTATGGGAACAACAGTCAGATCAAAGAAGGTATCTTATGCCATGCTCAATATATTTGTTGGTGTTTTTACCATATAAACCTAGAGGTGTTTTTTTCAAGGGGAAAATTTTTTATCTAAACACTTTAAGATAATTCTTAAAGACTCTATGGTGGAAGCAGTTGGAATATCATTTAGAGTAAGGCCTTCCTACTGTCAAATCCTCAGTTTCTCAATTCAATTTTATTTTTATGTTAGCAAATATATAATTTGGAGAAAAAAGAACCAAAAATGAATACAGATAAAAATACAAGTTTTAATATATAGAATGTCATTCTGTATTTTTCATATGAACCATAAGCATCTCTGATCAGCATAAGATAGAGCCATTTTGGTGCTGACATTTTGGAGAGGACAGATTTGGGATTTGTCTACAAATCGACAATAGTTGAAAGTTATCAATGAAAGTGGAGTCACCAGGAGACGTTCCAGCAAATCCTCTGAGTTTCACTGAGCAGCACAGCAACCCAGGTGTTCTCATGGTAAAGAGGATCAAGTACACCTGGGGCAACATTCTAACTCTTTTATTTGCCTGCCGGTCCATGGGCATGAGAGGCCCAAAACAAGCAGGTGATAGGTCAGTGGTGCCCTCAGTTGTCTCCTAGCAGGCACATTCTTCCCCAAGCCCCACTGCCAGAACCAGAACTTCTAATCCAGTGGAGCCTAAAGTGGGAAACAAATTCAGGCAGCAGGTCACTAAAAGTAGTAGAGACAGGGGTCAGTCTCACTTCTACCTCCTGTTTCCTGAGCCTGTGTATTCTAGTTACTGGGGACACAGAAACAGATACCAGTCATTGAATGCACATACTGCATCCTGGAGGACAATACTTCAACCTTCCAAGAAGCTATCCTTAAGCCAGCACCATGGCTAGGTCTTCAGCAGGCCATTCAATTGTATGAGGCCAGTTACTTCAGGTAACGTGGTATATGGTGAGGCCAGTGAATCAGTTCTATGACTACGTACCCATTGCTACACCTCCTTCATATTAGTCCTTTTGAGGCCATGTGATGCAGGTCTCCATGTGGTTAAAGCTGGCATTCTTTATGCCTTCAGATGATGGTGCTTGTATTAGGATGTATTAGGAGGCTAAAGTAAATACATTAGCTAAAGTATTAACTCCAATAAGAATGAATTGCTGTTTCCTTTGAAGTGATAAAGTCTGGTTGGGATCAATGTACCAGTAAATGGTTTATTGAGAAGTGCTTAGCTTTGGTATCTGCTGCTCACTGTTTGGACATTCAGCAACCACCACTTGCTACATTAGTCTTGGTAAGAGGGAGCTCATGCTGTCAGACCTATGCATAACCTCCATCCCTGCCATCATGCTGTTAATGGCACTGTGGTGACAAAGGAGAGTCTGGCCGATATGCAATGGAGCCTTACTCTGATTTCACGGTTGAGAACCTTTTGGGAAACACCCCCTCATATTCAGTGTTGACTCCTGGCAATCTATTCACATGACTCCTCCCCAAACATCTCTGTCTCTAGTCTTGATTCTTCCAAGCACCTGACCAATCAACTACACCATGAACACTGCTCAGGGTTGAATGTAGCTTCATACTTCAGGCCATTTCTCCAATCACAAAAGATGAATGGCTAAGTGGACGGTTTACGGCTCTGCTCTCTGACCTTAAGAAACACCTCTGATTAGAGCACTAGAGAGGCATCAGCCCACTTACAGCAAGTAGCAACATATGAAGCCCAGGCATCTGTGAAGTGGGCTTGACTTTCCTACTGTATGAGTCAGACACAGGTTTTGGGTAAGAACCAAAGGGCTTAAAATATGTCTAATTTGAAGTGTGTATGAAATAAACATACTAGAAATGTATCAAGTTGTAACTAAAGAAATGGGTCTGAAATTTTAGAGAAAAGATGAGCTTGACATCATAAATTTGGAAGTTAACAATATATAAATGATATTTAAAGCCATATAAAATCGGTGGATAAATATATAATTATACAAATGGTATTTGAAAACCAGTTGCGAGAACAGGGGGAGTGTAGATGGAGAGGAGAAGAGGACCAACTACATTCAATTCTGCTATAACCCTTATATTGAAATCATGAAATTGTTCCAATGCAATTGATAATATATTAGGGAACAATTTGAAAACAGCTGCAACTTGCATTTGCTTGTAAGTGCTATTTCATCCATAAGAAACGTGATGGACACAGAAAATTGTGCCCACCTGAAACAAGCCACAAACCTCAAACACATACCTCCAACAACTACCAGCTACTCAGTTCAACACCTGTGTTACTAGCCACACTTAACCACATCTAGTGTTATAATTTTCCTCCAATTTTAGATAATGCTCATTCTATCATTTCACAATGACACACAAGCTGCAATCCTTCTGATGCCCACTTCTACAAATAAACTTAAAGTTTTTAAATTAATATGTCATATTTATTGTGTTTTATAAGTATTAAATACTTAGTGTGCACATTTTTATCAGGTCCCTATTTTTTTTGAGTGTCAATGACCAAGTTCTTGAGCAGTGTTTTCCTAACCCCATCTTTTCCATAAGTTCTGTGTTTCTCATTATGCATCTGGCACAGTGTGATGATTTTTAAGGATCCATCCATCATGTCATGGCAGAACTGACTGTCCTGAAGGTGGGGCACTCCAACCTTAAGATGTTGGACAGAAGAGGAAGATGCAGCTTGAGACCCATGTGTCAATACAACATCAGATTTAATTTCCACTTAGGGATCTACGTCATGATTTTCATGCTAGCAGAATGGTACATGAGCAAATGTGTGACGGAAAGAGTATGGCTTTAAGGTCAAACAGTCCTGAGCTTCCTCATTCTACCACTTATCAAGCATTCGCAGTCTCTTCTGAAAATGGAGATCATAACATCTCATGAGTTAAATTAATAAACCATTAATCTTAATACGTAAATATTAAATCTTTTCCCTTTTCAGCAAGAGGCAGGAGTTAAATAGATCCAAAGAGATACTAAGAAATGTATGATGGTTTCTTTTACAAACTTAAACTTTTATCAAGTCAGTAAGCATTACCAGATAGCATTTAGGACTAAGATGAGGATTTTGTTTGCAAAAGTTACAGGGAAAAGTTACCTAACTATACTTTTATTTACTAAAACCTTCATCAAAACCTATAGCTTCCTGAATATTTTCAGTTTTACAAAATCACTATTCATATCTAATAAAAGAATGTACAGTTATATGCTATATATCAACATTTTATAGAAAATTTAATGAAGTAATATTTTGTTCAATAAAGTAAACTTTTTAAGTTATAAAAGAGCTTTCTAATGTCAAGGGTCTATTAAAAAAACCACCAGGATTCTCATTGCAAATTCACCTTTAATATTTCTGAATTTACAGAGAAATCACATAATGCCTGAGGTTTGCTTTAAAAAAATACTTTAACCGGCCAGGCACAGTGGCTCACACCTGTAATCCCAGCACTTTGAGGCAGGCGGTCACGAGGTCAGGAGACCTAGACCATCCTGGCTAACACAGTGAAACCCCGTCTCTACTAAAAATACAAAAAATTAGCCAGGCGTGGTGATGGGCGCCTGTAGTCCCAGCTACTCACGAGGCTGAGGCAGGAGAAAGGCATGAATCTGGGAGGCGGAGCTTGCAGTGAGCCGAGTTCCTGCCACTGCACTCCAGCCTAGGGGACAGGGACTCCGTCTCAAGAAAAACAAAGTACTTTAACCAAAAATGATTAAACAACGTTGACAAAAGGCTGATAATTATTGAAGCTAGTACACTGGGACTCATTCCTTTATCTTCTCTGTTTTTGTGTATACTTTACACATGAAAACTTTAATTTAAACAGATTTTCTAATTCAGCTTAAATTTCCCCTGTCCCCCAGCCAGAGACTGTGATCCAGGAATGGGGTCCTGAGTCAGGAATGATGTCCAGTAATAAGCATTAGGTATTTCTGACAAGGTCATCCAAGGGCAACACTTTTAGAAATATTGGACTCCAGTAGGTAATTATTAATACAGAAACGCACAAGACATAGAAAATAAATACCTAAACCTTTTTTCTAATATTAAAATATTCATCTGATTGAGTTTAGAATTATGATACAAACAAACATTGAGGCCACTAGAGGAAGGGGTCTAACATCCATAATAATCATCAAACCATCCCCACACAGTACCTCACTAGAAACAATAATACTCACTACCGTCTCCTCTTTTAAGTCAAGAATTTGCCAAATATTCAGATCATCAGAACAGTAATAATAAACAGAAACAGTAAGAAGAGTTTTTGAAATCTCTTTTCTTAGAAAAAGTATTCTGAACCATGAATCGGCCTTCTCTATTGCAATAGAAAATTAAAGCTACAAATCCAATTAATTTTTAATTTTGTTTCATGCATGGGTGATGATTGATGATATCAGATTATACCAATATCACTTATATCCAAAGGAATCTATTCACATAGCATATGGTAGGCACTTAAAAACAAATACAGTCCAAGTCGAAATGATATTCTTATTTTCACAAGATCTTCCCGAAGTTTATAAATATAAAATATATTTTATATAAAATAAAGCCACAGTTCATAAATATAAAATATAATGCAAGTAATAAGACTAGCAAGTTCTGTGAATCACTATGAAAGCAACTTCATTAATTTATAATTACGTGGTATACAATTTGGCAAGACACGTAAAAACAGTGTTAAAATACGGTAGAGAGAAAATAATATAGGAAGTATACAGAATAACAAAATATGGGGAAGAAACATGAGAATGTGGTTAGTAGGCTATAGAACTAACAAAATCCATCTTCTGTTCAACACAGATCCCACTGGGAATCCAAAGCACTATCTGGCAAGCCTCACCAGGACTCTAAACGGCTTCACAGGTTTTATTCATTCTTTTAATTATAGTTTATTAACCAACTGCTCTTTGCCAGGACATAGTGTACCTGGTTGGTAGAAAACAATTCACAGAATAATTACCTTCTCTTCTAATGTGCCAAATAGCAAGCTATGCCATAGTCTACATATTTTCACTATTTAAGATTTCACTATGCTATCATTTTAACCTTAATATTAGTTTATGTCATATTAATCTACAGAAAAGGTAAAAGCATAACATAACTCAGAAGGCCTATTTCAAATTTTTAAAATTTTTATTTCAATTTAAAATAGACAAGGGTGTCTCACTATGTTGCCTAGGCTGTTCTCAAACTCCTAGGCTCAAGAGATCCTCCCACCTCAGCCTCCCAAAATGCTGGAATTACAGGCATGAGCCACCATGCCCAGTCCAGAGTCTTTACAGGTCTCTACTGCATTCAGAAATTTTGAAGGAATTTTTTTTTTAAAGTTAAATTGTCAATGTCATTGCAACAACATAATAGAGAAGAATCTATGGAAGTGGCTGTAGTCTTTATTTCTAAATATGAGGCAAGTGATCATAAAATGTAAACTCTGAAGATAGTTACAAGCACAGAGTAAACCAGCAGTTCTCAAATGTTTTAGTTTCAGGACTCCTGTACACATCAGAACTACTGAGAATCCCAGAGTTTTTTGTTGATGTTATTAAAATCTGCTGATATTTTCCATATTACAAATGAAAAACTAAAAAATTTAAATATTGATTGATAACTCATTTTAAGACAGCAATAATAAGTTATGCTCACATAAACAACATATTTTATGGGAAAGAACTACAGTGTTAGCCAGGATGGTCTCAATCTCCTGACCTCGTGATCCATCCGCCTCACCCTCCCAAAGTGCTGGGATTACAGGCGTGAGCCACCGCGCCCAGCCTGTCTGTTTCTATCTTTTACTCTGGTTAAAGGGTATAAAGAAAATCCAGGCTTATATATACATGTGTGTAACAGGAAAAGGAAGAGGATTTTACTAGTCTTTTCAGATAATTATGGGTATTTTTCCTTGATATTATACCAAAATCCAAAATTTGACAAGTGGCAGTTTCTTAGCATTTAGTTGCAACCTGGAAACATACTCTAGTACTTTAAAATCCATTGGTCTACCTTGTACTTGGAAACAGTCTTTTACTCAGGCATGATTTGCAACAATATGCATTGATTACTTAAAAAATATTAGTTACTGGTTATACAGATCTTCAAAATGTTGACACACATTATACAAAATAATCACACTGGTTAATATCACTATCACACTGGTTAATATTGCACCTATATTATGGATTATCAGAAAGGTGCATTAAATGTAATATGTGAAAATTCTTTGATAGCTGAATACTTATTTAAAGTATTATCCACTATATGTAAACAGCTTTCCTTTTCAAGTTGTAGATTTGTATGACATTTGCTATTGCTAGTCTAGGATATTCTATTTCTGATGTTAAAAAAAAAAAAAAGATCACACTATTTGAAGATCTCTTATGACTGTCACTAAACCAAAGGGCTCAAGTGGCAAGAAAGACACTCCAGAGAGGCAGGCATCCCAGTTTAAGCTAGAATAAGCCTATGACCTAGATTTTTTTTTTCAAACTCTACTCATCCATTTTTTTAAAATCATTTCAATTTACTTATACACCCTTCTAAACCAATTAGAATCAACTGCAAAAAGAAAGACTCTTGTTCTTTGGCATCCTTTCATGGCCACCAAGCTGTTGCTGTCACACACAACACCTGGGAAGCAGTTTCATGAGTTCTCACATTACTGAACAGGAAACCAAGATGATTACGAATCTTTGAAAACATGGAAAGAACTGATAAGGACAGTAAGACAGCCTAATGAATTAAGCTGGCCAAGATGGTTGATAAGAAAGGCATTTACACCCAACACGGAAGAAAGTTATAACTGACTACTCAAGTACATGTCACGTGTAAAAAAATAAAACCTCAAAAAATCATATTTTAATAAAGTTGCAAATACAATTATTCATACAAGCTTTCAATATATATTATTTCATTCACTTAAATGGCATCCAAAACAGTAGCCAAAAAATAAATAGGTGGAATATAAACATGCATTCTTTGAAGAGCATTAACTTTAAGGCGAATTGCTAAAGTTTCATTTGCTAACTTACTACTTCTATTGGCTCATTAAGTTGATTCAAAGGGTGAACTCCTAAGAGTAAGAATTTTGTAATTTATATTTGCAATCACTGGCCTAGCATACTTCTAGACTTGGAGTAGATGCGCAATCAATCTTATCAAACGAAAGAAAGCTGAGTCCCAAACAAGTTCACCTACAACGAATTTTTTAACTCCAAAATTCTCCAAGCTCACTACTTACCTCTGGTATACAAGCTCCTGTGAAACCAAACAAGCCATTTGCATTGTCACTTTTTTGTATTATTAATCTTGCAGTAGTATTTTCTTCAGAAATACAAGCTCCTCCATATACAGAGACTAGTTTAAGAATGAATAATTCTTCTCCTTCCTCATCATTGTCATCTCTCGCAGAAATAATGAATGATTTGTTAGTTTCTCCCTGTCTGAACTCCAGATATCCAGAAACGGGGTGTAAATCACTTTTTGCAGGCATGGCATGAAGTTCATAAATTTCTTCAAGTGTCAGTTTCCGCTCATAGGACCTCACATCCTGCATCAGACCTGTAAATCTGTCATTGCCATTTATCCCTGCTCCAATTCTCAGTATTCCAGGACCTGAAATTAGAGACAAGTGTAAATGCTACAATACCTTCAAGTGTCCTGTCCTAAATTATAAGTGTGATTCAGAAAGTAAGCCAATTTTACTGAAAGATATTCTTGGATAAATAAAACTTTTTCGTAACTAGTATACAATGAATGGGATATTATCTTCTATTATGATTTTTAAAAACGAATCCATAATCACTAGGATTTATGATATTTTGTACTAAAAGAATTGGTAACTATCTTCAAATTAGATAATATCCTTAATGGTAACTTATATCAGTTTGTCAACATTTCTAGAAAAAAAGTATCTGAACATATACATACACACACATACATACACATGTATACATGTATGTGCATGTGTGTATTTAGATATAAATTTATTCTATATTTTAAAATTTACTCTTGCACATTTAAAAATGTACTTAATTTCATCACAATTTTAATTAATTAAGTTATTTATTTATTTACTTCAGAGACAAGATCTTGCTCTTTTACCCAGGCTAGAGTGCAATGGCATGATAATAGCTCAGTGACCTCAAACTCCTGGGCTCAAGCAATCCTACCACCTCAGACTAACAAGTAGCGAGGACATCACTACAGGAGTCCACTGCCATGCCTGGCTAATTTTTTAATTTCTTTTTTTTTTTTTTTAAGAGACAGGGTCTTGCTGTGTTGTCCAGGCTGGTCTCACACTCCTGGCCTCAAGCAATCCTCCCAAAGTGCTTAGATGGGAGGATCGCTTGAGGCGTGATTACAAGCAAGGGCCACTACACCTAGCCTCATCACAATTTTTAAACTTCAGTATTATACTATTATTTAAGAACTTCAAGGCTTGATATGTTAAGACACTCATTGAGTTAAAAGTTGTGAGAATTCATAAAAAGTATTTCTACAGGACAAATACATCTCTCTATCCAAACAACTAATAGAATAGATGTAGAAATAGAAATATTTCTTCTAAGAAACATTATATGTAAGTCTTGGGGACTTTTTAAAATAATAACAACATGCAGCCCAACTGTGTCACTATATCTCAATAACTACCCTTTTCATGTTTCCACTAGCTCTCCTTTCTTTACTTGTTTGTACTCTAATAACTCAACTAAGATATTTATGTAAGATCTTTAGGTAAGATGAGATATTGGCAGAGATTCTGGAAAAAAAAAAGTACAAACAATATTTCTTGTCAATAACCTCAACGGAGGCTGTTCACAAATCTCCACCCAGATGGCCTTCAGGGTAGTCACAAGTATCTGGCATGTTACTGTCATGACTGCTCCCATACCGACTACAGAGAACACCTTCCTGCCCAGCAAACCAGAAACACCTGTTCACTGGAGCTCCAGTTTGGATGGGAAATCCTAGGATGTTGTCTCTTCTACTGAATTATCTGGAAACTAAAATGATTCAAGTTCCCCTGATTCTCACAAAACCACATCATGGTTCTCACTGTTAGGATACTATCTGGAGTCAAAGATATAGAAATGATCACTTCTCCTTTGGTTTTGTTTCTATGATATGTTAAAAGGAATATTGACCTAGGAGTTAAAGGCTTATTTTCAGGTCTTGGTTCCTCTATTACTTGCCTGTGTGATGCTAGCGAATTTATTTACTGACTCTGACCTCTATTTAATATATTGAATTATTATGAAGTACAAATTAGGTAACGTATGGAAAATGCCTTATAAATGTAAAACACTAAACAAACTTGAGGATTCTAAGCACTTTGCTTCTATGACTAATTCTCTGGAACAAACGTGATCATTATTTCTCTACTTGTAATGTTAACTACTAGTTACAATGCTAAATCATTGAAAATAAAAGTTATAAAAATGCCAGTATGTTACAGTGGTTCATGGAAGGAATATGGTAGCTTTCACTCTGCATCTTAATGCTATTCTGTACTTCTCAAATTTCATGGAATATACCTGTATTGTTTTGACAATAAAGAAGAAAAATTGTGAAATATGTATATAGTGTGTGTATATGAACATGTTAACAGTATGCTTAATGTTTATAGTGGCTATCTCTGAATGACAGTAAATGATTCTTGTAATGATTGTAAATGATTTTTATTGTAAATGATTTCTATTTTTGCTGTATATGTGTACTTTACAATCTTTCTATATTGAACATAGAATTATTTTTTAAAAAATACACTTTTTTGATACTGTGAGATACCACTACAAACCAAAAGTAAAGATGGAAGAAGCTAAGCATTAATGAAGTGGAACTCTCATACACTAGAGGTAAGAGTATAATTAGGTTCGACTATTTTGGAAAATGGATAGGCATTATCTACTAAAACCGAATATTTGCACACACTGTCATTCAGCAATTCCATCCCCAGGAATGTGCTCAACAGAAATGCATATGGCAGGCATATGTTCATCAAAAAACATGTATAAGAGTATCCATAGAAGTACTATATGTAATAGAACTGAAAACAACCCAAACAGAAATTAAAAGTAGCACTAATAAACAAATTGTGTTACAGTAACGTAAGAGAATTCTATATGGTAATGAGCATGAATATCTACAACCGGCAAAAATATGGATGAACTTCACAAACAATACTGAGCAAAAGAAGCCGGACATTCAAGTGTATATATTGTTCAGCTCTATTTATGTAAATTTAAAAATAGGAAAAGTGAATCTTAAGCTCTTAAAAATGCCAACAGTCAGTAGGAAGGATGGTGAGTTAGCAACTGGAGAAGAGTCAAAGGGGGCTTCTGGAATGCTCTGTTTCTTGGTCTGGAGGCTGATTACATGAGTGCTGAAACTGATTAATTTAAGTTTTAAAAATTTCATTTATCTGTACACTTACAATATGCATACTTTTATATTTTTTATAATATAAAGTACACTACAGTTCAATAACTTTATATATACTTTAAAAATTATCTTTCCAAGTTGCAAATTACAAAAATAACAAGTTCCTTTGCAGTAAGCCAGAGGAAAAAACACCAGCTCCCACTTCCCCCAATCGTTTCCCTTCTCATTCCACCACCAGTACCATCACCAAAAAAATCAAAGCTAACAGATACTTGCAGGTATTCACACAGCCAAAAAGTGGATAATACCACAAAGTGCTTGTAAGCAAAATCCATGGGATTGAAATTGGTAGATATGTGCATGTTTCCATTGCCTATCTTTTTCCCCCACTCTGGGAGAAAAAAAAAACACACACAACTAATGTAAGAGGTTCAGAGAAAAATACTCTATTAAGCTATAGTCATATAAGCTCTACTCTACCTTCCACTAAATATAAAAAGGAACAAAATCATAGGATGGAGGGGCTGAGAGGAAATGGTGACCATAATGCGGATAACCAGTATTTGTGTGTACACACACACAAATGTGCTTCTTCAGGAATCAGCATATGATCTAGTTTAAAGACAACAAAGATTATCTCTTCAAAGCACTCCACAGAATTCACAAAGTTACCTCCTGATAGTATAAATCCATAATCACTTTTCACTGTGATTTTTCTCTCCTGCTTTCTTTTCACACCCACCACCCTCTACCTCCAGCAACACTGAACTAGCAGCAGTTCCCCAGGTACAACATGCTGTTTCACATTTCTATTCGTTTGCTCATTCCTCTGCCAGGAATATCACTTCCCATCTCTCCTACTACCCACAGAAGGACAAATGTTCGTCTTTCATATTTTTTTCTTTCTTCCTACAAGGTATCATGATACATCACACATCTCTCTGCTAGTGCCTATTCCAGGTTCTTCAAGTGCAAAACTCTGATTCATTTCTGTAACACTCAGGACAGAATTTATCATGATCTTGGTAGGCACACAATTTTGATTAAATAAATTAAACCAACGCATACATAGAGTTTTCAAACACATGTTAGCATTTTTTTTTAAATCTAAATTTTAATGAAAAATTTTGCAAACTTCAAATTTCAGTGTCCTAGTTGTAATGATAACCCTCACCATCAGTAATGGCTTCTCCTTTCAGACTCTTGATTCCCCTGGGCATTGCATTTCCATCCAGGTAGAATTCGATTATGCCATCGTCCAGGATAATTAGTAGATGAAGCCACATACTTTCTTCTAAATATTTCATGACTGTTGCCTTGGCAATGTATGTAGCATTGGAACCCAGGGTTTTATAATGAAGGGAAAGTGTCACATGGGATTCATTGCTTTGAATTTTTACGCCATAGTAGATGCTTCCATTACCATCATCCTTCGCTATAATGAATCCATTCGTATTGGCATTGGGCATTACCCAAGCTGAGAATGTAAAGCTGGCAATTGTATTATTCCTGAAGGGATGATATTTTGGATTAACAGTCCCAAATGCACCCTCTAGTCCGGTGAAGTACAAAGCATCCGTTCCACTATGGTGACGCCGCAAGTGCTGTTGTAAATGCACAGTGGTGGGGAATATTCCAACCAGTAAAAAATCTATCATTGGTGGCAAACCAGCAGGGAACTCACTGGACAGTATTTCCCAGCCCAGTCGTACATCACCAAACACACCCTGTTGCCTCAAAATGGTGAAGTTGGTAATATAAGACATATCATCTTCAGACAGGACATCTTCTGCCACTTCTCTCTCTAAACACTCTGGATCCAAGATGAAAACCCCAAAAGGATCATCATTGAATGGAATCATTACTGTCACCTGGAGGTTGGTTTCTGCTAGTTGGCCCCCAGGACCTGGGGATCCACCTGTAATAAGAAAATTTATGAGTAAGAAACTAGAATTTCAAGTACTTTCTAGTATAAAGAAAAAACAATTTGCTTAGCAAACTTCTGGTTAAATAATTTACTGATTATCAATGAATAGTAGTGTCACCATGTGGCTCTCACCACATTTTAGGGGCAGGATATAAAATAATATTGGTTCAGCATAATTTTATTGATAATCAGTCAAGCCTGAAAAGAGTATATGAATTAGAAAGGTTTAATTCTGTGCTTAAAACCAAAAGTGATGCGAAAATTGATTGTTTACATTATGACACAAAGACCAAGCTTTAAGCTACCATGAATCCTTACCTCCCACCTTTCACTAATATCTTGTTGGAGACAGTATAGTTGGTGTGGAGAAAGTCTATTTGCAAGTTTGAGGATGGATGTAGGCCTCCATCCCTAAAACTGAACCAAACTAAGATATCAAAAAAGTGAATGTTAAGAATAACACTTGAATCAAGAAGGGTATTTTAACATTTAAAATCAGATAGTCATGACACAAATACTAAACCAATTGCATTTTGTATATGGCTCTAATTAAGTATAAAATATAAAATTTAGTATAAATAAGACATGGAAATAAAATAAGACACGGAAAAACACAGTACCTGAAATGTTTAGAAGTTTTAGAATATAAAATTCATTGAATTCAGGAATTTTATCTGGAAAAGCATGGAGAATGATTGGTTTTGCTTCTTCTCCATCCATAAAGTTAACAGTTCCTGAAGTTTCATAGAACTCCTGTCCAGGCTGCAAAGCAGAATCATTCTGAAAGAGCTGCCAAGATACAGAAACACTACCAAAGCATCCTCGGTGCCTCAAAATCCTACAAAATAAATTAAAGAAAAATTTTAAGTAGGGAATCTTACTCTAATGAGAGCTTCCTGTGTTATCAAGGAAACATATTTTTACTATCTAACATCTTTAAATAAACCAACCAGCTGGTTCTATGAGGCAAGCTATGAAGAATTTCATGGGAAGAGAAGAATGAGGTAGAACTTTAATAAAGAGAACCAGTCTTAAAAGTCTTGTCTTCAAAATCCAAACTGAAAGATAAATTCTAAGCTCCATCAAAAAATACTAAATGACAGTTGGAAAAAGTTTTCCAAAAGCAAAGTACAGGGTGGGGGTACTCACATATCATCTGAGAGAAGAGTTCCTGAAGATCTTTAATAATTCAAGTTTCTCAGTCTCAAAAAGGATTGAAGTTTGAATTGGGGGGGTGGGGAGAATAACTTCTGCTTACCAGCTAAAGTTATTTTTATTTTTTTAAGATAACCGGCAACAGCATAAAAAAGGTTTACCACTCATTCAGACTGCCAACTTTGAAATCACTCAATCCTTAACCAATTTTTAAATTTTGAAGGAATATTTCAGAATTTCACATACTTAGTGGTTTTATTTCATCCAATTTTAAACTTGCCTTATCTAAATATGCTTACCAAAATGCATTAGTCTTTCCTTCTTCCACTGCTTTGTCTATGGGCTCCAGAGAAAAAATGCCGTTTGGGTCATCATTAGCTTCAATAATTACTGTAGCTACCCCATATTGATATACTACTGTATCACCTAAATTAAAAGTGGAAACGACAAAATAACAAAGAAGTAGCTAACTTGCTATTAAATTTATGTTTTTAAATTAAGAAATTTTACAATTAAGTTGAAATTTTCAGCAAGAATTTCCTCACTGAAGGTCATACAATAAATGCAAAATACTGCTCCATATTTCCAAAGATGTTTACGTATACACACATATGTACAAACATACATACAAAGAGAGAGAGAGATGCCTACATAATTTCAAGATGAAATAATTTCCATTTTGTTTTTTAGTTACAAGTCAACTATTTTATTGAAAAACACACTTTTCTTCACAAAAGGAATATAGCTTCAATAGCTTAATTAGAAATCAAAAACATAATTTCTTCTATTTTCAAATTTCTTAAGTGGATTCTTTTATTTCACAAAAATAATAAAGGATTACCTGATAACATAAAATACTACTGTCTGTGTTCATTGGAATCACTGGCTTGAGCGTTTCCCTTTACATCTCTGCCTTCAGGTAGCAAAGTTTGATCTGGTTGTACATAGAACAAAGCAATCTCCATGGTCTGGGCTTGATTCCTTTCTACTCCAGTTCTTTGCACAGCATATTGGCACTGTTAGTGCCTACACATTAGGTCTCCTCTCATCACTTCCCTGTGGTGTCTATCTCTTCACCTTTACTCCAGCTGTTGCACAGGGGAGCAAAAGGCCTTCTCATCTTCACTCACCTAACTTATCATTCCTGAGAACCCAGCTTAAGCAACAACTCTTCCAGGAATTCTTCCTTGAATCCCCAGGTTAAGCTAAGTGCCTCTCCAGCGTGCTCCCATGGCACTTTGCTCTTTGTCAATCTATCATAACAATGATCATACTATATTGGGACACACACACACACAGAGTCATACACACAATTTTACTATAAGCTCCTTGGACTAATGATTCTTATTCAATTCCATGCCCTAGAAAAACAGATGCTCAGTAACTGTGGTACAGAATTTATTTATTGCTGAACTGATGCAACTAACACTTTCAAAAATAGATATATACAACAACACCTACAGCTAAAATTACAGAAACAAATTATATATAGCAAATCAGCTCATCAAAAAAAATTATACAAATATACAACTGTACTCAACTTCACTTGATAATTCAATGGAAAAAAAAGACATACAAATAGCAAATCATTGTGTAGAAAATGGTGACAATAAATAAAAGAGCATATAATAAAATCTAACAAAAATGAATAAAAAATAATAAAACCTAGTTTTGGCAGGGTTCTATTATCATGTGCATTTGTAATGCAACATGTCCTAGTGGTGCTGAAAATTCATTCTGTTTCTCTGCAAGACGAACTGGCAATATTTAACAAGGCCTTGAAGGATGGTCATATCCTTTGACCCAATATCAGAGCACACGCTCTAAATGATAAGTATCAGGATAAACAGCCACTGCCAGCACTAGGTCATGTCAGAAATGTTGCCTTTACAGTGTCCCACCATGGGTCCCACACCAGTCCTTGATGTTTCAACATCATAAAGGAGGAAAGAAAAGGAGGAAAGAGCTAAGAAAGGATGTATTTAAAAATCACAAGTTCTAGGGATTTTTGTCATCTGAGCCTTCTTAACTAAAGTAATTGGATTCTCAAATGCCATCATTTCTGGAAAAATATTAAAGACAAATGCAGCAGCAGTATGAAGTAGCACACATACCTCAGGCCAATAACCCAATCACACCTTGTGTTCTCCCTCTCTCTCTCTCTTTCTCTCAAAATCAAATGTTAACATATATTTTTTCCCAATGACATAGTTCACAAAATAAACTAAACCTCTTTTTCAAGCGTCAATTTCCAGCCAGCCACAGTGGCTCACGCCTATAATCCCAGCATCCTGGGGGGCCCAGGCGGGGGGATTGCTTGAGGTCAGGAATTCTAGACCAGCCTGCCCAACATGACGAAACCCCGTCTCTACTAAACATATAAACATCAGCTGGGTGTGGTGGTGCCAGCCTGTAGTCCCAGCTACTGAGGAGGCTGAGGCAGGAGAATCGCTTGAACCTAGGAGGCAGGGGTTGCAGTGAGCTGAGATCACACCACTGCACTCCAGCCTGGGCAACAGAGTGAGACTTCATCTCAAAAAAAATAAAAAAAGTCAATTCCCCTACTCTTTACAAAAGGTTCAGGATGTTTTGTTTCATTCACTATTTAACCATATTTTTTTCCTAATGATAGTTTAACCACAGTGGTATTTTTGAGACAAAAATGTTTACTAGAATCACATTAAGTTAATATATGTCATCAAGAACTTATTTCTAGAGTAAATAAATTCTATTAAGATAATATCATTTTTCACACCTGTAATCCCAGCACTTTGGGAGGCTGAGGCGGGTGGATCACAGGGTCAAGAGATCAAGACTATCCTGGCTAACATGGTGAAAACCCGTCTCTACTAAAAATTAAAAAATTAGCTGGGCATGGTGGCGTGCGCCTGTAGTCCCAGCTACTCAGGAGGCTGAGGCAGGAGAATAACTTGAACCTGGGAGGCAGAGGCTGCAGTGAGCCAAGATTGCACCACTGCACTCCAGCCTGGTGACAGAGCGAGACTCCATTAAAATAATAATAATAATAATAATAATAATAATAATGTCATTCCTTCATTGCTTTTCTGTATTTCACAGTAAAACTTTGTTTTCCACTTTTACTTCACTAAAATTATTTTTGTCTGTAGCAACTCCTTTCATTTAAATTTTAGAACAACGATTAGATTCACCAAATGTTTTTCGTCTACTTAAGATCTGACGATGTTTTTCGCAATTGTGAAACCTTCTTGTGGGTTTATTCTACAAAGTCAAATTTTCCTCACAGGATAATAGTTTTTAGTTTTAACTTTTGTGTTTTCTTAGTTAAGCTATGTGAAAAATGAGAGACAGAGAAAGACAAAAGGAGAAAAAGAGGAAGGGGAATAGAAAGAGAGACAGCAGTGAAGAAAGTCAAGAAGATGGGGAGAATGAAAGACACAGCTAAAACAATAATTAAGAGATCTCTTTCTCTTCCTCAGTCTTTCAGTCCAAAAGGCACAAGGTGGAACACAACGTTGGCATTACACTGGGGGTGGCAGATAGGGCATCACGGCGCCCCGATGCAAACGTTAGAGCTCATGAGGGCATCTCTGTGGGAGAACACACGCTAATGTATTTAGGTTGATAGGGCATCATGGCAACCCGATGCAAACGTTAGAGCTCATGAGGGCATCTCTATGGGAGAACACACCCTAATGTATTTAGGGTGATAGCACATCATGTCTTTAGCTTACTCTCAAAAGGTTCAAGGAAAAAAAAACCTCCTTGTACTGTTAAGAGAATAAAATAAACATCAAGAGAAGCCATAGGCCTTTCCAATTTACAGAAAGTAGAGCCAAAACATTCTCAAATCCCAAAGAGTAGGGTGAAAACATCCTGTTTCATTTATAGTATGGAGAAGGACAAACACAGCTTTTTCCCTTGCAGATTGTCATTCATTTTGGCCATGGCTCCAGAGAATTATCAAACAGTTGAGGTTAGCTGCCTACAGAATTAAGCTTCCCAACCAAGTGTACCAGCACCCTGCTCCAAGGAAAATGCTACAGGATACCTATCCCTTAAGTCGCTGGGTGACCAGGCAATATCTAGGGAAGCCATATTCCCAAGGCCTGTTACTTTTAGCTGTAAGAATTCACTTACTTATATATCAGAATTTTCTATTCATGCCATATTGTAAAGAAAATGTTTAAAAGGATGTCATAAAGTATATGAAATACATAAAGGTTCAACACATATATTCTTCACCCCATTTCTCAAGAAAGCAATGAAATAATTTTGCTCTTGAACAGTACAAATACAGTTAGGCCCTTCTTGTCCTCATTATTGGACTATAGTGCTTTATTTCATCTTATTAAAGCACTGAGGCAGATATGCCACACAAAAAAGTATAATTTACTTACCTGTTGAATTAAACAGGATTATATAAAAGGACTCATCCATTTCTGGGATACCATCTTCATTAACAAATATGGATATGCTCTGCTCTCTAATTCCAACCTCAAAAATGAGCGTTTCTCCTTTTTCAACAGGAATGAAATCTCTCTCTCGTGCAGTAGCCTTCCCATCCATGGTAGTGTACTGGACTGTGCAAGTCACATCAACAGATCCATTTCTGAGAACTGTAAAGTTGGCAGTCTCACCTTCCTGAACCCTCACTACACGAGGTTCTGAAATATCGACAAAAAAAATACGTGAGCTTTTCTGATTCCACCACGTATTTTCAGATCATTGTGCTTCTCCCTGCCCTCCAAGAGAGACACCTTCTACTGTGTCTTTGCCAAAATAATTAGCTCTGTTCCCAACTCTGACATGAGTCCCCTCTGATTACTTCAACAGTCAATGGCCGTCCTCTTGCCTTAAGTCCTACAAAATCCATTATCTTCAACATCGAATTTGTCAGCAAACTGCATGCTATTTCAAATCCTCTGCCTACTATTTCATAAACCTCATTTCCAAGTTGAGGATGTAACTTCCTTGAGAACAGGCCCAGAGAGCTTATGTTTTATATTTGTAGCAGCAATTACCAGAAGGTTGAACATAAGGTTAATTCATTAAGTACACATTAACTGAAGGTTAAGAATACAAATCAGGCTGGGCGCAGTGGCTCATGCCTGTAATCCCAGAACTTTGGGAGGCTGAGGCAGGCAGATCACGAGGTCAAGAGACCAAGACCTCCTGGCCAACATGGTGAAAACCTATCTCTACTAAAAATACAAAAATTAGCTGGGAGTGGTGGTGCCAGCCTGTAGTCCCAGCTACTCAGGAGGCTGAGGCAGGAGAATCACTTGAACCCAGGAGGCGGAAGGTGCAGTGAGCCGAGATCACACCACTGCACTCCAGCCTGATGACAGAACGATACTCCATCTCAAAAAAAAAAAAAAAAAAAAGAAAAGAAAAGACAGAAATAATACAAATCAATAAAATACAAAAGGCTACAAAATTCCTGCATTGGGTAAATTAATCCAAATATAGCTGACAAAAAGGATTCAAGAAAGAGTTACACATCAACCATTTCATAAACAAAACCAAAAGATGCCTCAGGTGGCCAAAGACAGTTCTAAAGAAAGCGTTAAAGTGGCAAAATGATGAAATTTTAATTAATATTTCCCTTAAATATTAGTTTAGTTATTATAGTACATGGCTATCCATTAGGCACAATACTCAGGTCCTTCTAATACATAATCTAGCCCTGAACCAGCTAGACTGTGTTATTTGAAGAAATCACATGGAGAAGTGTTCTCTTCTGCACAAAAGAAAAAAAAATACCTAGAAATTTGAAATGGGGAAAAAGATAACAAAACAGTACTTATTTTTTTTTGCTTCAAAAAGTTTTGAAGTATTAGTTAAAACTTCAAACAAATTAAATAACAATGTAACTCGAATGAATTACAAAATCATCTTTAAACAAGCATCAATTGTGCTTTATTGAAAATGTTCAATGAAAAAAATTGCTAAATATATGTATACAAATGTATGTATGCATGTGCATATATATATGTGTGTGTATATATATATATACTGTTTAATAAATATGTGAACTCATTCAAATAAGATAGCAATACCACCTGCAAAATAAATGGGGTCATCATTTCTTCTAATTCTCAGAGTTGCAGTTGTTCTATTTCCCACTTTAGCTCCTCCAGTGGCATTCAGTAAGATAACGGTAAATTCTTCCATTTCTTCTGGAATCTTTGGAAAATGTTACATATTTTAAGTCAGGTGACTTATACACATAAATTATATTATATATTCTTAAATTATTGAGTATTTTTTTTTAAAAAAAAGCACCATTAACACTACTACTATTCATTTCCTTTTCGGAGGCAGAACTTCCCCTAACATATTCAGGTAAGACTCAGACCCCCCCCAAACAATAATTTTCATGTGCATTCATACAAACAGCCAGTTCATTTAGACTAACTATGAAATTTAATGGAAATACAGATATTTTGCCTTATATAAGCTAAAAACAGATATACCACAGAGGTCATATTATTTCTGCAGGAAAATGGGAAACATGTTGATTTTTAAGATGAAACATAAAAATAACTTTTTGAACACTTAGAGCAGTTTGTCATGGTAACTAAAGCTCAGCCAGCTCACAAAGGCGTCTTACAAACCTCACTGAAGTTTCACCTGCATGGGTCATAAAGGCCTCACTCCATGTCCTAACAAGATTTGACTCCCCACATTTCTGAGCCTACATGGATCCCCAGGTGGACACTGTTTCTTTTTCATGTCATCTCTGTGAACTAGTGCTCCCCTCCCCTAAAACAGAAAGATGTCAGAATTTTGTCTCTTGACGAATGGGTCTGAGGGAAAGGGGACTGGTCTCCATAGCCGTTCTAAGTGTCATTCTCCTAGGAAAGGTTCACTCCCTGTTGTTACTAAGATCTTTCTCTTTACTATCAGTAAGAAGAAATGCCATGTTTGGTCCATGACTCATGCGACCCCGTGTCCTGATGCTGAGACTGCACCACAGGACACTTGATAGCTGACCTTGCCTTCAAAGGGACTAAATACAAGCCGAGGGCTTCGCCTCTCCAACTAAGAAGCCCTGATACTGGATACATGAGCAGTGTCACTGACCACTCTCAGTTCTAGAGTTCAACATGTCTTCAGGGGGACCAAAACATCATACTGCTCTTTTGGCTTATGGTCAGACATTGTCACACCTGAGTTCTTTATCACAAACTTTTATCACAAAATATGTTATCAGATGTTTAATTATTTCATAAAAAATAACTATCGATCAACTACAACAAGTAAGACAGAAAGTTACATGCAACATTTACCTCATCTGGAAGGGAGTAAATAGTAATATTTTTTGAAAATTCTTGATCTCCAAAGACAATCGTTCCTTGTACAGGAAATACATCTTGTGTAAAGTCTGGACTGACCAGCCATGATACACTAACATCACCAAAGTTGCCTCGATTTCTTACTACATCATAAACAGCTGTGAAATGGAAACATACATAATATATATGAACACATACAAAACTTTAAAATGATGAGTAAAGAAATTTGTTAAATAAACAAACATAAAAACAAAAACTGCCAACTATTTGCTTAGCACAGTTTTTAAGGTACATATAAAAATATATTAGCCTGTTCCTCCCTCTGTAGCTATATAATTAATTAAATAAATGGACTCAATCTCTTCTAGTTTGGGATTTTAGAAGTCAGTCGGAATGGGAAACAGAAGGATGATGAATTAGGCACACCTATCATAAAGTCCCATAAAAATATCTGCTAAAAGCAGTCACAGGAAGCTGCATGTTCAAGTGCGATTTCCTTACTCAGACAGACACCGCTCTAAAAATAAACTTTATCATTTCCTGTCAGCTCAATAGTTCCCTAGCAATAGTTCTTAGTTTTAAGGTTCTTCCTATTTGGATGGACTCATTCTTGAGTGTTTGAGTTGCACTGCATATGCTTAAATGGTATTGAAATATAACTGAAGTCATCAGTATCATCACAATACTATGTAGGAAATAAAAATCGTGGTCCTAAATATGATTCTAAAAAATTCTGCACTATGTATAATTTCTAAGGCAGGCTGAGCAACTGTCAACAACTAGTTACTAAAAAAAAATATTTCTTCTTCAGTAAACAGAAATACAATATAAGACACAGAATAAATTACCACTATAGATATCATCTCCTTTGCTTTCATTTATCATCACAATTAGACCATCAGAAACAAATTCTATAATCCCATGAGGATCATCATTTTTCAGAATCGTTATATTGACAATGGTGGCACCTCCCAACTTGCTTTCCCGGTCTCCGTGGCTGCTGAGGACCACCCAGTAGTGTTCATCCAACTAAAATGAATGTGTCAAAGTATGGAAATTATAAAGTTGACATTTTCACAACAAATTAAAAAACATAAATATTCAAGAATATTAATTACTCAAATTTTCAGAATCATATAACTCACTGAAAGGACAAAAGAGGTGATATTATTTCTTTAAAAATTAACATTCTCCTATCAATTAAGAGAGACACCAGAAATACGTATACATTGTCCAAAAAGAAAAAGAGAAACAATGATACTACTCTAAAATGGTAAGAAAAGTGGATGTTATCACTGATGATCTAGTCATTTAAACTTACAAAAGTGAATAAAACTAAATTAATTTAAGAGTTACACATGTATTGCTGAGTAAGCATAGCAGAACTATATCTGGTTCCATTAATATAAAACTTGAATTTCTTTTTTTCTTTTTATTTATTTATTTATTTATTTTATTATTATTATTATACTTTAAGTTCTAGGGTACATGTGCATAACGTCCAGGTTTGTTACATATGTATACTTGTGCCATGTTGCTGTGCTGCACCCATCAACTCGTCAGCACCCATCAACTCGTCATTTACATCAGGTATAACTCCCAATGCAATCCCTCCCCCCTCCTCCCTCCCCATGATAGGCCCCGGTGTGTGATGTTCCCCTTCCCGAGTCCAAGTGATCTCATTGTTCAGTTCCCACCTATGAGTGAGAACATGCGGTGTTTGGTTTTCTGTTCTTGTGATAGTTTGCTAAGAATGATGGTTTCCAGCTGCATCCATGTCCCTACAAAGGACACAAACTCATCCTTTTTTATGGCTGCATAGTATTCCGTGGTGTATATGTGCCACATTTTCTTAATCCGGTCTGTCACTGATGGACATCTGGGTTGATTCCAAGTCTTTGCTATTGTAAATAGTGCCGCAATAAACATACGTGTGCATGTGTCTTTATAGCAGCATGATTTATCATCCTTTGGGTATATACCCAGTAATGGGATGGCTGGGTCATATGGTACATCTAGTTCTAGATCCTCGAGGAATCGCCAACAAAGTAATTCTACAGCAAAATTTCTTCAGTTTAAAACTACATCATTAAAAGTTCAGTCAATACATATTACCTAAAGGAAGCCTTAAAATGAATAAAGCTAAAAGGAGATGGAAACTGATCACACACTGAAAGTCTAAGACTGTTTGTTATTTCTTTATGTGGGGCAAAAACACACCATTCTAATTTGAATGAGTCTTCATTTTTTAATCTTTTGTTAAAAATTTTCCAAATCTATGTACTTCTCAATCTTTTCTTGCCCACCCCTTTCCTGTCTCTTTGCCAATGTTCAAAATACTTACATTCATAATATACCAAATACTATCAATCTTACAGAGAAACACAAAGAAAAAATAAAATCCCATACCTCTGGTATCCCATCCAATCTTGCTAGCAAGGTGATCACTATCTCCCTTTCTCCAGGTTTAAATTCTAGTACTCCCGTGTTTCCATAGAATTCATTGCTATCTCTTGGCTCTACTCGGTAGTGTAGAAACTGTTTAACAAGGGACCCCCTCGATCGGATGATGTGGAGCTCTACAGATTCTCCTTCCTTTAAAAAAAAATCCACAAAAGTTGAAACCCTTTGAGATCATTCTTCTAAAGTTGTGAGCACAGAATAAATGGAAGTTTTTTTCATACTTACTTTTATAACATAGGGTCCTCTGGAAGCAGGAGAAAATTCAAAAACTCCCCCAGGGTCATCATTTTCCAAAATAATTAGGTCACAGCTAGTATATCCAGATTTCAGCACTTGGTTTTCCACGTTAACCCTAGAGAAGTCAGAGCGAAAAATAGCACCTGCTACTTCCAGTTTTACTTCTGAATTTTGCAGGCTTTTAAGGCAATATTTACAACTCTTTAGGATAATGAAAAGGAAGGCTATGAGGAATTAGACCGTAAGTGAATTTACATGTGTTGAAATCATTTAAGGTCAAAACAGTTTTACTCCTAACAGTTATGAAAGTACTTCTATTTCTGAATTCATTACATCTTTTTTATTTGATAAAAAGCAAACACTACATATGTACACCAAGAATACTGTAACCAAATGTCATCAATATATTTTATTTAAATAAAGTATCAAAATTTGCAGATTTGATTCCAGTTTTAGAAAAATTTAATTTGTAACACGTAGTTAGAAGACATCTTAAAACAAAATTATGTTTCAATTTTACATACACTTGAATTTATTTTTAAAACTCATTACATAAGATCATACTAACTGAATAGAGCACATAATAGCTGGATAACTAAATGGACTAAAGCAAGCCACGTTGATAAAAAATAAACACAATTGTAATTACATCTTAGGAATATGTTGTGGTTTCAAATGTCTTCTATTTTCCTTAATTTTCAACCTGTGCTTTTTTTCTTTTAGTATAGAAGAAAATGTAGGGAATATAAAAAAAAAAAGAATAGAATAGATCTGAGATGCATGACATGTTATACCAATTCCTATGTATCTCCAAAAGAACATATTAAAACAATATGTTTTTTAAATTTCTGGTTTTAACATTCAGAGCATAATTAGAATGATCAAAGGGACTTGGACTGCAAGGTTCTGAGAGTTAAAAGCCAGCAGGCTCTTAAGAATTATCAATCCTGCAAGCTGCTCTAAACCTTGCCAAATGTCACATCCTATTGAACTAAAAATATATTCATGCTCAGACCGCAAATCACAATGAAACCACATTTCATAAGTAGAAATATGTAGAATAAAAGCTCACTTCCTATTTAACAGAGAATCTGAATTGACATCTTTCCCTAGTTTTTAGAAATCTGATAATATCTAGCATGCTAGTGGCCACAGAAGAGAAAGTCTAAATAATAGGAGTTATTTTATACTGTTAAAACAGTCTTATGATTTTCATAGCAAATTTATCCATCGTTTATATCAATATCCTCATTAATTAAAAGTTATTATATCCATATAAGCTAGGAAACAAAAAACTGGCTCAGAATGCAAAATATAAAAATCCATTCTGAACATTAAATAAATTTATTTTTAAACTTTCTTAAAATATGCTACCCTTACGTGAAATGCAAATTCTGAAAAGTTCTGTGTACGACTCTGAGATATAAGCAATAAATTGCTTAGATGCACTCAGAAAACTAATGGAACCGTTCAAATAATTGATTGCTAATTCTCTGTTAAACAAGCTACAAGATTCATAAAAGATGTTGGGTAAAAATTTCAGCAGTACAGCACAATAATTGTTCTTGACGTTATGTGTACCTACAAGGAAAGTTAAAAAGTTTAAGTTCTTCTTAATGTCATTACACTAATTCTCAAATTTCAAAATATTTTAAGTGCATTCACAGTGCAAAACTCTTAGGACCAAAAATAAATAAACACCTTTGTGTAAGCTCCCCTTATCATTAGAAAATGAAACTGCACACAAAGCATGCACAGCCAGGTGGACAGGCAAAATTTCCCAAGACCTGTAATCATGCAGAACAGCAGCCTTGCCCAAAAACAATCACTTGCAAAACAAAATACTGAATCACCAAAAACAAGGTATTATTTTGTACACTTACCCAAAATACACGACAAATCTTTCAGTTTCTACCCTGTCAACACAGAAAGAAGCGTGGGAGGGGGAAACAGGAGGCAGGGCACCATTTGCCAAAATCTCACTAATACTGCGAGAAACTTAGAATGGCAAGGGAAAAATAAAACTGAAGAAAGGTTTCCTTTTTTTCCCAAGAGCTAGTAATGCTGGTTTTATGGGAACTCTGCACCCTGGATTCTTCGCTATTGACAAATGCTAGCAAGAGCTTCAGCAGTTCCCACTTATGGAAGATGACCCCATGGCCAGCAAGCTTGTCAAGACCCATTCAAAACATTCCTTTCCAGGCCTCCTCCAAGGCGCTTGTGCCTGCCAAGCACTGTACAGGCTCACAAACCGCAGCAGCTGAACAAATTTCTTTCAGCCCTGCTTATAATTACTTAGTAGCTTTAATTAGGTTTTAAAAATATAAAAACCTCTCAGATCTAAAGCCAGTTGTTCTTTGAGTTAGAAAAAACAAAACTGTGTAACTAGAAAAATCTATACCTATATCATTTGCACAGCAATATACTGAAGAAGCCATATCATTATATCTTTTAATTATGTCAAATATTACTTAAATATAACTTTTATCAGGAAACCAAAACACTTTTCCAAATCTGCAGTGTATTCCATTTTCAAACAGCCTTGAAAGCAAATGTCAAATGTAGAGCCCTATAGCTTCATTTTCAAAATCAAATGCACCATTTTTAAATATAGGGTTATATACCACATATACCAAAATTTTTCCGAAATAAACTGGCATAAGGAAATTGTTTGTGATCTGAAGAAAACTAAATAGAATATTTTTAACCAGCATGGGATTTGAAAGCACCACAGGTTTTTTAGTACCAGGGCAACTTTTGTCTATATTGAGTTGAAATACACAGAATCTGAACTTGGATTTGACATTGAGAGAAAATTACAAACTGTTATCACAATAAACTGTTAACTATTTTTATTGCAATATTGTATTGTGATTTATTGTAATCACACTTGCTAGCATTCATTTATTCTTTCACTCAAGTTTCGTTAAAACTGCGAAACTAAGAGGGAGTTTTTGATAAAAGATGGTATCTAGATTTTATTTAACTAAATGTCCCTGAACATTCAAATGTAATTTGCTCATTCTTATTCACACACAAATGAGGTAATACAAGTATGCACCAATTATTAATCAAATTAAAACATTTTAATACATATATGAACTAACTTCCTCTATTTGAAAAGACCCAATAATTTCTGAAATTTTCTACCTCATGATTTGTACTTCCTTATATACTATTTTTACCCACAGGAGAAAGAAAAAGAAGAACAAAATAAACCCTTAAAAATTATACTTAATTTCAAATGTTACCTAAGATTTAAAAATGAGTAGTTTGAAATAATATAAAGAATAGTCACTATCAATTTGCAGATGGATAATCAAAATCATTCTTTAAACATTTAGTTGAGAGTAGAAACTGTCAACTAAGCTAACAAAGTTTGTATGGATTCCTACAGCATTGGTTTATCATCACTGTTTCTGTTTATTTAGTTGTTTTCAAGATTGTCCACTGAATGCTTACACCTTAGTTAAGGAAAAAAAAAAAATTTTAATTTCCAATTTACATTGCATTACATTTCACTGATTTTTTTAATCGTATGAAATACCTTTTCTTAAGAAAAGGTCTGAAACATACATTAAAACCATAAGTCATCTAGACTCTGTGTGTGTGTGTGTGTTGTAAACTGGTTTTTGCTTTGTGGTTTTTTTGTTTGCTTGGTATTTTGGTTGTTGTTTTGTTTTACCCTTTACGTAAGAAAGGAAGTAAACACAATGTGGTTTTGAAAGAAAGCAAAAGGAACAGTGGACATTCAATAATTTGGTGCCTACATTCTATACTTTTCTTTCATATAAAAATAAAAATCAGTTACTCATCAGATTTTTAAAAATGTGTTTAGACAAAACACCTACAAAGAAAAATCTATAAGACACTGATATAGAGAGATCCAGGGATTATATAAAATAACTTTTACTACTTTAGTCTTGAATAATGTGACACAAAATGTCCCTTGAATTTATCTGTGAATTTTATTGTTTCTAAACATGAATTGCACAAAACCCTCCAAAAGTCACAGTAACCTTCTCTAATATGAATCAACTTTCATATAAAGAGACTTCTGTCAGGGATAAGACTGATCCTAATTTTTTTAAATTATGAAGTCATTAAACACAGTATTTTATATATTTAGAAAGGATTTTCTGAACTACTGAAAAAAAACTCTTTGAGAGATTGTGAAATTTTCTTAATATAAATTACCCACTGAGAAAAGCTAAATAGATTCTTATTAATTATTACTGAAGAAGGTCTCTTAATTTTGTGCAATTTTTGATTCTCTGGAAAATAATCATAAAATTAATGTTTAAGATCCATGTAAAAAAGAGAATTTTATTATATGAAGATTAATGCTTTCTTTTTACTCACAAGCTCTAGTCCTCTCTTCTGTTGAACATAAAGCCAGCAGAACTGTTTGCTTAACCTAACGTTTTTGATTTAGATTTAGATTTGCTTAACCTAACATTTTAGATTTAGATTTGTGCCTTTTTTTTAAATATAACAACATATTAGCTATGTTTCATATTTATCTGATACCTTCCATAAATTCTCTCTGCAGTGCTTCTTCACAATGAATAGCAGGGTAAAAATTCACTGAAAGATATAATTATACTCATAGTCTAATCAGAAGCCATCAATAAATAACAGAACTGTCTGAAGGCCAGTATAACACTATTTACTTGATTTTTCTTTTTTACTTTATATAGAAAAAAAGAGTAAAACAAAAATCAAAGTTATTGAAGAGAACTCAAACATAAATGTTACTAAACATTTGGTTGTTTTGTTCTTACCTGTCTAGAGAAAGTGTTACAGTTTCATTCATTTCCGGTATGTCATCACCTTTGACAGTAATGTTGATTGTTGTGTCACTTTGCCCAGATAAAAACAAAACAGAGCCATTAAAGGGACCTATATCATCTGGGGTCACTGCTTTTGAATTAAAGCCAGAGGGCTTCAAGCTCCAGTAGACAGTAGCCTGGCCATCAGTTCCATCCCGATGTAAGGGAATGTATACCTTATAAAAATAAAAGAACAGAACAACTTCTTCTAAAATATATGTTCAGAAATTATATAAGCTTTGGTATTGCTATTAGTTTGTACATATATTATTGTGTGAACATACGTATTCTATATAGAGAAGTGAACTATTAAATGCATTAAAACACAACCAAACAATCCTCTAAGCATGCAAATAACTTTAAATATATTTTTATTAATTTTTGCTAACCAAATTTATATACAAAACACCCCTCACCCAAAAATGTGTCTACTCTGAGTTTTCTTGATAAAAGACAAATATTTTAAAACTCAAAGAACTGTGAAAAACATAGAGCTATCTTGCTAAAGAATAAATTTCCATTAGAGGTTCTCTGAAAATAGAATTAACTTACTATCACAATATAAACTGAAAAATAAACTTCAGTGATTAAAACTGGAAAATTATGTCATATAAAATACATCCTAAGTGATGGGGGCAAAATTTTAAAAAAAATGTTTCTAACCAGTAGGATAAATACCATAGAAATAAAATCAGATATTTTTATCATAACTCTGGGTTACCTTGAGCAAGTTACATAACTTCTCTGATCCTAATTTTCTCATCTGAAATAAAGCTAATGATTTCCTATTTTGTAAGTTTGCAGTGAGGATTAAAAATTGTTTAAGTAAATTATCTAGAACAGTGCCTCTCAACAGTAAAAGTCAAATAAATGGAAGCTATTATAATAATTCTGAAACAAATTGTATTTGGTAGTTTCATTCAAGGGCAGTACACTTTAAAAATATATAATAAAAGCATCACTATAGATCACGATGAAGTTTTTTCAAAGGAATAATATAAATGAATATTTAATGGTTAGATTACGCTATTCTTTTTATGCTCCTAAAAGAGGAGTATCCTGTTTTATTTTTTCTTTGCCCTTTAAGCTCATCTTGGAAAAAAACAAGATATTTTCACCATTAATCATTCTGCTACTTCACCTAACAATGGTCATAACCTGAGACTAGTGAGCAAAGATTCTTAGGGAAGACAAAAGAAGTAACAGAGGGCTGGGACCCTGAATCACCTTGAGGGAGTGGGCATCATCCAGACTGTATCTGAAACAAACAAAGGAAAACTCCTAGTTTTTCTGCAGTTTCCCAAGAGGGGAAGAAGGCAAGTCCAAGGAGCCCAAAACTTCCTAAAAGCTAATTTTTCTTAAGGGAAAAATATGAAAAGGTAAATTTACAGCTATCTAAGATAAATAAAAGCAATCCATTCCTTAAGAGCAAACTAAATGCTTTCCTGTTTTTAGAAGAGTGTATTCAGAAAAACATGAAAAATCAAAACCATCTTGAAAAATGAAACGTCTCTGTCCATTTATAGATGCTAATATACAATGGAAATTGAGGTCACCATATTTTAACATAAGGCTTTGATAACAAAAACAACTCTCCTGCTTTCTGATCTAAACCTCAACTCAGTTTAAATCAAATTTAAGTGTGGGGGATTTGGAGAAGGTCTTGGACAAACTATGACTCAGGAAATGGTAAGGCTAAAGGAAGAGCCCTCCCTAAGAGAGAAATTCAACCAGGGCATGGTTGAAGGGGAGGGATGGTGTGCTCTGCATGTGAAATTTTTATATGTCTATATGCAAACATTTACATATATTGTATATATAAAGTAAAAAATTCTTAAGATTTAGCATTCCACAGCTTTACCACGATCATCTCCATTATCAAGCATAAGACCCAAGCTGGCCACCTCACTCCAACCCAAACATATGGAATGCCCAGAAATGAAGTAGGTCAAGCACACCTGTGGTGCCATGTCTTGGCCATTAAGGAAAAAAAAAAGAAAGAAAAGGTTTATACGCCAGGCACGATGCCTCACGTGTGTAATCCCATCACGTGGGGAGGCCGAGGGAGGTGGACTACTTGAGTTCAGGAGCTGGGTACTAAACTGGGCAACATGACGAAACCCCCATCTTTACTAAAAATAATAATAATAAAACAAATAGCCAGGAGTGGTGGCACACATCTGTAGTCCCAGCTACTCAGGAGGCAGAGGTTGCACTGAGCTAAGATCACGCCACTGCACTCCAGCCTGGATGACACAGTAAAATCCTCTCTCAAAAAAAAAACAAAAAAAACTTTATGTTTGGCTACCACTGTAGTATCAAATGTCATAGAACTGTCTGAAAGTCATCACATCAAAATATCCTACACTCACTGTGAGCAATTAATTCTATTTCATTCTATCTAATAATGTAAAACATGATGGGAAAATCACGTAATCATCAGTTACCTATTTCAAATGACATACTGAAACTTTCTTGTACACGGTGAAGCTGTTTAAGATCTGTTAACCCTATATGCCGATCCTATTTTAAAAACAGTGTTATGCTGATCCTATTTTAAAAATAGTGTCTGTACATTACTTCATATTCATTAGCCCCCATCAGTAAGAAAGAGCCTACTTACCAATTCAGCAGCAAAATCTTCTGGTTCATGCAAAATAATTGGAAGATTGCTAAGAAGGCCAATTTCTCCATTTGCAATGGCTGGAGTAACCAGTAAAGAAATATTGCAGATTTCCCCAAATCTAGGGCTTATGGGTGGGATTGGGGGAATTATGTTCAACAACTCCACAGTTTCCAACTATAATAAACAAAAACACAAAAAAAGTAATAAGAATTGATAGAATAGAAATGTTTTTAAAAAGTGTAACAGCATGGGGCAACAAAGTAAGCATAGGTAGAGGTCACCAATAACTTGGCAATTTTATTCTCCTCCTTCCTCATTCACCATCCCTTTTCAATCTCCTTCCCTGGCCTCTGGAGTTCTTTCTGCCCCTCCATTATTATTCCCCAGGGGTCTCCCTAAACTTTATCTTATAATTTTATGCCTGCTCCTTAATAATCTCTGCATCTCTCCCTCTAATTCCAAATCATTATAGCCAACTGCCACCAGACATCATATAAATGTCACACAAACACCTTACATATACAATATCCAAAACAGAAATCACTGTCCCTGTTCCAGGCTCCTTCACTAGTATCATCGCCAGTGCCACCACCTGCTTTTCCTCCTTGCCACCTACATCCAACTACCTTGACGTTAAAGCCAAATATCAGTCATCCACATCTCCTTCCTGTCTTCCACTGACCCAGACTTCCAATCATCCCCCATTTCCCTTCTCCTCCAGACAAAATTCAGTATCAGAAGACCACTCAGAACTCCATTTATAACTTCATGCTTCTTTACATTTAAAGAACTGCAATGTATAACATATAGTATCCCTGTAGTTATACATTTTACATACTGCTGGTTTATCATCATTTGATGCATTCCAGATTTTTACTTCCCAGCAGGTCTGTAGAACTCTTATGGGTCTGTGTCCTTTTCAGCATTTTCCCAATACATGACATAGGCTTGACATAGACTTGAAACTGCAGCAGCTTCACAATAAATATTTGTTAATTCCTCCCTTCTACACAATCTGAGCTCTATAAGAATTCTGATAAATCACAAACATTCAACGTTTTCAATATTCTAACTTTTCAAAATCTAACTTCTCAAAGGACACAGTGTTCACTTCAGGAGTGCAGGAATAGGTAATCATTACAGGACTACAAAAACCATAGGGATTTTAAATATTAAAATAAAATGCAACTTTTAACTTAATAAAACATGTCTCTCCCACTCTTTAAAGCCCTCTGTTAGGCTTTATAATATTGAAATGATGACACTAAGTAACCACCAGTAGAACTGTGATTTAAATTGATTTTCCACACGTGGACAGGACTGGTACTGATTTCCCTCCTACTTTGTGATGAATAGTACATGTTAACGAATAAAAGTAAATGTCTCTTTTAAATGTCACACATTTTGCTTTAAAAAAATCACATACAGGAGAAAGACATAAATAATTTTGGTTTTGGTAAATACTCATTCGACAAAAGAAAAAAATTAGATTGATCAATTTTGTCAAGTATTGACATATAGATGAAGTCACATAAAATAAAACATGATTTTTAGTATACTGCATTTACTTTGCAATGTAAATTAAATGTAAAGATAAAGTCACGCAACTGTCATTCTTTCTAGAGAAAAGGAATATATACACACATATATATTTATCTTACAAAATAGCACAAAGTTAAATAAAATTCATATATTTGAATGGTATATAAATATAAAGGTGTGTATTGTTATAAGGCAAAGATATTTCTAAAATACACTGGTCACGTATGACCAAGCACATGTTTGTGAATGAATATTCTCATTGCTGTATATTCAAAAAGAGCTAAACGGATAACACTGTGTTAAGTATCAAGAAAAAATCAATATATTTTTACTCAAAACTTTCTAAAAAGAAAGAAATATGTAAGTCATATTTCCCTACACTTATCAAAAATGTTATACAATTAATCTTACATATAGTATTTTTGACAAATTAGAAAGAAAATATAGACGGTTATGAAATGAACTTATGGAAAAGAAAATGTCAATTATACATGGCTTATTTCCTAGCCTATAAGCCTTTTTTTGTCTGGGTTCCATCTGCTAAATCAAACTGCTCTATTCATTCATAAAGAATCGTTCTTTACTTTCAAATAGTTTGCCACTGGGACAGCACATTAGTAACCCCATGCTTGCCAAAAGCTGCACCTCAGACTAATGTATTTAGCTGAGAGGGTTACTAAAGAATGAGGAGCGACTAAAGAATTCTCCTTTCTTTAGTTTCATTCAACTTTGCTTGCAGAGGCTGAGGCTTCCTATTCTTGAGTTGCTCATCCATTACGTACTATGAAAACTACACAACCCTCTTATTCCAACCAGCCTTCCAGAACCTACAACTGTTTTGAACCTCAATGATTTATGTCAGTGACTAATAATGCCTTCTTCCCCCTAAGCAAGGGTTAAATGAACTGCACCATAAGACCTATGTTTTTCAACTATATAGAGAGATACATAAAGAATTGAGTCTGAAATTAGTGGTGCAACTTTCTCACCCAGGATCACCAAAAATCAGATATTAATTACATCCTTCTTCAACTTTTTCTTAGTTTTCAAGTGTTATCAAAAATTAATTCTGTCATATTTATATAGAATACTGAGGCAGAGTAGCTAGTATAATATCTGACTCGTACAAAGGATGTATTTATACAAGAATTCTCTGCAGCTACTTGGATAGAAATATTGAACTTTTTCAAAAGATTAAAAGTTTAACATAGAGGATAATGATATTGGTACAGATTTTTTATATATATTAGCACAGTTTTTACTGTCTCTATCCATAGTAAAAACTACTTTTGAGGCATTATGAGAAAAGAAATTAGAAAGCTAAAATAACAAAAACGTTCTCTGTAACTCCAGAACAACGTTTCTGCATCATCAATTCTCAAAACTTTTTATCACATCACCGCAACTATTCCACATATGCCAGAATGCCCAGGCCTCCATGAAAGCAAAAGCAACTGTGAAAAATCTTGGCCTCATTCCACTTGTTTTAATAATCTGGTTCTTGTATGAGTTATAGATGATGCCAGACTGGAGACAAACAAAAGGGAGAACACTAGGCACCAAAACATTCCAAAAAAATCCTTGAACATATACTTATGAGAATGTTCTGAAACCCTGAAACCTGAGGAAACTGACAGCACAGAAGACAAACAAGTGCTGACATCAAAAAAATTCCATTAAATTCTGAAACTCAACAAATTGTATCCTAGTCAGTCTTGAAACTTCAGAAATGCTACTGTAAGTGTGAACTGGTAAAATCAGTATGCATTTCCATATTAATAAAATCAATTTTTAAAAGCAAACAAATTATGTCATGTTTTTGTATAAAGCCAGAGGGTTTTTTTGGTTTTGTTTTTTAGTTTCTAAATATAGCTCTAAATGTGTTCTGGTGGCAGCATTCTAGTTGTTTTAACTTAATGCTCACAAGGGCCCAAGTCATGTGCATGGCCATTTGCAGTATTTCACTTCACAGATCCAGACTCCCTGGCATCCACAAGCCACAGGACAAACCAGACACAATTGTGAATAGAGCCATCTTCCCTATCTTTCCACTCCAAGAAAAATCCAAGGGTCTTCCAGAGAGTGAGTTATCCTCACAAGTAGAAGCACGCATCACATGAAAATTTTCCCACTTGGAGGAGATGCAAGAAAACAAAAATTAATAATAATAAAGGTGAAGATCAGGATCTACTGCCATTAGTGTAGGGCTCTGGGGAAGATGGCAAATGCCTCCCTCTGTGTAGATATATTACAAAAAGGTGTCGCCTACATACTGACAAATCCTACATCCCCATAACAGGTTACCCACTAAGCCCCTTGGACAAGAGTTCTCGAAAAATGCACTAACAGCCCAAGTATGCCTGGAGGCTCAGCTTAAAAAAAGGCGGGAGTCTTCAAAATGAAAACAGTCACCCTACCAAGTGCTGACACAGTCTTACAAAATTCAGAACACCAACAAACAGTTGTAAAAAGCTTTCAGAGACAAAGATCGAGTTATCTAAAAGATAAATCATTTCCTTCCCTTCAAATTTCTCATCTACAACTCTGGAAGCTTAACAACAATTCCTTTCAAGTTCTGAAGAAGAAATTATTTTAATCTAGAAATTTCTACCAAGCCAAACTATCAATATGAGTATAAAATTTCACATTTCAGGTGCTCAAAGACTCAAAAATTTTACCTTACATATATACTTTCAACACATGTGTTTGAGGGTAGATATAGTACAATAAAACTACAGCATAATCCCAGAAGGGAAAGGCAAGAGATTAAGAAAATTCAGGAGTTCAGTAAAAAACATCCCAGACAACAGATGTAAAACAAGCATAGAAAGCAGTTAGTTTAGCTAAACTCAACGTTCAACACGCACAGGAAGATAGCAGCAAGGTCTCAATAATATAGTGAAGACAACATACAGAAAAGGGACAATCAGAAACTCCAGAGAAAGGAATAATAAATCCATCATAAAAGAAAATCTAGACAAAATATGAAACATACTTAAATGTGGTAAGATTCAAAGAAATTAGTGAAATAGAATATTTCATTTGCTATATACTTCAGTTGGCAAAATGTATGGTAACATAAGATTTTAGTTCTTTCCTTGTCAGTCCATTCACACTACCTGATTCTGTATTTAATTGGTTTACATAATTTAATAAGCACTCTTTATTGATTTTGGAATTTAAGTGTCAAGCAATCAACACATGGAAAACAACAACAGTATCATAAATGAGTGCAGATATTTTACATTTTGGCCATAAAAATAATATTTTGGTTAGCAGAAGAAATGAAATATGTAAAATGGAAGGATATGTTATGGGGACTTTACTAAACAGTTGAAGGTACAGAGATTCTACCTAGACAAAGAAATTGATTTTTTAGTATATTATTTTAAAGTATTTATAAAATTTTTCTTGGGCCAGGCGCGGTGGCTTACACCTATAATCCCAGCACTTTAAGAGGCCCAGGCGGGTGGATTATCTGAGGTCAGGAGTTCAAGACCAGCCTGGCCAACATGGTAAAACCCCATCTGTACTAAAAATACAAAAATTAGTCAGCCGAGTGTGGTGGCAGGCACCTGTAATCCCAGCTACTCGGGAGGCTAAGGCAGGAAAATCACTTGAACCTAGGACGTGGAGGTTGCAGTGAACTGAGATCGTGCTACTGCACTCCAGCCTAGGTGACAGAGTGAGACTCTATCTCAAAAAAAAGAAAAATAAATTCTTATATTGCTTTATTTCTGAAATATTTTCCTTGTAATATTCATTATGAAAACACACTTATCCTACAAATCCTATTCCTATGTCATATTTTCCCAAATCAATTCAAAGCATAGTTAGCCTCTGTTTCTCTTGCCCTCCCCTGTAATAGTTTGTAAGTTACTCTACTATGTTATCCATGACAGTCTGACTTGCATGACTGGCATTTCACGTCTGGCGTACTTTTAATGTCACGTAATTAAAATATTAACTTTGGTAAAAATTCTTGTCTTATTTATCCTTATATACCTCAGGAGCAGGCATCATCTCTCTTCCAACTACCTAAATAACTTTTAGTAACAAAATATAAATGACAGCAAAATAACAAAGTCAAAATAATTTTAGTTAATTCTTTCACACAGATTAGTACACTTGAGGGTTAACCAAAATTATGATTATTTTAATACTAAAAGTACCTGTACTAGAAAGTGAGCTCCATTTTGAAGGAATGCATCATTTCTTATTGGTAATTTTGTAGTGACTTGAGTTTTTTGCTCTGGAAAAGTGAGGTCATTTCTCCTCGATATATTTAAGATGCCATCTTTTGCTTGAAAGAGGTCCACAGCTCCAGCAGGAATGTAAAGTACAGAATAAAGCAGCCTCACATCTCCTTTAGTCCCTCCTAGTCTTGTAAAACTCAAGGATAAGTGTCGTTCACCTGGGCTGCTTTCAATCTTCTGGTTTTCCATAGGAAAAAATGTTATTAGGCCATAGACATCATCACTATCCTGAATGTAGAACAAAAGCTGCAGATAAAGGAATAAAATATTAAAGTATAGAATTCTCACATCTGAGATTATCAAATTCTGTATTTTCCATGTTATTCTAATTTGAATATTAATATTTCATGTCTAAAAATGATGACTTCCTACACATAATAGAGTAAAAGATGAACCAAAAACAGATTTGGAAATGTTCCGAAATCAGTTTGTGGAAGTTTTTAGAGAGAAAAATATTTATTTTCAGAAGGAATACTGAACAAGAAAACTATCTTTCCAAAGCCAGTGTTTTTCCTGTCCCTTCAAACTAAACATAAAGTTGATGTGTACGATCAAATTCTTTGGTTCTTCTACAGCACAGAAATATTAACAAGTGTAAAGCGTAACAAGAGTTATACCTCTGCTGGCTCGCTCACTTCTGCACCTCCTCGGATTGTGTGAGGCAGAATTTGAAGTAGATAAGCTTCTGCCTCTTCTGGAAGATCATCATCAACTACAGTAAGAGGAACTGTTGCCAACATCTGCCCTTGTGCAAAATGGAGAACTCCAGAGCTTGGTGTGATATCTGCTGTTACTGGTGAGGGATCACTGCTGTTCCGTGTCAATACCCAGTTCACAGAGACGTTCCCATGGGTACCGCCATTTCTAACCACTGTGATTTCTTCAAATCTTAAATGTTTTAAAAGAAATACATATTGTCACATAGTACACTTTATTTCCCTTAGATTAGCCTTCCCAATGTCAAGTTGTCCATTAGACACTGATAAAAACAGAATCTATGTAACAAAAGAACAACTGATTTGTTTTTTGTTTGAGACTGGGTCACACTCTGTTGCCCAAGCTGAAGTGCAATGATGTGATCAGAGCTTACAACCTCAACCTCATGGACTCAGGCAATCCTCCTGCATTAGCCTCCCACGTATCTGGGACTTCAGGTGGACACCACCACACTCAGCGAATCTTTTTATTTTATTTTATTTTATTTTATTTTTTGTGGGCGGGGGCTCACTTTGTTGCCCAGGCTGGTCTCGAACTTCTGGCCTAAGATAATCCTCCCCCTAAGTCTACCAAAGTGCTGGGATTACAGGAGTGAGTCACCATGCCTGGTGGAAAAAAACATTTTTAATATGAAGGTGTAGATATGTGAATGCGTCCTAGGGAACTACTATACTATAAATCATTTGCATAATTAAATCACACTCCAAATAAGAAAGAAAACAATGAAGCCATGGTAGAAAAAATGACACATATTCTAACAGTTCGTTGTTGTGTCCAACACCACAAAACTTAAATCTTGGAATAATATATTAAAATAATGATAGCAATATATTTAAAATAAATCATACCTTGATATTCTATCTTCATCAATTGTAACTATCCTTTCAAACAAAACACTGTTGAGTGAAAGGACTCCATAAGGTTTATCATTTGGCTTAATGGTGACTTGTACAACAGAAGGGCTTATTAGCACAGCATCTCCCTGTAAGGTATCTTTTAGTAACATAATGTGAAACGATTCAGCAATCTCTGGTATGGTGTCATCAACTATTTGAAATTTCAAGTGAGATTCATGAATAAAAGGTGGAAAAACAACAATCGTGTTTGGCTGAAGATCAATGAAGTCCAGATTTTGCTGGGCATGTGCTGTGGAATTCCCAGTTGCGATAGCATAACTGATTGAAACCTCATATTCATCAGATCCAATCAGATTTCCATTGTTGTCCTTTCCACGAACTACTGGAATTACGAGTATGTGGTCTTCCTCAGGAACCAAATAAATACTCTGAAGGAATCTCACGGGACTATCATTTTTCTTAATGATGATTTCAACTGAATTCCTAGAAGTGTTTATCTCAGCTCCTCCTTCTACACTTTTCAGTTGAACTAAAAATACTTCATCATTTTCTGGTACCTGTTAAAGGAATATAAACAGAGGCAAAACATCAACAGCCAAAACACCTGGAAAGAAACTAAAGTGTAACAAGTCATTATGTTTCAATACAATCACATAGAAATAAAAATCCTCTAACTGAGGGAGCAAATAGAAAGGCTTGTTTAGTCTCCAACTAATAAAATATTTTCCACAAGTAAATAACGTATTTTAGACAGGAAAAGAAAACGTAATGAAGCAACAGTACAACTAATGAAGTACAAGTATAATGTCTTTCAACCTTAACTGGTCCTTGGATAACTCCAAAGATTAAACAGTAAAAAACTGTCATACATTTCTATCAGTTTTATCAGTTTGGTAGGGTTAGAAATAGTACTGAAAATCTAATAATACCTAAGAATCTGGAAAGTACGTTAAACATTACATAGAAATTGTTAGTTTTCCTTGTGAATTATTCTTGCTTTTCTCCAAATGGTTGTTAATACAGGAGTTAAACATGTGACACCAATATACGCTTTTCGAGATACACATCATGCCTCTCTGGAGAAAAAGCTGTAAGAGTCACTACTAGGAAAAATGCTGACACTGTTAAAGTGCAATTTTTGCTTTTTTGGTTTTTTTTTTTTTTTCCTTTTTTTTTATGCTCCTGCAGAGAAATCTTGGGGTTAATCTCCACAGTGCTGTGTGAGCTTTTCATTCACCATAAACTCTATTTTAGAAATAAAAGTGAAGAAAAAAATGCATACTTTTACCTCCATCAGTAGCAATACAAAAAGCAAAGCTATTTATCTTAAAAATAAAATGTTATGATTTGATTGATCTTTCACATTTACAATCAAAATGTATAATCAATCATCTCCCCAAATTATAGCCCGTTCAATGCTCTGAGATCTTAAAACAAAAGGTTTTTTTTGTTTGCTTCCAGAACCAGAGGAACTAGAGGTATCAATGCTTCCAAATATTTTATTTTTTTCAAGAGAAGAACTCTTTTCTCATAATGTCTTCTAATACTCTAATACATTTTTTTTCCTTCTCTTGAGGTTTCTTGTGATTTAGTTTCGGAATGTTTGTAGGAGGGTACAGGGAGGGTTACAAACTCTCAGCTATTTTCTTTTTGTTTTCTTTTCTGGCAAAATTTAGTTTCTTTTCTAAAAAGTCATGTTTTCTCTTGTTTAGCTCATGTGGGGGACATCCTTGCACATTATTGCTCAGATTCATTCTTTTCTTAGCAGTTAAGCTAGCTGTATCATGTATCTCTATCCTTGGTAGTCTCAATGTGAAATATGAAAATAATAAAAACCTTCCCATAAATGTGAACATTAAAAATATCCAAACAAAAGAATATCAACTTAAGTAGAATTTTTCTTTGCTTTTGTGGTAAAATATTTATTCCAGGTTAGTACTGTTCTTGCTCAAAATTGAAAGCACTAACACAAATAGATTATCAGGGTATACAAAATGCTTAAATGTTTGTATTATGTATGCTTGCTAGTTATATTCAAATTCATCACCTTTTAGATATACAATTTAATGTGAATTAAGTAAGATAAATAATAATACATGTATTCCAAAATAGTCAGCTATTTATAGCTGAGGTATGACTGGCCACAATACACTAAGTTTATATAGGACTGTGTCCTGCAACACAGGGTCCTTGTCCCATTTGGGTATGTAACATTAGCCAACCTCATCGTCGAGTACTGTCAAGTTATAAATTACTGTTGCTCTGCCAGGGGGAAAGGTGATATTTCCTTTAACTGGACTCAAATCTTCATCAGGGGAATTTGGGCCACCCTCTACCTGAAAAGAAACACACAATACCGTCAATAAATACAAAATACTTCTCGAGATTGAGAAAGCATCATTGTGATGTCAGCTGACAAAAATCTGAAGTTTAAAGATGTTCTGAAAGAATTACAGCATCCTGCCCTTCAAATTAATAGGTCCTATAACGTAATTATAGATATTGACTATAACTGCATTAAAGTACGTGGTTCCTATGAGCTGCCTTTTCTCAAGCATTACGTTAAACCTGAGGGGAGAAATACTCTACAAATATTTCTTTTTGGAAGAAAGGGTATTCAAGATTAGTAAATTCCCTCAAGTAACAGAATCAAATGCCAATATTTTCCACTTCACAAGCTGGATGTGAAGATGTGAAGAATGAATAAAATCATTCATTTAAAAAAGCATTTGTTGAGTACTCCATGCCGCATCTCTTCTAGGTACTAAAGATTTAGCAGTGAACAGAGCTAACTCTGCACCATATAGACCTGACATTTAAAGGAAGGGAATAAATGATAAATAAATGAATGGGTGTGTGTTTTATGATAGTAAGTACCATAGAGAAAAAATTAAGAATAGCATGAGAGAGATCGAGTGCCAGGTAGGGGTGCTATCTGTATGCAGTTATAATCAATATAAAGCACTTAGAACAATATATGGCAATATTAAGCAATCTAAAAATGTTACTTATAATTATTTAAACAGAAAACAGGCTACAAATCTGATAAAATAACTTTAGACATCCATAGATAAGTTGGAAACACTCTAACCTGGATGATTTATTCTTTCTACAGCCAATTATTTTCTAATTTTTCCAATATTTATCAGAAAAACTTTCAAAAATTTATTGTCTAAATGCATATTCCTAAGTACCTGAAAAATTGTGTATGACTTCCAGTGTAGAACTTGCAAGACTACTGCATATTTAGTGTTTACTATGTTTTTCATGCATTATTGCCTTCTGCTGTTCTATGTTCTGTGTAGTTAACATAACTACCGTATGATGTGGACACCCACAAGCATGAACAAAACTATTCTATGCTTCCATAGAATTGTGTTACATAAATACAAGTTTCCATTTTATTGATATTACAATTGATAATTAGGAAAGAAACTGGTGTCTGAAATTGCTAACACTCTAATGTTTGAAAATAGCATATGATCATGTTGTGGATCCTAAAAAACACAGAAAACACAAAAATTAGTTGAAGATTTAAATGTGTATCTCACGGAACAGCAATGTGGTGACACGATGATTGGCACATGGTCAGTAAGCAATCAAATCACATGATTAGAGCGAGCACCTGAAAAATACACGTCACCCACAGCTTATCATATTCATGCCACATCCTGTAACATTTATGGATTCCCATGGTGGAGTGCAATGGCAATAAACACCATCCATTTGGTGTACTGAAAAAAAATAGGGGGTAGGGGAAAGGCATGGTGGGTCATGACTGTAATCCCAGCTCTTTGGGAGGCTGAAGAGGGAGGATCATTTGTGCTCAGGAGTTCGAGACCAGCCTGGGCAACATAATGCAACTTCATCTCTACAAAAAACATTAAAACTTAGCTGGGCATGGTGATGCACACCTGTATTCCCAGCTATTCAGAAGGCTGATGCAGGAGGACTGCATGAGCTCAGGAGGTTGAGGCAGCAGTGAGCCATGACTGTGCCACTGCACATCCAAACGGGGCATCAGAGTAAGATCCTCTGTCAAAAAAAAAAAAAACTAAAATAAAAATAAAATGGAGAAAGACAACATATTAAATAATTTTACATAAACCTAAGTAATCCATGGGTATTTTAAAATTTCCTATTTTTGAAAACATTTATCATAAAAGTTTTATGAAATTTATAGAATTAACATTATTATTCTACCTTATTAATTATTTTTCCCACATATCTAAAATGTTAGCTTGTATTTCATGTAAGCATTGTATACAGAAGCAGCAAGGAAAACATTTTTATATTAATCATGAAATGTATCAGATCAGAAAAGTATTCATCTTTATTTTAATTGTATGGTGTCGTGTTTATTATACAAGGAACTTTGATTTTCAAAACTGTAGCCATCTGGTATGAACTCCAGTGTTCGCATTTAAAGTGATTTCAGGGCCGGGTGTGGTGACTCACGCCTGTAATCCCAGCACTTTGGAGGCCTAGGCAGGCGGATCACCTGAGGCCAGGAGTTCAAGAACAGCCTGGCCAACATGGTGACACCCTGTCTCTACTAAAAATACAAAACTTGGCCAGGCATGGTGGAGCGTGCCTGTAATCCCAGCTAAAGGGGAGACTGAGGCAGGAGAATCACTTGAACCCGGGGGGCAGAGGTTGCACTGAGCTGAGATCATGCCACTGCACTCCAGCCTGGGCAACAGGGCAAGACTCTGTCTCAAAAATAAAAACAAAAATAACTAAAATAAAATTACTTCGGAGTAAACTTACCTCAAAAGTCACCATGACTATTCCATAGGTTCCCTTTTCCCTGATGAGAGTAAGAGGCACGGACTCGTTTCTGCCCCTAGGCTCACTCACTGTGACTGAGGGAAGCTATTGAGGAGAGCAAGCACAGATGATGAGGAGCTGAGCAATCAGAGGTATGAGGCAGTAAAAACTATTACCTCAGAAATGCTCAATTTCCACAGACAAATCAATCCACACTGTATATAAGAATGTGATATTTCCTAGCCTCTATGAACTATAGCTTTAAAATGCTGAAAAAGTTAAAAATAATAGAGTAAAGGGAACATAAAAACTAGTCAAGCAAAAGATGCAGTTTCTTGTCCTGGTTCTACCATCAACTAGCTGTTCTGCTGAGGAATTTAAAGGTTTTTTAGTTGAAAGGTGACCAACTCAAATGCTCACAGGGGCCCAGGAGGTGACAGACATGAGTTAAGCCTCCAGACCAAGGCAGCAGGTCACTGGGACCACCACTTAGCCTTGCCCACAACCCCTCTTTCTCCACATCAGCCAGCTTGTCAGTGAAAAGCAGACACTGCTAACAACTTTCAGGACAGGATCTCTGCAGGAGGTGAAAGCGAGGGCTTCAAAAGAAATATGCTGATTTGGCTGGTGGAAATTCAAGGTGGGAGAGGAGGAATACAGACGCAGCCAAGTGCACACAGGCTACAGAAGCAGTGGCCAGCTCTCCGGGTGACAGCAAAACTCAGTAGCTCCATCCATAACTGGGGTTAGGAATGCCCATCTTGAAAGGTTATGATAAGGTTTCAATGCAATAGTTCACATCAAGTGCTTATACTGAGGGTTCAGTAAATGTTGCTACCTGACATATACTGAGGGTTCAGTAAATGTTGCTATTATTATCATCATCATCAATGTCATCTTCACTACCAACACAATCATCCTCAGGGTGGAAACCAAAGCCAGCCTATTGAGCACCACTGTGAGCTCAATGGTTATTTAGTTTAATTTTAAGGATGTCAAAGGCTGCCTGGCAGCACTGAGACCCCCACCAGTCAGGGACCTGGGACCCATGCCAGAAACTAGGATTCATTTCCCAGAGGCTAAGATGTATAATGTCAACAACAATAAAATAAACCTTTAAACAAATCAGTATGAGGTCAGAGGTGATACACAGGGAGTTAGTGTAGCAGGAAAGCCATATGGAGAGAAATTAAGCAATTAAGGGAGCCTGCTTCATCATTAATAATTCCTTATCATTCAAATAAGAGACAGTTGATTAATTAACTTAATGTTTGTAAATGACAGTATAATGGAGGTTACCGAATTTCTACTAAACTGAGGCTGGTCAAATACACTTTTTAAAGAAGATACTGCACTATAAAGATCATATTTACCTATAGCCCACTTGTTTCAAAGATAAGTTAAGGTACCAAGAAAATGACATACAATACAACCAATTGTAGTAGCAATCTAAAAATAAATGAAAAACTGGGAAGTATTGCAACGTGTTTTATTAATTATAATTAGTAATGTGATTCAAAGAGACTCCAAGTCAGGAATGTTACTGGAGTCTAAAATTTAGTGGCCAAATTCAATTGTATTGGAGATAAACTTGGTTTTATTTTAAGAGCTAGAAACAATTTATCTAAAGAAGGTCCCTATCTTGTGTATTTGTTTCCAAACATAAAACCCTCTGATCATAGGATTGGCCAGAGCCACAGGAATTTAGTTAAGGAACAGAAAATAAACTATTGAGCAAAAGTGAGTGGGATGAAATGAAGTTTCAACCTTCAGAAAATATCAATTAATGGGAAAATCTTAAGAGATAGGATGACTACAGAATTTTAAAGAGATGTAACACCTGCTATTCAATTTAAGTTCACAGTAAGTTTTTTGAAAAGTATTATTTCAATATGCTTTCTCATCTCCCATTAACTCCAAACTTTCAGAAGAGTCTGATAAACAAACAACACTTTCTTTAGGTGACATTTGGGGAAATCAGGCAAAAGCAACGGGTGGTATATCTGAATTAAAGACAAAAGTGGTAACAAAGGAGTCAGGTGGAACAATCGGCAAAAAGAGATTAGGACAACAGATGACCACGATCATACAAGCCTCCTCAATTCACAAACATCTTGGGTAGAACAAATGAATGGTCTACAGGACGCGAAATAGAGATAAAGTTAAAGCAAATTTTATTTAAATATCAAAAGACAGCATGATACTGTTAACATCATGAAAACTAATTTTTAAAATTTAATAAACTATTATCTAGCAACCACAAGTATCATCAAATTGTGTCCATACCATATTAAATGAAATAATTCCAAATGCATTGTCATTTGATAATATTGTCACAGTAACAGTCCTTGGCCATCCGAGCTTCACATTTGCTGAAGGTTTCTAAAATAAAATCCCAAAAATAAAATAATGAATTAAAAATAAAATAATAAATTAAATATTCATTTTTGTAGAATTTGTCTTCAAGTAGTTATTCAGAATATAATAAAAATACATATGTAATCTTAATGTACAGATTAAGTAAACATTCCAATTACATCAATATGGTTAAGAAGTTCCAAATGAAAAATTTTCAAAAGAGTTTTGAAAAGCATAAGTCACTGACTCTTAATAATATATGATAGTATAATTATAAATAATCACTGGCTAGTAATACTATATTATAAATTAGTTATAATTACTATGCTGTCACTAATATAACAGAATTAAGTACACAGTACAAAATTCAATGTAATTTTTCTCATGCTATTGAAGGTACTGGAACTTTAGAATTAGTTATTCTATGAATCACAGAACCAAATTGAAGATAAAACATTAAAACTATGTTTATAAAATGCAGAGTTTTCTGTAACATTTGTACAGATGTTCAAGAGCAGCACAAAAGTATATTTTTTAAAGAATGACTTAAAAAGCAAAGCATAACTGTTTCAAGTGTCATTTTCACAAATATTTTAATGGTAGTGACACAATTATTCAAAAAAAAAAAATTCTTAATGCTCTTTAGAAAAAACCACCAGAATGTTGTTAGCGAGTCATTGCCTCAACCTAATAGATGAAGCCATAAAGTTCAATTAAACCTAAGACTACTCAAGTTTTTTTCCCCAGCGGTACTCTGAAGTTAAGTCACAGGGACCTCCCACTTCCATGCCTGCTTTTTGTATCCTTGTCCTTTGAACTCAGAAGTCACAGTCATTCTTTGCACATCTGGTAGCAGGCGAGGAATGAAAGAAAAAAAGGCCAAAGGGAAGGCAAAGTTTTCTGGAGCAAGTGTCATGGCAATTCCCGAGTAAGGTGAATGGATCCAAAAACTAGCTGTGGAATTTCTGAACAAGATCAAGGAATAACCAGATTATGGAAATGCTGAAGAGGTTGTCAGTTCTGGATTCTACGAATACCACCACCAGTTATCTGAATTGGCTCATCTCTAGATAGATACGTTGTTAAGCACTAAAAGATTTTTATAAGTTTTATAAGTCCTCCTTATAATTTCTATAAGGAGGAAACATGGACTTACCTGTAATGTTAAGTGAAAAACAAAAGTTTCATCAGGCTCTGGTAAGTCATCATCACATACTGCTATGTACACTGTTCTGTTTGTTTCTCCAGCAGGTATAAAAGCTGCAGCATATGTATCAAAAAAGTCACCACTGTCCTCTCCATACAGCTATGAAATGCAAAATATAGATCATTCTTACTTAACACAGTATTAGGACAAGTAAAACTGATGTTAATTACAGCAATCAAGAGAAAAAGCATAAATCAAGTGACTTTTATATTTATCGACAGGGTGTACAGAAACAAAAACCATAAATATTTAACAACTGAAAAAACTTATCTTCAGAAATAAACAAATGATTCTAGGCCAGGCTCAGTGGCTCACTACTGTAATTCCAGCACTGTGGGAGGCCAAGGTGGGTGGATCACAAGGTCAAGAGTTTGAGACCAGCCTAGCCAATATGGTAAAACCCCGTCTCTAATAAAAATACAAAAATTAGCTGGACGTGGTGGTGTGTGTCTGTAGTCCCAGCTACTCCGGAGACAGGAGAATCGCTTGCACCCGGGAGGCAGAGGTTGCAATGAGCTGAGATCGCACCACTGTACTCCAGCCTGGGCAACAAAGCAAGACTTCGCCTCAAAAAAGAAAAAAGAAATGATTCCAAACAAAATCATTTGTTCATGCTGTGAAATGAAAACAAATATTACACAGAAAAATAATAATTATATAGGAAAGCAATTATGTGAATTTTTTTCTCTGCTCTTGATTGATCTGGAGTAGACTACAGCAAACCTAACAAGAAGACAAATTATAGCTAAAATTCTCAAAAAAAATGTATATATGCAAAGCAACACAACAGAATATTATTCAGCCATCAAAAAGAACAAAATCCTTTCATTTGCAGCAACATGAATGTAACAAGAGGTCATTATGTTAAGTGAAATAAGCCAGGCACTGAAAGACAGATATTGCATCTTCTCATCCACACATTCTCATCCGGCTAAAAATGTGGATCTGATGGAGGTAGAGAGTAGAATGGTGGTTACCAGAGGCTGAGAAGGGAAGAGGACAATGAAGAGAAGTTGGTTAAGGAGTCAAAAACAGAAGGAATGGGTTCCAATATTCAATAGTACAGTAGGGAAATTATAGTTAACATTAATTTATTGTATCAAATAATTTAATATATCAAAATAGATAGAAGAGGGGAATTGTAATGCTTCCAACACAAAGAAAAAATTAATGTTTGAAGTGAGGGATATCCCAATTCCCCTAATTTGATCATTACACATTGTATACAAATATTAAAATATCACATATACCCCCCAAAATACGTACAACAATTATATATCGACAAAAAAGAGAGAAGGAAAAGAAAGAAGTGTATGTGGCCCGACAAAAAATGTGTCAGGAAAATCAATTATTTCCCTATCTGTTCCAACGAAACTGCTCTTTCCCAAACTCAACCTAAAGTTGTACTCATATTCTCCCACATCTCCAATAAAGATCTAATTCTTTTAGCATTTCAAATGTTTTAGTCATCATAAACTTCTCCTTAACTTTTTAAGATCTTATTCTGTAAAATCAGCATGACTAGTAAGAGTCTCCGCATTATTAGTAAGATTCTGCATGACCTTGCGCAGATCAACATGAGATCTCTTTCACCAAACAGCTCAAAATGAGTAATTTAACTACTAGAAAAAATATTTGATTTAGTACCAATAAAAAACATGTACAGGGAAATTTTAGTCAATTCCTAGTTCTCATACATAAAAATTAGTTTTAAATAGTTGAGAAATCCAAATAAGTTGTCAAGGGTGTTGGAAATATACCTTACTATAGAAAATGACACAAACTTTAAGAAAGAATTATCAAGAGCCACTGAAACAAACAGAGAAGCACAGTAATTCAGCCTATGAAAATCATTTCATCAATTTCATTAATCAAATGCAAATTAATCAAATCATTAACACTTCAAAATAAGTAAAAATCAAAATATATACACATATATATATTCACCAGAACAACATTCATAACAGTAAAAATTAGAAGCAACCTCAATGAAAAGGAAGAATGATAAGGAAGTAATTACAACACTATCAAGAAAAGTTGTGAAAATGATAAAGGAACCTGAAAAAATTGTTAAGATTCAATGAAAATTATGTGAAAAAGATTATCTAATATAATGCATACTCTAAAAATAATTTCTATATATAGATATATGTCACAAATAACTAAAATTATAGCATTGGATTTGTTCATAGGTCATTTTTCTGCATCTTCTCTTTTTATAATATTTCACAATGTGATTATTAAACCTACTACTTAAAATTTTATTTTTACAAACAAAATGTTTAAGTACTTTGAGACGCAAATATACCAATGTTCTTAGTGGTCATATAACATAACTTTCTGGTTAAAAGTAGATACATACTCACGCACACACAATCCACCCAGTAACTAAACTGTGTGCAAGATAGATCTATAGTTTAACAAATTCTACCTAACATTCACTTAAGTTAATATACTTAATTTTTCCCATTAAAAGAGTTCTCAGACATAACTAAAGTTTTTTTCACTATTGTCAGTTTTCTACTTTTAAATATTCCACACATTTTCTCTACACCACCTTACAATAGATAGTATATCTGAGCAGAGATAACTACAATCCAAATTACTCAAAATGAAAAGTTCTTGTTCTAAAATAAATATATGAACACTATAAAATGATCAATCTATATCTTTAAAAATAGTACTGTCAAATGCACATGGTTATGTTAGAGCACTCTATAAACCTGTAAGAGATAAAAATGGAATAGTGTTATGTGCAAATCATCTATCATTTACCATAATGAAACTGCGCAAAATTTCAAACGGAAAAAAAAAATCCTTGCCATTAAAACTAAGAAATTTCATATCTATTTCAGTAAAAATAGAACTATAATAATTTCTTACCGATACAATTGCAGTAACATTTGCTGGCTCTCCTATCCTTTCAATGATAAGACGAATAACTGTTGTACTTGTTTCATTAACAACAAATTCGGTTTGTCCAGTAAATCTTATTTCTGTTTCTCCAAACACAAACAGGATGAGTAAAGCTGAAAGAAGATTTACCAATAAAGATGCAGAGGGCATCCCTAAAACAAAACAAAACAAAACAAAACAAAATGTATATATGTATAAAATTCACAAAATATATCTAATCTATTTTCATTAGATTGTGATGTTTATAGACATAAACACAGTATGAAGAGTTAGACAGCAAACAGCTAAGACATAAATATATCAACTACTAAGCCATCAAACTCAGATGTGTGATGACAGAAGTTAAAAAAATCACGATTCTACTCTTATGGTTCTTTTTCTACTATTCAGAAATACTTTTTGCTTTTTAGCTTCTATACCAAGATAATAGTTATAAGTTAAACCTACTTATTAAATTTAGTTCGTGTAAAAAATTTATTGACATCCACACTTTAAGAAAAACCTAAGCAGCCACATGGAAATTTAATTAAAGACCATATTTACACAAATAAAACTATGAAATACCAGCCAAAACTGAAACAGTTGAAGCTACATTTCTAGCAACAAATTGATTTCTTGGTTGGTGTTTACTTTTTCCTTAAATTTGTCTCCTTTGAGAATTTTTTTTAATTCTTAGCCATTGCAAGGAAATTCTAATCCTCTCAAAGAAGGGATAAATTTCCAGGACTTAAATTTCTTTCATTTTACTAGCTAAAATACTAAGACCACGTCTAAGAAAATGTTCATGTTGCTTTAAAATAAGCAAGTTTATCAAAGTGTATATTTCCTTTTTTTCATGATATCTTTTTTTTTTTACTACGATATGTATATGTATGAGTCATCAATATTGTTCCTACTTTCAGCACTCTGGGATTCAAGAGCTTTCAAAAGCACAACAGTGCAGTGGTCTCCTGAAAATGCTGCTGTTTTGTAATGTAGATGTACCTCTAAAAATGTGAACAATTTCCCTCATGGATCATTAAGATTCCAATGGATCTATGTGATCAGTCACACGAACATAAAAAGTTCACGTTTTAAAGAGCTGCATTACATATTCTATGAGCCAAAATGCTTCCTATTAATCTTTACCTTGCCCAAGAAGTAATAAAATTTTCTTGTTTGTGATGTTTCCACTTGGCTACACATGGCTTTATATTTAGACACACCAAATACATGAGTTCCTGATATATTTTAGGATTTAAATGCAACGTTCTCAGTTAAGTATATACGGACGATGCAGTCTGAGACTGCTCAACAATGTCTCACACACTTCTGACTGCAAAACCCAGACAGGGATGCTGAGTTCAAATGGAGTCCACGAAAGGGATATAAGCTAACAGGGACAGAGATGCTGAAGGATTGGGACTTCTTTTGTACCTGTCCCTTCTCTCCAGGCAAACCTGCCAGAAGACTAATGAAATCTGAAGAAGAAATAAAATAGTTTTCCTTGACCAGCTGCAAACTCTTCCCTGTCTTCTAATCCAGTAACGTTCATGGAAAGAAAGGAAATGAAAAAGATGAGAGAAAGGGAAGGGAAAAAGCAAAGCATCTGTGAGACAGGAAAGTGGGAGCAGTTCTGAGCTAAACCAAAGCCAAGTGAAGGTCTTTTTATGGAATCCTAAAGCCAGAATGATTTTACACCCCACTTAGGACAAATAGTGGGAAGGAAATGAACAAAGTACAATGAAGAGAGTACAAAATGGAAGAGGGAGAAAGAAGGTGGTAACCTAGGCTTTGGATGTGAAAGAAAAAAAATCAACTATGGTCTACTGTGATTTTGAAAGAAAAATCTAAAGTCCTTGAACGGGAGATGTGATAGAACCGTGAACTGAGAGAAATAAGACATCTGAAGTGCAATGTGAGACACAGTGAAAGTGAGATTACAGCATGAGTAGAGGGAATCACGAACAAGTAAGAACAGTTCTCAAAATCTGTCCTGCATAAAGATCACCTCAGGCATTTGTTAAAATGCAAATTCTCACTCTCAAAAATTCTGATCTGGTGAGTCTAGAGTGAGGCCCAGGAATATGCATTTAAAACAATTAGCCCTATTAATTCTGATGCAACTGATCCTTGGTATAATACACTTTGAGAATTACTGTCCTAGAGTGTGAGGAATAGTGTTAAAAGTGCATCCTAGAGTGAACATATAAAAGGTCACATTTGTAGTTACGAGTTAACTACTGAACTTTTTCAATGCTATATGTGCGAACTTCCTCATATGTTTTTTCATATTCTGATATTACATTTTAAGATTTTGTGCATTCTGAATAAAAGCTGTAATGCCTTTTACAGAGTGATCATAACAGCAAATGCTTATATAGCACTGTTTTAAGGTACTTTATGTACATTAACACATTTAATCCTTATAATATCTCTATGAAGGTGAGCACAGCATTAGTACCATTTTATAGCTGAGAAAACTAAAGCAGAGATGGGTTAGTTAACATATGCAATATTATTCAGTTAAGTGGCTATGTAGGCTTTGAAGGCTAACTCCAAACTCTACCCAATAACCACACCATACTGCCATTTACATTTTATTTCAACAAATCACATACCACCACCTTGAATAATATGACAGATCATTTATGCTACGTTTCCAAGCATTCAGATATTTCAAGCTCATGCACAATAACCAAAACTCCCATAAGAATGCATAATTTTGAATCTCCTAAAAGTTTCACTTTATTATTCTAATAAACATTACATTTATTTAAATGACACTACAGTTTTCTTGACTACTTTAAATATTTAACAGCATCTTTTTATGTCAGGACCAATAGCTCAAATGCTGCATTCTTACAGTTTCCCAGGCAATTAGAGCTCCAAGACCCTGTGTTTAAGTCAATAAATTCATTTGAAATTGGTCCACATCAGTGAGTTTTGAGATTATGCAAAATGAGCACACAGGCATGATTGGAAATGCCTCAAATTCTGTGACATCATTGATAATTGCATCTCCTTTGCTTTCATCTTTTCACACTGTATGAAAAGTTGTTGGGGCAAAATTGGCATTCAATAGAATTTAAAGATTAAAAAAAGCTTTGAAAATGAAGTTCCCATTACAAGACACGCATAATTACACAAATGCTGAATAGTTTATTTTTTAGAGTAGCTTGGTACACTTCCTTCTATCATACTAAAAATCTAATCTTTGGAATTCTGTTTTTTTTTAAATAAAACTCAGAAGACAAGGCATTAGTAATAAATGACGCAGTGCATAAGTCTTAAATCTATTTTAGGTCATTTTTTTCTCTTATTAGATTTAACAAAATTTTTTCATGCCCCGTCAGACCACTTATTTTTAAACTTCTCTATAAAATGAATTTCAAACGTATGTTTTAAGATCACGATGTGCATAATTTGTATTCTGTTGCAATTGTGAAGGAATAATTTTAGCTTCACTGACATCATTCTTCTTCTCTAATGGGATGATATTCCAATATTCAAGTCCTCTCATTTCCAGCTATCATCCATGTTCTCCTCGCACCTCTCACTTTTGTTTTGTATGATTCAAAAGAAATTAAAACTCTTTCTTCCAATATATCCCTAATCTCTTAATAGATTTCTTATCATGCTAAGATGATATGTAATTTAATTTCTTGCTTCTTATTTCCTGAATTCTACTGTGAGATTTTGATAAGTCCTGACAGCACACAGGCAGAAAATCTCAAATTCTTGATTTCTAGTAATCATATTCAGTCTCTCCAACAAGTCACCTAATTTTGCTCCAAAAAAAAATTCAGAATTACCTTCTGGACTATATTAGAGCAGCTCTTACAATGCAAAATGGTTGTTTTTAGAAAAGCAGCTTACAGTTTAATATAACATTTGTATATTGTGTACCTGTACATCATGCAACACCCTGTGCTAATCTATCACCAAGGACACAAAGATACTTAAAATATGTTCCTTGGCTCAAACAGAATCATAGGGTTGGCCATTCAGATCAGGTCAATCAAAGCCAAGAAGACAGAAGACACAATTAGGAAACTTTCCTTTAAGCATAAAAATGGAAATTCCCTCTACCACTGTATTTGGGATTGTGATAATTGGGGCAAGTTCTCCCACAGTCTGGAAATGAAACAAACACAGCCAAAGACAGAGCCAAGGGGATGAAAGGAGCCACATTTTGATAAACTAGCTTAAGCTCTTGAATTCAGCTTAATCCTAGATTTTCCAGTTAATGAGACAATAAATTACATTTTGTGCTCTAGCTGGATTGGGTTGGGTTTTCTGTTGCTTTCAACATCAATATTTATCCGCCAATCTCCAGTTTGTGACACTGAAAACTCATATTACGATAAACAAACTGGAAAGTCCCCTCTGTCCCACTATAACATTCAACAGTATTATTCTTCTCTAAGCATTCATGAAAGGATGCCATGCTAGCTATCTTCTGTTCCCATGCAATTCTTACCACCATCTGTACTCACAGTCTAATATTTTCCCCTCCAGCTCATAACTGGCAATGACTAATAGGACACTGAGACAAACTAAGGATGTCTTCAGAATAGAACACAGCAGGACAAGAATGTACCATATTGACTCAGTGTCTGAAAAAGCTAAGCCACTTCTGATTGTCACCAAGGAACCCCAATATCTTGCTTCTTTACATTAGTCTGATTAATTTATTCCTATTGCTGTTTCTCAGGATGCTTCATTGTTCCTGTTTAAAAACGTAATCCTATTTTCCCTGCTTTATTTTTTACCTGGATTACTTAGCCCATAAAAGCATCAAATACTATAAAATTCATCAACAATGTTCATTATAACCAATAAATTCTAAATTCTGTTTATCTAGGACAGTACCTTCCTCCCATCTTGTCTCAAACAAGTGATGGGCACCTTAGGAAATGTAATAGGTATAGCATATTCTGATTAAAACGAAAGAGTCAAAGAGTGTTTTTTTCTATGTCTCAATAACTATGCAGAAACAGAGTAGAATAAGGAAGAGAGTAAAATAAAAAAATAAGAATTAGGACCCAATAGAAGACAATGAAAGAAAATCATAATTCAATTAATTTTGCATTAATCAACTTCGATTAAAAAAACCTTCCCTCAATTTGAAAGTTAACTCCATCTCTTTACATTTCAGAATAAACAACTGTACAGTATCTATGAGTGATGGGACAAGGACCTGAAAAGACAAACATTACTAGTGCAGAACTGAATGAATGCATTGACCTTTTAGCTTCATCTTTTGCCTTGTCAATGCCATAGCAAGCATCTTCCCACGGAGTGACCACCAGGTAATTAATACTGAAAATATGATCCTAAAGGAACAAGGTTTTCAAGTTTAGAATTACTTGAATTCTATTACATCTACTAAGGGGCATTCTGAAACTATAGAATTACTCCTGTGGAACAAGAGAAGCTTCATCGTTCCTATCATCAATTATTCAGCTTCTAAGAATTCTTAATCTGTCTTATTTGTATTTGGCAAGAACCACCAAAAAAAATGACCTTTGCCCTCTCCCAAACCAAAACAGAATTTAAATTTACAACTTCCAAAAACAAAGTACCCTAATGTTACAAATAGAATAAGTGCTAAACATTTTTAAAGTAATAAATAAAACAAATAGTCTCTTACTCAGACTGTAGTTAATGTCATTTGTCTTTATCTTCAGTTTTTAAGAAATACATTTTATTTTATTCATTTTTAAATACCTTATATATGCTCGTGGCAAAATATTTAAAAAGAACAAAAAGATAAACAGTAAAAAATAAGCCTCCCGCACAGTACCCTCCACCAGCCATATGCTGCTCCTACCCACAGTGAATCCCAGTTATCAACTTCATTTATATCTCTCAAGAGATTGTTTATGTGTGTGTATATATATACAGACATATATGTATTTCTTCAGAAGACAGACCATAGAAATCTGTGTGTGTGTGTGTGTGTACATATATGTATTCCTACAGAAAACAGACTATATAAATCAGCACACCTTTCCAAGATGTTAGTTAACAAAGGAATACTAGGCTTCCATGTAGACCTTTGTGTTAGGAATATGTTTATTGTTTCAGACACATACCATCATCATTGTATATCTCATCAATAAAATGCCAGTTTCCATTGACTTTCACTACACCCACCGATTCACTCTTGGGGAACAGCTGACACAATTATGGTAACTTAAACCTACATCAATCAAAAGTGTTTGTCCTCTACACATGATGGGCAACAGCCATGCTGGGATCCCTGTTTCTATTATCCTGGAATCCCTTTGAATCCTTTCCTGTGTTTCATTCTCTGTTTGTTAATCCCATATTTTCTTCTTTCTTAGTTTATTTGGTTTATTCCCTTGTTTTGATGGAGAAAACTCTCCAGTAACATCCTGAGAAAGCATATGTAGAGATAAATGTTTTAGGTCTTGTATGTTAGGAATTATCACAATAATATCTTTCCACTTAACTAACGGTTTAACTGAGTATAGAATTGTAGGTAAAAATAATGTTCTTTCAGAATTTTGAAAGCCTCAGTCCACTGTTTTCAAACACTTAGTGCTGCTACTAAAAAATCTAAAATTGTTTTGATTCTGAAGTGTTTGTGACCCGTTCTGATTGTGCTGTCCGCCCTCTGGAAGGTTCTTCTCATTGTAAAGTGTTCTGAAACTTCAGAATGATGTATCTTGGAATTAGTTCATTCTTGCCCATTTGGCTGAACACTCTGTAAATTCCCTTCAATGTGCCACTCATATCCTTCAGACAGACAGTTTCCTTTATTATTTCACAATGATTTCTGCCCCAACTCCATTTTCACTGATCTCTCTCCCAGAACTCCTATTATTTGGTACTGCTATTCTGAGGGTGGTTCTCTCATTTCCTTATATCTTATTCTCTCTAATTTCCAATTATTTTATTCTTGCTCTGCTTTCCAAGAATTTAATTCACATTAAATTTCAATTATCCTAGTATTCTTTAATTCATGCTATCATGTTTTCAATTTCTAAGAATTTAACAGTATCCTGTTATTTTTCTATTAATCCAATGGTTTTGCAAAATATCTTAGAAAATACTGATTTTTAAAAAAATCTTCCCTCTTTATATTCTTTGTTACCTCTAAATTAACAAAAACAAAATGTGTTATTTATTCTGGAATCTATCTTCTATATCTGGTAATTCTTGATCATCTGTATATACTCAAAATTATGAGACTAAACTGATGATGGGATGCTCTGAATATCTGGATCTTCATATCTTCATATGATCAAGGATAAGAGACCAAAATAGTATTTGAAAGTTCTGAGCATGTGTAGAAGAATGTGGCTTGTCAACTTTGGGTGAATGAGTGAACCACTTATTAGAAAGTCCCAATTTTAGTATCTACAGAAAAAACTTTACTCTTACATTGATCAGTTTCCCCAAAGAAGAATCTTCCATACTCCCATCTAAAGGGTACAGATATAATTACCAAGACATCTGGAACCCAGTAGAAGGTGGTAAAAAACTGGACTCTCTGAATTCAGTCATCATATGGTCACTTAATCCCCTGTTTTGCTTAGGGATCCTAACCCACAAACATGGCTCACATCATCGTTCAAGAGATCCTGTTTTACCTTTCCTAGAGAATGAACACCAGATTTGGAGGGGTAAGCAGGAGGTCAGCAGCAGCACAGGATGGAAGGGATGATGATTTTAAGGATATCCTGGAGCAGTTTTCTCCCCATCTAGTTGCTCACACACCACCAAAGTTGTAAAGGTACCTGATACTATTATTTTCTGTGCCTTTAGTGGTGATTTCTATATAAATTTGACTATTTCTCAGCCTCCTTGCTTACTGCTAAGCTTTCTTGGGTCTTCTAAGGGAATCACTACTCATCCATCTGCCTTCTGGCTCCAGAACTGAGTTGCAATTGTTTCTTCTCGCCTTCCTTTTGTCCTTGGAGGTTTATCTAATTGTTTGAAAACGTTTTTCTGTAAAGTGCTACATTAAAGGTAACTACCTGAAGTTAATAGTTAAAATTCTATACCCAATGAAACTATTAGTTAAGTGGAAGGATAATGTCATGATAATTCCTAATATACAAGACCTAAAACTTTCGTCTCTACATACCCTTTCTCAAGATGTTCCTGGAGGGTGTTCTCCATCAAAACAAGGGAATAAACCAAGTAAACTAAGAAAGAAGAAAAGACAGGATCAGTAATCAAGAGTCAAACAAGTAAAGCATCAAAGGAAATCCCAGGATGATATAAAGGGGGATACCAGGATGTCTGCTGCCCCCCAGGTGTAGAGGGCAACCACTTTTGACTGATGTACATTTGACAACATGTGGTCTAGGAAAGTGTAAATTACCATAATTGTGTCTACCCTTCCTTGGAGAATGAACGGATAGTGTAGTGAAAGTCAATGGAAACTGCCATTTTATTGATGAGTTCTATAATAATTATGGTGTGTAGCTGAGACAATAAATACATTTGCAACACTAATATCTACCTGGGAGCCTAATATTCCTCTTTTAAACAATGTCCTTTTGTTTCCTTCTATGTAGTTGTCACAATTTGCATTTATTGTGTTTCTTTCCTTAGAACAAAAACGCTTGTAGGATAATGACCTTGCCCATCTTGAATAGCTTTACCTACCCACCACCTAGTACAGTCCCTGGTATACGATGACCCTCAAGACATGCTTATTTAATGAAAAACCAAGTAAAGAAATACATTAACCCACCTTCTTAGAGTAATGAGAAGGTAGGAAAAGCATGGTATAGAAAAAGAAAGCAAGAGATCCTCTTCGTCCTCCCTTGCCTTATTTAGTTTTGTTAGATTCAGACAAATACAGTTATTTTACTCTGACAATGGCACAGGCACAGACATGAGGCACATGTTTGATTTTTTCTTAGGGTATCAAAAACTTGAATACAAGCCAAAAAGTAGTGTGTGGACTATGCTTTTAATGATCATACAGGACACAGACCCACCCAATAAAACACACTTAGTCAAATCAACAATTGTTTACCATTGATAAAAAATCTCAGACTTAGTGAAGTCACATGTAAATTTGGAAAAATTTGTCCTATAAAAGTGCAAGTACTTTTTTCTTTTTTTTTTTTTTTTCATCATTTTACTTGGCTGAAATGTGCAAGTAATTTTTGTACAGTGAAACAGATAATCCACAGGTTACAGCTTTATTTCCCGGTAGGATGTTAACTAGTTTTACATCTCACCCAGAAACCTTACCTTAACACTTCTTTATTAATTTTCTTGTAAATACTTTGTTCCAAAAATGCTCTTTGAACCAGTATTAACACTCTATTAGTTTCCTCACTAACTAATGGGTTGAATAAAATCTTGACAGGTTCATTTCATGTTTGTATGACAGTTACGCTTATAAACTTTCAAAAAATGTACCTAAACACAATAATATTTTTCAGAAAAGTAACCATGATATCACAAATTGCCATGGTACATACATAAGACTGATTCTACAATGGCCATTTCCATGAACAATGATGCAGTATAGATAAATACTTCCAGGAAAAGTAACATTTTACATAACAGAAACAGGGCAAGTAAATACTTGATCTAATACATAAAGTCATTTTTAAAAAGTTTTTATTTTTTTATTTTATTATTTGAGAAGCAGTCTCACTCTATCACCAGGCTGGAGTGCAGTGGCGCGATCTTTGCTCACTGCAACCTCCACCTCCTGGGTTCAAGCGATTCTCCTGCCTCGGCCTCCTGAGTAGCTAGGACTACAGGCACACGCCACCATGCCCAGCTAATTTTTGTATTTTCTGTAGAGACAAGGTTTCACCATGTTGGCCAGGATGGTCTCGATCTCTTGACCTCATGATCTGCCCGCCTCGGCCTTCCAGAGTGCTGGGGTTACATACAGTCTTTTAACTCATGTAACTGGACTTCTGATTTCTATCTTCTTTCTGGAATATTTAAGCTTGACATTTTCCATGAGATCATGTACTCCCACTTGCATGAGTCATCAAGAAACAGATCACAAAAGCCATTCGAGCTGTTTATATTTGGACTACGTATGCCCACCATGGAAACAGGAAGAACAGTGTAGAGAAGCTTTAATTCCAGGGCTCTGTGGAGCTCTAGAAGATTGTGGGTTTCAATTGCGCTTTCTCTCTCCCACATTTGCAAAGCACAAAATGAAAATCTCACTAATCTAAATCTTTTGAGGCCAATTTAGAAGCAACAAAATAAGTCAAAGTTTATATACGTTATAAATCTGAGTATGTGACAGTGTCTCTGTCAAGTAGTAAGATACCACTTGTCTTTTAGGTCCTCTAAAAAGTAAGGATCATACGTTTAACTAAGATTTCTTAAACCACCATTAGATGGCACCCCTCTATCTACAAAAATAATCAACCGCAACAATTTCTCAAATTATGAAGAGGTCTTAAGGATCTAAGGATAGATTTTTGCCCCCTATAACTCTTCTCAAACAAACATAATTTTGTAATCCTACATAGATCTTAAAAAGTCATGAAAAGCAGTTTTTTGAAATTGAGATCTCACTGAAAACAGCTTTAATTAGCTCTAGTCAAATAAAAATTATTTTTTTCTCCTGAGATTTAGTAGTATTATCTAAATTTTTAAAATTGTTTCTTTGGATTCTTTCTGTGAGTTTCTTTCTCTTCATTGAAGACAGTCTGCTTTTATTGAAGAATCTAGGTGCCTATGCTTTCTAAATGAATTATTTGCACTCACTGCCAGTAAGAAAGAAAGCAAAAGAGGGAATTTAATGTTATAAACCCAGATGCTGAGGGATATGTGTCTTTTAGTTCAAACTGTGTTTACAAAACAATACTAAAAGATCATTTTTGCCAAGATTTAAAATTTGTAGATTTCACATTTAAAAAATGGATTTCTAGATTATTTTGAAAAATTACCAATTGGTAAATCTGGGTCCACATTTCTGCATGGCATCCCTTGCCTGGAGCTAAGCAGTAGCTACCAGTTAGACAGAGAATTTGCTCTCCTATACCCTCCTAATGTCTCCTCAGAGTAGGGTCAAAGAGGAAAGTAAGACATTTCTTATCTCCATGTCATTCAGAAGTGGAAAAGCAGTTCACAAGGTGGTGAGCGTGCATGTGTACGTGCATGCCCACGTGTGTGCATGCACATACACACACATGCACGCTCACCACCTTGTGGAATGCCTCCATGCAGTGTCCCAGGACTTTGATTTTATAGGACAATGGGAAGAATTTCTGGCAGTGCCTCCATGGGCATCCTACCACAGACGTCATGAAGCCTTTAGCTGGACACTGCAAGTGCCTCCTGGGGTGTTGAGCCCCGAGTCACCTCCAAAGCAGGAGGCAAGCACTGATTCCACTCAGCCTTGGGCTCCAATCTAGTCACTGCCATCTTCCCAGCTGTGGAAGTTTAGACAAGCTACTTCCCTTCACATGGCCTTGAGTTTCCTCAATTGTTAAAGGGAAGCAAAATTAACAGCTATAGCACTGAAGTATTCATGAGGCCCAGGGGAGGGAATGAGGGAATCCATCTCTGTGCACCATGAAGTGCCAGTTGCTAGGTTCTAGACCTTCAATCTCCACATGGTCAAGAGACCAAAGGAAACAGCATTGGGCATCCTCGACTGTCTTATATGAGCACCACCCATACACCCACAATCTCCTGCCTACCCTTCACAGTAGCAACATTAGAGTGAAGGAATGTTTGAAGTAGATGGAAACATTGAGAGCTCAGGAAAATTGAAAAGAACAATGAAAACTCATCATGGACTTCAAGGTCAGAAGAGAAATGAATTACAACACTATATGTGAAAGAACAAAATGCTGGGATTTCTGATGTTCCTGGATGACCCCCAAAGTTTGAACCACAGTATCTGCCACCTCTACACACTGTAACTGGCATGGGAAGCACAGGTAGAGGTCTGGGAACTTTGCAGATGCCTATCCTCCCAGCTACATGTATGACCTCAGAGAAGGAGAACAGTACTTTTCATGGTTAGAAAAAAAATGTTTGTATTTCATCTGTAATAATTGGTGGTTCCTCCAGGTTTAAAAAAAAAAAGAAAAAGAAATGATAGACACCAAAAGTTACATCAAGAGGCCCTGAAAGTGTTTTGAAAGGGAAACCACTGCCACACCACTTTGCACGTGCCCAATCTGTCTTCAGGCTTAAACACCACAAATCTTTTAACCACCCATCTTCTGCTGAGCTACCACCATTACTTTTTATCTCGATTTTTTTATGTCTATTAATCATTTCTATAACAAAATAGAAATACAAAGTATAATACAATTTGACTAATTAAAGTCAACACTTTTTTCCAGTTTTTTCAGTTTTTAGCTAATTTTCTTTTTCTGTTCCAGGATCACATCCAGGACACCACATTACGTTGGGTTGTCATGTTTCCTTAGGCTCCTCTTGGTTGTGACATTTCCTCAGAGTTTTCTTATTTTTGATCGTTGGCGCTTTTGAGGAATGCAGTCAGGTATTCTGGAGCATGTCCCTCAGTTAGGATTTGTCTGATAACTTTCTCATGATTAGACTGGGGTTATTGGTTTTGGGGAAGACCAAAAAAGGCAAAAAGACCTTCTCATCACTTACACAAAAGGTACATACTATCAACATAACTTATCACTACTGATGTTGAGCTTGGTTACCTGGTCGAGGAAGTATTTGTCAGGGTGCTCCACTGCAAAGTTACTCTTTCCCTCTTTTCCATATCAAATACTTTGGAAGGAAGTCATTATGTATAGCACCCCTCACCCCTTTTGAAAATCTCTTACTGCTTTCCGTTAAATCAAACAAACTTACTTCCTCCCATCCATCTACCCACTTATTAAAAACTGTACCAGGCATCGAAACATTGTCAGGATGTTGTATTGTAAATGTGCAGAACTTGGGAATGGAATCTAATTGGAAGATGAACGGGATACACGCATGGTAGCCTAAAAGAATTTATGGAATACAGGATCATTGCAGCATATGTTTATGGAGATATGTTGCCAAAAGGCTAATTGACAACTGCAGATTTTCGTCTTCAAATACTCTCTGAAATCATGTGTTTACGTTCATTATTTCTTCTGTTAATAAGGCTCTTGATCATAATGTTCCAGGCTGTAGTGATGCTTGCACACCCTTATTGTCCAAGCCTCCAGCAATCCCCAACAGACTGATGGTTTTTACTCCATTTCCTTGGCTTCCTCAAGCAATTATAGTCTCCAGCAGTATCACCTGCAAACCACTTTCTAGCCATTAAAGATATAAACTGTTACTCAGAATTTAGACTAATTGGCCAGCTGGATAATTCCAACCTTCACACTGAAGAAAATGCAGCAGGGTCTAGCATCTATGCCCTTAGAGTACTCTGACACTTACCAGCACGGTAAAATGAAGTTTACTGACTTTATTTGGTTATTTTGATCTGGGATTAAGTCCTTTTCTGTTTTCTAATTCATCAATTTCATTTTTAATCTTTATCAATTCTCTATCCTGATTGGTTTAGTATGGTATTTTTTTAAGATTCATAAATTGAAAACCAAGTTACTTTTTATTATTTAAAAGGTGGTTTTGCTTCATGTATAGTTTTGGCTGCATCTCAGGTTTGGTAAGTGGAGTTCCTAGTGTTATGATATTCTAAAAAGTCTGTTATATTATGAAATTCTAAAAAGCCTACTGCCACAGATATGATTTCCTATTTAACACAAGGCTTATTTAGAAAAATTGGTTTTCCCTTGCTCCTTGTTTTTTTGTTGTTGTTGCTGTTGTTGTTTTTTTGAGATGGAGTTTCGCTCTTGTTGCCCAAGCTGGAGTGCAATGGCGTGATCTCAGCTCAGTACAACCTCCGCCTCCCGGGTTCAAGCGATTCTCCTGCCTCAGATTCCTGAGTAGCTGGGATTATAGGCATGCGCCACCACATCCGGCTAATTTTTGTATTTTTTAGTAGAGACAAAATTACTCCATGTTGGTCAGGCTGGTCTTGCACTCCCGACCTCAGGTCATCGACCTGCCTCAGCCTCCCAAAGTGCTGGGATTACAGGCATGAGCCACCGCGCCCGGCCGGGTTTTCCCTTGCTTCTAAGTGAAAGGATATTTTGTCTGTTTGGTTTTCTAATGCATCTTTTTTTAAATTTTTGTTTTTAAAAAGATGTAGGTTTTTATTTAATTTTGTTCACAAATGTGTGGTTTTCTGGTTCTCACTTTCATTTATTACTTTTCACACAAAATGGAATTGTGTGAATTTACCAATGATATGAAGAAAAATAAACATTTTATTATTCTGGCTAAATATATGGTGATTCCTCAAGGATCTAGAACTAGAAATACCCTTTGACCCAGCAATCCCATTACTGGGTATATACCCAAAGGATTATAAATCATGCTACTATAAAGACACAGGCACATGTATGTTTGTTGCGTCACTATTCACAATAGCAAAAACTTGGAACCAACCCAAATGACCATCAATGATAGACTGGATTAAGAAAATGTGGCACATATACACCATGGAATACTATGCAGCCATAAAAAAGGATGAGTTCGTGTCCTTCGCAGGGACATGGATGAAGCTGGAAACCACTATTCTCAGCAAACTATCACAAGGACGGAAAACCAAACACTGCATGTTCTCACTCACAAATGGGAGTTCAACAATGAGAACCCATGGACACAGGGCGAGGAATATCACACCCCGGGGCCTGCCGTGGGGCGGGGGTAAGGGGGAGGGATAGCATTAGGAGAAATATCTAATGTAAATAACAAGTTAATGGGTGCAACAAAGCAACATGGCATATGTATACCTATGTAACAAAATGGCACATTGTGCACATGTACCCTAGAACTTAAAGTATAATAATAATAAATATACATTTGATGCTCAAATGAATTAGATAAAGCCTGGAATATCACTTATGGTCCAGCTAAGTACTACCTCTTTCCCATTTGCAAGGTATTTGCGTGTCATATTATCTATTGTCACTACCAGGAGCCATTTACCAAACTAAAACAAGATATTTAGTATTTTATAGACATTCAATCCCTTCAACTAACAATTTTCCACAGGGCCTCAAGGACTGTACAAAATTCTATTAAAATAAGAGCCTTAATTTGCAACCAAAATACCTGAACATGCTCTATAATTCCCCCAACTTCTACAATCCTCCACCAATTTCAAACTTGTGAAACCTAAGCCTGGATTACAAACATTTCCATCCCAGGAAGTTTGAAGCCAATGACTTTACAGTACTATTTCTCCATCTGTCTCATACACATTGAACTTGTGAGATTTCATGTCATCTCGGTATGCTACAATGTTTTGATATGCTTATATCTCTAAGGAAAAATCTCTGAAATTGGGCTTCTCTGACTTCTCAGTTACACAGAAGCTTACAAATAAAAAATATGATGATAAAGCCTGAAATCAATTTTTAATGACTTTCTATAATGCTTGATAAGATTACAAAAGCATTTATCAATCAGGTAAAAACCAAATGTGAAAATACTCTTTGCTAAATCCATTGAAGATTGTTAAGTACCCTCTAGAAGTGACACTAACTCCAGGGTAAACTCATTTCAGACTGATGTATTTATAAAAATGTTAATAACATCGGTCAGAACATTTAAAAATTCCATGTCAAGGGATGAAAATGTTCCAGTTTAGGGAATGCCTAAGAGTTTATCAACAACTGATCATTTAGATGGGTCAGAGCTGTACAAAACATTTTGTAAAACTTTTTATTTAAAATTTTAAATAAGGTATTCATTAGGTTTGATTTAAATTCATCTTTGTAGAGAAGTGAATGCCTAATACTATACTAGCTTTACTTTTTCTGACTTTCATGAACATGCTTTGTAAGTACACCTGTGTTTTTCTCAACACATTTACTCTAACCCTCTAATTTCTTTTCTTACCTTAAACCTCTACTCTTTGGGCTTTTTTATGGCCACGAGCTACTACCTACACATATTCCAAAATTAAATGTTTCTCTTCTTTTCCTGTTCTTAAAGGATTTGGTGGAGTTTTTTGTTTTAAATGCAGCCAAAACCCTTTTTCAGTACTCTGCTGGGGTTGGAGGGATAATAGGGTTAGATTGATACATTTGATTAAAATTGTCTTATAGCTGTGATGTAACAAAGATTATTAATTCCTTGGAATACCTAGCATGTAACAAGTATGAACTAGTCCACAACACCCATAGTGCAAATGTGTCAGCACTCCATTATTTTCCAAATTAAATTAAATCCTACTCAAGATGCCATGCATCACGCTGGCAGGAAATCCATTTTTACCTCTTGGAGTTCCCCTACTTGTATGCTCTAAGAATTTCAGTGGCTAATGCATTCCTAAAGGATGTCTGGTGTCTCCCAGACTACAGTAATTCAGCTGCCACTAACCTCCGGTACCTGATGCCCTGTCTTAAGTCAGTCTTCTTCCATCTGTCCAGGTCTGCTACTTCAGGCTGTGTCCCTTGTGCCTCGCTAGCCCCAACCCCTGGCACAGGTCAGCACAATTCTTCAGAGGAGAAACGCTCCACTGCCTATGCCACTTCTTTAGTGCTATCTTTAGCCCACAGGGTCCCTAAGCAGCTCCCTCTGGCTACAGGGCTTAGTGCCAAGTCTTTTCAAGAGCTTAGTCTTTTCGTTCATAGACACAAGTTTGAAAGAGCTTAAAGGAAAGCCATGTGTGGCATGTGGGCACTATTGATGTGCTGTGGCTGTGTCTAACATTCATTCATCATTCAATGGCATTCCAAAAGTACTCACTGACTCTCTACTATCTGCCAGGCATAATTGAAGGCGTGGATACACTGCAGTAAACATGACTAAAATCAAGGCATTTAAATCGGATCCCATCTTGAGTGAGTTTTTTCCTAAGAAAAAGTAAATCCTTTTTAAATCCGTTCTTGCCTCCCAGCTATGCCCTCCACATTACTGCATGAACAGTTACTGAAAAATGAATTAGTATATCTTCATACACTTAAAATAAGAATGTTTGTTCTTATTTGCTTTCATTATTGCATCAGATTCCCCATCAATATTAACTGTCCACCCTTAAATTTTTGTAATAGTTCAAACATTTAAAAGATTTTATTTCCCTTCCCTCAAAATTATCCACCTCTATCTCCATAGACTGTCTCCAAACATGGAACACCCATACTCTTCTCTAAGAGCAACCCACCATCTATGCTTCTGACCTCATTCTTTCATGTTTAAGATTTTACCTCTATTAATTTATCTTCTTCTTATCTTCTTCCTCTCTTCTCTCTCCCTCCTTCTCTCTATCCTTTGCTCCCCATCCCACAAATGCACTCTTCTTACCTACAAAAAACTTCCCATTCTCACATGGTTTCCTCTTCAAGCTTCCACTTCAACTCCCTCCTTCCCTTCAATATCAGATTTAACCCTGTCCTCTGAGCAATCTCAGCTTTGCCTGGTCCCTGTAAAAGTCTCCCTATACAACTCTTATCCTTTCATTTAAGTTCCAACCAATATTCCCCAGTGTGGTCTATGCAATGCTATGCCCACATTTTGATCACATGAAAGAATTCTGTCAGAAATATATTTAGGAAACACATTTGTGCAGATACTAAACAACCTTCTTAAATATTCAAAATACTTAAAGTCTAATACAAACCCTAAAAAGGCCTAAAAGAATACAACTTTTATTCAACATTTCCAAAATCTATAATAGCCACAGAACAACTTTCCCCATTGATATTTACATCTTGCAGAACAAGACTCATATTGTCAGCTATCAAGACACTTTCACTGAGCTACCTCAAAGTTTCTGGCAAGCTATTCTGAATATAGTGGCAATAATTATTCTTAAAGAAATAAATCCCCAATCATGTTCACACTTTAAACTGACTTCTGCATATCTCCAAACAAACGTCCTACCAGTCCCTCAAACATGTATCAAACCAAAACTAAGTGTAACACCTCCCAACTACCCTCTGCCTCTGTCCTGTGTCCCCACAGTGAAGATGAGTTGATCATATCTTTTCTATAAATCACCTGTAATATTATTCTTTGTCTTATAACTACATAGATCACCCACTACTCTGTTTTTGTTTTTTTTTAAGAAAGGTGTTTAGTCTGTTCTCACACTGCTATAGAAAACTGCCTGAGACTGAGTAATTTATAAAGGAAAGATGTTTAATTGACACACAGTTCTGAATGGCTGGGGAGGCCTCAGGAAACTTACAATTATGGCAGAAGCAGCAGCAAACATGTCCCAGGAGAGAGAAGTACTGAGCGAAGGAGGAAGAGCCCCTTAAAAAACTATCAGAACTCATAAGAACTCACTCACTATCATGAGAACAGCATGGAGGTAACTGCCCCCATGACTCAATTACCTCCCATCTGGCCCCTCCCATGACATGTAGGGATTATGGGATCTACAATTCAAGATGAAATCTGGGTGGGGACACAGCTAAACCATAACAAAGAGTGTCATATTTTATTTACCTTTGCATCCTCTTCTACCCTAAACCTAATCATATTCCAAATTACCAATTTATACTTTTTTATTTTAAGAAGAAATCATATTACACAGATTTACAAACACTTGTGTTTTTTTGGGGGGTGGATTATAAAAATGTTCATTATTTATATTGTAGTAATGTTTCCGTAGATATACACATCTGTAATAGTGGATCAAATTGTACAATTTAAACAATTTAAACATGAAATTTATTTTAATTTAATTATATATCAATAAAGTTATGTAAAAAACACAAAACTCTTAGCATGCTTGGAATACAAGAGAATTTGCTAATTTGACAAAAAGCTTATACCAAAAAAACTCCTATCAAGATCATAGTTAATGATAAAAGTTTTTCTTTGAATACTGTATTTTTTTTTTTATTTCAGTGGGTTTTGGGAGAACAGGTGGTATTTGGTTACATGAGTAAGTTCTTTGGTGGGATTTCTACGATTTTGATACACCCCTCAACCAAGCAGTGTACATACATTGTACCCAACGTGTAGTCTTTTTTAAATTATTATTATACTTTTAAGTTCTAGGGTACATGTGTACAATGTGCAGGTTTGTTATATAGGTATACATGTGCCATGTTGGTGTGCTGCACCCATCAACTCATCATTTACATTAGGTATTTCTCCCAATGCTATCCCTCCCCCAGCCCTCCACACCATGACAGGCCCCAGAATGTGACGTCCCCTTCCTGTGTCCATATGTTCTCATAGTTCAATTCCCACCTATGAGTGAGAACATGTGATATTTGGCTTTCTATCCTTATGATAGTTTGCTCAGAATGATGGTTTCCAGCTTCATCCATGTCCCCGCAAAGCACATGAACTCATCCTTTTTATGGCTGCATAGTATTCCATAGAGTACATGCGCCACATTTTCTTAATCCAGTCTATCATTGATGGACATTTGGGTTGGTTCCAAGTCTTTGATATTGTGAATAGTGCCACAATAAATATACGTGTGCATGTGTCTTAACAGTAGCATGATTTATAATCCTTTGGGTATATACCCAGTAATGGGATTGCTGGGTCAAATGGTATTTCTAGTTCTAGATCCTTGAGAAAACGCCACACTGTCTTCCACAATGGTTGAACTAATTTGCACTCCCACCAACCTTGTAAAACCGTTCCTATTTCTCCATATCCTCTCCAGCATCTGTTGTTTCCTGGCTTTTTAATGATTGCCATTCTAACTGGCGTGGATTTGCATTTCTCTGATGACCAGTGATGATGAACATTTTTTCATGTGTCTGTTGGCTGCATAAATGTTTTCTTTTGAGGACTGTCTGTTCATATCCTTTTGCCCACGTTTTGATGGGATTGTTGGTTTTTTTCTTGTAAATTTGTTTAAGTTCTTTGTAGATTCTGGATATTAGCCATTTGTCAGATGGGTAGATTGCAAAAATTTTCTCCCATTCCATAGGTTGCCTGTTCACTCTGATGGTAGTTTCTTTTGCTGTGCAGAAGCTCTTTCCTAGAAGAAAACCTAGACAATAACCATTCAGGACATAGGCATGGGCAAAAACTTCATGACTAAAACACCAAAAGCAACAAATGGCAACAAAAGCCAAAATAGACAAACAGGATCTAATTAAACCCTATGTGTAGTCTTTTATCCCTCACCCTCTTACCACCCTTTCCCCTGAGTCCCCAAAATCCATTGTATCATTCTTATGCCTTTTCATCCTCATAGCTTAGCTCCCACTTATGAATGAGAAGATACAATGTTTTACGAATGAGAAGATACAATGTTTGGTTTTCCATTCCTGAGTTACTTCTCTTAGAAAAATGGTCTCCAATTCCATCCAGGTTGCTGCAAATGCCATTATTTCATTCCTTTTTATGGCTGAGTAGTACTCCATGGAACATATATACCACATTTTCTTTATCCACTCGTTGACTGATGGGCATTTGGGCTAGTCCCATATTTTTGCAATTGTGAATTGTACTGCTGTAAACATGCGTGTGCAAGTATCTTTTTCGTACAATTACTTCTTTTTCTCTGGGTTGATACCCTGGAGTGGGACTGCTGGATCAAATGGCATATCTACTTTTAGATCTTCAGGGAATCTCCACACTGTTTTTCATACTCCAAACATTTGTTTTGAGTTCACATCACCTAAGTTACATCCTGAATCACTCCTTATTATCTATATTAGTTTGGCAAGTGGCTTAGCATCTCTAAATCTCAGTTGTCTCTAAACCTGTTTTCTCATCTGAAAACATGAAATTAAATCATCCAACTCAAAAAGCAGTTGTGAGGATTCACTGAAATAATTATGTAATATACTTAGCACAATGCCTAACTTATGTTAACCATTCAATAACTTGTGTTATTTTTATTAATTCACCCCATTCACATGAACAAAACCATTGCTACTAAAAGAATGCTTCAACAAGTGGGACTTCAGGTTCAAAGTATTTTTAGCTACTAAAACAATAATTCACTTTAAATGTCCCAGAATGGTTGACTTTTTCAATCATTTACAATTCCCTAGTGGTCAGTTAAACATTGAGCCATCAGCAATTATGCCTTTCCTTTACCAAATCTCTAGTTATTTTAGCTCTTTATACTGTATACTGGTTTGCTTAACCCCACTTCAATTTAAAGTGAACAATTATTTTGTCATTATTATAGTAACTATTTTATCTAACTAGTAGATAATCTTTACATAATTTCAGAAGTGATATATCAGAAAAATATGAAAATATATATATATATATTATTTTTTTTTGAGACAGAGTCTTGCTGTGTTGCCCAGACTGGAGTGCAGTGGTGTGACCTCAGCTCACTGCAACCTCCGCCTCCTGGGTTCAAGCGATTCTCATGTCTCAGCCTCCCAAGTAGCTGGGATTACAAGTATGGCTTGTAACCACGCCTGGCTAATTTTTTGTATTTTTAGTAAGGTCGGGGTTTGGTCATGTTGCTCAGGCTAGTCTCGAACTCCTGGCCTCAACTGATCTACCTACGTTGGCCTCCCAAAGCGCTGGGATTACAGGCATGAGCCATCATGCTCAGCCTCATTAAAAGTATTTTATGACAAAGGATAAATGCTTGAGCTGATGGACACCCCATTTACTCGGATGTGATCATTATGCATTGCATGTCTGAATCAAAAAATCTCATGTAACCCATAAATTATATACCTACTATATAACCACAAAAATTAAAATTAAAAAAAATATGAAAACTATAGACATTGGGAAGTGTTCAAGGGTAACAAGTAGGATAAATACAATACAAAAATACTATGACAGCATTTTTATTTAAAAAAACACACAAGTGCCATTTTTCCATAATAGTATTTAAATGAAAATATAACATGACTGATACGTCTGTTATTACAGAACATTAAAATAACAGTGCATTATTATACTTTCAGATTGGATGGGGCCACTTTTAATATATAACAGGAACTGCAAATTCTTTGGTATTCCTCACTTTGAAAATGGAGTCTAAGTCCTCTCCCCTTGAATCTGGGCTTTGGTGACGTGCTTAATCAAAAGAATGTAGCAGAAATGTGACATTCTTGGTCTCTGAAGCTACGTCATTAAGTTGTTTTGAAGTTTCTGCCCAGTCCTCTTGGAATGCCTGTCCCAGAGGAAGACACCACAGTATAAGGGATCTGATTATCTAAGACTGCCAGGCTTTCAGGAAGCCTAAGCTAGCCACATGGAATGGCTATATGGAAAGAGACATACCTAGTTAGCCTCCAGTCATCCATACATGTCATGTCCAGACATGACATCACAACTCAGACATCAGACACATGAATGATTAAACGGATGACATCAGCCTCAGCCATTATTGGGCTGCAACTCTATGACGCATCCCAAGGAAGAAGAGCCCAGCTAAGTCCTTCAAACCCTAGACCTGTGAGAGATCATCATAAATTAATTTAAGCCACTAAGTTTGGACATGGCTTCTTACGTAGCAATAGATAATGAAACATCTCTGTTTCTGATGCTGCTGTTTGAATATACATTAATTCCTCAAATGAAATACAACAAAATGTGTCATTTTAATACTTACTATATAATTATTTAAAATAATTAGTATCACAAAATATCAGAGTATATTTTAAATGAGTTTTATGATACAGCATGTTAACCTAAAATGGAATATTTTACATTAAAATAGAATAAATGTGCAAATATATTTATGTATAAAAGTGAGTATATCCATAGAAAAGCACTGGAAGAACAGTAGTCAACCTTTAGGTAATTTTTTCAGTAATTCTGGTGTTTCTTTGTGCTTTTCTATGTTTTCCATAGTTTCTACATTGAATATATTTTACTTTTGGTCATTTCTGATGCTGTTTTCGAAAAGCAAAATTCCAAAAATTAGAACTCTGAACCAAAACCTTAAAACTAAGATCATTGAATACCCATAATCTAGCACCTGAATGGTGAGTATAAACACCCAGGACTTAATTACAACCTTATAGTGAGAATTAGATGAATGTGTTCTCCACCCATAAGCAAACAGGGAACTTCTTGTTTCGTACATGTCAAATGTTTTTATAAAATAAAAAAGGCAAAAATAGCATTTAGTCAACACAAGCATACAGACATTGAAACAAATAACAGATCATCTATTGTATTTCTACCAAGCTGTTTTTCCCCTTTTCTTCCATTCCCCACATTCCTTCTCAGCCACAATACATTGCTTGAGGAGAGAAGCCAGTTTCCCTCCATATATATGTATTTCACATCCTTCTGTGAAATCCTTTGTACCTAAAACTTACCTTTGAAGAAAATTCACAAGTGAAAAGGAAGCCATTACCAGAATTCACTGAGTGCATCAACTATGGTATCTTTCCTCTCTTGACTTCGCCTTAGGAACTCTGGTGTCATAAATTGAAACACAGGGAGTCTTTTTGTAATAATGTAATGACTCCTCAGACTTGCTTCTTTTATTATTTTGCCTTTGATCAATGTGCCCACCGTGCAGAACACTTTGAAGTTATACCACCCACTCCGCCCTCACTTTCTATCAAGATAATTGTCTTTTCCTTCAATCATAAAATTTAGGCTAATCAATTGGCTTCAAAAAAAACAGAAGATACCTTTATTTTTCTCTTTTGTTTCTTACCCATACAACTCATGAAAGATAATACTTTTTAGCTTCTTATTAGTCTGACTTAAAATTTCAGTTTGATGTTCTTTTAATTCCTGACTTCCATCTAAGCTGCAAAATCTGCTGAGAATTCTGAGGTTATAAGGAGGTAGTCAGGCGCTGAATTAAAGTTTTCAATGAATTAGTTTACTTCACCTTCTCACTTGGACTCACTTTGCCATTATCAGAGCTGTCCCCTCCCACTCTAAATATCTCCCGCTTCCCTAACTTCAACTACCTCTTACGACTCTTTAGATATTCATTTGTGGTTTAGAACATATGAAAGGATAGCAATACAAAAAGTGACTGGAAGGGCACATGGTCAGTTCCTCCTTCTTGAGTCACGTTTTCATGTGGCTTCCTGACACCACATTCTCTGAGTTTCCTTTTCACCTCACTAGAAGCCCCTCCACCTCCTTTGCTGAACTCTTGCCTTCTTTCTGACCTCTACGTGACGAGACATATCACTTCTCAGGCTTAGACTGCTTCATCCACATTCAGACTCACTCTGGTCTCATCAGTCATCTGTAATTTAAAACACTGTCTCCCAAATTTGCATCTCCAGCTTAACTTCTCCCCTAAATTCCAAACTCATTATCTCCATCAGACTATTGGGCATCTCCAGGTGAAGATTGTTTAATCTAATTTTTATTTTCTAAATACATAACACATTTATATGAATCCAAAGTTAAACCTATATAAGAATGTATATTCAGAGAACACTCACTTTCATTTACTCATTCTTTTCCTCCCTGTATAGATAATCATTTCTACTAGGTTTTAAGTCACCAATGTTTCTTTTATAAATAAAAGCATATATACTGGCAAATAACTGAAATAAAGCTACTGAATATAAAGTAGTGATAATAGCACATACACAAATTAATTCTAGTGGCTACAGAATACAGTATTTTGACTGTCTATACCTAGCAGAATAAATTCTAAAGACAAATACAGCTGTAAAGAAAGCTTATATTTCATTAAATATTCTCAGTGGTAATATCAGTATAATTATTTGAAATTAAAATTTTTATGCTGCAGAATAGACATTTTGAAACCATATTTTATATACTGTAGGATATATATTTTGAAACTATACATTTTATAGGATAGAGCAAATAATAATTACTTAAGAGAAAACATGCCGGGTACAGTGGCTCATGCCTGTAATCCCAGCACTTTGGAAGGCTGAGGTGGGAGGATCACTTGTGGTCAGGAGTTTAAGTTCAGCCTGGCCAACAAGGTGAAACCTCATCTCTACTAAAAATACAAAAAAATTAGCTGGGCATGGTGGCGTGCACCTGTAATACCAGCTTCTCAGGAAGCTGACGCAGGAGGAATAGCTTGAACCTGGGAGGCAGAGGTTGCAGTGAGCCAAGATTGCACCACTGCACTCTAGCCTAGATGACAGGGCAAGCCTCCATTTAAATGAAAAAAAAAGAAGAGAGAAAAGAGAAATGACAATAAAATCGAAGAAATCATGTAAAGTTTCTGTAAGGTTAAACTTTAACTGGAAATATCAGTATCACATCACGACTTTTTTTCTTTGTAAAAATACATATTTCCTGGCTCTGTCCACTAAAAAGACTTCCAAGTAATGAACAATTCAATAACAATAAGGATCATAAGGGACCGGACTTTAGACTCTAACCATCATTCCCCACTACAAGAAAAAAGGACTCTTTAGAGGACGACTGGTATCTGGGGAAAGAAATATGCAAAACAAACTGAACATCCTGGGCAAGGAAACTATGTAAGAGTAATGGGGTCACGTCACAATAGAAACATGAAAGTGTTCCCATTGGCTAAAAATTAAATTTCTTGAGTATCTAAAGGGATAATGAATGTAACTGCTTGAAACACATTGAATATATAAATCCATATGTTCATAGGGATGAAAAGAAAGATGGAAAGAAAGTCAGTTCAATGGCCACCACTGAAGGTAACTAGGGCACAAACTACTTACTCTGAAATTAACATTTAAAGGGAAAGAATTAAACATTTATCCTGTCTATCCTAGGTAAACTCCTTTTCCAGGTAACCAAATAGCCAAGTTGTTATGGAAAAAGTTTTTCCTTACAGAAAAATTCCAGCTAATGAGCTAAGAATGACAGAGTTAGAAAAGCACCTATTTGTAACTCCTAGTAAAATAATCAAGGAAGCCAGCATGCGTGGATGAAACAATGAGATAAAAAGATAATGGGAAACTTAACAATGAAGGGATTGAGCTGCCACCACCTGAACCCACTGCTGAATCCCAATGCCACCGAAGTGGTAGAGCCAGACACGGTGTGCCTCCTGATGTAATGCAATATGAAATTCACAGCACCATATCGACATAGCATTCTTGCCCAAAAAAGCAGAACCTCAATCTAATTGGAGCTTTAGAGCTAACTTCCAGTTTACAGGAAAAATGGGGGCTAAAAAAGCATGTGAAGTAATCCAAAAAAGAGAACAAACAAATTCAGAACATGGACATTCTATGGGACAAACTGCCACATTTCTTCAACAAATCACAGTTGGTGGGTTAGAGATGCAAGAAGACTGCTGTCGGACAGAATATCTACAACTTAATTACATTCTAATTAGAAGAAATCAACTATAAAAAGACATTTTCAAGACAATCAAGGAAATTTGAAGGTGGACTTATTATTGAACAACATCATGGAATTATTGTTAGTTTTGTTAGGTAGGATAAAAGCACTGTAGTTATGTAGGAAAATATCCATACATTTTATAGCTGTACTTTATATTATGTAGACATACATGAAACAAGTATGGTAAAATCTTGATAATTGCTAATTCTGAGACGGGGTAAAAAGGGGCTCATTTTACTATTCTCTCTACTTTTGTGCATGCAGAAAACCTTTTATAATAAAAATATTTAATGGCACACTCCACATAATAATCAAAGCTCTAACTTAAATTTAACATTAACCCTTCTTCTGCCCCAACTAGGGACTGCTGCAAGCTGGTGGCTTACAGCTGGAGAAAGTTAATGTCCATCTTTTCTTTTTGCCTGTCAACAGTTTTCTTCCTCCCTCAGCTGGCCAACTGGTTTCCCATCCCCACTAAGGGCAGAGCAAGGTGAGGGTTGAATAAGGTCAGAACTGAGAAGAGGTTAGAAAGGTTCTTACTTGACTGGACTGCCATAAGATGGCTTTGTCCTCTATGTCCTTGGCTGAATCATTCTAGTGGCATGTTAAGTCTCTACCGAGGTCTCACTGCAGGACCCATCAACTTCAATCCCAACATGCAGGGGCTGCTTCTCTTTCAGCTGACTAATCTAGATCTCCTTCAGCTTCAGCTTCTGACAATATGCCCACAGCAATGTACTCCTGGGCTCCCCTTTCCCTGACAGGCTGCTCTCTGGGCAGGATCCCTTTAAAATGACTTCAGGCTAACATCTTTACCAAGGGTTTTACAGCCAGCCCTGGGGCTCACTTCCATTTGCCCTGCTGTGGGAGATGATATAGTTCATCCAGACTCTGCCCTCCATCCTACAACCACAGGCCTCCTTAGATCTCTCAGAAATTGATCAGGACTTTTGTCATTGTTGTCTTGAAGCAAACATCATACTCTCCAAGGGGTTTGTTGAAGCCCTTCTCACCACACTTAAGATGATGCACAGATACACATGAGGGGCAGAGGGGCAGGGGATGCTCACAGCACCCCCACAGTTCTCCCAGTATAAATTCTCCTCAGAAAATTCTCTCTCAGATTTTACACTTGAATTTTTTATATACTCAATGTAAGTGAGAGAATTCAAAAGTTACATAATTGGTTTTGTTATATTCTTTGAAATTTTGTGTTTGGATAATTTCTCACAACTCATTTTGACATCTGATATATTTGTTGGTGCTTCTGTTGAAACTTCCAGTGTAAAAAAAAAAGTATGACTATATCATCATCAAGAGGTCAAAGTGGCTTTTTCCTTAAGTAACCCAGAAACCACATCCTCTGTCAAATGGGTACACTTCCAAGAAAGTAGTCCATAATAGCTACCTTGCTTGTTATTATTTTAATTAATAGCAAATGCAGCGTGGTGGTTTTAAAATATGCAACCACAATTTTTTGACACTTCTCCATTAAAAGGTGGGTTGTTCGTCCCCTCTTCTTAAATGTAGGTTCTATAGCCACTTGAATAATAAAATGTAACAGAACTTAATACTATATTTACTTCTAGAAAAGACAGGCTGGTTTTCCCGCCCAAGTCTTTAAAAACTGGCAGCATCTACTTCTGTGAGGAAGCTCAAGTCACCCCACAGAGTGGCTCACATGGAGAACTAACAGCCAGCATCAACTTGCCAGCCATCTTGAGTGAGATATTTTGGAAAAGGGTATTCCAGCACCAGGAACCCTGTATATAGCACACACTAGCAGTCCCCTGCAAGCTCTACCCAAATTACAGACTCATGAGCAAAATAAGTGGTTATTTTAAGTCATTAATTTTTAGAGAAGTTGGTTACGCCTAAAGCACATACACATAATTTGGGACTCCGCTTCAAGCAGAGAAGTAAAAATTAAAACCAAAATGCTCAGGGGCTGAAGCTTGAGCTCTAGCAGCTTCAAGGTAAATTTAAAGATTCTTCAGGATTCTAGAAGGAGAAACAGGAGCTAAGGGAAAAGAAAGTTTCATTTAGGTACCCAAATCATTAATAATTTGAATTTTTATGTGTTACAGTATTCACTAATAGCAGCTAACTTTACCAAGCACTACATGCTGTTTTAACTGCTTTACATTAAACTCAGCTAATCCTCCTGATAACCATCTAAAATATTGTATTAGTATGCCCATTGTGAAATGAGGAAACTGAGATACAGAAGGATTAAATATATTTGCCAAATTGTACTTTGGAAATGGCCAGTATATAAACCCAAACCATCGAAGTCCAGATCTTACACTCTTAACAAAATTCTAAATACACATTTTCTATTAACAAAGAAATCTTACAAATAGTTACATAAGAAAGATCATTTTCAAAGTCATTATACATATAGCACCTATCATATTAAAAATACTATTGAATGAAAAGTTCACATTTTACTCTCTTTTCTCTATAATCAAACTCAGTCTCTTATGGGCAGCACAGTCTGTTATTTCCAGCACTAATGAATAGAAAAACCCTTACACCTAGGGATTAACTATGTAATAAGAATGGTCATATTACAAACAATTTTAAACCCACAGTGATTTACCATTTGCAAGGTAATTAGTTGTAGGCCCAGATGTTTTTTGTGGCTATCACAATACTTCAATAGAACAAAAGTAATGAAAAAATGCAAGTATGGGGCCCTAATTCTATGGTTACATACATCTCCTGTGCTGAAAGGAGTGTGCCGGGGAGGGAGGGAAAGGTTTTTGGTAGCTAGAAGAGTAGGAATGGAATTTCCAAATGTACGGAGCCATGAAATCACAAAGATGTTAAAATATCACTAAAAATCATAATAAAACAAGTTTTGAGGCTGTAATAAAATATGAAAGCAGAAATCACCAGCTCAATGTTTTTTTCAAACTCATGTTAGAGTGCTTCAGTTAAAAAAAGAATGAATTAATGACCAATTCCCAATATATATCACTCACGAATATTACTGAGAAATAAAAACTGTGATGAAGTAAAATCTCTTGGAAGCTAAAACAGTTTCAGGAAAGTCTATTAATCATATATTATACTAAGGTCTAAACTACTAGGTATGCTACTGACTCATAAAAGCTAGGGCATTCTAGTCACCTGAAAGTATGAACAGTTTCCAAAGTTTCCGGACTTTACTACTTAAATACTATATAAAACCGCCACACAATGATCAAATTGCTTTACAGTAATACTCAAAGATTATTTCCAATTATTTATACTTCTGGTAGCAAAATAAAAAATCCTAGATACGTTTTAGAAATATATTTTATTATAGTGATGTTTTCAATGTAACACTATCCAATGAAAATACCTAATACAGATGTATTTGTGATTATGCACTTATTTATATTAGAAAATTTAAGATACAAAGTGAATTCATTTTAAACTAAGCCAGGCATGGAGGACTGGGCCTGTGATCTCAGCTACTTGGGAAGCTGAAGCAGGAGGATCACTTGACGACAAGTTTGAGACAAGCCTGGTCAACACAGAAAGACCCTATATCTTAAAAGAATGTTTTTTAATTAGCTGGGCATGGTGGTGCACATCGATAGTCTCAGCTCCTTGGGAGAATGAGGCAGGACAATCTCTTGAATTCAGGAGCTCAAGGCTGCAATCAGCTATGATGGTACCCACTATACTCCAGCCTGGGTGAGAGAGAGAGATCCCATTTCTAAAAAAAATTCTCAAAGTGAAAGAGTGGAGGAAGATTTACCAATAACAGAAAATTAAAAAGAGCAGGAGTCACTATTCTTATCTCAAATAAAACAGACTTTAAACCAATAAAAGTTAAGAAGAACAATGAAAGGCATTACATAATGATAAAAGGTACAATCCTACAAGAAGCTTTAGCTATCCTAAATAAATACACACCCAACTCTGGAGCACCCAGATTTATAAACAACTTCTTGTTGGCCTAAGAAAAGACTTTAGAAAACCATACAAAAATAGTGGGAGATTTCAACATTCCACTGACAGTGTTAGACAGATCACTGAGGCAAAAAACTAACAAAGAAACTCTGGAATTAAGCTTAACACTTGAGCAATCAGACCTAATATACGTCTACAGAACACTCCACCCAACAACCACAGAATGTACATTCTTCTCATCTGCACACAGAACATACTCCAAAAAAAAAAAACAAAACAAAAAAACCACATGCTTGGCCATAAAGCAAGCCTCAATAAATAAAAAACAACTGAAATCATATACCAAGTACACTCTTGGACCACAGTGCAATAAAAATGAAAAGCAACACCAAGAAAATCTCTCCAAATAACACAATATATGGAAATTAAACAAATTACTCCTAAATAACTCCTGGGTGAACATTGAAGTTAAAGTACAAATGTAAAAATTATTTGAAACTAATGAAAATAGAGACACAACTTGCCAAAATCTCTGGAATACAGCCAAAGCAGTGTTAAGAAGAAAGTTAATAGCCTTAAAACACCTTTATCAAGAAGTCAGAGCCCTGTCTGACAGCTCTGAAGAGAGCAGTGGTTCTCCCAGCATGGCATTTGAAGTCTGAGAATAGACAAACTGTCTCCTTAAGTGGGTCCCAGACCCCTGTGTGGCCTAACTGGAAGACACCTCCCAGTAGAGGCCAACAGACACCTCATACAGGTGAGTGCCCCTCTGGGACGAAGCTTCCAGAAGAAGGATCAGGCAGCAATATTTTCTATTCTGCAATATTTGCTGTTCTACAGCCTTCACTGGTGATGCCCAGGCAAACAGGATCTGGAGTGGACTTCCAGCAAACTCCAACTGACCTGCAGATGAGGGACCTGACTGTTAGAAAGAAAACTAACAAACAGAAAGGAATAACATCAACACCAACAAAAAGGACATCTACATTAAAACCCCATCTGTAGGTCACCAACATCAAAGACCAAAGGTAGATAAAACCACAAAGATGGGGAGAAACCAGAGACGAAAAGCTGAAAATTCTAAAAACCAGAGTGCCTCTTCTCCTCCAAAGGATAGCAGTTCCTCACCAGCAACGGACCAAAGTTGAACAGAGAATGACTTTGATGAGGTGACAGAAGTAGGCTTCAGAAGGTCAGTAATAATAAACTTCTCCAAGCTAAAGGAGCATGTTCAAACCAATCGCAAGGAAGCTAAAAACCCTGAAAAAAAGGTTAGACAAATGGCTAACTAGAATAAATAGTGTAGAGAAGACCTTAAATGACCTAATGGAGCTGAAAACCACAGCACAAAAACTTCGTGACATATGTACAAGCTTCAGTAGTCAATACGATCAAGTGGAAGAAAGGATATCAGTGATTGAAGATCAAATTAATGAAATAAAGCAAGAAGACAAGTTTAGAGAAAAAAGAGTAAAAAGAAATGAACAAAGCCTCCAAGAAATATGGGACTATGTGAAAAGACCAAATTTACGTCTGACTGGTGTACCTGAAAGTGACAGGGAGAATAGAACAAAATTGGAAAACACTCTTCAGGATATTATCCAGGAGAACTTCCCCAATAGGAAACACAGAAAACACCACAAAGATACCCCTCCAGAAGAGCAACCCCAAGACACATAATTGTCAGATTCACCAAGGTTGAAATGAAGGAAAAAATGTTAAGGGCAGCCAGAGAGAAAGGTTGGGTTACCCACAAAGGGAAGCCCATCAGACTAACAGTAGATCTCCCAGCAGAAACCCTACAAGCCAGAAGAGAGTGGGGGCCAATATTCAACATTCTAAAATAAATGAATTTTCAACCCAGAATCTCATATCCAGCCAAACTAAGCTTCATAAGTGAAGGAGAAATAAAATCCTTTACACACAAGCAAATGCTGAGAGATTTTGTGACGACCAGGTCTGACTTACAAGAGCTCCTGAAGGAAGCATTAAATATGGAAAGGAACAACCAGTACCAGCCACTGCAAAAACATGCCAAACTGTAAAGACCATCAATGTTGTGAAGAAACTGCATCAATTAATGGGCAAAATAGCCAGCTAAGACCATAATGACAGGATCAAATTCAGACATAACAATATTAACCTTAAATGTAAATGGGATAAATTTCCCAATTAAAAGACACAGACTAGCAAATTGGGTAAAGAGTCAAGACCCATCAGTGTGCTCTTTTCAGGAGACCCATCTCATGTGCAAAGACGCACATAGGTTCAAAATAAAGGGATGGAGGAAGATCTACCAAGCAAACAGAAAAAAAAAAAAAAAAAAAGGCAGGGGTTGCAATCCTAGTCTCTGATAAAACAGACTTTAAACCAACAAAGAAAGATTGAAAGAGACAGAGAAGGCCATTACATAATGGTAATGGGATCAATTCAACAAGAAGAGTTAACTATCCTAAATGTATCTGCACCCAATACAGGAGCACCCAGATACATAAAGCAAGTCCTTAGAGCCATATGAAGAGACTTAGACTCCCACACAATAATAATGGGAGACTTTAACACCCCACTGTCAATATTAGACAAATTGAGACAGAAGGTTAACAAGAATATCCAGGACTTGAACTCAGCTCTGCACCAAGCAGACCTAATAGACACTACAGAACTCTCCACCACAAATCAACAGAATATACATTCTTCTCAGCACCATGTCACACTTATTCTAAAATTGACCACAAAATTGGAAGTAAAGCACTCCTCAGCAAATGTAAAAGAACAGAAATCACAACAAACTGTCTCTCCGACCACAGTGCAATCAAACTAGAACTCAGGATTAAGAAACTCACTCAAAACCACACAACTACATGGAAACTGAACAACCTGCTCCTGAATGACTACTGGGTACATAACAAAATGAAGGCAGAAATACAGATGCTCTTTGAAACCAATGAGAACAAAGATACAATGTAACAGAATCTCTGGGACACATGTAAAGCAGTGTGTAGAGGGAAATTTATAGCACTAAATGCCCACAAGAGAAAGCAGGAAAGATCTAAAAGCAACACCCTAACATCACAATTAAAAGAACTAGAGAAGCAAGAGCAAACACATTCCAAAGCTAGCAGAAGGCAAGAAATAACTAAGATCAGAGAACTCAAAGAGATAGAGACACAAAAAAACCCTTCAAAAAATGAATCCAGGAACTGGTTTTTTGAAAAGATCAACAAAATAGGTAGAGCACTAGTGAGACTAATAAAGAAGAAAAGAGAGAAGAATCAAATAGACATAATAAAAAATGATAAAGGGGATATCACCACCGACCCCACAGAAATACAAACTACCATCAGAGAATACTATAAACACCTCTACGCAAATAAACTGGAAAATCTAGAAGAAATGGATAATTTCCTGGACACTTACACTCTTCCAAGACTAAACCAGGAAGAAGTTGAATCCCTGAATAGACCAATAGCAGGCTCTGAAATTGAGGCAATAATTAATAGCCTACCAACCAAAAAAAGTCCAGGACCAGATGGATTCACAGCTGAATTCTACCAGAGGTACAAGGAGGAGTTGGTACCATTCCTTCTGAAACTATTCCAATCAACAGAAAAAGAGGGAATCCTCCCTAACTCATTTTATGAGGCCAACATCATCCTGATACCAAAGCCTGGCAGAGACACAACAAAAAAAGAGAATTTTAGACCAATATCCCTGATGAACATCGATGCAAAAATCCTCAATAAAATGCTGGCAAACCAAATCCAGCAGCACATCAAAAAGCTTATCCACCATGATCAAGTCGGCTTCATCCCTGGGATGCAAAGCTGGTTCAACATACACAAATCAATAAACATAATCCATCACATAAACAGAACCAACAACAAAAACCACGTGATTATCTCAACAGATGCAGAAAAGGCCTTCGACAAAATTCAACAGCACTTCATGCTAAAAACTCTCAATAAACTAGGTATTGATGAAATGTATCTCAAAATACTAAGAGCTATTTATGACAAACTCACAGCCAATGTCATACTGAACGGGCAAAAACTGGAAGCATTCCCTTTGAAAACCAGCACAAGACAAGAATTCCCTTCTCACCACTCCTATTCAACATAGTGTTGGAAGTTCTGGCTAGGGCAATCAGGCAAGATAAAGAAATAAAAGGTACTCAATTAGGAAAAGATGAAATCAAATTGTCTCTGTTTGCAGATGACATGATTATATATATAGAAAACCCCATTGTCTCAGCCCAAAATATCCTTAAGTTGATAAGCAACTTCAGCAAAGTTTCAGGATACAAAATAAATGTGCAAAAATCACAAGCATTGCTATACACCAATAATAGAGAGCCAAATCATGAGTGAACTTCCATTCACAATTACTACATAGAGAATAAAATACCTAGGAATCCAATTTACAAGGGATATGAAGGACTTCTTCAAGGAAAGCTACAAACCACTGCTCAATGAAATAAAAGAGGACACAAACAAATGGAAGAACATTCCATGCTAATGGACAGGAAGAATCAATGTCATGAAAGTGGCCACAGCACCTGAAGTAATTTATAGATTCAATGCTATCCCCATCAAGCTACCACTGACTTTCTTCACGGAATTGGAAAAAACTACTTTAAAGTTCATATGGAACCAAAAAAGAGCCCACATTGCCAAGACAATCCTAAGCAAAAAAAAAAAAACAAAGCTAGAGGCATCATGCTACCTGACTTCAAACTATACTACAAGGCTACAGTAACCAAAACAGCATGGTAGTGGTACCAAAACAGATATATAGACCAATGGAACAGAACAGAGGCCTCAGAAATAACACCACACATCTACAACCATCTGATCTCTGACAAACCTGATTTAAAAAAAAAGAAAGAAACGGGGAAAGGATTCTCTATTTAATAAATGGTGCTGGGAAAACTGGCTAGCCATATGTAGAAAGCTGAAAATGGATCCCTTCTTTGCACCTTATACAAAAATTAATTCAAGATGGATTAAAAACTTAAATGTCTGACCTAAAACCATAAAAACCCTAGAAGAAAATTTAGGCAATACCATTCAGGATATAGGCATGGGCAAGGGCAAGGGCTTCATGACTAAAACACCAAAAGCAATGGCAACAAAAGCCAAAACTGACAAATGGGATCTAATTAAACTAAAGAGCTTCTGCACAACAAAAGAAACTACCATCCGCATGATGGTAGTACAGAATGAGAGAAAAATTCTGCAATCTACCCATATGACAAAGGGCTAATATCCAGAATCCACAAAGAACTTAAATAAACTTACAAGAAAAAAAAAAACAACCCCATCAAAAAGTGGGCAAAAGGATATGAACAGACACTCCTCAAAAGAAGACATTTATGCAGCCAACAGACACATGAAAAAATGCTCATCATCACTAGCCATCAGAGAAATGCAAATCAAAAACCACAATGAGAGACCATCTCATGCCAATTAGAATGGCGATCATTAAAAAGTCAGGAAACAACAGATGCTGGAGAGGATGTGGAGAAACAGAAATGCTTTCAGACTGTTGGTTGGTGGGAGAGTAAATTAATTCAACCATTGTGGAAGACAGTGTGGCGATTCCTCAAGGATCTAGAACTAGAAATACCCTTTGACCCAGCAATCCCATTACTGGGTATATACCCAAAGGATTATAAATCATGCTACTATAAAGACACACCCACATGTATGCTTACTGCGGCACTGTTCACAATAGCAAAGACTTGGAGCCAACCCAAATGTCCATCAATGATAGACTGGATTAAGAAAATGTAGCACATATACACCGTGGAATAGTATGCAGCCATTAAAAAGGATGAGTTCATATGCTTTGCAGGGACATGGATGAAGCTGGAAACCATCATTCTCAGCAAACTATCACAAGGACAGAAAACCAAACACTGCATGTTCTCACTCATAGGTGGGAACTGAACAATAAGAACACTTGGACACAGGGCAAGGAACATCACACACTGGGGCCTGCCATGGGATGGGGGGTTTGGGGGAGGGATAGCATTAGGAGAAACACCTAATGTAAATGACGAGTTGATGGGTGCAGCAAACCAACATGGCACATGTATTACCTATGTAACAAACCTACAATATTGTGCACATGTACCCTACAACTTAAAGTATAATAATAATAATAATAGAATCCCACCTTTAAGCAGAGGACTAGAAGCAGTGCTGCGGTGTCTTGTCTGGATTGTGTGTTGCAATGTAATGAACAGGAAATAAAAAAGGACATTCTTTGACGAGTCTCGGGCTCTTGGGGCTGTGCAAGCATTTCACAGGGATCAAGATGAATCACTTTGTCCTCTGTTGCGGTGAGAGGAGGCCTTACTAACCTCGGCCAGCCCTAGGGGCACACCAGGAGCAGCAGAGACTGGCTTCCTGGAGTCCAGGCAGCCCTGAGACCCCAGAGAATGATGTTCTGTGCCTAGGAGGCAGATTTGGATGATGCCTGAGAATTCACCAAGATGACCTGCCCCCACATAGGGCCTCTGGGAATAATCTGAACAGTTTCCACTTGTCAGCCTCCAGTTAGAGGGAGTCTGCCTCTCATGGTCGAAGCTGCCAGGCCCGCAGACAAAACCCTGGGGCAAGGCAGGTCCCTAAAGCCATCGTGCAGACAGGATTAGTCTAGGATGAAACTTTCACTGTGCATTAATGGGAGGAAAAACCCCTGGAAAATGAAGGCAAGGCAAATGGCCAGTTGCCTGTGTTTGAAAAGGGCCAGCCTGCAATCTGAGATCAGAATTCTTTGACTACTTCCTTGTATTCAAATGTCCCTTTTTACCAGCCTGGCCAACATGGTGAAACTCTATCTCTACTAAAAATACAAAAATTAGCTGGGCATGGTGCACACACCTGTAATCCCAGCTACTCAGGAGGCTGAGTCACGAGAATTGCTTGAACCCAGGAGGTGGAGATTGCAGTGAGCTGCGATCATGCCACTGCACTCCAGCATAGGCGACAGAGGAGACTCTGTCTCAAAGAATAACATAACATAACATAACATAACATAACATAACATAACATAACATGTCTTTTTTAAAAGCAAAAAAAAAAAAAAAGAAGTTAGAAAGGTCTCAAATCAACAATATAACTTTGTACCTGAGAAAACTAGGAGCAAAAGAACAAACCAATCCCAAAGCTACCCATAAAAAAGAAATAACTAAAAATTAAAGAACTTAACAAAATTGAGATGCAAAATTCATACAAAAGATTAATGAAACCAAAAATTGGATCTTTAAAAAAAATAAATAAAATTGATAAACCCCGGCTAGATTAACAAAGAAACAGAAAGAGAAGATCCAAATAAGCACAATCTGAAATGACAAAAGTTATATTACAATTCATCCCAGAGAAATATAAAAAATCCTCAGAGCCTACTATAAACAACTGTATGCACTCAAATTAGAAAACCTTAGAGGAAAAGGATACATATCTGCAAGCACAAAATCTCCCAAGATCGAATCAGGAGGAGATTGAAACCCTGAACAGACCAATATCAACTTCTGAAATTAAATTAGTGATAAGGAACCTACCAACCAAAACATACCCTGGACCAGATGGATCACAGCTGAACTCTAACAGACATACAAGGAACTGATACCAATCCCACTGAAACTATTCCCAAAAATCTAGGAGAATAGACTTCTCCTTAACTCATTCTATGAAGCTGGCATCAACCTGATATGATTCTATATCTAGAAAATCCTAAAGACTCCAGGAAAAGGCTCCTAGAATTGATAATTTTAGTAAACTTTCAGGATACAAAATCAATGTACAAAAATCAGTAGCATTTCTATACACAAAATTCAGGCTGAAAGTTAAATCAAGAACACAATCCCATCTACGACAGCCACAAAGAAAATGAAATACCTAAGAATACAGCTAACCAAGGAGGTGAAAGAGCTCTATAAGGGGAACTACAAAACATTACTGAAAGAAATCAGATGATACAAATGAAAAAATATTCCATGCTCATGGATTGAAAGAAACAATATCATAAAAATGTCCATACTGACCAAAGCAATTTACAGATTCAATGCAATTCCTATCAAACTACCAATATCATTCTTCACAGAATTTAAAAAAAAAAAAAAAACTGTTCTGAAATTAACATGGAACCACAAAAGAGCCTGAATAGCCAAAGCACAAAGAGCAATGCTGGAGGCGCCACACTACCTGATGTCAAACTATACTATAAAGCCATAGTAACCAAAACAGCTTGTTACTGGTGCAAAAGCAGAAACAAAGACCAAAAGAGCAAAATAGAAAACAGAATAGAAATAAAGCTGCATACCTACAACCATCTGATCTTTGACAAGGCCAACAAAAACAAGCAATGGGGAAAAGACTCTCTACTCAATAAATGGTGTTGGTATAAATGTGCACACATGCTCACATGCACACACACACATGAATTAACAATATCTGACAAATTATGCTTTGGTAACTGGAACTTAATTTTTACTTAATGCTCAGTTCTCAATCAAGTGATTTATTAAATTTCCCTCATTAAAAAAACATTTTAAAACTTCAGTAATTTGTCTCAGAAGAAAATAATAATTTATTTCTCATTTTGGCAGTTCATCCAACATACAGTCATAGACTGCATAACGATGTTTCAGTCAGTGATGGACCAGGTATATAATGGTGGTCCATGAGATTATAATATTGTATTTTTACTATACCTTTTCTAGGTTTAGGTATGTGTAGATACACAGATTCTTACCTTGGTTTTATAATTATCTACAATATTCAATACAGTAACATGCTGTGCAGGTTTTTAGCCTAGGATCCACAGGATATACATATAGCCTAGCTCTGTGGTTGGTTATACCATCTAGGTTTGTGTAAGCACACTCTATGATGTTTGCATGATGACAAAATCACCTAACAACACATTTCTCAGAAGATATCCTCATCATTAAGCAATGCATGACTGTAATTTAGATAAGTCTCCACCAAAAAGACAGAAGCCATCAGGGAATGGATTCAGTGGGAATCAGACAATATTCAATCACATTTCTGATTTCAGCAATATCCTGGAGAGCTCAATCATTATGCTGGCCAATACCACACTTCCTTTCTTAGGAAAACCTACATTCAGTGCTGAGGGGAAAACTGTGAATTGGAAAGCATTACTTTATTGTGTTTCCTCACAATTTGGTGGCCTTAAATTTCTTACTTAATTAGTAGATCTATACACGGAGAGATCTAAGTGAAACCTTCAAGCCATTTGTGATGCATTTGCCCCATAACTTGATCCTGAGTTTAACAAGATATATAGAAGAATGGGGACAAATTCCTTTTAAAGGCCACTTGTCTGTTTTATCCACGCTTCCTGGTAGGTGAGGAAGGGCATGAATACATTCTCTGATGCATCCTTGCTCCTATCCAGTCCATTCTAATTCCAATTTCCCCCAATTATTTTATTTTCTCCTCTCTCACAGTACAGGAAATCCTTCCCTTTTCCAAGGTTAGTCCTAAAACACACATCCTATGGTCTCAATTTTTTTTCCTTTGAAAATTATTCACTATTTTCTCTACATCCATCAAAGCATAATTTGTCATTGTTAATTCATGTGTGTGTGCGTGCATGCATGTGAGCATATGTGCACGTATATACCAACACAATTAATTGAATAGAGAGTCTTTTCCCCATTGCTTGTTTTTGTTGGCCTTGTCAAAGATCAGATGGTTGTAGGTATGCAGCTTTACTTCTATTCTGTTTTCTATTTTGTTCCATTGGTCTTGGTTTCTGCTTTTGTAGCAGTTCATTCCCATATATTTGGTGAATGAATGGATGACTGGATGAATGGCATATTCTTCAGAAGAACTTTTTTATCTTATTTTATTTTATAGACATCAAACCTGCTTAAACACAAAAGTCATGCAAAAGGTCACCACGTACTTCTGACACCTTCTTTAAATGCCTCCTTTATTCTTCATTTAACATTGTTTTGCTGCTACCCAAAACAAGAGCTTATCAACATACATCCATTGTTATTGGCTTTATGAATTTGCTCTCTTCTGCCCATTCCAATAAGCCTTCTCTACATTACCAAGAGAATAGTCTACAAAAGACTATTTTTATACCAGTCTGTAATTCAAAAACTGACAGTGATTCCATAATGTCTAACAAGAGGTAGGAGAAACCCTAACTCTTGCTCTGAAAATCCAAACCAGTGCAAATGTCAGGGTAAGGACCTCCTAAAATCCTCTGCTCCATAAAAATGAGAACACTGGCAAAAATTGTCAGAATCCATGCTTGCAGAACTTTGGAAATTAACCAAGGGCTTGCAGGATTCCAAGGAGCATTTATTAAAGACAAACAGCTGTATCTCCAGGAAATCAGTGTACTTTATTATATTTAAACTTGACCTATTCCCACACAACTCTCACAGCCTCCAAAGTCACCTTAAAAACTAACAGCCTGCAATCACAGCTAAAACCAGCATCCTGGCAGCCACTGAAGGGAACAGAATGGGGCAGGAAAGCCATCAAAGCCTAATTCACAGAGTTGTCATTGTTTGATCTATCTAGTGGTTTCTTGAAGACTTCGCTCACCACGGTATCATTACTTGACCTGACTCAAAGTTTGCCCAGTATATGAAAGGCATTTCCTTAGAGGCACTTGTCAAAAATATTTATAGGCAATTATGTAACATAACAGCTGCCAGAGGTAGTAGATAACCGCTGGGAAAAACAATACGCTAACTAAAAGCTTAAAAGGAAAGACTGGTCAATGAGAAGTGTATTGCAAATTTAAAAATTTCTGACATATTCCTAGAACCTAGAAGATGACACACAAGTATAAGGCTGTGCACATGTTCATGAAAAACCTGTAAAAGCCCTACATTCTCACCTCTGGCTGGCTTTGAGGCTGTGTGCAAAGAGGGAGTGAAGGTCAGGCCAAGTTGAAAATTTTCTGGCTGAATGCCAAAGGTATTCTTCAAAATGCACACGGAGCTCCCAAGCAAAAACTGGGAGACTTACTGTTTCCCAGGATTTAAGAAAATCTCTGTCCAATCATTAGCTGACCACTAAGCTAACCAAGCAGAGAGGGCAATGGCCACACATAACAAAGAGTGCATACTTTAAGCAGACTTCAGAAAATTCACTAAACAAACAACAATAAAAGCAGTAACAACAATAAACCCTAGGAATAGGGAGAATCTGAACTTCAAAGACATACAGTTTCTTAAAAAAGAAAAATACCAAGCATGGAAAGAAACAAGAAAATATGAGCAATACACAGCAAAAAAGTAATCGATAAATATTGTCCCTGGAGAACATAACAGATGTTAGACTTACTAGATAAAGACGTTGCATAAACTGTTTTAAGTATTTTCAAAGAACTAAGGGAAATCACGTCTATATAAACAATAAAAAGTATAAAAATGATTTCTCATCAAATGAATGATATCAAAAAGCTGTTTAAAAAAAAAAAAAAAAAACAGAAATCTGGAGTTGAGAAGTAAAACAACTACATTGAGAAATTCATTAGAGGGGCTCCACAGCTAATTGAAGCATCCAGAAGAGTAAATCAGTGAACATGAAGATAACTGAAATTATCCAGGCTGAGGAACAAAAAGACAAAACAAGGAACAGAAATGAACAGAGCCTCAGAGTCCCGTTGGACACCACCAAATATACCAACATAGGCTTGGTGGAAGTCCCAGAAGAAGAAGACTAACAACAGAAAGGAATTAAAGAAATATGGCTGATGAAATAATGGCTGAAGGCTTCCCAAATTTGATTTAAAAACATTAATCTACATATCTAAGAAGCTCAGTAAACTCTTAAGTAAAATAAACACAAAGAGATCCACATGTAGACATGTAACAAAACTGAAGAGAGAATCATAAAAGAAGGAAGAAGAAAATTATCACATAAAAGTGATATTCTGATTAATACCTGATTTCTCCTCTAGCCTAGGAGGCTAGAAGGCAGTGATGTATTCAAAGTGCTAAAAGACAATAAACTAAGAATACTATATACAACAAAATTGTCATTTCAAAATTAAGAAGAAATTAAGACATTCCTGGATAAACAAAAAGTGAGAGACCATGTGGCTAGCAACTTTCCTTTCCAGAAATACTAAAAGGAGTCTTTCGGGGTGAAATGAAAGAACACTAGAGAGTAATTTGAATCCGCAGAAAAAAAAAAAATGTAAAATGCCAGAAAAGGTCACATGACAGATAAATATAAAAGATGGCATAAATGTACTTTTGTTATAACTACTTTTAGCCTCTCTGATTTAAAAGATGACTACATAGAACAATAATAATAGATCTGTGCTAAAGAGCATATACTGTATAAAAATGTAATTTGTACAACAATAACAAAAAGCAGGGGCAGAAATGGAACTATATAGGAGCAAAATTATTGCATGCTATTGAAATTAAGTTGTTATTAATCTGAGCTACATTACTATAGGTTAGGATAGTAAATGTATTCCCCGGGGTAACCAATAATAAAATTAATGAAAAGAATATAATAAAAGAAACAACCACAAAATTAAACTGATACCTTAGAAAATATCTATGTAAAATAAAAGAAGGCAGTAAAAGAGGAACAGAGGATGAAAAGGGACATAGATGCAAAAAACAAATAGCAAAATGGCAGACATCAATCCTATGTTGCCAGTAATTACATTAAATATTACTACATTAAATACTCCAATTAAAAGGCAGAAGTCATCAGAATGAATTGGAAAAAATGACCCAGCTATATGCTCTTTGTAAGTGATGCACTTTAAACTCAAAGCCACAAATAGGTTGAAACTAAGAATGAATATATATATAGGCCGGGCGCAGTGGCTCATGCCTGTAATCAATCCCAGCACTTTAGGAGGCTGAGGCGGGTAGATCACAAGGTCAGGAGATCGAGACCATCCTGGCTAACATGGTGAAACCCCGTCTCTACCAAAAATACAAAAAATTAGCCGGGCGTGGTGGCAGGCGCCGGTAGTCCCAGCTACCTGGGAGGCTGAGGCAGGAGAATGGCGTGAACCCGGGAGGCAGGGCTTGCAGTGAGCCAAGATTGTGCCACTGCACTTCAGCCTGGGCAACAGAGAAAAACTGTCTCAAAATAAAATAAAATAAAATAAAATAATAATCATATATATGTATGTATCAAACGGAAACCAAAAGAAAGCTGAAGCGACTATATTCATTACTATGGTGTGAATGACCTGTTCAAAACTCATTTTGAAATGTAATTGCCATTATAACTAACAGTGTTGTAAGGTAGGACCTTTAAGAGGTGATTACATTATGAAGGCTTTGCCGTCATGAATGGAATAATGCTGTTATTAGCAGGGTGGGTTAGTCATCACAGGAGTGGCCTCCTGATAAAAGGATAAGTTTGGTCTAATTTCCCCTCTCTGTCTCACATGCTTGTTTGCCCTATAACTTTCCATCCTGGAATAACACAGCACAAAAGCCCTTGCCAGATACCAGAGCCAAGTTCTTGGACTTTCAGGCCTCCAAAACTGTGAGTTAAATAAGCCTCTATTGCTTATAAATTACCCAATCTCTGGTATTCAGAAAATGGACTAAGACACTAATATTGGACAAAATAGACATTAGGACAGAAAATGTTGCTAGAGACAAAGAAGGATATTTAATAAAGATAAAGGGCTCAATTTATCAGAAAGATGTAACAATCATAAATCTACAGGTACATAAAAAACCAATCCCAAAACACATGAATTAAAAAATGACCAAATTAAGGAGAAAAACAGACAATTTAACAATTATAGTTAGTGACTTTAGTACTCCACGTTCAATACTGAATAGAACAACTAAATAAAAGATGAACAAGAAAAGAGAAGAGTTAAAACCTACCATAAACTAACTAGACTCAATACATATCTATAGAACACTTCACCCCACAACAACAGACACACATTTTATCAAGTACACATGAAGCAGTCTCCAGAACAGATAATATGTAAGGCCCTAAACCAAGTCTCAATAAATTTAAAGGACTTTAATCAAAGTATATTCTCCAACAACAAGAAAGTGAGATTAGACATTAATAACAGAAAAAAAACTGCAAAATGTACAAACATGTTGAAATTAAACAGCACACTACTAAATGACCAAAGGATCAAAAAAGAAAGCACAATGTCAATTAGAAAATAATTTGAGATTAATGAAAATAAAATCAGAACACACCAAAGCATATGGGATGTACCTAAAGCAATGCTTGGAAGAGAATTTACAGGCATAAATGCATATATTTAAAAAAAGAAAGATCTCAAATAAAGAACCTAAACTGCCACCTTAAGAAAGTAGAAGAAAAATAGGCAAACTAAACCCAAATCAAGCAGAAGGAAACAAAGAAAAAATATTTAAGTGAGAATAAATAAAATATAGAATAGAAATACAATAGAGAAAATCAACAAAAGTGAAAGTTGGTTCTTTGAAAAGGTAACAAAAGTGACCGGGCATTGTGGCTCACATCTGTACTCCCAATACTTTGGGAGGCCAAGGTAGGTGGATCACTTGAGATCAGGAGTTTGAGACCAGGTGGCCAACATGGTGAAACTCCGTCTCCACTAAAAATACAAAAATTAGCTGGGCGTGGTGGCAGGCGCCTGTAATCCCAGCTACTCAGGAGGCTGAGGCAGGAGAATCGCTTGAACCCAGAAGGCAGAGGCTGTAGTGCGACAAGATTGCACCACTGCACTCCCGCCTGGGCAACAAAGGAAGATTCTGTCAAAAAAAAAAAGAGATAACAAAATTGACAAAACTTCAGCTAGACTAAGAAAACAAGGAAGAATATTTGCATTACTAAAATGACAAATTCAAAAGGGGTCATTGCTACCAACTTTACAGAAATAAAATTAAGTATATAAAGCATAACCATGAACAATTATATGCCAACAAACTAGATAACCTAAAAGTAAACAAATCCCTAGGAAGATACAAACATCCAAAATTGACTCGAAAAGAAATTAAAAATCTGAATATGCCCACAACAATTAAACAGATTGAACTAGTAATTGCAAAACTTACCATGAAGAAAGTCCAGGACCAGATGGTTTCACTCGTGAATTCTACCAAATGTTTAAGGAATAATTAACATCAACCCTTCACAAACTTAAAAATATATATGTAAAGAACAAGACTTCCCAAACTATTTTATGAGGCCAGTATTACCCTGATACTAACATCAGACAAAGACATTATGGCAAAAAAAGAACTAAGAAAAAAACTAAGACAAATATCTCCTATGAATTTTGACACAAAAACTCTTAACAAAATACTAGCAAACCAAATCCAGTAACATATAAAACAAAATATACACTATATAACCAAATTAGATCTATCCAGGAATGCAACACTTGTTCACTATCAAGAACAAACTAATGGGCCGGGCGCGGTGGCTCACGCCTGTAATCCCTGCACTTTGGGAGGCCGAGGCGGGCGGATCACGAGGTCAGGAGATCGAGACCATCCTGGCTAACACGGTGAAACCCCGTCTCTACTAAAATACAAAAAACTAGCCGGGCGAGGTGGCGGGTGCCTGTAGTCCCAGCTACTCGGGAGGCTGAGGCAGGAGAATGGCGCTAACCCGGGAGGCGGAGCTTGCAGTGAGCCGAGATCGAGCCACTGCACTTCAGCCTGGGCGACAGAGTGAAGACTCCGCCTCAAAAAAAAAAAAAAAAAAAAAAAAAGAACAAACTAATGCAATGTACCAAATTAATAGAAAAAAAAGCAGAGGGAATCACACGATGATCTCAAAAGACACAAAAAAAGCACTTGAAAAAATTCAACATCTTCTTATTACACAAAGTAGGAATAAAGGGGTAATTCTCCAACCTGACAAAGGGTGTCTATAATGGGTATCCACATCATACTTAATGCTAAAAGACCAAAAGTTTTCTCTCTAAGATCACAGGACAAGACAAGGATCTCAGCTCTCACCATTTCTATTCAGCACTTTACTGGAAGTTCTAGGCAGGACAACTAAGCAAGAAAAAAAAAAATAAAACGTATCCTTGGGAAAGATAAATTCAACTCTCTCTATCTACAGATGACATGATATTGGATATAGAATATCCTAAAAACTCCACACATAAAAAAATAAGAGTTCAGCAAGATTATAGGATACAAAATCAATATAGAAGAATTGTTATTTCTACACATTAGTAATGAAGAATTCAAAAATAAAATTAAGAAAATAATTGCATTCACAATATTACTAATAAATAAAATGCTTAGGAAGAAATTTAACAAAAGATGTAAAATAATCAAGACTGTGAGGTACTGGCAGAAAGACAACTAGATCAATGAAATAGAGGTGAGTCCAGAAACAAAATCATACATTTATAGTCAATTAATTTTTGACAGTGGAGCCAAGCCAATTTAATGAGGAAAGAATGATTTATTCAGCCAATGGAACCTGGATAATTGGATATCTATGTGCAAATGAAGGAAACTTATATCATATTAAAAATTAACACAAAATGGAATAAAAACCTAAATGTAAAAGCTTAAACTATAAAACTCTTAGAAGAAAACACGAGTATAAATCTTTGTGACCTCGTATCAGGCAACAGTTGCTTAGCTGTGACACCAAAAGTATAAGCAACCAAAGAAAAGTTAAATAAATTAATTCAACAAAATTAAGATATTTTGCTTCATATGACACCATCAAGAAAGTAAAAAGACAACCCACACAATGAAAAACAATTGCAAATGATATATCTGATAAGGGATTAGTATTTAGAGTATGGGAAGAACTCTTATAACTCAATAAAAAAAAAAAAAAAAAACTATTTTAAAAATGGGCAAAAAGCCTGAATAGAAATTTCTCCAAAGATGATACACAAATGACCAACAAGCATGTGAAAAGGTTCTCAACATCATTAGTCTTTAAGGAAATACAAATCAAAACCCGAATGAGACATCACTTCACACCTAATAGGATGGTTAACATAAAAAAGAGAGAAATTGAAACTCTCATACATTGCTGGTGGGCATATAAAATGGTAAACACACTTTAGAAAACAGTTGGAAATTCTTCAAAAAATGAAGCACAGGGTGACAATATGACTGAGCAATTCCACTCCTAGATGTGCAACCACGAGAACAAAAAACTTATATCTGCACAAAAAACTTGTATGCAAATGCTTAAAGCAGCATTATTTATAATAATCAAAAAGTAAAACCAATGCAAACACCCATCTATTTATAAATGCATAAATGAAAGGTGGCATATCCATACTCTGGAATACTATTTGGCAATTACAAAAAGATTGAAGTATTGCTACATGGTATAACATGGATGAATCCTTAAAACATCATGCTAAACGAAAGTAGACACAAAAGGCCACATATTGTATGATTCCATTTATAAGAAATGCCCAGAATAGGCACACCTATAGAGATAGAAAATAGATTACTGGTTTCCAGGAATTGGAAGGTGGTGGAGAAAGGTGAGATAGAGAGCAAAAGCTAATGGGTACAGAGCTTCTTTTGGAGGTGATGAAAATGTTCTGGAATAGACAGTGGTGATGGCTGCACAACTTTTTTTTTGAGACGGAGTTTTGCTCTTGTTGCCCAGGCTGGAGTGCAGTGGCACAATCTCGGCTCACTGCAACCTCTGCCTCTGTGGTCATAGGATTCTCTTGACTCAGCCTCCCAAGTAGTTGGCACTACAGGCCCGCCTGTAGTGCTGGATCCACCACCACACCCAGCTACTTTTTTTGTATTTTTAGTGTAGACAAGGTTTCACCATGTTGGCCAGGCTGGTCTCAAACTCCTGACCTCAGGTGACCCTCCCACCTCAGCCTTTCAAAGTGTTGGGATTACAGGAGCGAGCCACCACACCCAGCCACAACTTTTCAAACATATTAAATGTTACGGAAATGTACACTTTGAAAGGTGATTTTTTTTCATATGTGAATTATCTATCAATTTAAAAAACAATCAAACCTTCTCTGTACTTCCAGTCATCTCTTTCTCTTCCTTCAACGTTTCCAGTCAAGTTAATCTAATATGGGTCTGGGACAAGGCACTTGTATTATTCATGCTTCTGCAACTTTAATCTAAAGTAGTCCCAATCCTCTCTACCTCTTTCCACTCCCTCTCCTCCACTATTTTTCAAAGTCCCAATGAAGTCCCACTTTTTCCAGAACACTCTCCAACCTTAGCTTACTAGTCTGCCAGAGAACCAACCAACAAGCTCTGTTCGTTTCATTCCTGCTCATTAACACTGTTGAATTTAGTTAAATAAAATGAATGATTCTAACTATAACTGTAATAAAAGCTTTATAATCACAGATTGGAAATATAGATGAAAATGAATTATTTCACATATGTTCTCAAAACTATACTGATCACTTGTAAGACATATCTAAAACACTTCTATTATGCCTTCTTTTGGTTAAACATTATTTGAAGAATTGAAGAATGAAAAACGTATTATTTTACTTCCAAATATTTACACAAGTACAGTTATGCAAAAACAGTATTGCATTAAAAGATAGAGCTACACTGAATTACTGGTCTATGACATGGATTACAGGACAATATCATCCTAATTATCCTAACAAAAGGATTACCATACCATACAGTGGCTCCTTCAGAGGAATATGAGTGTATACATGAAGTATATTAATACTACCTAATTGTCAAAATTCATGACTAAAGAAGCTGACAAAAATCTTATTTTCAATCAGCACACAGTACAAAACCTTTATTTCCACAATATGCCTCAGAGCACTTATTCATTTGTTGTAACACTTAAGAATCTTTTCTCTTTTAAACTTATTCCCCACAGAATTCTTTCTGGCATAAAGGAATTGCACCTTCTTTGTTAATTTTGTGAGTCATGGTAACTGAATTAATCCCAGTATGTATGCCCTATGCTTATTGTGCATACTGCATGAGAAATAAACCATTAACAGTGCACACAATGACTTTTTGGAGTTGCATTTTATTTGAAGCTATTCTATGTCTTTCAACCTGTGCCACATTTCAATAATGACTATTTATAATTACAGTCATCCCCTTATTTGCTTGGTATTTCATTTTCCTTGCCCTATGGCACCCTACAGTTGAAAGCAAGGAAAACTCTCTGTTGATTAGTTATTTAAAACCAGCAACAATAACTATGCTGGAGAGAAGACTACTTGGAAAGGATTACATAAGACCTAGCACTCAACAGCCTCAGACAGAGAGCAGCAAATTATAAACCCAAGTACTTCGTTGCATGTAACCAAATTGGCTAGTTGAAATGCTAATTGCCTTTCAGCAAAACTGAAGACAGACAGGGGACCTTGTGCTTCAGAGAATGAAATGCATTTTTACTCCACTTCTATACCATTGTCTTGCTGAGAATCATTTGGAATCTATTCATAAAGGTAGCTCTTTCCCTAACCTTTAAAATGTGGGAAATTTATTTGGCCCCTACCAGCACCCCAGACGTGCTGATGTGCCAAGATGAGAACAGATGGTTGGATTAAAGCCATGTTAAGCCCCTAATAAAGTGAAGCATGAAAAATCTCTATGCTCAAACGTATAGTTTAAACCAAGAAAATATGCCTAGGGAAGTAAGTTTTGAATAACAAATAGATTTATGAAATTAAAATAACCAGAAAACATAATCTTCAAAACAACTATTTTCAGTGTAATTACATGCAAATGCATACAGAAAGAGTTATCGTTTCTCTCAAAGAAACGCCACAACTTTTCTTTACACTTAATAATTTTGTGAGTATTACTTCAAAACTCATTTACGGACAATGATTCCAGCAGCCAGTGTTTCCCTTTAATATAAAAGAGGGTCCATTCTAGGTTTTCAGAATCCTGGATAAATGAATGAGAAATGCCCTATCAGCATCTTGCCCTCGCTTTGAGGTAAAGCCAGACTTACGCCCGACTGCACCAGAAAAGGGCCCTGTGACCACCTGCCCAGCAGCTGGGGGAGGGACTTGGTCTGGTACATTTTTAAGTGTATAGTGTGTCACAGTAGAATCGGAAAACACAGCCTTTGTATTACCACAGTCGCTTGTGCCTCAGCTCCACCCTTCTCTTCCTCTGCCACATCTCACTCAGGGCAACAGAGCAGGGGTGCTGTGGCTTCATGTGTGGCCTAACATCCTGGCATATTGGGGAACCCTCCATGCATGCAAAAGATGCTCCCTGTGTTCCCAATCCTACCTTGTGAAAGGAAAAAATTAGGCATGCAATGTGAGGAAATCAACTTTTCTGTACTATTCCATTCTACATGGAGTAGACTCTAGTTTAATAGTAGTATGTTTACCTTCATTGCTCAACAAATATCTTTACTTACATAAAGTCCGAACTACCCAGGAGTAATGGAATACTAAGACTAAATAGAACTTTACTGTAAATGGTTTCAATAAATAATTCAGCTCTCACCCTGATTCCACAGGAATTAAGAGAAGAAAGACCTCTCTGGCTGGATATTCACCAAAACCTTTAGACTGGGGAGGTTCTGGTGATTTTTCATTATTTCTTTACTGTCTGAATTTCCTGCACGACTTTGCATTATCTTTGCACTCAGGAAAAAAGTTATTTCCAGAATGGTGGGGAGGTAAATTGAATAGTGTGTGATACTCAGCTATGTGATTCCTCCCCACCCCACCAAAATCAGTGAAATACACATCCAAATCTCTCCATGGTAACACACTGCATTTTACAACCAAATTAAACAATTTTCTAAGAAGCTCATTACACTTTGTAAGCATCTGTAAATTGTCTAGTTGCCCTCTACTTGAAGTGAAAAATGGTGATGGCATTGTGCTTCCACTGTGTAGATTTCAGACCTGGTGCATAAAACAACAACTTATCAAAGGCAAATAGGCAACAAGGCAATTTATTCAGTAGATTAACCATTATGCTAAACCCTACAGATATAATCACATATATATAGACACTATATAAGAGAAATGTAGAATACAGTCATCGTCTTCAAGGATTTTGCATCCTAACTGGGGCAACCTTGAAATTTTAAATAAAAGTAAGGCAGCAATATCAGAAACGGCACAAGGTGGCATTTGTTTGAGTGACAATAAATCAAACAATTAATGACCAAGTTAACCCATTAGGATACTTCTCACCTAGCAGTATACAAGAATGTATAGGTGACTAAAACATGTGGCCTTAAGTGTATCTCTCAACTGTTCTAGGTCTCAGTTACCTCAAATATAAAATAAAGAGGTTGGTTTAGTTTGGCTCCAAGTCTCCTTCCAGTGCTTCAAGATTTCATGTTATGTTAACAGCCTAAGAATTTCAGAACAATGAATGATCACACATTTAATCTAAGATAAAAAGTATTTTCTTTGTGGGTCCTCCCAGGACATAGATCTTTCTGCCTCAGTTTCCTCATTTGCAAATCAGGATAAAACAATTTAATTCATGATCCAATATAAAATTACACTAATAAAGGGCTTAAGAGAATTCCTGGCATACAATCCAATAAATGTGACATACTATTATGATTCATCATGGGATATGAACAAAAGAGTTTAGTCACAGCTAATTCCGCTCTCAACACCCTTCTCCCTTGGGTGTAAGCATTTTTGTCTCAAGCATGACTACCTTCAAGTAGAAAGACATCTGACATACTTAATAATAGCATTTGCTTAATACTAGTTTCTGCCCTCTCACATTTTTTCTAGTAGCTATATTACCATAAAACCATTTGTGTTCCAAATATATCTCATATTATCACTTTCTTAGAACACAACTGGCATTCAATAAATATACAGCATAAATATGTAACTTATTAAGATATAATAAATGGAGACTGATACAGCACCTATATATTCAATCGTATCAAGACTCAGTGTTACATAACTTACCTTTGCCCCATTATGGACTCTCATAGTAGTCCAAGATTACTTCAGTTTACGGACAATTTTAGCTTTTAATCATCACATTCAGTAGAGTATAAGGTCCTAAGAGCGTTCCGAAAAATTATTTGACCCAGCTCTTATAAACTGCAACTCTGGGCAAGGAGCTTAAACTTTTCATTCTTCAGTATCATTTTCTATAAACTGGGATATACTACTATTCAATTTATGATGGCATTGTGTTAAATAAGATAATCTATGTAAAGAGTTTCTAAGAATTCACTACATAGCAGGCATTCATTAACGAATGACTGCTATATTTATTCATCATGGAAATGAGAAAATGGATATAAGATTCAGTCGTACTTCAGCTGTACATTTTTAAAGTGTGTACATCTTGGTTACTTCTTCTAAAAGTAATAATTTGAGAGATACAATATTTTTAGCTGAAATAAACCTTTGCAATCACCTAGTCCAATTACTTTATTTTATAAATGAAGAAACTAATGCCTGGAAGGATGGGTGAATGTCCAAAGTCATTGTGTGTTAATGGCAGAGCTAGAACATTATATCTAATCACATATATTTAATATATTTTATCATAACATAGTTCAGAGTGTTTTTGACATCTCCCTGTAACCTACATTTTTCTCAAATTTCATAGGCGGGAATAGTTTCCACTTACTCTATGAAATTAACCCAGAATAAATTATTGGTGCTCATTTGTATCCTGCCTAAGATACCATTTTTTCTCTTACTTATGATCCGTTGGGTTTCTGTTGTTGTTGTTGTTTGATATAATTATTTTGATAAACTACACACAAAGGGAGAGAAAAAAACTTTAGTAATTAAAAGTAATCATAACTTCAGTAAGAATTTCTAATCATGCTGTATTAGTTTAGGTATATTTTTGACTTTCATCCTAATTCTCAGTAATTATGCATCTTTAAAATTTGGTATCAGTTTCTAAAAGAGTGCGCAGCATACTAATAAATATATTACACACATTTTAAAGCCTGTGGATTTCATGAAGTGGGAAAAGTTGGTTTAAAACAAGTTACATAAGATAACACACCTTAAAATCAATTTTCCCCTGACGAACACAGCTATAATTTCTTGGTTTTAAGAAAAAATCAATTTTGAGATAGTTTTTAAAATTAAAGTTTAGGCTTTTAAATATATATACATATATATGTTATGCTATAGCTCCATGTTAATCCCAAGCTCCCTAAAATCAATATATTTCGCTGAAATTTTTCGACGCAGTGGTTATTTTGGAACAAACAAGACTCCTTAAGTTTATCTCACCCTTCCCGTTATCAATTATTACCTATGGCACGCCGTTCTTGGTCGGTTATTTTTCAGCTAGACTTTTAAAATTAAAGCTAGGGTTCGGGTTTCAAACAGGCAGAAAAAAGAAGGAAGGAAACTTTTCACTCTGCTCATTCACTTCTCACCTTCTTTGAGATCAGGCATCTTTGGAACGGACGGATAAGGGGTGCAGGAACCTAACGCTCCCTGCAAAGCCGCAGCCTTGGACAGAACCGATGTGGGCAGCTATGCCCCGTTACCCGCAGGCCACGGCGCCGGCTGCGCGCCCAGGCTCCCTGCGTCCGGCTGTGGCCCGCCCTCCGGGCCGCCCTCGCCGCCCACCTCCAGCAACAGGTGCTGATGCTGAGGCGCTCCCCTGGGGCACCGCGATGCTCGCAGCACCACTCCTCAGTCATAGCCTACCTGGCCGCAGAAACACCGACATCCGCGCGCTCCCAGCGGTCCCCTCCGGCCCTCCACACACCCTCGCTCTGCCTCTCACTCCCGTCCCGTCCGTACTCCCTGCTCGGGCTGCTGATTCTTACTCCCACTACGCGATCAGGAGGAGGGCTCCATTCTCCTCCCCTTTCTCCCCGTCCCTTGCCTCCTCCCTCTCCATCCTTCCTCTGCTCCAATAGGACCCATGGCTCCCCAGGCAGCGCTCACCTGACCAACGGAGCGGGGGTGGCCGCCCAGGGCAGCGCACACTGCTCTGCGCAGCGGGCAGCCAGGTCCGCGCTCCGGCGTCGGGAACACCCTGCCTTGGCCATCCCTAATGGACTCTTCCAGCAGCGAGGCGCCTAAGCTGACCTGCCGGGGCTTAGGAGTCCTGCCTCTGCTTGCGCGTCCCGCCTCTGCCTGCGCGTCCCAGTCAAAGTGCGCAGTCAGAGCTTTCTAATCGTCTCGTTTGGCTAAACTTTCTAGTTGCCCCTTGGGCACAAGGAACTCACCATGGACAGCGCTGCACACCGCCCTGGGTACCCCACTGTAAGCAATTCCTAGTTTTCTTTCTGGGAAGAAAACCCATTTACTAGTCTTGTTCCGTTCCTAAGAGAATATTTCTTTGCATGTTGACCGAAGCACTTCCTAAGTTTACCCCCTAAGAATTTGAGCATAAATTGATGAAATATTAGAAAGGAAGGATCTACCCTCAACTGAATTTATAAAGCAGGGATTGAGGTCAACATCTGAGATGAACTGTCTGTCTCCTCATAAGATAGGATTATTAATTACCAACTCATAAGGCTGTTAGGAGTAGTTGAATGAGACTGTGTGTGAAGTGCAACTCTACAGTATACCTGGCAGGTGGTAAACCCTCAGCAAATGTTGCTTATCTTTCCCAGTGCACAAAGGTAAAGGCCCAATGTCAGACCATACCATCAGCAATGTGCACATCCCTACCTGCACGAGAGATTTTTAAAGCAAATGCAGCATTATTAGAATCACGGAAGTTTCAAACTGGGAGCAAAGAGAAAGATTAGCACTCCCACACCAACTCACCGCTTTTTATAGAAAAAAACAAAAAATGGGTTCTCAGCCTCATTTTAAATGCAGCTCACACAAGTACTCTTCCTAACTGGAATAGGAATAACTAGATACTTCGTGTTACATACTGCCGTCCAGGGGCACTAATTTAGCGCTATTATGAGCTGTTGCTGAGCACCTCCTCTGAAAGCTGCAATACTCAACAGACAGCTGGGTATCAAAGGGCAAGTTTGTTCAGACTAAATGATTCTTATACAGAAACCGTGTGGGAATGCAAATGGCACATCAAGGCGCTGCAAAAGGTAGGGAGAATAGCAACCTAGGTGATCTGGGAGATTGAACAGCTTTCCTGTGAGGCAACTACAAAGGTCAGACCTGGGTCTGGAAGCTTTAAATCCACGAGCATATTAACAGAGTAGACATAGACAGACATCCTTACTAAATCCTGCCGTATATGAACGATAATTTCAAAGCAACTTAAAGTGAAAATTGTAAATCAGTTATCCACGTAGTCACATGTAAAAAAGAAAACAGTAACAGAAAAATGTTTTCTTACAGATTATTTAAAACGTCTTACTAAAATGAATATTCAACCCACAGTGTTGTTTTATTAGCATTTGTAAAGGCTTTATTTGTGGTTAAATATTACTTTAGTTGATTAAGACCCTGGCAGAGTCAACGTCTACCAACTAAATATTCCATCTTAATTCTTGTTTCACCAAGTCTCATGATTAAACACATTCCCCACAACTGGACTTACTCAGCTTGCATATTTACTTAGTGTATGACACTACCCTAGGCACTGTGATGAGCAAATGAAAATTTACACCCTCACCCAATCCACCTCAGGGAATTAGGTAATTAACAATTATTACTAAGTGTTTAGGAAGCAGAAGACTCTGGAAGACACTGTGGGAAAAACAGTGATCTCTAAAACCACTCTTAAGTTCATTGATCTGCACTCTTTCTGGGATGAAAGTTAATCAACCAAAAAGCAGAATATGCCATGCAAAAAAACGAGCCACTCAGAGTGCTAGAAATCTCTAGGAAGAAGAGAGCGTATGGATTGCTGAAGGCTTCTCCAAAAAGCTTTGCTTTGAAGAATAAAACCACAAGAAACAACATAGGTGGTAATTGTGGTACAAATACTTGACAAAGTAGTGTAGATGCTCTCAAATGCTGAAATTATTAAACAAATGCTCACTGAACTTAAATCCAAACTTCTTAACATGGAACAAGAGACCTCACATAATTCTATTTCTCTCTTCTTCTCCAACCTCATCTAGTACCACTTTCCCCCTATTTCACTGTATTCCTATCACACTGACACTCCTTTCTTTGGCTCAAACACAGCAAAATCATTTCTGCCTCCAAGACTTTGCACAAGTTTTTTCCTCTGCCAGGCACACTGCTCCTGGAGAGCTTCATATGGCTGGCTCTTTCTATCATGGACCTCATTTGAGGGGTAGCTTAACTATCTCTTCCTTGGAAGCACCTGCCCTGATAACTTTCACCACCACTCGCAGCCACTACACTCTTCTATTTATTTTCCATAATTTATCCCTAATAAATACCCTGTTTACTTATTAAGATATTTAGGTGTTTTTGTCTCCCCATAAAAATGAAAGGTCCATGGGGGTAGCTTGCATGTGTCTGTCATTTGCTGCTCTATACTCAGTAGCAAGAATAGTCTCTGGGATATAGTAGAAACTCAGTACATGAAGGAAGGAAGGAAAGGAGGAAGGGAGGGAGGGAAGTGGTAAGGAAGGAGGGAGGGAAGTGGTAAGGAAGGAGCGAGGGATGGAAGGAAGGAAGGACGGACAGTCCTGAGAGCCTATCACATTAAAAAGTTTCCCAGGGCTCATTTTTCATTTATTTATATTTCACAATCCAACCTTACAAAATATAAGACTTGATCCCATGTAAAATATAAATATGCCTGAATCAGAGATACTTTAAACCTCACCCATCATTACAACTTAGAGAGGCTTTGTTCTTCAAAGGCTTTGATTAAAAAAGAAAGAAAAAAAAAAGAAAGGAAAAGCATATTACTAGGCACCTGGAGGTGGGAGGTGTCAGGTGCCACTGAGAGATAAGAGTGTTGAAAGGAAAGTTGAAGCTTCTAAAGACAAAGTTAGCCCAATTCCCAATTCTGCCTAAAAGCAACATTGGTAGAATGTAACCTTTTCTTCTACAGGTAATCTTCATCAAAATCAACTCAATAGCTCCAAATTTCACACTGTAAAGAGAAATTAGTTTTCTTAAACCCAGTAAGAAAAGTACTAATGTCATACAATTTTCCTTCCTATTCCAGTTTAATTAGTCTTGCATACTAGGTAAACCTTATAAATCGTCTGAAAAGAATCTTTTTATTCCCTTGAAAAAGGTATTTCTCATATCCTAGGTTTCACATATCTAAGTTTAGGCATGCGTAAAGGAATTTCACCAAAGCAGCAAAATCAAGCTTAGGCAATATCTACTCCCTCTTACCCCTCAAAAGTAAAACTAGGATAATATTTCAAGAGTACCCGAATCTGCCTCTCAAAGGCTTTTTCTATTTGGGCCCTAGGTCCCAGATGGGAAAAGAAAAAGTTGGGATTGTCAGGAGCCACAGACTTGAACTCCTCTTTCTCTCCCCACTCTTAAGTTCAGAACCACCTAGAATCTAAAGATAAAAGAAGGCACCCAGTCACCTCAACAGTCCCCCACCCCCACTGCATTTGCACACTAATATATAGTAACATTCTCAATAAATTTAAGTGTTTGTCATTTTAGAACTCTGTAATTGTCTTCATCCATTTTTGCATTGCTTTAAAGGAATACCTGAGGCTGGATAATTAATAATAAAAAAAAAAGAGGTTTATTTGGCTCACAGTTCTGTAGGTTGTACAAGAAGCATGGTGCCAGAATCTGCTTCTGGTAAGGGCTTCAGCTACTTCCACTCGTGGTGGAAGGTAAAGCAGAGCTGGCAAGTGCAGAACTCATGTGACAAGAGAGGAAGCCAGAGAGAGAACTGGGAAGTACCAGGTTCTTTTTAACAACCAGTTGTCTCGGCAACTAATAGAGCAAGAATTCACTCATGGACAGCACCAAGCTATTCATGAAGTATCCACCTCCTGGTGAACCCAAATACCTCCCATTAGGCCCCACCTCCAACACTGGGGATCGGACTTCAACATGAGGTTTGGAGAGGTCAAATGTCCAAACTATAGCAATAATGAAAAAACAAACAGAACTTAAATCCAAGTTATCTCAAAGAGTCAGGCACATAAATAGGCTCTTAACTTTCTTTGAATGAGCGATATGACTGGGCAAAAAAGTGACGAGGGCCCACTGTCAGAACCTGATTCAGAATTTGTGAGTCAAAGAATTTCCTGTCCCAAAAGGATCAGAGAATCTGTTTAACAACTAAGACTACTTTCAGCCTGAGCATCTGCTCCAGTGTCAGAAAAACATGAGTATTCTTGGGCCTTTTGGAAATAAAAAGCCTCCGAAAGTCTGAGGAAGTTCCTAAACAGTCTTTCACACGGAGCTATGTGTTGGTACTGCCACTTATTTAGACACTCTGCTCCAAACTGATTTTCATTTAATTGATCTCTTACTTAATAATACTTAATAGCCTGCTGCCTCCAAGCTGCCAGACCTTGCTTTTCCTCTTCTTCCAATAGTATCATAATCCAGCTAGCTGCAATGCATATTTTAAATGAGTACCTATTTATTCAGAAGCATCATTAGTCACTCAGAATATGAACATGAGCACAATATGATCTCCGCTTTCATCTAGTCCACTTCAAGTAATAGAGAGAAGACATAGTTCAAAGTACAATGTGAACAGTACTATCAGAGATATACAAGGAAAGATGGTTCAGAGGAAGGAGGGAAGATATTACTTGTTTGAATCAAGATGACTTCCCTCTTGGCTCAGAGAGAACTCTCACACCCACCCTGTTTCAGCTCCGGGACCTACCGTTATCCTTCGGACAGAACAGCCAGGTGCTCCCAATCACCTCTACCTGTAGGACCTGGGTTAGCCATGCTGTAACTGAGCTGCCAGGAAACATGTAAAAACAGTTTTAAACCTCTATGCTTAGACATCAGGAAACCTTTAATATAAAGAGCCAGATAATAAGTATTTCAGTTCAGTTTCATAGGCCACTTAGTCTCTGTGGCAACTATTCAGCCTTGTCATTCATTGTAGTGTGAATGGACCCAAAGACAGTATGTAAACATATGAGCCTGACTGTGTGCTAATAGAACATCTACAAAAAGTGGCAGTCAGAAAGGGCCCAAGGGTCGCAGTGTACCAATGCCTACTCTATGCAGAAGCAAAAATTACTTAATTATCAAATTGTTTTTTGATACGGGTGTCTGTCCTAAATTGACTAACTCATTCAACAAACATTTACTAAGTGCCAATATTGCATAATGCCTCAGAGATGTAAAGCTGAGTAAGGACATGGTCCCAGCCCACAAGAAGCTTTCTGTAGCAGAATTTGCTGGCTTGTCCCACAAGGTTCCTCTAAGTGTTACATGTTAAATACATTCTAGCTCTGATACTTTGCAAAAAAAAAAAAAAAAAATTCTGCACTGTTCTGTTCTAGGTCTTCATTTTTGTAATCTTCTGTTTCTTCTTTCTCTGCCTAGTTTCTGATCAGTATTTTCACCTTACTCTCAAACCTGTAATATGTCCAGATTCTGGTTAACTTCTTGCTTGATCTGACTTAAAATTCTGACTCTTACCAGACTTACGCCAAATTCCTCATTCTCAACCTCTAAAAAAAGTCAAACAAGTATGATCAGCATCTGCACCCACTGGTACTTCGTGTCCAACTGCTATGAACATTATATGATATTATAAACCAATGCACTAAATGAGCCATCTTCTGCTCCCCTGGAACTGGTGATTAGGTACAAGCTATGACCAAAGAAACAAGTACATGACTTCTAAAGAAATCTGCCAATCACTGGGAACAGAATCTACTTCCAGAGCTTTCTTAGAGGTGAAAGGATTGAATATAGGACAATTACCTGCCTCCATAGTCACCCCAAGGAGAAGGGAAAAAGGAAAGAGGCAGTCATAAGTAGTTCGCCTAGTGGGGAGGTTCTGGCTTTTCTCTCTTGCCCAGAAAATTTGTGGTAGAGATCGGAGACTGTATTAGAGAGTGAGAAACAGCAACTCATTCTCTCATTGGATGTCAATAACTTATTTATCTGCCCTAAGCCTACCACTAAGAGGAAAGAGAATTTAAGAAAGAAAGATAGTAGGACCCAGAGAAGGACTGCAAGGGAGAAGCCTCACTCATACCTTTGTATAAGGATGTATAGATCTCCCATTTGTGATACCATGTAAGCCGCTTATGAGCAAAATCTTGCCAATACCTGACAAGAAAACAGCCTATGCAGTGGGAAGATCCCAGGAATAAGAGACTGTGTACTGCCAGGCAATAGCTGAAGGAGGTAGTTAAGGAAAAACACACTTCAAGCAACCACACTATAGGTTAGGCTTGCGGAAGCCAACCGAACTTACCTGTGTGCTTTTGGGAAAGTTAGTGTGCTGTTCACACAGGCAAGAGCTAGTCTGTTATCAAAAGCAGCAACCACAACCCTAAAGAAAGGCACTATTCCTATAAGCATGTTAAGTAAAAGGATGTTTGTCCTTTTCCTATATTCCCTCAGTATCCAGAAGAGTTAGGCTTTGAAAAGGAACAGGTAGAAAAGGGGCTTCCTAAAACCAGAATCACCATACACAATCTCTCTCTCTCTCTCTCTCTCTCTCTCTTCTCTCTCTTCAAATTGGTCTCTTGGAGGGGAAAGCTTTAAATATGGTTTGAGATTGATGCTTTAAATTATATTGCAGTTATGAAATCTGCCCAAGGGATTTGCTACCCAATGAGAAAGAATGATTTGGCATAGGACACCTACAGAAGATACTGGAGATCACAATGCTGATTCATGTTTGAACTCCACTGAATTAAAATTCCTCAGTAAACCAGTTGTCTCACTATTTCTAAAAATGTTATTATGAGGTGGGACATCGTGGCTCATGCCCGTAATCCCAGCACTTTGGGAGGCCGAGGTGGGCAGATCACCTGAAGTCGGGAGTTCAAGAACAGTTTGGCCAACATGGCAAAATGCTGTCTCTATTAAAAGACAAAAATTACATGGGCATAGTAGCATGCCCCTGTAGTCCCAGCTATTCAGGAGGCTGAGGCAGGAGAATTGCTGGAACCTAGGAGGCAGAGTTGGCAGTGAGTTGAGATTTCACCACTGCACTCCATCCTGGGCAACAGAGCGAGACTCCACGTCAAAAAAAAAAAAAAGAGTTACTACGAATTTCAGTTCCCCAATTTTGCAAAGGGCAAAAGCCTCAAACCACAAATGTGGGAAACATTCTTAGAAAATCATTAAATTAATAATTTAATAAAATAAGAGTGCGTTCTTAAAATCAGTTTAAATTTGTTTAACTTGCTATTTCATAAATTTATGAAATAAATTTATGAAATAGCAAGATAGAAACCTTTTTTTCTATCTTATTCCAATTAATATTCAAAATAGACTTTGGAAGTGCTGTTTTAAAGAAGTATTAAAGCCTTACTGTGGGTCTAACATCAAAGTCATATGAATTCCAGTGTGGCAGCTAATGGAAAGGGACTGAGTTTCCTTGGGGTTTGGCATCCTTATGGCTTAGGGCCATGCCTGTCCATGTCAGTCCCTTCATGGGTGCAGGAGTTGTGCAACTCTTGTTCATGTAATTCCCATTTACATGGAAACCTATGTGACTGGTGCTCCTGGAGTTGTCTCTCCAATGAAGATTACATAAGAAAATATGTACTTTATGAGGGGATTGAAAAGCTGGTGAAAGGCTGGGCATGTGGCTCACGCCTGTAATCCCAACACTCTGCAAAGCTGAGGCAGGAGGATCACTTGAGCCCCGTTGTTTGAGACCAGCCTGGGCAATACAGTGAGACCTTATCTCTAAAAAAAAACGTCAATTAGCAGAGTGTGGTGGTGCAGGCCGGTAGTACCAGCTGCTTGGGTGGCTGAGATGGGAGGATCACTTGAGCCCAGGAGGCAAAGGTTGAAGTGAGTCATGACAGCACCACTGCCCTCCAGCCTGGGCAAGAGCGAGATTCCATCCCCTCCCCCTGCCCCCAAAAAAAAGAAAAAAAGAAAAGAAAAGCAGAGGAAGATTTTGGAAAATTGACAGGAGTAAGTCCTTCTGGAAGGTATAAAGCAGAACAGCAGAAAGAGTTCAAGAGCTCAAAAATAGCTCCAGTGAGACATGACACCACACTTTCTCAGAAAGGAGTTAAGATGTGAGCAGCATCTCAAGCCTAAGTTGGTTCTGTTTGGACAAGGTAGGCACACTGAAAGCTGCTTCTCAGAAAGCTTCATGCAGTGACCCAGAATAAAGAATCTGAAGTGCGTCTAGAAGTCTGGTCTCCACATTTTCCTGTCTTGACAAGGCCTTTGGATCTTACCTAGACTATGTGTGGGTTATCTAGCGGTGACAAATTTATCGTAATTTATTATGACTATTTTGAAATCTTTAATGTGATGTGACAAAACCTTTTCTGTAAATGAGTTGTTCCCTATATAGATGAAGTATACAAAAAATAGTTCCTCTTTAAGACTGAGATGTTTGATAAGCCAGCAGTCAACCCAGATCCTCACAGACAACGGAAGTTGAGGTGGCATTTTATAATTTTAAACCACAAACGTGATAACAAACAAACGCAACAAAAAAGCCTTTTCACTTTGCTTCTTCATGTGAAATTAATACTTCACTTTTTTGTACTTGTTTCTCTCTTTTCTAAATTTTTATACTCATGAAATGTTCTAAAATTAATAAATATAAATGATAAATCAAGTATGATCTTCATGTTCTACAGCAAATATTTTAAATCTTGACCTTCCTAAGTTAAAAATGTTTTTTTCAAGAAGTCTATTTATAGAACATGATGTCTGAGACTTTGTGATATCAGTCACTAGTACGGTTTCTATTTCTAAAGCCACAGAATAGCAAAAATCAAAATATTTAATATGGTTAGGTCCAGATAATATCAAGAGATGATGTAGTGTAGACAGGTGGAGTGAACTTAGATCAATTTATTAACCTTTCACATTTTAGTTTCCTTATCTGCAAAATAGAGAGTCTCCCAGGACTCACTGCTCAGGCTTGTGTGTGGATTGAATAATATAATGAAGCCTGCTACATAGTGAGATTTTAATAATTGACAAACAGAAAAACAGTAAAATAAAACAAAACAGTTATTGCCTACTATAGCTGTATTTTAGATGCAATTGAGACAGTTTTTCTTCTCAGTTAACCAATTCATTATTCAAAAAAACTATAGTGTTAATTATACATAAAGTTAACAAATTCATAATCACATATGTAACAGCAATTTCCCACTAAAAATTTTTAAATAACATCTTTTCATTGATGTGAATTGCACCTGCTTTTAATATATCTTGATATACTTTATACTAATAAAGAACACATATATAATTCCTAATTAGCTCCATCAAATGAGTATTAAGATCAACTAATATCCAAGTATACATATTACTTTCTGACATTTATTTCCTTACAAATCTAAATATATGCAGCAGTAATCGTATGTGATTACACATACTGTATTTTAGTTTTTTACTGGCCATATGTAATACTTTACTACATTATTTAGTAAAAGATGAATTGAGTAGAATTTATGTCCTATGGGAAATATTTTAAATCTATCTTCCCAAGCTAAAAATATTTTATCCTCAAAAGTATGTTTACAAAACATTTACAGAGAATGCTGTCTGAGACTTTTAAAAATCAGTAATAGTTTCTATTTCTTAGCAAGAAGCATGTCTCAGAGCAGTTTTTCTCATATTTTAAAAGGAATTCCTCCATAAATCAAACATAAATGTATATCAAGTTAACTTTTTGAGAACAGCTAATTAAATCTGTTTTTCTCCTCCAGTTGCCTCTGGTTTAGGCACGCTGTGTGTGGCACTTCCCGTGGTTTGTCATTTTGCTTTAATGGCAGGGGGAGGAAGCCAGCCAGGCTCCGTAAGCAAGCTGCATATCAAAACGTTGCCATGGCAGCGTTTGTCCACTTGTCAGAGTCCTTCTGAAATGACTCAGCCATTCATTTTGTTGAATCAATATTGAAGCTTTTGAGATTTATTACTTGAGGTTTAGGAGAAGACAAGGCAAACAAATCCTTCATTCCTAACTTCAAGTTCCAGTTGAACCAAGATTATTTCTGTCTACACTTTATTTATGAGGATAGAATATAAAGTTTCCACTCCTTGCATAATTATCTTATAATAAGTTTGCATTTGCATTCCAGATACTACAGTAAAAAATAATTTAACATTTTCCAGAAATAATCTGTGGGCCATGGTAAACTTATCCAACGATGAATTCAAATAGTTAATTTCCTGGGAGGTATGTGAGAGGGGGGATGGAAATGAGGGGACAATATAAATCTTTTGATATAAAATCTTTAAATCTTTGAAATAAAACATTAAATTCCATTTCTATATATAATCTATCTGGAAACAGAAGTAACAAGAAGCATGTTATCTACCAAATCTTTCTATTTATTAATAATCACTTCCACACATTAATGCCTTCACCATTCAATAAATTTAAATTTATAAAACTGACCCTTCCTATTGTAAAATACTGAGATTTCTTCAAATACTTTTTTATAATCACACAAGTTTCCAGTAGATTGGGTCACAAAATGAGACAGATTTCTCAGTTTAAGCACTCATTGTGTACATTTTCAGCTATCAGTGGGCTATGTCCTGTGCAGAGCTCATCAGTACTGTCCAAAGATGAAATTACGAGAAATTTTTAGACTACAATGCTGCCTGACAAGACCCTGAAGTGCCTTTGAAGCTTCATTGACAGATAGGGTCAGGCTAAAGTGAAAGAGGGCGTTTCTCTTCAATATTCCTCTTTCAGATCCCTTCCAGTGGGTGGGGAGTCTCTCACTTAACATCCAGTCCTACATGGATATGCACAGGATGCTGCAATCCAATTTTCCTAAGTGGGGCAAGTCTAAACCAGATAACCTGATGAAGTCATCTGTGTTGGGTTATAGGAAAAGTTCTCCCAGAGCCCCCAAGCTCAACCAAGGACTTCTTCAATCTGAAGTAATGTTTATTTTACCAGTGGCTGCAAGCAAACAAAGACACTGCAAACAAAGCTCCCACTGTCTATTCCCTTATGGGTGGGAAAATCAAGCCCAGTGGGAAGAGAGGGTTGACTTATGGTGTGTCTGGGGATCATGCAAGACCTTGCAAAGTTTACATCTTATGTGTGGGTGCCTGGTCCACTTGACACAGACATCTCTGCTAACAGTTTTAGACTTGAAGTTAGGAGTGCTCTACCTTTCAAATCATATTGAAATGCATATACATACTCGACAAAGCTTTAATACTTTGTGGCTTGTAAATGTCAGGTCATATCAGGAAACTTACACTGAAATTGTCTCACTTTTCAGAAAATAAAAATTCTTTTTAAGTTTTCTTCTTTTGTAGGGTTCTGAAAAAAGATTCAGATTGTGCTTCAAAGAGTACCATGCAGAAAAACACAGTTTTAGCATTGTATTAGAGCAATCCCACATGGAATACTCCCAAACAAAATGGAGTTCTCTAATACTCCTTAGTTCTTTCCTTTTCTGTCTTTCTTTTCTCTTCTTCCAAAAGCAAGGAAGTGAATTGTGAGTATTTCCTACAAGAAATGCTGAGCTAGTTAATTTCTGATAATTATAAAAGCACGGGTGGCCACTAGTTCAAAGAAAATCTTTCCCAGATAAAACCAATTATGAGCAGAGACTTTAACTGTATCCCTTTATCCACTGCCAAAATGCAGAATCAATAGAACAGAATGTGAAAGCTGCAGCTTTGATATGAAAGGTACTGAAAGTATTCATCTTTAGTAGTAGTTCTGCCACCACATGGAATCGAATAAAAGGAAAAAGAATTATGCAGCATCAAGTTGAATTATGCAACTGGAGAGCCAGAAAGGCAAATCATAACCAGATGAGTATATGCCTACATTTTATTTTTAAATTTCAATTGATATCACCACACAGCCAACGCACTCTACTGGCAGTGTGAAGTAATTAAAAATAATACAAAAGAAAAATTGACTAACGTATATTATCATTTAAGTAGAAAAGCATTACAGCAAAGAAATACTATCAGCAGTCTTTAAAACATCATTAGGCTGAACCACATGAAATTGATATTTTCTTATGTTAAAATGGTCAAATGTGTAAGAGCATGTACTTACCATAAATCCCATCCTTAGGTCAAAACAACCTTGATCATAAATCCTGTGCCTCAGGAGATTACTATGGCATTCTTGCCTTTCTCTATAGTTGTCCTATACATTCCTTCCCTATGGTATATTATGCCTGAGGAGTGAAGGTGCTGGTATCCACCATCTTGTCTCACCACCACCTGAGACACAGACATGGTTATCTTCATAAATTGTTAATAAATGTTTATTTCTGAAAAACTAGCCCTTATTTTCTTTCTTTGGCCTTTCAGCTTCCTCAGACTTTTAAGGGTAGTCTTGCACAGACCTGCCACCATGGAACATCCTTATGGCAGAACTGAGAGGTGATAATGTGCTAGCAGCCCTCACTCTCAGCGCCTCCTCGGCCTCGGAGTCCACTCTGGCGGCGCTTGAGGAGCCCTTCAGCCCGCCACAGCACCGTGGGAGCCCCTCTCTGGGCCGGCTGAGGCCAGAGCCGCCTCCCTCAGCTTGCAGGGAGGTGTGGAGGGAGAGGCCCCGGCCAGAACTGGGGCTGTGCGCCGGGCTCGCCGGCCAGCGCGAGTTCCGGCGGGCGTGGGCGTGGGCGTGGTCGCGGGCACGCGCTCCGCCGGCCTGCACACCGAGCGGCGGCTAGCCCCACCGGCCCAGGGCAGTGAGGGGCTTAGCACCCGGGCCAGCAGCTGCGGAGTTTGCGCAGGGTCCCCCAGCAGTGCCAGCCCGCCGGCACAGCCGGGCTCAGTCCCTGCAGCCCGCCATGACTGAGCTCCCTACCTGCGGTGGGCTCCGGCGCAGACCGAGCCTCCCTGATGGGCGCCGCCCCTGCTCTGTGGCCCCCAGTCCCATCGACAGACCAAGGGCTGAGGAGTGCAGGCGTGGCTCGGGACTGGCAGGCAGCTCCGCCTGCAGCCCTGGTGCAGGATCCACTGGGTGAAGCCCACTGGGCTCCTGAACTGGATGGGGACTTGGAGAACTTTTATATCTAGCAGGAGGATCATATGTGCACCAATCAGCACTCTGTATCTAGCTAACCTAGTGGGTACTTGGAGAACTTTTCCGTCTAGCACTGTGTCTAGTTCAAGGATTGTAAATGCACCAATCAGCACTCTGTGTCTAGCTCAGAGTTTGTGAATACACCAATCAGCATTCTGTGTCTAGCTCAGGGTTTGTGAATACACCAATCGGTACTCTGTATCTAGCTAACTAGGCCTCTGTGACTCTGTATCTAGCTCAAGGATTGTAAACGTACCAATCAGCACTCTGTCAAAATGGACCAATCAGCTCTCTGTAAAGTGGACCAATCAGCACTCTAAAATGGACCAATCAGCAGGATGTGGGTGGGGCCAGATAAGGGAATAAAAGCAGGCTCCCCCGCCCCCACCCAGCGGCAACCCGCTTGGGTGGTTTTGCATGCCATGGCAGCTTTCTGGTTTTGTTGTTTGAAATAAGTCTTGTTGCTGCTCATTCTTTGGGTCCATGCTGCCTTTATGAGCTGTAACACTCACAGGGAGGGGTTGCAGCCTCACTCCTGAAGCCGATGAGACCAGGAACCCACTGGGAAGAATGAACAACTCGGTACGCGCTGCCTTTAAAAGCCGTAACACTTACCGCTAAGGTCTGCAGCTTCACTCCTGACAGCGAGGCCATGAACCCACCAGAAAGAAGAGGCTCCAGACACATCTGGGTGAACGTCTGAAGGAACAAACTCTGGACACACCGTGTTTAACAAGTGTAACACTGCGAGGGTCTGCAGCTTCATTCTTTAGGTATGTGAAACCAAGAACCCACCAATGCCGGACACAGAACCACACTGTTGATTATTGTAGTTTTGTAATTCAAAAGTGTGTATCCTCCAAATTTGTACTTCTATTTCAAGAGTATTTTGACTATTCAGGATCTTCGGCTTTTGATACGAGTTTTAGGATCAGTTTTTCAATTATTAAAAAATGGCCAGTAGGATTTTGATAGGAATTACATTGAATTTGTAAATATTTGTAGGGAGCATTGCCATCTTACTCATATTAATTCTTCCAATCCATCAACACATCATGTGTTTCCATTTCCATAGATATTCTTTATTTTCCCACAGCATTATTTTGTAGTTTTCAGTGTACAAATATTACACCTCTTGGTAAGAGTATATTTTTAAGTATTTTTTGATGCTATTACAATCTTAGTTTTTCAGATTGTTCGTTGTTAGTGTACAGAACTACTAGTGATTTTGTGCGTGTGTGTATCTTGCATCTTACAACTTTACTGAAGTCATTTATTAGTTGCAATGACCAGTAATTCTTGTATTTGCTCCGAATTCAGTCTGTTGCTATATGTGGTTTTGGGTGAAGTAGATTAAAAAAAAAAAAATCTATCTTCATACAGATACATGGTTGGGATAAGGGAAAATATTTTAATAATGTTTCAGAAAACTGTGAATGTTCTTCTTTGATACTATACCAAGACTCACTGGTAGCTTCCTAAAGGTAAGTTGCAATGTAGCATTTGAAGCTGTGAAGGAAAAAAGGAATTTCAGGATCCCAAGCTCACTATGCCCAAGGCAAAGTTAGGGAACTGAGTGACACAAAACCTGCGTTCCTTTTTTGTCCAAACAGAGAGCTGTCATTTCGCATGCTTACTTTATCTTGTGTACAATTTAAACTTAGGGAGCACAAGAGGAACGCATAACTGACTTTTCATCTACCTCCTCCTCTTTGCATGTAAAACACAGATTCACTGAGTGCTAATCAAAGTGGTTATAACAATGTAACCACTTCCCTCATGGCCTATCCATCCTCCTTTTTCTTTTTTCTTTCCCTTCTACTTGTTATTTACACTTTAAATATTGATGTTTCCAAAACCCTCTTTGGAAAAAGTACAAGTAACAGATCTTACTGTAACTTGTGTTTCTTTTTCCTAGGCACATCCTCAATCTTGGTAAAATAAACCTCTATTCAATTAGATTTATTTCTGTCAATTTTTGGTTTATAAAACCATAGCAGTAAGCTTTTATGCTTCAAATCAGCCACATTAAAATCCTTGGCCTTAACACTTTGAATGGATCTTTTATCTGTGCATGATTTTGTAGCATTTTACATTACATTATTTGGAAAATATTGTTCCCTGAGTTATGCACAAGTTCCAAGTCTTGACAAATTTCAATATATACGATATTTGAAAATTACATTATTAATATCACCGCTAATCTCATCACAAAATCCTTATAGTTTTGGGAAGCTGCCAACTCTCAGAGGCAATAAACGTTTTCTAAAAATCTAATTTCTGCTTGAGAACTTGAGTTTTATCAATGGTAGCTACTATGGTCTTTTTTTTTTTTTTGGAAGTAACTGGCTTGCTTTGCTCATTTTCAAGAAAATGTCCATCAAATATCCAAGTCTTACTGATCATATTTGGTTTTGTTGTTGTTTTTGATACAAGGTCTAGCAACCAGGCCGGGATCCAGTGGCATGGTCACAGCTCACTGCAGCATCAACTTCCCAGCTTCAAGCAATCCTCCTGCCTCAGCCTACCAAGTAGCTGGGACCACAGGCATGCGCCACCATGACCAGCTAATTTTTTAAATTTTTTATTTTTGTAGAGATGAAGAGTCTCTTTGTGTTGCTCTGGCTGGTCTCAAATTTCTGGGCTCAATCGATCCTCTCACCTCAGCCTCCTAAAGTGCTGAAATTACAGGCATGAACTACTGTTCCCAGCCAACCATAGTTTTTCTGTCAGTCATTCTTTATGTTAAAAAGAGTGTCATTTGACAAAAACGATTTGCTCAGTTCCCAACTCAAACAAGGCCACCAGACTTTTTTTCTCAGACAACCGTATTACTTTGATATGCAGAAGAACTTCATGTGCATTTCCCGTTTCGTCAGAAAGAATAATAAAACATATATTCAAGGACTGAGATTTATTTATTTTGAGACAGACTCTCACTCCGTCACCCAGGCTGAAGTGGAGTGACACTATCTCTGCTCACTGCAAATTCTACCTCTGGGGTTCAAGCGATTCTTCTGCCTCAGCCTCCCGAGCAGCTGGGACTACAGGCGTGTGTCACCATGCCTAGCTAATTTTTGTATTTTTAGAAAAGACGGGGTTTTGCCAGGTTAGCCATGCTGGTCTTGAACTCCTGACCTCAGGTGATCCACCCACCTCAGCCTCCCAAAGTGCTGATATTACAGGTGTGAGCCACTGTATCCTGCCTCTGGGTCTGAGACTTAATACGATAAATATATATTTACTGCTTAATCGAGTAACATTTTTGAAGTCGTATATGGTGTTCCTGTCTAATTTGAATCAACCTCCCTTTTTCCTGAGTTACTGCAATTGCCTCTTTTTTTTTTTTTTTTTTTCCCCGACAGAGTCTCGCTCTGTCGCCCAGGCTGTAGTGCAGTGGCACGACCTCGGCTCACTGCAAGCTCCACATCCTGGGTTCACGCCGTTCTCCTGGCTCAGCCTCCCGAGTAGCTAGGACTACAGGCGCGCACCACCACGCCCGGCTAATTTTTTTTTTTTTTTTTTTTAGTAGAGATGGGGTTTCATCGTGTTAGCCAAGATGGTCTCGATCTCCTGACCTCGTGATCTGCCCGCCTCGGCCTCCCAAAGTGCTGGGATTACAAGCGTGAGCCACCGCACCCGACCTGCAATTGCCTCTTAACTGATCTCCCTGCTGCTGCCCTAACCTTCCTATGAAATCCTTTTAAAAGGTAAATGATAATCTTCTCTGCTCAGAAGCCTCCAGTTGTTTGCTGTCTTGCTCAGAGTGAAAGCCCAAGTCCCTACAATGGCTAACAAAGTCCTATTCCGTTTGACTCCCTATGGGCTCATCTCCTACGGCTGTACAAGAATAACTTGAACACAAGTGATAACTCAGTGAACACGGCAAATAACTTAGAATTATTGTGAAAATACTTGAGGACCCTATGAAGGAGTCTTGGGGATTGGCAGGGGTCCTGAGATCATACTTTGACAACAGCTTGTATAGTTATCAAAATGTCAGTTTTGCACAGACTGCCTTAACTTTATATATGTTGGAAGTGGTGGTTGTTACCATTCTTATCATAATCTCCTTGTTGGTGTTTTCCAGTCCTTTAGCAATGCATTTGAGTGCTCTTATTACACACATACAACCAGCAACAGCAGTCTCTACTTACAGTTTTTATGAAACTAGAATTTTAATGAGTAATGGCAGATATTGAGAAAAAGATGAACAAGGCTCATGAGAGGTAACACAGAGCAGGGGGAAAAAATTTACTATAAATCCTTTTGTCTATTTTCACCATATTCATTTTGAAACTCTATTCTGTTCAGTTGCTAAAACCAAATACAGTCAAAGGGCTAGCATCTCTATTTTACTAGAATAGATTATGCAATGCTTTTATGGCTTTGCCTTACAAGCAATCCTAATATTTGTATACAGAAAAGCGATTCTTTTAAAATATAATGCCTTCTATTGCATCAGCATTAAATACAAAGCCTATAAACATTATCCTGTCCAAAGCCAGGAATAACACACAAGAAATTTTCCTTAGAAGATTGGTGTAGTAATATTTATCTTTCAATGAAATGATTGAGACAATAGAATTTGAGATCTTTATAAAACACGTGTTCATTTATATTGTTATGCGATATATAACCAAATCTGTAGTATGAGCTTAAGGACAGGGTAATAAAAGAAAAGTTAATCAAGTTTCAACTAATATAAATTGATTATTCTACAAAATAACAGATTAAATTTTAAACTGAAAAATACTCCAAAGAAAAATAAGTACTTTTCAAAACAACAAATCAAAGAAATGAGCTTCTGTATGTTTCTTACTAACAGATTGCTCATTGATCAGTGTGTATCATTGCCAAACACATTGTTCTGCATGGAAAGGAAGGAAGCCTTCACGACCCTTGCTATATACCCCACCAAGTAAGTCCAAGTGTAAAATCTTCTTTGAAATCAGCAGGCATTCTTTGCTTCAAATAATTCTGAAGGGATTTAAAAGCCAGATAGGATTAAGGCTTGGAAGAAGGGGAAAAATTCAGCTCAATCTTAACTGTAAATAAAAGAAAACATGGTGAGAGGGCGGAATGGAAACTTTACTTAGACCCAACAATTGCTACAGTGGTAAATCTGGCTTATTTAGAATTAATGGGGAAAAGAGGCCCCAGTATAGAGTCATTAATCAAAGTATGCAAGAAGGAACTAGTGAAAAATATCTTTAAAACTAAAATTGAGCATCCTCATAGAGTCGGGGGCTTTGAAAAAATATTCTTAAATCAACTATTTTTAATCCACATCAATGTGATATTTGATGTTTTTCTCTAATTTGAGACATCTTCCCTCTTGCCTGAATTACTACAATTTCCTCCTAACTGATCTCCCTGCTGCTGCCCTCACTTTCCTATGGGATCCTTTTAAAAGGTAGATGATGACCTCCTCTGCTCAGAACCCTCCAATGGTTTCCCGTCTTGCTCAGGGTGAAAGCCCAAGTCCTTGCAATGGCCGATAAGAGTCCTATCCCATTTGACTCCATCTGACCTCTTCTCCTAAGGCTCCCTCCTTCAGCAATCTGCTCCAGCCATGCTGGTGTCTTTGTTGTTCCTCCAATACTCCAGGCACAGCTCCTTTCTCAGGGAGAGAGAATTTTCATAGGGTGGAGACTCTCCCCCAACCCAAAACACTGCAGCTCCTACCCTACTGAGTGTTCCTCCATTCACTTACCACCATCTAACACAATTTCATTTATTTATCTTTCATCACAAGAATATACGCTCCAAGTGGGCAAAGATTTGGGTTTGTTTGTTCATTGCATGTCCCTGGTGCTTTATTAAAGCAGGATTTGAAACACAGTTGCTGCTTAATTAACATTTGTTGAATGAATAGATGTAATTTCTGTCTATATTTTGTCAGATAAGCAACTACCTTCATTTTAGGTATGCATATACACCTCACTATTATTCTTTTTTGAGCACGGAAGTTTTGCTTTTGAAATTCTTTTATGGTTTTGTCAGTGTTGACTAAGCTGAGGATGGTCACAGAAGTGGTCTCTATCTGGAAAGGCCTAGAATAGAAAGAGAAGATGCTGTTGCCTCTTCCATTCTCTTTTTATTCTTCCCCACTCGTTAGCTTTCCTGTCTCTGTGAATGCAGTGCTGAAGACCTGAGAAATCAAACTGGATGTCCACTCTCTGTACTCCATTTTGACTTGCTCTCCACTTCTGGGTTATCACTATCTACCATTACCCAATTCCATAGACTGGGTCATGCCTCAGGTTTTCCTTTGGTTTAGTGAACTTAATTACGTTCTGTCTTATCATCTTAAATCTCTGAAAAAGTAGGCACAGAAATAAGCAGGATGAAGGTTCCGGGTGAATTCACCTGCACTGATCTATGTGACAGTAGTGATTATAAAGACCATGGGAAGCATTTCAAATTACAGTCTACTTAAATATAAATATGTAACTGTTCCTTTCTACGTGTACCAACCACCTAGCTAAAGAGTGTAAGGATAATATTTGTGAGGCTAGTTTTCATCGTGTCTGCATGGATGAAGATGTGAAGATGATTGTTTTCAAGTCATGTTTAGGATCCATGAATTAATTACTAGCATTTATAAACAGCTTTGGATTCCTGAAGCATACGTGACTCTTCTTTTATCCACATTATGGCAAAGCCATGATTATAATAATCACTATGTTTAAAAATCACAGGATTAAAGGCAGCTAGAGAGGTCACGTGGTACATATGCTAGCAGATCATATCCAAATCATCCAGTCTGGTTTTTTCCAAGACTTCGAGAGAAAAGACAACAATCATTTTCTCTCTACATAGGTTATTTGAAGATCAGAGATGTAGGAGGTTTTTGTTTGTTTGTTTTTTAAAAGTTTCACTCCATAATCCAATTTTAACTTCATTTGAGATTACCTACAATATTTCCTTATTGTCCAACAGTTCTTTCTAGTTCTGCTTCTGAAAAGTAGAAACTGGACAGAAAAGGCTGCTAAGAGGATAGAAATAGGAATAATAGGAAGGAGGAGAGAGTAAAAGAGCAGGGTTGAAAGAAATCAGAAAGAGGAAAATCAAGAAGACATGTAAAAAGAATTCAATGTTTTGTTACCCTTTTCATTTTTTGATTTATGAGAGAATTGACCTGGTTCTTTTCTCTAGACATTTGCCACTTGAATACAAAGTACAAACAGACTCAGGAATGACTAAGAGATGGATGGTTAATTATAGGTTAGCTCCAGATAAACAAGTCCAGTTACTTAAAAATAAAATGTGTTAATTCTTAATATAATAATAAAAGCATGTAGTAATAAAAACTCAATCTATATAGAAAGTTCTAAGAGGAAAAGGCAAAATCTCCTGCCTACTCCCCTGCCATGTCTAGTCCTTTTCAGCCACTGTTAAAATTCCTTGAGTAACTTTCCAAATGGAAAAATTAAATGCGTCTCTCTGCATGTATATGTGTGTATGTGTGTGTGTGTGTGTGAATGTGTATGTGTGTGTGTTGGCAGGGTACAGGGGGTAGGATGGGAGATGCTTGTTTAAAATTTTATTCCGTAGAAATAACATCATACCTCCTGTCCTATCTTTTCTTCTGAAAATAGACTAAAAACATTTTTTTTTTTTTTTTTTTTTTTTTTTTTTTTTTTTTTTTTTTGAGACGGAGTCTCGCTCTGTCGCCCAGGCTGGAGTGCAGTGGCGCAATCTCGGCTCACTGCAAGCTCCGCCTTCCGGGCTCACGCCATTCTCCTGCCTCAGCCTCCCAAGTAGCTGGAACTACAGGCGCCCGCCACTGCGCCCGGCTAATTTTTTTTTCTATTTTTTAGTAAAGACGGGGTTTCACCATGGTCTCGATCTCCTGACCTTGTGATCCGCCCGCCTCGGCCTCCCAAAGTGCTGGGATTACAGGCGTGAGCCACCGCGCCCGGCCTTTTTAAAGTTCTATATGCTTCAGTCATTCAAGCTCCACAAGTAAGTGGAATTTGTCTTTTTAAGCACTGTTTTTCTTCAACAAAAACTTCTTAGGTAAATGAATGAATAAATCAGCAAATGCCAGATTAACTTCACTCTTTTGAACCCAAGTATAACATTATATTGTTTTAATGTACCAGAAGTATCAGTCAACTACTGATAAACATTTAGAATGTTTTTAGATTTTGGCTATTACTGTGCAAACATTCCTGAACATACCTGTTAAATCTTACACATGTGTATCTGTAAGTAAATCTAAGGTAATTACTTAGCAATGTAATAATTCAGTCAATTGCATTTCTAATTTTGATACATACTGCCTAACAGGATGCATCAATTTACACTCTCACTTCAGTACAACTTCTATTCTGGGGCAACTTACAAAAACTAAACGTTAGTGACTAAAACACGTATTCCTAGAAATTACATATTATTTCATCTATAGCCTTTTAACAGAAACTGTGTCAGATGAGATCTTGAAGCACTAAAAATCCTTTTGGCTCTGCTGAGCACTGGGGACATCCTTTTTCTTAAAGACAAAATGCTTGATCCTACTGGCCAGCTTTCTGGAACTTGGCCAAAATTCACACTCACCGGTTCTTTTGTATATTCTAATAATAAAATATAACCCTATTCTTGCATTTTTATAAAAAGCTTAATATTTGCATCCTTGTTAAATACAAATAACGATTCAAGAGCATGCAGATATCTTTGAGAAAGTTGTTTATATGAAGGATACAGGTATTGGTCCTATAGAAGTGCTTGAAATCTATCACTTTGACTCTCACATTAATTCCGCTGTCTATTGACATTAAAATAAGAAAAATAACCTATAGACAGAAAGAAGCTTGTATTCCCATTAACATTCATGAGGGCTAAGCAGCCGAAGTCCTACATATCAAGTAGGGAATATATTCTTTGTCTGCTGATGAGAGAATGTCTCAGTGATAAATGGTGACAGACAGGGATGTCATGAGGGCAACAACACACAGAACAACTCAGACAATCTTTTTTTTTAAAGTCGTCTTCTCCTGCAGTTGTTTTTGTGGCGCTGGGGAGCACAGTTCCTATCCCTGCAAATAAAAGAAAACTATTGCAATGCAAAACTCCTAACCTTTGCGGAGGCACTTACCAGAAAACCAAAAACATACCCTTTGAAAAACAATTTAAAACCAAGCTTTAAAGGCTTTCTAATGCATAAATATTCAGACATTCTGAAAAGCACTGCTGTGCACCCTGCACCCCAGCTATTTGTGCCTAAAATGGGTATTGTCGTAACAGTTAGCATGGTCGTCAAAGTGCAACATCTCTAATGTCAACACTGAGAGACATCAGACTCATTAAAATGCTTTACATTATTAGGGTGGTGCAAAAGTAATTGCGGGTTTTGCTATTCAAATTCAAACACATTATCATACTCATTTAATACATTTGTGATAAAAAATCATGTATGAAGTCATGAGTTTGTTATTTAACAAGCTAACATAGAGTCCAATGGTGACTACCAATGACTCAGTTAATTTTCAAACCAAAATAAGTTAGATTACAATTTGTTGGCTCCCTTGACTCCGCCAGCCAGGGAAAACATTTCCTGGGGCCTGACTCTAGGTGGCTCACTTTCCTCACCTAAAAACACAAAAGTTGAAACAACCCCCCTCCAAACCTCGTCCTTGGTCCCCCAAGGGTTTCTCTCCAGTATTTTGCTGCTTCTGCAACAGTCTGGAGTCTTCAGCATGAAAAGGGTAACAAGCATGGTGCAATTTTCTGAAACTGTGATGTCAACAGTGCTTTTGAGGTGTCCTTCCCCACCCTAAAGAAAATTCGAGATGCACAGCAAGAAAAAAATGCAAGACAGCTCCCGGACACTTCCTGAGCCACGGCTCGTCCTCAGTGTGCCTCCGACAGTCTCTGCCAGCTCCATGTGGTCGCTGGACAAAGACACAGCCAGTAGGTCGCTGGGGGTCGCGGGTTCGGTCTGCTGACTTGACCACCAGATCTTTTCCGCTGGGAGTGAGGTGACGGGGAAGGAGGAGAGGAGTTAAGGGCAGGGCTGGGGATTGGACCTGCCCCCGGGCCCCTGCGGAGTCCCTGCGCCTGCGTGCTGGGCGTGGACCTGTGGTTGGACTCCCCCGTTCTGGGCTTGCCCTCCGCCTCCTCCCCCGCCCCTTCCCACCTCCGCCCACTTGACGCGATGACGCACCTCAGGTTTGCGGACGTGGCGGCGGCGTACGGCCCGGAAGGCGGAGACGTTGGCGGCGGAGGCGGAGGCGGACTGGGTCAGCCCAAGGCGGAGGCTGGACCATGAACTTGCCCGGGACAGCGGGGGCGACGGACTTTTTGGTCATCTCGTCGCAGCGTGTCCCCTGCTAACGAGGACAGGTAAAGATGGTGGCAGGAGGTGAGGGTGGCCCGGTCCAGGAGGGCGGGGTTGGGCCCCACCTGCGTCCTCACTGGAGGCGCTGAGCCCTCGGCCACAGGTGTGGTGGGTGCTGTAGGGCGGGGCTCGGCCCGCAGGGAGGAAACCCCCGAGAAAGGGAAGAACTTCCAGACCAGCCCTGCCAGGCCCTCTTGTCACACTGTCGGGGAAACTGAGGCTCAGAAGAAGGACGCCTACCGGCTTTATTACCGGGGCAGCTCATTTCCCAGCCAAATACAGCATTTCTCCCACAACTTCATGTTGGCGTGAAATATTCGCTGACGGCATCTTGTCACATCGCTCAAGTGTCATGCCGTGACCAAAGAATCTGAGACGTAATCCTCGCTGACGATAGCAGGGAAAGAAAAACTTGAGGTGTGCGATACAGAGGGGAGGAAGTTAAGTTTTAAAAAATAAAATTGGCCCTGGCAGCGGATAAGGCGCCTTTGATTCTGTCCCTTTGCAGCTTTAATTTGTGCCCTGTGACCCTCTTATTGCTTCTTGCTTAAAGAAGGTCAAGGCGAAACACCCAGCAGCAGCCGTTCTACCGTACGAAGGTGTTTGGGAAACCATTTTCAGTTACAGACTGAGCTGATGAATGCTTTAACACTGTTTTGTGGCCCCTGGTAATCTACGTAGCACGCAGGCTTGTTCCAGGTTTCTGAAGAGGGAATTCGTGCCTTTTCCTGCACTAAGAGAATTAAGAGAAGTGAATAGAATTGAGCCAGATGACTTAAATATTATGTACTTTCTAATCTCTGAGTAGTAGACTGGAGTGATTGCCTGGGTCTGTCTATTCACTTCGGTTGGGGACACAACCAGTTCTTGATCATTCAGAATACCCAGTTTTGTAACTAGGTATAGTCAGCTGCCTGCATTTCATTATAAAGGGGAGTGGAGAGATAGTGAGACAGGTGAAGTTCTGACCTTTAAATTATTATTTAGAAATATATCATGGAGAGAGGTTGATAGAAACAAATAGCTAAAATGGCTTTGGGGCATTGCTTAGTGATTTTCAGTTAGCTGTACTACTAAGCCAATTTTTAAGTTCTAAGAACAAATTATTAGGGAGAAAGTGTCTAACGGGACAGCATAAGTAGGTCGGTATAGCCACGTGTAAATTGCTGTATATTAAGTCTTAACTTTTTTGATCATGGATGCCTTTTGAGAATATGAAGCAATAAAAATTCTCCCCAGAAAAATATACATATATATAAAATTTGCCTAGAATCTACAGGGTTCATAGACATTCCCTAGATTAAAGACACAAGATTAAAAAAAGACTTGGTTAAATGAGTGGAAATAAAACTGTTATCCTTGGAGGAAAAGATGTGGTCATGACTTCAAAACTACTTTGGAGATATAAAATGTGATAGTTTTCTTTAGTTTTTTTAGCTGTCAAGTTAGGAATCCCAGTTCTTGGTAATAATGTAGCACTTAAGAGAACAGTTGAAATAATCTTCTTAACATATAGCTATTAGTTCTCTGTGTTATCTTAATAGGAAATCTTGAGCTTTTAAAGCATTACAATATTGCCCTTAGAGCAGGGTCAGAAACTGGCTTTCAAGGGTTGGATTCAACTATATTAAATGATTTTAAAGCATTTTATGATAAGTATACGCCTACATAAAAAGTACAGGTTGGGTAGTCCTTACCTGGAATGCTTGAGACCGGAAGTGTTTCAGATTTCTTGGGATTTTGGAATGTTTGCATATACATAATAAGATATATTGGGGATGGGATCCGTCTGAACATGAAATTTGTGTTTCATGTTCAACTTATACACATAGCCGGAAGGTAATTTTATATAATTTGTGCGTAAAAGTTTTTGTACCTGGAACCATCAGCAGGCATAAGTGTCACTATCTCAGCCACCCTTATGGAAAATTTGTGGTTGTTTGGCATTACCATCATTCCTAACTCTGAATTTATGTGCTACTAGTAAGCAATCATTTTCTTACACTTATTCACACATAAGCGCTTAACAGGGAAAAAAAAAAAAAAGACATACCATTAATACAGTGAAAAAATAATGTGTTCAGGGTACTTAAGCACATCACCAGAATACCTATACAGGTTTAGCATTCCTAATCTGAAATATAAGACGTGGAATTTTCCATTTGTGGCTTCATGTCAGCACTCAAAATATTTCAAATTTCAGAGTATTTAAGATTTGGATTTTTGGGTTAGGGATCCTCAACCTTTGTAATTTATTGTCATCCATTTTATGTACTCAGATTTTTGGAGCTCGTCTTTTCTGTTTTTTGTTTGTTTGTTTTTTCCTGTTTCACTTGGTGCTCATCCATAGTATTAAAAAAATAGTGAGTCTTTGAGATGTTATTTTGCTTTGGCTTCCATGGCATAACACTTCCATGGTTTCTCCCTCTTCTGGATACTCCTTGTCCATATTTTCAGGCTGATTTCCTTTCACCAAGATACTGAATGTTGGACTTCTTTAAGGCTCAGTCTTGGGCCCTCTTTTCTTTTTCTATACTGTCTAGGTAATATCGTATGTACTCACAGATTCATTTTCACCTATGTGCAGATTGGTCATGAAATTTTATTTCTAACCTAGACCTTTCCTCTGAATTTGACTGTATAGCCCATTTGTCTATTTGCCATTCCTTTTTACTATCGTAGAGGAATTCATAGTCATAGCTATGCACCTACTGCCCCAGCTCCTCTTCCATATCTCAGAGAATGGCACCACAATTTGTTATGTAAATCAGAAATCTTGGTGTGATGCTTAACTTACTCCCTCTCTTCATGTCTGAACCACCTTAAGTGCAAAGTATTTTATCTCCAAAGTGCTTCTTACTACTTCCCTCCATCTTTCCCAACAAGAACAGAAAGCAATCTTCCCCTACTTATGTGAATAATTAACACGAAGCCAAAACTGAATGTGGGATTAGTTTTTTAGGTTCTTGTATTCGTAATGAGAGTAGATCAACTTGATGATGGTGAGTTGAGAGTGAGTATGCAAGTAAACAAAAAGTATTCATTGATGCATGTTTTTAACTTAGGTCAGCTCCCAGTCAGTCTTACAATGCTTTTTCTAAAGTATAAATGAACACAGTGACCTAAGATCTGTTCACAGTCTTTATGGACCATCAGTTGAAGTTGATGAGGACTCTAAGTTGGCTAAAAGGCTTCCAGGGAAGCAAAATCATAACCTGTATAGCTGGCATACCTGCACTAAATGTAAATACCGAAGTCCAGGAGGAAGTAATACAAAAGATACTCCAAATCTGAATGAATTTAAAATGCAGAACAAGCCGGAAAGTGTTCAATTCATAAAAGTGTATGTGTATGTAAAACATGCTTTGATTCCATCAGAGCTATAAGTTGTATAGTCACAAGTTTTTAATACATAACACAATTATTTCTCTGATTTTCTTCACATACTCAGAATAAGGGGAATTTAAGATTTTATATTTATACATTATATTTAATGTAATATTTTATAGTGTTTAATTTTATAAGTTTTATTTTTACCAAAAAAATTGTAGCAATTTGCCTTTGTTAGGATGTAATTACTCCACGTATTTAGTGATATATGATCTAATAGAGGAGGAGATTACCTCTTCTTCCCAAACCTTTGCCTCCACTGCCAAATATGTTTGTTGTACTTTAACAGTTATAAAGCCTGAACCTAGACCAGGCGTGGTGACTCACACCTGTAATCCTAGCACTTTGGGAGGCTGAGGTTGGCGGATCACCTGAGGTCAAGAGTTCGAGACCAGCCTGGCCAACATGGTGAAACCCTGCCTCTACTAAAAATACAAAAATGGGCTGGGCATGATGGTGGGCACCTGTAATCCCAGCTACTCGGGAGACTGAAACAGGAGAATCACTTAAACCTGGGAGGCAAAGGTTGCAGTGAGCTGAGATCACACTATTGTACTCCAGCCTGGGTGACAGAGTAAGACTCCATCTCAAAGAAAAAAAAAAAAAAAAAACTTAAACCTGATGTTTAAATAACTAATTCCATTAAAACAAAAACAAAAGATTGTGTCCTGAATGTACGATACATGCAGTCAGTCAGTTGGATCAGCTACATTCCAAAATTTTCTCTGTTTTTTCCTCTAGATTTTAACATTATGGCAGGAAGGCATCAGAATCGTAGTTTTCCTCTTCCAGGAGTTCAGTCAAGTGGTCAAGTACATGCATTTGGAAATTGTTCAGACAGTGATATGTTGGAGGAGGATGCTGAAGTGTATGAGCTTCGATCCAGAGGAAAAGAGAAGGTCCGAAGAAGTACATCAAGAGATAGACTTGATGACATTATAGTATTAACAAAAGATATACAAGAAGGAGATACACTAAATGCAATAGCCCTTCAGTACTGTTGTACGGTAAGTTTTAATATCACATAATGCAATCCATAAGAAATTATTTGTTTACCCACACTGAAATAAATTCCATGTCCTTTTTTACCTTGTTTATTCCTTTCTCCATTTTTTGCTCTTATTATTTTTTGCATAGAAATCTGTATCACATGGGCTGGGCGTGGTGGCTCACGCCTGTAATCCCAGCACTTTGGGAGGCTGATGCGAGTGGATCACGAGGTCAGGAGATCGAGACCATCCTGGCTAACACAGTGAAACCCCATCTCTACTAAAAATACAAAAAAATTAGGCGGGCGTGGTGGCAGGCGCCTGTAGTCCCAGCTATTTGGGAGGCTAAGGCAGGAGAATGGCATGAACCCAGGAGGTGGAGCTTGCAGTGAGCCAAGATCCCGCCACTGCACTCCACTCCAGCCTGGGTGACAGAGCAAGACTCCGTCTCAAAAAAAAAAAAGAGAAAAGAAATCTGTGTCTGTGTGACATTTGTAAATGTTTACTTTTTAAAATTTTAACAAATACTTGAATTTCTGTGTATTTCCAAATCCACGGATTTCAGTATTGAAATCAACACTTAACTATGTTATCTTCTTATTCAAGTGGAAAAAAAAATGTGGAAATGTATAAGGAAAAGTTTTTCCCTGTCCCAATTTCTTGAGATAACCAGTGTTAACACTTTGGCATGCTCCTGTACCTTTTTTTGTGCTCATAAGTATTTATTTATATATATACATGTTTTGGGGAGCTAGTAATCTTTGTATTTTTAAACATGGATTGTATCGCATTTTACTCTGCAACTTGGATTTTTCATTTTTTAATGTATCATGGACACCTTCATGACCATCCCTCAAAGCCTTATAGATCTAACTTATTATTTTAAATGGTTGTATAATGTCTGTAGTATCAATGTTCCAGTATTTTTAAGCCATTGCCCTATTAATTGATACTCAGGATTTTCTTGGTGTTTTACCTTGTGTGGCAAATATCATCACAACTGTATCTTTAAATGGCAGTGCCTTTATTTCTGTGGGATAGATCCCAAAAGTGGGATTGCTAGATAAGAGGAATGGTGTATTTTTAATTTTAATAGATACTGTACTCTATTTGGACCCTTTTTCTGTCTGTGTTATTATGTCCATCTTGAGGCCTTAGCAGGATATTTTTATATCCACATTGATATGGAAACTGGTTAGAACATTTGTTTTCAAACTTTTTGGTCTCATACTCCCAACAGAATTTTGAAATATATGTACTGTGTACCTCCTCGCACATTTTTAAGTGAACTTAAATTCTTCCTCATGACTTAAAATAGTTACAAAGTGTATAATTTTCAGAATATTGTATTAACATTTAAAAATAAGACTATTAGAGTGCTCTTTAAATGTATCCACAGAATTCTAAGTACTTCCAGGATTTGCTACCTGAAATTTGTATTTTTTAAAAAAGTGGAAAGTGTGTATATGAGAGCTCTTTTATTAATAGCATGAGATTTTATATCATCCCTTTTTCTCATTAATATTTTCATCTTCCCCCCAAATTTTTCATGATGTAAAGTATTTTTGTATTTGAAAAACCTCTTATTGACTACCTGTAATACTTCTCTCCAATAGGAACACACATCTATAAGTTTATATTATATAAATGTATTTATATATATTTATATTCTAAAAAAATTATGGTCATGAGGTTGTATTTTTTTCTACATTTGCAACTATTGCAATAATTCACATTTCTTATTACAATTCACAATTCATCAAAACATTACAAATTTTGATTTTAAAATTTAATAAAATATTTTATTAAAATGAATTTTTTTGATGTAAACGAGCTGGGTAGTTTTTTCCTCCTACCTTGCTCATGTATGGCAACATCAATTCTTGCCATAATTACATCACAATATATCTAAGTTTATTTCTAAATGTAAATAAATATGAGTAAATGTTTTGTAGAGAAATAAGACCATTGATAAATAAATTACAGAATATGTCATAGAAGGTAGATGGTGGAATAGACTTCAAAATGAGAGACAAGGCTAAAAACATCAAGGTACAGATCCAAGAGGAGAGTCTGTGGTTCAGAGGTTTTATAAGATATTAGCTTTCTTTTAATGAACCTAGAAAATTATCTTAGGAAAATTTAACATACCATCTGAATAATTAAAAATAGGTCATATTTCCAATGAGGTACAAAGATGTTTCAGGCATTCAACAGTGATGTAAAGATTTCAAGGAGGAAATATGGTAAATGACAAAGGGAATTTTTGTAGGTATTTCAGAAATGAGTGGCACAGACTATTTGGGATGAAATGCTTTGAGACACTGAGGAAAAGTTTGATCCATATAGTAAGGGGTATTGTAAGATTTTAACAGGAGTGATACAGAATGGAAAAGTTTGATCCATATAGTAAGAGAATACAGTTATTGTAGGGTTTTAACAGGATTGATGCAGAACAACAGAGGGGCCTGCTGATGAATTGAAGGGGATCCAATAAAGAGATTACTGGAATAATAAAGATGATCAGGACTTAGACTAAAATATTTGTGATAAGGATAAAGAAGTGTTAAAAAATGTATTGGGGAAAATCACAGGATATATCAGCTGACTGCTTATGTGAAGTGAGAATGATGAAAAGTGCTTAACATTAATGGAGAGATGGCATTGGCTTCTGTATTAGTCTGTGCTCACATTGCTATAAAAAAATACCTGAGACTGGGTAGTTTATAAGAAAAGAGGTTTATTGGTTCTGCAGGTTTTACATAAAGCAGGCAGCATCTGCTTCTGGGGAGGCCTCCGAGAGCTTTTACTCATGGCAGAAGGCAAAGCCAGAGCAGGCGTTTTCACATGGCTGGAGCAGGAGGAAGAGCGAGTGAGAGAGGAGGTTTCACACACTTTTAAACAACCAGATCTCACAAGAACTCAGGCCATTATCAAGGGGGAAATCCACCTGCATGATCCAATCACCTTCCCCAGGCCCCATCTCCAACATTGGAGATTATAAGATGACATGAGATTTGGGTGGGGACACATACACAAACCATATCAGCCCTATAGTGGGAAAGGTGATGAACAGAATTAGTTAAGATAAGCAGTGCATCTTTTTGATGGGAGCATAAGCAACAAAAAAATTATAAAATTTATTATAAAAGGATTTATCATTTAAAAAAATACAGTAAGTAGTGGTATATTCCACTTAGAAATAATCTTAAGAATTATTAAAAATCTGTCAGTTATACAACTGATGAGAAGAATAAAAAGTCCAAGGTTGGAATCTTGAATGCAACCAAGGAAGTTGGCATAGCATAGAAATCATTATAGGGATATTCAGAGAGATAACTTAGGTAGATACTAAACCTTGGAACCTTAATTCAAAAAGAGTATTAAGTAGATTAGTAGGAGTACACAATACCAAGCAAAAGAGCATTTAAAGAGAATGGGGTCAAACTTTGGGATTTGTCAGTGAATCTTCATTTGCTGTAAGACAAAACAGTGTGAAGGTAGTAAGATGATAAAACACCCTTTATCTTTACTGTTTCATCTTTTAGTTATTGTTCAACCCTTTCTAATCCCCCCACACATACACTGCAAGATAATTTTTCCAGCTTGACCTCTTTTAGTCTTCATTGTACTTGATCACGAATCTACAGTTGATTCTGTTCACTACTCCCTCATAAAGACCCTCTCTGCTTGACCACCTTGAATTTTCAGGTTTCTGGTTTTCCTACTGTTAACATTTAATAATAGCTAACTTTTATATGACATACTATATATCACTGTTCTGAGTGTCCTGCAAAATTTAAATCATTAATGTTCACCTCAACCCTATAATGTAGGTAGTATTATTACTGCCATATTGCAGGTGTGGAAACTTAATGGCAAGGAGGTTAAACAACTTGCCCCAGGCCATACAGCTAGAAAGTGTCAAAGCCATGCTTCAAACCCAGTTATCCATGCTTTTAACCACTATTTTATATCCCCTTCCTGGCCATTCTTCATCTCCTTTGTGGATTTCTGTTACTCAGCATACCCATCAAATGTTGGAGTTCCTTAGGGATCTTGTTGTTTTTTTCTCCCAGGCTTTTTCTAGTAAATCTGTCTACTCTTTGACCTCTTTGACTTCAATTACTTTTTTTTTTTTTTTTTTTGAGATGTAGTCTTGCTCTGTTGCCCAGGCTGGAGTGCAGTGGCATAATCTCTGCTCACTGCAACCACAAGCTCCCGGGTTCCAGTAATTCTCCTGCCTCAGCCTCCCGAGTAGCTAGGACTACAGGCACGTACCACCATGCCTGGCTAATTTTTATATTTTTAGTAGAGATGGGGTTTCATCATGTTGGCCAGGCTGGTCTCGAACTCCTGACCTCAAGTGATCTACCTGCCTCGGCCTCCCAAAGTGCTGGGATTACAGGCATGAGCCACCATGCCTGGCCGACTTCAATTATATTTTTGCTGATAGTCCACAAATCTGTGTCTCCAGCTGAGATCGTTCTTGAGTTTCAGACATACATCTACAACTCTGTCCTGAACATCTTCTACTTGTGTATCTCAAGCAGCTCCAAGTCAGCATGTCTAAAATCTGCATTCATCCTCTTCTTACCCTCCAGTGTTCCATTTCTTAATGAATGCCATCATCCCTCAAGTTGACCAAACCAGAAATCTAAGCTTCATACTAGACCCACTTTATCTCTCTGACATCAATCAGGTGTTAAATGATTAGGTTTTAGATTAAAGCATTGATGGAAATGAATGGGACTAATAGATGGTGGGAGAACCTGGCATACCAATTGGTAATCTGCCAGACACTCCCCTCTTCCCCCAACACAGTGGATGTACAGACAGGTTATCTCACAGTGGATGGGATAATACAAACAGGTTGAGGAATATATAATATATAGAGAAAAAGCTTATGTGATTAGTCTTGAAGGTAGTTGAATAATGCATTTACACTGAGAAGTTTGTGGGGGGGCGGGTGGAAATGGCTTCAGAAGTAAGGGGGATAAATTACCAGTTTTTAAAATTCTAAGGTATATATGCTTTTCCACACATTTTAGCATCTTTTTTTGGAGTGGTGGCATCTTCAATTTTTGGTGAAGTTTTTTTTTCCCCCTAGATATACATAAAATAATGCTGCATCTTAAGAGTTATGGCATCTTAGTTTTGATAAAATATGGTAGTTTTAGTTGGGTAGCATTTGTCTATATTCCAGTTTCCAAATTGGAATAAAGAAGATAACTACCCATAATCCTTCCTTCACAAATTGTTTACAAGTAGAAAGACTGTGGTATTTATGCATGATGCACAAAGGGAAGCAGCAAAGGATTCTAGGATTTACTTAAATAGCATTAATTAGTGTTACAAATATATGTGGGTGATAGTAGAAAGTAGTGATTTCCTAAGATTGGTAGATCTAAAGTGGTGTAGAATTCTCATCTACAAATAAAATTAAAATTTCTCTGGGTGCAACTTAATACTACTAATAAATAAGTTCAACTTTTTTTTCCTCCAAAAGTAACTAGAATGAATGACTATTGCTACCTTTATTTTGATTTAGAATTGAGTTGTATGTTGCTTTTCTTTTTTTTTTTTTTTTTACAGGTAGCAGATATCAAGAGAGTTAACAATCTCATCAGTGATCAAGACTTTTTTGCCCTTAGGTCTATCAAAATTCCAGTAAAAAAGTTCAGTTCCTTGACCGAAACACTTTGTCCTCCAAAAGGAAGACAGACTTCACGTCATTCATCTGTTCAATACTCTTCCGAACAACAGGAAATTTTGCCAGCTAATGATTCTCTTGCTTACAGTGACTCAGCTGGTAGCTTTTTAAAAGAAGTAGACCGAGACATAGAACAAATAGTAAAGTGTACAGACAATAAGAGAGAGAACCTCAATGAGGTAGTATCAGCCTTAACAGCACAACAAATACGTTTTGAACCTGATAACAAAAACACTCAACGTAAAGATCCCTATTATGGAGCAGACTGGGGAATAGGGTGGTGGACAGCTGTCGTGATAATGTTGATAGTAGGTATAATAACGCCAGTGTTTTATTTGTTGTATTATGAAATTTTAGCTAAGGTGGATGTTAGTCATCATTCAACAGTGGACTCTTCACATTTACATTCAAAAATCACACCCCCATCACAGCAGAGAGAAATGGAAAATGGAATTGTGCCAACTAAAGGAATACATTTCGGCAAACAAGATGATAATAAACTGTATAGTCAAGATTCTCAGTCACCTGCTGCTCAACACGAAACATAGCAATTAGTTCGTAATCAAACGTTTGTAGTCATATGTGCATCTGGAATGTGGTGAATCAGTTATATCCAATAATCACTCCAAAGGCAGAATTTAAAGAGATTGAGATGCTTTTGTTTTTAACAAAAGGATTTCACACTTTGAACATTTTTTGAGCAACTAGTTGATGTTGAGAGCAGTTGATCCATAAATCTGGTGTGTCAGTGTTTCAAGCAGAAATTAATTTAAACGTGTGTTTAGGAAGTTCTTAACTTGGAAGATTTATCATTTTTCTTAAGATGTATGTTTAAATTTTTTTTTTAGGTAATTTTTAAAAAGCTTATTAATGTTAAATTTATGATGCAGAATGATAGCATCAGTTATCTGCAGCTGAAAAAAAATTTACTACTATGAACCCCCAAAATATTCAGTTGCAAGAAAGTTTGATTCTAAAATTATTCATGGTAGCATACATAACACACCACTTCAAAACCTTTAAAACTTACATTTAGCACATGTACTATGAAAGCATACGTACAAAGAGAAAGGGGAAAGTGATTTATAATTCCTACAACAGAAGCCAAGAAATAGATTAAAATATTTTCAAGACCCCAAAATAATGTATTATGGTTGGGAAGTCAGTAGAACACTGGAATAGGTGAAGACCTGACAGTAATTTTTGTCTTAAGAATGCTTTCTTTAGGACAGACCCTTTAACCTCACCTCTGTGCATCTGTTTTTAAAATGATTATATTTGTCTCTGATATTTGAAAGCACTTTTGTAGTTTTGATGATGAAAAATCTGTTAAACATGTACATATTACCATTATTTAAGAAATAATTCCTTACATACTGTGATAAATCATTGCTGTTACATACAGTAACATGCCTTAATTATATTTAATGCCTTACTGCTTTATGTAAGTAAATCCAAGTTTCAGAATTAAAATTAAGCATTATTTCAGATGGTCCAGTCAGATTGGTTACATAGGCTATATAAATTTGTCTCCATTTTCACCATCAAGCACAAATAATTGGGTCAAAACTGTTTGAGGTCTGTTGAAGAAAACGGTTCATTAGGCAAAAATGAGTAGAGGTCTTTTATATTAACTGTAACAGACAAATTAGTAATCCCTTAACCTCTGTTTTTCAAAGAGAAAATACCCAATTTAGACTTTTTTCCTGAACTATACATGTAGCATCAAATTGGGAAACAAAGGCCTAAGGTGTATAGATTGCTTGAAAGGGCGTGATAGTGCCTCTTTTTAAGATCTGTTGAGTCGGCTATAGTCTGGCTAAGGAAGAAGCGTTTGCATACTGATTCCATCATTTAATCTTTAAAAGTATGTGTTCTAAAAATGTAACCAGAATGATTCTTCAATAGAAATGAGATTTGGTGGAGTCTGGATTGCCTGTTTTGTATATAATATATACTTAAGATATATAATACCACCTCATTTTCTGGGCATTATTTCCTAATTGTTGATGTTTCAGGCTTTTGATAAGTCATTTTATATATTTCAAATTTCAGTCGGAATAAGTAAATATTTATGGCAAGTGGAGTTTTATGTACTTTCAGAAGACCATCAGGAAAAGACAGGACAAAGAAGTCAAACATTAAAGCCTTTGCAAATATTAGAGGACCTTAGACAATTACCAACAAGTGTTTAATAGGGAAGTTACAAATTGGTTCTCTTAGCAAATTAAACATTTAAAAAATAGTTTTAATGTGCCTTGGGCATCTTGAAAAGAAGAGTGTGATATAATTTATGCTCAGTGTTAACTGGTCAGTTTATATTTATTAAGCCTGCTGAAAAATGAGGTTTTAAGGAAGAAAATGCAGATTATTTTAGGGTAAACAGGCCAGGTGTCCTTTGAAGAACTTTGTTTACATCAAATTGATGAAATTACAGTCAGTGATTCCTTACCTTTTTGCTAGTTGTACTTTGAAATTGTTATGGGTTCTATTTCCAAAATATGTTATTTATTTTTAAAGGAATAAGGTGTGCTGCGTATTTGTTGATTAAAAACCATTTGTCTTGCAGAGTATCCTTTTTTGAAGGAAATATACATCCTTATAACACATCAGGTAGTTTTCTTTTTTCTATATTTAAATTATATGTTTTTGAATTAATTGAATATAATTTCAGTTACATATAATTCTGTATAAAGGTTACATACTGAATTACAGTTCTTATCCGTTTAGAATTTTCTAAGCATTTAAAACATTTGGAATAATTTTAGTTTCTAAAAAGTACTAATGTAAGTTAAGTTTGTATCAAATGCAAATTACCTTGTATAACTAATTAACAAGCACAGTTATTGTTTAACATGATTTTAATTGTGTTGACACCCTTATTTGAATCTGCTGCTTTACATGTGGCCTGTGTGTCTGCATGTGTGCACGCATGCACTTGTATGCAGTGTAAAAGTAACAGCAGAATTACTGCATTTGGTTCACTTAAAAGTTTGGAGTTAGCAAGTAAAGAAAAAGCTGATAGTTTTATGAAGTCTGGGTTAAAATAAAATTGCTATCCCACTCCTAGGAAGTTATGGGGTTCCTGTTTTCAAAAGGTATGTTAAAAGTGGTTATAGACTCTGCTGGCCACATTAAAAATTAGAAGACTCATGTTAAATTATCTTCTCCAAAGGACTTTTTATTTATAGCTTTTCTTTTGCTGGACTCTACCTGCTTGGCTCAGTGTCCTGAAGTTTTTTTTAAATGAACCACTACTTAGTAATTAGTTCTTTTTTATTTAAAGTATTTACTTTTAAAATTACCTAGTTGGAAATATGAAGGATACGCTTAGTTTTAGAAATATCATGAAGCAAGGATCTAGTCAGTGTTACAGGATAAAAGTGGAGTCTTTTAAAGTCTGTATTTAAATGGTGCACTGATGGGATTCATTTTTTATTTGAATTACAAAAATGTTGCTCAGGTAATCAGTATTTTCTTCCACGTATGTGCATATTGCACTGTTAGATCATAGAAATATCTGAATGCTTTAATTTTTATGTATGCAAAATCTATAAATCTTTTGTATAATGTATTTTATACAAATGTAACTAGAACATTATGTTAGCATGTACATCTGTAAAATGTTTTTAAAATTTTTTGCCCCTTATTTTTCATATTTTGAAAGATCTGTAACATGTAATAAAGTTTCTATTATTCAATCTAAAATGGAAGCCAGTGAATTTAATTGAATAAAGCAAAGCTTTTCTCCTCTACTTTCAAACTAATAAAGAGATATTATGTAAGATACAGCAAATTGCCAGAGGTTTACCAATTCAGATTTCCTATTTGCTACAGTGAGACAGAATACCCTGGATTATCTCTAAGACATAGATAAAACATTTTAGATGAATGTTCTTTGGGGGATTTTCCTCAGGGTAAGATCTGGAAAGGCATGGTCCAGGAATTGCTATGAAGTTGTAGATGAGTCATTATCTACAGATTATAACCTGCTCTATTTATATGTAGTTTTAATTTATTATAAAACCTCAAGAATACTGTTTAAAAGATTCTTAGCAGAAAAATTGAGAAAGTTCTTTGGAGCTTTTATTTAATGGAGGAATGTGTATAAACCGTGTTTTTTTTTTTTCCCATTTTCAAATGCATCTTGATCTTAAAAATTGTGTTTTTTAAATAAAATGGAAATTTTTACTACAGGGGTTTTATTTTATTTATTTATTTATTTATTTATTTATTTTTTCTGAGACAGACTCTTGCTCGGTCGCCCAGGCTGAAGTGCAGTGGCATGATGGTTCACTGCAGCCTCGAACTCCTGGGGCCAATTGATCCTCCCATGTGAGCCTCCCAAGTAGCTGGGACTGCAGGCACATGCCACCACACAGGCTTGAGATTTTAACCATGTAAAAGCAAAGCCATGGACACTGTACATTTGAAGGTAGTGAAGTGAAAAGTTTAACAAGAATCTCCATGGACACTGTACATTTGAAGGTAGTGAAAAGTTTAACAAGAATCTTCTCAATGTCTTAACATTCTCTGGTATCCAGTATAAGTCAGCCCAAGCACGAATGATCACACTAAATTATATTGTCTGCCAAATCTCTTAAGTTTGTTGTCATAACTGTGTGTGTGTGTGTGTGTTGCCATCTTGGCTCACTGAAACCTCAACCTCCTGGACTCAAGCAGTCCTCCCACCTCAGCTTCCTCTTGGCCCACTGAAGCCTTGACCTCCTGAGCTCAAACAGTCCTCCCACCTCAGCCTCCCGAGTAGCTGGGACTTACAGGCACAGACCAGCATGCCCATCTCACCACTTTTTTGGATAATCATTACCCAGAGTTTTGTTGTTTGTGGTGATTGTTTATTCAAGAATATTTGGAACAAGCATCCCTGCTTAATAGATAGTTACTAGGTAAGATCTGTATTAACAAATTAGTTTTCTCTACCAAATAAACATTTAAATAAGTTCAAAACAAAATATCTTACTATAAAACGAACACAATTTTGTAAGAATTTAATGTGTAAATAAATACAGAAAAATAAGCATTACAGCAACCAAACAGTTTTGCTCATGATAGCAATTTTAAAGACACTTCAACAAATACTTTTATGTAACAGGCTAATTCTGCAAAATAACATTCACTTTCCTATGGAATAATTTCACAGTCTCAGATTTTAAGCCAGAAAAATGAGATTCATGCTGGTAAAGCAACCTGCAAATCCTGCTTGTTCTCACAACTACTATACTTTAACATTGTAAAAACATCTTTCAAAGGGGGAAAGAAGGCTCTTAAAGGGTATGGCTGGTACCTCCCAGAGTAAATCCTTGCCCCAAGGGGCTGCCCTGCTATCTGCAAGACTAAAATGGTCATGACAAATTCAAAGCTAAAAAAAGAAATAACCTTTATCTTCAGTGTATTTGCCTGATTCAAGTGGTTATCTGCAGATTTATAATAAGTAGGTAAACAGAACAATATTGGTAAGATTTCCGAGAACTAAATGGTATTTGGCTCTGGTACTAAGGAGTTGAAAGAATGAAACACCTATGTTAATTATCAACCGCAAATGACAACTTTTTGTGAGGTTTCTATTCTACGGCTTACTTTATTCATATATTCCATTTAGAATCTTAAAAATTTTTTGACAACTTCCGTTAAACAAGAAGTAATTCACAAATGGTTAACACAGCTCTAAACTAGTAAGATAGGTCCTCACACCCATCTTGAATTATTTAAGAAAGTATTGCCATTGAAAGTGATCTTTTTCCTGAGAAATTCATGTTGCAAAATGGCACAAGACAATACACATTTTCTCCAATTTTCTGCATGAATACAAGATAGGAAAATAAGATTATATTTTGTGAGGAAAACATGTTTCTTAAAATTGTGTTTTCAGTTACTCTCCAAAATACAAATTTTTAGAGGGTGAGGGCCAAATGTAAATTAAGAACTGATCTTTAAGGCAAGAGAATGAATACATATGGTAAATTTTGGTTGGTGTTTAAACAATTTTTATAGGAAATTGTTTACGAGTAGAGAAACTAAGGCACAGAAACAACCAAGCTCAGGTTCAAGGTTGAGTTTAATAGTACAGGTAGAAACAGAATCTAGGGATCTGATTCTCACATTAGAGGATAATAATATCTTCCCAAAAGGGAAAAATAAAATTATTTCTTTTGGTAGATAACACTGATAAATCATTTTTGAAATATATAATATGAATTTCCTTGAAAATCTTTGGCATTTGTGAGAGTCTTTGTAGGCTGAGGTTTTTAGGTATTTTTCCCAAAATATAAGTTAGGAGAGCTAGCTTTGAAGTTAAACAACAAAAAAATTAATCTTAATTTCAAAATGACCTGAGTTCATTTTGCATTTTTATATAAATCAATTGTACAGCTTGAGTATTCTGAAACATAAAAGGCCACACTTCATAGAGTTCACACACATGCATTGTACATGATATATGACCAGAACTTACTTCACATTTACATAAAATATAAAATTAAATAAAGTGTCTTAGTCAAATTTTTCATAAGCCCAACTATTTGAAGATGTCAGTTATTACAGTGGGATGATTAATTCATATATCATACAGTATTAAGTTAGTCCCAAATTCAAGTATTTATAATATTCACCCCATGTGAGAGTTTCTTTGTACTGGCTAAGATGTGAGTTGTGACATTTATATTGCTCAGTTTGGTATTTTTCCCTGTGTGTATGTTTTCCATCACAAAACCTCTATCTCACAATTCTGTACTTGTAAGAGCTCAGGTAGCTTTATGTAGTCATAATGCAGTAGTCTAGAACACACCATGTAAAGGTAAAAAATAAAATTATTTTCAAGTTTCTTTGTTTTTAAAGTGCTCCATGTGCTGTATTATATCAACTTTCAGGTTATAGAAATCCATTATGACTAGCAGTAGTTTTACAAAAGATCAGCAGTTAAGCAAGAATGATTTCTTCAAGTACATATACATAGATTAATAGAGCAAAAATTCTTTAGGCACATTCATATTCAAATAATAAAAAAAAAAATTCCATGAGAGTACGTGAGAGAGATGGCAGAGGTGTTTAGAAGGAATGTCAGAATGGGGACTAATTTGTAAGGTAACTAGTATGTAAACTCAAAGTGGTTTTGAATATTTTGGTAACAAATATTTGTCCAAAACAAAACAAAACAAAAATAAATATTTGTTCCTTATCAGAGACAAAATACAAATCAAGTCTGTCCAAATGTTCAGAAGTTACATCATAAAAATATTTTTTGAAAAATTTCATGCCTAATAGGTTGCTTCATCCATGTTGTCATCACTGTCTGCGCCAAAATCATCTCCATCTTCAAAGTATGAATTAATGTAGTCATTTTCCTAAGTGAAATGATATATTCCTTTGTCAATATTAAAATGAATGAGTAGTAAGAAAATATTCCAGGCTTAAAAGTCTCTGCTTTTTTATCAGCTTCAAAAACACAACAGTTTTCGCTTGTGTTTACCTGTGCTACTTTCTTCCTTAAGACCACCACCTCCCACTCTTGTCAGGCACCAACTAGCTAAGAGAACATGAACGGTTGCCCATACCATCTCGATAGGATAATATAGCTACTAACACATTACAGCTTACTGGGATGATACATAGTTTAGTTAGCTAAACCTCTAAACACTTACCCAAAAAATGCACAGACACTCAAGAAAAAAAGCCAGTTTACATTAACATCCATTAGACTACCCCAGTACTGAGATTTTTAGTCACAAAGCATAACTGAGCATAAGCCAGAGACACTTTTACTTCCTAAAAAAAAAAAAAAAAGCCTCATGATACCAAACCAAATCCTAAAGATGCCTATATTATACTCTATCTAGGGCTTCTTAGTTTCTTTTTCTTGTGGCTGAATAAGACTATCGTCCATGCAAATAACTCAGAAAATATCTGTGCTTTCTATCAAAAATTCAAAATGTTACTTTCTTATTTATTTTTCTGGGCCTCCAGTATCTTGCAATCAAAAATCCACTTTGGATATAAAGTAAACCTAAGAGTTATTAATCAGTTGCAATGTATGGATTGTATTTGGATTCGGTTTGAAACAAACCTTTTGAGACAACCAAGAAAATTCAATACTGGCCTGGTATTTGATGAAATTAAGAATTATATTTCATTGTCTGGTATGTTATAATGATACAGTGATGTTGCTAAAGAGCCCGTATTTTTGAATCCATACTGAAATATTTGTAGATGAAATGATACGATGCCTAGGATTTTCTTTGCAATCCAAGGCACATGGGGCACAGGGAATGGGATGGGTGGACAGGGAGGGATTGGGTAGATCAATGAGTGGTTGAACGGTTAACTATGAATTGACCATTGTTAAAGCTGAGTGATAAGACCATGGGTGTTTCTTTTACTAGTCAGTACATTTTTGCACATGATTGAGATCTGCTATAAAAAGAGATTAATCTCCACATCTCTACTATCTATAGTAAGAAATACAGACTATTCTCAAATTTTATTAATTTTTTTAATAAATTTTATTTCTCCTATCAATTTTATTAGCTTTTTTCCAAAGATTTTTTTTTTTTTTTACTATCTGGATAGTGGGATTTTTAATATAAATGTATTTACATAATGCAAGAAAAGTAACATGTATTATTCACTGTATATGCATTATTTAGATAGTTATCTCATTACTTTTTCTTCCCTAGATACTGTAAGTTTCTGCATCCAGCTAAGACCATTCCCATCTCTGGAAAGTTGGCCTGGCTCTTCTGGTGCCCAAAAAATTTGGCAATATTTAGACATCTGGGTGAAGCTTCGGGCCTGTATACCAGGGGAGGGTGGCATGGTTGAGAGTTCAAATGAGGTCTCATTGTAAAGGAGACCTTTGGTAAGAACACTTGTGTAGAAATAAAAGTAAGCCGATTTGTACATAAAGTGGAGATGAATAAGGAAAGGATACTCTAGTATTCTAAATAAAGCATATGTCACTTGTGTTTTAGACATGAGTACCTCCTCCAAGTTCTGTTTAAGTGGTTCAAATTTGGTAATTGTGTAATGTTAGTAATCTTGATACAGGTACAAAGTAGTGAAACCTATAATTTCAGTAGTGAAACTGATGGCTTAAATGGTTCTAGGCTCTCATTTGAGCCCTTGTGTTTTTCTTCAATTACAACATTCAAAAGATTGAAGAAGAAAAGTCTTTATTTCCTTGATTTTACTAATAGGTGTTACCAGATAATTTGCCGCATTTTATTCTTCAAAAGAAAATGCGCCATCAAATTCTCAATATATTGGATAAATTACCACAAATTTTAATTAATAATTGCTAAAAAGAGCAGAGAGGAATAATTTTAAACGTTGAAAGGTGTTAATGAAGATCTCCTTTCCAACCCTCACTCAGCCATACATGCAAAACACACATCTATTAAAATGGGGAGTTTTTTTGTTGTTTGTTTGTTTTAAATGAAATGTTATAATAAACCCACTGGTGTTGTTTAATATTCTGCTAAGGCTAAATGAAGAATTCTAAAACTACTAGAATCCCAATGTTTGTTGTTTTTGTTAGAGGAGATCTTAATTTCAACACAGATATAGTTCCAACTCAACTCAGTGCAAGCAGACATTGTCAGTAGAGCATTGCAAATGCCAGTCTTGTCTAGAATATTGACCACACAAACTAGAACCTATAGCACCACCACCCTACTACCCCCATGGCAGTGTGACAACCAAATGTATCTCCAGACACTACTAAATATCCCTTCAAGACTATTGAAAACCACTGGTTTACAGCAATAAGCTTTCAAATATAACCCAAACTTGGCTCTTCCATTCAAAGCAACTGAGCTTTCTAAAATATAAACATCATTATACCATTCCACTGTTTAAAACCCCTGAATGCTCCCCACAGTGCTCAGGATAAAGTCAAATTTCTCAGCTTGACATTCAAAGTCCTTAATGACCTGCTCATCTCTCCAGCTTCATCTCTCAACATAAGCCCACTTACACCCTCTAGTTCAGCCATACCAATTTATCTTATCAGTTAAATTAAGATGCTACACTCTAATCACCTGCAAGCCTCTCTCCATGTTCTTTTTTCTCCCCGAAGTGTCCACTCCATTCCATGTTTCTATCTTGATGTGATTAGCTCTTCAGATCACCTAAATTGTCTTCCTTAAAATATCATCTTTGATATGCCTAAAATAGACTTTGGTGTGCCCATAGCATCTCTTATGTGCCGCTATAGCATCCTGTACTAACATATCATAGCGTTATTCACTGTGTATTAACTGTTACCTTTCTTGTCTCTGTAGTGATTTCCCTGAGAGAAGAACTGTATCTTATCTTCATATTCCCATTGCCTAGTACAATTCCAAGCATATACTTAGTGTACACTTACTATAGGTTGAATGAAAAAGAACTGAGGAGTTACACGTCTATACAGGGTAACTATGGGGAGGGATGCAATCAATCAGAGAGATTATGGCAAGAAAAAGAAGCCCAAGGGAAGAACCCTGAAGAACACTGACATTTAAAGACTAGAAATAACTCAAGAGACTACAAAAATGTACCAGAAATAGGAGAAAAATGAGAAGCATCATGAAACAAAAATGAAGGGAAGCTACCATGTTTGTCTACGACTTGACAATTAGCACAATCCCTGACATATAGAAGATGCATATAATTGCTGAAAATTGTTGAATTTAAAGGAAATTATCAATATATGTATTTATATATATAAGTGTATATATATGTTGCCCAGGCTGGAGTGCAGTGGCACAATCTTGGCTTACTGCAACCTCTGCCTCCTGGGTTCAAGCGATTCTCCTGCCTCAGCCTCCCAAGTAGCTGAGATTACAGGCACCTGCCACCATGCCTGGCTAATTTTTGTATTTCTAGTAGAGACTGGGTTTCACCATGTTGGCCAGGCTGGTCTCGAACTCCTGACCTCGTGATCCGCCTGCCTTGGCCTCCCAAAGTGCTGGGATTACAGAGTAAGCCACTGTGCTTGGCCAGGAAATAGTATTTTAATAATAGAACTATCAGAAGTGTTAAATACTACAGAGAAGTTAAGTGACATAAAGGCTAAAATTTGTCTATGGTGAGCGTGGTAGCAATAATTTCTTTCTTTAAGCTACTTCTATTTGTCAAAAGCAATAATTTGAATAGGATGGAGGTGAAACTAAGATTGAAAAGAGCTAATGGTGGGGGAGGGGGAGGGTGATGACAGCTAAAGCAGCTTTCCAAGAGATGGCATGAAGGAGAATGTAGACACCATATTTTACAATGGGAAATGAACATGTTTTAATTCATGAATGGAAGAGACAGACAGAAAAAGAGGTTAAAAATATGGAAAGGGAAATGACCTGAGGACTATGGTTCCAAAAAAGGATAGGACCGTTAGCCCCATAGGATAAAGGGGATTTCCTCCCTCGATTAAAAAAAAAAAAAAAGAGGAGGAGGAAGGAAGACACTGAGTTTGCAGGCAGAAGACATGAAATTAATAGAGTTTCCTCTTGATGACTTCATTTCCTGTATGGAGGTACTATCACCTGCTAAGAGTGAAAGAAAAGGTAGTAAACAAAGGGAAATAAGAAGAAAGAAGTTGATCTAAAATAATTGCTGTAAAGAGCTGACTTAAAAAGAGAAACAGAAAACATGTTAGCCAGAAAAATGGGGCTAGTGTTTTTTGAGGGGCATCAATTTCTGTGATTCCCAAGAAATGCTCAATAGGTCAGATTTGAAAGGGGAAAGAGAGAATGGAAATGATCAAAGTTGACTTTGGTCTAGAGTGTGCGCTGGGAGGACAAGAGACAAGAATAATGGCAAAAAAGAAGATGAAGGGTGAGCAAGGGTCTAAGTTTCTTGGAAAAGAAAATTAAAACAGAGAACCAGTAAAGGGGAAAGAGATGATCAGAAGTACTGACAGTCTCAATCGTGTCAGAGAGCAACAGAAATAAAAACATGAATGACCTGAAAAGAAGGCTGGAGACAAATGTGATCTACCACAAATGTGACATATTTAATTTTTAAATGTTTAGACTTAAAATTTACCTGAAAGAATAGACAGAATATTCAGGAAAATTGTGAAAACAAAAGAGTAGCACGGAAGACATGCTCTACAAGCATAAACAAATAATCAGAAGCTGCTACTACTTGGAACAGCTTAGTGTTGATTCAAAATAGATCAATGGAACAGAGAACAGAGGTAGAAATGGGAATCTAATAGCTGATACAGGAAGAATTTCAAAATCAATGAGGAAAGCAAATTATTGAAGAAATGAGGTTAGCAGCTGGCTAGCCACTTGGAAACAGATAAAAAATGTATCCACACTACTCTGTTTATATCAATATAAATTTCAAAAGATAGCAAATTTAATGCAAAATAAATATAGTAAAGATTTCATAGTTGGAACAGTTTCTGGAGAAGCAAAATTTGAGAATGTGGTATAAGAGGCTGAAATGAAATGAAGACAAAGGTCACCAGAATAGAGAAGAAACTCTCCACCTAGGGTTACTGTCTGAGGTGTCTACAAAGTCCCAACGAGGCTGTGGTCTGCAAAGTTACCCTGCTAAAAATACCTGATTGACTCAAGCTACTTCTGAAATGTACTATGTGCATTTCATTCCAAAAGTTAGGCATCCCAAACCGAAAACACAGGGTCCTGACTCAGCCAGATACCTGAGGTTAAATTATCAATCTTCTCTGATAGTGTCCACACGCACTTTGGAATTTGAAACACACTGCAGGGATTCTCCTCTAGACCTATGTGGTTAAGCCCTCCGTTACCTGAATTGCTGACTTAAATTTTTATGTTGTTAAATCTTAACTGCACTAATCTGATCAATCTCCTTAACTTGCAGATTTATACTTACAAAGCTGCCAATCAAGTTCTTTTTATCTCCTATATTCAATTTGACATCATTATAATTTCAATGCTGTATTAGTTCTCTCGATAGCAAGGAATTGATGCCATTGATAATAATATACTTCTGGTTCCCATCATCTTGGTTTCTGTTTGTTGATTTTAGTACATACTATATATATGATTCCTTATTAGATAAACCTTATTTATTTTGCTGCCATCCCCAAATGAACCATTACCTCTTCTTGCTCTTCATCATATTCCTCCTGTTCTGCAGCATCATCGTCATCGTCATCATCACCTTCTTTACTTTTCTCTTTGCTGCCTTCTTTATCTTCATTTTCCTCATCTGATTTTTCACCATCGTCTCTTTTTTCCAATTCCTGGTATAAGCATGTTTCATTAATTTGTATGGAAACCACTAGACTGCTGACTTCCCTGCTTAGCCTTAAGGGAACAGTTATCTATCACCTTATTCTAATCCCATCTTAACACCACCTCCAGGTCACCACTAGGAAACTATCAGTCAACTCAAGAAAGAAGGAATTTACTATCTCACCATGAAACCAGCATTTTCTTTGATTTTGTTACTTAATAATTGGGTTTCAGATTAATACTGGGCTTATCAGCTCTAATGCACAATGCTTAATTTCCCTCCTACCTTCTCTTTTTTTCTGAGAGAAAGTCTCGCTCTGTCACCCAGGCTGGAGTGCAGTGGCACGATCTAGGCTCACCGCAGCCTCCTCCTCCTGGGTTCAAGTGATTCTCCTGCTTCAGCTTCCTGAGTAGCTGGGACTACAGGCGCACACCACCAAGCCTGGCTAATTTTTTAGTAGAGACAGAGTTTCTCCATGTTGTTCATGCTGGTCTCGAACTCCTGGTCTCAAGAGATCTGCCCACCTTAGCCTCCCAAAGTGCTGGGATTATAGGCATGAGCCACAGTACCTCGTGGTCTATCCTACCTCCTTCTAAAATATTTGAGGTGACTTAGTTTATGGAGAACTTTTTGGATGTTATTTTGTTTTCCTTCTAACATAAAAGGAGAAAAAAGAAGGTAATAGTATTATTTCAAAATGTCTATGTTTCACTTTATACATGAGACCATTTAACACTATTATTATAATAGCAAGTCATCCTGGGCTAGATTATCCTAGTTGCATTTTATCTGTGTCTTTATCTCTTTTCTCTCTCATTATTTACTTCCTGTTGCCAGGAATTCTTGTTTCTTAATATATCTGGCAGATGGAGAAGAAAGAGATAAATTAAAACTCAAATCACAGTCAATACCAGCAATTATTAGAAATTCTAAAAAAGAAGACAAAAGAGAGATGCAGTTTGGAAAGCTTTGATTCCATGAGAGTTCCACTTATCCACAAGAGGAACCATCAGGCAATAGTACACAAAATTAACTTTAAAATTACATCTTTGTATTTTTATTAGGACTACCAACAATTTTTTTCATTTAATAAAAAGTGACCTATATTCATTACTGTCATTATCTGTTCACTAAATTGTACTATGCTCAATTTGCACATATGATAGAATTTCACAAGTTTTCCAAGAGTCAATAATTTCACATATTAATACTCATAATTAAGGCATAAATCACCTCAGCTAAAATGTGATTAGTCCCCTAAACAGAAATTGGAATATTAATGCATGAATCTGCAAACACTCCATCTCTATTATAAAGTATTTGCTTTGTAGATTACATATAGAGAGAAAACAGGTTTTATATCTGGAGTAACTACAACTTAGCTATTCCTTTATTGGTTCTTAAATGCGTATCTTTAAAAATTGTAATTAATTCAAATTTGAATTTAAGGAAACCAAAGACAATAGAGAGACTACATTAGATAGGCTCAATTTCTAATCAAAATTCAAACTCTACCTTTCCTGTCTACTTAACCCACTCAGGCAGAACAAATAACACCAAGGTAATAGACATAAGATGATTTATCTTGATACCGACTCATATGTTGTCTTATATGAGTTATTACTACAATATAATGTGTGCAATTTTTCCAAATGGAAATCCTTTTGGAAAAGTGCAAGTAAAGCGTGCTTATGGATCTTTTGCAGCATCTATAATAAGATATACACACATATATGATGCTATGTTAATATTATAACTTTTTTTTATATTTTAATCAGATCACAGTAAAAAGACCTGCAACCAATAAGTTTGTGTAGTTAATAGGAAATTGTAGTGCCATATTTATTTAGCTCTGTGCAGGGTACACACTATGTCTAAAAAATCATGCTATTATTTTATAATTAAGAACATAGTTATTTAAAACAGTTATGTAAAAGTATGTTTTTTTTTTTTTGGAGAAGGAGTCTTGCTCTGTCACCCAGGCTGGAGGGCAGTGGCACGATCTCGACTCACTGCAAGCTCCACCTCCCAGGTTCACATCATTCTCCTGCCTCAGCCTCCCGAGTAGCTGGGACTATAGGCGCCCGCTACCACGCCTGGCTAATTTTTTTGTATTTATAGTAGAGACTGGGTTCCACTGTGTTAGTCAGGACGGTCTCGATCTCCTGACTTCGTGATCAACCTGCCTCAGCCTCCCAAAGAGCTGGGATTACAGGCATGAGCCACCACGCCTGGCCAAAAGTACTTTTTAAATACAGTATTCATTCAGTGCCACATAGGAACTAGGAAGTCTATATTTCTATTATTGCTATCTCAAATATCTTTTAAAAAAATTCTCATCTTTATTTCCACCATATAGATCTAAATCAGACTCATAAAATAGGTTAAAAATAGCAGATTTATACAACTTTTTAATAAAAACTGATCTCAAAGTCACATACATTGTCTCACTGCTTCATTCCTTTGGCATTAAGCTACTAGTTTCAGCTCTTCTACTTACTAGTCTCCATTTTCTCTCCTGTTGAGATTTAACCATCTAACCTTACTACTTTACAGATTTAAGAATAAAATGAATAATATAAAGACACTGAAAACAGTGTTCAATTATGGACAGAGAGCAGTTCTTCTGGTTTAAATATTATACAGCCTTACAGCCACCATACAGAGCCTCCTGTTATGCAGAAAAAAGAAACCTCAGAGATTAGTTTACCACCAATTACTCACACATTAATCATGAGATTTGAATGTATGTCACTCCCTATCCATCCATTAATGTACTATTATAAAAAAATTTGGAACTGTTTTTGCTGAAAACATCAGCAATAAGAGAGTCATCTGGGAACAACTTTTGCTCTACTAAACTCATTGGTATTTCTAGATTTAAATTTCCAGTTTTACCAGTGTGTGTCCTGAAAAAGGTGTTTAAATGTAGAGAATATGGAAACACAATTTGTTACCAGGAGAAACCACACCCAGAGGTCCAGATCAATCTTCCTTACAGCACATGTCATCTTAGTAAGTTTTCTCCAGGAAGCTTTAAGCATAGCCAGAACCTGAGTTCAATCAATACAAACTGGCTAGAACTGCAGTCCCATCATTCCAGTATAGTTAAACCTGACAGTTATCATTGCTCCTTCGTCAGTAGTCTTGCTTTATTTTTCAGACATGTTATCTCTAACTCAAGTACTGGTCAAATAATAAAATAAAAATATGAGTTTCCACTACCAAATAGCTGTGCCTACTTGGCCAGGCAAGTAAAAAATTTAAAGCCTTGACTTCCTCATCTGTAAAGAAGGAATAATATCCACCTCTCCTTGTTGTTATGAACTTTTATGAACATAACATATGTAAAGAGCTCATCAAGGAGGCTGGCACAGAATAAGTTTCAATAAAGTGTTAACTGCTACTGTCATCATCATCATCAAAGCAAGACAATGCATGCACTGATAATGGTAGTTAATTGGTATAATCTCCATAAAGAGCAATGTAACAATAGCTATCCATTTCATACAGTGCACGTAAGTACTGACCAAATATTGTAGAAAACTACCCTACACATGTGAAATGACATACTTAACATGAATTCATTGCAGCATTGTTAATAACAGCAAAACACTAGATGAAACATAATGTCTGTATGTCCAATTATGTAGGACATTAAATAAATAAATTACAGTTCATTTTTATAGTGCAGCCAAAAAAAAAAAAAAAGGATGAGGTAACTCTACACAGACTGATATGGAACCACATCCAAGGTATTTTGTTAAGTGATAAAATGAAAATGCAGAATGTAATATGCTACCTCTGTCTTTAAAGAAAAAAAAAAAAACCTCGTATTTGCTATGTATGAAATACTTCTGAAAAATACATATAAGAAACTAGTAACATTGGTTGCCTATAGGAAGGGAACTGGATGACTAAGGAAAGGAATAGGAGGGAAATTTTTCAGTGTTTTAACCTTCTGAATCTTACATTTTTAAATTTTTGAAATATTTAAATTTTTAAAATTTTCAGTGTTTTAACCTTCTGAATCTTACATTTTTATTTGTGAAATATTTAAAGAAAGCTATAATAATAAGTTCTATAAAATACAGTTTTCCCTCAATATTCAATACTTAAGACCAAAAAAAGCATTAAAACAGTACATATTAACCAACAGGAGGAAAAATGAGAAGTTTTTAAAAGAATTACATATGTAACTCTTTGTAAAACTTTTTCATGTTTCCCTCCCCCTGCATGATTCAAATACAAGCGGAAAGGGGGATACAGTGAAAAAGAAAGAGGTGACAGAAGATGAGGTAAGTGGCCAGGCAAGTGGTAACAAAGGACAGGACAGACCCTCCATATCTCCCAGCCCACAAAGTTCAAACCTTCCCAGTTACCTTATACGCTGGGTTCGCTTCTGCCAAATTTTCATTATTAAAAAGTAAGAGAATGCTAAAAGGTTGAAACAAGAAAGCAAAAGGAGGTAGGATCTTTTACATTTTTTCAGTTCACTTGTATAGTAAGAAGAAAACCTTACCTCAATTTTTTTCAACACATCTGCAGTATTAGTGAGTGATGTGCCTTTGCCTGCGTCTTTTGCCTTTTTGGGTTTTGGGCCTGCTGAAGTAAAACTACCAGTTAACACATTTTTCTGCAACTGCAACTGTGTATTATATTTCCTTGTCTTTGTGTATGCTGTCCAGCATTGTGCTACTGCATCCTAGGCAGTCACATAGTTTCCAGAGTAAATTAATTTTCTCAAAGAATAAACAAATCACACCTCACCAATTTTCCAATGATGAAGAATAAATGATAATCACTTAATAGGATTTTTCTTTTTTTAAGACTGAAGTATATTTTTTACTAGTACTGAAAATTGGTACTGGCAATTAATATCATTAGGGCCAAAACTGCTAAAATGTTGCCTCAGATAGAGAAGTACCAAGAGTATAGTGAAAGGCTCCCACAAATCCACCTGCACTGGCTTCTCCTTCACTGATAAGTGTACTTCATTCTAACCAGAGGAATCTTACCAGGTGTGCAAAATAAAAAGGAAGTGCAGGATAAATATTCTTTTCGGCTTTAAAGTCAACTATAGATGTGTGATCCTCTAGGACATGACCAGTATCATTCAGGCACAAGTATTTTATTATGAAAATAATATACTTGCCCAATAAAAACCAATGGTATAAAAGACAGAAGATAAATTGCCATATCTCAAAATTCTGCATTCAAGCTAAATATTATATACTGTATCTTTAAAATAAAATAAAAATATGTCTGCCTTAAATACATATGTGCAAAAAATGTAAATTGTGTATGTACTTCAAATACGTGCATTTGCCAATGGTGAAAGAGATGACAGTGCAACACACAGTATCTGGAATAAAGATTACAATAGTTAAACTGAATATACTCACCATATGAATCTGAAAACTCAAAAGCATATAAGTGAAATAAAATGTTGTAATGGCTTTGGGCTACATAATTTTTTTTCTACTCCTATCAAAACTATTGCATTTTGAGGCTATTCTGAAAGTGCAGGGTCTAGAGAACTATTTCACATATAAATTCTGCCAGTCAGCTACCAAAGCAATATGATAAGCGACAAAATTGTCCCATTGTGGTCAGAGAGTATTACAGTTCTTTTCCAAAATAAAACTAAACACTTAGAAATTACTTTGCAAGAGGAAAATGTGGCTCAGGAAGATGTAATTTTGTTAAAGATTAACATTTAACCTACAAAAGAAAATTTTTAGATTGTGGTAGATGACCCATAACTGATGGAATTACAATTTACTGTGTTATACTGAATTGCCCCTCAGGGAATTACTGAGCTCAGAGCTCCCAAACATATGTATTAGTGGTTCCTCAAACAAAAGTAGTAGCTAAATTTAATGATGGGTAACTTTCTCTGACCCTCTTGGGGGCAAAGACTATTTAATATGAACTGTAACAAATAAAATATGGCATCACATATGAGCAAGATCTCAAGAAATATAATATTAATGCCAAAAAACATTAGCTAAGAATGTATTCTACTTACATCATGAAGTCTTTTTCTAAGAACTTTTTATCAAATTATTTAATTTCATAACATAAACCTTTGTTAAAGGGATACTAGAATATCCCTTTAACAATGGGTCAGAATATGGTCAGGTAAGTAAACTAATTTTTTTTCCCATCTTTGACCAAGTATCTGCATATATTTGAATAGTTTCCTTTAACACATGGCAGTAGCTGGTTCTTCAAGAAACAACTGTTTTCAGCCTTTGACTCTATTGTTACTGTTCACTTTTATGTAAATCAATGGAGGACATCTTAACAAAAAGGAGAGTCCAAGCCTATCAGAAACAAGACATAAAAATTACACAATATGTAATAAAAAATACTAGAGCAACATGAGAAACAAAGTTTCATTGTTGCTTTGTTTATTAACAAATGGAAATCCTGATACATTGGGAGCTTTTACTAATGATTAATGTGGGTATAAAATCCCAGGGATGACATATTTGAAAACGTTAACTCCTCCAAAGTGAACACATTCTTTTCAGCTTTAAAGTCAACTACAGATGTGTGATCCTCTAGGACATGACCAGTATCATTCATGCACAGGTATTTTATTATGAAAATAATATATTTGCCCAATAAAAACCAACAGTATAAAAAACAGAAGATAAATTGTCATATTTCAAAATATTCTACATGCAAGCTAAATATGATTATATACTGTATCTTTAAAATAAAATAAAAATACATGTGCAAAAAATGTAAATTGTGTATGTACTTCAAATATGTGCATTGTATTGTATGTCAATTATATCTCAATAAAGGTGTTAAAACAGGGAACGGGAATTCCTTCTCTTCTGTTTGTTGATAACCCCACTGTTCTTAACCTCGCTGGCTACCGTCCTTTTTCACTCTTCATTCTTCATAGCAAAATTCTAAGAAGACTCATGTATGCTAGCTGTCTCCATTTCCTAAGCTCCATTTACCAGTTAAGCCATTCCAATCTGGAGTCTACCTCTGCGAATCTTTCAAAAAGCTCTCACTGAGGTCACCAATAACTGACACGTCAAAAATGAGCGAACATTTTCCAGTCTTCATCCTATTTGACCTCTTAGAAGCAATGTCTTAACATCTTTTAACATTGTTGACCACCTTTCGAAATACCAGACTACCTTGTGTAACTGCTCTCCTGGTTCTCCTCCTCCCTCTCTCTTTCCAGTTTCCTTCTTTGCCATTCAGTCTCCTCTACCAGCCCATTAAATGTTGGTATTCCTGTAAGCTCAGGTTTAGGCCCTCCTTTCTTCTAATTATCTAATTCTGCCCTAGACCATCTCACCCTTTCTTTTGGTCTCAATGATCGTATCTCTGATAATGACTACAGTCTCCATTTTGAAGTCCATTCCCCTGTGTCCAACAATATATTTAACATTTCTATTTGTATATTTCAAAGGAACCATAAGTAACACCTTTGAACTGAACTTCTGATTTTCTCTCACAAACCTGTTATTTCCCTATTTCCTCTCCCACAACTGTGTCTCAGTAAACTCCTACTCATCCTTCAATCTCAACTCCAGTTCCATTTCCTCAAAGAACCCTTCCCAATGAGGACAGTGTGTTTTTGTTTAATGATTTTACCCCATTCGACTACAAGCTCCATGAGGGCAAGGATTATTCCCACTTTGCTCAGTTTTATTCCTGTCAACACAATGTCTGGCAATAATAGATACCTATTTACTGAATGAAATTACTAAAGAAAAACAAACTGCAAACATTCACTTTGGCATTCTTCTATACAACATAAAACTCTATTTTATTGGTTTCCCAATTTTAAAATGTTTTAGCAATAATTCATACTGTAGCCACTATAATAAAAAATCTGCAATTATGCAAATGAAAAGGTCCACAGTAATTGAAAAGTCTTTCTTAGCATCTCCAGGATTCCACAACTAAAGGAAAATCCTAAGTGAATAAATACAGAAAACCAAATATTGCATGTTCTCACTTATAAGTGGGTGCTAAACACTGAGCACACATGGACATAAACATGGGAACAATAGACATAGTGAACTACTAAAGTTGGGAGGGGAGGACGGGGTGGAGTGGGTTAACTACCTATTAGGTAGTACACTCACTACCTGGGTGCAATATACCAATGTTAACAAACCTGCACATGTACCCCTGTATGTAAAATAAACACTGAAATTTCTAAAAAGATATAAAATTTACACAAAGAAAAGGCAACAACTAAGGGAAAAAAACACCCAAAAGATAAACAACAAAAAACAAGCTTTAGCAAAATAGTTATAATACATTTTTATATATACATGGGGACAGAGAGAGGGAGAGAGAGAGTCAGGGTCTTAGTGTGTCAAGGTTTTGCTCTGTCTTCCAGGTTTAAGTGCAGTGGTGCAATTTGGGGTAACAGCAGCCTCCGCCTCTTCGGCTCAAGTGATCCTCCCACCTCAGCCTCCCAAGGAGCTGGGACTACAGATGCACGCCACCACACTTGGCTAATATTTGTTTTAACTTTATGTAGAGACAAGTTCTCACTATGTTGCCCAGGCTGGTCTCAAACTCCTTGGCTCAAGTGATCCTCCCACCTCAGCCTCCCAAAGTGCTGAGATTACAGGCATGAGCCCCCCTTGTCTGGCACAAAATACTTTAAGAAAAGCATTAAGAACAGTTGAGTATAATTTTGGGTTGACAAGTCCATATTAACAGAATGTAAGAAATAACCTTTTCCTACCTGAATTACTATTATATTAGTGAATGTACCTTTTTTACATTTATTTCTTGGCATCATCTCTCTTGGAAGTCTTCTCCAATCTGTACATAAAATAAAAAATAAAAAAATTGCAGTTTCCTCTAGGAATTAGTGGCATTAAATATAACTATGTGAAGGACACGATAGTTGTCCAGGAAATGACAATAAAGTGCCTTAGTATCTGACTTTACAAATTTAGCTTGAAACATAAAAAAACAAAATCCAAATATAACAGACAATGATACATTTTCTCCTATAAAGAAAAGTTTATTACAATAGCTTTGAAACAGTGCTATAAAATTTTTTTGGGAAGAAAATCTTATGGTAATTATTTGTGGGTGCTGGGATTATGACAGTTTTTCTTAAGTATTATTTATATTTATTTATTTGACTACTTTGTATTTCATAAGTTTTCTGTAGTTGATATATTTCTTATGCAACAAATTTTTTTTTCAAAAGTATGTTACCACAATCCCAACATATGCAAAATGAAATAAACAATTCTAACATCTGAAAACTTTAAAAATATAAATAGCTGTCAAAAATAAATTTCCTCCAATAAATAATTTTGCTTATATTACTTAAATAATTCCTCTAATGTGTCACTTTCTTTTAATTTTTAAGCACAGAGTTAAACAGAAAATTGAAGCAACATAAAAGTTGATTTAAAAATACTGCCTGCTAATAAAGAAATTTCGGAGCATTTTTACAAAGCATTTAAATCTCAAGTCATTTTACCTGAAAAATAAATTTTGCTTTGAATATATTTTAGTTTTTGTAAACTATTCATTTTAGATCATGACGGGAATATATAAAGAGAATCATTTGAGAGATGAATACTAATGAAATGGAAGAAATGAGAGACCTAAGTTGTTTCCAACCTTACCAACACTGAAAAGATAGTACTATAATCTGTGAAAACGATAATGCTATTAATGCCATTTATGGTTTTACATAAGGGCAGTTTCCATAAAAGACCAAGGACAGAGACATAAAAAGAATGTGAATTAAAATGAGAAGACCTGGGTTCTAACAGTATTGGCCACATGGCCTGACAGGTCACTTTAGTTCTATGACAACTGTTTTTATTTGCAAAATGAATGAGTGGGATGAGATCTCCTTTACGGCCCCTTCTAACTTGTCCATACTCAAGGTAAGCTTCTTTTTAGATATAGTTCTTTTGAAAAAGAAACCTAACAACTAAAACTAGTCTGCTTAAAAGAAAGGAAGATCCATGAGCTTGGCTTAAAATACCTTTAAAACAAGAATTTTGTTTTCTCTTCAAATGCCCTAAAATTGCTCAGGAGCATAGTATTTGTGCTTCTTGGTACTACAAATTAAAATTGTGATTGTGGCTAATTAAATTGGAAAATCCAAATGGTTTGTTTGGTCTGTCCTATTTTTACAAAAAATATATTTTAAGGGCCGGACACAGTGGCTCACGCTTGTAAATCCCAGCACTTTGGGAGGCCAAAGTGGGCAGATCACAAGGTCAGGAGATCAAGACCATCCTGGCTAACACAGTGAAACTCTGTCTCTACTAAAAATACAAAAAATCAGTCGCGCGTGGTGGTGGGCGCCTATAGTCCCAGCTACTCAGGAGGCTGAGGCAGGACAATGGCATGAAACCTGGAGGTGGAGCTTGCAGTGAGCTGTGATTGCACCACTGCACTCTAGCCTGGCCGACAGAGCGAGACTCCATCTCAAAACAAAACAAAACAAACAAACAAATATACATATATATATATAGTTTAAGAACTTCCACAAAAGCACTTCAACTCTTCCTTGTTTTAGCATAAAAATCTTTTCACCTTAGTTTCTAACAGATTTATATTACTAATTAATCACAATAAAAGAACCAGACTCAATTTTCCTATGGTAAAAATAGAAAACTTAGCCTAAAAAAAAAATATGAGGTGAGAGAGACAGCCTTTAAAAATTGTTTCCATATTGTGTGTTTTGCAGTTACCTGGTATCCATTCTTCCTTGTTTACCTTCATGTATCTTTTACTATACCTTTCAATATCTAGGAGAAAAAAAGAATAAAGAACTCATTAGGAAAATCAAGAGTAACCCTGAACTTAAGCCATTCCTTTAAGATAATTGAAAACAAGAGATAACATTTTTTATTTCACATGCAGGGAGTTTCCTATATTTGTACATAAGAGAATGGGAAAAAGGGTAAGGATAGGCAAGGTTGGACTTGGTGAGGGGTTACCAATGTGAGGCATAAATGAGTAAGCTGCAAGCCCTACATGCCAACTGCTGAAAACTCTGCAGGGACCCTCTGAGCTTGCCAAAATCAGTAAAGCCACAACTGCGGCTCTTGCTTCAGACTGGTCCACCTTATCACAAGAAACACCCTTAAGGAGGGCACAAACTCTTTCCTAGCAGCACAAGTTGGAAAGCAACACTATCACACAAAAGCTTGAAGCCATGTTCATCATAAAAAGTAGTTCAGGAGTTAGTCATGAAAAGCAAAAGGTAATACTAAAGATGAATAGATAAAAATCAGGGACCAAATACATACTGATTTTTCTTCTATGTTAAAAATATGCTTCCAAATAATACAACCACGTATGACAGAAAGGTAACTAAAATAAGCAGTAGATCAGAGACCAAGAGATCAGGTTTTTCTAGGTATTTTAACTGCTTGACTTCAGGTCAAATGTTTTAACTAATCTTGCCAAGTTTTTCACCTGTAAAACGAAGTCAGCACAAATGAGAGATTCCTAGCATTTGTAACACAACGACTTCTTTTTAAGAATTTTCTCCAAAACAGATTCCATATTTTAAATAATTTTAACCTTCAGTATACCAGAAAAAACAATTTTTAGCCTTTTTCCTCTGGGTACAATAGACCATTTTTTATATTTTAAAATATTTTTAGGTTAATTTCAAATAATGAAATACAGAGAATAAATAAAAAAGATAACAGATAAAAGAATAGCTATTGAAAACTAATCATTGGAACCCAATTAAAAAGGAGTATAAAGGATTTGAATAGACATTTCTCTAAAGAAGATACAAAAATGGACAAAAAGCATGAAAAGATGTCCAACATCACTAATCATTATGGAAATTCAAATCAAAACTACAATGAGATACTATGTTACAACCACTAGGATGGCTAGGATAAAAAAAACAATAAGAAACATTGGCAAGGATATGGAGAAATTTGAACCCTCATATATTATTGATAGGAATGTAAAACAGTACACCTGCTTTAGAAGACAGTTTGGCAGTTCCTCCATATGTGAAATACAGAGTTACCATATGATCCTATGTGCATACTCAACAGAAATGAAAACATACGTTCACACAAAACATGTACAGGAATGTTCATGACAGGATAACTTATGTAATCCTGAAAGTGAACTGACCCAAATGCCCATCAAGTGATGAGTGGATAAACAAAATGTGGCATATATCCATACAGTGGAATGTTATTCAGCCATAAAAAGGAATGAAGCACTCATATGTACTAAGCCATGAATGAACCTTGAAAACATTATGGCAAGTGAAAGAAGCCAGTCACAAAAAGACACATATTACAGGATTCCACTTATATGACATGGTCAGAACAGATAAGTCTCCACAGACAGAAAGCAGATTTCTGGTGCCACGGGTTAGAAGGAGGGAAGAGTAGGGACTGACTACTAAAGGTTACAGAATTTCTTTTCCGGATGACGAAAAGCTTCTAAAAACTTAGATAGTGGCTGGGCATAGTGGCTCACACCTGTAATCCCAGAGTGGCTGGGTGCAGTGGCTCACACCTGTAATCCCAGCACTTTGAGAGGCCGGGGCAGGTAGATTACTTGAGGTCAGGAGTTCAACACCAGCTGGGCCAACATGGTAAAACACCATCTATACTAAAAATACAAAAAAAATTAGCCAGGTGTGGTGGCGTGTGCCTGTAATCCTAGGTACTGAGATTACAGGTACTGAGATTGAGGCAAGAGAATCACTTGAATCCAGGAGGCAGAAGTTGCAGTGAACCTAGATCATGCCACTGCATTCCAGCCTGGGTAACAGAGCAAGACTCTGTCTCAAAACAAACAAAAATTAAATAGTGGTGTTGGCTGCATAGCTCTGTAGCTATATTAAAAGTCACTTAATTGTACACTTCAAGAAGTAAATTTTACACATGTGGATTGTGTCTCAGTAAAGCTGTTACTTAAAAATCATAAAACTAGGCCCAACACAGTGGCTCAGGATGGATGTAATCCCAGCACTTTGGGAGGCCACGGCATGTGGATTGAGTTCAGGAGTTTGAGACCAGCCTGAGCAATATGGTGAAACCCCATCTCTACAAAAAATACAAAAATTAGCCGGGCATGGTAGTTCATGCCAGTGGTTCCAGCTACTTGGGAGGCTATGGTGGAAGGATCGCTTGAGCCTGGGAGGTGGAGGCTACAGTGAGCTGAGATTATGCCACTGCATTCCAGCCTGGGTGACAGAACAAGATCCTGTCTCAAATAAAAATAAATAAATAAAGTTATTGGAGATTTTACTAAGCAATTAACTATAGCAAATCCAAATTTATATTACATGTTTTACTGGTTTTGAAGGTAAATTTAACCAAAATGGGCAAAGTCATTTGAATGCAGTTTTCTGTGCATCAGCTGCCATACACAAACCTAGAATATATGCCTTCTGTATTTCTTGATCCCAGATTCCAAATGCATCTTTAATAGGTTCTAACTTTTCATTTCCTCTGGTTCTTTTTCTCATAGGTGTATCATCTAAATAATTTCATATTACAAATGCATTTCTAGTACAATCTAGCTTATCACTACTTCCAAGTCTTCTTGTACTTACATATCTAAAATGCAATATTTTAAAAAACTTTCATGTCTCATACTTCTATTGAAGAGAGGATGGCCCAGCCATCTTCTTTGCTCTATACTTGCAAAATATTTTCATTATTAAATTTATAATCACCAATTAACATGATCAATCCAAAAAACAATTTCATGTCCATATAATCAATTTCCTTTTGATCATTATTGTCTCTGCCTTTATGTTGAGCATTTGCCAGTTACAAAACACATCAAATTAATTTTGGTGCATAAATATCATAAAACAAAACAAAAACGATCACCTCATTTTAGCAAATGGGATGTTCCAGGTTTTTGATACAAAGTATTACACGATGAGGTCTTTTTCTCTTTTTCAAAGATTGACTGTACAAGGTCACCATAATTCCTTTTTAATTCTCGGAGATAGTGTTTACTCATTGATTCTTGAATTTGAGAAAATTCACTGAAGACAATGTCATCTGAAGACTCAGTCTGAGATTTTGCTTATACAATCAATTTCATCATCATCATTAGCATCCAGAGAGCTATCTCTTTGCATTTGTCTTCTGATTCCTCTAAGAACTGTGGAATATGTTTTACTGTCAATTTTGGACATTATGAGCAGAAAATTAAAAAATTTTGAAATTTTCAATTGTATTAAATGAAAATTAAAACAGAGCAACTACAAATATGAAGGTCTCTGAAGACTTTATGTCTTCTTAAAACACAGATATAATACTTTGGACAATGCAACAGGAAAACTATATGATGACATAATAGTGATAACTTATTTCAACTGCACAGTCAATTCCATCATTCTCCCATTTTTTATATATATTTTTTTCAGTATAGTATGGAATGTCTGATGAATAATGATAAGGTAATATCTATGATGATGAAATAGGAAGGTATTTCAAGATAGAGAAAAAATAAGATCACTCAGATTCCACAGTTATCTTAGATATATAAAAGGGTTCAATGGGCTGATATGGTATTCTAAGATAAAACGAGTTTTCCTTTTTAAGTAAATTTCTGTTTCTTCTTTAGAAAACCTCTACGCAAGAATAAAAGTTATGAATATCAATCACACAAACAGTAAGAACTGCTCCAAAAATACCGTCAAAAATTTATATTGAGTCTCATGGACATGGATAATATAGCAAGAATTAGTAAGCCAAATTCCATTTATTCAGTAAGAGACCTATGGATGTATTTAAGTAAACGTATTATTTCCATTAAGCTGTGAGGTTCTGAAAATGACTTATGACACCATCACCACTGTCAGAATCATGTTTCTACCTCAAAGGACCCTGTAGTTCAGGAGCTTGAGCTAGAAACCACTGGACTGGATGATCTCTACATCCTCTTACAGCTAAAATTCACTAAATAATATTCATGGGTGTTTTTCCTTTATTACATAACAAATTTCGATGCAAAACACTAATCATTTCTATAATTCGACCTGAAAACATTAAAAACAAACTTTGAAGACACTGCAACATGAAAAATGTTCATTCCATGCCTTCAGTTCTTTAGGACTGATCTCAATGCCCTGAGCCACCAGCCACTTGACTATCAGGAAGTCTTGAGATCTCCCACCCTATTTGTCTGTCCTACTGTCTAATGATTTAGTTCTTTACAGTAGCCCTTAAGTCTCTCTTTCCTAAAGAACACAAGTGGCAAGTGATGCACCTGGCGAAGGCACAGTCATGCAGTATCTCTATCCGGAATATGATTCTGACAGTAGGGTGGTTCTGTTCAGTCTGGCCAATTCTTTTTCACTCATAGCATGGATATTATATAAATTTATACATGCACATATATACACATATTATATAAACCTATATACGCACATGTAAATGTATATATTTTATAGAAAAACCTTTATTTTTAACATGAGTGTTTTTTAAACACACTATATCAGGAAAGAGAGGTAAGCTGGGTGTGACGACTCAGGCCTGTAATTCCAGCACTTTGGGAGGCCGAGATGGGAGGATCGCTTGAAGCCAGGAATTTGAGACCACTGTGAGCAAAAAAACGAGACCGCTGTCTCTACAAAAAAAATAAAAATAAAAAATTAGCCAGGCATGGTGGTGTGTGCCTGTAGTCCCAGCTACTCAAGAGGCTGAGGTAGGAGGATCACTTGAGCCCAGGAGTTTGGAAGCTGCAGTGAGCTGTGATCGTGGCACTGCACTATAGCCTGGGTGACAGAGCGAGATCTCATCTCTAAAATACAAAATAAAACAAAAAAAAAGACAGAAGTAAACATGAAGATCTCAGGGAGAATGTACTTGTATCAATCTGGAAATTTCTATGCAAGAGTTTTCCCCTGAAAGAAATAAAAGCAAAAAAAAACCCTTGTATTTTTAAATACTTTATTGCCTAGTTATCAAAGATAAAGTGCCCCTGAATCCAAGTACAAGCCAACCACTCCCATAGACCAACAACAGAATTATAGTTTTTTGTTTGTTTGTTTGTTTGTTTGTTTTTAAGAGACAGAGTCTCGCTCTGTCACCCAGGCTGGAGTGCAGTAGCACGATCTCGGCTCACTGCAAGCTCCACCTCCCAGGTTCACGCCATTCTCCTGCCTCAACCTCCCGAGTAGATGGGACTACAGGCACCCGCCACCATGCCCCGCTAATTTTTGTATTTTTAGTAGAGATGGGGTTTCACCGTGTTAGCCAGGATGGTCTCGATCTTCTGACCTCGTGAGCCGCTTGCCTCAGCCTCCCAAAGCGCAGGGATTACAGGCGTGAGCCACCGCGCCCCACTGACAAAATTATGTTTTTAATATCCCTGTCTAAAACACTCACACAAATGCTTTAATTATTTGATACACTTTTTTTTTTTTTGAGACAGAGTCTCACTCTATTGCCCAGGTTGCAGTACAGTGACATAATCCCAGCTCACTGCAACCTCCACCTCCCCGGTTCAAACGATTCTCCTGCCTCAGCTTCCTGAGAAGCTGAAATTACAGGCACGGGTCACCACGCCTGGCTAATCTTTGTATTTTTAATAGAGACAGGGTTTCCCCATGTTGGCCAGGTTGGTCTCAAACTCCTGACCTCAGGTGATCCGTCTGCCTCAGCCTCCCAATGTGCTAGGATTACAAGAGTAAGCCACTGCGCCTGGTCTGATTTGATGTACTTTTAAATTAGACATGTGCTTTAATAACAACCACATTCAGCTAAGTAAATCTGTACCATAGAGAAAAGATCAATTTTAAAAGCACTAAAGTATACCCTGCATTACTATTTTTTCTAATAAGAATGAATACTGATTAGTTCATTTGGTCTTTTTGAAATCTTTAAAATGAAAAGTTTTATTTTAGAACTCAAACAGATGAAAGCATACAACATATTCATGGAAGTTAAAAATTTCAGTATTAGGCTGGGCGCGGTGGCTCACGTCTGTCTGTAATCCCAGCACTTTGGGTGGCTGATGCGGGCAGACTACTTGAGGTCAGGAGTTCCAGACCAGCCTGGCCAACATGGTGAAACGTCTCTACTAAAAATATCAAAATTAGCTGGGCACGGTATTGCGCGTCTATGATTCCAGCTACTCAGGAGGCTGAGATGTCAGAATCACTTGAACCCAGGAGGCGGAGGTTGCAGTGAGTCGAGACTGCACCACTGCACTCTAGCCTGGGTGAGAAGAGTGAGACTCCATTCTATTACAAAAAAACCAAAAACAATTAAGTATTTTTGAGATAAAATATCTCTTATCAAACCATTATATAACTCAAAGCAGCTATGTTTTGAGAATTAAATGAATTTGTCTAAAATGCTTCTTATAATTATAAGCACATGCTAAGATCATTACACAAGGCTTCCTTTTTTGACTCAGCCAATTTAAACTATTCTAGAGAGAGGAAAAATGGAATGTATTTTTAATACTAATGGAATGAGATGACACTATTAATTTCTCATGTTTTAATGATGTTGTTTTGAGAACTCAAAGATGGTATCAGTCTCTCTAATTTCAACAATCAAGGGCAGAAAGTGAAAAATCAATATAGTACTGCTGTGCTAAATAGCTACGCAGGAATCGTTTCCTTTCCTATAAAACCACTTCCCACTTCTAGTCTGAGACTGTTGAGCCCTCTCCAACTATAATGTTTCCTTTCTTCACTAAGCAGCACTAATGAACACATATTTTACATCATATCAAATACCTAAATGAAAAACCAAACAAAATCAAGTCTTAAAAATTTTTTTAACCTAAATATTAAATAATTGGAGACATGCATAAAGGTTTATGTATAATGATAATAATCACAGCATTATATATACAAGCAAAAAACTGGAAATAATCTTTAAAAAGAAGGAAATTAGTTACAGTTAATATTATATCCACAGAGTAGACTACCAGTCATTAAAAGTCATGTTTGCCAAGAATAATAAGGATATGTGAAAATGCTAATACGCTACTGAGTGAAAAAAGATACAAAGTAATATGAATCTAATTTTGTAAAGAGAATATGCATGCATAAGAAAAAATCTGGACTATATAACAAAATATTAATAGTGGTTCTCTAGACATAAGCATGGGTAATTTTTACTTTTCAAAATTTTCCTGTTTTTCATAATTTTCACTGAACATATAAAATTATTGTGAAAGCTACTTCTAAAAATAAAATATCAAAGTTTAAAGTATTTTTTCTGTTAAAGCAACATAAATATGCTTTTTCAAAGTGGTTGATAATTTTTGATTGAATAGAATCAATCAACATTCAATGATTGTATATCTTGTACTTAAACACTGTTTCATCTGTACACATTAAGACACATAATCAAAGACTCCAATATGGTACCTTGTCTTTCTTCAGGTGTTTCAATAAAATAAGGCATTCTTTTCATTGTTTCTCTCAACTCCTGTTTCAAAGCCAGCATATATTCTTCACCTTCTCCTGTTTTCAGTGGCACTGGTTTATAATCTGTATCCTGTTTAAATTAAGAGACAAAGGTTTTTTTTCGAATCAATTATGTATTTTAATATCCCTTTTATCTGTATTGTAAAAAAGAGCAGTTTTATTGAAATACTGTGTTTTACAGGCACTAAGTTTTACAATCAACTTAAAAGATGAACTTCTGTAGTCTATTTAACCTGTTAACCCATTTCCTACTTTGCTCTCATATTAGAGGTAAAAAAGATGCATGATTTTCCTATTGGCCCTGAAAACTACACCAATAATCATTTTGTCATACAGTCTGTTGACCTATGTGATTATCTACTTAAAAGATTAAGATACCAGGCCGGGCGCGGTAGCTCACGCCTGTAATCCCAGCACTTTGGGAGGCCGAGGAGGCGGATCACAAGGTCAGGAGATCGAGACCATCCTGGCTAACACGGTGAAACCCCGTGTCTACTAAAAATACAAAAAAAAAAAAAAAAATTAGCCAGGTGTAGTGATGGGCACCTGTAGTCCCAGCTGCTCGGGAGGCTGAGGCAGGAGAATGGCGTGGACCCAGGAGGCGAAGCTTGCAGTGAGCCAAGATCGTGCCACTGCACTCCAGACTGGGTTACAGAGCGAGAATCTGTCTCCAAAAAAAAAAAAAAAAAAAAAATTAACATACCAAAAAAAAAAAAAGAAAAAAAGAAAAAGAAAAAGAAAAACTAAGGTACCCAAATGACAGCAGCTGCTTTAGGTCCTTATTAACCTCAAGTAGTGGTGGTGTTATTGGAAAAAAATAAATAAAAAAGCAGCAGCTATCATTTAGTATGTGGTTACTATGATATATTCAATATCCAATATCCATTATCTCATTGAAAGGACTACCAATAATCTCCTTTTACAGTGAAGAAATTGAGAAGTGAACAATTTATAAGGCCATAGAATGAATAAATGGCAAGATGGAGTTTGACGCTGCATTTCAAGTTTTTAAAATTATACACATATATACATATACACAAATATGCATTTGTATGTGTGTATATATTTACACAAATATATTCATTACCAAGTGGATCTCTAGGGTACATAGTAAAGACATTTCTGGTTTCAGAGAATAAAGATAAGGTACATTTTCAAAATTTGATTAGGAATATATACATTCATGCTGCAACTACTTATTGAGTACCCAACATGGTTAGACTATAGAAGATACCATGGTAAACAAGTCAAAGTCCCTGCCCACAGGGAACTTACATTCTAGGAGTGAAACACACAACAAATTAGTAAACAAATGAGGTGACATACAATTTCACATAGTGATAAATAACATAAAAATAAACGAAGGTGGGTAAAGGAAAAGTGACTGACAGCGCATGGAGGATGGAGGTAGAATCTACACAGGGTGAGCACGCGTGGCCTCTTGGGGAAGTCACATTTGAGTAGAGATTGGGATAAAATCAGGGAGCCATCCATGCAAAGAGAAGAGATGGTAGGGAACCAGCAGGCCCAAAGGCCTGAGGACACAAGGAGCCTGCGTAGCTGGGGAATGAGAAGGACAGTGGTAGAAAAAGGGTCAGAGAAACATCAGCACGGAGAGATCGGGAAGAGCCTTTAACCCAGTAGTAAGGAATTTTAATTTTATTCCAAGTATAAAGAAATACTATGTACTAACATCCCCAGTGTTTAGAAGTAATCTCCTTATACATGGAAAAGAGCTTGTTTTAAAAATCACTGTAAAGTGACATTATGCCAATACCTGAGATATTTGTCTTTGTTTTTACGCTGTGCTGAATATCAAAAAGGTAAAATATCAACAGTAAAAAGCAGAGACCCCTTGTGTGAGACATCTAGATCCCTGGATACATTCTAAACTAAACATAAGGTGAAAACATTATATATTATGCAAATTTAGCTTGCAGCATACTCACTAAATTTTAAAACAACACTAAAATAAGCAAAAAAAGTTCAGTGGGGGACAAAGTCAAGTGGCATACTAAGGAGCAAACTTAAATTTTATAGATACAAGATGAGAAGAAAATCATTAAGTGAAGGTGCGATAGGGTGGGAACTTAGAACCATTATAAAACCTAATGACTTTTAAAACTATTATTTTCATATTGGAATTTATCAGTAACACCAACAGGAGTTGTAAGAATTGAAAACTAATTCTTTACTGGTTCACATAGTACTAAATATATTAATAGAAAGATGTATACAGTTTTGTTTTCTATATATATATATATATATATATTTTTTTTTTTTTTTTTTTTTTGAGACGGAGTCTCCCTCTGTCGCCCAGGCTGGAGTGCAGTGGTCAGATCTCAGCTCACTGCAAGCTCCGCCTCCCGGGTTCACGCCATTCTCCTGCCTCAGCCTCCCGTGTAGCTGGGACTACAGGCGCCCACCACCTCGCCCGGCTAGTTTTTTTTGTATTTTTAGTAGAGACGGGGTTTCACCATGTTAGCCAGGATGGTCTCGATCTCCTGACCTCGTGATCCGCCCGTCTCAGCCTCCCAAAGTGCTGGGATTACAGGCTTGAGCCACCGTGCCCAGCCTGTTTTCTATATTTTAAGAAAGCAGATCATGAAAATATTTAAAGGTAAGTGAAACACACTCTCCTTTACTTTCTTATACTTGAGGATACTATAAACATATATCAAGTCCTATACAGAATTTAATATTCTCTGAAAAATGAAAAAACACACTATGAGAATTCAACGGTTCATATACTTACAGGAAATAGTGGGGGTGGTTTCAACACTACATCAGGTAACTTTTCACCTTTGCTAAATCCAACAGCCTCAATATTAAAGGTATAAGCAGCACGTCCTCTTCCTTTATTCCCAGCCATCAGAAATGGTTATACCAGATGAGTAGCCAAATTCTGAAAGGCACTATTAATGATTAAGATTTACTGGATCACACATAAAAAAGAAATCAACACTTTAAAGCAAAATATAAAACCGCACCCCTTAAGTAGCATAGTTGATTTAAAATACTTTTGGAAAGCAAAACATGTGGAGAAATAAACATTTGACAAGTAACTGTTGAATTTCTCACACTCACACATCTTTGGCAGGTAAGATAATGATGGCTTCAACTCCCTCACCCACTACTACTGCCCCACATTCAGACTGATGAGGAGAAGAAATCTTTCTTTTTCATATCAACATAAAAACTATCATTAGTCATATATACTTTAAGACTTTAAATGATTTATCTTAGCATGTGAGTGTTAGGAAGAATCCCTGAGATCTAGTCCAATGTCTCCCTTTTAGAAATGGGAATGGTCGCTCGATGAGACTCGAAAGAAGCCTGTCCAACAAAAAAAAATTCAGACGAAAACAGCTGAAATCATTAAAGTTATGATAAACCTGTAATCTTCAATTTTGGGGACAGGAGTGATATCACACATGCAAGTTGTAATGAACTTTTGAATCCTCTGATTATACTATGAGAACTGAGCTGGCAATGTAAAAACAGGGTTCCCTACGCTAGAGTTCTTCCAATAGAAGTCTGCATTCAACTGTAGTGATGATTATAATGCACACTCTTTACGTCTCTTTTCCCACTGGTAATACTGAGCCTCATTTAAGCCTGTGAACCCAAGACAGAAATGATATGTCCTCCAGTCCACCTGGAGGAAGTCAGAGGAGTAGCTTTGGTTTTGGCTCCATCAGCTCAGTCTCATTTCTGAATCTACTCACTCTCACTTGCCCTCCTTACAAAATTATGCAAGCCACAGTACTTCACACAGCTGCTCTACTCTTCACCAGGGTTTCTTGCCTGGTCATTAATGTCACCCCTCTTAGTCTGCCACATTAATGGTGAAGGAACACCACCTAAAACCAACAAGGTGCTACTTCTTTATATCAATTTTACTGTCTACAATTTGAATACACGTAGTTCTTTGGACCAAAAGGCTGAAAACTCCCAGCTCACTTTATCATAGGGCCAACACTACAAAGCAAGCGCCTCTCAGTTCTCAACCCTGGCTGCCATTAGAATCACTTGGGTAGCTTAAAAACCTAGAGCAATGGTTCTCAAAGAGTGCTGTCTGCAGCAGCATCACTCAGAACTTGGTAGAAATGCAAACTGTGAGTTCCACCACAGACCTAAAGAAAAAAGAAACTGTGGGTGAGCCCAGCACTGGTGTTTTAAGAAGCCTTCCAGATAATTCTGATGTACGCTAAGTTCTGAAAATCACTGAACTGAACCAATCAATCCAGATCTCTTGGGGTGAGGATTGGGCAAGAGTCAGTTTTAGAAGCTTCCCAGGTGATTCTAACACACAGCAAATGTTAAGAGTATTGAGAGAACCGTTCTGGTGGAAGTCTTAGCAACTAAGGAGTAGTTGAGTTAAAATACACATGTAGAATCAAGGACTTCATAGGTCTCATCTTTGAGGTTTAAAATTATACAAACTAGCCTTAGCAACTTAAAAATATTTGCCTTAAAGGTGAGATAACTGTAACTGCTGTAAATTTACATAACACTCAGGATGTGGCAGTCCAAGTTTTAATTCATTTACAAGGAACAGCAGTAACAAGGCACTGCACTTTTAGACAGCCAATTTAATTTTTAAAATTTTTTATTATTTTTTTTTTCAGATGAAGTCTTGCTCCATCACCCAGGTGGCACAATTGTGGCTCACTGTAACCTCCCTCCCTTGCTTAAGTGATTCTCCTGTCTCAGCCTCCTAAGTAGCTGGGATTATAGGACTTATCTTTAAATTTTTTTAGTAGAGACGGGGTTTCACCATGTTGGCCAGGTTGGTCTCAAACTCCTGACCTCAAGTGATCCGCCTGCCTCAGCCTTCCAAAGTGCTAGGATTATAGGCATGAGCCACGGCGCCCAGCCAATGACACCCTGCCAATGATGGCCAATTTTAATGTCCTTCTACATTTAAGGGCCCAGAAGCAAATCATATATTCAACATCTTTTTGTAATGAAACATTGTTTCCTGTTTTCTGTGAATTATTCAAGTAGAATATATGGCATTTGATTTGACATAATGGCTATGATACTGAGAACATTTTCAGATATGATTTTGTAACTGCCCAAGGGGTTCACCCTGCCTGTTGTCTGGACAGAGCTGATTTATCAAGACGGGGAATTGCAATATAGAAAGAGTAATTCACACAGAGCTGGCTGTGCGGGAGACCGGAGTTTTATTACTCCTTAAATCAGTCTCCCCGAAAACTCGGAGATTTTTTTGAGATGGAGTGTCACTCTTGTTGCCCAGGGTGGAGTGCAACGGCGCGGTCTCAGCTCACTGCAACCTCCACCTCCCAGGTTCAAGCAATTCTCCTGCCTCAGCCTCCCGAGTAGTTGGGATTACAGGCATGCACAACCATGCCTATCTAATTTTATATTTTTAGTAGAGACGGGGTTTCTCCATGTTGGTCAGGCTGGTCTTGAACTCTTGACTTCAGGTGATCCACCCGCTTTGGCTTCCCAAAGTGTTGGGACTACAGGAGTGAGCCACTGCGCCTGGCTGGAGATCAGAGATTTTAAGGTTAATTTGGTGGGTAGGGGGCCAGTGTATTGGAAGTGCAGATTGGTTGGCTCCGGGATGAAATCATAGGAAGTCAAAGCTGTTCTCTTCTGCGGAGTCAGTTCCTGGGTGGGGGCCACAAGATCAGAAGAGTCAGTTAATCACTCTGGGTAGTGCCTCCTGATCCATCAACGGCAGGGTCTGCAAAATATTTCAAGCACTGATCTTCGGTTTAGGGAGGGTCAGAATCTTGTAGCCTCCAGCTGCATGATTCCTAAACTATAATTTCTAATCTTGTGAATAATTTCTTAGTCCTACAATGGCAGTCTAGTCCCCAAGCAAGGAGGAGGTTTGTTTTGGGAAAGTCTGTTATCGTCTTTGTTTTAAACCATAAACTAAGTTCCTCCCAAAGTTAGTTCAGTCTATGCCCAGGAATGAACAAGGACAGCTTAAAGGTTAGAAGCAAGATGGAGTCACAGTTAGTTTAGATCTCTTTCGCTGTCTCAGTCATAATTTTGCAAAGGCGGTTTCACGCCCAAGAATGAACAAGGACGGTTTAGAAGTTAGAAGCAAGATGGGATCAGTTAGGTCTGATATCTTTCACTGTCATAATTTTCTCAGTTATGATTTTTGCAAAGTTGGTTTCAATCCCTCCCTTTGGGTTTCATAGTTTTACATTATTCATTTTGTAAATTTATCCTTGCAGGCCTCCATATTTGAGTTTTCCTTCATAGCTGCTTGAACACTAAAAGTTGATTTATCATCTTTAATGCTGCCATTTTAAACTACAACTCCATGCCTTTTTTTTTTTCCTAATACTTACATTTACTATACTTACATACACAAAAGTCAGTATACTAAATCCCCATATACCCACTATTCAGCTTCAAAATTATCAGTATATGACTATTGTACTTTATACTTTTCTACTCCCATGCTTCAGATTGTTTTAAACTCTTCAGTATGTATCTTCTCTGAGAGTTAAGGGCTTTTAAAAAAAATCACAATAACATTGCATCTATAATTTTAACAATAACTCTATACCATCATCTTATATAGAACATTCACATTTTTTACTTATCACATAAATGTTTTTACAGTTAATTTGTTCAAATCAAGATATAAAAAATACATGACATTTTACTTTCTTTTAAACTGTAATCGTTTTCCTTTTTTTTCTTTTTTCTGTCTATTTGTCTAAAAAACTAGGTCAGTGCCCTGTACAATGCTTCTTAAACTTTAGGTACAAGAGAATTACCTACGAATCTTGTTAAAATGCAGATTTTGAATCAGTTAGCCGCAGACAGAATCTGAGAATTTGCATTTTTATCAGGGTCTCAGGAGACATCAACTGATTGTAAACCATACTTTGAAAGTAGCAAAGCTATACAATTTCCCGTATTCTGGATTTGACTGATTTATACCTGAGATATGGTTTAACATATTCCTCTATTCACTGGGTATATTTCCAATAAACAGGTAAACTTAGATTAAGGTTTGATTTTTTTTTTTTCCCAAGAATACTTAAAAGGATGCTCTCTCTTTCCTTCTGCATTACATCAAGATGAACATAAAGTCTCCCTCTTGGGGCCGGGCGCGGTGGCTCAAGCCTGTAATCCCAGCACTTTGGGAGGCCGAGGCGGGCGGATCACAAGGTCAGGAGATCGAGACCATCCTGGCTAACACGGTGAAACCCCGTCTCTACTAAAAATACAAAAAATTAGCCGGGCGAGGTGGCGGGTGCCTGTAGTCCCAGCTACTCGGGAGGCTGAGGCAAGAGAATGGCGTAAACCCGGGAGGCGGAGCTTGCAGTGAGCTGACATTCGGCCACTGCACTCCAGCCCGGGTGACAGAGCAAGACTCCGTCTCAAAAAAAAAAAAAAACAAAAAAAAAGGCTCCCTCTTGGTATTGATCAGGCTGGTCATGGGTTCAGGTGTTGGTCTATTTCATTAAGTATAAAGTGTCCATCAGTTTTCACCTAATGATTTTAGCAGTCACTGATGATCACCACCTACATCCATTTTTCCATTATGAATTGCAAAATGGTGGTATACAAATTTTATCATTCTTTCTGTTTTATTAATTGGAATTCCACCAGGAATCAATTTCTTTTATCTATTATTTAGTTACCTTAAAATAAAGTTCATACAGTAACTGTATTTATTTTAAGAGCCAAGCTTATTCCAGCTCTCTACATTAAAAAAGCAGGAAAATATCCAAATGGACTTGTTTCAATTGCTGAGTCACTAAGACATATGCTGAGCCTAGAGAAAGTGTATCTCCCAAGTATCCAAACTGCTGAGCAGAAGGGGTCACACCTTTCACTCTAAGAAACAATTACAAGAGCCCACTAGCCCTACTCAAAACCACTGGGCTGCACTCCAGTCCAGGATCTGCCACTACTTAAAGATTAAAAACAATTCCAGGTAAAGTTTACCAGAGTTTCCTGATCATGAGAATTAACCGGAGGATCTGCTAAACACACAGTCTTAGGCTTTCTTCAAGCCCTCAAACCTAGTATACTAGAATCTTTGGAGGTGGGCCCTGGAAAAGTTTGGAAAACTCACCCTAAAAAAAGAGGATACCAGCTAGCACGGCTTCATGGAATAGCTCTTGAAAAATAACAAACTTTATTGATTCTAAATTTCCATTTTTAATCAAGCAATCTTTGGGTGTATGAATTGCTATCATTAGTGAATGTATCACCCTTGACAGAAAAGTTTCCTAGTTTGTTGACATATTTAATAATTATATGGCATTCCAGTCTACAAACCCATCTCTTTAAGTTTAGTTTTCATGAATTCATTCCCCTGTACACAGAGGAGCTGATAAATTCATTTTCTTCTCCTGCAGAGCTCAGAGAGAGTCCCTGGATCCTGGTAAATATATCATGAAAGAAACGACCTACAAGTGAGACCGTGGTTGAGTTACCTCACACTGCCTCATTCCTTTTTCAATACATCAAACTCTTGAATAAAAAAAAAAAACTCTTGAGTTTTAGTGCTTTCTATATTTCCTCATGTTCCAAATTTTTCTCCACTTCATATGGCCCAATTTCACTGAGTCACTCATTCAACCAGTATTGAGCATTCCAGGCACTGTGCTAGGAGCCAGAGAGCACTGATCAATGCCTTCCTTCTAAATGTCACTTTCTTTGCAATTTCTCTACCATAATCCAGCTCAGTCCTTTTTTACCTCACTTCTGATTAACTGCAAACTTTGTGGTATCCCTTGTTCTTCCTGTTTAATTTATGGATCCACATTATTCATTCTAAAGCACAGTTTTGATTCTGCTACTCTCCTCATCTTCCCTCTTGGCTAATTGAATTAAATCCAAACTCCCTATTTACTCAGAGCCCTTTTAAGATGGTTGCACCCTATTTTCCTGACTCACTAGTCTATAGTCATTTCTTGAATACCAGTCTTTCCACTGCAACTTACTCCCTCTGCCTCCCTGACTTGCTACATCCCTTTTTACCATAAAAGCCAGTTTAAGTCCCCAGCAACCACAACAGTCACTTCATCCCACATTGCTCTTGGAAAGATCCTCCTATTAAAACACACAGATTAAAAAAAAATAAAATAAAAATTCATGTGATACATGTTACCACACTCATCAGTTTTTAAAGAAATAAAGAGAATACCACTTTTGGGAAATGGACCTTTTCCAAAACTATGTTTTTAGTTTGTTGTTTGTTTGTTCCCCGCCCCCCGCCCCGCGAGATGGAGTCTCTGTCGCCCAGGCTGGAGTGCATTGGCGCGATCTCGGCTCACTGCAACCTCCGCCTCCCGGGTTCAAGCAATTCTCCTGCCTCAGCCTCCAGTGTAGCTGGGATTACTGGTGCCCGCCACCAAATGCGGCTAATTTTTGTATTTTTAGTAGAGATAGGGTTTCATCATGTTGGTAAAGCTACTCTTGAACTCCTGGCCTTAGGTGATGTGCCTTCCTCAGCCTCCCAAAGTGCTGGGATTACAGGCATAAGCCACTGCGCCTGGCTGTTTGTTGGTTCTGACTGTGTTAAGTAGAGATTTTATCCTCCTTACTGTCTATTAAGTAGAGATTTTATCCTCCCTACTGTCTAGCATAGTGCTTCCTATATAGCAACAGCTCCACAATTAATGTCAAGCTTACCCTATTTGTGCACTGTGATTTGAGGAGCAAATCTACCCACAAAAGTACAATTCAGTTAGCCCATTATTAAGGCTTTTTTCCCCCTTTCTTTGAGTGGGACCTACCTGCACACTGGAATCACTGGGAGGTTTTAAAGAAAAGAAAACCCAGGATTCACCCCAGAACAATACAATCAGAAGCTCTAGAGGTACTATTTAAGCATCAGGACTTTTTAAAGCATTCCAGGAGATTACAGTGTGCAACCCAAATTAAGAACCACTGCATTTTTAGTAGAGACGGGGTTTCATCATGTTGGCCAGGATGACCCCGATCTCTTGACCTCCTGATGTGCCCGCCTCAGCCTCCCAAAGTGCTGGGATTACAGGCTTAGCTGGGGCATGGTAGTACACGCCTGTAGTCCCAGCTACTCAGGAGGCTGAGGCAGGAGAATCACTTGAATCCGGGAGGTGGAGATGGCGTGAGCTGAGATTGCGCCGCTGAACTCCAGCCTGGGTGACAGAGTGAGATTCCCTCTCAAAAAAAAAAAAAAAAATCCGGGCGCGGTGGCTCACGCCTGTAATCCCAGCACTTTGGGAGGCCGAGGCGGGCGGATCACAAGGTCAGGAGATCGAGACCATCCTGGCTAACATGGTGAAACCCCGTCTCTACTAAAAATACAAAAACTTAGCCAGGCGTGGTGGCGGGCGCCTGTAGTCCCAGCTACTCTGGAGGCTGAGGCAGGAGAACGGCTGAACCTGGGAGGTGGAGCTTGCAGTGAGCCGAGATCGTGCCACTGCACTCCAGCCTGGGCGACAGAGCAAGACTCTGTCTCAAAAAAAAAAAAAGAACCACTGCAGATTAAATCTCCCATTTTACAGAAAAGGAAAGTGACACCCTAAGCAGTTACTTGATTACCTAAGGATGCAAAGCTAATTCCTAACAAAAGCAGGACAGCTTTAAGGCCTCAGAAAACCTTTCCACTATTCTTTCATTTGCATTACACTTCAGCAAGCATAGTCTAGGCTGGTTAGAAGACTTTTTTAATCCCAGGGAGGTCTTTATTCAATGAAGTGAATTAATAACTACAAAACAGACTCAATTAAAAATGTAAAATCAGTAGCATTGCCCCTTCCATTTCAGGAGGTCTCCTGAAAACTCCTATTCTGAATTGTTCTGAGAGGCTTAAAAATGGGTATAGTTTAAGCATCCAAGAGATGAAACAAAAAAGTCAATTTTAATCAACTACAAAAACAACCCCTAGCAGATGCTGAGCTAATCTCTGAAATTCCTCCTAGTTCTAACATTTTATGAGTTATGATGTAACCGAAATGTCTTGTCCTCCATGTTTAACACAGTTCCTTGTATACACCGAGGCAGGAAAACAGGGTCTGGAGGCAGGGAACAAAAAGGCTGATTCACACTTCAGCTATGACAGGAAATACCCTCTTCATAGGGCATATGCCAAGTAAATGACTTTGTAACTTTACTTCATCCTCTTCGTTTACATAGGGTGTACACCAAGTAACTAAATGGAAACCCCTAGAGGGTATTTAAACCCCCACAAATTCTGTAAGGGGACCCTTGAGCCCATATGCTCCACCCACTCCCTCACTGGAGTGTACTTTCATTTTCAACAAATATCTGCTGTTGTTGCTTCATTCTTTCTTTGCTTTGTGCATTTTGTCCAATTCTTTGTTCAAGACCCTCCACCAGTAACAACATCAGCTCCATCAATAAATGCACAACAGATAGAAGCAGACACAGAAGCTAGAGGAGGCAGCGAAAGTTAAGTCACAGTATTATTCCTGATGAATGACCCCTAAATTGCTACAATCAGGATAGGTATGCTGACCTGTCTACTTCCAATCCCCCATCTAAAAGTAGAGGTTTACCAGCTCTGTTCCCTCTCCCATGTTCCGTTTCTTCTACCTCTGCTTCAGTTCAGACCCTCTCATCTTTCACCTGGACCTCTAAAACAAAACAAATAAACTTCCTGTAGCCGGATTCTCCCTTTCAATCCACTCTGCAGTCTAGGGTATCTTTCTGGAATACAAATCTTGACATGTGACTCTCCTTAAAAGAGCTTTGGAGTCTTTCTGCCTTTCACTACATGCACCCCACGCTGTGGCCAAATCAACCAGTGCATGCCTGGAGTGCCCTTCCTGCCACATCCACCTAAGCCCCAGGTTCTTTTCAGATGCCATGCAAATGACACTTTCTCCATGACAATTTCTTCCACCCTACAAGGAGATAGGCCTCTCCCTTCTCTCTGTTTCCCAAGTACTACTCTGCTGTTAAGCCCTTTTTACAATCATGTTGTAACTGTCAGCTCTTATCTGTCTCCCAGGGAGGCTCTTCAATCCAATCAAGTATTTATTAAGCACCCTCATCGTCAGGCTGTCTTCTATGAATTGGGAATACAGTAGTGAGCAAAACAAAATCTCTCTTCTCATGAAGCTCAGAGTCTGAGGTAAGAAACTGACAAAATATATTTTATAGGAAATGTCAGGAAGTGACAAGAAGAAAACTAAAGACAGGAAACATGGATGCTATTGTGGAAAGGGTGGCTGAAGAAGTCCTCTCTTATTCAGTGATATCTGAGCATAAGCCTGACAAAAGTAAAGCAAAGAGCCATGCAGAGAATTAAAAAAGGATATCCAGTGAGATGTGGGATGCAGGCAGAGGGACCTGGAAGTGTGAAAGTCTCCTTGGAAACTTATTCTCCTTTTTATGTCCCCATTACTAACCAAAGCCCGGCAAAAGGCCAATGATTATTGTGCAAATTATTGCTGAGCTCATGGCCTGGTAGAGATATCACTCCATTTCACCACTAGTGGCTCACTTCTGCCTAGAGAAAAAGTACCCAGACTACTGAGGGCCTATATTACTCTGCTGAGAATGCCCTAAAAGTAGTCTTTTAAGGCCAGCTCAAAAGCCACTCCTCAAGAATCCCTTCCATCTGTATTCTTATTGAATCTAGTTTTTACTTTCTCTGTGGTACATACCCTGTAATGCTTTATCTTCCAAGTAATTGTGTACAGACATTAACTTCCTTCAAACTCCTGAGAATCCAGATTATGACCTTTTTACACAATTCTGTTCATGAATTATCTAGCTCAGCGACTTGTGCATAAGGACAGCCCCCAACTGAGTAACCGAATAATCTCTACCAAGATTGGCAAAGTATTTAGAAAAGCTGCATGCCCACCAAAGACTTCAGGAGGGTAGCCAAAGAGCGTATACCTCTCCGTCCATGAAGGCTTATTAGTAGTTGTCACAGTAACGGTTTTCATAATTCTTTTGTAATGCTGTCTCATGAGTCCCTTATCATTTTTCCTGGCTAAGTTGAGAGGTTAGTCAAGTTCTCAAGGGAATTTCTGAAGCCTAAATAGATGTTTCTGGCCGGGTACAGTGGCTCACGCCTGTAATCCCAGCACTTTGGGAGGCCGAGGCAGGCGGATCACTTGAGGTCAGGAGTTCAAGACCAGCCTGGTCAACATAGTGAAACCCCATTTCTAATAAAAATACAAAATTAGCCGGGTGCAGTGGCGGGCGCCTGTAATCTCAGCTCCTTGGGAGGCTGAGGCAGGAGAATCGCTTGAACCCAGGAGGCGGAGGTTGCAGTGAGACGAGATTGCGCCACTGCACTCCAGCCTGGGCAAGAGACTCTGTCTCAAAAAAACAAAAAACACCTAAATAGATGCTTCAATAGCTGGGAAGTGGGGAGTGGAGACAGTGACCTGATGTTAACAGAGCGGATGATTTAAGTGGCTGGCGGGGCCACACCCAGTCATTATTCACTTTTCCCGTCCTTACCAGGTGCTCCTTTTCTCTATTTGAGCCTTTCTACCAACTCGCTTTTCTCTCTTCCAAGGACAGACCAAATCAAAAAAAAAAAAAAAAAAGAGGGTGGATACAGAATTTTATTTTTTAGAAGAAAAGACAAACCATATTAACAACTTCCTTCCCTACGATATAAAATGCCAACAGTTACGAAAACAGATACTGAACAGTCGGTCCTCAGCTGCAATCTGCGGCAATGACTAGTGCCTTAACAAATCATAAAGTCACTGGATTTGGAAAATAACCTACTATCAGTAAGAGCATAAATACCCTTCTAACTCACTGCAAACAGTCCCAGGAGTGGAGACTGGGTAAGATCTGGAAATTTGACTTAAAAAATTCTGAAGGGAGCAGGACAAGGAGGGGGGGTACCAAGCTATCTCCAAACGCCCCTCAACCCAGAGGCGCTTTAATGAATCTCTACCCCCGACTTCCCCCACAACTTCTCCACATGCCCCTTTAACTCCCCTCTACCCTCACCACCCCTCCCAAGTCTTCGATTGCTTCCTCGGTTACCTGTTCCCTAAGTCTCGAAGCTTGGGCAAAACTCTGCAGCCGAAGCGCCGGCCGGCAAGTAAGGGGTGCTGGCAGAGAACACCGGCGCTCGAGTGCCGTTCGTTCCACCTCAGGAGAAACTCGCACCGCCCTCCACGCGGCCCCAGAACCTCGGCGAGAGCCTTACCAACTAGCTCCGCCCACTTCCTAGGCAGGCCCCACCCCCTCGGCAAAGAGCTTTTTTGCCCTTGGCAGGCTCCGTAGTCTCCGTACAACCTGCTAGGCCCCACACTTTCCGCGCCAGCTAGGAGTGCGCGCCGTGGGGGAGCCAGTGGGTGGGCGGTCCTAGCGCTTCCCACCCTTGCTCCGGGCCTCTGCTGTCACACGCCCGGGGTGGCGAAAGGGTCGCCACCTGAGTCTCCATTCTGCTGCAGTGGTCCCTGCGTTACAGCTCCCTCGTGGTGCGCCTGCCGAGGCTGCGGTAGCTCCTGCGCCCCCGTGCTGGTGGCGCAGCCTCTGCTTGCTGCCGACCTGGCGGGAGGGTGCGAGAGCGCACGCTACAGGCAGCGTCGGTCTGCGTCCTTCCTCCTCCTATTCTGACTCCCGCATCCCCCGCCCCCGCCTCACTCAACGCCTCCTCCCTGGCTGCAGGCAGACGGCTCCACACAGCCGCAGCGCCCGGTGTCTACACAGCCTGTGGGAGACTCGCACGCCCACACTCACCCCGCCTGGCTGCATCCCTGCCCAGCATGTCGGCGCTCGAGTGGTACGCCCACAAGTCTCTAGGCGATGGTATCTTCTGGATTCAAGAACGCTTCTACGAGTCGGGCAACCGTGCCAACATCTGGCTGGTGCGCGGCTCCGAGCAGGACGTGGTGATCGATACAGGCCTGGGGCTGCGCAGCCTCCCGGAGTACCTGTACTCCTCCGGCCTCTTGCAGGACCGCGGGGCCAAAGAGGACGCGGCGCGCAGGCCGCTGCTTGCCGTGGCCACCCACGTGCACTTCGACCACTCCGGCGGCCTCTACCAGTTCGACCGAGTGGCCGTGCACCACGCCGAGGCCGAGGCGCTGGCTCGCGGGGACAACTTTGAGACCGTGACCTGGCTCTCCGATAGCGAGGTGGTGCGGGCGCCCAGCCCCGGCTGGAGGGCCAGACAGTTCCGGGTACAGGCGGTGCAGCCCACCCTCATCCTGCAGGATGGTAATGGGCCCCCGCGGGCGCGCGCTCTCGTTAAGGGAGGGTATTGGGAAGAGACTGTCCGAGTGCCGCATGTTGCAGACTTGCGTGGCCATAAAAGGGATTATTTTGGCACCTCGCAGAACCACTTCTGTTACACCCTTCCCTAAGTAAAAACCCACTTGACCAGAGCCAAAGCCATCACAGCCTTCCCTGCCAGAGGCCAGCTCTGGCACCGTGTAGCAATTCTGAGTAGTTCTTTGAAAGCCTGCACTACCCCTCCCTAGCCAGTTTCCTGCGTCGGCTGTAGTAGTAACACTACAGAGACTTGTGACTGACTAGGGATTTCTTATTCTTTCCCTAAGCACCTACTCGACATTTCCAGGAGCTTTCGTACTGAGTAGACTTTTAAGGAATGACGCCCCACGGGGAGTGCATGTCATGATCTGTGCTTTTGAGAACTGCAGACTTCATCAGCTTGGTCACCACCGGGATGGGCAGTTCCCACCTGTAGCCTTAGAAAGTCATCAGACCATCGATTCCAATCCGCTAATGCGATTGGAAACCTCTCAAATAGGTTTCTGTTCTTGATGTTGACTCACGATTGCAAAAGCTTAATAGTAATCATAAACGTAGACTATGTGAGTCTAACTTTATGACAGATATCTGGTCCGGCTGAAAGCAAAGCCTGAGAAAGATCAATAAGGAAGTAATTTTCGGTAGAGGTAAATTATGTGGACTAGTGCATAGGTAGCCATGGTCCTCTTTGGCTCTGTGAAAGACAAATATGGAGTTCAGAGAGAAATTCATGGAATGAAAATAGATAGATTAGGGCCTCAGCCCATTCTCCCTACGCAAGGACTTAAATAATTGAGCTAATTTGCCCCATCAGCAATATTTGGTATATTAGTTTTCTATTTTCTTTTTAGAATACTTTTGATTTCATTTTATCCTCACAACACATTTAAAGTGAGGCCACTGACCTCCCAGTTAAATGGCTTGCCTGAGCCAGGTCATGATAAAAGCTAGGATATGAATCTAGGCACAATAGATCAAGGCATGCAGAACGTACATAAATCCTACCTCATAAATATATGATGATAATTCTGAGTAGAATGTGAAAGGCCCCTTCTTTCCTTTAGTGCGAGACCATTTTAATTACCAATTTGGTTTATTAAAACATGCCTCTATATAGTAGAAAAAGCCAGTTGCTGCAGTATAGTGAAGCTCACTTTATGACCAAACAATATGGCAAATAATGAAATATTTTACAAAAATCAGTTTATCTCACAGATGACATCTTACTCATTTGAGATATTTTAAAAATTGCAGTATTATATTGTACTACTTATCGGTGCTAAAAAAAAAAAATTGCAAGATTCTGTACCTCAACCCCACCCAACAAAAGTCTTCATTAAAGTTTTAAATCTAAAATTAAAAAAAAAAAAACTGGTTTAGATGGGAGTCTTACATTATCTGACAATATGAGATGAAAGTACATGTACATTAAATTTTAATTTATATTAAAGTCACACCTAATTACTGTATTTCTTGACAAAAATGGGTACTTTTAGGGGTAAGATTTCCATGCAGTTGATAGGTATTCAGACTAAATTCTGACACCCGGACCAAAAATGTTTACATTAGTATTAAAATATACTTAAATTATTGAAAAGAATAAATTACTTTTGAAATTGACTTTTGATTCTGTATCAGCAATGGGAAATCAAAGGTGAAAGATTGATAGGGATTGTTTTATAGATGAAGAAAGAACCCATGCAGGCCTGAGTATCATGCAAGAGGTCACATCGCCCATCTCGGAAAGAGCTGGGACTAGAACCCAGGTTTCCCGTTGATGGTAGAATCCTAACATTTTGGGAGCTGAAAGGGGCCTGCAAACTACTTGTGTGGTACTTTAAGCCTTTAAAAGGGTGAAAAGAAAGCTTAATGTTTACCAGACACTTTGAAGGTGATAGTACTGTGTTATCAAAAGTTGTTTTTCATGAGGAGCTGGATGCCCCACCCTCTCAAGCAGTGTCTAATTTCCTGTCTTCTCAAGAATATTAATTTCCCATATCTTCTGAATGATGTGGCCTGATAACTTGCTGTTAACATAATCCAGATGCCTGGGAGGATACATAAAATATTTGTATTAAAAATTTGTATACAGTTACACACATGAACAGCATAAAGTATTCATTGCTTTGGTAGAATGCAAGGAGCTGAAATCATTTATTATATTTCCTTTAATGAATTGATGATTGCTTGTCATGGAGAAGCATAAATCTGTGCACTGTATCTCTAACCCAAAAGCCAACTTGTAAATGAGGGACAAGGAGAGAATAGCCATATAATCCAGTGCATTATCTGGATGAAAAAGCAACTCGCCTTACTAATAGTGAAATGGTTATCTTCCTCTCAGATAGCAGTAGACCCTAAATTGACATAGCACGTACCTCTTGAGTGGGCATACATCATTTTGCCCATTTTTCACTAAAGTGATACAAAGTTCTGTCATTGTGATCCCTATTACATACATGTTTAAACCATATGCCCAGTGTCACCAAGATATCTCAGAGGCGTGATTTCAGGCGGACTTAAGTCATTTGCAGAGGCTAAAACAGGTTGTAGGAAGGTGGTGAATTGAACAGACACATCTAATTTGGCTCTCTTCCGAAGCACCATTAATGTACTGTAAAGAAACCGTGATTTAAATGTAAATCCCCATTGGCTGGGGGAACTGTTTCGGATGCTAGAAAGTAGATGTGGTGACTAAGTTAACAGTTTTATACTATGCCAGCAAAGGGAAATTAAGAGCCAATTCAGTTTCCACCGCAGAAGCCTTAAAAAACACAGGAATTAGCAATAGGCAGTAGTACCTCAGTGGCGGCAAAGGGAAGAGTAAGTAGAATTTCTTGAAAACCTTTTAAGAAGCTCTTAAAATTCTAGTGAATGCCCCTCCCTCTCCCATCCAATTAGTTTATTCTCTAGGGATAGTAAAACAAAGGAGTTTCTTGATTGAAGGATGCCAAATTACTATTGAGCTTAAGGGCTCAGTATGGAAAACAGGAGAAAGAAAGCATGTGTTTGTGTGTGTGTGTGTCCGTCCTACTAGTTTCCCAGAAGGATGAGAGCCAGGCCTTTATTAGAAAAATGTTATCTAGGGAATTTGCCTCCTAGAGGAAAGACGAAGATACCAATGTAGAGGAATACCTAAGAAATCCTGGCCTCTTCTACTGTGAAGCCTCAGTCACCAGGCCCCATGCATGTGCTGCAAGCAGCCTTCTTGTCCCCGCTTCTTTTTTTAAATTGATACCTAATAGTTGTAATTACTTGTGAGGTACGTCTGATATTTTGATAAATGCATACAATGTAATGATCAAATCAGGTTATTTAGAATATCCACCACCCTTCAAACGTTTATGATTTCTTTGTGTCAGAAACATTCCAAATCTTCTAGCTATTTTTAAACATACAATAAATCCTTATTAACTCTAGTCTATCAAACGCTGGAACTTATTTATTTTATCTAATTGTATTTTTGTACCCATTAACCAATCTCTTCATTCCCTTCCCCCACCCTTTCCAGTCTCTGGTAACCACCATACTAGCACTACCTCCCACATATGAGTGTGAACATGAGGTATTTGTCATTTTGTGCCTGGCTTATTTCACTTAACGTAATGCCCTCCAGTTCCATCCGTGTTGCTGCAAGTGATAGAATTTCATTATTTTTTATGAGTGAATAACTCCACTGTGTATATTGTCCCACACTGTCTTTATCCATTCATCTGCTGATGGACAGTTAGGTTGATTCCACATCTTGGCTATTGTAAATATTGCTGCAATAAACATGGGAATGCAGTTATCTCTTTAGTATTCTGATTTCCTTTCTTTTGGATGTATATACCCAGCAGTGGGATTGCTGGGTCATATGGTAGTTCTGTTTTCAGTTTGTTCAGGAACCTTCATACTATTTTCAATAGTTGCTGTACTAATTTACATCCCCACTAACAATGTACAAGCATTCCCCTTTCTCCACATCCTTGTCAGCATCTGTTATTTTCTGTCTTTCTGACAATAGCTATTTTTACTCATGCCCCCGAACTCTTAAATAGGCAACCAAGCATTATTAAAAAAATCTGAGAAAATTCTCTAACATGAGATCAACTATTAAACAGCATAAAGCAATTCGAGAGTGGGGAACTATCATCAGTATCATCGGGATAAGACAAGCTATTGCATTCAAGATACATAAGAGTCAATAAGGATGCTTTAAAAATAGTAGAACAATATTCACCAAAAAAAAAAGCTCTCGGAATTTAAAACATCAGAAATTACGCAGCAGTAGGTCTGGAAGATAAAGTTGAAAAACTTACTAAAGAGCAATAAAGGAAAATAGAAACCGGGAGAGAAAAAGACTAAAATAAGTAGGAGGATCAGTTTGGAAAATCCAGCCTTAGAATAATGGATGCAGAGAGAGGACAGAGACAGTGAAAGAAAAGAAATAGTAGGGCAGCCGAGTGCAGTGACTCATGCCTGTAATCCCAACAATTTGAAAGGCCGAGGAGGGCGGATCATCTGAGGTCGGGAGTTCAAGACCAGCCTGGCCAAGATGGTGAAACTGCGTCTCTACTAAAAATACAAAAATTAGCTGGGTGTGATAGTGCGTGCCTCTAATCCCAGCTACTCGGGAGGCTGAAACAGGAGAATCCCCTGAACCCTGGAGGGAGAGGCTGCAGTGAGCCGAGATCGTGCTATTGCACTCCAGCCTGGGCAACAGAGCTAGATTCTGTCTCAAAGAAAAGAAAAAAAAAAAAATAGTAGAGGTAGAGGTAATCCAGTAATATATCACACAATTAAAGGATATAAATTTTCCAGATTGAAAGGGCCCACAGAATTCACAGGACAATAGATGAAAACACATCCAAACCCAAGCATGTTACTGTAAAATTTCAGAACACCGAGATCAAAGAAGATTTTACAAGCTTTAAGAAATGTAAACAAAAGAGTTACGTACTCAGAATAGAATGGTTTTGGAGCTAGCAAAGAAGAAATCTTGCCTTCCAATTTGAATGAAAATGATTTCCAATCTAGAATTTGATATCCCACTATTAATCAAGTTCTCAAATTATTTCCCACATACTGTTACTTAGAAAGCTACTAGGATATGCCCCTTCGAAATAAGGGAGTGAACCAAGAAAGAAGTAATATAGTAAACAGGAAATAGAATTCAAAAGAAAGCATCAGGAAGATGCAACAGATGACACTCTAATAATGATACTACCCCAGACTTAGAGGGTCTAGATCGGAGCAGTTGAATCATAATTCTTTCTCGGGGATGTGATGGTATGTGGAGAGTGGGGAGTAAAGAACTAAAAATCCTATTTCACAGTGAAGTCAATGGCTAACAAAATTTTAAAACCAAGAAATAATACATGCATAAAATCAGAGTATACCCAATTGATAAATATGGAAAGGGAGTATAACCATTATTTAGAGATAACTATATCTGGTAGAGGTAACTACCAGAAGAAATAGCTGAGATTGTTAAAAGTGAGTGCATCATGGAAGCAAGATTGGAGATAGAGCAAAAATGGGGCAAGTAAATTTTTTTCTTACATTTTAAGCCCCTCTGAAATATATTTTAAGCCCCTCTGAAATATTTTATTTGAAATATGCACATATATATTTTTGTGTATAAACTGAAATTTTAAAAGGTAGAGGAGGCCGTGTTGGAAGAGGGGATAAGAGAAATCTAGAAGGACTGGAATCTGGACAATTAAATCAGGATGAAGTTGGAAGGATTTTGTGTATGTGTGTGCTCGTGTGTTTATGATACACTTCATAGGCATTTCTGGTTCTTGTAAGAGAGGTGCTCATGAAATTCTATGTGTGAGCATTATCAGCATATTGAAAGCATTTTTAAAGCCACAGGATAATGGCAGAACTAATGATATTCAGCAACCATGGCCTTATTGGTTGCTTATAGTTGGTATCTATTTTGATGGGTGGGTACTTACATTTTATCTATTGCTAAATATTTTAATATCACTTGGATATAACCAAAGATCAATATGATTCCGTCCCTGAATTGGTAATTCTCTATAGCTTCTTTTCAGGATCAGTCCTCTCTTAACATTTAACCTTTCTCTACGTTTATTAAACAGTTGGTCTCCAGTAGCTCTATTACTAAATCAACTTAGCAATAATTTATTTGCCTTACTTGCCAGTCATACAGGAAATGGTAGTGGTTTGTAATCATTAGAGGTGCCTTAAATCTGGACTAATTATCCTATAAAGGAATTCTGGTCCCTTACGACTGGAATGTGAAGAACTCTGGGAGTGTCCGAAACCATCTTAATGTCACTACTGGGATTCAGACAAGACAAAATGGGCAGATGAAGCAGCAAACGAGGCTCTGCCCTGATGTAGATTTCAGCTACCCAGGACAGATGCCAGCTGGCTTTTTGCTCTTGTGTCCTGGCAGTACCATCAGGACAAAAATTCTTTCAGAGAATTTAGCCCTATGATTATACAGTGCTTGGCATCATCCATTAGAAAAGTCATTTAGGCATGATGACAGTGGTTCTAGATCTTTGGTATGCAAGAGCTTGTTAAAAATAGCAAGTTCTAGGCTTTAACACCTAAGTTTGGATGCTGTAGGGCTTGTGTGTGACAAAGGAATCCTTTAACAGTCCCCAGGTGATTCTGATGCAGAAGTTCTGCATACCATAATTTGTGAGATATATTATTTTATAGAATTACATTTCATAGCATTGTATAGTGCAGTTATGGCTATGCAGTATTTTACTTCATCCTTCTTTACATGTTGTCATAACTGAAGAGGCAATGCTGCCTGAGCAGTAGTTCTCAAAGCATGGTCCTCACCAACAGCTTTAGTGTTGCCTGGGAGCTTGTTAGAAATGTAGATTCTCGGGCACTAGTCTTATCAGTGCAGTAATTGGGGGTGGGGCCCAGCAGCCTGTGTTTTAACAAGCATTACAGGGAATTCTGATGCACACTAAAGTTTGAAAACTACTAGCATAGCTCCTTTCTTCCCAAACTTTCTTTCCCATAATCACCTTGGTTGTTTGTTCAGCATACAGATTTCAGACTCTTCCCCAAAAGATTAATTCACAAACTTTGGAGTGGGTCTAGAAACGTGTGTGTTGAACATGTTTTACAGGTGATTCTTATTGTTACCAGCAGTGAATCTATATGGGTCTGCAGCAATCTCACTTCTTGCCTCCTCAGAAGAAAGACTTCAACTGAGGGGCAGAAGGCAGAAGGAGAGACCGAGGCAAGTTTTAGAGCAGGAGCGAAGGTTTATTAAAAAGCTTTAGAGCAGTAATGAAAGGAAGTACACTTGGAAGAAGGCCAGGCGGGCAACTTGAGAGATCAAGTGCGCAGTTTGACTTTTGCTTTGGGGTTTTATATGTGCTCATACTTCTGGGGTCTTGCATCTCTTCTCCCCTAATTCTTCCCTTGGGGTGGGCTTTCTGCATGTGCAGTGGCCTGCCAGTGCTTGGGAGGTGAGTGTGCGCAATGTGTTTACTGGAGTTTTATATATATTCACTTGAGGTATTCTTCCCTTACCAGTTGAATGTCCCTGGAAGGTCACATACCAGTTAAATGCCATTTTGCCTCTTAATGCACATGCTTGAGCCCACTCACCGACCTCTTAAAATCTTATTGGGAAGCTGCTGATCACCAGTTTCAGGTGTTTCTGTCTATTGGGAGACTGCTTTACCCTGGCATGAGCTGCAGCTGATTCTTATTTTAGAGAGAGTTTCAGCAACTACCTGACCATCACCTGACATTCCTGATGTGTGTGTGGGGTTGCGGAGATCCCTCTCCTGCCCTGCTTATGCCTGACCGTTATCACAGGCAAATTCTAGAAGTCTGGATTACATTTGTTTTTCAAACTACTGCATGCATGAAAAACACCTGGAAAGCTGCTACTGCTGCTACTGCTACTGGTCTTCAGATCATGCTTTGAGCAGTACTGTTGTAGAGACAGATCAGTTCACAATGGAAGAAGGGGAAAATGATACAGAAAATGACACAAATGGCTCTTCAAAAGCAAATAATTGGGAATGCAAAGTATTAAGAAAGGCCGTTTGGAAAATTGTTAAGGCTCTTGACTTTTGCCCAAAGGACCTTCTGTATGAGAAGAAAATAGCACTTTTCAGGGCATAATATTATTACATTTCATCTCACTAGGAACTGTGGCCACGGTAGATTAGCAAACTACCGAAGAGACTCTCTACTGATAAGATTAAATTTAGTAATTCTTTAAAATGAAATTCTAACCAAACTGTTTTCCATTTCTCACTATGTACTGTAAAATTTTAGTCCTTTCTACCCCCCCCCGCAAAAAATTTAGTCCGTTTTAAATCATCTTATTTAAGTACTAATGATACAAAAATAACAAGGAATTTCTTTACTCCTAAATTCAGAAAAGAAATAATGTGAATCCCTGGGCTTATAAAGCAAAAGCCAGAAGTACCAGCATATTCAGAAAATGTATTTGAAGCATTGTGCTTATCTTTAAAATTACTGAATTTTTTGCATTCAGTTCTATTATATTCTTTTTAATAGCTTTTTATGAATTAGATATAATTCATATACCATAAAATTCACCCATTTAACATGTATAATTCAGTGGTTTTAATCTTTTCAGTTGTACATCCATTGCAGTCAATTTGAGAATATTTTTCTTACCTCTGAAACAAATAGCCCCTTCTTTTAGCCATCATCCCCCTCAACATCCCCCTCAACATCCCCAGCCCCCTATCCCCACCCCAGATTTGTCTATTCTGGACATTTCATTAAAGTGGAAAAATACAACGTGTGGACCTTCACAATTGCCTTCACTTAGCATTATGATTTCAAGGTTTATCCATGTTGAAGGATGAATCAGTACTTCATTTATTTTTATTACCAAATAGTATTTCATTTTATGAATATGTATCATATTTTAATACCCATTTATCCATTGATGTACATTTGGATTGTTTCCACTTAAATCTTTTTAACATCTTTATTAAGGTATATTTACACACCATAAATATACCCATTTTAAGTGTATGGTTTGATGAATTTTAGGAAATGTATTCATACATGCAACTGTAACCACAATTTAGTTCAAGAAGACTTCTGTTAACCCTGAAAGTTTCCTCCTGCTTTTTTTTTTTTCAGTCACCTACTCCCACCCCGGCCTCACTGATCTGTTTTGTGTTGCTATAGTTTTGATTTTCTGAAAATTTTCTATAAATACAATCATGCCATAGATAGATAGATAGATAGATAGATAGATAGATAGATAGATAGATAGAGTGAGTCTTTTTTGGCTTCTTTGGATATTCATCCATATTGTGGCATCTATTAATAATTCATTCCTTTCTATTTCTGATAAATATTCCATTGTGTGAATATAGCATTTTATGTATCTCTTCACCTATTAAAGGAAATTTAAATCATTCCAGTTTGGAACTGCTATGAATAATACTGCCATGAACATTCGCATACAAGTCTTTGTGTGGATGCATGTTTTCATTTCCCTTAGTAGACACCTACGAACAGAATTCCTGGGTCATATGGTAAATGTACGTTAATTTTTTAAGAAAGTGCCAAACTGGTTCTCAAAGTGATTATACCATTTTATATTCCTAGCTACAGTGTGTAAGGGTTCCGATTTTTTTATTTCAATTGGTTTTTGGAGGAACAAGTGGGTGTTTGGTTACATGAATAAGTTCTTTAATGGTGATTTCTGAGATTTTGGTGTGCCCATTACCAAGCGGCATACACCGTACCCAATGTGTAGTCTTTTTTTTTTTTTTGAGACGAAGTTTCGCTCTTGTTGCCCAGACTGGAGTGCAATGGCATGATCTTGGCTCATTACAACCTCCGCCTCCTGGGTTCAAGCAATTCTCCTGCCTCAGCTTCCCAAGTAGCTGGGATTACAGGTGCCCGCCACCACGCCCAACTAATTTTTGTGTATTTAGTAGAGACAGGATTTCACCATGTTGACCAACCTGGTCTTGAACCAATGTGTAGTCTTCTATCCCTCACCACCCCACACCCTTTTCCCCAAGCCCCCAAACGTCAGTGTATCATTCTTTTGCCTTTGCGCCCTCATAGCTTAGCTCCCACATAATGAGTGAGAACATATGATGTTTGATTTTTCATTCTTGAGTTCCTTCACTTAGAGTAATAGTCTCCAGTTTCATCCAGGTTGCTATGAATGCCATTATTTCATTCCTTTTTATGGCTGAGTAGTATTCTGTGGTGTATATATGTGTGTGTGTGTGCGCGTGTGTGTGTGTGTATATATATATATATCACATTTTATTTACTTGTTGATTGATGGACATTGAGATGGTTCCATATTTTTGCAATTGCAAATTGTGCTGCATTTCCATGTGAAATTTAGAGTCAAACTTTCAGTTTCTTCGAAAAAAGATCAAGATTTTGATTGAGATTATGTTGAATTTTTACTGGCCATTACAGTAGCCACTAGCCATGTATGACTAGCAAATTTAAATTAAGATTACTGGATGTGGTGGCTCACCTATAATCCCAGCTACTTAGGAGACTGAGGATGGAGGATCATTTAAGGCCAGGAGTATAAGACTAGCCTACGTAACAAAGTGAGATCTTGTCTCTAAAAAAAAGTTGTTAAGTTAGCTAGGCTGGTGTCATATACCTGTAGTCCCAGCTACTTGGAAGGATCCCTTGAGCCCAGGTGTTCAGGGGTTACAGTAAGCTATAAGCAGGCCATTGCACTTCAACCTGAGTGACAGAGATTCCATCTCTTTAAAAAAATAAAGATTGGTTAGAATTAAAATTTTAATTCCTTAATTGTACTAGCTTTATTTCAAGCACCATTAGCCACACCATACTGAACAGTATTGAGAACCAATATTTCAGTCATTGCAGAAAGTTTTCTTAGGCACTGTAGCTATTGGAAAAATTGGGTTACATTACCATCATAGCAATATTGAGTCTTAGTGATATTGAGACAGTCAGTAAGCATAGCCTATCTCTCCTTTTATTTAGGTCTTCTTCAATTTCTCTTGACAGTGTTTTTGTAGTTTTCATTATACAGTGTTCATATATTACAAAATATGTTTTGTCAAATTTTTTCCCAAGTATTTTACTCTTTTTGATGCTATTTTGAGTCGAATGTTTTAAAATTCATTTTTGATAGTAATTTGTAGCATATAGAAATACAGTTTATCTTTGTATGTTTATCTTGTATCCTGTGACATTCCTAAACTTGTTTTTTAGTTCTCTAGCTTTTTCCTACTTTACTTAGGATTTTCTGTACGTAAGATTATGTCTAAATAAAAACAGATTTACTTTTTCTTTTCTAATCTGTGTGACCTTACTCTCTTTTTCTTGGCTTATTACACTGTCTAGGATCTTCAGTATAATGTTGAATAGAAATGGTAAAAGCAGACATCCTTGCCTTGTTATCTTAGGAGACTTTCTATTCAAAGAGGTATTACCTATAGGTGTTCATAAGTGACCTTTATCAAGTTCAGGACCTTCCCCAACTATACCTAGTTTGCTGGAAGTTTTTATCATGAATGAGAATTGGAGTTTGTCATATGCTTTTTATGTATCTATTGAGATAATCATATGGCTTTCTCCTTTATTAATACAGTATATTACACTAATTTATTTTCACCAGCTCAACCAAACTTAATATTTCTGGGATAAACTCCACTTTGTCATTTTCCTATTTATAAGTTGCTGGATTTGATTTGCCAATATTTTGTCAATAATTTTAAGACTGCATTCATTAGGTATATTTGTGTACAGGCTTTTGTTTTGTTTTGTTTGAAAGAGTCTCCTTTTGTTGTTCAGGCCGGAGTGCAATGGTGCCATCATAGATCTCTGCAGCCTCAAACTTCTGGGCTCAAGCAATCCTTCCACCTCAGCTTCCTGAGTAACTGGGACTACAGGCACAAAACACCCTGTCTGGCTTTTTATTATTATTATTATTTTTAATTTTTATAGAAACGGAGGTCTCATTATTTTGCCCAGGCTGGTCTCGAACTCTGGGCCTCAAGCAATCCTCCCACATGTTGCCAAAGTGCTGGGATTACACGAGTGAGCCACTGCAGCAGGCCTGATGTTGTTGTTATTTTAATATATTGTCTTTCGCTTTTATGAGAGTAATAACTGAGTTAGATTTCTCATCTATATTCTGAAAGTCTTTATATGGGTTGAAATTATTTAGGGTTGAAATTGTCCCGTTTTAAAATGATTGACAGAATTGATCAATGAAGTCTTCTTTGAGCCCAGACTTTTCTTTGTGGGGAAACTTTAAATTGTTAATCAATTTATTTGCTTGATATACATTTATTTAGACTTCATTTCTTCTTGGATCACTTTTGATAATTTGTCTCTTTTTAAGAATATGTTCAAGTAAGTTGTCAAATCTGTTGGCTTAAAATTGTTCATAATATTCCCTTATTCTCCTTTTAATTTCTTCAGGGCCTATAGTGATGTTCCTTCTTTCATTCCTATTTTAGCAAATTGTATCTTCTCTAATGTCTTCTTGATTTGTCTAGCTAAAGGTGTACCCATTTTGTTGTAGTTTTCAAGTAAATAACTGTTGGTTTCATCTGTTTTTCTTTGTTGGTATTTGTATTCATTTATTTTTGCCCTGTCCTTTATTAGTTCCATTAACACTTACTTTGTGTTTGATTTGCTCTTCTTTTGCTAACTTCTTAAGATAGTAATTTGATTATTGATTTTAAACATTTAATCCTTTATAAAATAAGCATTTAAAGCAATAAATTTTCTTTTAAGTACTGCTTCAGCTGTATTCTATACATTTGGATATGTTTTGATTTTGTTTTCATTCATTCAAAATATTTTGTATTTCCCTTTGATTCATAAGCTATATAGAAGTTTGATGTTTGCTTTACATATATTTGAATATTGCCCATATTTATTTTTGTTCTTCCTAATTTGTTATTTTTTGCCTATTAAAAACACATAATAAGGTTGGGCGTGGTAGCTCATGCCTGTAATACAGCACTTTGGGAGGCCAGGGAGGGAGGATCACTTGAGGCCAGCCTTGGCAACATGGCAACCAGCCTGGCCAACATGGTGAAACCCCATCTCTACTAAAAGTATAAAAATTAGCCAGGCGTGATGGCACATGCCTGTAATTCCAGCTACTCAGCCGGCTGAGGCACAAGAATTGTTTGAACCTGGAAGCCAGGAGGTTGCAGCGAGCCAAGATTGCGCCACTGCACTCTAGCCAGGACGAGAGAGCAAAACTCTGTCTCAGAAAAAAAACAAACAAAAAGACTACACATTATCAATTTTCTGTTCATTTTGTTATTTCTAATTTAATTATGTTATAGTCAGAGAACATACTTTGTATGATTTTATTCCTTTTACATTTATTGATTCTTACTCTATGGCCTAGCTTTATAGCCTGTTGAATATTTCAACTGCAGTTGAAAAGAATGTGTACTTTACAATTTTGGAGTAAAGTGTTTTATTTTTGTCAGGTCAAGTTGGTTGGTAGAGTTGTTCAGGTCTTCCATATCCTTTTTGATTTTCTGTTTACTTATTTTATGAATTACACAGAGAAGAATGTTGAACTCTCCAAATATAATTGTTGAATTGTTTATTCTTTATTTCTGTTTGTTTTTGCTTCATGTATTTTTGGTGATATTTTAGGCGCATGTACATTTATAATTATTTGTCAATGTATTGATTTAATGTATATTATCATAAAATTACTTTAGTAATATTCTTCATGAAAAAATCAATTTTGTCTTACATTAATATAGCTACTCTAGTTCTCTTAAAGTAATACTTAATATGGTTAGGCTTTTCAACCTATTTGTGTTTTTGGCCTTATAGTTTCTTTCTTGTAGGCTGCATATATCGTGATTTTTAATCTAGTCTGATAATCTCTGCCTTTTTATGTTTACCAAATCCTGATTATTACACCATTTTGATTCTTTTATTAATTTTTTAGCTATATATTTTTAAATTTTTTCCTGCGTATGTGCTTGCACTAGAGATTACAGTATGAATCTTTTAGTTTACCATGATTTACTTCAAGTTGATACTAATGTAATTCCAGTGAAACAGAGCAATTTTGCACCCATGTAGCTCCATTTCCTCTTGCTGTCGGTAACTGAAGTCTGAGATTTAACCCTATTTGCAGGTTAGCCTGCCAGAGTTTAAAGTATTATGACAGAAGACTTGAGGTTCCTGGGTCAGAGATTATGGAGATTTTACTCACATACTAGAGCATCATCATTTATATCAATTCCTCAAGCCCTAATTCTGACAGGGTGATACAACAAGAGGCAAAATACAACAAAATTCCCTAGAGCAACATTCATTCATTGTGTCAACAGGATACTGGTACCATAGATGTTCTGAAAATGAAAAGTTTCATGATCAAATAAGTTTGAGAAATTGTACAACTATATCTACTTTGTGTATATCCACAGTATACATTCATATAATAAAAGCTCAAAGAAGTCTTTCTGAAAAGAAAGCTGCTGAATTATCTTTAAACTGAGAGTTCCTCAAATTATTTGACCACATAATTACCTCCTTTTCATTTATGTCTCATGATAGCCTGTAGAAATAGTGTTCCACATTACTTGCTTTGGCAAACACTGGTCTAGCAAACAATAGGAATGAACCATAGGCAGCTTATTTTTAAATCATCATTAAGAAATACAGTATTTATGAAATAAAGTGTCATCCTTCCCAATTTCTTTGGAAGCATATAATGCTCTTCTATGCTTTAAATGCTAAGTCAAGTATACAACATGTTTATCTGTAAACTCTGTTTCCATTTGTAGGGGATGTGATCAACCTTGGTGACAGACAGCTCACTGTTATGCACATGCCAGGTCACTCCAGGGGCAGTATTTGCTTACATGACAAAGACCGAAAGATTCTCTTCAGTGGAGACGTCGTGTATGATGGATCACTGATTGACTGGCTCCCATACAGCAGGATAAGTGACTATGTTGGGACCTGTGAACGTCTAATAGAATTAGTGGACAGAGGTCTGGTAGAGAAGGTGCTTCCCGGGCACTTCAATACCTTTGGTGCTGAAAGGCTTTTTCGATTGGCTTCTAACTATATTTCAAAAGCTGGGATATGTCACAAAGTTTCGACTTTTGCCATGCGATCTCTTGCAAGTTTAGCTCTACGTGTAACAAATTCTAGGACCTCACCGTAGTATCTATACTGATAATATATTTTGATTAATTACATACATTAATTCATTCTATACTATTTAACTGATTAATAGTGAGCATTTCATGAAGTGCTTTTTATACCACTGTTATATATCAGAGAAAGATTGAGAATGAATAAGCTAAAAAGAAAATTGTTAGTTTAAATTGTTTTCTTTCTTCTAAGAAAGAAGCCATTTAATACGCTTATACTTTGCCAAAGCTGTCATCTTGTAATGTATGCTCTAGAAATGACATAAAGGTTTATGGGGAAGTAAAGAGAGAATCTGTGGCAAGAGCAAGAACTGCTCTTGCCTCTGTTTGTCTTGTTTTATTTCCTAGATGACCTAGGAAAAAAGGCATATAGAGTATTATGTTTATACTTTAAACTTGATATTTTTAGTGTATTATTTAAAGATAAAGGTTCTTGGGTTTAAAATACATCAAAATTTAATGCAGACATATGAAGTAACACTGAGAATGACAGCTAAAACATTCCATTGTTATCGTCCTGAATTTTTTATACTTCATTTCATTTATTTATTCTTTGTGTAATTATAGCATACATGACATGTAATATAACTTATGAAAAGTACAGTGAATTTTGCTTTATTGCAAAGCTTTAAATATAAATTGCAGAGTGCTTCAGTATAAAGCTACTATATGTTGTTGTTTGTTATTGTGTAAGTAATATTTTCAATTATGAAAGTGAAATGCAAATGTCTGTAATCTAACTACAAATTGTCAGATTCTTAAAAGGACACTGTCAGGCAAATTTGAAAATATACACATTGAGAATAATTTTTTATTATTATATCCTATTTTAATATTAACAGCTATTATAAACAAAATTTTTCCTGTTAAATAGCGACTTCAGTATTGTGTTATGTTTTACAGTATTAAAACTACTATGAAGATCTGCAACTATTCTTTTACTTAACATGCATATGTACTACAGAGGGATTTTTAAATTAATTACAAAATGTGCATTAGCTATTGACTTAGAGTGAATTGCCTTTTGTATCCTGATTCACAACACCTATTCCTGTTCAGTATTCTTTGTCTTGAATAGAGAAGTCTACGTTCGTAAAGTCATAGAAAAGGTTATACCACTATTTAGTAAAATGTTTTAGTTTGGTGCTCTTAATAATTTGTTAAAAGGCCTTTTAGAATATTTCATAAAGGGTTTTAAACAGTTTTTTCCCACTGCCTTTTTATTACTGACATAACTAAAACCAAACTGAAATCGCTTTGGAAATCAGATTTTTTAATGTTAGGAAGATCCAACGATTTTGGTTTCTGAAAAATTATGAAACTTTTCTACCCTACAGATGCCCAGGTTCTTTAGTTTTTTATTCATTCAACTCACACACACATAAACATATACATACACAAACACAACCCCACATGCAAACACACACAGTCACATATATACATGTGAAGCACAGCGCTAAACACTGTGGAGGCTTAAAAAAGTCAAAGACAACATTATGGCTAAAAGTTGAAAGCACACAAAATATAAATAATAGTATATGCAAGTTAATGTACATTATACTTGCATGTAAGGGACATAAATGGAGGGGTGTGAAGTTTGGTTAGGCAAAGTTTACTGGAGGAGGGGTTTTTGAATCAAATTTGGAAGGATGAGCTTGTTAGATGGTCAGGGTAGGAAACAAAACAATCCAAGAATAGGGATATAATCATTGCTAGTCTAGAATAGTCTATTCCTTGTGAAAATATAAATTTAATTTTCAGGAATCCAATATATTCCAAACACCAGATATTTAGCATGAGAAAAATTGATTTGTGATTGTGTATATGAGTCATTCTTAATGGGAGACAAGCTGAACTGCCACATGCCACCAAATGAACCTTGACTTCAATCAAAAAGGAGGGTATGATTGGTTCAATTATATTAATAGGATATAATGGGCATTTCTCTATGATGGTCATTCAAGGCAGTAGGTCTGTTTCAACTGAGTGCAACATTGAGAATAATGATTTGGTTCAGGGCAGCTACAAATAATCACTTACTAAGCCTTAAATAAAGCCATTATTTTTATATCAGTAGCACAAAGGAAAACCAAAAGTCCTTAACCACTGATCATTTTTATCATATTTTAGGCCTTTTTTTAAAAATCAGGGTATAGTAGGCACTAAGTTTTATTAGGAAATATTTAAACCTGCTGAAGGATTTATTTATAAAAAGTGCAATTTTTCAAAACACATTGATTTTTTTTTAATTTCCCAATTTTTTCAGTTTTTCAAATTGTACCACAACATGGAACTATTACTTCAATGTGAATAAATTGGGTAAAGTGTATCATTTATTGAGTGCCCATGCTGTACATTTAAAATATGCTTTATTTAATTTAATCCTACTCCCAGCACCAAAAGGTAATTGACCAGCCTCAGACAACACAATTTTGGACAAAGCTGGTAACTGAACACAGGTCTGTCTGCCCCACACTTCTCTTTCTCTTATATCTGCACAATAGCAGAAAATTGGCAAGGTGTATTTTTACTTTCCAAGATGCCACATGTGCCAAGAATAAATCAAATGACGCTAAAGCATAATAATGACATATCTTTAAAAAGCTTTTCAAAATATATTTTCATCCTGACAGTGACCCTTGTAACTTACGATTTTTGGAAATACTCGTATGTAAGTATAATACAAAGTTGTCAAAATGTTAAGACATTTAAAAGTAATTTATTATTTATATTGTTAATGCTTAATCATTGGAAATTCATTTTCCTTACTTGATGTTTTCTTTCAACTGGGAAGCCTAAAGCAAACAAAAACCTTGTGTGTTATCCTGATATAGTTGACTAAATGACTGTATTTGTTCTTATATGGATAGTAATATGAACGTGACATGCACCAATTGTCCTATTATAATTTTCAGATAAGTGTAACTAAGCATTTGTGTAATAAATATTAAAGTAGTCATTTTATTTCAGTCTATAATTGATATTTTTATAACATTAGCAAGTTTCCATTTAATTTCTTGCAAGGATATTTCCTGTACAAAGTGCAGTTTTGAGAAGCTTATGGTCAATAAGACACTAAATTTGTGAGAAAGAATAGAGAACCCAGAAACAGAAAAATACTCATATAAGCCTTTTGTAATTAAGAAATATGACAATTCAAATCAATGAGTAAAAGATAGACTGTGCATTAAATGTTACCATTGTTGATGTGGGAAAAATGGCCCCTGCCGTTATAAAAGCAAATTCCAAATGGATTAAAGACCTAAATGTGAAAATCAGAACCACACATATATTAAAAGAAAATCATATTTAACACGTTGGAATGGGGAAGATCTGTCTTACATAGACACAAATAGCAAAATTACATCAAAATTTTAAATGTCTTAGAATTTAGATGAAATAAAGTTAAAAAGAGATTTTTTAAAAATCACAATTTGTATAACATAATTTAACAAATACAAAGAATGCCTACAAATCAGTAAGCAAAAGATAAACTACTGTAAGGGAGGAAAGACCTTTCTTCTCCCCTCTTCAATTCTATAGCTGTGGCTGTGAATTAAACTGACAAAAGACAGATTAACAGGAGAAAAGCATAAGCATACAAGTTTTATTTAATGTTAATATTTTTATGTGTACACACAGGCCTTCATGACCCATAGAAGCAGATAGGCCTGAGCACTTATATACCATTTCAACAAAAAATGACAAATTCTGGAGGTGTGACAAGACAAAGGAAAGTGGAGTTTTGGCTAAGGGTGGTAAATTGTGGGAAAGTGAACGGAAAATATATGGGAGAAACCAATGGAAGATAAGGATTACTTTAGGTTTGTTTATGCAGATTTATTTTGGCATAACTCTTCATCTCCAGTGAGAAGAATGTCCTCTTTATGGTATGGTGGAGAAGGGTACCTCTCTCATGGGAAGTGTTATGCCCTGCTTTTGGGTAGTAAGGGGGCATCAGCATTTTCTCAGTTACCTTCAGTTCAAAATATTCAGTATACCAAAATGGCATATTTGGGGGCAGCATGTTCTGATCCCCTTCACTACATACTATAAAAAATGGGCAAATTGGGCCAAGCACGGTGGCTCATGCCTGTAATCCCAGCACTTTGAGAGGCTGAGGCAGGGGGATCATGAGGTCAGGAGTTCAAGACCAGCCTGACCAACATGGTGAAACCCCATCCGTACTAAAAATACAAAAATCAGCCAGGCCTGGTGGTGCATTCCTGTAGTCCCAGCTTCTTGGGAGGCTGAGGCAGGAGAATCGCTTGAACTCGGGAGGCGGAGGTTGCAGTGAGCTGAGATCACATCACTGTACTCCAGCCTGAGTGACAGAGTGAGACTCCATCTCAAAAAAAAAAAAAGACGAGTTGGGGGTAAATTGTATGAACAGGTTACTCATAGAAAGGGAAAAACAAATATATAAACATATAAAATAACACTGAACCTCACTAGTAACCAGGGAAATACAAATTAAAGTAAATGAGATAGTTTAACCAGATTGGTAAATTTTAAGAATATGGAGTACTGGTAAGAGTAAGTAGCTATTTCATGCTGTGCTGCCAGAAGTATAAAGTGCTGCACCATTTGGGGGGCAATTTTGAAGTATGATTTGGCACCATCAGACTTTGCCTTAAGAAGGGCAGTTTGAGTATACACACTGCCCTCTGCTCTTTTCTAAAACTCTTAATAAAATGACAGGAAAGAGTTTTTTTTTTTTAATGGCATAAACTCACAGAAACAACAAGAATGGCAAAGGAGACAACAGCAACAACATTTCTGGACACCAAAAAGCTGATGGATGAATGAAAACTGATTTGACAAACCCAAGAAAGCTGAAAACTAGGCCAGGGATGAGGAAAGCCAAGAATTGATACTCAAGCACAAAACCCCATAAAAAGCTTAGAAATTGATATTCTTAGGTGACTCTGAGAGGCAGGTTAAAGGTCTTCTTGATTCAAATTTTGTTTGTGATTTAGACCACCAAATTCCTCCCTTACGCTATTAAGCAATTTTCTCTCCCCAACTTCAGGGACTATTGGGGGTCAATACAGATTTGCCATGAAGTAAAGTATGCTATAGTTTCAGGCCACTGCACTTGGATGAGCCCCTTCCAAGAACCCAGAAAAAGCCTGGGATATGTGTTAAAATGGTCTTTTTTTTGTTCTTTAACAGGGTCTGACTCTGTCACCCAGGCTGTAGTGCGGTGGATTGATCACAGCTCACTGCAGCCTCAACCTCTGGAGCTCAGGTGATCCTCCCGCTGCAGCCTCCCAAGTAGCTGGGACTACAGGCATGCTAGTTTTTGTAGTTTTAGTAGAGGGGGTTTCACTATGTTGCCCAGGCTGGTCTCGAAATCTGAGTTCAAGCAATCTGCCTGCCTTGGCCTCCCAAATTGCTGGGATTTTATAGGCATGAGCCACCATGCCTGGTAAGTCTTTTTTTTTTTTTTTTTTTTTTTTTTTTTTAATTTGCAAAGGTAAGTTATTTTTGTATTCATTCTCTCAAAGTCCCCGAATTCCATACGCTTCAGGGCCCACAAAACTCAGATCTGCTCCAGGCTAGAGGATTTTTAGTTAGAAAGGTAAAACAGTGGATTTTTATTTTGAGGAGACAAAACTTTATTAAGACTTGGGCCCTATATTGAAAAAAGAGAAATTTGGCAAAGGTTAATATACAACAAAAGTCCTGGCATGGTGGTTCATACCTGTAGTCCCAGCACTTTGGGTGGTCCAGGTGGGTGGATCACCAGAGGTCAGGAGTTCGAGACCAGCTTGGCCAACGTGGTGAAACCCTGTCTCTACCAAAAATACATAAATTAGCCACATGTGGTGGCGGGCGCCTGTAATCCCAGCTACTCGGGTGGCTGAGACATGAGAATCCCTTGAACCTGGGAGATGGAGATTGCAGTGAGCCAAGATCACGCCACTGTATTCCAGCCTGGGCGACAGAGCAAAACTCTATCTAAAAAAAAAAAAGTGTGTATACAAAAATAAAGACCCACCATTCCCAGACTCTTTTGACATAGTTCAAAGAAGGCATGTAGGTGGCATCACACCCTCCCAGCAGAAGGCTGAAAGAGTCTTTTTGCAGAAATTTGACTCAAGAGAAAGAACTTCGTGATATTGAATCTGGAGTCCCCAAGGAAAGGGCCCAGTGAGATTACCCTATAAGGCAGCTCACAGTTGAGACTCCCTTTCTTGCCACTCCTACCCCAGAAACTCTAAAGTCTTCTACTGCTAAGTTTAAGTATCTATGTCAAAAGCCAACAACCTACGGGGGAGTTGGGGGGAAGGAAATAAGTGGAAAACAAACACTAAAAGCATTATAAGAATAAAGTAACAGGATATCAAATCAACATTAAAAATCGAGAGTTCATTTATACATACAACGAGTTCAGAAATATTATTTATTTATGTAGGTATTTTTTGTTTATGAGATGGAGTCTCGCTCTGCTGCCAGGCTGGAGTGCAGTGGCACAATCTTGGCTAACTGCAACCTCCGCCCGGGTTTAAGTGATTCTCCTGCCTCAGCCTCCCGAGTAGCTGGGACTACAGGCGTGTGCCACCAGGCCTGGCTAATTTTTGTAGTTTTAGTAGAGACAGGGTTTCACCATGTTGGCCAGGATGGTCTTGATCTCTTGACCTTGCGATCTGCCTGGCCTCCCGAAATGCAGGGATTACGGGTGTGAGCCATCGCGCCCAGCCCCAAAATATTATTTATAATATATAATACAGTATATACTTACAATAAATAATTTTTCAAATACCTAAGCACAAATAATAAAAAATGTTCAACATTATTTACAGAAAACTATGTCAAGAAAAACAACAAATACTATGTATTAATATTTGGATAGGAATATTGAGAAACAGTTCTCCATGGGGTCTCTCACGTTTCTGTGCACCTTGCAAACAAGCACTGACTACTTTTGTTCCATACGTTAAATTTTTTTAAATTATAAAAATGTAATTCTCACACCATTAAATTCATCCATTAAAGTATACAATTTAGTGGTCTTAATTATATTCACAGATGTGTGCAACCAGCACCATCACCTAATTCCAGAACATTTTTATTGCCCCCAAAGAAACCCTGTACCTATTAGTAATCACTACCAATTCTCCTTTACCCCTCAGTTCCTGGAAACCACACCTACTTTTTGTCTCTAGGGATTTGCCTATGCTGGGAATTCCAGATAAATGGAATTATATAACATATGGCCTTTTGAGTTTAGATTCTTTTACTTAGCATAATGTTTTCAAGATTCATCCACGTTGTAGCATGTATCAGTAGTTCTTTTTGTTGATGAATATTTCCTTGTGTAATATACCACATTTTGAATATCCATTCATCAATTAATGGACATTTCAATTGTTTCTACTTTTTAACAATTATGAATAATGCTGTTATGAATATTCAAGAATAATTTTTTGTGTATTCATATATTTTCAATTCTCTTAGTTCCATACCTGGAAGTGGAGCTGGATATGGCAGCTCTACCTTTCACTTTTTGAAGACTTGCCAAACTCTTTTGCAAAGTGGCTGTCCCATTTTATATTCCCCACCAGCAATGTATGATGGTTACAATTTCTCCATTATTTTTCATCTTCTTTATTATACCATCTGCTATGATGTGAATATTTGTCCACTCTAAAACTCATGTTGAAATTTAATTGCCATGGTCACAGTATTAAGAGGTGGGACTTGTCCAGGCAAGGTGGCTCGCACTTGTAATCCCAGCACTTTGGGAGGCCGAGGTAGGCAGATCACCTGAGATCAGAAGTTTGAGACCAGCCTGGGTAACATGGTGAAACCCTGTCTCTACTAAAAATACAAAAGTCAGCTGGGCATTGTGTCATGCCCCTGTAGTCCCAGCTATTTGGGAGGCTGAGGCAGGAGAATTGCTTCAACCCAGGAAGTGGAGGTTGCAGTGAGCCTAGATCGCGCCATTGCACTCCAGCTTGGGCAACAGGAAGAACAAGAAGTCTCAAAAAAAAAAAAAAAAAAAGGAGGTGGGACTTTAGGAAGTGATGATTAGGCAATGAGTACTAACTTTTATGGGCAGGATTGGTGCCCATATAAAAGGGAGGGTTCACCCCTCTCTGACTCTCTCTTGCCCTTCCACCTTTCACCATGGGATGATGCAGCAAGAGGACCCCTGTCAAATGCTAGCCCCTTGATCTTGAACTCTTAGCCTCCAGAACTGTTAGTCAATAACTTTCTGTGCATTATAAATTACCTAGTCTCGGGTGCTATGTTACAGCAGCAAAAATATATTAAGACACCATCTTATTGAGCATGAGATTTTGATTGTAGTTTTGATTTGCATTTTCCTATTGGCTGAAAATGTCAAGCATTTCTATATGCTCATTGGCTATTTGTGTCTTCCCTTGGAAGGAACAAGTATTCATATCTTTTGCCCATTTTTAATAGGATTGTCTTTGGTTGCATTTTAAGAGATTCTTGCACATTCTACATACTAGCCCTTTACAAATATATGGATTTAAAATATTTTCTCTCATTGTACAGATTATCTTTTCACTTTCTTGGTAATGTCCTTTGAAACACAGAAGTTTTTAATTTGGATAAAGTCAAATTTATCTAGATTTTTGGGGGCTACTTGTGTTTTTGGTAACATATCTAAGAAAGTGTTGTCTAATGCAAAGTCATGAAGATTTATGCCTATGTTTTCTTTTACAAGCTTTATGGTTCCAGCCATTACATTTTTTTAATCCATTTTGGGTTATTTTTTGTATATGATATGAGGTAGGGGGTTTGACTTCCTTCTTTTGCAAAAGGATATCCAGTTGTCCAATCTTCATTCGTTTGAAAGTGTTCTTTCTCATTATTGTCTTTATACCCTAGGCAAAAATCAGTTTTTTATGGCTGGGCATTGTGGCTCATGCCTGTAATCCTAGTACTTTGTGAGGCCAAGGTGGATGGATTGCTTGAACTTAGAAGTTTGAGACCAACCTGGGCACATGGCGAAACCCCATCTCTGCGAAAAAATTAGCTGGGTGTGGTGGCACATGCCTGCAGTGCCAGCCACTTGGGAGGCTGAGGTGGGAGAATCATCTAGGCTGGAGGAAGTTGAGGCTTCAGTGAGCTGTGATTGCACCACTGCACTCCAGCTTGGGTGAAACAATGAGACCCTACCTCAATTTTTATTATTATTATTTTTTTTTTTTTAGTTTTTTTTAGATGGAGTCTCACTCTGTAGCCCAAGCTGGAGTACAGTGGTATGATCTTGGCTCACTGCAACACCCGTCTCCAGGGCTCAAGCAATTCTCGTGCCTCAGCCTCCCGAGTAGCTAGAACTACAGGTATGTGCCACCACACCCAGCTAATTTTTTGTATTTTAGTAGAGACAGGGTTTCACCATGTTGCCTAGGGTGGTCTCAAACCCCTGAGCTCAGGTGATATGCCTGCTCTGGCCTCCCAAAGTGCTGGGATTACAAGCATGAACCACTGTGCCCAGCCTAAAAAAATTTTTTTAATCAATTTTTTAGCTAGGCATGGTGGTAAGCACTTGAAGTCCCAGCTACTTAGGAGGTTGAGGGGAAGAGAATCTGTTTAGCCCAGGAGTTCAAGGCCAGTCTGGGCAACATAGCGAGACACTGTCTCTAAAATAAAAATGGGAAAAAAAATTCATAGTTTCAAAGATGTCTGTATAGTGAATAGTTTTCAAAAATACAGATGGTGTCTCCCTCCAGAGCAAAGGGTGTATCTTCTTAATGTCCAGTATAAAAACACTGGGTTTCCTAAGCTTATATATGTATTTTTTCTTTTTAGCATCTCCCTACTTGTGCCAGTGTCATCTTGCCCTCTTCACATCACCTTGTGGCAACTGGAATTTGGGAAAACAGTGCAAAAACATTCTAATACCCTAGCTATTAACATTGCTATAATGAAATCCTTTGTCTCCGACCCAGACATTTCATATTTTCTACCAGCATCCATAAACTGTGGTAGGCTTAATAGTTAGCTTGTAAATAGGGCAAAATTTCATACTTTTCATAGGTTTAGACAAGGATGGTTCTGTATTATAAAGATATCAATCTTTCCCAAGTTACTTTATAAATTTGACATGATACCATAAAATTCCTATCATTTTTTTTTCTAGACCTTAACAAGTTAATTATAAAGATCTTTAGGAAAAACAAGCAAGCAAACATAGCCAGAAAAATGGCCTGGTGCAGTGGCTCGCGCCTGTAATCCCAGCACTTTGGAAGGCCAAAGCTGGTGGATCACTTGAGGTCAGGAGTTCGAGACCAGCCTGGCCAACGTGATGAAACTCATCTCTACCAAAAATACAAAAATTAGCAGGGCATGGTGGTGCGCGCCTGTAATCCCAGCTACTTGACAGGCTGAGACAAGAGAATCGCTTGAACTCGGGAGGAGGAGGTTGCAGTGAGCCAAGATTGCGCCACTGCACTCCAGCCTGGGCGACAAGAGCGAAACTCCATCTCAAACAAACAAACAAACACCAAACAAACAAAATAGCCAGAAACACTATGCTAAGGAAGAATAAATAAAAGGGGTCCTGTCCTATCATATTACAAATTCTGTAAAATTAAAACATTACGGTATTGTTGCATGAACAGAACTGATCAAACAAAATGTAAAAATTTATATAAATAGATACAATTATTATATTGATTAGTGTACAATAAAGGTGGTACTTTAAATTAGCAAAAGAAAACATAAATTTTTCAATATGTGGTCTTGGGGTAGCAGTGAAATGGAAAAAGATAAAATCAGATTCATTCTTCTCAAGAGATGTAAATGTAAAATAATAAAACCATATATGTTTCAGAAAAAACAGAAGCAAACTCCTGTATAACTTGTGGATACGAAAAATTTTTCTGATCCTTATTCCAAATACTAGCAATAAAATAAAAAATGGATACACTTGTATACATTAAAAATTATTTTTTTAATTTTGCATGATAAAAAGACTATAAACAAAGCAAAAATATAAATAACAAACTGGAAAAGATTATTTTCACCTTATGCCACAAAGGGTTAATACCTAGATTTGAGCCTCTACATTTAAATGCCAGTTTATAGAAAGCATAAAGCATAGAGTAACATGTTAAATGGCATCATCAAAATGTAATCAGCGAAGTTCATAATGTGGAAAACTATAAGATAAACATAATGGTTTCTTCAACAAATAAACTAGAGGAAAAAAAGGACAGAAGAAAAAGGAACCTATGTAGTTTTTTTGTTTTTGTTTTCTTTTTTTTTGAGACAGAGCCTCACTCTGTCACCCAGGCTAGGGTGCAGTGGCTTGATCTCGGCTCACTGCAAGCTCCACCTCCCGGGATCACGCCATTCTCCTGCCTCAGCCTCCCTGAGTAGCTGGGACTACAGGCGCCTGCCACCACGCCCAGCTAATTTTTTGTATTTTTTTAGTAGAGACGGGGTTTCACTGTGTTAGCCACGATGGTCTTGATCTCCTGACCTCGTGATCCGCCCGCCTTGGCCTCCCAAAGTGCTGGGATTACAGAGTGAGTCACGGCACCCAGCCAGGAACCTATGTAGTTTTAAAGGCTTAAGAAACATTTAAATGGAATGCAAATCTTGCAGGTTTAGATAGTGTTTAGATCCTGATTCAAACAAACCAGTATAACAACAAAAGAAGAGGAGGAGGCAGAGGAAAAAGAAATAAAAAAATTAAACGTGGAGAAATGCCAATGCTGACTTGATCATTTGAGACTATTACAAATGTATTTTTGTGTGTGTTTTTTAGTCATGGTAAAACTATTACACTTTTGGAAAAAAAGTCATTTTGGAGATACATATTAATTGTTTACAAATGAAAGGATATCTTTCTGGGATTTGCTACAAAATATGGGTACAACAGACTGGCTCCATGGCTCATGCCTGTAATCCCAGCACTTTGGGAGGCCCAGGCTGGAGGTTAGTTTGAGCCCAGGAGTTCAACACCAGCCTGGGCAACATAGCAAGACCTCATCTCTACAAAAAAAAAAAAAAATATATATTAGCTGGGCATAGTGACACATACCCGTGGTCCAACTACTCACTAGGCTAGAGGTCGAGGCTGCAGTGAGCTGTGATTGTGCCACTGCAATCCAGCACTCACTCCAGAGGGAGACCCTGTTTCAGGAAAAAAAAATTTAAAAACGGTGTAACAAAGAAGAAACAAATTAGCTATGCAGTTGTAAATGTTACCTGGATGATAGATACATGGGATTTATTACATTACATTCTCTTACATATATTTGAAATTTTCAATAATAATAAGTTTTGAAAAATGTGCATAGCAAAAAAGTATATACCAAACACTGATATAACCAGAAATTTTTATGTAACTCTGGGGAAAATAGTAGGGAGCGTTGCCACATGAGTGCCAAATTTACATCTATTACAATAGGATATCAACACATAACCTTTAAAAACATAAACCATAAATTGCAAGATAACTAAATGTCTTAAAATGTGAAGAAACATCTTAAGGACTCTAAACTGGTTTCTTCTGGAAAGTAAGATTTATGGGTAGGCAGGAATAAGGCAAAGAGTTGCTGGTTTTTCATTTTTGCCATTGTTATTAGTCTTGTAAGACTGATGTTTTAATAGAGTATTATTTTCATGAAGATTAAAAGGAATTCTTGTTAATTTTTTAAGACAAGATAAAGATATTACGGTTATACAAAATTAAACAGTACGTATTTTTTGGACAACTATACCAAAAACAATAATGTAATGTCTGGTCTGGGATTTACTTCAGAATTATTCAAAGAGGGAGGGGAGTTGGGAAAGCACTGGGGGTAGAGATAAAACAAAATTGTGAGTTCATAATTGTTGAAGCTGAATGATAGATCCATATGGGCTCATTATACTATTCTACTTTTGCATGGATTTAAATTTCTTAAGAAAGGAATACTTTAAGAAATATATTATTAATCTCCTCAAAGGTAAGACAAAACTTGGCATCCATAAAAGAACAGAATGGGGTATAAATAAGCAACAAGAAGAAAAAATAACTCTTAAAAAAAGATGATAGTAGAAACTTTATAGATATTTTGGACAATATAGTTGAAAAAAACCTAGAAAGTAAACCAAGGAATGGAAAATAGGATGGAGATGATAAATAAATCAGAGTATCAGTCCAGGAGGCCTAAAATTCAAATAGTAAGTATCCTAAAAAGTAAGAAAAGAGAAAACAAAGGGGAAAATATTATCAGTGAAATGATTCAGAAGGATTTATGAGAGTACAAAATATGAATTTCTAGACTGAAAGGACTGCTTACAAAATGAAGATGGATACACACCAAGATACAAGCCATGAAATTTAAGAATACTAGATACAGACAAAAGACTCAACAAGCTTCCAGTTTGTGGGCGGGCGGGGACGGGGGTGGGGGGTGGGAATAGAATTAGACTTTATTTAAAAGATAAGGAATCAGAATGACTTTAGAGTCCTCAAAAGTTACCCTGGATGCTAGAAGACAATGGAGGAATGATTTATTAAACATTTGAGGCCGGGTGTGGTGGATCTGCCTGTAATCCCAGCACTCTGGGAGTCCGAAGCGGGTGGATCATGAGGTCAGGAGATCAAGATCATCCTGGCTAACACGGCGAAACCCCATCTCTACTAAAAATATAAAAAAATTAGCCGGGTGTGGTGCCTGTAGTCTCAGCTACTCGGGAGGCTGAGGCAGGAGAATGGTGTGAACCTGGGAGGCGGAGCTTGCAGTGAGCTGAGATCCGGCCACTGCACTCCAGCCTGGGCAACAGAGCGAGACTCCATCTCAAAAAAAAAAAAAAAAAAAAAAATTTGAGGCAAATGCTTTTCAACTTTGAATTATATACCCAGCCAAACTATTATTCAAGTGTGAGTTTAGAACAAAAACTTTTTTATATACTGGAATGCCTTCTACTGAAACAAGAGAGTAAACTCTAAAATGTGAAGAAATATGATTTAAGGCACATGGTTTCAACACAAAAGCAAGACAAAGGCAATTCCCAATATAATGTTGAAAGAGCTGCTCAAACCACAGGAATCTAGAAACCAACCCAGTTGTACTGGAGCAGATCAAATGGCTCTAGAAGAAACTTCTTCAAGATGATAAAACTATTAGAATACTACTTAATATATTTATTTACCCATATTAAGAAGAGATTTGCATACCTGGGGAATATTTGGATGATGAAATAGTGATAAATGCATAGAAAATTGAGTATATAAAAAAATAATTATTAACTTCAGGAAAAATCGTGTTTAGGAAAGGAAAAGTTACTACAAATAACCATACAAGAAAATTGGGGAAATGGGAAGCTTTATGGTTTCAGTACTCATATTTAAGTCTTTAATCCATTTTGAGTTGAGTTTTGTGTATGGTGTAAGATTAGAATCTAGGCTGGGCACGGTGGCTCCCACCTGTAATCCCAGCACTTTGGGAGGCTGAGGCAGGCAGATCACCTGAAGTCAGGAGTTCGAAACCAGCTTGGTCAGCATTGTGAAACGCTGTCTCTACTAAAAATACAAAATTAGCTGGGCGTGGTAGCGTGCACCTGTAGTCCCAGCTACTTGGGAGGCTGAGGCAGGAGAATTGCTTGAATCCCGGAGGCAGAGGTTACAGTGAGCCAAGATCATGCCACTGCACTCCAGCTTGGGTGACAGAGAAAGAAAAGAGAAGAGAAGAAGAGAAGAGAAGAGAAGAGAAGAGAAGAGAAGAGAAGAGAAGAGAAGAGAAGAGACGAGACGAGACGAGACGAGACGAGACGAGACGAGAAGAGAAGAGAAGAGAAGAGAAGAGAAGAGGAAGGAAAAGAGGGAGGGAGGGAGGGAGGGAAGAGCCAGGCACAGTGGCTCAGGAGTTCAAGACCTGCCTGACCAATATGGTGAAACCCGGTCTCTACTACAGATACAAAAAATTAGCCATATGTGGTGGCGGGCGCCTGTAATCCCAGCTTCTGGGGAGCTGGAGACAGGATAATTGCTTGAACCCGTGAGGTGGAGGTTGCAGTGAGCCGAGATCACACCACCGCGCTCCAGCCTGGGTGACAGAACGAGACTCCATCTCAAAAAAAAAAAAAAAAAAAAAAAAAAAGATTAGAATCTAATTTAATTTTCTGCATGTAGAAACCCAGTCTCCTCAAGACCATTTGCTAAAGAGATTTTTTTTTCCCCATAATTTTTTTTTTTTTTTTTTTTTTGAGACGGTGTCTCACTCTGTCACCCAGGCTGGAGTGCAGTGGTACAATCTCAGCTCACTGCCAAGCTCCGCCTCCGGGGTTCACGCCATTCTCCTGCCTCAGCCTCCTGAGTAGCTAGGACTACAGGCGCCCGCCACCATGCCCGGCTAATTTTTTGTATTTTTAGTAGAGACGGGGTTTCACCGTGTTAGCCACGATGGTCTCCATCTCCTGACCTCGTGATCCGCCCACTTTGGCCTCCTGAAGTGCTGGGATTAAAGGCGTGAGCCACTGTGCCCAGCCAGCCCATAATGTATTTTTTAAGCCTGTTCAAAGATTAGTTACCATATATGCATGGGTTTATTTTGTGCCAGTGGTCTGTGAATCTGTTTTAATGCCAGTGCAATACTGTTTTGTTTGCTAGAGCTTTCTAATAATCTGAAATTACGAAGTTTTGTTCTTGCTCAGGATTGCTTTAGCAACTCAGGGGTTTTTTGTGGTTCCATATGAATTTTAGGATTATTTTTTCTATTTCTGTGAAAAGTACCATTGGAATTTTGATCGAGGTTGCACTGAATCTGTAGATTACTTTGGGTAGTATGGACATTTTTACAATGTTGATTTTTCCAATCTATGAAGGCTGAATATGTTTTTATTTATTGATGTCTTCTTCAATTTCTTTCATTAATATTTTATAGTTTTCAATTTATAGATTTTTCACCTCCTTGGTTAAATTTAATCCTAAGTATTTTATTTTTAATGCTATTGTACGTGGAATTTTCTTAATTTCTGTGTTTTTTTGATAGTTGGTTGTTAGTGTATAGCAATGCAACTAATTTTTTTTTTTGAGACGGAGTCTCGCTCTGTTGCCCAGGCTGGAGTGCAGTGGCTGGATCTCAGCTCACTGCAAGCTCCGCCTCCCGGGTTTAGGCCATTCTCCTGCCTCAGCTTCCCCAGTAGCTGGGACTACAGGCGCCCACCACCTCGCCCGGCTAATTTTTGTATTTTTAGTAGAGACAGGGTTTCACCGGGTTAGCCAGGATGGTCTCGATCTCCTGACCTCGTGATCCGACCATCTCGGCCTCCCAAAGTGCTGGGATTACAGGCTTGAGCCACCGCGCCCGGCCCAGCAATGCAACTAATTTTTATATGCTGATTTTGTATCCTACAACTTTACTGAATTTGTTTATTAGTTCGGTTTTTCAGTGGAGTTGTTTGAGTTTTCTAGATATAAAATTGTGTCATCTGCAAACAGAGACAAATTTACTTTTCCCTTTCCTATTTGGATGCCTTCTTTTTCTTGCCTAATTGCTCTGGCTAAAACTTTTGGTCCCTCCTCTTCCAGTTTCTTCCTTTTCAACTTTTTGGAAGAATTTGAGAAGGATTGGTATTAATTCTTCCTTAATGTTTTGTAGAAATCAGCAATGAGGCCGGGCATGGTGGCTCACACCTGTAATCCCAGCATTTTGGGAGGCTGAAACCGGTAGATCACCTGAGCTCAGGAGTTTGAGACTAGCCGGGAAACATGGTGAAAACCCGTCTCTACCAAAAAAAAAAAAAAAAAAAATTAGCCAGGTGTGGTGGTGTGTGCCTGTACTCCCAACTACTTGGGAGGCTGACATGGGAGGATTGCTTGAGCCAGGAGGCGGAGGTTGCAGTGAGCCAAGATGGCACCATTGCACTCCAGCCTGGGCAACAGAGTGAGAAAAAAAATACCTGGTCATTTCAAGAGCATTTGAAGAAAGAAGGAAGGGGAGGGGAGGGGAGGGGAGGGGAAGGGAGGGGAGGGGAGGGGAGGGGAGGGGAGGGGAGGGGAGGGGAGGGGAGGGGAGGAGAGAGGAGAGGAAGGTGAACCAGCAATGAAATCGTGTGGTAGGAAAATCCAATCAAGGTGCCAAGAGATTTGGTGTCTGGTGACAGTTTATTTCCTAGTTTATAGACTGCTATCTTCTCACTGTAACCTCACAAGATGAAGGGAGAAAAAGAGCTCTCTGGTGTCCCTTGTAGAAAATCACTAATTCCACTCATAAGGACTCCACCCTTATTACCTAATCACTATGCAAAGGCCTTATCTTCAAATACCATGACACTGGAGGTTAGATTTCAACATAAGAATTTTGGAGGGGACTCAGATATTCAGTCTATGGTACAGCTTTCTTGATTTCACCACTTTTCTCATAGGTATCCAGAGCCGAATGCTCAGTTATCCTCTTTCCTATTAAAAATGTCATCATCTTTCCGATGTCTGTCAAGCTTCTGTTACTTTGCATCACTCTACCTTCAGTCTATTTCAGGATTCTGTCATCTCACACATGGATTACAACAGAAACCTCCTACCATGGTTCATATCGTTTCTCTGTCTCTCTCTCTGACTCCTCTCTCTCCATCTCTCTAATCCTGAACACTACCATTTGAATAATTTCCCTCAAATACCAGTTTTAACAGATATTCTTCAGCTCAGTATACTTTAACATTTATATATTTATTGACTGATGATAAAAACTAATGTGAAATGAAACTTGTTATTAGAGGTAGAGAAGTTGAGGAGTCTATTTGTTCTTATTGTTGTACTCTAAGTTCATAGCAAAATATAATGAAATTTAATGATCTGTAACATAATTTTTCATGTAGTTGATAATAATTAGATATGATTACAAAGCTACTTGCCAGTAGAAGATTGTGGGAAAAAAGATGATTTTTTAAATATAAACTATGTTTTATACTTATATATGTATCTTCTATAATTAATTTAAATTCTTATTTATTTATAATAAATAAATACAAAGTGGTGAAAAGAAAAAAAGGTAACTGAATCATTGATGAATGAATCGAAGAAAAACACATTTATATTAAGGTATTGTTTCCATTGAGCTAGTTATCTTATTTGAAGCTTTAAAAAACTGACCATTAAACAGACAATAAAATGAGATAGTTTTTAAATATTAAAATGATACTATTTCTTATAGCTAAAAATGCAAAAATTGCACCCTCTTTTTTTTTTTTTTTTTTTTGAGACAAAGTTTTGGTCTTGTTGCCTAGGCTAGAGTGCCAATGACACCATCTCAGCTCACTGCAAGCTCCGCCCCCCAGGTTCAAGCAATTCTCCTGCCTCAGCCTCCTGAGTAGCTGGGATTACAGGCACCCACCACCATGCCCAGCTAATTTTTGTATTTTTAATAGAGATGAGGTTTCACCATGTTGACCAGGCTTGTCTCAAACTCCTGACCTCAGGTGATCTGCCTGCCTTGGCCTCCCAAAGTGCCGGGATTACAGGCATGAGCCACCGCGCCCAGCCTGCAACCTTTAAATGTAGGCCTAGGAGCCACCACAACTTTGATATTTTTAATGGAAATATATGATGTGGAGATAATTACATCAGAAATGCCAAGGAAGACTCAACATGACCCTGACGTTCCATTTCATCTTATTTTTAGTGACATTTTAATTTAACCTTCAGCATCATGATGGTAAAAAGCACTGAGAATCAGCTGTAAAAATCACCATAGAGACCACAGCATGTTCTCAGGTCACAAAAATGAGGTCTCTCCATTCTGCCAAACAAGAGTTTCCTGCATCTGGCAGTGCTGCAACTAGTAGACAGGGATTATCCCTTGCATGATTATAAGTAGCAAATATACACAAATCAGCACCAATAAAGGAAAAGTTTATCAAGAGGACAAAACTGGTCACTTCAAAAGCATTTGAAGAAATAAAATATAGTTGGTCCATCTGGAAAATGAAAAAAAAGCATTAAAACCCCAATACTTCCTTTCATCTCTCTCCAAGTGGCATGGCCCTGATTCTCTCTGTACTTCTGGGCATCTCTTTGCACCACCCCCCCCCCCCCCAATTATCTTGTACTTGGCTTTGATTTGCTGTCGTTTGTCAGGTCTTGCCCTGACCTTTCAGTTCAAGTACTTAGCATTGTCTGACTAGTCGGCTCAATATCCATGTTCAGTATCTCAAGAAAAAGAATCTGATTGGTTCAGTTTAGGTCCGAGTTCTCCAAGTGGTCTAATAGACAGTGATAGTGGTAGAGACTTTGGTATACATCTTTACAGAAACTGTGACCAGTTAAAATATACTTTCTATATCCAAAGTTTTGTGAAATCCTTAGGGAGTAAAGGAGTAAAAGCAGGCTGTGGTGATAATATATTCCCAGTTCCTTTCTGGAATTTTATCATTAATAATTTAATCACACCTTTACTTCTCCACTGATTTTAAGAAATTAAGACACACACACACATATATACACACATGCACAATGTCTGAGTTGTAAAACAGTGGACAGAAAATTAAAGTTGTTATATTAATCCTTGACCTGTTATAAGAATAAGAACCCAATTAGCAAATATTTCTTGGTTCCCTTAAGTGAGCTCAGCACTGACAGCATTGGAGTGGAGGATGAGAATAACAAATGATGAAACTGATACTCAATTTTTTTGAGTGTCAGTAAACAAATGATAAAATTGATAACTGATACTCTTTAATACTCAAGTTTTTCCTAAGTCATGAGAATTCCCAACTCCCAAAGGACCCTCCGTTTGTGATGGTTCCCAATTGACTCACAGATATATTCTATCTATAGCCTATATATTCTTACTGTTTGCCTGCTTATTACTGCTGCTCAATTCTTGCCACTTCCCCAATTACACTCTTACTTCTCAACTGACTTTCCCGTTCAACTGACTTTAAATGGAAGAGGACTTCTAGAAAACTTCCTTAGGCAGATTTTTGTGAGGGCAAGGCAAGATACATAGTTGCCTGTTTGGGAGGTTGAATTTTTTTAAGGCGGTCTTAAAAAACCAGAAGAACACAAAATTTGGTTTTCTTGTTTCTCTTGAGAAATCTGAAAATCTGGCAATTTAGGGCATGTATTTCCCCACATTATCAATTGTCTGGACCTGAATATCGGTCTCTCTTTTTAGATGAGGCTGGACCTGAATAGTGGTCTCTCTCTTAGATAAGGCCTGAGCTTCCCAAGTTTTTATGGTTCTCATACCATGTGATATATTATATCCAGCTAGCTTTACTCATTTTACTTATCTGCCTTCATCTTCAAAGCATTTGTGTTTGCAAACTTTGACCTTTCTACAGTTTGCAAGATGTACTGTGTTCTCTTGTTTATTTCCAAATCTAGTCTCTGAAGAAAGTGGGACACATTTCCAGATTTGAGAATGAGTGGCACCACATCCCACAGAATAGTGAGCCAAGTCAGAGATAATTTATTTCTATTCTCTTTTAATTTAAAAACAATTATTTGCTTATCTTCAAGGACATCTACTTCTTTTTGTTTGTTTGTTTGAGACGATGTCTCGCTCTGTCACCTCGGCTGGAGTGCTGTGGCACGATCTCAGTTTACTGCAAGCTCTGCCTCCCAGGTTCCAGCGATTCTCCTGCCTCAGCCTCCCAAGTAGCTGGGATTACAGGCACCTGCCACCGGGCCTGGCTAATTTTTTGTATTTTTAGTAGAGATGTGGTTTCACCATGTTAGCCAGGCTGGTCTCGAACTCTTGACCTCAGATGATCTGCCTGCCTTGGCCTCCCAAAGTGCTGGGATTACCGGCATTAGCCACTGCACCTGGCCTGGACATTACTTCTAGAGCTAAGGCAATTCATTGCCTGCTTAATTTGTTCCAAAGCTTAATGACAGTATCCCTGATTTTATCACTAGTCATATTCATTTGTGCAGGAAATTTAGAACAAAAAATTTCTCTTTGTAGTTTGCTCTGTTGCAGCACATGGAATAGGCTCTTTTCTGAGATTATATTGCTCATTCCACAACATAATAACTTTTAAAAATGGCAGTGTTGGAAAAATTGTCTACCACTTGGAAATGGGCAAAATGAGATTACTGAGTTTAGCAGACCTTCTGGAAATTATCTGATTATATAAAGTTATGTACCTTTGACCAACTTTCTATTAAAAAGGCTATTTTACCTCTTAATATAGGTAGACATTTACTTGGACAATACTAATATTAATAGTAATGCAAGTAATTATTATCTATAGCAATGCAAATTAATTCTGTCTCTTAGAGATACAATTGATTTTTGCCTTGTAGAAAAGTTTACCACAAATATTTTTATTGCCCTACAGAGACTATTACCAGTTTTGTATGTGTTAGCTAGTTCTTTTCAGCATTTTTAATTGTGTATATGTATGTATATGTTTTTGAGATTTTTCTTTAAATTGATTCTCTCATTAATCAATGAATAGAATAAAATCTTTCATATTAGTTCATTTTATATTTGCATGACAGTTAAAATTATATATATCTTTTTGCTTCTTCTGAATATTATAATTTAGCAGTAAAATGCTTAAAGTTTTGATGATCATATTTCAGCAGGTTCAATTTAAAAAATAAAACTCAGATAGGTTACTAAATATGTAAACCTAAGTTGCTCAAAAACTGTAATCCCAGCACTTTGGGAGGCCAAGGCAGGCAGATCACCTGAGGTCAGGAGTTCGAGACCAGCATGGCCAACATGGTGGAACCATGTCTCTACTAAAAATACAAAAATTAGCTGGGCATTGTGGCATGCGCCTGTAGTCCCAGCTACTTGGGAGGCCGAGGCAGGAGAATCGCTTGTACCTGGGAGGCAGAGGTTGCAGTGAGCCGAGATCGCTTCCCTGCATTCCAGCCTGGGTGGCCAAGCGAGGCTTCATCTCAAGGGAAAAAAAAAAAAAAAAAAAAAGAAGTAGACGTCCTAGAAGATGAGTGAAGAATTGTTTTTAAATTAAAAGAGAATAGAAATAAATTATCTCTGACTTGGCTCACTATTCTAAATGGGATGTGGTGCCTGCCACTCAATATTCTCAAATCTGGAAATGTGTCCCACTTTCTCCAGAGACCAGATTTGGAAATAAATAAGAGAACACAGTACACTTGTGAACTGTGAAAAGGTCAAAGTGTGCAAACTCAAATGCTTTGAAGATGAAGACAGATAAGTAAAATGAGTAAAGCTAGCTGGATATAATATATCACATGGTATGGGAACCATAAAAACTTGGTAGTAATTCTGAGGTAGAAAATGCATTTTGGGTACAGTGACTATAGTTTTTCCATGCAGTGCGTAAAATCTTCTATAGTAGAGGAAATCCATCAGAGTCGTCTGCTCTGAAAACCTTCGTTCTACCCTTGGCTGTGTTTTTTACATCCACAAAGAACAAAAATAAGTTTTAGAGTAGGTGAAATTAGATGAGAAAGGAAAAAAATTAGTCGAAAGTAATGAAGACATATTCATGATCCCTGGTTCAGCTGTGTCTTCCTGTATGAAGTATCTTTACAGGCCTAAAATCTTGGAAGTTTGCGGGCTCCAAAGTGAAGCCAGCTGTTCTTTTTCCACCTCAGTGACCCAGCGACTTTCTGATTACTAAGGAAGGACATTAATATACTACAACTCAACACTATATAATAGTCTTTAACTGTTCTAGGGTTTTCTTGTTTGTAATTTTCTTTTTTAAGAATTGAGGAATTGCAATTTGGTAGCTGAAATAAGAGCTTTTAACAAAACAATTAAATGTTTTACGAGCCATTTGTCTAGTTCATTCACAAAGAAACAAAGCTATTGCCATCTAGTGGTTTAATTGAAGACATTCAGTAAAGCAAGTTTTTCCCATGAAGTTTCACATTAATATTTTCGTGTGGTCCTGAATATAAAAACATTTGTTTGTAGAAAGCAATTCTTAATACACTTTTTCAAATTAAGGATTCAGACTTGGCCACTTATCTTTTTCTTTTCAAGTTATATTCTCTATTAAGTAGGATTTGAATTAAAACACACAAAAACCTCATAATTGAAGAAAATATTAATGAAAGATGATGTTACACTGAAGAAATTGACAGATATTAGATGGCCAAAACCAAAACCAAAATTAAATTAATGGTGAAATTAATAGTTCTAACAAAATTTTAGAAGGAGCCTTATAAAATAAATAGGTATATGTTATATACAGTTATATAGTGATGTTTTCTAAAGTATAGTCTAAAGCTACAGTCCCTTGCTTTTGCTAAATACACTATTATAGCAAAATTGGCTACAAAAGTATATTTTATTAAATATTAATTTATCATTGACTTTTATTACAAAATTTAAAATGTATTTCTGTAACACTATTCAATCCAAAAACCTTTGACGTTTATACTTATAAAAATTACATCTGTAAGTCCAGCAAAATTTTATTTATAGGTAAACTCAGAAAATTCACAGGCATCATTTACTTTCTGCATGGGTATATGTTTTTGTAGTCCTAAGTAAAATGGAATCACTGTATTCTATAGAGCGATTTTATTTCTAATAACAGCATGAGAGACAAAAGCTCCCATAGATGTTTGGACTCCATCTGACCATGACAAAGATTTTCCCAGGTTCTCCTTGGACATTTCAGATCACCATTAGCTCAAGTATTGTCAAGAGGAAACTATTTTTTTTTAAATTCCTGAGTATTCAGATACCACTTTTAAAGCAATTTTTTTACTTTGGAGACTATATAGCTTAAACTGAATTAAACAGAATAGAGCTTAATTCTCATCCTTGGTCTAGAGAGTACCATGGTGGAATATATACAGCCTGAGACAAACAAGATGCCAAGTCTTTTCTAGAGTAATCTAGATTTTCTAGTATTCTTCTAGAGTAGATATACAAGTTTAAAGGGGAGATGAACTAAACAGAGGAACAAATAGGCTCACTTTATGATTCCTGTGTAAAATAATAAAAACCTTTATTCTGAAAACAGTCTGGGGCAGAGACTGCCACGATACCCTGGATAGTTTACGGTAGAGGGAGGAAGGTGTATACTTGTCCTCACCCAGCAGCCCCCTCAGTTGTTGTCAGGGTTCAGGTAACTACAGAGCCTGTTGTGGGAAGTGAGAACAGACACAAGGTCTGGAGTAAGATTTGATATTGTCATCTAGTAAGAAGGCAACATGCAACATGTGAGCACACACAAGTCAAAGTTGGATGACCACACTCCCAGTTTCTTGGTTAAATATGCAACCTACCTTTACATTCACAAGAAAAAAAATAGACAGTGGATTTTTCTTTAGGTATGTTAAGTTACTAGGCAAGTCAATCAAGGCAAAATATTGTAACACTGCCAAACTTCAAGAGCTATTTGTAAAGTGTGCTGATAAACTCTTTTGAAACAGGTTATGGTATTTGTCCAGAGGAAATAAGTCATAAGGGTGTATCTGTTTGTAAAAATGCCATTCTTTTCTCTAAATTATACAATCTGTAGTTCTGTTTATTATAGGGGATACTTTCTTCTTCAAAATCTCTCCCAGCTACTTGGGAGGCTGGGGCAGGAGAACGGCGTGAACCCGGGAGGCGGAGCTTACAGTGAGCTGAGATCCGGCCACTGCACTCCAGCCTGGGCAACAGAGCGAGACTCTGTCTCCAAAAAAAAAAAAAAAAAAAAAATACAGAGCATGGCTCCTTCCCACTCAAATAATGAATTTGAATCTTTGGGATTGGGGTTCAAACATCTCTATTTTTAGCAAGCTCTCCAGGTCATTCTGATGTGTCTGAGTTTAAGAACCAGTCTTCTAGGCTTCATTACCAAAACTGATAAGACTAAATACTTAAAAAAGATTTTAAGGCAATCACGGGTGAAAAAGTAGAACAACAGGTCTTATTTAATAACCACTTAGCTGGAGGACTGGCAGATCAACAATGAGATGCCCAAATTACAATACCATCTGTGCAGGGAAGCATTCTTTAATAAGTCTTACTACCACATGTAGCAACCTGATAAAATCTCTGTGAAAGAGTGGAAATATTCCAGAGAAGCAATTTTATTTATTAATTCAAGTGTTACACACTGAGCATCAGATACATGCTAAGAGCTATGTTAGGCACTGGAATTACAAGGAAAAAAGGTCCTTCCCTTTAGGAAGCACTTATTGTAAAAAATTGTTTTTAGACTTCAGTGTGGATAAAAATCACTTTGCATACTTTTTATGAATGCAGACTCTTGGTATCTGATTATGAAGAATGATAGTCTAATTAGTAAGACACAAAGTAAGCCAATACTTATAATACAAGTGGTAGGTTTTGAGATATACAGGCTGGGCATGGTGGCTCACACCTGTAATCCCAGTACTTTGCAAGGCAGAGGTGTGAGGATCACTTGAGCCCAGGAGTTCGAGACCAGCGTGGGCAATATGATGAAACCCCATCTCTACAAAAAAATACAAAAATTAGCTGAGCATGGTGTTGCATGCCTATAGTCCGAGCTATTCTGGTAGCTGAGGCAGAGGGATCACTTGAGCCTGGGAGGTAGAGGTTGCAGTGAGCCATGATGGTGTCACTAAACTCTAGCCCTAGTGACAGAGTGAGACACTGTCTCAAAAAAAAAAAAAAAAAAAAAAAAAAGATATACAGAGATGGTCATTTGATCACCTATCCAGATCAAGAGGGAAGGGGAAATATCAGGGATAGTTTTTTGTAGAAGATGATACCGATTTGAATTCCTTAATGAAAACAAGGAGCTTTCTAGATGAGAAAAGGTAGGAGTCAGGCAATGGCAGTGAATGATGAGAAAATGTACCATACATTAGGCACTAAATCTTATGTCTGGGTGTGGAAGTTGAGGGTAAAGTACAGTGCAGATGGGATTGAGTAAATAAGCAGGACCAGGTTATGAGGAGTCTTGTGTCCTAAACTAAAGAGTTTTAACTTTACCCAGAAATAAATGGCGAATCATCAAAGCATTTAAGGTAGAGTTTGACCCTGTCAGAATTGGGTTTTAGAAAAAGCATTCTGATAGTACTGAATGAATGGGTTGGTTAATTCAAGAAAGGGAGAATAACAGGAAGGTCAGGTAGATAGAAGGTTGATATGATACCTAAAGCAAGGAATGTGAAAGCCTACCTTAAGGTAGTGTTGCTGGAGTGGAGAAGAGAGAAATGAGAGATGCTGAAGTGATTAAACTGATGAGACATGGAGAAAAAGGTGGGGTCAGCGGGGGAGCTGGGTGAAGAGAAGAAGGTAGAGTGAAGGATGACTTCCAGGTTTCTGGGTTGATTCTACTCATCTCATCTCCTTAGTGACAGTGTTTCCTCTTTTTAATTGGGAAGACCTTCCCTTTGCCATCTTTGTGCTGAGCACCTTGTACTTCAAGTAGCTGTATCATTTGTTGAGTGCTTACTGTGTTCCAGGAATTACTATGATAAATACATTATCTCACTAAAGAAGATGCTGTCAATGCCCTATCTATATCCCCTTGGCCCCATCTAGAAGTCACCTGCAGCCTTAGTGGACAGCTCCTGTGAAAACAAAGCTTTCTACTTCAAGCCATGGATTTTCTGTGAGAGGGCTTTCTCTGTGTTCTGGACTATACCTGACCCATGCTTGGGGAGGCCAGAAGTGTCTGGTACACTTGCCCAGGAGAAATTCTCAACCAGCAAGGAATGGGAAGTTAAGGATAACCAACCTTCCCAGCTTCCTAGCCCTGTGAAGAAGAATCCCTGGTAGGATTTGGCCTCTTCTTCACACAGGGGGTATGTGCTTATTAACTCAGCCATTATTGGCTTCTTCCTGTCTCACATCATCACACTCTCACCTCCCAAATAAACTACTTGCATTCAAAATTTCATCTCAGATTGTGCCTTGGGGGAATCCTAAATTAAGGTACTCGATCATCATTACAACCCAATGAGGATAGTAAGAAGTATTCATGTCGCCATTTTATGTGTGTGTAAACTTATGCTTGGAGAGGTTAAATCAATTATCCCTATCACTTAGCTGGTAAATGCTAAAACCTGGATTCAAATCCAAAGGCTGTGATCTTAACACTAGGCTATATTGCCAGTCCTGAATTCCAAGATACAAACTAGGCATCACTAGCTGTGGAGCAAAAGCCAGAGGAAGCCTGAGTGCCTTTTAGACAGCACTGAAGCTGACTACTCTTTTCAGATTTCAGTTCTTATTATTATAAATGCTGAGCCTGAGACTTGCCTGCCAGCACATCTTTCCTTTCCTCATGCCCACTTTAGTTGGTTAAAAATTCACTATGTAGTTTCTTCCCCTTTTCTGAGCCTGGTAGTAATATAGAATTAGAAGCTGGCCAGGTCATTTTTGAAGAAGGTCAAATGTAGTCACATAATGGCAAAAAGTGGTATGATGCATCAACCCTTCTTAATTCTTTTTTCTGCCTGTCAGATTTGCCTGCAGTATTTTCTTGGTTCAGTTCCTGGTTAAGAATTTGAAGCGAAATTGAGTGATGAAAGGCAAAGGGCAACTGCTACTTGAGGTCAAGAAAAATAATGTGTCCAGAACCCAGCAGCAGCTCAGACTTTTCTCTCCTTGTCTATAATGTAAATGATTCATGTTGAAGGGAAGTACAGAGGAGAACAATGGAAAGCAGAAAATCTAATCTCAATTCCTTCATGAACTAGCGATGTGACATTAAGCAAATCACCTAACTTCTAAAGATCGTGCCTGGGCAGAGTGGTTTACGCCTATAATATGAACACTTAGAGAGGCCGAGGCAGGAGGGTCACTTAAGGCCAGCAGTTCAAGACTAGTCTAGGCAACATAGAAAGATCCCACCTCTCCAAAAAATTGTAAAAAACAAATCTTGGTTGTCATCTGTAAGAATAATTTCAAGTATAGATGGGCTATAAGTTCTTTTCTAGTTTAAACATTTCTGTCATTCTATCAAGTCCTGAGTTACAGTTGCTTGGATGAGGGAACCTCAGCTTCAAGTACATTGGTCCACTTTCTACTCTCTGCACATATTTGCACCTTCCTAAGTTTAGACTTTTTCCTTTGATTTTCCTTCCATATGTAATGGTTTGTCTTCTTTTACAAAATTTCAATTCAACTTTTATAATTTTTTGTCTTAATGATTGCAGAAATAATTGTGCCCTCCTCTGAAACCCTAAGCATTTATTATCACACCACTCATCATACGGCACTTAGCATTTATAGCACAAGAAAACACTGCAAGAGACGTTATAGTAGGCATAGAGGACACGATTAATTGCCAGAGAAGTGGTTTGGAGCGTAGTTCTCAACATGTGGTGGTCAAATCACATTGAGTTTCTAAGACTGCACTCCTTTCTGTCTCACTGATCAGACCCATGCCAGCAGGTCATAACACTCCAGGATGAATAGAATTAGTATATAAATGAATTCAAATACCTATGTAGGCCATACTGCATAAAGTGAAGCAGTAGGTTTGCAATAATGAGTGGAGGAACTCACGCAGAAAAGAGAGCATAAGTCCCACCTAAACAGGGCAGCAGTGCCTTGATTGTGAGGGGGGTACAGCAACCATGTTGATAGGTTCTCAGGTATTAAAGAAAAGTCAGAAATCTAAAGTCTTTGTTCCTAATTTTTAAATGTTAGCAACAAAATGAAACATTTTAAGCATACTTTCCATACATCTTATTTAGCTTGTAGGTGACCCCTGGTCTCTGTTCCACAAGTTTTCCTTAGCAAATTGCAGTCTGGCTTTTCCAGTGAGATTACTTTCCCAAAAGGTATCCTACACCAGCTTTGTGACCCAAGGCAGATAATTTAACTTGTTTGAGTATCAGAGCTTTCTTGCCTATGACATCAACCTCATAGGATGTATGTAAACAGTAAATGAGAGAAATCCTGTAAAACACAGTACACAGAAGTTAACACAAAGTACTCCACGAATGTTTGCTCCTGCTCTGCTGCAACCATACTGCGATCTGGCTTTCTGCATCAACATGGCATACCTTTAAACACCTTTGTGCCATCTCTCCTTCTGCCAGTGTACACTCTTCTCCCCGCAGCCTCTGAGTTTTAACTTCTTGAGTAATGTGCCTTCTCAAGTTGAGTATAAATTTTTTGATGGTAAAGACTACTCGAGTTCTTCCCCTCCTTCATTTAAAAAACGGTTTTATTCTGGAAATATTCAATCACATACAATGTAGAGAGAATAGCATAGGGATCAACCCTTGCACACTGACCCATCCTTAACAATTTTCTTTTTTTCTTTCCTTTTTTTTTCCTTTTTGAGATGGAGTTCGCTCTTGTTGTTCAGATTGAAGTACAATGACTTGATCTCGGCTCACTGTAACCTCCGCCTCCAGGGTTCAAGCAATTCTCCTGCCTCAGCCTCCCCAGTAGGTGGGACTACAGGTGTCTGCCACCATGCCCAGCTAATTTTTGTATTTTTAGTAGAGATGGGGTTTCACCATGTCAGTCAGGCTGTTCTCGAACTCCTGACCTCAGGTGATCCACCACCTTGGCCTCCCAAAGTGCTGGGATTACAGGTGTGAGCCACCATGCCTGGTCCCTCAACAATTTTCAATGCATGGCCGATTTGGTTTCATCTACACCCTCACTAACCAGTTTCCCCTGACACTGGATTATTTTGAAGCCTGTTAAAGACATCACATCATCTCACATGTAAATACTTCAATAGTTACACAGCTTTTTAAGGAATGTGTGAGAAACAAAAAGATGCTGTGGAAAGATTATTAATGATAATGGGGAGGTAGAGGGCAAGCAGGAGAGACAGACTAGTAATATGTATTCTACAAAGATGAGGATTCTTTTCTTTCCAAGATTTAAAAATTTAAAAATTCTGCATAAGCCAATACTATACAGCTTGAACAAAATATGTGGGCACAATCTGGCCATCAGGCCATAAGTGTGCAACCTTTGCTATAAATAATAAATGGGGAAAGGGGCAATCAACAAGGGATAGACTCATAATAGAGTCAATTTAAAGGAGGAATTCGGTCTCCAATTGCCAGGTAAACTTGTGAGTTTAAAACGGTTTCCACCTTAGAGCTCTCATAATTAGAAAAAAATTTTAGAATACATTTTACATAAATCTTGGTTGATAACAGACATGCTGGGACTACTTTTAATTAATTCATTCCGGCCGCCAACATTTCACAAAATGTGCTTTTGATGAGGTTACCAATTTTGCCAAGCCCAGCTAAGTTGACCAGTTTCTCCTATATGGTTTTCAGCATGACTGGTTTTCTCCTGGTTTTTTTTTTTTTTTTTTTTTTTTTTCCCTACTACATTGATCATATCACTTAACAAAATGCTAGCTTTGGTCTTGAACTCTCTCTCTCTCTATATGTATATACACACACACACACATAAATATATAGACACATCTATATATATGTAGACACATCATATATATATATATATCTTTTTTCCTCCTGGTTTTCTTTCTAATACATTCGTCATACCTCTTACAATATGCTAGCTGCGGTTTTGAACTATATATATACACACACACACACATATATACACATATATATCACATACACACTTTTTCTAGTTGATTTTGTCTAGTTACATTACTTTAAATACTATTTAAATATTGATTATTCAAATTTATTCCTAGATTTCACTTTTCTCTGAAGCTCTAGATTCTTATAAATGACTTCCTACTTAACAGTTCCACATATTTATTAATTTATGTATTTATTTATTTATTTTTGAGACGGAGTTTCACAATTTCCCCCAGGCTGCAGTGAAGTGGCGCTATCTCGGCTCAGTGTAGCCTCCCTGCCAGGGTTCAAGTGATTCTCCTGTCTCAGCCTCCTGAGTAGCTGGGATTATAGGTACCAGCCACCATGCCTGCTATTTTTTTTTTTTTTTTTGAGACCGAGTCTCGCTCTGTTGCCCAGGCTGGAGTGCAGTGGCGCAATCTCGGCTCACTGCAAACTCCGCCTCCAGGGTTCATGCCATTCTCCTGCCTCAGCCTCCCCAGTAGCTGGAACTACAGGCGCCCGCCACCACGCCTGGCTAATATTTTTTTTGTATTTTTAGTAGAGACGGGTTTCACCGTGTTAGCCAGGATGGTCTTGATCTCCTGACCTCGTGATCCGCCCGCCTCGGCCTCCCGAAGTGCTGGGATTACAGGCTTGAGCCACCGCGCCTGGCATAATTTTTTGTATTTTTAGTAGAGACGGGGTTTCGCCATGTTGGCCAGGTGCTCTCAAACTCCTGACTTTAGGTGATTCACCCACCTTGGTCTCCCAAAGTGTTAGGATTACAGGCGTGAGCCACGGTGTCAGGCCCCACATAGATTTTAAAAAGGCATCGGAAAGTTACTGTCTCTAAGTTCAAACTCATTCCCCATTTCTGCACCCATACTTTCCTTCCAGTCTTTCTCATCTCTGTAAGCGGCACCACCATCCACCTAGTTGCTCTAACCCCAAACCTAAGAAAGTTATTAATTCTTCCTTCCTCAGTCTCCTCCAATCTTGTTTTATTCATTTTGTCTCCAAATGCTACTTTGAATCTGTCCAGTCTTCTCCCTTCCCATGACCCCCACCTTAGTATAAGCCTCCATCTTCTGTATTCTGGGCCACTAAAATAGCCTCTACTGGTTTCTGGGCTTCCATTCTTGTCCCATCTGCCTTGTCTACTTTTCTAGCCAACTACTTTCTTCTCCTTCCTTATTAACAGAATCATTGTTTAGAGGCAGCAATGTTTAAAATGCATGTTTCGCAGATTCCCTTACAGTTACAGGTGCCCATCTGACACAGATGCAATAAATAAGGCAAGCAGTGATAATGTCTATGAATTTTTGCACTTGTAATATAAAATTTACAAGTGCTATTCTTTCCTGCTCCCCTCTTTTTCCTTCCTCCATAAGTAAGATAAAAGTAAAACAATGAAGACATATGTTGAAACTTAATGCCTTTATCGATGATCTGAGTGACTTCTTGGCCGAATCAAATGATAGTTTTTAAATACTGGAAGGCTATTTCCTTGTTTATTCATGCTATGCATAATGTAATGGTTACTAACTTGACATACTTTTAAGTTTAATCTGTATTATTAACATTTTCTTCATCATGTTCTTAAATCTAGACAGTTGGAAAAACCACAAATTAAGCCCTGATTTGTAGCATTTGCCAGTATCTGAGGTGTAAATACTCTCACCAACTTAAATACATCAATATAAGGTCACTGAAGGTGCACAGCAGTGTAGTATTATAGTATTATATAGTATTTCCACAATGTGTGTGTGTATTAGGTATAAATAATTTCAAAAACATAGATAATAGGAAAATGTAAAATAATCCGAAAATGATAAATTTTTATTTATTGCTTTTGTTTCAAATATTTAATTATAAGTTTATATAATTTAATTTTTAATAATAATTGTGTATCAGCTCACAAAATTCCTGAAATTTTAATAGTTGGCTCTTCTGAGCTGACACAAGTTAGTTCCAGCATTTCACTGACACTAGCACTCTGTCCCGGATTATACTTTGCTTGTTCTTACTTCGGGACTTTTGCTTTTAGCCTTCCTCTGCTCTGCAGTTCTTCACAAGCTTAGATTCCAATCTCAGCTCAAGTATTGTAGAGGGGCCTTTCCTGATCACCTAAACTAAGCAGTTTTACTTACCTCAACTTTATCCCATTATTCTCTTCATTAAGATTGAGCAATTATCAGTCCTAGAAAAGCATGTAATAATCTATGGCATTCATGCTTATGACAAAAAATTCAAACCAAACAAAAGTATATCCAGGAGGACTTCCATTTCCAGGAAGATGCAATAGATATACTTTTCCCAGTACAACAAAAAACCCTGGGCATAATATATAAAACAAACATGAATATTCTGATTAGTAAAGAGAAGGCAGAAGAGGTGAGAACTTCACAATCTGAAGAATGACATGATAGTGAGTTCTTTAGTCTTTGTTTTCCCTTTACGTGTCACAGGTGGTAATTGCAAAGCTGGCAACCTGGAAATGCCAATGGCCACAGACAAAAAAAAAGTCCCAGCAAAAGTCTGCTCCTTCGAGTCAAAGGACAAGGATAAAGGCAGTCTAGCAAGACAGAAAACTTTGTAGAAAAATAACAAACTTATTGCTGCCAAACATCAAAACTATGGCTCCATCCTCACTCATACCAGTGAAGGCCAAGTGGAGAAATTTGAACTTTACCCAATTCTAGCTTCGTCCCCCTATAGTCTTTCCTCTCTGTAGATAAAATTTAAGATATTCAGTCATGAAATTGCCCTTACTTCCATAAACCCAAACCAAAACCAAATCCTTATGAAGTTCTTTTTACACATTTTCGCGGAGATATCACACAATTCCTTGCTTTCTCCCTTGCGGCACAAAATATTAAACCCAACTTGTTTAACTTAAGTACTTCTGGGGATCTTTGGCTGAAGAGCATTGACAATATGAAGTGGCCCCAACCCCTTTTTATTACTGTTTTCTAACTCAGATGATAGTATGTTACATACACTGCACTTTTTAAATTTCACTTAATGATATATTTCAAACACATTGCATATTAGTGCATAAGGATTTACCTTATTCCTTTTATCAAGTGCATAATAATTGTACAATATGAATGTAAATGAATATATTTAACCTGCCTTATATTAATGAACATTCAAGTCTTTTTCCAATCTTTTCCTCTTATAATCTACATGAATAGCTTTTTACATACTCTCTGTACAAGTACAGGTATATCTAAAGGATAATTTCTCAAAAGTATAAATGCTAGTTCAAAGGGTATGTGCATTTTAAATTTTGATACATACTGTTTCCAAGGCTTTCCAAAAAAGTTGCCCCAAATGATTTAACCATCTACAATATTTAAGGAAGTTTTGTCCTGCTACACTTTCCATAGTAAATTTGTATTACCAAACCAAGGTCTTTGCAAATTCATTGGGTAAAAATTTTTATCTCACAGTAGTTTGTTTTCATCTTATTTTTAGAGATGTTGTTTGAGTTCTATGTTTAAAAAGGATTTGTAGATCTTTTTATGTGAGCTGTCTTCTCAAATAGTTGTAAAATAAACACATATTATGTGTAATAATATATAATGTATATGTTATATAAAATGTTATATAAAATATGTAATCTTTGTATCTTCTATTGAATGTTACTTGCAGGGTTTATTACATAGTTTTGAAATATATGTATATATTTCCTCATCCTATCTTTTGCAAGCTACTACTGTGATTTGTAGCATCTTTTATCAACATTCACAAAGTTTACCTTTACTTTATTCTGATATTGACTGGTTTGAATCCTAAACACATTTTTTTCAGTGTTTCCTTTTTCTTCTGGTTACCAGTTCCCACATTCTACTCTTCAGTAAAAATACTTTTTTTCTTCTTTTAATGATTATTTCTTGTTCGTTTCATAGCCTAGTTTTCCCTCCCTCCCACCTTCACTTTCTCTCCTTCACCCTCCCTTCCTTCCTTCATTCTTCCCCCAACTCTTTCTCTTTCTCCTTGTATCTAATCTGTTGCCACAGTAATAACTTATATAATTAGACGCCTGATTTGGAAAGCAAAGAGGAAATTTTCAGAAACATCATGGTTTATTAAACTAAAAGAATCATTATTTCCCTCCTGCTCTTGATGTTGCCTTGATGGTGTATGTAGGTGGTAGCTAAAAATAACCTGATTAATATTCTCCTCTATGTTGTATTCACAAGCATGTTTAGTGCCTCATTACTAATGAGAATTTGTCAAAAAAATGCAAAATTCTTTGTTTCTGATTGTTGTAGTAAGAACACCATTTGAGTTCACAGACATCCTATGAATCTACAAATATGCATATGTAAATACAACTTGCTCGATTTTAAGAACTATAAAGCCAGACAAAGAATACAGGGTAGAAAATTTCTTTTTCTCCAGCCAAGGCTCACAAAGCATTTTCAGGTTACTGCTAGCTATTAAGCATCCTGATTTGCAGAGCATATCTGAGATTAAGATATCATTTTCAGTTTTACACAGTGCTTTATAAGGAAGTTTTCAATTGATCACAATAACTCAGAAGGCTACATTGCTTACTTTTTAAGTAGAAAAGAGCTTCTTAATAAAGATTTGTAGGTTGTACTTCATTTTCTTTCTATTTTTTAGCATATTCTGGTTTTGAGTCTTTTGCTCTTTCTAGTCAGTAGTACTGGAGTTCACCTGTATTTACTATTGGGACTCGAAGTGTGAGTAATCTTAGAGTTAAATGTGACTAGCTACATAGCCCTTGACTCTGGGCATGAGAGGCGCCTGCTCAGGGGCCCATACTTTGGAGCCACTCTGGCCCTTCCTCAGCCACACCCCTCCACTATGAGGTGAGGAGCCTCTGGGGCCTAATGAGCACCCAAAGCCCACAGTGCTCCCTTCCAGAGAAAGCTCCAGGTACTCAGACCCTCAGAATTTTCTGCCCAAATGGCTCTGAGTTTGCTGGTAGGGCTTTTTGTAAGGCGAAGACCATGCCATAGGAATGTATAACCCTGAGCCTAAGAATGACCCAAGGGTGCCAACGATGAGAACAGAGCTTGGATTTGCAGGCTGGAGTATCCTCATACATACACCGGAGACCCCTTTCAGTGTGAGGCAGCGGTGGAAGAAGGCAGAGTTGTTCTGGCTCTTCTCACATCACCACGACTCAGTGTGAACTCCAAGGAATCTGGAGATTCTAACTTCGAAACTGGACTTCAAGTCATTTCTAAGCTATATTTATGAAAGGAGGAGGACAGAACATCTTTTACTGAATACTTTGCTAGCTTGATTTATAAGTTGTAAATATTTACACAAAGTTTTTTGGACTTCATTTGCACTGTCCCTCACAAATGTTAGGAAAGTGCTTTGCACTAGATTCTGTATCCTTCTCTGTTGGGTCTTTTTTATGCTGACTCCAGGTTATTCGTTGTTTTCACCAAACTATTCAGGAAGGGTAATTTTCAGCATCTCTGCTCCTTTAAAAGGGGAACTAATGTTCACTGTTTGCCTTATATGGACACTTTGTAGACATTAGCTCATTACATCTTCATAGCAACTCTGTGAGGTGAATGTAGTTTCCATCATATGAGTCAGGAAACTCAAAAAGCAAAGTAACTTGCCTAGGATTTCACAGATAATGACAGAGCTACTTGACTTCATCAAGCTCACTACCCCCAGTCCTCTTTTCCCTACACCTCCTGAATTTTAGTAGATATTCTTACTTCCCATTTTAGTAAGAAGGTTGAGGCCAGGTACAGTAAAAGTCCCTAAATTATGTCTTCTTTTGAAAGGTGTCTTCTTTTGAAAAGTGTGTCTTCTTTTGAAAAGTGTCTGTTCATGTCCTTTGCCCACTTTTTAATGGGGTTGTCTTTTTCTTGCAAATTTAAGTTCCTTATAGATGCTGGATATTAGACTTTTGTCAGAGGCATAGTGTCTATGTTTCTTCACCTACTCTCTTCCTTTGCTCTATTTGATGAGGTAGACAGCTTCCTTCTCATTATTTAGGTAACTCTTCCATTTCTGACTCAAAGATATCAACTTTCTCTTCTCTCTGCTCCCATCTTTAACTTACGCTTCTCCACTGGCTTCTTCTCCCTCACAGTCATTCCCAATTCTAAAGGAATTTTGAAAACGTTTTTCTTTGACTTGTTGATGTCTTTTATTACTTCCTTAATTTTCTCCTTCTCTTCAAATCAAATTTCTTGAAATTGAAGTTAATTTTCATTACATCATTATTCATTGATCCTTTATAATCTAGACTATTTTCCCTGGTTCTACAAAAATTGCAAACCAAGGCCCCATGAAAAACTAAGACTTTTTGACGGATAACATATCTAGTAAAATGCATAAAGTGTGCCAATCCTTATTTATTTATCTAATTTTTATTTTAAGTTAAGGGGTATATGTACAGGTTTATTATGTAGGTAAACTTGTGTCATGGAGGTTTGTTGTACAGATTATTTCATCACCCAGGTATTAAACCTAGTACCCATTAGTCATTTTTTCCAATCATCTCCCTCCTGTAACCTCCACCCTCTGACAGGCCTCAGTGTTGTTCCCCTCTATGTGTCCATGTGTTCCATCATGTAGCTCCTACTTATAAGTGAGTATATGTGGTATTCGGTTTTCAGTTCCTCTGTCAGTTTGCTAAGGATAATGGCGTCCCGCTCCATTCTTGTCTCTGCAAAGGACATGATCTCATTCCTTCTTAGCTGCATAGTATTTCACAGGGTTTATAGTATTTCATGGGCTATGTGTATCACATTTTTAAAATCTAGTCTACCATTGATGGGCATTTGGGTTGATTCTATGTCTTTGCTATTGTGAATAGTGCTGCAGTGGGCATATGTGTGCATGTGTCCTCATAATAGTATGATTTATATTCTTTTGGGTATACACCCAGCAATGGGATTGCTGGATCATATAGTATTTGTTTTTAGGTCATTGAGGAATTGCCACACTGCTTTCCACAATGGTTGAACGAATTTACACTCCTACTAACAGTGTATAAGCGTTCCTTTTTCTCTGCAACCTCACCAGCCTCTGCTGGTTTTTGACGTTTTAATAATAGCCGTTCTGACTGGTGAGATATGGTATCTCATTGTTGTTTTGATTTACATTTCTCTAATGATTAGTGATGTTGAGCTTTTTTTCCATATTGTTGTTGGCCGCATGTATGTCATCTTTTGAAAAGTATCTGTTTAATGTCCTTTCCCCACTTTTCAATGGGGTTTTTTCTTGTAAATTTAAGTTCCTTACAGATGCTGGATATTAGACTTTAGTCAAATGCATAGTTGCAAAATTTTTCTCCCATTCTGTAGGTTGTCTGTTCACTCTGTTGACATTTTCCTTTGCTGAAGTGCAGTAATCTTAAATGAACAGTTAGATTATTTTTACATGTATACACCCAGGTAACTACCATGCAAATCAAGACACAAAACATTTCCAACACCCCGTAAAACTCCACTGTGTTTCTTTTCAGAACATATTATCACGACTACCTCCATCCCTGCCTGTCCAGAGGTAACCCCTACTCTGATTTCTATAAACATTGTTTACTTTGGCTTGTTGTTGAACTTTCTATAAATGGAATCCTATACTACATATTCGTTGTGTGTATTCTTTTATGTATCTTTCATACTTGATTTACTTCACTCAAAACAATGCATGAGGGGCAACCTGGTTGTAGACTATACCAGAAGTTTTATTTTTATTTTTTTTCTTTATCACTAATACTATTCCACTGTAGGAATATATCACAACTTATTTGTTCTTTTGCCTGTCAGTGGACATTTCAATTGTTTCAGTTTGGGGTTATTATGAATAAAGCTGCAATGATCAGTCTTGTGAAAGTTTTATGCGGGCACATGCACTTCTCTTGGGTAAATACCTACAACTGAAATTGCAGTGTCATAAGGTAACTGAATGTTTAACATTAGTAGAGAAAGACAGACAATTTTACAAAGTGGTTGTATCATTTTGTACTGATACCAGCAATTTTGAGAGCTGATTCACATTCTTGCCACCATCTGATATCATTAGTCTTTATTTATTTTATTTTTTTAATGAGACTGAGTCTCGCTCTGTCACCCAGGCTAGAGTGCAGTGGCACTATCTCAACTCACTGCAACCTTTGCCCCCCAGGCTCAAGTGATTCTCCTGCCTCAGTCTCCCAAGTAGATGGGATTACAGGCACCCACCACCACGCTCAGCAAATTTTATTTTTAGTAGAGTTGGGGTTTCACCATGTTGGCCAGGCTGGTATTGAACTCCTGACCTCAAATGATCCGCCCGCCTTGGCCTCCTGAAGTGCTGGAATTACAGGCATGAGCAACCTGCACCTGACCTAAAATTTTTTAAATTTAATTTTAGCCATTTTGGTGCCTGCATGACATTATTTATTGTGGTTTTAACTTGTTTTAACTTGTATTTAACTAATTATGTTAAATACTTTCTCATGTGTTTATTGAGGTAGCCACATTTGTGAAGTGCCGTTCAAATCTTTTATCCATTATTCTTATAGGATGTTTAGTCTTTTTATAATTGATTTATAATGCTGTGTCAGGTATGTATATTGTAAATTTTTCCTCCCAGTCTGTGACTTGCCTTTTCATTTTTCTACTGGTGTCTTTGATGACCAGAAATGTTTAGTTTTGATAATGTCTAATTTTTCAAGTTTCAATTTCATGATTGGAGCTATTTATGTTCTGTTTAAGAAATTTTGCCTGCCCCAAAGTCATAAAGATATTCCCTAATACTTTCTTTCAGAATCTTTATAGCTTTTTCTTTTACATATAGGTATATGATTATTCTCAAGTAAATTTCTGTGTATGGTACAAGGCAGGAATCAAAGTTCATGTCTTTTTGTATGTGTTATATCTGGTTGCTACAGCACCATTTATTGTAAAGGTCTTCTTTTTCCCATTGAATGGTACTGTTGCCTTTGTAGTAGATCATATGGACTGTATAAATAGGTCTATCTATTGATATATTTTTCTCTCTTTGTCTAATGCCATACTCTTTTAATCACTGTGTCCTACTGATTTTGAAAAGCAGAGACCTCTTCTCAGTCCTTACTTCTCATCTTATATATGGCATTTGAATTAGCCAGCAACTCATATTCTTTGTGGGGAAAAACATAGGCATTGAAGTCAGACAGATTTGTCTTTAAAATATAGCTCTATCACCACATAATGGCGATTTAAGATCAACGGCAAGTATGAGAAAAAAAATATCCAGAACTTGGAAATAAGGCCAAGGAATGACTGCATGTCATATTGGAGCACTGCTTAATAGATCTCCCCAATGATTATTTTATTCTCCAGGAGATATACCTTTGTTTGATTTATATGCCATTTATTAGAACTTATAGTGTGCAAAAAGTTAACTCATAGATTTTTGCCCTACAGAGATGCAAATCATTTTTATCTAGCAGAGAACATAACTCCAAAGGCTATAGTTTATTTTAACCTATAGAACAGTAACTTGTATGACATTGTAATTTAGCAAACTTATTTCAGCTTATAAGTTTAAACATCTTTTGTGACTTGCTCTGTATACTCAATTTCCCTAATTTTAAGCCAGCTTTACCATAATGCTTGTTTTCTCATCAAAGAGACAGACATTTGAGACCTATTCATTCCATAATTATATGACAGTCATGTCTTTACATTTTGAAAATTATACTTTGACCATAAGTGAGGAGTTAAATGTTATTCCAAGAAGTTATGTGAATTGTGTGACTGGTGATGTCATTATCCAAGAAAGAGAATATATAAGAATTTTCTTTCTTTCTTTCCTTTTGATACAATGTCTCACTCTGTCACCTAGGCTGGAGTGCAGTGGTATGATGATAGCTCACTGCAACCTCCACCTCCTGGGTTCAAGTGATTCTCCCACCTCAGCCTCCCAACTAGCTGGGACTACAGGCCTGTGCCACCATGCCCGGCTAATTTTTGTATTTTTTGTAGAGACAAGGTTTTGTTTGCCATGTTGCCCAGGCTGGTCTCAAACTCCTGAGCTCAAGCAATCCACCCACCTCAGCCTCCCAAAATTCTGAGATTATAGGTGTGCACCACTGCACCAGGCCATAAGCAGCATTTTTTAAGGAAGGTAATGATTTTTGTTTTGGTATATTATGCTCTGAGGTGGAAATGCATGACTCACAGATGAAAATATGGGTTTGAAGAGTGAGAATAGAGGGCTAGAGGTAAAAAAAAAAAAGTTAGAAATTTTGGAGTCATCAGCATGTAGGTGAAATTTAGCAGGTGAGGGTGCCTAGGGATAACATGAAAGTATTAAAGACATAATTGCCAATAAAAAAATTTAGGGAATGGATTTTAAAAAGACATAGAAGGAAATTAGAAAGGAGTAGTGAAAAGCAGCCATGAGAGCAATTTTAAGGAGTGAGTGGCTAATGTGTAGATGTGACCCAGGAGACAACTAGGATGGGAATTAGAAAGAAGCAATTGAACTTAGCAATTAACAAGCCTTTGGTAACCTAGTAAAAGCATTTTCAATAGAGAGGTGAGGATGTAAATCAGACTTGCTGTGGGTTGGGAGAAAATGAAATATGAAGAAATGAATGCTATAAATACAGATTAATGTTTTAGGAAGTTTGAATCTAAAACCTAAATCAGATCATAATAAGTCACTGCTTAAAACAGCTGGTTGATGGATTTCCATTACACTTGGAATGAAATTTACCCCCTCATCATAGTCTTTTCAGCTCCATATGATGGGGCCTCTGCTTATCAATCTGACTTCTTGTGCCAGTTTGCCACTCTCATTATGCTGCAAACTTACTCAATTTTCTCTTTTCCTCAAATATACCAACAATTTTCCTATATTTTAGGGACTCTGCCTTTGCCATTTCCTCCTCTTGACAGATTCTTCCTCCAGATCTTTAGCTGGAAGGACAGCTAAGAAGGTGTGCCACTCAGATTTCCCTTCAAGAGAACCTGCTGTGAGGAGCAGAGTTGGCACCCTCTAGTGGCCATAACTTGTGATCCACCTTGGCATTCATACTGAGGCTAACTACATCCAGCCAAGTACTGAGCACTATCAGTGGGATGGTCAGTGGGGACACCAGAGCTGGGCCATTCTTGCTCAAGACAGGACTCCTCTGATAGGCAATTTCTGCTTGGGGGCTCCCATTGGCCTGAGACTTTCTCACAACTGTGCTGCACTCTGAAAACTCTTCCTATCCAATGCTCTTTCTTTCCTGCTCTCCTTTCCCAGGAGCCAGAACTGCATTGCGGTTTGAAGACTCTCCTGCCTTCTCTTGCTTGCCACACCTTTATCCTTCACAGGTGTTTTCGGATCTATTTTAAAACCAATCCTGTCTTGTCATCTAGACCGTGGAGGACCTGAACTGACATAGCTGGCAATCACTTAATATCTCAGCTCAAATGTCACTTTCTCAGAGACTGCAAGTCTATAGTACTCAATCCCTGGTCACCTCCTATGTAATTCCCCTTAGTTTCTTCATAATGGCAAAAACCACAATTACTTTTGCACCAACTCAAAAAGAGATTTAAAGGATATTACAACCAGATAAAATGTCTTGTCCCAGATTAGATATTGTTTTGGACAAAACTACTGTAAAAGGTCTTATGGAGACAATTGAGGAAATTTGAATATGAATTAGGAATTAGATGACATAACATTATTTATCATTGTATCCCTATTTTAAAGTATTTTTGTATATTATTTTAAAGTAAATTATAGAGATTTTGGACATTTCACCTCTTAACACAGTTTGCATTTCTAAACAGAGAACATTTTCATACATGGGCAAAGTATTCTTATAATGCCTGAAAAAAATTAATAATATTTTATTTATATCCCCAAATTCCTAATTCATATTCAAATTTCCTCAGTTGTCTCCCTGATGCCTTTCACAGCAGCTTTGTCCAGACTAATATCTAATCTGGGGCAAGACATTTTATCTGGTTGTAATATCCTTTCAATCTTTTTCAATCTAATTTACTGCCTTTCTTCTTGCACTGGCTTACTGAAGGGAATGGCCAGTTCCCAAGGAATGTTTTACTTTCTGGATTCATCTGATTGTTTCCTCACAGTGTACCTTTAAAATTTTTTTTGAAAGTGGTTCCTCTGTCTCCTATATTTTCATAATCTCAAATTGAGACTCTATGCCCATGAAACAATAACTCTCCATTCTCCCCTTCTTCCAATCCCTGATAATCACCATTCTACTTTCTATCTCTATGAATTGCCCTATTCTAGGTACCTCATATAAGTAGAATCATATAATATTTGTCCTTTTGTATCTGGCTTATTTCATTTAACAATGTTTTCAAAGTTCACCCATGTTGTAGTATGTGTCAGGATTTCATTACTTTTTAAGGCTGAATAATATTCCACTGTATTTACAGACTATATTTGATTTATCCAATGGACATTTGGGTTGTTTCTACTTTTTGGCTATTATGAATAATGCTGCTACAAATATGGGTAAACAGCTATCTGTTCTAGTCTCTGTTTTCATTTCTTTTAGGCATATACCCAGAAGTGGAATTGTTGAATCATATGAATCACATGTAATTTTTGAGGAGCTGCCATATTGTTTTCCACAGCACCTCTACCATTTTACATTCCCACCTGCAATGCATAGGGTTCCAATTTCTTCACATCCTTGCCAATATTTGCTATTTTCAGATGTTGTTTGTTTCTATACCAGTCATTGTAATGGATGTGAAGTGTTATCTCATCATGATTTTGATTTGCATTTCCCTAGTGATTAGTGATGTTGAATATCTTATCATGTTCATATTGTTCATTCTTATGTCTTCTTGGAGAAATGTCTATTCGAGTCCTTTGCCTATTTTTGAATTGTGTTTCTGTTGTTCAGTTATAGGAGTTCTTTATACATTCAGAATATCAGCCCTTTATCAGATATACGATTTGCAAATATTTTCTCCCATTCTCCCACGTGGGTTTCTTTTTCACTCTCTTCATAGTATCTTTTGATGCCCAAAAGTTTTTAGCTTTGGTGAGGCCCAATTTATTTATTTTCTGTTTTGTTGGTGAAGCCCAATTTATTATTTTTTGTTTTGTTGTTTCGGTGCTTTCCACTGAATATCTTTCCTGATCCCTTTCTCCAGTTGCCATTGTTCTCTCCAGAGTTAAACACTGGTTATATAGCTTGGTGTGTATTTTATTTATATAAGGATATTTTATTTATATAAAAATGTGCACTTGGGCCAGGTGTGGTGGCTCACGCCTATAGTTCCAGCACTTTGGGAGGCTGAGGCAGGTGGATCACTTGAGGCTAGGAGTTCGAGACCAGCCTGACCAACGTGGTGAAACCCCATCTCTACTAAAAATGCAAAAAGTAGCCATGCTTGGTGGCATGGGCTTGTACTCCCAGCTACTTGGAAGGCTGAGACAGGAGAATTGCTTGAACCTGGGAGGCGGTGGTTGCAGTGAACTGAGATTGCACTGCTGAACTCAAGCCTGGGTGACAGGGCAAGATTCTGTCTCAAAAAAAAAAAAAAGTACATTTGTGTAGTCAGATCTATCATTATTTATGGGTTCTAATGTTGATAATTATGCTGAGGAAGTTTTTCTGAATTCTAAGATTATGAAACTAAGTATATGTTCTTTTAAGTTTTTTTATAGCTAAACTTTCAACTTGTCTTGATTGTATTTTGATACAAAATCTGAAATGTGGATCTAACTTTATTTTCCTAATGGACTGTAGAATACATTTTGACCAGATGAATTTTTCCTTCTATTCTGCATTTTTATCAAAGTACTTCATGAGTGTGGTTTACTAAATATAGTTCATAAGGGTAAAAGTCACCTATCACATTCTTTTCCATTTTCCATTTCAACTGTGAAAGCAGTTGTGGGGACAAAATACAGAATTTAGAAAATTTGCCTGTCATATACCATTTCTGAGTTCCTAAAGATACACTCCAGCAAAGTAAGAGTGAAACATAGTAACAGGATGAAGATGTGAAATATGAGAAATGGTGAGTTTAACCAAGGAACCCAACTATTGTTTGACAGATCTAAAAAGCAACTGGTCTCAGTTAGAATAGGAAATCAGTATCTCATTTCCCATTTCCCAGAGGTAATCCATTTTAAATACTCCAACAGTCTCATCTTTTTAAGAAAATAGACCATTTTTTTAGAGCAGTTTTAGGTTCACAGCAAAATTGAGCAGAAATTTCAGAGCTCACATGTATCCTCTGCCCCTATACTTGTGCAACCTCTCCCCTATTATCAACATCTTGCATGAGAGGTATATTTATGGCAACTGATGAACCTATGTTTGAGAGATAGGACTAGCTAGATTTCCTAGGTCGACTAAGAATTCCTAAGCCTAACTGGGGAAGGTGATCGCACCCACCTTCAAACACAGGGCTTGTAACTCAGCTCACTAAAATGCCAATTAGGCTAAAAGCAAGAGGCAAAAAATAGCCAATCATCTATCGCCTGAAGGCACAGGGGAAGGGACAGTGATCAGGATAAAAATCCAGGTGTTCCAGCCGGTAGTGGCTACCCGCTTTGGGTGCCCTCCTGTTATATGGGAGCTCTGTTTTCACTCTGTTAAATCTTGCAACTGCACACTCTTCTGGTCCATCTTTGTTCTGGCTTGAGGTGAACTTTTGCTCGTCATCCACCATTGCTGATCGCCATCATTGCAGATCCACCGCTGACTTCCACCCCTCTGGATCTGGCAGGGTGTCCACTGTGCTTCTGATCCAGTGAGGTGCCCATTGCCGCTCCTGATTGGGCTAAAGGCTCGCCATTGTTCCTGCGCAGCTAAGTGCCCAGGTTCATCCTAATTGAGCTGAACATTAGTCACTGGGTTCCATGGTTCTCTTCCGTGACCCACAGCTTCTAATAGAGCTATAACACTCACTACACGGCCCTATAACACTCACCACATAGCCCAGAGTTCCATTCCTTGGAATCTGTGAGACCAAGAACCCCAGGTCAGAGAGCAAAAGGCTTGCTGCCATCTTGGGAGCAGCCCACCACCATCTTGGGGGCTCTAAGAACAAAGACGCGCTGGTAACATTTGGTGGCCTGCATGGGGATTCTCCAAAGCGGTGAGTAATACTGGACCACTTTCACTTGCTATTCTGTCCTATTCTTGGAATTGGAGGAAAATACCAGGCACCTATCAGCTGCTTAAAAATGATTAGCATGGCCACTGGACTTAAGACTCAGGTGTGAGGCTTTCTGGGTACAGGCTTTCCAACTATCCCCAACCCTTCTGGGTTGGGAGCATGGTCTGCCTGGAAGCAGCTTCCACTTTCACAATTTTCCTGGGGAAGCCTAGGGCCAGACTAGAGGTAGAAAGCTGTCATCCTGAACTCCCAGCATTGGCTGGTTGAGATCATGGCACAGCCAGAAGTCTCTACTCCACAGTCGCCCATGTGTGCGCCCCTACCTCTCCTTCTGACCCATACCTCCTGGGTCCCAACCACCACTTTTTTGAAAGTGTAGCCCCAAAATTCTCCTTACCTCTGAATTTACTTCCTCCAATCCCTGCCTGGTAGGTACTAATGCTTCAGACTTTCACTTCCTCTCCCAAGTATCAGAGCGAGTTGTATCTCCAAAGGGATCTAAGGAAGCTCTAGGCTGCATCCTTACGCACCTAGGCTATGAACCCAGGGAGTCTTGCCCCTAGTGTCACTCCCAATTTAGGTATATAGCTCTCAACATGGGCAGTTATGTGGGACCTGTTCCCCACCATCCTTGCCAGGGCCCCAAGTTTGTAAATGGCTAAGAGGATTGCTCTCCCATTGTGTAAGATGCTCTCCTCCCCCATTTTCTACCCAACTTACCCCCGCTGCAATACGATCTCCAACCCTCAGCTCTTTGGCCAGGGCCTTAGAACTGATGACCCAGTACTTTAACAACTGGAACTGTGTCTACAACAACATAATAGAACAGGATGAAAGCAAATTGGGTAAATTAAAGGGAGGTGCTTTTTTTTTTTTTTTTTTTTGAGACAGAGTCTCGCTCTGTTGCCCAGGCTGGAGTGCAATGGCGCACGTGATCTTGGCTCACTGCAAGCTCCGCCTCCCACATTCACACCATTCTCCGGTCTCAATCTTCCGAGTAGCTGGGACTAGTGGTACCTGCCACCGTGTCTGGCTAATTTTTTGTGTTTTTTAAAGTAGAGACAGGGTTTCACCGTGTTAGCCAGGATGCTCTCAATCTCCTGACCTTGTGATTCACCCGCCTCAGCCTCCCAAAGTGCTGGGATTACAGGCATGAGCCACTGTGCCCAGCCAGGGAGGCACACATATTCCTATAGTGGCAAAGGGGAGCAACGAGCGAATGTCTTTCCGCTGTGTTCCCAAAATCCATCTACCAAGAGAGAAAGTGGAGAGAGAGAGAGAGAGAGAAAAGAGGGGAAAGAGAGAAGGCAGAGAGAGAGAGAGAGAAGTAGTAAAGAAAAAACAGTGTACCCTATTCCTTTAAAAGCCAGGATAAATTTAAAACCTATAATTGATAATTGAAGGTCTTCTCTGTGACCCTGTAACACTCCAATACCACCTGCTTGTCAGTGCAAACAAGGGCATAGCCCGAAAGTACTGAGGCCACTCACAACCCATAGCCTTCCTATCAAAAATCCTTAACCCAGGAAGCTGCGGATGGCCCAAATGCATCCAATCTGTAGCGGCAACTGCTTTGCTAGCAGAAGAAAGTAGAAAAATAACTTTTAGAGGAAACCTCACTGTGAGCACACCTCACCAGTTCAGAAGTATCCAAAGTAAAAAAAAAAAAAAAAAAAAGGCAAAAAAGTAGCTTACTAACTCAAAAATCTAAAAGTATAGAACTATTCTGTTAGAAAAAGATGATTTAATATTAACCACTGAAAATTCCCTTAACCCAGCAAATTTCCTAACAGGGGATTTAAATCTTAATTATCATACAAAGGTCCAACCAAGACCTAAGAGGAACTCCCTTCAGGACAGGACAGTAGATGGTTCCTCCCAGGTGATTGAGGGAGAAAACACAATGGGTATTCCGTAATTGATAGGGAAACTCCTGTAAGAGCAGAGTTAGGAAAATTGCCTAATAATTGGTTCAAACGTTCAAATGTGCAAGCTGTTTGCACTCAGCCAAGCCTTAAAGTACTTGCGGAATCAAAAAAACCATCTATACCAATTCTAAGTTAATTTAGACTAAACAAGGTGTTATTAATAGCAAAGGATAATTGAAATCCCAAACTTACAAGGTTTTCAACAAAAGTAAAGTTTGCTAAAAGTTAACAGCGTAACCTGTATTATCCTAACTTCTAATCTTGTGGCCTTACACAGTCTAGTCTACAGACATAAAGGAAGTTCGCTTTGGAAAAAAATGGTTATCATCTTCAAAAAAACTCTATCTCAATCCTGACTCAAAAGGTTATCTGAAGCGAATGTGCATAAGAATTGTTTATGGGAAAGCATCTTGATGGGGCAACTGGGTTGTTATAAAATACTCAGGAACCCAGCCTAGCTCTAGAACTCACCCGTGAGTGCAAAGGCAATGTTGGGCACGCTTGTAAAGGACCACTAGACTCCAGCAGCCCATACCCCTTTCTTTGTGGTCAAGAAAGGTGGGAAAACAGGTGCAGGACTGCTACGTTAGTAAGCGTAACTAATCTGATAAGCAGAGGTCCATGGGTGGTTATGCACCCTGGAAAGGAATAAGCATTAGGACCATAGAGGAAGCTCTAGGACTGATGCTCATGGGAAAATCACTAGGGGTGCTGGCATCCCTACATTCTTTTTTCAGATGGGAAATGTTCCCCTCAAGGCTAAAACGTCCCTAAGATGTATTCTAGAGAATTCAGCCCAGTCAGGGTCCATGTACCTTTTTCTCTCTCAGACTTGAAGCAAATTAAAACAGACCTAGGTAAATTCTCAGATAACCCTGACGGCTATATTGATGTTTTACAAGGGTTAGGACAATCCTTTGATCTGACATGGAGAGCTATTATGTTACTGGTAGATCAGACACTAACCCCAAATGAGAGAAGTGCCACCATAACTGCAGCCCAAGAGTCTGGAGATCTCTGGTGTCTAAGTCAGGTCAGTGATAGGATGACAACAGAGGAATGTGAGCAATTCCCCACAGGCCAGCAGGCAGTTCCCAGTATAGATCCTCACTGGGACACAGAATCAGAACGTGGAGATTGGTGCAGCAGACGTTTGCTAACTTGCGTGCTAGAAGGACTAAGGAAAACCTGGAAGAAGCCTATTCAATGATGTCCACTATAACACAGGGAAAGGAAGAAAATCCTACTGCCTTTCTGGAGAGACTAAGGGAGGCATTGAGGAAGCATACCTCTCTGTCACCTGACTCTATTGAAGGCCAACTAACCTTAAAGGATAAGTTTATCACTCAGTCAGCTGCAGACATTGGAAACCTTGGGCCCAGAGAAAAACTTAGAACCCCTATTGAACTTGGCAACCTCGGTTTTTATAATAGAGATCAGGAGGAGCTGGCGGGATGGGACAAATGGAATTGAAAAAAAAAAAAAAAGCCATTGCTTTAGTTATGGCCCTCAGGCAGGCAGACTTTGGAGGCTCTGGAAAAGGGAAAGGCTGGGCAAATCGAATGCCTAATAGGTCTTGCTTCCAGTGCAGTCTACAAGGACACTTTATAAAAGACTGTCCGAATAGAAATAAGCCATCCCCTTGTCCATGCCCCTTATGTCAAGGGAAGTACTGGAAGGCCCACTACCCCAGGGGATGAAGGTTCTCTGAGTCAGAAGCCACTAACCAGATGATCCAGCAGCAGGACTGAGGGTGCCTGGGGCAAGCGCCAGCCCATGCCATCACCCTCACAGAGCCCCAGGTATGCTTGACCATTGAGGCCCAGGAGGTTAACTGTTTCCTGGACACTGGCACAGCCTTCTCAGTCTTACTCTCCTGTCCCAGACAACTGTCCTCCAGAACTGTCACTATCCAAGGGGTCCTAGGACAGGCAGTCACTAGATACTTCTCCCAGCCACTAAGTTGTGACTGGGGAACTTTACTCTTTTCACATGCCTTTCTAATTATGCCTGAAAGCCCACTCCTTTGTTAGGGAAAGACATCCTAGCAAAAGCAGGGGCCATTATACACCTGAACATAAGAGAAGGAACACAGTTGGTTGTCCCCTACGTGAGGAAGGAATTAATCCGGAAGTTGGGCAACAGAAGGACAATGTGGACGAGCAAAGAATCCTGTCCCATTCAAGTTAAACTAAAGGATTCCGCCTCCTTTCCCTACCAAAGCCAGTACCTGCTTAGACCTGAGGCCCAACAAGGACTCCAAAAGATTGTTAAGGACCTAAAAGCCCAAAGCCTAGTAAAACCATTCAATAACCTTAATTATACCTACAAAGTTCGTTTTTCCATGCAAAGTAACATTAACAAATTTCAAGGATTAGGAGGACATGGACATTTTTGATGACTCAGTCATTCTATGCCACACTCTTGTATTTTACATCTATCTTATTTTTGGATTTCATTCTTACTTTTCTGAAGTACATATTTCAGAAAGAGTATATGATAATTGAACTTTCTGAAGTCTTTATTATGTACTCACACTTGATTTTTTGTTCTGACAGGAAATAGAGTTCTAAGTTCAAAATAATTTTCAGTTACAATTTTAAAGGTATTATCTTTTGGTATCTAAAGTTTCTGATGAGAAATCTGATACTAGCTCAGTTCTCATTCTTTTATAAAAGGTCAGATTCTTGTGTCTGGAAGCTTTTAGGCCTTTTTATTTTTGATGCTCTGAAATGTCTTCTTTATACGTCTAGGTGTGTTCTTTTACTATTATTTTGCTCAGTATTAAATGTGTTCTATCAATTTAGAGACCTGTATTTCAGTTCCTTGAAATATCTTTTCAATGTCTGATACTTTTCTCCTCCTCCTCTTGTTCTCTTTCAGAAATTATTAGTCAAATAATGAATTAGTCTTCCATTTTTTTTTTTTCAAAATTCTCCATGTTTTTGTTTGAATACTGCAGGTTCTGTGATTTTTTTCAATTAAATCATCTTGCCAGTTTAATTTTTACATTCATATGTTTATTTTCAACAGACTTTTCTTATTATCTGATGTTCCTTTTTCAGAGTATTTTGTTCTCTAATATTTTCTTGAGTACTTCTTAGGAAACTTATTATTATTAATTTCTTATTTTATTTTGGTTCCTTAGCTGACTCAGAGTCTTCCTGAAATAGTTTTTAGTTTCATCTTTCATGTTGTTGATTTTCACATCTCTGATGGTTTTTCATTCTTCATTCATTTTAAAGACTTGGGCCAGGTGCAGTGGCTCACACTTGTAATCCCAGCACTTCAGGAGGCCAAGACGCAAGGTGGGAGGTTGCTTGAGCCCAGGAGGTTGAGTGAGGTTGCAGTGAGCTATGATCTATGCCCATGTCACTGCACTACAGCCTGGGCAACAGAGAGAACCCCTGTCTCTAAAAAAGGAAAAAAAAAAAAAAAAGAGTGCAGTTCTAGATAGAGGTAAAGACAAAATACTGGGGAGAGGAATCTGGAGGAATGGAAGTACAGTGGTTTCCTAAAGAGGTTTTAAACTGACATTTTGTATTTAGCCCCCTTCTCATTTCACCTTCTACTGTACAAGAGAACTCCATTCCTGGAGTCTCTCTGGGACTTTGCTAGGCAGATCAACTCTCTGTGAAACATCAGTCACCTCCGGAAAAATTATGGGATGCCACTTCCGTGATCTGTTTCATTTGTCAACAAGTTTCCACATTTCTTTTGATCTTTCCAATAATTTTGGAAATACCTAGTCTGCTGATGGCCCCTCTCCAGGTCACTTCAGCTTAACAAATTTATTGGCTAGGCATGGGAACTAATTCCTGTAATCTCAACACTCTGGGAGCCTGAGGCTGGAGGATCACTTGAGGCCAGGAGTTCTAGACCAACCTGCGCAACATAGCAACATAGTGTAAAATTAAAAAAAAATTAGCTGAGCATGATGGCATGCTTCTGTAGTCCTAACTTTTCAGGAGGCTGAGGCGGGAGGATCCTTTAAGCCCAGTTCGAGGTAACAGTGAGCTATGCCACTGTACACCAGCATGGGTGATAGAGGAACTCTTGCTTTATTATGGCTTTAGGAGGCAGACTAAACACTCATGTCACTACCTTCTCAAAGCAGAAATTTTTATTTACATTTGCTGTCTCTGGAATTTCTGGTCTGATTACCATTGTACCAAATACATTTTACTGTCCCATAGAGGAATTTTTGTATTATTATTCTTTTTCACAGTTTAGTAAGCTATTTTTATGCAACTGTTGTTGGATCTTTGGAATAATTTTGTTCAAGAAAAATGAGAATTTTGATTGCATCAAATTTAGATTTAAATGCGTGTAATCACCTGTCTTATCTTTAGAAATAGATGATCCGACTCCAAGTTTCAGCAGAGCAGTTTTCCATCTAGAGATTTGTCTGACTCCAGTGAAGCAAGAAGTGGTTGTCACTAGTTCTCACTAAATATAATAAAAGTGATCCGTGTAAATTCCCTGTCACTCTTAAAAGGATACTCTATAGAAAACATGTTAAAATCTGTTTGCCCAAATTATTTGCTTATAAAACTCACTCTGAGACCAAAAGCATCTCACAAAATTCTAGTGTTTCAGGAATGAGGTTTGAGAAACACTGGTGTTTAAGTATTTCGCCGATCATATTTTAAAAAGTATTTTCTAAACCCACTTTATATCCTAGTAGAAAAAGTGTTGCCTATTATTCAGTGCCTTTTTGACACTGAGATGATTTCCTTAACACTATATTTAACACAGATTTATATTTTGAATTATCTTTGCACTTAACAAAAACAACAAAAAACTCAATTTGGTTATAGAGAAATGCTCCTTTAAGACAGTATCAAACTGATTTTGCTAACATCTAGGAATTTTGCACTTAAGTTCACAAATGAACATCAAATATGAGTCAGGCACCAGGGATACAATGGTGAGCAACATGTATAGCCTTCATCATCACTAAGCTTACACTGAGTGACTTTAAATGTTCTTTTAGGATGTTAAAGATTATGGCAGCTTCAAAAATTAAGCTAAGAAGCTCTCCATCATTTTCTATTACTTGAGTTTAAAGCACAAGATTTAGCTCTTATGATTTTTACCCATAAATCTGAGTGGGCTGGAGGCTTTTTATTTGAGGGTACAGAAATTTGGCATCTTTTTTTCAGTCCTGTCTGTAGTTATTGACTTAATTCAGTTTTCCATGTTTTTTGAGTTATGTTTTCCTTGAAAAGTGACTATTTCGTTTTCTATTAATATTTATTGGCAGTATAAAATTGTATAAAATATTTTAATAATTTTTAAACCTCCCTTTTATTAAATTACTAACCTTACTAGTGGCACTATTCCTTTTCTTGTTACATTTCCTGTCTTTGAATTTCACTGGTATTGCCAAAAACCAGCTTTATACCAGACTATGAGCACTTTATCAATTTGACCAGTTTCCTTTTAAAACGTTGTTCTCAAACTTTACTAATTTCCTCTTCCTAATTTCAATTACACAATTTTGTTCTTCATTTCTAACATCTTCAAATAAATGCCTGGTCTATTTTTATTCTTTCTTATTTAAAATAATGTTCTCCTATAGTTTGGTCTGTATCTTAAAATGTTAACATATAGTTTTTTTCAGTATCACTATGTTCTAGTAATTACAATTTCTCTTTCCTTTTAGACTCAAAGGTGATTTATAAAGGTACTTTAAAATTTAAAATACGAACAAAATAAAAGTTCCGCTTTTGTTTTTTAGGGGTGCTATCCCTTAGCTAATTTTTAGCTTGTTCTATCATACTATCTTTACTTGTGCAAATTTAGCCCATCCTTCTAGGTCTAACGTTTATGCCACCTCTTTAGGAAGCCTATCTTGTGCTCTCTCCCTTCTCTAAAATTTTATATACATCCCTTAAACATATGTTTACATATTCTCCGCCTTCAACTCCCATTCTCAGGCTATTTTATTCCCGTTTATGAGATTTGCTGTTTAGCTCAGTATTTTGTGGGTTTTCAAAAGATTCCACTCAATTTACCGAGCACCTATGCACCAGACATTTTATTAGGTACAAGGAAAACCGTTAAATAGATATAATCATGGCCTTCAAGAAACTGAACCTGGTAAGGGAGACGAATAAGTAGACATTCAAGTGAGCTTTAGGAGACTTGGTTTGGTAGTGAATACAGTCTCACGTGTATTAACAATTTACAGCACCGTAAAATAAGAGACAGAAGCTAACAAATCCGTTTCAAACAGTTCAAAGGAGGAAAAGGAGAGGGAAGGGCGGTTTAGATACAGCTTCACCATAAATAGCCTGATAATCTAACCCTGTGATAATCCAAGTATAGTCAGAGCACCTGCCTCAGAATCACTTGGAAGGCTTGTGAGGAATACAAACGCAGATTCATACCTTCTGAAATTAGAATGGAGAAAGGGGCATTTAAGTCTGCATTTTAAACACATTCCCCAGGTACTGAGGCCATCCAGAGTTTTAGAACAGAGCAGAGCCACGCTTCGCAGACCTTGTTCCTCAACTACTGCCTCCTTCTAGCCGGAGGGCGGCCTGCAGCGTGTCCCTTTCCTTCCCACCGTCCAAGTTATCTATCCAGTTTTCCAACGTCGGCCCACACAGACCGCAGGACAATACGCGAGAGACCAGGAGCTCCCACTACCCAAACTACCACACAGGGATCGGAGGGCGGACCCGCAAAGGATTCGGGGAAAAAGGCATCAGGCCAATCCGAAGGGCGAGAGCGGCCCTAGGAATGGAGGGGCGGTGTGGGTAGCGGGGGGGGGGGGGGGGAGGGGGCGGGGGGAGAGAGAGAGAGAGAGAGAGAGAGAGAGGTTTTTTTTGATTGACGTAAAGCGTACCCAATGAAAATAAGATTGGTAAAGCTTCCGCCATAATGGGCAGAACCATAGCGACATTTCAACCAATCCAGCTCAAAAGTGTCTATGTTGTGGGAGGTCCCTGAGGCCGCTGAGGTCGTTCGTGTCTGTTGAACGGTTGTGGGCGTCTTGCTGCTTTGGGTAGGGGGTTAAAATCGTTTCTTGAGAGGAACGACTCTGTCCGAAGAGATAATGAGTTTAGCTCTGAGGTCGGTAATAAGGAGGCGGCAGTGCTCTCCACACCCCGGAGCGGGACCTAGGGAGGGTGTGTGTGGAAGGGAGGCCGTTTGGGGCCGTGGCGAGGCAGGGGATGCTATTTGGGATGCGGGAAAGGAGCTTAGGGCAGCCTGTCTGGATCACTCATCCTCTGGGCTCCGGTGCCCTGCAGGGAACGAGACTTCCAGTGTATTTCTACTAAGGAGGTTATTTCTGTCAGTGCGTAGGGCTTTGGACTACCAAAAAAATGGGCTTAGTTGCGAGCGAGGAGGGAATGAAATATCGCGAGGCTTCTACTCTGTTGCCCTGAGAGATCAGGCCGCGGAACATCCCTTCATTCAATTCGTATTCCTGGCCAGGGCCCCACCTCGGCTGCTCCGCTGCTGATGCAATCATCCACCTATAAATTTTGGAAATAACAAAAAACTCTTTGCTATTCTCCCAAGGTCCTGCTTTACGGTGTAATTAGAAACCCATTTTAGTGACTAATTGGCAAACTGTCTCTTGGATTTCCTGTTTCTTTCATTTCTTTACCTTTCAGTTCTAACCTCTAACCCTCTGTCTGTTGCCCGCTCCGCCTGCGTAGACGTTGTACCGTAAAACTGTACATATACTTAGGACACTCTAAAAATGTTCCAAGTTCTACTAAGGGATAATCATGGTACCCTTGGATGGGGTCAGGGGTGGGTCGGTTCTGGACTTGGCCTCTAAAAGTCTCAGGAAGGAAAAGACTGACCCCAGGAATACCCAAGTTTGTGTCAAGTCAGGTCTCATGAAAGGAAGATCTTCCTCAGCTTTGTCATACTGCATCTACTGGTCACTTCCTAGCTTTTTTTTTTTTTTTTTTTTTTTTTTTTTTTTGTAGCGTTCAGAGACCAAAACGACTTTCAAATGCAACTAGATACGTGTTTTAAATATAGTCAACTGGTTTTGACATGTGTTACCAGATTGTGTGTTTCAAAACTTGTTCTTATACCAGTGTTGCGGCTCCATTGGAAAACTTGGAGCACATTTAGATGGGCAGCTCTTAAGGAAAACATTTCTGGCTTTAAAGTAATTTTTGCTTTTTTCTTTAAGCGTTTCCAGAGTTTATGAGAAGTTTAACCTCCAGTTTACATGTTAAGTGGGACAAGACTTATGAAGCACAACTATTGTATACTTTTTTGACATCTAATATTTGTCATATGTTTAGACTCATTAATATTTTGGGTGATTTGTTAATATCAGTGGAGGAAATGACACATAAATTGCCAAACTGTTAGAAACGTGTAATCTAAAAACATTTTGAACCAACAGTCCCAAAATATAAGTTAAGTCAGTTGTATTTTTTGTAGTAATTTTATGAACTGAATTATCAGAACTATCAAAAGTAAACCGATATATGGTGATTGTCATGAATTTTGGTTTCATTTGGAGATTTTTTGGTTTCTTTAACATTCTTGTAGAATAATGTGAGTGTTTTTTTTTTTTTTTTTTGGTTGGAGTTGGAGTTTCAGACATAAAAGTAATGTTGCTTATTCACAGTTCTTGAATAAATAAAAAGCTAGGGAAAGTGGGAATAAATAAAAAGCTGGGAAAAGGAAAAGTTTGGTCCCCATTTCTTTTAATAATCTGTAACACTCTTTAGTTTTGGGAAGTTCATATTTATAGCAATTTAGACTATGGAATAAACAGGGCATTGACTCGTAAAGGGAAAGTTTCCCTGTCTTTCTCCAAAGTACTTTCTTTTTTGAAATTTAGAAAATAATTATTGGATAATTTCTGTTAATAAAGAGAATTAAAGTGGACTAAGGGCTTTTTCTTTCCATTTCATAGAAGTGAGCTTGTAGTAGACAAAACAAAGAGGAAAAAAAGAAGAGAACTGTCTGAGGAACAGAAACAAGAAATTAAAGATGCTTTTGAACTATTTGATACAGACAAAGATGAAGCAATAGATTATCATGAATTAAAGGTAATGGTATACTTTAAAATACTTGTTTCTGTGTTAAAATGATTTGCATTTTGACAGTTGCTTTACATTACATTTCTAAGTAATTATTTTAACTAAATTGGTTTTGGAACTATGAAGGCATTTTAAGCATTCATAGTTAGATTCTATAATAATACTGAATAGAACTCCTAACACAGTTTTTAGAAAATCTTTTTCACGTGATAAAACGAATAGCATTTTAAATGTAACAATACATTCCTAGGGAAGGTGCTTATTTTTCACTGACATAATTAAAGGATTTCAAACTGGAATTTAAACTATTCTTACCATATTCTTTTCACTGTTTTTTTTGTTTTTGTTTTTGTTTCTTGGTGACTCATACTGTTTTCAGACTGTGGGATTGTTGTCTTTTAATCTTATAATTTGTTAGTAACATAGTCTCAATCCACTTTCTGTGGTACAAACAACTTCAGTGCTGTTTGATGTTGACACATGCTAATAGGTAAAAATGTCAACTTTAAGACCTAGAATGTCAAGGTGTAGAGAGGGATTTGTAAATTATTATTTGTCAGGGTATAAGGAGAGATTTGGGTTTAGGGTAGAATGGGACTTACTTTCAGCACAGTGGGAAAGATAGTATTTTGAGATTTTTAATAGCCTTAATGGATAGGTGAATGTAAGTGTTTATTTGATAGTTTTAATTTTTGTAATTTCTCAAGGGATTTTTAAGCATTAGAATTCCCAGTAGGGATACGAGCTATGCAGTGACAGTATAGAATGTATAAAAACAATTAATAGGCCTGTAAGTCTAGCTTTCTCAATCTTGCAGTCCTCTTTAGCTCTCTTTTCCCACTGTTTTTTGTTTTTGTTTTTTGTTTTTGGTTACCCAGATTTGATCAATTCTTCCTTTATAGTGTCTCTTCCATTAGTAACCATTGACTGTCTTGGTTTCAGACCTTATTTCATACCTGGAGCTTCCTAAATGGTTTCTCTACTTGTAGTTCACCTTGTACACTACCACTGAATTTAGATAGTTTAAAAAATCTTTCACCATTGCTTATAAATTGTTCGTTGCTCATAAGCCTTTACTATTAATAACTCCTCATTATATACTACTTAAAGTTCAGATTCCTTTGCTTTCTACTGAATGTTCTCTACACTTTTGCCACCAACTACTTTTTTCATTTGCTAACTGCTTTCTTCCTCCCGAACTCTTCTAATTCACCTGGAATTCACCTTCTAATCCAGGTGAGCAGTTTATCTCACCTGAACTCTTCTAATTCAGGTGAGGTAAACTGCTCTGTTCGTTGTCCTTCAAACCTATTGTTCATTTCAGTGTTTCTTTTAATACTAGTATTGTCATTCCTCCCAAATGCCCTACTGCTCCTCTTCATCTGTCCTTCAAGGAACAACTTGAATCTTTCCAAATAAGACTTATCTAGTCAGTAACATGTTTCCTTCCTTGTTACTTGTAACAAAGTCTCTTTTTTCTCTAAACTCAGGGTCCTTCGCCCTATTATTAACCTAATAACTAATCATGGAGATACTGATGATAATTCTTATTTTAATGTTTTATCTCTTCTATCATATAACTTTAATATTTATGCTATGCCTTTTTCTCATTTTGGTTGTTAATCCCGTGATAACAAATAATAGTCAAATTATCTGTGCAGTAAGTGAGTGCATTTTATATAGTAAAATCTGTAAACACTTGTTGGTTACTTTGTCATATAAAAATGCGATTTATAAATGAAAAAACTTATACATACTTAATTTCAGTAGTGAAGAACAATTACACTGTCACTGCTATTTTAAAGAGGTAAAACATGCAAAAAAGTTATATTTTACTAACGTGTTTTTATCTCTTAAGATGTTAAAACTTAATAATTAGAAATTCTTTTGTAAAGATTGCTTTATAATTTGCTTTTCCCTTTTAATCCAAAAGGTGGCAATGAGAGCCTTGGGGTTTGATGTAAAAAAAGCTGATGTACTGAAGATTCTTAAAGATTATGACAGAGAAGCCACAGGGAAAATCACCTTTGAAGATTTTAATGAAGTTGGTGTGTATTTTAATAGTCTTTGTAATCAGCAGCTGTTAGGAAATTGTCTGATTAATATGACTTTTTAAATTTTAAATTCTCTAGGTTATGGAATTTGCTTATAGAACACTGGTGTATAATGTGACTCTTAGTTTTGTTTGGGTTTTTTTTTTTTTTTTTTTTTACTTTTTTCATTTTCAAAGAAAAAATATGGCTTTGCTCTGAGATTTATAGTTTTGTCTTTTGTTTTGTTGTGAAGATTCTAACCAAGGAACTACTGTGTAGCTTTTTATGGAAAGATGCTTTTCCAAGTTATTTGTATTTATATTATGTGATAAAACTTGAAGGGTGATCAAAAAATTATTTTTGCTCAGTAAAACAGAAAATTTGATATCCTGCTGTTTGGAAAATGTTTCCCAAGACCTTTCTGGTATGTGATTTTTGCTGGCTAAGTGGGAGAAGAGGGAACTGGTAGTAGTTGGTATCTTTGGCTGTAGATGAAATGCATGACTTCAGGTTGACGAAGTTTATGAGAGGCTACATCCTTTGGATGACCTTGATCTTAGTGGATAAAGTCATCTGTTTAGAGGGTAGTAGTAAAGGAGGCAGTGGGCATACTGGAAGCAGGAGAAAACATCCTAGTACCACCAACTGAAGATAATGTGTCATAGGCTTAATGTGGCTAAATTTTTGTGTAGTTGATTTTAGTGAATTATTTATAGCATACATAGAGCAGACTTTTTCAAAATAGAAGAGTCTGGAAGGCAAGGGCGTTACTATTGTCTAGGATATTACCTACAAAATATATAAATATTCAGGTTTATTTCATTTTTTTTCCCCTAAACCAATGGGTCACGATATAAGCACATCATATAAGTATTTTAAGATATTTGGAAACAAATTCTGTTATATACACAAACCCCTTCTTTTAAATATTCATCAAGAAGCAATATGGGAAGCAAAAAGAAATGGCAATTAGTATACGCAGAGAAAATTTAGATTCATGTCATTAGTCAGTTTTTTGAATCCAAACGCTCAAGTCAAAAGCAGTTGAGATGGAAAATAAATGATAAACCTAAGAGAAAAAAAATACAGCACAGAAGATACTCAACTTACAAACTAATATATGACTGTTTAGAGAGGCAACTTGTCTGTTGGGGACATTTTCCTTTTTTCCTCTAATTTGTAGAATTTTTTATTTGAGGAGAGGGAGAGAGCCACCTTTTGTTCTCCCAGAATGGACACTCTCCTGAAGTTTATGATCGTAGTATTCCTAGTTTTACCTTAGATTGTTTATTTGTAGAAACAAGATGTTAGGATACAGTGGAAATGATACTATTAGGAAGGAACTATAATCCAGGTGTGTTTAGTACAGTATAGTGGTTTAGCACTTGGAACCAGATTCTGTTGGTTCATACCTTGGTTTTGCCACTTTATAGCTCTGGAACTTGGTCTTTTTAATATCCTGTGCCTCATTTTCAACTATAAGGTGGGGATCATTGTACTCTCTCATGAGATTCTTCTGAGGATTAAGTTAATAACATGTAAAGTACCTAGAAAAGGGCCTAGCATGTTGTAAGTGCTACTAAGCATTTGTTATTATTATTACTTTAAAAAATTGTCTTTGTTTCAGGGGCTCAATATAATCATATATGCATCACTGGGACATAAAATAGACTCTGTGTATACTTTTTACTGACTTTTTTTCATAAAGGCTATTGTAAGCACTATATCGTCACTAATAATTTTACAAAATATTTTATTTCATCTTAAATGAATACAATTTTAAAATTGTGATTTTTTATTGGCAGTTGGGACCAGAATCCCATGCCACCTCCACTTTTTCCTGACACCCTATCTGTTCTATGTTATTAACAGAGCAGAAATACTGGGTTCCTTTAGAATAAATAGATGTGGCTAAACTTCAGCTTTGACACTCAAAGATTAACCTTTTGACAGGGTCAACACCTATCTTAGCTATCTTAAGGCTACCTATGGAGAGTACCAGGTGTAAAATAAAAATTTATTACTGTTTGGGAATCAGTCAAGAACTATGTATTTCCCCTTTTGTTGATTATTTTTAACGAATCACTGACCACAGATTAATATGTTTTGTACTTTGGGACAAATGATTCTAAATCATAACATTTGAGTCCTAGTTTTATGAACTACTCAAGGATACTGTTCCACAGATATATCTGGATGAAGTTTGGCAGTTAACTATTATAGATTCTTCCTAGTACTGGAAAAAAGCTTTAAAATACATTTCATGTAAGTTTAGAGTCAAGACAGCCTGAGGCTAGTGAGTAACATAGATGTTTTAGGAATTCTGTCTTTAACACCAACATAAGTCAAACGTTTGTACACTATTTTTGACATGTACTACTTATTGCTGATTCAGATTATAATAGTGTATTATTGTCTTCATTTTGCTTATTTAACACTGAATTTTTTGGTATTAGGTACTGTACTGGGGTTGGGAAGAAGACGTAATTAAAAGTTACTAAGAGGTTCTTCTTTCAGGGAGTTTACAGTGTACATATAGGTGACAACAGGCTATAGTACTATGTGGTAAATTGTAATTTTGTCTAGGACAGAAGTCAGCAATTATAGCCTTTGGACCAAATTCAGCTGCTGCTTGTACACCACCACACCCATTCTTTTATGCAGCTTTTGTGCTAGTATGGCAGAGTGAGTAGTTAGAGACTTTATGCCCCTCTACAAAGCCTAAAGTATTTACTGTCTGGCCTTTTACAGGAAAGATTTGTTAATCCCTGATATAGAGGAATTGAAGACTTTGCAGAGGAGATTTTAAATTTAGGCCTTTGGAAACGTGAGTAGGATTTCATTCCAAGATTGCCAGGAAGAGTAGAGAAAAAGCATTCTAGGCTTAGAAAGCAGCAACAACAAAGAATGGTACTAGAAGCATAGCATGTTTGGGAAACTAGATAGTGTTCTGGACTAGACGATAGGGAAATGGCTAGAAGTGTAGGATTGGGCCAGACTGGTAAAGTCTTGCAAAACTTAAAAGATTTTGAATTTTAGTTAGCAGAGGATCATTCACAATTTTTAAGGGAAGAGGATATGATATATTTGATAAAGAAAACTGATGAGAGTATTATTGATGATGCATTGGAAGGAAGAGAGACTGCAGACAGAAAATACTATTTTTTATGCTGAGGATGGCGAGCGTGAAAAGCAAATACATTTAAGAATAAAAAAGAGGCTAGGCTTGGTGACTCATGCCTGTAATCCCAGCACTTTGGGAGGTCAGGGCGGGAGGATTGCTTGCTCACAGGAGTTTGAGACCAGCCGGGGCAACAAAGTGAGATCCTGTCTCTACAAAAAATAAAAAAAAATTAGCCAGATGTGATGGCACATGCCCGTAGTCCCAGCTGCTTTGGAGGCTGAGGTGGAAAAATTGCTTGAGCCCAGGAGTTGAGGCTGCAGTAAGCTGGGATCATGCCATTGCACTCCAGCCTGGGCAACAGAGCGAGACCTTGTTTCAAAACAATAAAAATAAAAAAAATAGTATTCTCAGTACTATAGGACCTGATTAAGTTTATGGGACTGAAAATGATTTATACTTTTCAAATATGGAATCTGGCTGTAAATGTTGCTGTTATCTTTTGGTGGGGGTAGAGGAGCAGCTACAGTTACTGTGGTGGTAGTGGAATGAGTTTGGAGTCCAACATGTCTCACTGGTGTGTTTGGATAGAAATTTCCAAAAGACATTGAGAAATACAGTTAAAGCTGTATTTCTAGGATTACCTACAATGATTTTTAATTTACTTTTGATGTGATGTTTTTGGATTTGCCGTATTCTTAAGTGATTTTTACACATGAAAGGTCTAAGAAAGTGTTTTGAAGAAGTACATTTCTGATAGTATGTGTAAATTAAATCATTTGAAAATACAGTTACATGGACAGAAATTTGGAGTTTTGTGAAATAAATGAAACCCACCTTAACTGCCTCTATATCAGTTTACTAATATTTTCATTGAAAATAAATATATTTCTTGTAATTAAATTCTACTTTGTGGAACAAGAATAGAACATGAAGGCATGGAGGAGAATCATTATAAAGTTATATATTAGGTAATGTTTTTGCTGTCCAAAATGATGAGCATTTATAATTCCCAAGAAAAGCTGCATTTTAAGGAAGAATATTGATAAAAGAATATATAGACACATAGCTCTGAAATAACTAACACAATTAAAGTACCAGTGGAATAAGAATTTATACATCTTGGAGCCCCATCTGTTCCCCAATCACCCTGTTGCTTCTTTAAGTACATTAATACTTTCAGCAAGCTGCTTTTTTGGTTCACCTGTCATGTAAATTATTTAATTGGTGAAGAAAATTTCTTAACACTTTTTTTCCTTGTCCTGCTTTTTTGTTGGGACTAAATTCAAAATAAGTTGAGTATGTGCCATAGAGTTAAGTGTGGTATTTTATTTTGGTGTTATGGCTGTAGATATGCCAGCTCCTTTTTGACTGAATATTTATGAGCTTTGATGATTTGCATACTTACAGTAATATACTTCAATTAGTTACTTGGCAGCCTTTTTGGATAAAATTAATGGATAAAAGGAAACTATTGAAAATATGTGTAGATGATATAATAGTCATTTGAATAGGTGATTATTGAACCTAATATAGGTGAAACAGCCACAAAACAATAACTTGTTGGAGATTTTGATTGTATTTTTTTCGTTCTGGGTTCTTTAAACATTCCAGTATTTTCCATCTATAAGCAGTTTTTTGTTTTTTGTTTTTTAATGATTCTGTAACCTTTAACAGGACCGAGTTATTTTTAATAGCATAGTAAAGGCCATAAATACCTTTTCTTGTAGTGGCAGATAGTGTATATAATTACTTCAGAGATATTTATTTAGATATTGTTAGAATTTTGTTTAGTAACTTAACAATTTTTATGCCACAGATTTTTATTTTAATTTTTATTGTGGCTATTGATTGAAGACTGGTAAAATTGAAAATACTTAAGCTTATTACTATGTTGTTATATATGATTATATTTAGTGTATTAAAATACACAATTACCATTGAGGTTTGAAACTACATTTATTTTTAGTTAGTTGTCTGAGAGTGATTTATCCAAACAAAACGGGTAAGCTTTAAGGAGACCTTCTTTCCAGAGGTTTTTTTTGGGGTGGGCTTTCCTGCTATAGTCAGATTTGATCCTATTTACTACTTTCTAAATTTTGGAAAACCAAGAGGTTCTTCTAATCATGAAGGTATTAGTGGAATTTTCATCTGCTCTCTTGAGATTGTGCCTGTGTCTGCGATGGCAGTACTTTTTGTCTTTCGCAGTTTTTCTTGTTTTGAAGTTGGATTAAATTTGAGGAAGAATCAGTGTTCGTATGACATTTAGTTAGCAAGCAGCTTTTATTTAGTTAGCTCCAATTATTTTGTTGGTATGTCTCTCCACAAGTAGATGACACACTCCTTGTGTGCTTGATGTCAGTGGAGCCTAGTACAATTCTTGATTATAGTAGATCTTAAATAAATATGGAATAAATGTAGTCTTTTAATTTTGCCTCTGTGTGATATAGTTTTGCTTACTTTTTTAATAAGACAAGTTGCTCATAATAAAAAGGTTAACATTCAAAATATGGATTTGGTTTTTCTAATTTCAGGTTTATCTCGGGGTTTGGGGATCTCATTTGACATTTTATTGTCAGACTAAATGTTGACAGTCACAGCTTTAATTCTCATCTAATATTTAGTTGATATCACAAATGAATGCCTTTGTGACTATGCAGGTTTATTAAAATATATATTTTTTTAAACTGTAGTGACAGACTGGATATTGGAAAGAGATCCCCATGAAGAAATACTCAAGGCATTTAAACTATTTGATGATGATGATTCAGGTAAAATAAGCTTGAGGAATTTGCGACGTGTTGCTAGAGAATTGGGTGAAAATATGAGTGATGAAGAGCTTCGAGCTATGATAGAAGAATTTGACAAAGATGGTGATGGAGAAAGTAAGTTTTAAGTGAAACATATGTTCCAAGTATTCCTGATGCTACACATGTAATACATTTTTCTAAAAACAAATGACTTGCAAGACTTTTTTGTAAGCTTACCGCTTCTTGTAATGGGCCTTCTGTCTAAATAATTCACATATTCAGTTTAGAATGAAGCAGATCTCTAAAACCAATTACACTTCAAGAAGGTACCTCACTTTTCTCTGAAGGCGAAACATCACCAAAATTTCAGCCTTTCAATACAATTTCAGTCTTTAATGGCTTCTCCCTCAACCTACATGCTAAGTTCTAAGTTCTATAGATTTTCCCCTTCAAATGTTTTAAATCTGTTTTTATCTTTGTCTGCTGTGGCTGTCCTAGTTCAGGCCCTAATTTCTAATTAGGAATGTTATAATGGCCTCATTTATTCTTACCTTGGCTGCCTACTGGGTGCAGTGTCCTGTGTGTTGACTGGTGCTACACAATGAAAAAGGCAGATGTGGTTCCTGCTTTCACTTTGCAGTCTCTTGTAGTGTCCTGATTGCCCTTTAGGCATATAAAAGTCTCTAATCTCTTCTTCAGTCTCTTGGTCTCATTCTTTTCCTAAAATATACATTTGATAATGCCATTTCCTTGTTCAGACACTTGGAACAATTCTTCAATGCCTACAGAGTAAACTTCAAAGCCTTCTATCATCTGTTCCACCTTGAGTAATTTTATTTCCCAGTGTATTCTTCCACTTTTCTTCTTTAACCCTCACCTCCTGTATGTACACATTTTGTCAAAATACTCTATCCTGAAAACACATTTTTATGCTATTCATTTCATCATGCTGTTTCTTAAGAATGCTCTAATTGTTAATTTCTGCCTGCTGAAATGTGATTCATTCTCTCAGGTACGTGTTAAACACCATCTTTTTCTCAAAAGCTTCCCATAACGCTCTCTGTATGAATCATGAGACTTCCGTTGAAGGCCTATAGCATTTAGAGAAACAGATTGTTTTGATACTTTCATACACTTAATATGGAATCTTTTGGCTGGAAACTTAAGTTTTGTTGAGATAAAAACCACTTTATTTGTGTGTTAAACTGCTGAAGATTAGACCTTGCTGTTTTTTTGTGAACTTTAGTATTCTTCTGTCTTTGTGACTTTTTCATGCTTTTCGGTATCTAAGAGCAATGAAATTTTAAAAATATTGGGTATATAAAATAATAAACATGGCGAATGTGAAGTTAAAGGTAAATAAGATATACTACAAGATAGACATAAAGCTGTAATAATGATACAGAAAGAGTCACTTCCCAACCCCCCGCCCACAACATATATAAAATAAAACACAGCACATCTTTTGGAAAAAATGAAAGGAACGTTTTGAAAAGCCAGAATGGATCATCTTTTAAATAATGATGATGTTTGTTAACATTTATTTAGCAGTTACTGTATTGGATATTAGCATGAATTATGTCACTTAATTTCCATAATAACTTGTAAAGTAGATATAATATTATACCTATACATGCGTGTAATAGATGTATATATATAGATGAGGAAACTAAAGCTTTGAGAGATTAATAGTCTGTCCCAGGTTATCATAAAGCTAATACTGTACATGGTAGAGCCAGAACTCAAAATCAGATCTCCATAATAGCAAAGAATATGCTTTTAAATATAATATTGTATTGCCTCTTGGGCTATGAAGTAAAATATTAACTAGACTTCTATGTTTATGGAGTTTTAAAAATTACATACTATTATAGGAAGCAGTGTATTAGCAACATACTCATTTGGAACTTTGAATTCTAAGATTTGCTTTTCCCCTTCAAAGCCAGATGGTCTCTAAGGTACTTAATCTACTTAGTTCTCTAAAATTCCTATTGTTAGCAACTTATAATAAGATTTGCTCTATGAAATGGTTGATTTATGAAAAATTTTGTTAAAGAAGGCAATACAAAAGGAAACAAAGTGTCATATTTTCTTGATTCAATAAATGTTTTACCAAATGCTTATTTTAAGCTAGGCATTGTGGTAGATTTATTAGATATAGGAACTTGATTTAAGATATTAATAGAGAAGGTTATAAAACCAAATGTACAGAGGTATAGAAGATTGTTTTTTAACTGCCTACAAGACTCTCTGATAGTAAAGTAGCTAGTTTAATTTCCTGAGCCACTTTCTAATTTTTACTTTTTGGGGTTTAAGTACTATGTTTTTAGGTATGAATCATGGAATTCAGTTGTCCCTTGATAAGCACAGGAGATTGGTTCCAAGTCACTTAAGGATGACAAAATCTATGGTGCTCAAGTCCCTTGTATAAAATGGCATAGTATTTGCATATAGCTTTCACATATCCTCCTGTATACCTTAAATCATCTCTAGATTACTTATAATACCCAATACAATGTAAATGCTATGTAAATAGTTATACTTTATTTTATTTGTATTTTTTTATTGTATTATTTTCCCAAATATTTTTCATTGCAGTTGGTTTAATCTGCAGATGTGAGGAACTTGTGGTTACAGAAGACTGACTGTAGTTTTAAATATGTTTGAAATGCTATTATAATTTAAAGTTTTTATGCATAAACAATATAAAAATTAAGTGTTCTGTGGTTTTCAAACTTCTATATGAAGCTTAAAATGTGCAGTTTGAGTATTGAAATTTTACAGATCAAGAAAAAGTTCTAGATCTTTAAGTAACAAGTACTTTTTGGATTTTGAATATTTTAATCATGGCTGTATTACACTGTTAAAATGATTTGTAATCAAATCATTCTAAGACTGTTTTATGTTTTTTTCTCTTAATACAGTTCTTAAGAACATACTCTTGCTTCCTATTTGGTCTAGATGTCTCAGTCTAAATCGGGGGTTCTTCAGTGAAGGTGCACACTGGCTGAATTGATTAATAATTTTATATATTTGAGCTTTATTTATTGGAAACAGAGAGAGATCATAGCTTTCCTAAGATATGCAGACATGGCTATTTAACTGCAAAGGTTAAAGATAACTACTTCAATTTGTAAGATTCTTGAAAGTAGTTTGAAAGTACTACAGATTTTGTATTACGTTCTTACTATGTCTGTCATAGTGTTTTATAGATGTTAAATATTGATTGCATGGATTCGTAGTTCCCTGTCAACTTCTAGAGGGTGCATTTTTCCTAACTCGTAGCTTATTTCTGTGAGGCATACACTATTCTCTTTCTTGACTGTATTTCTGATGGTATTCTCCCACCCCAGCTCCCTTTCTACATCCTTTCCAAATTCTGTATTTTTATTTTAGAGCCCAAGTAATGACTTACCTTTACCTGAATTTTTCTCATTAGTAATAATTTTTACCATTGTGAAGGATTTTTTTCAACACTGATTTAGTCTTTATTTTAATAATAAATAGTATTTTGTGTTATAAAACATTTGTTCTGTTTCAAGTATAAAAACTGACTAACATGGTTGTCAAAACTGGTTTTCTATGTGGTTTCTAGAACCAGTGCAGTATATATTCTTTCCATTCCCTGTGACCATGTTTTATCTCCTCAACATTTTTTAATTGGCTAATATTTTCTAACTATTCATTATGAATATTCTCAAATGTAGAGAAAAATTGTCAGACTACTACAGTGAACACCATTGTACCTTCTGCCTAGATTCAGTAATTAGTATTTTACCGCATTTGCTTTATCTGTTGTGTGTATGTTTTTTTTCTCAATCATTTGAAAATAAATTTCATATATTAAGAACTCAATCCTTTAGGCCAGGCACCATGACCCATGCCTGTAATCCCAGCACCTTGGGAGGCTGAGGCAGGTGGATTGCTTGAGCCCGGGAGTTCAAGACCAGCCTTGGCAACATGGTGAAACCTTGTCTCTACCAAAAATACAAAAGTTAGCCGGTCTCATAAATAAATAAATAAATAAATTAAATTTTAATGATAAAACAGAAAAAAGCTTGATCCTTTAATATTTTAGCATATCCATCTTCTAAGAACAAGGATATAGCTTTCATAAAGCTATGATACCAATGTTACACTTAAGAAAGTTAACAATAATTTTATAATATCATATAGTATCTTTCCCATTTCAGTTTTAATGTATACCAGAATAGGAAGCCTGGTGTCTGTTTTGATATATTACACAACACTTATTGTGGTGTTAGCATTCACTAGCCACTTAAAACTGTTTGATTCAATGGAGTATTTTCATATAATACCTTCTATGGTAAATAAGAGTTAAACAATCTAAAATATCATCTCATAGTTCAGTGTTTTGAGATGAAGGAAATGAGATGCAGAACTGTTCTGTGCAGAGCCATGACTAGAAACCAGGTCTTAATGTCTCTGTAGTTTTCTTTTGGCATTATCAAAATTATCATTCATAACTTGTGTCTTGCTTAGGTATGTATTAAGTCTTAGGGCTAAATGCTAAATACTTAGTAGAAGTATCTTCTGAACATTTTTCTTAATTGATATGTGTGCATATATTGGGTTTTCAAAATTATATTCAATAAGATTATCTGATTTCTTATTTCTAGGTTGCTGTCTTAAACATAATGTTTTATAAATTGGAGATTCTTACTATATTTATAATTTTGGCAAACTAAATATTAGTCCTTATCCATGATTATTTTCTGCATTTACATCTATATAGTTGCTGGATTACCTTGGCGATTAAGATTAAATCTGTAATCTTTTCAAATTGTCATTTTTATTGATACTTTTGAGGTATGGTGACCTGGTTTTAATTATTCTTTAACATAGGCTTTTAAGCATATAAAAGTTCAAAAAATAATAATTTCTTATTTTTATAATTTTAATATATTTTCATTCTTTAGAAATCTAATTTACATGCATGATATGTTCAAGCTTACTTGTAAAGGAAGGATTTGCTAAATGAACTAGTAGAATAAAGATTATAAAGAAGATTGTTTAAAGAACTTTGAAATGTCAAGCATTTAAAATATTTTAGCAAGTATATACAAATATGACTGTGATTGACTTTTTTGGTAACATTATCTTTTCCCCAGTTAATATTATAGAATACTAATTTATAATGTTTATCACATTATATGTACTTTTGCATTCAAGAAGTTACATTTAATAAACATGTTCCACTGCCTAACGAAGTAAAAGCAAAAAGCCATGTCTTGATGTAACAATTTTGCATAATGTAAAAGTTTTTAAATACTTAGTGTAAAATGGTAGTCCTGGACTCTGAAAAAATAAAATGTTTATATTTCTGACTGTTTCATTTTCTTTCTTACCACAGTAAACCAAGAGGAGTTCATTGCTATTATGACTGGTGACATTTAAAGAATTACAAGGATAAACACTAAGAATGTTGCAGTTATCATCTTATATTCTATTTTTGTGCCTGGAGCCATTTGAAAAAAACCAACTTAGTTCTTTTATCCAAAAGGACCAAAAATAAGCATCTTATGTATTTGTATTTTACTACTGCTAAGTTTCTTTGTATGAAGTATGTTGTTAGTACTCAGATAGTTTAGCTTTGTATTTATAATAGAGCTTTTATATAAAGTTTTTAAAAATTGGATATGTGATATGTGTTCTTTGAAGATTTTTTAATTTAACATTAATAGTCACTTTTATTTTGGTGCACACGTTTTCCAGACTTTCATTAATAAAATACTTATTTTATTAGTATTTTAAAGTTTGGTAAATTTGTTTTTATTCCTAGTATCTGTTAACCCTCAAGAGTGTATTTCTTAAATCTCCTCTTTATAATTTTACTAGTTTCTGAAACAAAAATTGAAATACAAATAGCAATAGAATGGCACATTTTTCCATTACCTAACATTTCATCAATTTTGACAGTCTATGTTTTAATACAAGATGACTCAATATAAGCCTAATTCCTTTTTTAAGAGTCCTGTCTTTGAGTTTAGAGGGAATAAGTATTGTCTAGATAGACCCATTTATCCTTGTGTATTATGTTTCTTAACTCTTTTGGTTCAATGTAAGTATGAAAGTTATTTTTTTTCTGAATATTTCCTCAAACGAATTGAATGAATACAATTTGAATTCTCTAACTTCTTGACTAAGTGAGAGATTTAAATTTTGGAATTTTGATTTGTTAAAGATAATTATCATTCAATTAAATGTCACAGTGGTGAAAATAGAAAGCTGTAAGCCACAGAAATAATTTAAGTCTATGTTTAACCTATATAAAGGAACAGTCTGTGATTCACCAGGAAATAGTAGAGACAGACTTTCCAAGCATTGGTGGGCTCTTCTGCCTTGTAGAAGTGTATGTTAGGGGGAAACAAGTGGTTATGGAGATGGATCATAGGAAAAATAGTACCTATATGGATCCTCACTCATAATCTAGTACTTGGTGTTATGGGCTGTCCCAGGAAGGGAATTGAGTTGTCTATTTCAGCAATCTTTCTTTAGAATTCTTGTTTTAAATTTTAAGTTTAAAGTACGGTATAATTTGAGGCACTTTAAATGTGAGCCTTTTAAGAGTATTACATTAAGGGCTGTCCACTAGAAATTTAACACAAAATCAGTAGGGAACACTACAGCAGTAGTGACATTTCAAACAGTTATCTAGAAAGCAAGTATATATTAGGTCATTCTTGTATTGCTGTGAAGAAATACCCAAGACTGCGTATTTTATAAAGAAAAGAGGCTTAATTGGCTTATGGTTCTGCAGGCTTTACAGGAAGCATGGTGCTAGCATCTGCTTCTGGAAGCTTACAATCATGGTAGAGGCAAAGGGGGAGCAGGCACATCACGTGGTGAAAACCAGAGTGAGCAAGTAAGAGAAATACCAAGCACTTTTAAACCACCAGATCTCATGAGAACTCACTATTGTGAGGACATCTAATCACCTCCCACCAGGCGTCACCTCTAGTACTGGGGATTACAATTCAACATGGTATTTGGGTGGGGATAGATACACAAACTATATCAGCAAGTTAACTAGAGTAAAACTTAATTTTGAATACAAATTCAATGGTCACAGTCATAACAACATTCAGGGCAACAGACCTTGAAATGAAAACATTTTTATCGCATTACTGATGAGTTGCCTCTGTCTTGATCATGAAATATATTGATTTCCAGGAAAATGAAAAATAAAACAGTAAAAGTAAATCTACTTTTGCGAGTCTTCTATGACTTTATTGGAATAGTGAAGCTATTTTTTTGCCACTTTATAGATATTTTGTCTTTTTTCTTTTTGGGAGGGGGTACAGAGTCTCATTCTGTCCCCCAGGTTGGAGTGCCATGGCGTGATCTTGGCTCACTGCAACCTCCGCCTCTTGGGTTCAAGCAGTTCTCCTGCCTCAGCCTCCCAGGTAGCTGGGATTACAGGCGCCTGCCACCACACCCAGCTAATTTTTGTATTTTTAGTAGAGGTGGAGTTTCACCATGTTGGCCAGGCTGGTCTTGAACTTCTGACCTCGGGTGATCTGCCCGCCTCAGCCTCCCAAAGTGCTGAGATTACAGGTGTGAGCCACCCCACCCGGCTGTCTTTTTTCTTAGTATACTTCTCCTTGGGATACTAGCACCTTTGTTTTTTCTCTTACTGTGGGTTAGAGAAGAGTGCTCATCTGGGCTCTTCATGTTTGTGGAAAACTTGCCTTACAGTAGGATATGAATTATTGTTGTTTCTTCTAGTATTCATAATCAGTAACTGTAGAGTGGAAAGGAAAAAATACTGGCTAGTGCAGTTGACTGTATGAAGAGTGATTTTTTTCTGTTAAAAGAGGGAAGTAGGTATTTGTCATATTTATCCTTATGATCCTACTTACTATGCAGTGGCATTTCATGATGTGAGAAAGTTGTTACCTACTAAACTTGCTTAGTGCATTGCTACTCTGGTTTCCTGGTGAGCTTTGATGCTAGTCACTGGAAATAAAATCTCTTAGGGATTTAATAGTGATGTGTTTTTTAAAGATCGTTTACAATGTTCTGATGACCAATGTGAAAAAGAAAAAATAATTTAAAAAACCACGATGTGTAACGTATTACAATTTTAACAGTGTAATATAAGGAATGGGTTACATTGGTACTGGAGAACCAAAACAAAAGCAGAAAGGACACATAACTTCAGGTGGCAGCTACCACCCCTAGGCCTAGGGGACCGAGATAGAGGTTGTGGTTACTAGACACTTTGGGGAGAGCTTCAGCAGAGCAGGGACTCAGACATCTGAGGAGGGGCCACTGGTAAATGGTAGTAGTGTAGATAGGGAATGATGAGGCTGGTATGGGGAATGCTGAGAAAAGCTGGAGACGAACTAAGTGTCACTACTGGAATGAAGAGCTGTTGCTCTGGGAATGCTAGCAGGAATAACAAGCAAACAGGAAACAGCAAGATTCTTTCCCTCTCCTGCCTTTATGTCTTTATCTTCTAGTGCTGCTATTAGTGGAGCCTAACAAATATTCAGGTGGCAAGGGAGAAATGTAGTTTTCATAGTCCTAGCCCTAGTATTACACAGTTTGAGTATAGAATAGTGGTTTGGAGTTGTGGGGAGAAAAAGTAGTTCAATAACTAGCACAGCTAATTATGTATTTTATTATCTGAACCAGGTTACTTCTGAGAACGAAGGAGCTAGAGGGTAGGGGGGAGCTATTATTTACACTATGATAACAGATGTAAACCAGAACTGTCCTAGGCAAATCATATGATTGATCTCTGGGAATAGTAACCACTGTTATTTTAGAGAAGTTACACATTTTAATCTTAATAACCTTTTGGGGTAGATACTGTAGGATTGTCTTTTACAAACATTTGGAGGGTTTAAATAACATGTTGAAGGTAACAGGTTGTAACTTAATGGGAATATGATCCCAAGTTTTTTTACTCTAGAGCCCACTCATAACTGATGCTGTCTTCTTAACAATGACTTTTATGTACTCTCTCAAGATATAATACATCACACCTTTAGAACCACAAAACATGAAAGAGAATTTGAGCTTCAGAGCTCAGCTGAAAAACATTTGTGAAACGTGTTTGTTTAAGTTAGCATGGCATTATATTATGTGTTATTCCATGTAAGTTAGTGTTTTGTGTCAGACCTCTGGAAGCTTATAATCTTAGGTAATTATATAGTCATGGGGACAACATATTGAAAGAATCAGTTTGGAAAAGAAATACATTAAAAATAGTGTTAAGCAAATACCTATTGAGAAAGTACACATTATTGAGTAGTGAAGACTTGCAAACGATTTTCATTTTGAGGGTAAAATTTAGGGAAACATTTTATCACTTAATTTTTGTGGAGAAGATTTTATTTTAGGGACTGTTTAAAATGAAAGGAACTTTAGATTTAGAAGTATGGTTGATAGAAGGTTGTGTGGGTGGTCTTAAGCATTAAGCCAAAGAGGAGGAGGAAGCAAGGTTTGTGGACCTGAAGCTGGTAGTCTTAAAGCAAAGTTCTTGTAGGTCTCAGTTGAGGTGCATTGGTTGGAGGAGAGGGGTGGTCAGTAAATGTGATTTTAATATTAGAATTGTGCAGAATTTGGGTTGTAAGCAGTAAATCTCAGAATGAAATATGGTAGCCTACTGGATGAGAGCTTAGTTGCATCTTGGAGTTCTTGGAATAGATTTTCAGTTGGAATAGGTAATTTGTTTACCTTTCCTGATTCTGAATTCAGAATATACTGTAGTTAAACCATGCATTGAAAACTTCATCCTAGATGCTATGAAAAATTGCCAAATGAAATCTAAAATAAAACCAGGTTCTGGTTTATCTGAACTTTATGATTGTATGTTAAAAGTAACCTTTGTGAGGTATACTCTAAATACTAGGTGTTTTTATTAATAATTTTATCTAATTGTCTACAGAAATGCAAATTATCTCTTTCATGAGAACTTTGGAAACCTATATGTCTTGTGCTATTCTGAGACTATGTAAAATATATTTTCATTATATAATGATTTTAGGAATATTACTGACATTTTATAGAATCAAACAGCAGCAGGGTTACCTCCATTTTATGCTTAATTAAGAATATTTTTAAATAGGTTTTCTTTATTCTACAATAAAATAAGTAAGAGATACTTAATAGAATCCCTGGAGTCCAACATTTCTGATTTTAATATGCTTGTAACATTTGCTAACACACCACTGTGCTCTCTGAAAAGGGCGATCCTTTTCACTGTATGGTATTACCTAGACTGCCTATCTCCAGGGTCTTCCAAAAGGTCCGTGTATGTTTGACAGCACAGAGACATGTACTGTTGTAGAGCATAAATTCTAGAGACTTATTGATGGAAGGCGATTTCTGATACGAAGCTTTTTAAAGACCACTCAATATACATAAACTAAATGTTAAGTGACAAAAATATTTTCAAATTATATTTCCTACCATTTAGGACCTCCTTAAATTTAACAGCAGGTTAAAGGTTTGGGGTTGGCTTATTATTTTTTAAGAAAATATACATTTTGATTGTTTTGAAAGTTTATGCATTTAAGGTTCCTGCCAAACAGGTAGATATAACCATACTTTAAGCTAGATTACATTTTCCTTTTCCTATTAAGACTAAAAATGTTCCATTAAATCTGAGTAGCTGGCCAAAACTGAGCTTTTCAGGAGACTCTCTATACCGGTCTTGCTGGGAAATAATTGTTGCTAATCTAAGTCCTAAGCGATAGTGGGATGTTTTTCAACACTGGCAATAAAAACAAAATAACTGTTTCAAAGAGGGAGAAGCAAGATTTGGATTCTAAGAATTTTCCTTGTGAAAGAAAACTTTGTTTATATCTAATTGGTTGATTTCACTATTGTAGCAAAGATACAAGAAAAACAAAACTGGAGAAGATTTTTAAAAACTAGAAAATTAACAATCTACTGTATTTCATATGGTTTGGGGAAAAATTAAATGAAATTATGTTTGTGAAAGTGTTTTGTGAATTGCGAAGTTATATTAAAATTAATTGTTATAGTTACACTTCTTGTGTAGTTTGAATTATTGACCTGTGGGCCCAAGTGCCTATAGTTCTACAATCTGATCCTGGAAGTTCTGGGGTCTTCAGGGCCTCTAAGGAGCTGTTGGTTGTACCCAGACCTAGGTAGCTAGGATATTGCTTGGGGGTAAATTCTAAACTCAGATTAGTTTCTTTGGAGTATTCATAAACAGGTGAGCAAGGCAGTGTTCAGTCCATTTGGAGGAAATATATTCTTAGGGAGCATGGATAAATTATATGCTATTAACATTTGGTTGAAATCAGCTTAAAAATCATGGTTTATATTTCTACCTAAGTTATATTGAAGTCAATGGTTTTTAAAACATTATTTTCAAAATGTTAAACTTGATTGCTAGCAGCTTTTAGGGTCTAAGGAGTTAATTCTTGTGAAAAAGAGAAAAGGCAAATCTTTTTAAAAGAGTTCTTAGTTTCTATTTTATTTATACTTTATATAACATCTTTTTTTTTTCCAAAAAAGGATTGTAGCAGACTTCTCCAACACAAATTCAGTAAGATTATTAAATTAGAAATAATAGATCACAAACTATATAGAAATAAGAAGAGACAAATGCAGTCAACTTCAGTTATTTGGGGTCAGATGGAGGAGTGTTCAGATTAACCATATTAAACATAGCAGAGACCTGGACAAGGCTCATCTCCCAATCAAGTAATTGCTGCATTTTACCACTTTTGCTCTCACCTTCTCCCCCTCGTCTCCCACAAGATTAGAGAAGTGCTGAGTTAACTGAGAAGCATGTTTGGTTAAAGTAGGAATGAGAACCCAAAGGAGCCCTTCCCAGCACTACAGGGGAAGGAAAATGCTAAGACATCTGCTGTACTTTAATATTGTTAGTCTACAGACCAGTCAAATTGCTCCTGTATAATCAAGAAATTTGTTCTAGGAACCCAGGATGAAATAAAAGGTGAGTGAGGGCCTAGAGGTAAAGGAGAGCTTGATTTAGAATACAACTTACAGTATGGATGTAGAAGTTTTCTGAAGTGTAAATTAATTCACATGCTCCTTAGCAGTTCAATGACATACTCCATATACTACTTACTGAAAAAAAAAATCAAGAAACATGAAATTAAAGAGATTAAGATTGCTGTAGTGTTTGACCATCTGAAAACATTGCTCAGGATTCTGATGAATTAAGTGTTGAGGAATACACCATCCATATCAATAGCTGCTTAGTTGTTCGTAAGCCTCGGGGAAGCCAGAGATTTAGGGCTAATGCAGGGGAAACTTATGGGAGTCACAAGGAAATGGTGAGCGGCAGTGGGACACTGATGCCACAGAAAGGACCCATGGAGTGGTTATTGACCTATAGGTTCAAGTGATTTGCAACTCTATAATTAGATCTTGGATGTTCTGGGATCTCCAGGACCTCAACAGTGTGGGAAACAGTTAAAAAACGATAGTATCATCTAAATTTCAGTTTTTGCCCCAGGCTGACACTGCTGGAACTTTCCTTTTCAAGAGGGTATGGAATGAAATCTGGGTTCCATATTGTTCCAAGGTGATTAGGCTTCTGGGTGGGCATCCACTGGTGGAACTGACTGGGAACACGTGGTTCTGGTTTCTCTTCGAGAACTCCTGTTTTATTCATGCATAGAAATTGGCACACTTTTTCCTTCCATTACATGTCACTTGTTAAGGTATCATCTCATGTTACCCAACAATGAAAGGTGTATCTCTTCATACTTCCATATGGTAATTTTCTTGTGAGTCTTCAATGAACGACAATTGTTCTTTCCCAGTTAGGGAGCCATTTGCCTTGTATACATAAATATATATAGACCAATAAGAGGAATTATTAACTAGATTCTTATAATCTATAAGTGTGATTTTTAAAAGCTTCATTATTTTGCATATTTAATTTTATTAGTCTCTATCAGCTAAGACTTTATGTTTTGGGGAATATTCTTTTTAGGCAGAATCGTTTAATTCCTGCAATTATGAATGTTACTAGGTACAAATTCATCTGTAGAAGGGATGACAGTCAATCCACAGGCCTTCTAAACTTCTTTATTCATTTCTTCAAGGAAGAATGGCACTTAATTACTCAAATTAGGATAGTGACTTGGAAAAAGAAAAATAGGACAAAATATATTTTCAATATCCAGCAGGGGGACCTATTGCTGCAACAAAAGAAATGAATCTGAGGAAGAACATTTGTTTTACACAACAGTTCCATGATGTTAGAGTTTTATTTTTTTTAAGTGTATACACCTGTTTGAAAAAAGTGCTTTTTTTAGATTCCACATAATGGTATTTCTCATGGTATAATTTTATTTTTACATTATATATAGTAATTAAAATATAAAAATAAAGAAATAAAAGATGAGATTTTCTTGATTTGTTAAGTTTTTTTTTTTTTAAGTAGAGTAACTATTAAGTGAAAATATAAATTCAGTCTTTATTTGAGTAGAATTTCTGTTTAATATATCTACATGATTACCTACAGAAAGCAGGAAAAACTCTTTTTCATGAAAACATATCTTTCTAAATTTTGCTAATTCAGTATATCTTATTCCCTACTCCACTGGCTTTGTCTAGGATTTAAAGGCTTACAGTTTTTATGAAACATTTTCGTACCATACTATTTATAATTACAAAATAGGTAAGTTCTATAATCACAAAGTTAGTAAATCTATCCTTTTGCCTCACGTCTAGTTGTGAGGACATTCTATTTTGTGCTTTCAGATTATGCATGCTTTCTTAGCATCCGATGCTATTTTATTTATTTATAGTCATATATATCTCAAAATTCCTTATTTTTTATTGTTCAAATATTCTCCTTCTGAGAGCTGTATAATTTTCTAAATTCTAGATTTTTTTATCTGACTCATATGACTACCTCCTTTCTGAGTTCATTGATTAGAAGTGATTTATATTAATGGGTGTCAGTGGTGAACAAAGTTTACGAACGTTGTGGGACAGATATTACCATGTCCATTGTTCAGATCAGGAAATTGATGCTGAGAATGATTACATCACTCGGCTAATGTAGTGTTTTCTACCATATGATTCTAAACCCAATATTATTAAACACAGTTAATTTTAACACATCTCAGATACGAGCAAGCTATTTTTCCTAACATACTTTCTCAACCTAGACCAGACTAGTGAACTCACAATTTGAGTGTTAATGGGCCTTCTATCCCAGACATGTTCTTCTGCATGATAAATTCCTTGTTCCAGATAACTTGTTTGGATAATTTTCCTTGTCCTGAATAAACACTAAAATGCGTAATACAATACTTTAGATGTAGCAAGAGATTTTTTAATATATATACTGCAGTTATACATTTGGCCAAGCAAGGTGTAATAATGCCTTTGAACTTTTGGTTACATGTACACACACACACAGATACATAAATACACACACTACTTTTTTCTCCAAATAAAATTATTAACTCTATATTATGAAGAACTGAATAAAGTTCAATCATAATGAAATAAAAATTTATATTAGACATATGAAATCACTCATACTAATGAAATGCAAAATTAAAGTACACTGAGGTACCACTTTTACTTATTCAATTATTTTTGTAATATACTCTGTTAAATGCAAGGAGGAGGGGAAACAAACCAGAATCCATCCACTGCTGGCATTACAAATTGGTACAACTCCCACGGAGGGCAATTGGTAACATTATGAATGCCTACACCACTTGATCTAACAGATCTCTTGGAATTTAGCTTATGGATATACTTGTATACATGCAAAATTGTTTATGTTTAAGACTATTCATTACAGGTTTTTTATAGTAAAAATTGGAAACAAATCAAATGTCCCTTGATAGGAGGCTGATTAATTGGAATACTATACAGCTGTTAAAAAGAATGAGAAAGAGGTCTATACTGATATGCAAAGAGCTTCAAGCAATATTAGATGAAAATGGCAAAATGCAGAACAGTCTTATAATAATCTATTTGTGTAAAAAGGGAGCAATAAGAATATATATTTATATTTCATCTTATGTACATAAAGAAACTCTTGAAGAACACATAGAGAACTAATAAAAGTGATTACCTGCTTGGGTTTGGAGGCAAAGAGGCAACTGATGGCTGACAGACAGGGGTGGGAAAGACACTTATTTTCTTTTGGTAGAATATTCTACCTATATTTTAAAAAGTATGTGTGTGTGAAAATGAGAGAGAGGGAAAGAGAAAATGTATAAGTCGAGTTCAAGTAGACACATATACTTTTACTCCCTAAGATGACAGTAAAGGGCTATTTTTTAAAAGGTACATACCTGCAAGGACAAAAATAATAGAGGAGAAAGAAATAGCAAAAATTTTGGAAGCTTGAAGGCAGATGAATGAATAATATTGACTCAGCAAACCTAGAAAGCCAGATTCTTTTTTGCTGATATGGGAAAAGCTGAGAAACTTTTACACTGCAGAATATCCAGAAGGTTCAGGAATTGGCATTTCCAGGTACCTCTGAAAATGAGATTGAAAATGGAGGTAAAAATAGGAAGATTGGTTGAAAGCTTCCTTAAGAGGCCATTAAATAAATCCCCAATTGCACAGGTGGGCAACTTCCTTTACCCAACTTGATGGGGTTAGTCTCCAAAGCAGATAAAACAAAACTTCTCTGGATTGAGATGTATCAAGAAGAGTAGTGGTGGTAGGATGGGGTGTTGGGGAGGTCGGGGGAGCAATAACTTGTGGAAAAAAAGGGATTAATTGAACATTTGCATACTGAATATTCAGATCTCTCTCTGTAATCTTTCTTTCTCCACTCAGCTCTCAGAATGTCCACAATACAGTTGAGGCAAAAGGTGCTTCTTTGGGAAATCTGACTGGTGAAGAGAAAAGACAACTGAAGGACCAATGAAATGACCAGCCAGAACCCCCTATAGTATAGATCACAGTTGACAGGCTCCACGTTGCACTCAGAGCTTTCAGACAACTTTTTAGTAATTCACAAAAAATTAAAACTCACCAAGTAAGTGAGGAAAGCTTTATTTTAAAATTTTTCTTTTTGAGGCAGAGTCTTGCTCTGCTGCCCAGGCTGGAGTGCAGTGGAGTGATCTCACTGCAACCTCTACCTCCTGAGTTCAAGCAATTCCTGTGCCTCAGCCTCCCCAGGAGCTGGTATTACAGGCATGCACCACCATGGCTGGCTAATATTTGTATTTTTAGTAGAGACGAGGTTTCACCATGTTGGCCAGGCTGATCTCAAACTCCTGGTCTGAAATGATCCCCCTGCCTTGGCCTTCCAAAGTGCTAGGATTACAGGCATGAGCAACTGTGCCTGGCCGTGAAGAAAGCTTTTAATACAAAAGTTAAAGACTGTAGTGGAGGGGTCACAGCTGAATGGCGAAAAAACGTGCTACCTTGCCCGAGATTACATCCTCTCCTCAGAAGCAGCCCATATTCAAAGGCTGGTCTGTTAGGATGGACCTTAACCCAATCTGACTGTTGTCCTTGTAAGAAAAGGAGATTAGTCCTGAAATGCAATGAGTACAGAGGGAGGCACCACAGATGCCTGAGCACAAAGAAAAGACCATATGAGGACACAGTGAGGGAACCATCGCCAAGCCAATGAGAGAGGCTGTGGGATAAACCAAACCTGAGAACACGTTGATCTAGGACTTCCAGCTTCCAAAACTGTGAGAAAACAAACTTCTGTTGTTTAAGCCACTCAGTCTATGGTATTTTGTTATGGCAGCTCTTGAAATCTAATACAGTATTAAATTGTGGAAAGATTTGGAAATGAATACCAAAAGATTAAATTTTAAAAACTGAAACAGGTTGCTTCTGGGAAGCAGAATATAAGGGCAGGGAAAGAGGTTATCGTTGTTGTTGTTGTTGTTTTAATAAAAAGTTTATAAAACGTGACTCCTTAAACTATGTTTGTTTGTTTGTTTATTTATTTATTTTGAGACAGGATCTCATTCTGTCCCTCAGACCAAAGTGCAGTAGCACAAACACAGCTCACTGCAGCCTTGACTTCCTGCGTTCAAATGATTCTCCCGCCTCAGCCTCCTGAGTAGCTGGGACCACAGGTGTGCTCCACCATGCCCAGCTAATTTTTTGATTATTTGTAGAAACAGGGTCTTACTTTGTTGCCCAGGCTGGTTTTAAACTCTTGGGCTCAAGTGATCCGCACGCCTTTGCCTCCCTAAATGATGGGATTACAGGCGTGAGCCGCTGTGACCGGCCTAAACTATGTATATTTATAATGTTGATAAAAACACAAACCAAAAAGGTAGTGTCTGATAAATGAGAATTATTTTTTGTCTCTTTCATCTGGATAGTGAAGTTTCTTCAGGTGAGACTCTCAAGCACTGTGGACATTTGGGGGCTCTATAGAGGATGCCATCGATAGGGACTAATGGCATATTAGGCACTTTCTATAAATGCAGGCTACATTTAGTCTAGCTTATTAATATCCTGGTAGCTACTTGAGACTCATTGTTCATGGACAGGAACCTGGATTCACCAGTAACTCTCATAGCCAAGCCACCTCTGAAAAAAACTGTGATGTAATTCCACACCTCTCTCATATCATCTGACAAGAAATATTTTACATTTGCTATGGAAGTAGTATTTTTATATTATATTTCAATATATTTTCCTTTATCTGACCTCTGTCTTATCTCCCTGTGGCCCTCTCAACATTTTTACCTCAGGGAAGTTAGTATACTTTTGGCTGCAAGCCACAGAAAGTCCACTAGAAGTGTTTACCCGTAAGTAAATATTATCTCACGTGAAAAGAAACCTTGAGGTGGGTGGTTCTAGGTAGGGTGTCTAGCTCAGTGACTCAATGACATTATTAAGGACCAGGTGTTTTTCTGGAATCTTGGCTGCCATCCTTAGAGTGCTGGCTACTCTCCTCATAGCTGCAAGATGAATGCAGCAGTCGCAGGCCTGGTCCTCATAAACAATATCCAAAGGCCGCATGGGAGAAGAGGTCATTTGTCTTCATGTCTCTCTTTAAGAAAGTGTCAGAGGCATTTGAACCAGAGTGAATCCATCTTGAATAGGGGCTGCTGGGCCGCATTCCCAGTAGGTTAGGCATTCTAAGTCACAGGATGAGATAGGAGGTCAGCACAAGATTCAGGTCATAAAGACCTTGCTGATAAAACAGGTTGCAGTAAAGAAGCCAGCCAAAACCCACCAAAACCAAGATGGCAATGAAAGTGACCTCTGGTTGTCCTCACTGCTACACTCCCACCAGCACCTTGAGAGTTTACAAATGCCATGGCAATATCAGGAAGTTACCCTATATGGTCTAAAAAGGGGAGACATGAATAATTCATGCCTTGTTTAGCATATAATCAAGAAATAACCATAAAAATGGGCAACCCTATAGTCACAGCAGTTTGGGAGACTGAGGCGGGAGAATCACCTGAGATCAGGAGTTCAAGACCAGCCTGGCCAACATGGTGAAACCCTGTCTCTACCAAAAATACAAAAAATAGCTAGGCATGGTGGCATGTGCCTGTAATCCCAGCTACTCAGGAGGCTGAGGCACAAGAATTGCTTGAACCCGGGAGGTGAGGGTTGCAGTGAGCCAAGATCACGCCACTGCACTCCAGCCTGGGCGACAGAGCAAGACTCTGTCTAAAAAAAAAAAAAAAAAAAAAAATTTGGGGCGACCAGCAGCCCTTGGGGCTGCTCTGTCTGTGGAGTCTTTTATTCCTTTACTTTCTTAATAAACTTGCGTTAACTTTAATCAATGGACTCGCCTCAAATTTCTTTCTTGCTTGAGATCCAAGAACCCTCTTTTGGTGCCTGAATCAGGACCCCTTGCCAGAACAAAAGAAACACTTTTCCAGAAGCCCCCGGCATGCTTCTCCTCACATCCCAGTGGCCATAATTATACCACATGCCATTCCTAAACCAACTAGCCAGAGAAATTAAATTGCCATGCTTGGCTTAATCTGAATTATATTTTACTCTCTGAAATTGAGGAGGGGCTCAGGCTCCTCTAAACACACCTCTGATCCATACTTGAACAAAGTCAGGATTATGTCAGTAGAGAATGTGGAGGAGAAGGGGAAAATGCCATGGAATAGGGAAGAAGAAATAGAAGTTTTTAGAGACAGTTCTGGTCAGATAGGAAGGGAAAGTAGAAAATTATTTTACTGGGAGAAGAGAGAGAAGGGGAGGGGTCAGAGATGAGTGTCCTGCCTGGCTCCCTACTTAAGGTTTAAGCCTGGGGAGGAGCATTGTAGGGAGGCATTGAGGAGGATAGAAACACCTGAACTTCAAGTGATGGGATCCTTAGTCCTAGTTTCTTGAGACATAGCCTGGGAAGTTGCAAGTCTTTCAGAGAAGTCCAGAAATTGGAATGAAACCACATCCAATCATGCCACTGAGTAGAGGATAAGATGGTTGAAGGATGGGTATAGGTGAATGGGTCTGGCCTAGGGTTCAGGTTCTATATAATTCAAAGTTTCTACAGAAGGTGGATTTTATGCCTAGAGGATATGGCAGAGGCCAGGGGCTCTCTGGGTTACATTCAAACAAATTCACAAAATCTGTGGCACCACATGGGAGCATCTGTACTGCCACTGCCTGAGGATTCAAGGCTTACACCCTGCCCCATTCTCTCAGGAAGGGGAAAGGGGAAAAGAAAGTGAAAATAGTCCTGGGAGGGACTTTGAACTTTGCATTGACTGAATATTTACAGTTTTAAATGCAAAGAGACTGAATGCATTTAATTGGCAAGTTTCTGTATCTATTGATTTGGAGCTCCAGAGTAAGAGATCAGTTAGGAAGAATATGACCTTTTTTTTTCACCTCAAAGTATACAGCTTCTGGCCTTGCTATAGTGTACATGTTTCAGAATTATCTACCTTTTTCACTTTTTGAGGGAACATTGTGGGAAGATGGAAAAGGAAAGAAAGAATGTGAAGGCGGAGGTGCAGGAGGCCCTCCTGAGAAGTGGCTAAAACTAGATTTCCAAGTGTCCAGAGAACATCAAACACGTAAAAATAATGTAAAATGGTTTAGCTAACCACTTTTTCTCTAAAACATTAATACAGTTAATAAAATATATTTTAGTATAAATAAACCAAGTATAACCTCATTCAACTGGGTTTTTAAAAATGCATGCATTAAAATGTTTTTTTTTTTAATTAAAGATAACCATGATTCAGTACAGAAACAAGCTACCAGGTTACTCATATTTATTTTGTTTGCGTTATGTTTTCTTTTTACTACATATGTTTAACCAGGTGGAAAACAACAGAAAATTTCCATTTTAAAAAATAAATATAACCTGGTCAGGAATCAAATTTACATTCTAATTGCATTATAATAAATCAGGAATGTTTATGGTCACATCTCTCACCCAGTTAAAACTCAACACATGTATAACAATAATAACAAAATTTGTTGGCCAAAATGTTGTAATAGCTACTAAAAATACATGAATAAATTTTAATACCCAGACAGGAAACAACAGACATACAGTGTGTATTTGAGGCACATGTATCATTTGAACAGGTGCCAGAGTTATGTAGCTAAAGATTAAAGTGTGATTTAGAGATATATTCCACTCTGTATGCATGTATATCGCCTCCATTAGCATTAATAGAATTTACATGCACATAGTTAGAGGAGAGAATTGAAATTTGTTGAAACGCAAAGGAGGAATGATTTTTAACTTTGCCTATAATTCCAGGAGTGTGGGACTGTATTATTAAAAGCTCTGTGAAAGGCCTTAATTTAGGAACTGAGATATAGAAGTTCTATATCAAACTACTACATGTATACTTTGTCTATTATTAGAGAAGAGTGAACCAGGAAAGTTGAAGGATGTGTCAAAGATTGTTCTGGGATTATGGTCCTGTGTAGAAATGGGAAGCTACATATGCATTTCGGATGTGGATTAATTTGAGAAATATGAGCAGTATTTAATCTGCAACAAAATGTAGTTGATGTTATTGTAGCCACTAGCAAGCATGCACACACCCCTAGGCATGGGCATACACACAGTTACTTATACTACTTATACTTATCTATAAGCATCTATTCCCTACCCAGGCTTTAGGAAACTACAATTATTTCTAGTCTATTGAATGTATTTCTTTTTCTTACTGCCAGATTATCAAATAAATCGTTGAATCTTGAAGTCCCAAGAGAAGCTTTTGGGGAATTGCGGGGAAAAGTAAGTTTGTGTCCTCCCCTCAGTTACCTCCCGGGAAATATTTCCTATTAAACATAGCAATTCCTTTAGTGAGTATTAGGAAGAAATAAATCAGCTAAATAATGAATCAGACCAAGATGGCGACAAGCGATAGACTTAACTTCCTGTGGGAATGATTGTATTTGAAAGTGCTATTTATTTTGTAAAGCCCTTGGGCAATGTATTAATTCATTAATTTAGTACATTCTCAGTGAGTGTCTACTATATGTTCATCACTTTTCTGGTTCTACTGACCCAGAGGCAAATAAGATAAAGTTCCTAAACTCATGGATTTTGCAAGTGGGCAATAACCATTAAGAACTTTAAAAATGTCCATACTTGGCAGGGCATGGTAGCTTACACCTGTAATCCCAGCACTTTGGGAGGCTGAGGTGGGCTGATCACTTGAGGCCAGGAGTTTGAGACCAGTCTGGCCAACATGGCAAAAGCCCATTGCTACAAAAAAAAAAAAAAAAAAAAAATTAGTTGAGTGTGGTGGCGTATGCTTGTAATCCCAGCTATTTGGGAGGCTGACACACAAGAATCACTTGAACCTGGGAGGCAGAAGTTGCAGTGAGCCAAGATCATGCCACTGAACTCCAGCCTGGGCAACAGAGGAAGTCTTTCTCAAAAAAAGAAAAGAAATCCATACTTTTTGACTTAGTTTTTTTTTTTATTAATTTAATCTTAGAAATACATATAAAGATTTATATACATAAATTCCCGTTGCATCATTATGGTTTTTTTTGCATAATGAAGAAAAACTATAATCTTTTTTTTTTTTTTTTTTTTTTTTTGAGATGGAGTTTCGCTCTTGTTGCCCAGGCTAGAGTGCAGTTATGTGATATCAGTTTGCTGCAACCTCCACTTCCCAGGTTCAAGTGATTCTCCTGCCTCAGGCCTCCCAAGTAGTTGGGATTACAGATGCCCACCACCACACCCGGCTAATTTTTTGTATTTTTAGTAGAGACGGGGTTTTATCATACTGGCTAGGTTGGTGTTGAACTCCAGATCTCTGGTAATCCACTCACCTCAGCCTCCCTAAGTGCAGGTATTACAGGTGTGAGCCAACATGCTCAGCCAGAAAAACTATAATCTTAAATGCACAATAGAATGGCATGTATCAAATGCCTAGACATTTTTCCATGCAGTTTACTTTTGAAAAATGTAGATTTGAACTTTGTCCACTTTTATGAGTAATTTTAAAGTAAATATACTGGAAAATGTTTTGGACATTTGTGACAGTTTAAAAAACTCCTAGACCAACCACACCACCTAGAAATATAAAAATATTAGAAAAAGTAAGATATGCCATGAATGCATAAAATACATGTAAACACTAGTCTGTTTTATTATTAATGGCCAAAAAATACACACTAATCTATTATAGAAAATTAAAATGTATCAACTTATGCACACAGAGTGTGTGTGGTGCCATTCACAGTTGAAAGAAATGTAAACAAACATAAAGATGCAGTATTAAATCATAACTGTATACAATGAACTATAATAATATTATATTACTATTAATAATATTTTAGCCCCCATCCTTTGGTATTGTGGTGAGCCTAACTGCTGCAAGTGTCTGCTTAAAATGCTAGGTGACACCAATCATCTCCACGTGAGCAGTACCTCTCTCCAGTAAGTTGCTTATTGAAGTAAAAAAGTTATCTCTTGTGATCCTTGTGTATTTTTCATCATATTTTCTGCACTACTGTAAACTTTGGATAACATCGTGGGACCCATATGAAGTACCACTAGTGATGCTGCAGGTACTCCCAAGAAGCCAAGAAAAATCATGATATTACAAGAGAAAGTTGAATTGCTTAAAGTGTGCCATAGATAGAGGTCTGCAGCTGCAGTTGTGTACCGTTTCAAGATAAATGAGTCCAGCATAAGCACCACTATAATAAATGAAAAGGAAATTCATGAAGCTGTTATTACAGCTAGGTTAGCAAGTGTGAAAACTTTTCACTTATTGTGAAATGCCTTTTCATGTAGTATTGAAAATGCAACTTTTATGAGATTATAGGATTGCTATAAGAAAGGCACATCTATAGACTCTAATATGATTTGAGAGAAAGCAAGGTCATTATATGACAACAGAAAGCAAAAGGCAGGTGAAGAATCTACAACTGCAGAATTTAAAGCCAGCAAAGGATGGTTTGATAATTTTGAAAGAGGTTTGGCTTAAAAAATGTCAAGATAAGAGGGGAAGTAGCTTCTGCTGACCAAGAGACAGCATACAAATTCCCAGGTGCATTAAGAAAATCAATGAGGAGAAAGTTTATCTGCCTGAATAAGTTTTTAATACAGATAAAAGTGCCTTATTTGGGGGTAAAAATGACATAAAGAACATCCATTAGTAAGGAAGAGAAACAAGTACCGAAATGTAAGGCAGGAAGAGATAGGCTAACTCTACTCTTGTGTAAATGCAGTTGGGTTTAAGATGAGGACTGCCCTTAGTTATAAAGCTGCTAACTTCCAAGCCTTGAAGAGGAAGTTAAAAAACAGCTGCAAATCTTTTGGTTGTAGAACAAGAAGGCCTGGACAACAAGAACTCCATTTTTAGAACTGATTCCCTCAATGCTTTGCTCCTGAAGTCCGGAAGTACCTTGACAGTAAGGGACTGCCTTTTGAAGTTCTTTTGATATTGGACAATGCCCCTGGCCACCCAGAACCCCATGGGTTCAACATCGACTGTGCTAAAGTGGTCCACTTTCCTCCAAACACAATGTCTCTAATTCAGGCTCTAAATCGGGGTTAATAAGGACCTGTAAGGCTCATTATATGCAATACTCTGTGGAAACCATTTTCAAGGCTTTGGGAAAGAACACTGATAAAGAGGACATTACGAAAGTCTGGAAGGATTACACCACTGAAGATGCCATTGTTGCTATAGAAAAAGCTGTGAAAACCATCAAGCCTGAAACATTAAGTTCCTGCTGGAGAAAACCGTGTCCAGATGTTGTGCATGACTTCACAAGACTTATGACAGAGCCCATCAAGGAAATCATGAAAGAGATCATGGATGTGGCAAAATAGGTCAAGAATGAAGGGTTTTAAGATAGGGATCTTGGAGAAATTCAAGAGCTAATAGACATCACTTCAGAGGAATTAACAGGAGATGATTTGATGAAGATAAGTGCTTCCAGACCAGTGCCAGATGATGAGGCAGAAGATGTGGAAGAAGCAGTGCCAGAAAACAAATCAATGTTAGACAATTTGGCAGAAGGGTACAAATGATTCAAGACTACTTTTAATTTCATTAATGACGTGAATTCTTCAATGATACAGACATTGAAACTAAAGTAAATGGTGGAAGAAGGATTGGTATTGTATAAAAACATTTTTAGAGAAATGAAAAAGCAAAAACATCAGACAGAAATTACGATGTATTTCTATACATTTACACCAAATGTGTCTACCTCTCCTGCTTCTTCTTCCACCTTCTCCACCTTTTCTGCCTCTACCATCCATGAGACTGTAAGACGAACCTTTCTCTTTCTCCTCCTCCTCAGTCAACTCTATGTGAAGATGACAATCCAAGTCCATTTAATGAATAGTAAGTATTTTTCTCTTCCCTATGATTTTCTTTATAATATTTTCTTTTATCTGCTTACTTTATCATAAGAATACAGTATATGATACATATAACATATAAAACATGTGTCAATTGAGTATAAGTTACTGGGAAGGCTTCCAGTCAACATTAGGCTATCAGTAGTTAAGATTTTGGGGAGTGATATAGTTTGGATATTTTTCCCTGCACAAATCTCATGTTGAATTTTAATTCCCCACTGCTGGAGGTGGCACCTAGTGGGAGGTGTTTAGATCATGGGGGAGGATCCCTCATGGCTTGGTGCTGCCTTTGTGATAGTGAGTTCTTGCGAGATCTGGTCACTTAAAAAGTGACCTCTCCCTGCCCCTTGCTCCTCCTTTCATCATGTGAAATACCTGCTCCTGCTTCACCTTCTGCCATGATTGAAGGCTCCCTGAGGCTTCACCAGAAGCTGAGCAGATGCCAGCATCATGCTTCCTTCAAAGCCTGTAGATCTGTGAGCCAATTAAACTTCTTTTCTTTATAAATTACCTAGTCTCACCTATTTCTTTATAGCAATGCAAGAAGGGCCTAATACAGGGAGTCAAAAGTTATACATGAATTTTCCAACTGCATGGGAAATAGGTACTCCAAACCCCTTGCATCTTTCAAGGGTCAACTGTATTTGGAAACTCTCTGTAATAAGAAATGGATATATCTAGGTAGTGAAATCTGAATTATTTTTGTCTTGTAGCTTTTCTGCCCTTTCTGAAATTTCTGATGACACAAACCTTTTAAAATTAAAAATGTTTTTATGGTGGTTTTAATCTAAAAATGTAAAGTGGGTAGACTTTGACTGTAGAAGATATTTGTGAAGAGCAAGGGTTCACTATCTCTCTTGCCTATACAAAGTGTCTTCCCCTGATTTCTGAGAGGTTGCCAGTTCCTGTGCCAGAATACCTGACTGGATTCTTCCATATCATAAGAAGCTAGCTCAAAGTGTTTTAGGTGCCGAATATGTTTGGGCTAGAATTGAGTCTTAAGTGAGGAGAGACTAGAGAGAAAGAGCAGGAGCATTTTCCTACTTCTCACTGAGAAATGTAAATTGTCAGGTGCTCAAATGCAAAACATGTCACAAGTATTCCATTCCTCTTCCAGGAATGTGGAAGGGTTTAACTCCTACCCCCTCTGAAGTTAGGTGGACTATGTCACATGTTTTGGCTAATAAAATGTGAGGAGAAGTGCTTTGTGTCAACCAGAGGTGGCAGTGAGTGTGAAGAGTCTGTGTGTAGTCTATTAAGTTTCCTTGCTGTGATCATCATCAATCTATGTGTTAAAATGGAGCTTTCACAGCCTTGATTTCTTAGTGACTTAGGATTGAAATCTCCTGTGATTCACCTTTAGTATTTAGCATGGAGATAATTAAATTGGTTGTGTTAAAGTGCTATGTTTTAGAGGTTGTTTATCATCACATTATAGTCTAATTTTGTTGGATCAAAAATAGCAAAAAATTTAAAAAACCAAAAGTTAAAAAAGCAAAAATTATGATTTTTAGATAGCATAACTACAGACTTTCATTCACAAATCATTCACTGAATAGGTGGTCTTTCAGGTGAATAGTTTGATTTATTTTTTAATGTGAAAGGTTATCATACAGTGGTGAGTTAGGAAGAGATGCTAATCTTTAAAATCTCGGATATCAAATAGTTTATACTTTCAATATCCACCCCTTCTAGAGTAGCAAGTGCCTAAGTTTTAACGTCAGCATTCTATGTGGGCCTTATTGTCACATGCAGTTCACAAGACAATAGAAGTTGCTTCAGCAACTTCTATACTCAGAACTACCAATAGAGGCATGGAGAACAGTCTGAACACTTTTGTCCCACAGTCACAAAAGCCATCTACAAATAGGGCCATTGCTTTCCATATGGTTGGTAGATAAAGGATCTTTGAAACATTGACCTTGGAGAATGGAGAATACTTAGTGTTTTTATTTACTTACTTCTTTACTTATTTTTATTAAACTAATTAATTCATTTATGTTAACTATAAGTTTCCAAGTATGATTCTGTGACTCATGGTTTACCTACTATCCTATTGTATTTCAGGTAAATTGTCACAAACTGCAAAGACTATTCTTTGTTAATTTGTAAAGCATCTATTACTAAGGAATGTCATGCTCTTATAAAAAGGATAATTATGAAGCAATTTTCTAAGATTGGACACACTTTCCTTGATATGTCTGATTTACTGTTTTTCTCTGCAGTCTGATTTTTTTCCATGTATAATATGATTTGGCTGTGTCCCCACTCAAATCTCATCTTGAATTATAACTCCTACAATTTCCATGTGTCTTGGGAGAAACCTGGTGAGAGGTGATTGAATTATGAGGGTGGGTCTTTCCTGTGCTCTTCTCATGAAAGTGAATGACTCTCATAAGCTCTGATGGTTTTAAAAAGGGGGTTTCCCTGCACAAGTTCTCTCTCTTCCCTGCTGCCATGTAAGACGTGCCTTTCATCTTCTTCTATGATTGTGAGGCCTCTCCAGCCACATGGAACTGTAAATCCATCAAACCTCTTTCTTTTGTAAATTGCCCAGTCTCAGGTATGTCTTTATCAGCAGCATGAAAATGGACTAATACATTAAATTGGTAACAGGAATTGCATGTTGCTGAAAAAATACCCAAAAATGTGGAAGCGACTTTGGAACTGGGTAACAGGCAGAGGTTGAAACAGTCTTGGGGGTTCAGAAGAAGACAAGAAAATGTGGGAAAGTTTAGAATTTCCTAGAGACTTGTTGAATGGCTTTGCCCAAAATGTTGATAGCAATATGAACAATAAAGTCCAGGCTGAGGTGGTCTCAGATGAAAATGACGAACTTATTGGGAACTGGAGCAAAGGTGACTCTTCTTATGTTTTAGCAAAGAGACTGGTGGCATTTTGCCCCTGCTATAGACACATGTGGAACTTTGAAGTTGAGAGAGATGTTTTAGGGTATCTGGTAGAAGAAATTTCTAAGCAGCAAAGCATTCAAAAGGTGACTTGGGTGCTGTTAAAGGCATTCCATTTTACAAGGGAAGGAGAGCATAAAAGTTTGGAAAATTTGCAGCCCAACAATGTGATCAAAAGAAAATCCCATTTTGTGCAGAGAAATTCAAACTGACTGCAGAAATTTGCATAAGTAATGAGGAGCCAAATGTTAATCCCCAGGACAATGGGAAAATGTCTCCAGGACATGTTAGAGACCTTTGCAGCAGCCCCTTTCATCACAGGACTGGAGGTTTAGGAGGGAAAAATGGTTTCATGGGCTGGGCCCAGGGTCCCTCTGCTGTGTACGGTCTAGAGCCCCGCATCCAGTTGCTGCAGCCATGACTAACAGGGGCAAAGGTACAGCTCAGGCCATTGCTTCAGAGGTTGCAAGCCCCAAGCCTTGGTGGTGGCTTACGTGTGGTGTTGGTCCTGTGGGTGCACAGAAGACAAGAATTGAGGTTTGGGAACCTCGCCTAGATTTCAGAGGATTTATGGAAACACTTGGAAGTCCAGGCAGAAGTTTGCTGCAGGCGCAGGGCCCCCATGAAAAACCTCTGCTAGGGCAGTGCAGAAGGGAAATGTGGGATTAGAGGTCCCACAGAGTCCCTACTGGAGCACCACCTAGTGGAGCTGTGAGAAGAGGACCATGTCCTCCAGACCCCAGAATGGTAGATCCTCCGACAGCTTGCACTGTGCACCTGGAAAAGCTGCAGACACTCAATGCCAGCCCATGAAAGCAGCCAGGAGAGGGGCTATACTGTGCAAAGTCACAGGAGTGGAGGTGCCTAAGGCCATGGGAACTGACCTCTTGCATCAGTGTGACCTGAATGTGAAACATGGAGTCAAAGGAGATCATTTTGGAGCTTTACGATTTGACTGCCCCATTGAATTTTAGACTTGCATGAAGCCTGTAGCCCCTTTGTTTTGGCCAATTTCTCCCATTTAAAATGGTTGTATTTACCCGATGCCTGTACCCCCATTTTATCTAGGAAGTAACTAACTTACTTTTGATTTTACAGGCTTATAGACAGAAGGGACTTGCCTTGTCTCAGATGAGACATTGAACCGTGGACTTTCGAGTTAATGTTAAAATGAGTTAAGACTCTGGGGCACTGTTGGGAAGGCATGATTGGTTTTTAAATGTAAGAACATGAGATTTAGGAGGGGCCAGGGGCAAAATAATATGGTTTGGCTGTGTCCCCACCCAAATCTCATCTTGAATTGTAACTTCCACAGTTCCCATGTGTCATGGGAGGAACCCAATAGGAGGTAATTAAATTATGGGGGTGGGTCTTTCCTGTGCTTTTATGAGAGTGAATGAGTCTCACAAGCTCTGATGGTTTTAAAAATGGGAGTTTCCCTGCACAAGCCCTCTCTCTTCCCTGCTGCCATGTAAGATGTGTCTTTTACCTTCTTTCAAGATTGTGAGGCCTCTCCACCCACTTGGAACTGTTAAGTCCGGTAAAACTTTTTCTTTTGTAAATTGCCCAGTCTCGGGTATGTCTTTATTAGCAGTGTGAAAGTGGACTAATACAATATATTAATAGTTATTCCAAAGTTCCAGAATTTATATGGCCTCAGTTTTGTTTTTTTCCTTATGTTTATAGTTTTATTGTAGCAAAAGGATACAAACCAGAATTAGCCAAAAGAAGCAATGTATAGGTCTAAGAGACTCCCAAACATAAATCTTGTGGTGTCTTCTCCTCATGGAGTCAGAATACATCACCCTCCTGGCATCCTCCTGCTATGGATGTGTAATAATACACAGAGTGTTACCATCCAGGGAAGCTTGCCAAAGCTTCAGTGTTCAGAGTGTTTATTGAGTTTACATTACGTAGGCATGACTGATTGAATCACTGGCCAACATTGAACTCAGTCTCTAGGGCTCATCCTCTCCCTCATAAAGGTGATATCACATGGCTCAAATCACTAACCCTGTAATCACATGGTTCATCTTTCTGGAGTAGCCAGCTGTATCCTGAGTCATTTCATTGGCACAAACTATCTAGAAACCCACCATAAGTCACCTCATTAGCATAAACTATCAGAGCCCATCGTGGATAACAAAGACATTCTTATCACTTGGGAAATTTTAAGGACTACCTTCTAGAAAACAAAAGCCAGCCAAATTATTTATTACACATAATTCACATCACCTTTCCCCCTTCATCAATACTATTTCTGATCTTAATTCTTGGTAATGTCAGTCACATACTTTTGCAACATTTTGATCTTTCAGTTCTTTGAATTTGTCTCCTTCAATGATTTCGCCTTCCAACTTACCTTAATCATTAATCCCCATAGTCATAACTTAGATCTTGACTAATTACTACAACTTCTTCATAATTTCAATTTCATGCATCCCACTCTCCAACCATCATGTGCTAAATTTCCATCTTTCTCCCTCTAGTACCCGGAGTATCCAATAATCATAATTCTTTAGCCCCATTACGAACTTTAATCCATTTAATCCATTGATCTTTCACCATTTCACTTCTCAACATCTTCATATCCTCTCTCCCTTCCTTACTTAGCTTAAATAAATTATAATTCTCCCTTGCACATACCCTTGATACCATTTTGATTTTCTTGATTCATTGTCCTTGCTGAGCCAAAGCCACATTCCTAGTTAATCCAACCTTCCACTTGTTCCATGCCTGCACTTGTGAAGCTGAATGTGGTTAGTAAAAATCACACAGTCTTATTAATGGGTTTCATTTTAACTCATGATCACAAACCTCAAGTGGAACCCTAATACTGCCTAGTAACCATGCTATATATCCTTAGTCCAGAAAGTGGGAGAACAAACAGATGATTATTTCACACTTCTTCTCATATCATACTTCTAATACTTTTTCTTAGCTAAAGACTTTTCTTCCTACCTTACTGAAAAAGTTGAAGAGAACATCCATAGAATCCCATAGTCACCTCCACAAGTATTTGCATTCATGTCCTCAGTTTTTACCACCATAAGAGAGAAACTAGAATTACTTAATTCTAAAAACACTTTCCTGAAAAGAGAATCTGATTTCCTGAAAAGAGAAGCTTTGGCCACAATTACCTGATCCAATTAATTGTGGCCCATGTGATCATGTCACTGAACAACATAGGGCTGATATGACCCATCTCTGAATGAGATGGAATATTCGTTCTAAAAGAAGGAGGCTGACACAGTAGAATGTATATGCTTTAGACAGCAGTTGGAATGCAATATGGTAAGTTCTTTACTTAATGCTTCTCAAAGCTTTGTCTTCGTCTTGGGCTCTCCTGAATCAGAATCACTCCAGAGTTCTACCCTAGGCATATATACTAAATTTGAGTGAAATTTCTTGAAGTAGAGTATAAGAGTTTGTCTTGTAGCAAGTGAATTAATTGATTCCTCTATACAATAAAGTTTGCTCTATATAGTAAAACAGAGTTTGAAAGATTTCCAGTGGCAACCTTGAATATACAAAAAGGATTTACTCATTCATGACTAGTTAACCAAGAATCATATTTAAAACAAACAATCTTCTAATTGTTTTGTTGATTGAAGCTTTATTGTAAAATGTTTGGTTGGTTGATTCTATTTTAAAGATTCTATTTGTACATTTTAGTCATACGGTGAGTGATGATGAATATTTAATGACTGTTTTTTATAAGCCAGGCATTATGCTAAGAATGAAACAGTATAGAGTGATAAATATAGTCTAGAACTCAGGCACCCTTACTTTTAGTACAGTGTAATTCATGTTGGTTTTGCCTATCTATGTTTTTTTTTTTTTAAATGTGCGTGTGCCTTTCATGCGGTTTTTAGTTCTAATATAATTAAAGCTTCATTCAAATATTTTGATTTTATTATTTTCAGATTTTATTAGGGGGTGTTTCTTTTTGTGGTATAGTAGAAAGGTCACTAGCTTTGAGATCAACCTGAATGTGAATTCCATTTCTGCCCCTTATTAGCTAAATGTCTCAGCAAATTTAGTAAGTTCTCTGAATCTCACTGTTTTCTCACCTGTTAAATAGGGATAATAAGGCCTGTATTATAAGGTAATTGTAAGGATGAAACAAATAAATGCTTACAGTCTTGTTTACTTTTTTTCTCATAACATTTTCAACTAATTTCAGTTTGTGTGTATTAATTTAATTTGACTAAAGGTATTTATCATTTTCAAATTCCCATTTGCGTTTACATTTTTCTAATAGGCAGTTTGAATCAAAGAGGTGTTTTTCTGATTAATTGGTTGTCCTTTCTTTCTGTAGTATGTAATATTGATTTATCTTCCTTTGTAAGGAAACAAGCATTAAATTTGCAAGGTAAGGAGCACATCTTACTCAAACCATATCTCCTTCCGTAAGCAAGAGCTGTGGCACGTGCTTCCAGGGGTGAAAAGAAGAAGGTTATAAGATATGATCTTTTTCCTCAGGTAACTTTGATTCACTGGCTGGGGAGATGATAAACAAATGGAAAGTTAAATAAAAACAGGGGATTTAAATAATATGCAAAGCAACTTTAGAAGAGCTGCTCCAGGTAGCACCTGAGTAATTGTCACACCACCATTAGCATGAGTATGCACTAATGTAACTCTCTAAAGAATGGTCAACCTTTGTGTGAAATAAAGGAATTAATCTGAAGCTGATACTGGAGCCCAGAATTACATTTCCCCCCTCCTGTTTCCAGGGCAACCCATGGAGGGCAAAGGAATGCTGTCTCTAGTTATTTACCAATCTCTATTACAAGGTCATAAAACAGAAAACTGTACCTTCCTTCATTATGTTGGAAATTATTCCTGAGAATAACATTGAAGTATGCAGTATTTAATCTTTATTTGTAATGGTCATACTAGGTAAAGAGAAAAAGGACTTAAATAATGAAGCAGATGAAATAATTCCTTTTTTTCCACTTCTGGTATTAGAGTATATGATATAAAATAATGTGTATGCTTTGATACTAAACACCCTTCAGAAAAGGGTGAGGAAACTGAATATGCTTACCCAGGCAAAGTAAAATCAAAAGTCAAGTAAAAGTTAAATTAACTAATTTTTTAGTCAACTAATTTGAATATGCCTGTTAATTTTTTGTGTTCTACCTTGCCACTAGTATTTATTTTATTTTACGTATTTCCCATCTTGTTTTCTTCACTTAGCTTTTGGGAGATTTGTATATGTGTGCTTGTACGAACTATCAACATTACCTATATAAGATCAGAGAAATATGAGGAAAGTCTAAAATATTAACATTAATTAATACAAGGGGTTGGGATTTGTAGGAGGATGAGAGAGAAAGGGGATTATTAACTTAAAAAAAGGTATTTTCTTGTTTGACATGTTAAAATAGATGCATATATTATATAATAATTTTAAATTAAATAAAAGAAACAGTGAAAGAAAAGGGAATACAAAAACAAACGAAAGAAAATAATCTCATAGAATAAACTGGAGATTTTTTAAAGTAGACATCCTTGCAAGGTAGAGTCCATCCCCTCACAGATTGTGGCAGGTCCTAGGAGAATGCATTTGAAAATGATCTGAAAATTATCTCTAAGACATTTTGATTCATACACCCTTGCTATGCTTTCCCACTCAACCTTGCTATTCCCACCCTATGTCACAAGCTACTACTTACAGAAAAAAAACCTTCTTGGTTAATTCATTAATATATCCAACTCTTTTATAACCTAGTAATAATATTTTATAACAACATTTTTCTTTTAAATTACTCTGATGCTGGTCACACATATAAGGGGTGTGTAACCATTGGAATCAGGGAACCTCTGTTCTATTCTTGGTTTAATCTTTTTTTCTTTCTAAGAAATTAATCTACACTTAAGTTGTGTCTCTTTAAAAGGCAGTCTTGGTTGAATCTTGGCTATGTGTTAGACTCTGAAGAAGATTTATAGAAGTGAAATATAAGGCTTGGTCACTGCCTTGCAGATGTCATGGGGAGATCAGACATTCAGTTTAAATCAGAATATCTGGCTTTAATCCTGGATCCCCTGTTATTACCTACATGACTCTTTTTTCTAATCTCCAAAATGGTTAAAATAATAGGTGTACTACAAACCTTATAAAGTTGTGATTTAGAACAAAAGGCGAAGAGGATAATAGTAATAATAATAATAACAACAGTAATTTATTAATCACTTAATGTGTAGAAGATACTTTGGTTAACATAAAATACCATATAAAATATCTTAGGTAGTCCAAACATTATCTATGGAAGCAACACAATAATCTCATATATAAGTAATTATTATTCAGAAATTTTAAAGCACTACAAAATGTAGAGTGTAATTATTGTTGGTATTATATTAGAAAATCATAGAAAGGAAAACTATTTTCCTTGGGATTTAGAAATTTTGCCTTAGCAATTGGAAAAACAATCATGAAATTCTAAGGTATACAGAATATTCCAGATATATTGAGTAGTCTCATTAAAATAGATTTTTTTTTACTAGGATATCAAACTGGTTTTCACATATTTAAATTTTAAATTTTAATAAAATTTTGAAGACTACACACAAGTCACTTTTGCTCATACTCACTTCCTAAACTCCTGAAATCTTATATAATCATAGTATAATAATCAAAATCAGAAAATTAACCTTTAAAAATACTAGTAATTAATTTACAGGCCTTATTAAAATCTCTCAGATTATCCCATTAATGTTCTTTTTCTAGTCCAGGATCTAATTCTGAATCCTACTGATATGGTTTGGCTGTGTCCCCACCCAAATCTCATCTTGAATTGTAGTTTCCATAGTCTCCACATGTCATGGGAGGGAACCAGTGGGATGTAATTGAATCGTGGGGGCAGTTTACCCCATGCTATCTTTGTGATAGTGAGTACGTTCTCATGAGATCTGATGGTTTTATAAGGACCCTTTGTTCAACTCTCATTCTTCTCCCTCCTGCCACTATGAGAAGAAGGATATGTTCATTTAGAATAATGGCTTTCAGCTGCATCCATGTTGCTGCAAAGGACATGATTTTGGTCTCTTTTAAGGCTGCATAGTATTACATGGTATATATGTACCACATTTTCTTTATCCATTACACTGCTGATGGGCATCTAGGTTGATTCCATGTCTTTGCTATTATGAATACAGCTGTGATGAGCATGAAAGTGTATGTGTCTTTTTGGTAGAATGATTTAGTTTTCTTGGGCTATTTACCCAGTAGCAGGAATGCTGGGTTGAGTGGGAGTTCTGTTTTAAGTTATTTGAGAAATCTCCAAACTGCTTTTCACAGTAGCTGAATTAATTTACATTCCCATCAGCAGTGTATGTATTCCCTTTTCTCCAGAACCTCGCTAACACCTTTTTTTTTTTATTTTTTATTTTTTTTTAGACAGGGTCTCACTCTTTTGTCCAGGCTGGAGAGCAGTGGTGTGATCACGACTCACTGCAGCCTTCACCTCATAGGCTCAAATGATCTTCTCATCTCAGTCTCCTGAGTAGCTGGAACTACAGGATTTACCCACCATGCCCAGCTGATTTTTGTAGTTTCCTGTAGAGTCAGGGTCTCCTCATGTTGCACAGGCTGTTCTCTAGCTCCTTTGCTCAAGCGACCCACCTGCCTCTGTTTCCCAAAGTGCTGGAATTACAGACATGAGCCACTGCACCTGGCTGACTTTTTAGTAATAACCATTCTGACTGGTGTGAGATGGTATCTTACTGTGGTTTTGATTTGCATTTCTCTAATTAATTGTGATGTTGAGCATTTTTTCATATATTTGTTGGCCACATTTATGTCTTTTAAAAGAATTTCAATAGTTTTTGGAGTACAGATAGTTTTTGGTTACATGGATGAATTCTATAGTGGTGAATTCTGAGATTCCAGTGCACCCCATCACCTGAGCAGTATACACTGTACCCCATACATAGTCTTTTATCCCTCACCCTTCCCACCTACTCCTCCCTGAGTCTTCAAAGTCCGTTATATCACTCTGTATGTCTTTTCATCCTCATAGCTTAGCTTCCACTTGTAAGTGAGAACATGTGGTTTTTGGTTTTCAATTCTTGAGTTCACTTAGAATGGACTCCCCCTCCATCCAAGATTCTGCAAAAGACATTATTTTGCTCCTTTTTATGATTGAGTCATACTCCATATATATATATACCCACCACATTTTCTTTATCTATCATTGGTCGATGGGCACTTAGGCTGGTTCCATATATTTGCAATTGTCAATTGTGCTGCTATAAACATGCAAGTGCATGTGTCTTTTTCATATAATGACTTCTTTTCCTTTGAGTAGATACCCAGTAGTGAGATTGTTGAATCAAATGATAAATCTACTTTTAGTTCTTTAAGAAATCTCCATACTGTTTTCCACAGAGGTTGTACTAGTTTACATTCCCACCAGCAGTGTAGAAGTGTTTCTTTTTCACCACATCCATGCCAACATCTATTGTTTTTTGACTTTTTAATTATGGCTATTCTTGCAGGAATCAGCTGGTATTTCATTGTGGCTTTAATTTGCGTTTCCCTGATGATTAGTGATGCTGAGCATCTTTTCATGCTTTTTGGCTATTTGTATATCTTCTTTTGAGAAATGTATATTCATGTCGTTTTCCCACTTTTTGATGGGATTTTTTTTTCTTGCTGACGTGTTTGAGTTCCTTGCAGGTCCTGGATATTAGTTTGTTGTTGAATACACAGTTTGCAAATATTTCCTTCCATTCTGTGGGTTGGTTGGTCACTCTGCTGGTTTTTTTTTGTTGCGCAAAAGTTTTTTCATTTAATTAGGTTCCATTTATTTATTTCTGTTTTTGTTGCATTTGCTTTCGGGGTCTCAGCATGTCTTCTTTGAGATGTGTCTGTTCAGGTCCTTTGCCCATTTTTTAATGAGGTTGCTTGTTCTTTGCTTGTTGAATTGTTTAAATTCCTTATAGATTTTGGATATTGGACCTTTGTTGGATGTACAGTTTGCAAATATTTTTTCCCATTCTGTAGGTTGTCTGTTTACTCTCTTGCTAGCTTCTGCACAGTTTAATTAGGACCCATTTGTCACTTTTTGGTTTTGTTGCAATTGGTTTTGGGGCTTAGTCATAAATTATTTGTCACAGTCAATGACCAGAATGGTATTTTCTAGGTTTTCTTCTAGAGTTTTTATAGTTTTAGGTCTTACATTTAAGTCTTTAATCCATCTTGAGTTGACTTTTGAATATGGTGAAAGGAAGGGTTCCAGTTTCAATCTTTTGCATGTGGCTAGCCAGTTTTCCCATCACTATTTTATTGAATAAGGAATCCTTTCCCCATTGCTTGTTATTGTTGACTCTGTTGAAGATCAGATGGTTGTAGGTGTGTGGCTTTAATTCTAGGTTCTCTAACCTGTTCCATCAGTCTATGTGTCTGTTTCTGTACCAGTACCTTCCTGATTTGGTTACTATGCTTTCAATATTTTAAAATTATAAACAATTTTGCAACGAATAATCTTTTGCATATATGTTTCTCTTTTGTGGTAAGTGCATCTTCAGGGTAACTTCCTAAAAGTTTAATTGTTGGATTAAAATGTAAGTGCATATAGGTAAGTGCATATCTAATTTTGTTAGGTATTATCAAATTTTTCTCCAAAAGGGTTGTACCAGTAATGTTTGAAAGTGCCTACCTCCCCACAGCTTCACTAGCAGAATGCATTCTCACACTTTTATATTATTTGTGAAGATTTTAAGTTTAATTCCTTTAAATTTTATTGTTATTAGACAAATACTTTGAGAATTCTTTACTTTTTAATATCCGTCAGGTAATTTCTTTGAGATTCTGTCAAGTTTTATATTTTTTTTGTTACAATCTTAAGGTTTTATCTGTTCATTAACTCACTGACTATTCAAAATATATATTTGAGGGCTCTCTATTTCCCATACAATACGCTTGCCTTCAAGAAGCTTACTAACAGATAGGATAAGGTAAGTAAATAAATAGAGAATTATAATACAATGTAATAAGTACCTTATTATTTTGAGAGGGAGTGGGCTGATGGAAATAAGTATAAAGTATTAAGGAAGCACAAAAGGGAAGAGTTTCCTCTTATTTGCAAGGGGTGTCCTGGGGGAAGCGTTTTTGTTTTTGTTTTTTTCTTTTTTTTTTTCTGAGAGGATCTTTAATGGAATTAACTAGTGGAAAAAAGAGGAAAGGAGTAATTGGTGAGCTTTCCAGATACACACAACTGTGCATGTACAAGACCTTCAAGTGAAGGAAGAGAGAGACAAATACATTCTGGAATTGTCAAGAGTTTAGTGTAAATGGTGTATAACATTCATGTATGCACTCATAGATGGGGTGAAGTGAGAGAGAAGCAGAAGGAAATATGACCCAAGAAGCATGTATAGAAACTTAAACTTCATCCAGAAGTCTAAAAGGTTTACTAAAAAGTTTTAAGCTGAGTAGTGTTATGATTAGAATTTTTATTGTGAGACTGACAATTCAGTGTTTCCAAGGAACTCAAGGTTTGTCCTCAAATCATTAAACTACATTGTATACATAGAAATATGCTAAATCAATTAGAAAAGTGGAATGATGCTTAGGCCAAAAATGGACAGTGATCTTAAGAAAGGTAGTCAGCAATTACAATAAAAAAAGAAGGGAGGATATCTTAGCGGTAGACTGTCTGCTTCAGTGGCTGAAAATGAATCTTTTTCAGAGAAAAGGAGCTGCTTTTGGTATGCTGAGATTTTTCAGTTGAATTTGAAGAACACTCGTAGTATATATGTTGGGATCCAAAGCTGTCTAAACTTACACAGCTTAAAATTTACATTAACTTGATTTTACTATTATGTTGCTTCATTAATGTGATATTATTATTTCACTATCTTCATAAGCTTGATTTTATTATTTCAGAAAAGTTTTGCCCAGGGAGATAAAATTGCTGATAACTTTATCGTTCATTTCAAAACGTTCCCGGAAATCCATTTAAACATATATTAAACTACTCAAATTAAAGCAGCATCAAACAGCTGTTTACTCTTCAAGGACTGCGTTAAAACCCTTTTTTCAAAACCCTTCCCTCTCCATGTCTACTAATACTAAAACATCACAAACTTGACCAATCATAATCGAGCCCCCACATCCCACAGCAAGAGACCCACCTTAAACCAGATGCCCCAAATCTCATAAATACCCTCTCTTTGCCCTTTCCTCTTCTGAGATACCATAAAGATTCTTGTCAAGGTGGTGACCTCTGTTACTGTGGCAAGCACAGTAACTCAGATCTGCTTTATCAACAGGTTAGTTTGATGGTGTTTGCAGGCAGTAAAATACCTATAAAATTCATTTCTTATTCCACCAACAAACGATGCATTTTGCATAAATGATAACCTATAGTTTGAAGCCATAGGCCTAAATTAACAGTCCAAGAATATCTCAGTTAACTTTCTAAATTCGTCTCTTTCTTTCAATCTGACACACGGCATTTACAACCAGAGAGGCCTTGGGGAATGTCATTTGCGTGGCTCAGTCGAAATCATTGTTTTTCCAATTAGTGAATCTAGAAATGTATTATGGTTACAGGAATAAGTAAGTGAACTGTGTATCCCAGCCAATCAGCCTACATCAACCAAGAAAGACTTTTGAAAAAAGCTATATAGATTTTATGTAAATTTGGTATTTATGAGCACCAAACTTTTAGCACTGACATCTGCCTGAGAAGAAACTTCATTTACAGCAGTGGCAGAAATGAAGTTCACTGTGAACTAGTTTTGGATACCATATGCTTTAACAAGCTGAAGAGGAGGGGGGAAAGAGGCATTTTAAAAACAGATTTTTCTTGCTCTCACTGTGGATGATGTTGCATGACAACATTGTGACATCATGGCTTACGCTATTTTACTTGCTGTTGCACCAATTTAGCATCAAGGAGTGTAACAGCACCTTAGATGTAGAGTGCTTTCCTTCTATGGAACTTACAGCACTTCACAAGCATTTTCTTTCTAAACCTCACAACATCTCTCTAAGGTATTGCCAAACTGGAGACAAATTTCACAGTTTAATCATGTGGAACACATTGGTAAATATAGATGTGCCTTTTAGAAAGTTGCTTCAAAGTGTATTTTGCAGCTCACAAGACGTTTCTCAGGGTGTAAACCAGTGGTGTAATGTAAAGCTTTTGGCCCTCCCCCATGCGAGCTGGGAGGATAGACGTGCTTGGCATAACACTCACAGTGGCGCAAAAGGAAAGGAGGGTAGTGCAGAAAAGACAGGCTGACTATTTTGTTATGTGTCCTCCCCTTCTCTTCATGTCTCCAAGGCCACACAGGGGTGCCTCCTATTCTTCCATCTCATTCTTTTCTTTTCAGCATCAAAAGTGAAAACTGAGTTATAAAACTTAATTTGTAATTAAGAGTCTGGTTAGATTTTTAGGACAGAACGAGGGTCCACTTAAAACACAAGGTCTGCTGATTATAATCCCAGCAATCTGATCAGTATTTATAATATAGTTTTAAAGGAAAATGGGTTCTTATAAAATGGGAATGTGGAACATTGCAAACATGCCATTGCCTGCCCTAATCTCTCCAGATCCACACAGGGAAAGGGAATGACTCATTCTCAGAATAATTCTCCCTCCCAAACCCCATCATTTTCCTTCTAAGACCCTTGCTTCTCCCAATTCCCTAGAAAAGATCACTTGATATGGAGCAGAGACCTCAATGTGAGTCCTAGCTGTGTCCTGTAATAGCTGTAGGAACACTGCATAAGTCATTAAACCTCCCATAAATACCAATGCCAAGGTAAACCAAGATGTAAGCTCATCTGACATACACAGGAAACCTTTGGATGGGAAGTGCATGTGCCTAATTGTACATGGTGTTGTGGATAGGGATGTTTGCATTGTAAGAATAAATGCAATTGATTAAAAAGCTTGCATTCTATGAATATCATTTATTGTCCACATGCCACTGGAATCTGTAATACATACTTCCTATTTTCAAAACCGTGTATAGTTTGCATTTCCCAAAATGTGATAATGTGGACAATTGGTGGTACATGAAACCACTTAAAGTGGTAGACAGCAAATATTAACTTTTTTATCTATCATGTCAAGTCTATAATTTTAAAGTGAAAATTTTTGTTTTAAAATAAATTTACCTAAGTAAAATTTTGAATTAATTTAAAGAAAACAATTAAGTAGGTCAGGCACACTGACTCACCCCTGTAATCCTGGAGGCTGAGGTGGGAGGATTGCTTGAGTCCAGGAGTTTGAGACTAGCCTAGGCAACACAGCAAGACCCTGTCTCACAAAAAAACAAAAAACAAACAAACAAAACAGCAACAACAAAACCCAGGTGTGGTGGTGCACACCTGTAGTCCCATTTACTTGGGAGGCTGAGGCAGGAGGACTACTTGAACCCAGGAATCAGAGGCTGCAGTCAGCTATAATTGTGCCACTGCACTCCTGTCTGGGTGACCTTGTCTCTTTAAAAACAAAAACAAAACAAAACAAAAAACAAAAAAAAAATTGAGCAAATCACGCTATAATTGGATTATAGATGTATAAATGTTGACCTGGAATGACTGATATGTGGGAAGCCCTGCTTTATAAGACACAGCCAGAAGGAAAGAACACGCTGCTTAATATTTGAATAAAACACACAATAACTTATGACTTTCATTCAAGGAAAAGTGCTTTGCCAGGGTTGGAAATACAAACCTATTTGTGGCCCAAATTAGAGAAATAGAAATGAAATGAAATAATTGCAACTTGAGATTAGCCTCGGTTACATTTCCTGGTAGGTCCTGGGACTCACCATCATTTTTGTATATTATTAATGTAAACTATATATGAAGAATTGATAAAAATGGGCAGAATTCTTATATATGCTAGTTGATTCTTTGTGGGGACGTTTTATGCATGCATGATTCTTGGAGAGACATGACGCAGGACAGAGAATGAGCTGGCCTTGTCTTGAGAATTTCAGAAATAAAGACTTCTCAAACTCTTTGAGTAGTTCATTTGATTCTGTGGTAATCAAAAAGTTCTTCTGATTTCTGGCCCCAATCCCTCCTACTTTAAGTACAATCTCTGAAGAAACAGAAAATTGGGAAGGTTTTGCTATTCCACCTCTTCATATTTGGTTATAGAGACAATGACAGCAGTGGACATTCTAATCATCACCTTTCTTTGTTTACACTCAATTTTATTTTTGTTTGTGGTTTCTGTCAATAAAAACATGAGCGCTTCTTATTGTTTTTGTTTGCTTAAAATGGAGATGATTTAAATAATGTATCAAGCTACTTGGTATGAATGATCAGAAGTGAGTCATTAGCAATTATATCCTTTCCTAAAACACATCAAAATATTCGAGAGATGGTCATTTACAGATATCTGCGTGCACTGGAGCTCAGAGTTTATAAAGGTTTACAAGTATTTATGTATGATTTTATGTGTATTTTCAGAGTTATTTTTTCTTATGGAACTTTGAAAAATGAAGAGAATTAAGTTGTTTCTAAAAAGCCAAAGCAGCCTGCCATCTCTTTTTCTTTTCTGGGCTACGGTCCAATTTGCACAGCAGTTGCAAAGAAAAAGCAAACGCATCACTAGATTCAGCGAGAAATATTGTAACAGTATGTAATCTCTGTCAAGATAAAATTGCTTTGTGATTTACATTACAATAAATCCTGACCTTTAAGTGCTGCAGACTAAGCTAATCTGTGAAGTACTTTATTTCAACATTGAATCAGCGAGTGCAGCTCAACCAAAGTGACTGTATTAGTCCCACTGTGGTGTGGTTAAAGAGCCTATATATATCGAAGCAGATTACAGAACATTGTTCTATGTGTACTATAATAAGTAGAATAATTGAAATATTCAGTCTGTTTCATCATTGTGAAATAATAGAATTATTTTAACCTCCCTTTTGTTTGCCTATTATGGGAATTGTAAGTAGCTACATTTAAATATCATTAGGACCTGATTTAGATTGATTAGAACAAGGAAATTCAGAATTAAGGTTAAAATACCACATGACATTTCAGCCTTAATTCACTTCTTAGGGCTGTTATTTCTTTTCTTTTTCTTTCTCTTTTTTTAGTAAAATAGTTAAGATGTCACGTGGAATTTCTCAGTAACAGCTTTGAATTTTTGGCTTTTTCCCTGCCCAAGCCAAGTCTTAGGCTCATCAATCATTGGAAAGTGGACTGTTCTCCAAGATATTACAAATTTAAAAAGTAGGAAGAATTTATCAAATTTGGAAGATTTTTATCCATCAATTCTTCAAACATTTTTTCTCTCCTCCCTTCTCTCAGTTTTCCTTCATGCATTGGACAACTTGACAGTGTCCCAGAGGTCACTGATACTTTTTTCTGTCTTTATTTTTGCCTCTGTGCTTCATTTGGATAGTTTTTATTGTTTCTTCAAATTCCTTGATTTTTTTTTTCCTCTGCATTTCCCAATCTGCTGCTAAGACATATCTGGCATATTTTAAATCTCGGCTACTAAATTTTTTCATGTCAAAAAAGTATCATTTAAAAAAATTTCTTCCATTTGTCCCCTGTTTACATTCACAGTCACTAATTCCATCATCTCTGTTGTGCATACAGCTTCTTGTGTCTGCTAATTATTGACTGGATACTGGATATTGTGTTTTTGGTTTTGGGTGCTGGAATTTTTGGTATTCCTTTAAATATTGTTGAATATTGTCCTGGAATGCAGTTAAGTTTTTAGGAATCAGTTAGATTCGTTTGAAGCTTGTTTTAAAACTTTGTTAGGTAGATCCAGAGCAGGGTTTAGTCTGGGACTGATTTGGCCTCACTACTAAGCAGTACGCTCTCGAAGACCCTTCCTATGCTTTGTGAATTCTGTGGTCTTTCCCCTCTGACTGGTAGGAACACGGACTATTTCCAGTCCTGTAGGAACTGTGGGAATTGATTGGCCTTATGGTTTCTGTGGCTTCCTTATGTGGCCAGAGTTACTTTCTTCTCTTGCACGTACAGATCAGCTAGCCAAAGATTTGAGGAGAACCCTCCACAGATCTCTGGAAATTTCATTGTAGCTCTCTCCTTTCTGGTATTTTGATCACAAATTCTAGCTGTCTCAGCCTCCCTAAATTTCATCCTCTGTCTCTTCTCCTCATGAGACCACAGGGCTTCCTTTTGTTGAGGACTGGAAACTATCTTTAGGTAGTAAGCTGGGGCAAATTATTCTTTCCAATATTTTTATAAAGTTTTCTCATTGTTTAAGGAGGATGTATCCCTGTTACTCTATCATGGTCAGAACTGACGTGTTAAATAGCTAGAATTTAAAACGTAGTTTAAGGTTTCTATTTTAACTATTTACTCAACATTCTTGCCAAGAGGTGTGTCTGGAGACAGGAAAGTAAGTAATAAGAAGGTTATCAAAACAAGTTTGGACACAACTAACTGTAAAATTTTTTAATGCATATTATCCCATCACAAAGCAATGTAATAATTGTAAAGCACATAGGGCACTGTAACCACATTAGCTCCTTGAATCAGAATGTTTTACTTTAGTCAGTTATATATAAGAAGGTGTTTTGTGGAGTGCTAGAGGCCTTTCCATTGTTTCTTATGGTAACTGTTGCTCTACTCTATTTTAAAGTTACATTGAGTGAGGGGAATAGTTTTAATTTTAGTAAGGCAAACTTTTTTTTGTTGTTGTTATTTTGTGTTTTTTTATTTTAGATTTTTATAATAAATTTATAGAGTGCCTTCAGGGCAGCTCAATTTGCATTGTAGGGGGCCACCTAAGAAACTCACCTGGGACAGACCACACTGTTCTGCCTTGGAGCACTATGGCCTGAAAACAGATTTGTTCCCGAGATACTTCACATTATAAATAGAGATGTCCTTGGGGCACCATATCAATGTATACTAGAGGGTCTTCTCATACATTTTGAGGGGGAAACAGCAGTTTCAATATCCCCAAGATGACAGAAAGTGTTCCTGATGCTAAAAGGATACTTTAGCATTTAGTCAAAAGATTAGTATTTTGAAAGGTCAGTTTTATAGTTTCAAACAATTTCAAAGTTAAAATACAGTGATTTTCTAGAATCATTTGCTTCAGTGCCAAGAAAGAGTGTGAAACTAATTCTTTAAAAGAAAGATTATATTAAAATATTGATAAATTGATATAGATAATGTTACATACACACAAGCAATGTCTTTTGTGTTGCTATTTATTTTCTCACCAAATTTTAAAATACTGACAACTAATAGACAGTTACTACCTGGTTACTTAATGATATTTAAATTTTCTGTGGCCTAATCTTCAGATTAGGCATAAGAATATCTCATGAATCTTTTGTGATGTCAATTAAGTCAACATATACCTCTAAAACAGCATTTTAATTTTTATTAGGAAGAAGCCTTGTTTTAGCTGGTGACACTTTCTGATGCTTTGAAGGTTTTGCTGTCCTCAGGTCTGTCAGACATTCCTCCACCTCTTTTCACACAAATGCTGATCCCACACATTGTCTGCATCTGGATCTGGGGGCTCAGTGGGATACCTGTTTTAGATGTTGATCTGTGGGTGTTTTTGCTTTACTGTCATAATTGTCTTTTGTTTGTGTGTTGAACTTTGGGAACATTCATTACTACCCAACTACCACCATTGTCTTCCCAGAATGTGCCGCTACCTTGACTTCTTAAAGCTTTTGAGATGGAAAAGGGACCAATCTTAGGGGCCTGCTGCAACCACCCAAGCATGGAAATAAAGGGAAAATTCTGAGTCCCTTCAAGGGAAATTCCAGGCATCTAGCTAGCCCTGAGAAGTAAATGAATAGCCTGATAAGTAAGAAGAGAATAATAACCTAAACAGTAGTCATCCAAGCAAATCAGGGCCATAAGGTGTTTGGTTCCCCATAGAAACTAAAAGATAACATATTAACATACTTTCTTGGTTTGTTTTCCAGAAACCAGGATCCCCATTGATGGAGAATGCTGCCCACTGTCAGGCAGACCTCAGGCAAAAAGAAACTGAAGACTGAACTCGGGCTGTTTTAAATTTCTTCCCAAGGGGCCTGGAGAGAGTCACACCTGCAGGCAACCAATCTTGCTAGACTGATCACACTGACCCAGTCTGTTGTGACTTGCTCTCATGACTTGACTCTGACATAGCACCACTTGATGATTAACAGGTTTCCTCATCTTAAGGAATATATGTTAACCCCAAGGCTTAACATACCTCTCTGCTGACCCCAAGGTTTTAGACAAAGTCTTGTTCCCTTAGCCAATTCAAATCAGAGAATCTCTAAATCCACCTCGGACCTGTTAGCCCCTGCTTCAAGATATCCTGTCTTTGCAGAACAAGTCAATGTATAACCTCCACGTATTGATTTATGAGTTTGCCTGTTACTTCTGTTTTCCTGAAATGTCCCCCCGTCTTTAAAAACTCTTGCTATTGTAAGTCACTGGGGAGGCTAGGTTTTAAGTGTTAGCTACCTGTTCTTCTTACTTGGTGCCCTGCAATAAATGTCCTTCTTTCTCTTCCTGCAAACCTCAGTGTTGGTATTTGGCTTTATTGTGCCAGGTGAGTGGATCCAAGTTTGGTTCAGTAATAGTTTTGTTTCCTCATCTGTTAAAATAAAGAAAACTGAATGATTTCCTAATATCCCTTCCAACTGTAATATCTATTTGGCCTAACAAGACCCAAAATTGTGGAGGAAGAAGTACATGAAATATTACCTCACTATCAGGTTTTCAGATCCTTTATGTTTATGATTAAGTTGTTATATGCTATATTATATTATATTTTGTCATCTGAGTCATTATTCATTCTAATATAAATTTACCCATCTATCCATCCATCCTAAGAACAAACACCCAACCACTATTATATACTAGCTTTGTTTCTTCAGGTACATATTTGATTTGCCATGCTATTTAAAACTATAAATAATCACACTACAAATGTCATTACTAAGGTGATCCCTATATGATCACCTAGGGAAACTTAATTGTTACTTGGAAGTGAAATATGAGTGTTATGGGATTTTTTTTTTCTTGAGACAGGTTCTTATTCTGTTGCCTAAGCTGGAGTGCAGTGGTATGGACATGGCTCACTGCAGCCTTGACCTCTTGAGCTCAAGTGATTCTCCCACCACAGTCCCCTGAGTAGCTGGGACTATAGGTGCATGCCACCATGCCTTGCTAATTTTTTATTTTTTTTTTGGTAGAGATGGGATTTCGCCATGTTGCCCAGACTGGTCTCCCAAAGTGTTGGGATTATAGGTATGAGCCGCTGCACTCAACTAGGATTTTTTTGTTTGTTTGTTTGGCTTTTTGATAAATGATCTCAGCTTTTTGCTACAGAGGATTTCTTGCCTGCCCCCATAATCCTGGATCACTCAGCATAATCATCTGAGGGTTGAGATTTCTCTAGGAAAGTTATCAGCTAAATAAAGCCAATAGACCTCATTTTTTGACCAGTAGCCAGACTACGAGCTTGGAAGAAGCTCATAAGGCCTATGGCAGGTCATTGGGTGGTTATTACTTATAGGCAAGTAATAGTTTAGTGTAGTCAGTCTTGTATCAGTTAGGGTTTTCTAGAGGGATGGAACTAATAGGATATATGTATATATGAAAGGGAGTTTATTAAGGAGAATTGATTCACATAATCATAAGGTGGAGTCCTACGATAGGCTGTCTGCAAGTTGAGGATCAAGGAAGCCAGTGGTGCATCAGTCCGAGTCCCAAAACCTCAAAAGTAGGCAAGCCGACAGTGCAGCCTTTGGTCTGTGGCCAATGGCCCAAGAGCCCCTGGCAAACCACTGGTGTAAGTCCAAGAATCCAAAAGCTGAAGAACTTGGAGTCTGATGTTTGAAGGCAAGAAGCATCCAGCACAGGAGAAAGATGAAGGCCAGAAGACTCAGCAAGTCTTCTCTTCCATTTTCTTCTGCCTGCTTTCTTCTAATTGCCCTGGCAGCTGATTAGATGGTGCCCACCTAGGTTGAGGGTGGGTCTACCTCTCCCAGCCCACTGACTCAAATGTTAATATCCTTTGTCGACACCCTTACAGACACACCCAGGAACAATACTTTGCATCTTCCAATCCAATCAAGATGACATTCAGTATTAGCCATCACAAGCCTTATGTATGCAGCTGCCCACTCTGTACTGTGGAGGCACTGCTCTGCTGAATAATTGTCAGAGAGACTCCAGCAAATGGAGGCAGAAGACACACTCAGGGAATATTCAAGGCAATGCTTTCTTCCTTCAGAAAGATCCTGGGCCAACAAATATCGATCACCTACCTTCACCACATTCCTTGAAATCATATAATTTATATTAAAAACATTTATAGAAAACCTAATGTGTATCAGTCACTTTCTTAGAGACTTTCTTTACTTTTTATTCTTAAGGTAAATTTTTCTTACACAATTTATACTTACACATGCTTAACAAATTAAATAATGCTTCAAGACTCATAAAAAGCTAGCCCTTGTTTTATTTCTCTCTTCTCTTGTTTTCTCCAATGGCTACTATTTAAAATTATTTGTAGCTGCTTATTTTAATGTTTGCTTTCATATACCTAAATAGAAATACTGCTATTTCTTCATTTGACAGTTTTAAATATTGTTTCTTGTACGTCCTGCTATGGAAGATATGGTTTAGTTCTCTTATATACTCATCTCTTTAACAGGTAGATATTTAGCCCCTTACTCATGCTTCCAAAATTATATAATCATTCTTATTTAAATTAATATTTATTTTCATTATTATTACTACATAACTATTATGTATAAATAATGAACCATACACTATATTTCATTCCTGGTTATAGTATGCTTTCTCTAAAATTAAAAATTTCCTCTTTTTTTGTTTTTTACTTTTCTACGTAAGTATCATTAATCCATCCCAATTCTTGAATAGAACTGGCATTCTGACAGTGTAGAAATCCCTTCTAGAGCCCTCTGTCTCCTGCTCTAAACCACACTGGTTGCTCTTTATGCTGGCCACACAGCTGTCATGCTGAGATTTCCACTTTATTCCTGTTGAACCTTTCTACTATTCTCCATTTGATGCTCATGCTTTTTCTGGCTTTTATATTCTTTTATTCTGTTTATGCCTCAGTTTGAATTATTTGTTTCTAAAGAGCTGTTTTCCAATTCATTATCCTTTCTCTCTTGCTAGTCTAATCTATTGTTACACCCATCTATTGATTTCTTAATCTCAGTTATTTTGCTTTTCAGTTCTAGAATTTTCATTTCATGCCTTTTAAACATAGATTTCAGTTCTGATAAAATTCTTCATCTTGTCATTTTTCTCCCTTGAATATATTATTATAGCTATTTAAAAATGTGTATTGATAACTCTAATATCTGGACTATCCATCCATGAGGCATGGGATGCTATTTTTTATTTTTTGTTTTTAGTTATTTTTTGTCATCTTGGCATTTCTAATAATTTTTGACTTAATGCTGGACATTGTAAGTTAAAAATTATAGAAGCTCTGGATGATTTTATCTTTTTTCAGAAAGAATTTTTTTCCTCTGGTAGGCAGTTAGAAGATGTGCAAATCAGCAAATGCCCTGAGGAGAAAAAGCACTGGTGAATATGAGGCTCACCTCAATGTATTTTCCTTTTCTTTGTGATCCTGGCTCTCCAAGTCCTGGCTGCCTTAATTATTTCCAATGCCTTAAAGTAGCTGTTTTCACCCAGCTTTTATAATTGTTTTAGGTGGCAGGCTTAGGTGGAAAGATGCATAATGGAAGTGGACCTTAATTGTTACTTCATATATGATGTTTTTGTTTCTCCTTTCTCCGGAAAGTTTTAATTTTTTAAAAATTTATATTTATAGACAGCATACTAACTTTTCGTGGTAGTGTATCCTGGTGTGGGCCCTTTCTCACTTATTACATGATAAATTCAACAGATCTTTTCAGTTTGGAAACCCATGACTTTTGGTATTTGAAAATTTTTCTTGTATTAATTTTTTAATGATTTGTGTCTCTCAATTTTTTATTTGTTTTTTTTTGTTTGTTTTCTTTTTCTGCAATTCCTGACATTTTGACATAGCACCTCCTGGATGGATCCCGTAATTTTTTAACAGTTTTTTTTTTCCCTCGTTTCAATTTCTATGTCTTTTCCCTTTAGCCAGCTTATTCAGTTTATTAAGAGAAGAATCTTCCAATCTTATGCCTTACGGGCTTAAGTTTGGCTGCCAGTGTTTTGAGAGGTAAGTAGTGGATGGAGTAGGGAGAAAGGCTATTCAGAATGTAGACTTCCACTTTATGCCCCTGTGTTCAGCTGGGTACCTTGCCTATACACTCAGTTGTATCTTCTGTTCCTGAATGCAGAAGTCTGGTTCATTCTCCGCAGAGAGTAAATCTCAGTCTTCAGCACAGATGAAGGAGGGAGATCTGTCTAAAATTTTGTTTTCAGTCCCACTCTATCCCCATCCTTCAGGAATACTTCTGTTGTCAATTTTTTCAGACTTTCCAGGTTCTGTGACACAACTAGATTGCAGACTTAGGTTTCAGCTTTCTGTAATATTTTATGACACCCTTTATCTATTTGTTTTTCAGATTTTAAAATCATTGTACTCTTTTGTATCCTATATTCTCTCCCATTTTTGTTGTCCTTGTGGATTTACCTTTAATTTTTCTCTTTTCCTTTTCTTTTTTAAAAAATCTAGAATTTTAGGGGAAGAAGCAGAGAATAGGTGTGTTCAATTCACTATAGTTAACAGGAAGTTTTAGGTGCCTTATGTACATCAAAAGAAATTTCCATAGCAGATATTATTACAGATAAGGAAAATGCTGAAGTAACATAGTGAATGACAGAGTGAGAATTAAAACTCAGTCTATCTGGCATTAAAACCCTCATTTTGGAATGACTTTTTTTAAACTGCAGTTTCCAAGTTTTACTCACAAGTATGAAAAGATTCAGTATTTTCAAAACCAACTGATTTATGAATTTAGGCATTTTTACAACATGCCATTATTTTCTTGATTTAATGGTATAAATTCTTATATACTTATCACAGTATAATGAATTACACATTTTTGAAAACCTATTGTAATTTTACTTATATGTTTTTCATTGTAGCTTTTTGTCTTGTACTTGAAATTACTAAAACCAAACTCTGGAGAAATTATTCCCTAGTTGAGACCTTTCTCTATGTCATAATTACATTTCCCAGTAGATTACCTCACTTTTATTTTACAGAGAATAAAGTTCCTTGCTTGAGGTTTGACATATTCTTTGCTAAAGGTAGAAAATTTACAGAAAGTTTCTTATTCTTTCCTTTGGGCTGTTCAGGAATTCCCTTTTGCTTTCTCTTAGCATATCTTTGGCCCTATTTCTGGGGATTCATGATAAAATTTTCCCCACATACTCACCATAAATTAATAATTTACTCTTTCTTATGAGAAACAATTTAGATTTGTGTGACACTAGTAAGAGCTTTTTTAAAAGATAATTCATACATTTTGCAACAAATGGAACATACAATGTTTGGAAAATTTCTGTAAGAAATACCCAACTAAAAATTGTGTTGGCTTGTACTTTCATATTTCTTCATTTTTTTTTTTGAGATGATAGTCTTATTATGTTGCCCAGACTGGTCTTGAACTCCCGGGCTCAAACAGTCCTCTTGCTTCAGCCTCCTTAGTAACTGGGATTACAGGCACACACGACTGTGCCTGGCTATATGCTTTCATATTTCTATTAAAGAATGCAGAATTCTCTGCTTATGGGAAAGTTTCACATGAGGAAATGGAGTTATGATGGGCTGTCTTCACTTTCAAACATCTTTGCCCCATAAGAGTTTTAAAGAAACATGTGTTCCCCCTTTGAAGGTGTCATCAACTTCAGGCAAAACCTTTCTTTGACCTCCTCCACCTCTTGCCTACTTTCAAGAGGTATGGTGGTTTATATCTGTTAAACATTTATAGGACAAATATCCAGATAATCAGGGAGCTGAAACCAATGTAGAAGCATCAGATGTGTAATGTTGTTTGGATTGAGAACAACTTAGGCCTGAGTCAAATTATTTCTTTGGTCTTTTAGGTTTCTTGTTACTCTGAAACCTGTGCATTATTTTCTGTTTTAAAGGAATAAAAATGATTTTCTTTTGTTAAATGTCCAGTAGAGTTTTTCACTTATTTTTCAAATTTCTACTCCCTAGAAACTCTTTCACCCTATCAGATCAGAAACACTCCCTTGCTCGAATCCCTACTGAGTGATTTGTGTATTCAGTTTGCTCTACCGAGTTTTCTTATAAACTGGCACTTCATTATTTTTGTGGTGATCCCTGAATGTTCCATGAAGTTCTGTATCCCCAGCTAGATTACAAGTTCTTACAGTTAATAAAAAAAATGCCATGCTGACATCACATAAAAATATTCTTGAAAAATATTGTTCTCCAGAAAACCAAACACCACATGTTCTCACTCATAATTGAGAGTTGAACGAGAACACATGGACACAGGGAGCAGACATTCACAAACCAGGGCCTGTTGTGGGGTGGAGGGCTAGGGGAAGGAGAGCATTAGGATAAATACCTAATGCATATGGGGCTTAAAACCTACATGACAGGTTGATGGATGCACCAAACCAGCATGGCACATGAATACCTATTTAACAAACCTGCACATTCTGCACATGTATCCTAGAACTTAAATATTAAAAAATTGTTCCCTTAAATATAGAAAATGTATGTTTTTGTTTTAATTTTATAGCGTGTGTTCTTTAGTGAGGGAACTGATGAAAGATTCCCATGTCTGCTCATGGTCAGCCATGAGTGAAGAGATAACAGGTGGCTGTCTGTCGGGAGTCTTGTAAAATAGAAGAGTGACGTTTAGGGCATTCTCTCTAATATTATTGGTATACACAGACCAGAAGAAGATAAAAACTAACTAAATAAAGAGAAGCCATTTCAAAGTAGAGTAGTGAAATCCTAGGTAATTAAGTGATCAATTAGCAGAAAGAGGCATACTGAGGAATTTTCTAAGAAAGTTAGCAAAGGGAAATCTAGAAACCACAAAAGAATACATATATAGATGTATTATAAATCATGGTGACCTATTCTACAACAAGGGCAGTTTCCAACAGGTAACTCTGCGTAGAATTTAAAAATTGGGGTTAAAGCCAAGTAGAGAAAAATAAGAGTGTAAGCAAGAATAGCTTCAAAATGACTCCGTTTCAAAGCCTTGTAATGATAACAAAAGAGTAGCAAACAGGAATAAATCCCTGAAGGAAGAAAGGTAAAAATATGATTAAAATTACAAATGTTAGAAAAAGAGAATCACAAATTAATGATATAATTTTTCCCTAAGTGTTGCAGAAAAAGAGATTTAAATCATTTGGAGGAATTGTCTCTTTCTGATGTAGAAATTACTTTTCTCTTTTAAATACATAAGTTCTGCAGAAATATAAGTCCTTTGTTCAAGCTTGGGTTTGCTCTCCCTTGCTTCATGTGTGTCTTCCTCATGTCCTTTCATTTAGTCTGTGAGGAAAAAAACTCATATGACCCTCTGCTGGCATGTGTGAGGACTTGATATTTTAGCCCAGCCTGCTGGGTGAAACATCAAACACTAAAATAGCAGCTAGTAACTCAGATGATTGAATAAGACATGGAGAGGTATGATGCAAGCAAATGGTCACCAGTCCCTCCCATACAGCAGGATCCAATAAATAGTTGATGAAAGAATTAAACAAATGAATACAATTGTAAATGCTGGAAGGAACTGTCCCAGAGTTGATAGACACAACAAAATGGATAATAAAAATAGCTATCATTTATCAAGTCCTTTTCACATGCCCAGCCCTGTTCTGGAAATTTTTGTATCTTCTTTAATTTGTAAATTAACTTCAGTAGCTAAATATTTTTTTTCTCAATTTGCTGATAAAGAAACCAAAGCTCAATGATGTTGAGTGTCTACCCCACAATCTTCCAGTCAATAACCAGTAGAGTCAAGAGTAAAATTCGAGTCCTTCTAACTGTAGAGCCTGAGCTGTCAGGCAAAAAGACGCTACCTCTTCTTGAACAAGACGAGTAAGGGGAGAACTTCTCTACTGCTGCCTATAGAATGAACAAGTTTCTGCAGTAGCATGGCATAGAATTTGTTTTTTTTTTTTCTGTCAGTGCTCTACCTGCCCAGTGGACATCTTCATCTGTATGCTCCATAGGTGATAGCGATTAAAGAGCCTGAAACTGAGCTCACTATCCTGCCTGCAAACCTTTTTTTTTTTTTTTTTTGCTGCCACTCCTTTTTTTCACCTCTATTATAGCTAATGGCAGCATAATCTACCCAGGAACCTGTAAATTATTTTGGTCCCACAGCCTCCACAGCCAACTTAGTCACTAAGTCCTGAACTTTCAACTCTACAATATCTCTGGAGTCTGAATCCTCTTTCTATTCCTGCTTCTGATGCCTTTGTCAGGCACTCATTTTCCTCTCTTGTACTACTTCAAGAACCTTTTGATTTGTTTAATTGTCTCCCATCATTGCCATCTCCAACGCAACTTCTGCAATGCAGCTGGAGTCATTGCCCCAATTAAAAAACTGCTGCCCTAGGGGAGAAATAAATGTCTTTTGCTTTCACGACCTCATTCACCATCTGTATGCTGAGAAATCACAAATTTATATCTCTAGTCAGATTTCTCTTCAGAGCTTCCACACTAATGTTTCCAACTCAATAAACAATACCAGCATCCACCCAATACCTCTGACTTTTTCACTCTGATACACACCAGTTGCAAATTCTGGCAGTTCTGCATTCTGAATATTTCTCATTTCTGTCCATTTTTCTCCATCCCAGCTGTCTCTGCTTTAGTCCAGTATTGAACTTCTGCAACAGATTGAGCAACTGAGACAGCCATAACAATACCCTCCTAACTAGTCACTTTGTACCCAGTTTTCCCACTTTTAATTCATTTTCTTTCCACATATATTACATTTTGTCAACTTCAAATGCATTTTTTATTTTCCACTTTAACTTTTCTAAAATTGGAATATGTATTACAATTTATTTTGTATCCTGGTTTAATTAACAGTGTTTGCTTTAAATAAATCACACATAAAATAATGGTACATTTTATAATCAATGGCATCTTAGATTTGATGAAATACAGTAATAGAAAAAACAGTCTTTCTGTATCTGCTAATGCCCTACATAGAACCTTTGATAATATCCCATTGTTTTTAAGATAAACTTCAACATCTAACATGCCTACTAGGCTTTGCATGTTTGGTTCCTAGCTTACCTCTGTAGGATCATTTTGTTCTACTCTTCTAGTTATCTATCCTTCTGCCACATTCATCCAACAAATATTTATTGGGTGACTACTGTGTGCTAGGCACTACGACGATGTGTCAATGAACGCAAGCAATGGACACAGCTACTGCCCTCAGTGCTGACTGAGTAGTAGTGTAGCAGGACAAGCCGCAGACAAAACCCCTCAGACACTGAGTTAAAGAAGGAAGGGCTTTATTCGGCTGGGAGCTTCGACAAGACTCACATTTCCAACAACCAAGCTCCCTGAGTGAGCAATTCCTGTCCCTTTTAAGGGCTCACGACTCTAAGGCGGCCCACGTGAGAGGGTCGTGATTGATTGAGCAAGCAGGAGGTACGTGACTGGGGGTTGCATGCACCAGTAATTAGAACGGAACAGAACAGGACAGAGATTTTCACAGGGCTTTTCTATACAATGTCTGTAATCTATAGATAACATAACCAATTAGTTCAGGGGTTGATCTTTAACTACCAGGCCCAGGACGTGGTGCCGGGCTGTCTGCTTGCGGATTTCATTTCTACTTTTAATTTTTACTTCTTTTTTCTTTGGAGGCAGAAACTGGGCATAAGACAATATGAGGGGTGGTCTCCTTCCTTAGTAGAAGCCCTTCTGGCCTAGCTTGAATCTACATGTTATTTCTTGGTTCAGGACCCTTAAGTATGCTAATCCCTCTCTCAGTCTCCCCTCTTTGCCTATAGCTGATCCTTACCTCCTACTCATCCCTCAGGGTTTATTTTATATTGCCCTTTCCCCAGCTACCCCGTGCAATGCTTTCATGGCTCCAGCACTTCTTTTCATGAAACTCACAGCACTTGCTTTTTTGGAGTCTGTCTTCATCTCCCCACCATCAATCAGGTCCATGAAGGCCAGGACTGCACCTGTCCAACTCACAGCTCTTGCCTCAACCCTTACTCCAATGCTTGGGCCACATTTGGGTCTCTCTAAATACTTATGGAGTATTTAGAGAGCTATTCTGAGAGCTACTTAGAGAGCTAAGTAATGGAATTGGAAACATAAATTCAAAATTGAGGTTTTGAATTCTCAGGTACTCTGAGTTTTCTACCACTCAAATGTATTATTAAACCAAAACAAAACACAACTAAAAGAAAGCCACCAACATATGGAATGACACGAGACGTTTTAGGTTGACAACTGAGGAGAGAAGAAAACATATTATCAATTTCAAACTGAGATGCACAGAAGTTGACATGAAATATGATATTTTCTTTCGTAAAATAAGAGCTGTACTACTCTAGAGTTATAATTGTCATTACAAATCAATATATTGACCAACATTTGTACAACAGTTTTTGTGCTTCGCAGATTAGATCATATTCTTCCTTTGCCGGTTTTAAAGGCTTCCTTCCCCTTGGTCTACCCTTTGTATTGCAGATATGCTGCCTTTGTGCGTCACAGATGAGCTTAGTGGGTTATGTTTATGAACTAGTTGTAGATTCACTTCTAAGACGTGAGTTACCCTAGCACTCCATACATAGCCTGCTGTTTTGCAAACATGAATCCAGTTACATTCTCAGAAGGCAATTCAAAAAGCTCAGTCATGTTATGTTTTTAAATATGACATGTTTTCATTAGAGTTCAGAGCAGTCTTTGCTGTTTTTTCTTTGCTCTAGATACAAACTTTTCTTCAACTATATATAACCTGGTTCATTATGCAATTGTATGCATCTTATAATTGCCTCTATGTTTATGTTAGCATAATTTTTCTCTGTGATAGCAAAGACAAATTTGAGAAATAATAAGAAACCCCTCAAATCCTTACCTTTAAAATGTTTCACAATAAGTAGAGAAAGAACAACATTAGGCTTTCTAGTTACTGAATTTTAGCTCTCCTATTTTTAGCAACATCTCCCCAAATCCTTGGATGAACGGGCTATGAAATTTGAAGTATTATTACCACAACCTATAGTAACAAACTACTTCAACATAGGTATAATCAAAAGGGGAATTCTTATAACCATATTCATATTCAAAGATCTTGTGATATAAGCCAACCCCTGTGGGGGTATTATTTTCAAACATAACAGGTTGACATTATATAATTATACACTGCTGGATATTGAAATATCGGAAAAGGAAAAAGTGCTTATGGTAGTACTCACAGCATACTATTATGAGTATTCACATTCCCACACATCTTTAGATCATTATTTCTAGTTACATATTGCAGAATTTAGCAAAGATTTAGTGACTTATTTAATATCAATATTAGGTTTTGACATTAATGTCTTAGCAAGCACATGGAGGTGCGAACCTAAGATTCACTTCCACTCGATAGAGGTGCTCTGAAGTGACCCTCTTCTCCATTGTTCTGTGTTCAGTTTGTTAAACAGACACTTCATATATATGTGTGTATCTAAATGTTCAAAATTCCATTTAATTACTCTTATAATTTGCTCTTCCAATCACCTTAATTTTTTCCTTTATTGTTCTTTCCACATTTGATGATGACATTGTTCTTTTCTAAGATAAATTCTTCTCTTTTGGTTCCAATTACCATCTACTTCCATTTCATGCTTCTTAATGTTACTTTCCTCCCATTTAATATCTGGATTGTAACCAACTTTTATCTTTCTCCCTCCCTTTCAGAGGTCAGGTTTCTAATCTTTCCGTTTTTTCCCCTTACATGAACTTTTTGGTCTATGTGGTACACCATGAAATATAGTTTCATGGACATTTAGGCCCCAAATGCCATCATTCGTGGGACCTTACGTAGTCTTTTTATCAAGACTAGGTAAGAGCTGATAATTTAATCTCAAGACTAGATAAGACTTGATACTCTTAAGTCTCTTCTTTTTTTTTTCTCTGAGACGGAGTCTCACTCTGTCGCCCAGGCTGGAGTGCAGTGGCATGATCTCGACTCACTGCAAACTCCGCCTCCAGAATTCATGCCATACTCCTGCTTCAGCCTCCCAAGTCTCTTCTTTCTATTCTGTCACATAGGTACAATCTAGTGGCTGCCTTTGGACTTCTTTCCTATCTATACCTCTCTTCTAAAACAGGTTACATATAACTGTAGGGTATATCATTTCATATTTAATATGCTTAGCAATTTTCTTCTAATGTGACTTACTTGTGGAGAATAAAGGAGAGACAGAAAGCTAGAGCAAGAGACTGCAAGGCAAATATAATCTGTATGGGAGGAAGCATTAAGGTGGCATAGAAAAATACTATTTCAGAGTAAATACTGGTAAAGCAACAAACTGGCAACATGGTAGCACATATAATGGCATAAAGAATAAGGGAACTACTCCGTTACTATCAACAAAAATCAAGCAGTCAGTCAATCAACCAACCACACAATAACAGAATAGACTGTGACAATTAAGGGAGCTCAGATTTCAGTGGGTACATGGCCAATAAAGGTGAACCAAGACTTTTCATGATAGTTATGCCAGGATCAGAGTTCTAGGACTTTACTAGGCTACCCCGATCATTAACTCTGTCATCTCTCCTTTTTAGATCTCTCTTGCTCTTTCTTTCTATTCACATAAGCTAAGGCCCTAGATGCTAGGATGGAAGACGAAAATCTTTAACTATCACTTCTTCAACCCTCTACCCAAGGAGTGGCGTCATAATCACAAGAGATTTCCAATAAAACTTTATAGATAGGAATGTAAAATTGCAAAATGAATTCAATTAACTTGGTTGGGTTGCTTGTTTGCTTTTAATAAATTATACATGGGGACTCCTTTCTAGGAGTAGCTTTACTGGACTTTAAAAACTTCTGTGGGTGTCATCTTGAGGTATACAACTGAAATCATTATCTTTCAACAGAAGTAAAATTGGAAAATCTTGTTATCACCAGAAAACTAGAAATACATGAAAATAGGCATCAAATAAAAACAAAATGCAAATACTCTGGAGATGTAGTATGACTCTGCTTTATTCTCTTAAAATCTGCTCTTCACACCCTTTATGGCCTCTTTGGAGTGTTGGTGCTCATGAGTAAAAATATTACTTTAAAAACAAAACAAAACTTTCTTTGCTCTAATTAGGCAAAGTGAAAGCCTTCTGTTACAATTTATATTATTAAAATTTTGACATTTTCTAATGGCATAAAACAAGTTCTATTTTTAACAAAGTCTTATATTAGGAACATGCTTTGAGGAGATTTCTAAGTTCTAGTGATGCTTGAGTTTTTGTACTTATTATCTGATACCAAAAATTATGGTGTAATAAAATAATTTTGGTAGTCCCTACTTTCAATTTAAGTAGTAATTGGCTTCTATATTGGTATGCATCCAGAATAATGCTACTTGTGATGGAAATATAAAAAGATAATTATTAAAGTCATTTACGTAATAGAAATGGTCATTTTCGGGCAACAGAATCTTGACTGTAAAGTCATGAAGCAGGATTGTCCCATATGAAACAACTTGAAAGGATTCTAAAATCTGGGGTTTCATGAACACCACAAAAGTGTTGAGAATGACTGAAGCATATTTTAGAACAACTATAAAGGACACAGAATGAGTTCTGATCTCGATCTTCAGTTATTTTTCATTATAAACTGGTGATAATACTCAGAGTGTGACAAAGGGTAATTTCTCTGCTATAAGCCTGAATTATTTTTCCTTTCATAGTTTACTGAATTTAAAGAGTCTTGCAGCATCTTTTCTAGCATATCTTTTTCTTGCATAGGACCTTTATTAAAATATTTGAAGTGTGTAATTACAAATGCTCAAAGTTTACCCCACATAAAGTCTTATTTTGGAAATTTTGCTTTTTCCAAAATATTTTCTACTAAATTTTCTAAAAGCAATGGCTATTTTATGCTGAAATTCTGTCTTAGTCTATTCAAAGCATTCTGGGCCTGTGTTCATTCTGTAAATATTTATTGAGAACCTATGAGGAACAGGTATTATGCCAAAGACTATAGATATAACAGCAAAATAGAAACCATCCCAGCCCCAAGGGAACTTATAGGCCAGTGGGGAATACAAAGAGAAAGGTAATTACCATATGCTAACGAGCTGGGATTGAGACAAAATGAAAGTGCTGTGGGAACACCCAGGAAGGGCATCTAGTATAGTCGTCTTTGTAGATCAAAAAGGGCTTCTCAGGAGAAGGGACAGTGAAATTTAACCATGAAGGGTGAATAGGAGTCAGCCAGATCAGGTAGAGAAGAGTGCAAAGATTCTTCCATGCAAAGATGAAACAGCATCTACACTCTTAAACTCTCCGGGTTTTCTCTTCTTCGTGAAAGAAGTGCTAAAACTGATACTCTGAGATGCATGAAGTTTTCTCATTGCTGACTGTCCCCTTAGTAACAGCAACTTGGACACGTTGATGGACTAATCATTCATATACAATACAATAAAGCAAACCTATGTCTATGAGCTTACTTATATATACCAAACAGGCTTACTCATTATTAAACTGTGGAAAATAAAAGAAAAATTGTAAGGAACATGATTGATAAGTTAGGATGGTGTTGGCTGCAAGTAACAATGACAACACAATCTAAATTGATGAAACAATTATGAAAGTCACTTCATATAATTGCCAGGATTAAGGCAGGCTTCTTGTCATACAATAGCTGGAGGTAAGTCTTTAAAGTCTCAGGTTCTTTCTGCCTCTATGCTCTGCCGTATTCAGCAACAGCTTCATCCTATGCCTGCTTCCCCTTGCAGTTACCATTAGAGCCATTGGGTCTACATGATTCTTTTTATTTCTCATATTTTTCTTTCTTTTTGGAAAAATTATATTTTCTTTTTAATTGACAAATAATAATTACATACATTTATGATGTATAAGGTGGTGTTTGATATATGCTTACATTCTAGAATGATTAAATCAAACTAATAACATATCTACAACCTCACATATTTATCAAACTTTTCTGGTGAGGACATTTAAAATGTAATGCTTAGGCAATTTTGAAGTATAGAGTTCATTATTATTAAGTACGTCACCATTCCATGCAATAGATTACTAAGGCTTATTCCTCCTGTATAGCTAAAACTTTGTACCCTTTGATGGATATCTTCCCTTTCTATCCACCCACATCCTCCAGCCACTGATACCTATCATTCATTCTACTCTTAACTTCCACGAGTTTGATTTTTTTATTTTCCACGTCTAAGTGAGATCATATTCACATCTAACAGGATAGACTGAGATCCCATAGCTCAAGTATGAAATCAGATTGTTCCATTCAGTCAGATTGGTATGACTTAGGTCATTTCCTACCTTGGCCCAAAAGCAGTTTCAAGGTTACACAACGTTTTGTTTGCTCAATGGAGAGATAACACATAGAGAGGGCAAGAGGTCGGAATATCCTCCCCCTGAATTGTGGGGGAAAGGCATAGATACCTAAGGAAATCATCACTCTGCTTGGAAGGAGAACGGAAAAATGGTTTGGGGAGGGGTAACAGTGTGAAGCCAAGTCGTTTGCCGTTTCTTGATATTCGTTAAATTCAAATGGAAAGCAATCTCCTGACTCAGAAAATAAAAAAACCCCAAAAACCCTTCCATATCACTGGGGGAAAAAAGGCATGATTCTAATGGGCTCTAACTCCTTGAACTATGTGTGAATTAGTAAATAAAGAGAGATGAAGTAAACGTTGAGTTGTGGAGACCACTGTCTTATTTTTCCTTCCGTTTACTTCCTGAATTATACTTATGAATTTCTACATTGGTTTCTGTGGTCAACATTTACCATAGAGTAGAAAGAAATTGCAGGCATTTATTTTGCTGTAAAAGTATTTTTAGATGTTTTGTGGGCTGTGTATCAATTATCATATAACATAGAGTTAGGAAGGAATGTGCAAAATATATTTAGCAACTTTTGTTAATATTTTAGGAATATTTGATTTTGACACATGCTATATAATTTATAGAGATACAGGTTACATCATTAAAAGGTTACATATTGGGGCAATGACAAAAAAATTCTTAATAAAAATACCTTGCTCTTGAAACACGAACTGAGGAATATTCCCTCAAAGGAAAAATAGGTGATGATTGCTCAGGTTTTTCTTTTTAATTTATCTCTTTGTATTTTCTTGTTGTACTTCATATGCATGTACAGTTTTGTGGCTTCTCGTCCTGACAAATAGATGATTGAACCAGAAGAAGTGAATGTCAGTTGGATGATTGACCCTTATTTTTTATTCAGCACTATTCTTTCCCTCTGGCTACACAGGATGGAGTGATGTGCTTGCCAGAGGCTGGACAAAGATAAACACATTCCCCTATGGAAGTGGCAGAGTGGAACTGCATAAGCAAATGCAAAAGGTTTTTTTTTCTAAATTTCTTCAGGGCAACCTTTGATGACCAGAACAGGAGATAAAATTAGTAGCTTAAATACTAGAAAATAATAATTTCTACCAAATATTTGCACAGTGACATATTTTTCCAACTGTTTTTGTATACATTATTTCATATAATGGAGTAACCCTGTGATGAGGAAGGGCTGGTAATATAAGCATTTCACAGATTAGGAAATTAAAATGTATAGAGGTTATATGAATCTCAAGTAGTACAACTAGGCTTAGGAACTCAAACTTTTGGTTTGTTTCCCCGTGTGTGTGTGTGTGTGTATGTGTTTTCTAGTAAAATATTTCACTTCATCTTTTTTAAAAAAGAGAAAATAAATATGAAAAAAAAAAAGAAAAAAAGAAAAAGAGAGTTGAACAGTAACAACAAAAACCCTGCCATGTTAAACACACAAAGTGATCAATTTCTAAAGAATAGACGCCGGATTCGGTGCTCTCCCAAGGTAGTAATTGTAAATTTTTAGAAATGGAATGACTTGGCTTGGCACGGTGGCTCACACGTATAATCCTAGCACTTAGGGAGGCCAAGGCGGGTGGATCACTTGAGGTCAGGAGTTCGAGACCAGCCTGGCCAACATGGTGAAACCCCATCTCTACTAAAAATATAAAAATTACCTGGGCATGGTGGCACATGCCTGTAATCCCAGTTACTCAGGAGGCTGAGGCAGGAGAATCACTTGAACCCGGGAGGCGGAGGTTGCAGTGAGCCGAGATTGTGCCACTGCATGCCAGCCTGGGAGACAGAGCGAGACTCCATCTCAAAAAAAAAAAAAAAAAAGAAATCAAATGACTTGAAATATTTTTAAAAATATAGTATTTGCTTTTTTGCACTTTATTTCCTATCAGGCAGAAGTCTTACATACCCAGTGATAGTTTGTGTAATCTCCATCAAATGCATTTCTTATGCTTATTATTTCATACTCTTACCCCTCCCTAACCTAAGTCATTCCTCACATGGCAGTGTTTAGGGCTCACATTACTTGTGAAGTCTCTACACAAAGCCTTGGGCACCACTGATGTGCCCTCTCACATTATTTAGAGGGAATCTGTTCTGGAAAGTACATTAAAGGGAAGGGGTTGTTGCTGGGAGTCTTTGAAATCATACATGTCACATGGTGGTTACCCATTTCTGGAATTCTCCTAGATGCAATAAAAAATTTGATGATTGACACATAGTTGGCCCTCAATAAACAACTATAGATAGCTACTGAGATTGCTGCTGGAGTGACTGCGTTATGTGATTTTGTGTTTTCTGAATACAAAATAGATCTTTGAGTAAGGGATGCTTTTTGACAGCTGCTGATAACATCTGAGAGACAATTTAATTTGTCTTCAACTAAAGTAGCAGAAAACAAAAAAAAAGCAAACAGGCTACACTACTATCCCTGCTTATTTGACGAATATCAATAAATATGGATGAAACACCTGAAGGAGCACACGAATGCCTAGTTAGCAAATTTGCAAAGTATGCAGACAATGGGTATACTGCATGATTATGTTTGTGGAAAATAAAAAAGAAAGACACATAAATAGGCTAGTGAGAATGAAGATTCAGTGACAGCATCACATAATATTCATAAAGTATCTTTCATCTGAGTAGTTGAAAGCAGTTTAAAAGTGTCCTTATGACACTCTTCTGGTGCTAGTAGGTGGGAAAGAAATAACTCCATTTAAATTAAAAAGGATGCTGAAACGGGAGTTGAAAAGTTAAGTGAACTGCTCATTGTCGTGGTTTCACATAGGAGGCTGTGTCTATCTGTGGCAAATGTATTGTGTCATTTGCCCCCAAACAATCTTTTTCTAGTTCTGTATAAATTATCTACCTGGCAAAAAGAAGACTGAAGCTGGGAGCAAAAATACACTTCTGTGGGTGTAATTGTATTCATGGCCAAATAGAATTTGGACTTCTTCCATTAGCAGGAATGCCTGGTGGTAGTACTAACTTTAAAATCCTGAGTTGTCAACAAACAGAAGGAGCCCAGTTGAGCAAGATCAGAGAAGAAAAAATGGAGAGATGGGATAAATAGGCAGGCACTTTCAAGGATTCTAAGACTTTCCAAAGGGAGATGGATTTATGGGAGGGAGTCTTTCCTTGTGGCTGGGCTCATTTCTTTTCCCTTTTTTCCTAAACTATTATTCTTGACCCCTTTTGCCCCTTTGGCTTCTCCAGAAGTACCAGAAGTAAGAACTAGGAACAGCCAGAATTCAGAGTAAGTTTCTTCCCAGCCAAAGCTAGCAGTACTGAGGGTATTTCTTCTTCCTGTGGAGGACACTGAGCATTTCTCTGAAGCAACTCGCAGCCTCATACTTCTCTTCATCTCATATCTTGCTCACTACTGCTTCACCCCCACTAATCCTTGCCCTTGCCCAAGTAATAAGCTAGGCATATTCCTGCCTCAGGGTCTTCCCACTTGCTGCTTCCTCTACTGGAAGTGTTCTTTTCACTGAAAGAATATTTTCATAGTATGTCTTCCCTTGCCTCTCAATACAGATTTAGAGTGACCAAAGATCCTATTTTGCCTGGGACTGAGGATTCCTAGGACATGAAACTTTTCTGGACAAATGAGGAGCCCTGGTCACCCTATCTAAACAACAGCTCCTTCTATCTGGCTTGCCCCCTTTACTTTTCCTCTCAGCATTGATCACGATCTAACATACTTTACATTTTATCTGCCTATCTTTTTCAGTATCTGTCCCTGTGCCACCTCCTGCAATGTTATCTCCATGAGGATGGGGGATTCTAAAAATTGTTTAAATTTGTTTTATTCCCTGTTGTGTCCCCAGTGTCCAGCATGGCTCAGGGCAGGAAATCAATAATATATTTAAAAAATAAATAAATAAACAAATAAGAACTTTAGAAAACATTAATTATATGTGAAGAAACGATGTTGTGGGATAGTATTTCCTGAAGTAGGTTATTGAATCTATAAAGTCTTAGTCAAATGTAATTTGACTCTAAATATAAATGTATTATTTCCTAATGATGATGAATTTCTCAGGAAATTTAAACAATGTTTTTGCTGATATTTTAAAATCTAAGAGTTATTTAATTTATTTTAAAAATAAATGTTTGTAAAAATAAACTACTAGAATAGAATGTAGTATTATACTTCGATATCAAGTTGGTGGATAACTTGTGTGGGTTTGGGTCAACTGATTTTAATCTACTGGCATATACTTGTAAATGTAAATTTAATAGTTTTAATCCATGTAAGTCTCTTATTTGCCCCAAGAAAATGTAGCCATATGTTTAATCAACAAACATAACACATTTTCTATTAATATTCAGTTATTATTGACTGAATGAATAGCTGGGTGACTTCAGAAGGCAAATATACAGAAAACCAAATCAATTATAGTATCTTTACTGGACAAGAAATCAGAAGTCAGGGGCTTCCAGATACCTAGGGTGACATTCTTGGGTGTCTGACTTTTATTAATCTTGGACATAACCTGGGGAGCCTGACAGAGTTGTGTACTGTAATAGTAGACAGAGTTGTCTACTATTTGCAAGTGTTTGAGTTGTCTCTCACATGTCCATGTTGGTGGGGTGCTGTGGGTAGAACACTAGATTTGGGGGGCAGAAGCCCTAGGTCCTCATCTCTTTTAACAATTTAAGTCTCCATGTGGCCTTGGAAAATCACAATCACTTAACTTCTTAGAACCTGCATCTCCTCATCTGGGAAATGAGAATGCTAAAGTTTCACTCACCTTACTAGACTGCTGTAAACTCCAAATAGGAGTGCACATGCTTTGAACAGCATTAGGTTATATACTGGGTTCCTCTGGATAAACAGACTGATAGGATATACATATACATATACATATATATGTATACAGCTATACATATACTATATACATATATGTATACAGATATACATATATGTATACAAATATACACACACATATAAGCACACGTAAGTTAATACACATAGGAATTGGCTCACATGGTTATGGAGGCTGAAAAATCCCATCATCTCATTATCTGCCATCTGTAAGCTGAAGACCCAGGGAAGTTGGTGATATAACTCAGAATCTGAGTCTGAGGGCCTGAGAATCAGGGGAGCCCATGATGTAAAGCCCAGCTGCAAGGCAGAAGAAGAGATGAGATGTACCAGCTCAAACAGAGAGACAGATAAAAGGAATAAATGCCTCCTTCCTCTTCCCTATGTTCTATTGAGGTCCTCAACATATTACATAATGTCCACCCACATTGGGAAGGGCAAGATGCTTTATTCAGTCTATTGACTTAAATGCTAATCTCAACACATTTTGAACAGATTTCATAGAAAAGAATGCTAGGATAAGCCAGAGAAGAGAAGAGATGGGAAGCACCCAAAGTAAGTAAGTAGAGGGTTTAAGGCAGCTTGCTCAGCTGGGAACTGACTGAGAGCTGGGAGAGGCTCCTGCACATGAGGAAACAGTAAGAGAGAAAACTCTAGGGCTCCAAAATGGGGTTTTGTGATCTTGGCCAAGGGAGAAATCATCGACCTACTAGGGAATGGGCCTGACGTACAGAGCTGCCTAAAGATTGCACAGAGATGTTGCTCCAGAAAAGTAACCCACACAGAATCTTGCAGGTATCCGAGCCTGGAGCATCTCAGCTGGGAGTCATTTTGAGCCGAGAGACCGGGGAATCTAAAGACATGGCTGCTGCTGCTGCTGAGCTGCTCCAAAGAGGGAGAAGGAAGAACAAACACTCCCATTCACCCCTGGAAGGATCCCTGCTGGCTACTGTTGAGACTGAGACATGAGTAGACCGCACTCCCCAAGGCTTCTTGCCCACACTGTCTGCCTGGGAGGAGCCCTGCCCTCCCTGGTCACAGGCCCAAGGTGCCATTTTAAGAGTTTAATGCTGGGCTACATCCCACCCTCTGGCCAAGTTTGACTTGACATAGCTGCAGCCACCACTTGGTTGAGGTGAAACAAGGAAGTCAGGCTGTCTGTAAGACTGGCTTCTGTAAGATTGAGACTCAAGAGGATCACAAACCCCACAGCTTCTTGCTCATGCTATTGGCCTGAGATAGGCCCTGCCCTCTCAGGTCACAAGCTGGCAGCTGGTACCATTTTGAGAGTTTAATGCTGGGCTGTGCCCCACCCTTGGGCTGAATTTGAGGCAATTAAGCTGCAGCCACCACCCAGCTCAGGGAGGGACAAGGAAGACGAAGCTCTCTTAAGCACTCAGGACAATACACTCCACCATGCTCCAGGTGTCTGTGGGACTGGGCACTAACTTGCCCAACCTATTGCAACTTCCAGCAACACCAACATGGACTTTTTGGGTCCTAGTGGGTTTCTCCACTGCCATCACCCACATGAAATACCAGTTGTCCAGGAACCTTAGAACTCATACCACATACTGGGCCCACCACTCTCAGTACTGGATTCTAAGAAAGCCACCTGGAAGCCTAAAATTTAGCCCTCCAGGACCCACTAACACCAGAGTCAGTGGAGGCTGACCTGAGGCCTAAAAACAGGCACAGTCAACAGGCAATGCTGCCACCATTAGGGCCTGAAGGCTGATTCAGTTGGCATCCAAGTCTTCAGCTAAACTTCATCACAACCTCAACTAATAACTGTACCCTAAATCACCAAGGAAATCACACAGACCGTTGACCCTATGTACTATTGAAGAAGTCATACAAAGATCACAGTACTTCAGGCACCCAAAATCAAAGCCAAAGTATCTTAATCAACAATGTACATACATCCTGAGGAAAAAATTCTCTCCTACAAAAGCAATTTCAAGAAATTGGAACAAAGATTGGTTATGGTGGCTCACACCTGTAATCCTAACACTTTGGGAGGCTGAGGCGGGTAGATCATTTGAGATCAGGAATTTGATACCAGCCTTGCCTACCTACATGGTGAAACCCTGTCTCCACTAAAAATGCAAAAATTAGCTGGGTGTGGTGGCATGTGCCTGTAATCCCAGCTTCTTGGGAGGCTGAGGCAGGAGAATTACTTGAACCCAGGAGGCAGAGGTTGAAATCAGCATAAGGACACAGGAAACATAAAAAGGCAGGCTGCCTGTAATCCCAGCACTTTGGGAGGCTGAGACAGGTGGATCACGAGGTCAGGAGATCAAGACCATCCTGGCTAACATGGTGAAACCCCGTCTCTACTAAAAAAAAGAAAAAAGAAAAAAACTAGCCAGGCAAGGTGGCGGGCACCTGTAGTCCCAGCTACTTAGGAGGCTGAGACAGGAGAATGACATAAACCCAGGAGGCGGAGCTTGCAGTGAGCTGAGATCCAGCCACTGCACTCCAGCCTGGGTGACAGCGAGATTCCGTCTCAAAAAAAGAAAAAAAAAAAGGGAAAAAGGGCAGGCCAATATACAATCAAAAGGACAGAACAATTGTCAGCAATAGATACCAATAAAAATGTCCTTGAAATGCCAGGTAAATGATTCAAAATATTGATTTTAAATAAGTTCAATGAGATGCAAGAGAAATCTGAAAACCAATGCAAAGAAATCAGAAAATCAATCTAGGACATGAATGAGAAATTTACCAAGGAGATGAAGATACTTAAAACAAAAACAAAATCCCAAGCAACCAAGTGGAAATTCTGAAACTAAAAAATTCACAGAAGGAAATAAAAAATACATTCTAAAGCTACAATAATAGACTAGGCCAAGCAGAGGAAAGAATCTCAGACCTTGAAGACAAGACTTTTGAAATAATCCAATCAGACAAAAATAACATAAAAAGGATAAAAAGAATGAACAAAGCCTTTGAAACATCTGAGACTATAAAAAGCAACCAAACCTATGAATTATTGGTGTTCTCAAAGGAGTGATTAGAAAACATACTTAAAGAAACAATCAATGAAAACTTCCCAAGTCTATTAAGAGAGACATTGAGATTCAGGAGGCCCAGTGATCCCCAAGGAAAGACACTGAAAAAAGACCCACCACAACATATATTCAGAATGTCTAAAGTCAAAGTGAAAGAAATAATTCTAAAATCAGCAAGAGAAAAGTGCCTAGTTACCTATAAGGGAAATCCCATCAGACTAACAGTGGACTTTTCAGCAGAAACCTTAAAGGCCAGAAGAAAATGGCATTTTTGAAGTGCTGAGAAAAATAATGTATCCCCCAAGAATTTTGTATCCTTCCAGAAGAAACTTCATAAATAAAGGAGAAACAAAGTCTTTCTGAGATAAGCAAATGCTGAGGGAAATTGTCACTGCTAGACTGGGACTATAAGAAATACTCTAAATGATCTGAAATGTGGAAGCAAAAGGTTAATATTCACCACCATGAAAACACATGGACATATAAAACAGTTTGTATAAAACCATCACACAAAGGAGAAAGAGAAAGGAATCAAATGGCAACATGACAAAATTTCATCAAAACACAAAGGCAAAAAGAGAAAAAGAAAGAAAGAATTTATAAAACAACTTGAAAATAATCAACAGTATGACAGGAAAAAAGCTTCACATATTAATATTAACCTTGCATATAAATGGGTTAAATACTCCACTTAAGAGACAGATTGGCAGAATGGATCAAGAAACATCATTCAACTATATGCTGCCTATAAGAAATTCACCTTACCCATAAACATATATATATATTGAAAGTAAAGAGGTGGAAAAAGAGATTCCACACAAATAGAAACCAAAAGCAAGCAGGAATAGCTATATTTACATCAAACAAAACAGATTTTAAAAAAAAACAGTATAAAAAGACAAATAAGTTAATTATATAATAATAAATATATATGTACTCATCATCAGAGCACCAAAATTTATCAAACAAATATTACTAGATCTAAAGAAAGAGATAGATAGCAATACAATAACAGTAGGGGACTTTAACACACCTCGCTCACAACACTGGACAGATCACTGAGACAGAAAATTAACAAAGGAACATTGGTTTTAAATTGGACTTTTGAACAACATTTTAAAAAAAATTCAATTTGCCTCATGAGATAGAACAAATAAACTTAACAAACATATACAGAACATTCTGCCCAACTATAGAATATACATTAATTTCAGCAGCACATGGAACATTCTCCAAGATACAGCATATATTAGGCCACAACACAAGTCTCAACAAACATAAAAAAATCTAAACTATATCAAGTATCTTCTCATACCACAGTGGAATAAAGCTAGAAATATATAGTAAGAGGAACTTCCAAAACTATACAAATATAAGGAAATTAGACAACATGCTCCAGAATAATGGCTAGGTCAATGAAGACATTAAGATGGAAATTGAAAAATTTTTTGAAGTAAATAAAAATGAAAACATAATACTCCACAAAAGCTGTGGAAATACAGCAAAAGTGGTAAGAAGGAAATTTATAGCATTAAATGCCTATATCAAAAAAGTAAAATGATCATGAATTAACAACCTAACATTGCACCTTAAGGAATAGGGAAAAGAAGAACAAACTAAACCTAAATTTATCAGAAGAAAAGAAATAAGGATCAGAGTAGAACTAAGTGAAATATATCACAAATCACAAATCACAAAGGATCAATAAAATGAAAAGTTAGTTCTTCAAAAACCTAAGCAAAATTCATATGCCACTAGCTAAACTAACCAAGAAGAGAGAAGATCCAAATAAACACAATCAGAGATGAAAAAGGAGACATTATAACTGATACCACAGAAATGCAAAAGATCATCAGAGACTGTTTTGAACAACTATACTTTCACAAACTAGAAAATTTAGAGGAAGTGAATGAATTTCTGGGAACACACAATTTCCTGAGATTGAACTACGAAGAAACAGAACACTGGAATGGACCAATAATGAGTAATAATTTTAAATCAATACTAAAAAAACTTCCAAGAAAAAAAAAAAGCCCATGACCAGATGGATTCACAGCTGAATTGTGCCTAAAAAGAAGAAACATATAAAGAAGAACTAATACCAATCTTCCTGAAACTATTCCAAAAATCAAAGAAGTGAGAATTCTCCCTAACTCATTCCATGAGGCCTGTATCATTACGATACCAAAACCAGACAAAGACACAACAAAGAAAGAGCACTACAGACCAATATCCTGATGAACACAGATACAAAAATCCTCAACAAAATACTAGCAAATAAAATCCAATAACACAGCAAAAAGATAAGAAACCATGATCAGTTGGGATTTATCCCAGGGATACAAGGATGGTTCAATATATGCAAGTCAACAAATGTGATATATTACTATTACATAAACAGAATTAAGTACAAAAACTCTATGATCATCTCATTAGATGCAGAAAGAACCTTCAGTAAAATTCAGCAACTTTCATGATAAAACTCCTCAACAGACTAGGCAGAGAAGGAACTTACCTCAACGTAATGAAGGCCATCTATGAAAATCCCACAGCTGACATCATACTTAATGGGGAAAAGTTGAAAGCATTCCATCTAAGAACTGGAATATGACAAGGATGCCCAGTTTTACCACTCTTATCGTACTGAAAGTCCTCACCAGAGCAATCAAGCAAAAGAAAAAAAAAAAATAAAAGGCATCCAAATTGGAAAAGAAGTCAGATTATCCCTATTTGCTGATTACATGATCTTATATGAAAACCCTGAAGACTTCACTAAAAACTCTTAGATTTTAAAAATGAATTTAGTAAATATCCAGAAAATAAAATTATCATACAGAAATCTGTAATGTTTCTGTTCACAAATAACAATCTAGCTGAGAATCAAGTCAAGAAGCAATCTCATTTACAATAGTCACACACACAAAGTAAAATATATTTAACCAAGGAGGTGAACGATCTCTATAAGAAGAATTACAGGGAAAGACCTACTGGCCTGAGATGCTAACAAGGCCACTGCAGCTCTGCCTTCATTCCTGGGCTGGGAGCAGCTCTGCAGTTTCCCTGGGGTGGAGCTCCCAGAGGGAGAGATAGGCTGTCATTTCTGCTGCTCTGCAGTCATCACTCCCATTGCTCTCAGGCTCAGGAGTATGCGCAGTGACTAGGAATTATCTCGGACCCCAAGTACCATGCAGCTGCCTTTCAGAAAAGTGGCCAGACTTTTTCACGTGGGTCATCACTTCTACTATTGCTCTCTGGATAAGGGGACCTGATAGAGAAAGGACTCCACCCACTCCCTGCCTGAGCTCTTGAGCTCTGCACTTTCCTGGGATGGAGGTCCCGGAGGAAGCAGGAAGGCTGCTATTTTTGCTGCCCATAGCCCTTGCTCCTCTGTGCTTGGAAGGTAGCATAGCAGTTGCGGACCAATGCGAACCCCCATCACAGTGCAGGTGCTTTATGAAAAAGTGGTCAGACTGTTTTCCATATGGGTCCCCACCTCTGCTACTTGTTACTGGGCAGTCCCTCTCCACCTGGGATCTCAACACAATCACCCTGCTCCCTGCTGAACACTTCAGTCAATGACCCTCTGCATTTCTCTGAGGAGGAAATCACAGAGGCATCCCACAACCCCTCTGCAATTGTAGCTGCAGTAGTACTTTTATTACTGCCCTGGGGCTGGGGAAGGAACAGAGAGCCTTGTCACTATGCTGGAAGCTCCAGCACACCGCATCCATTATTTGGAGAGGAGCCCAGTGTTTCTTGCATGTAAGCCTCCATCCCTGACTCTTCACCAAGCAGGACCCTCAGCTTAGGACTGCAGAGTAGCCACCCCAACCCTGGCTGAGCATTCCCATTGTTAGTGGCTCTGTGTTTCCCTGGGGAGGGGCTCCTTTGAGGCAATCAAAAACTCCTCATCCACTGCCATGGCAGTGGTTCTCCCTGTTGCCTAAGGATTGGAGAGGAAACAAAGGGCCTGAGGGCTTTACTCTCACTGCTAGCACAGCACAGTTACCATACATAGAGGAGCCCCCTCTGCCCTACCTGTGAGTCCTTATCTCCCCACTCTTCACCAAGAGGGACCCACAGCCTGAGCCAGCAGGGCAGCAAACCCATCCTCTGGCTGAACATTCTCAGTAGCAGCAGCTCTGTGCTTCTCTGAGGTGGAGCTCCCAGAAGCAACTGAAAGCCCCTCTGCCACTGCCACTGCAGTGGTACTGCCCTTGAACTGGGAAAGGAGTAAAGACACTAGTACTTTAGCCACACTTTTGGCAAGCCACAGCCACCCTAAGGGTAAGAGACCAGTTTGTCTCCTTGATAAGCCCCTTGCCATCCTTGCTCATTACCAGGCAGGGCCACCTGACTGGGGCCCACAACACAGCTGCCCTGCCCTGGACCAAATGCACTGACTGGCAGGAACTCTGCATTTCTCTGTGGTGAAATCCCAAGAAACAAGTGAAAGGCTCTCAGCCACAGTCACTGCCAAGGTCACATCCCTTGCTGCTCCAAGATGGGGAGGGAACAGAAAGCCTGAGTTTGCACCATGTCTGTGGTGTGCAGTCTGGGAGTACCAACCTGAGATGCATAGCCAGAATTCCAGTGGGAGAGGAGCCCACACTTTCAGAGCACTAAGAGACAGCATGGCTGCAATTGAGAAGAAATACAGAGGAGTCATGTGACTGAGCAAGAGTCTACCTACTGGCCATTATGCTTAAGCACCATCTGCTGGATCACGGCCCAAACATCAACACCAAAAATACTTTGCTAATATACCCCCCAATGACACCAAGGACAAGAACTCAGCTACAAATAAAGGTCTTGCACAAAGCCTCAGCCCTCTGAAACCATCCAGAAAAGAAGTCAGCTGATTGTACTCAAATTATACTACGGTGAAGGAACATCAGCTTACACAGATGAGAAAGAACCAGCACAAGAACTCTGGCAACTCAAAAAGACAGAGCGTTTTCTTTCCTCCAAATGACTGTACTAGTTCTTCAGCAAGAGTTCTTAACTAGGCTGAAATGGCAGAAATGACAGAAATAGAATTCAGAATATGGATAGGAATGAAAATTATTGAGATTCATGAGAAAGTTGAAACCCAACTCAAGGAATCCAAGGATTACAATAAAATGAATCAGGAGCTGATAGATGAAATGGCCATTGTAAGATAGAACCAAATTGATCTGATAGAGTGGACAAGGATGCTAAAAGAATTTTATAATGCAATTGTAACTATTAACAGTAGAATAGATCAAGGTAAGGAAAGAATCTTGGAGCTTGGAGACTGGTTCTCTGAACTAACTCAGCCAGAGAAAAATAAAGAAAAAAGAATAAAAGAGAATGAACAAAACCTCCGAGAATTATGCAATTTTGAAAGGAGACCAAATCTACAAATCATTGGTATCCCTGGAAGAGATGGGTAGAAAGCAAGCCACTTGGAAAACATATTTCAGGATATCATCATGAAAACTTTCCCAGCCTCACTAGAGAGGCCAACATTCAAATTCAGGAAATGCAGAGAACCCCTGCAAGGTACTATACAAAATGCCATCCCTAAGACACATAATTATCAGATTCCCCAAAGTCGAATGAAAGAAAAATTGTTAAAGGCAGCTAGATAGAAGGAACAGGTCACCTACAAAGGGAACTCTATCAAGCTAACAGCAGATCTTTCAGCAGAAACCCAACAAGCCAGAAGATAATGGGGGCCTATATTCAGCATTCTTAACAAAAGGAATATTCAACCAAGAATTTCACGTTCAGCCAAACTAAGATTCATAAGTGAAGGAAATAGAAGGTCCTTTTGAGACAAACAAATGCTGAGAGAATTCATTACATCATACCTCTCTGACAAGAGGTCCTGAAAGGAGTGGTAAATGTGGAAAGGAAAGACTGTTACCAGCCACTACAAAACAAAAACACAAACACCTTAAGTAAACAGACCATTGACACTGTAAAGCAACCACGTAAACAAGTCTGCATGATAACCAGTTAACAACAGGATGACAGGATCAGATTCACACATATCAGTATTTACTTTGAATACAATTGGGCTAAATGCTCCCATTAAAAGGCAAAGAGTGACAAGCTGGATAAAAAGCAAGATCCAATGGCATGCTGTCTCTACGAGACCCATCTCACATACAATAATCCTTATAGGCTCAAAGTAAAGGAATGGAGAAAAAAACTAGAAAGCAAAGGGGAAAGAGAAAAAAGCAGGGGTTGCTATTCTAATTTCAAATAAAACAGACTTTAAATCAACAAAGATTAGAAAAAGACAAGAAGGGCATTCCATAAGGGTAAAAGGTGTAATTCAACAACAATAACAATAGAACTATCCGAAATATATATGCACCCTACACAGGAACACCCAGATTTATAAAGCAAATTCTTAGGACCTATAAAGAGACGTAAATTTCCACATAATAGTGGGAGACTTAAACATGCCATTGACAATATTAGACAGATCATCAAGGCATAAAATTGAGGCAGAAGATATTCAAGACCTGAACTCAACACTTGTACTAATAGATACCTACATTACTTTCCATTCCCCAAACAACAGAATACACATTCTTCTCATCACCATATGGTACATATTCTAAAATCAACCACAAAATTGGACACAAAACAATCCTCAGCAAATTAAAAAAACAACAAAACTGAAACCATATCAACCACACTCCCTGGCCACAGGGCAATACAAATAGAAATCAACATTAATCAAATCACTCAAAACTATACAATTACATGAAAATTAAACAACCTGCTCTTACATGAGTAAACAATGAGTTTACTTTGAGTTATCAATGAAATTAGGCAGAAATCAAGAAATTCTTCAAAACTAATGGGAACAAAGACAAAACATACAATGAACTCTGGGATATAGATAAAGCAGTGTTAAGAGGGAATTTTATAGTGCCAAATGCCCACATCAAAAAGTCAGACAGATCGCAAATTAACAACCTAACCTTACATGTAGAATAGCTAAAGAAACGAGAGCAAACCAACCACAAGGCTAGCAGAAGACAAGAAATAACCACAATCAAAGCTGAACTGAAGGGAATTGAGAAACCTAAAACCATGGAAAAGATCATCAAATCCAGGAGTAGAATCTTTGAAAGAATAAATAAAATAGACCACTAGCTAGACTAATTTTGAAAAAAGAAGATCCAAATAAACACAATCAGAAATGACAGAAAGGACATTACCAGAGATCCCACAGAAATTAAAAAAAACCCTCAGAGACTACTGTGAATACCTCTATGCACACTAACTAGAAAATCTAGAAAAAAAGAATAAATTTCTGGAAACATATGACCTCTCAAGATTGAATAGAAAAAAAAAATCAAATCCTTGAACAGACTAATAATGAGCTCTGAAATTGAATCAGTAATAAATAGCCTACCAATAAAAAAAAACCAAGGACCAGATGGATTCACAACTGAATTCTGCCAGATGTACAAAGAAGAGCTGGTACAATTCCTACTGAAATTATTCCAAAAAACTGAGAAGGAGAGACTCCTTCCTAACTCACTCTATGAGGATCATTCTCATATCAAAATCTGGCAGAGACACAACAAAGAAAGAAAACTTCAAACCAATATCCTTAATGAACATAGATATAAAAATATTCTTGATGAACATAGATGCAAAAATTATCAACAAAATACTAGCAAACCAAATCCAGCAGCACATCAAAAAGGTAATTCACCACAATCAAGTGGGCTTGATCCCTGGGATTCAAGGTTGGTTCAACATAAGCAAATCAAAAAAATGTGATTCTCCACATAAACAGAACTGAAATCAGAAACCACATGATCATCTCAATAAATGCAAAAAATACTTTTGATAAAATTCAATATCCCTTCATGTTAAAAACCTTAACAAACTAAGTATTGAATGAATATACCTCAAAATAATGAGTTGTCTATGAGATACCCATAGTCAACATCATACTGAATGGGCAAAAGCTGGAAGCATTCCCCTTGAAAACCAGAATAAGACAATGATGCCCACTGTCACCACTTTGATTAAACATAGTATTAGAAGTCCTAGCCAGAGCAATCAGGCAAGTGAAAGAAATAAAGATCATTCAAATAGGAAGCGAAGATGTCAAACTATTTCCATTTGCAGACAATATGGTTCCATACCTAGAAAATCCTAGTCTCTGCCCAAAAGCTCCTAGATCTGATAAACAACTTTAACAAAGTTAAAGGATACAAAACCAATGTAAGACAATCACTATCATGTCTATACACCAACAGTGCCCAAGCTGAGATCCAAATCAAGAACACAATCCCATTCACGATAGCCAGAAAAAGAATAAAAACCTGGGCACACAGCTAACCAGGGAGGTGAAAGATCTCTACAATAAGAATTACAAAACACTGCTCAAAGGAATCAGAGATAACACGAACAAATGGAACAACATTCCACGCACAGGGATAGGAAGAATCAATAGTGTTAAAACGGCCATACTGCCCAAAGAAATTTACAGATTGAATGCTATTTCTATGAAACTACCAATGGTATTTTTTGCAAAATTAAAAAAAATTTTTAAATTCTTATGGAATGAAAAACAAGAGCTCTAACGGTCAAGGCAAACCTAAGCAAAAACAACAAAAACAAAAACAAACAAACAAAACAAAGCAAGAAACAAAGCTGGAAGTATCACATTACTTGACTTCAAACTATATTACAAGGCTATAGTAACCAAAACAGCATGGTACTGGTACAAAAAGAGAAACATAGACCAATGGAATAGAACAGAGTGAAAATAGCTGTACAATTGCAACCATCTGATCTTAAAGTCAACAAAACAAGCAATAGTCAAAAGACTTTCCATTCAATAAACATTGACAAGATAACTGACTAGCTATATTCAGAAGATTGAAGCAGGATCCCTTCTTCACACCACATACAAAAATAAACTCAAGAAGGATTAAAGACTTAAATGTAAAACCTAAAACTGTAAAAGCCCTGGAAGGTAACTTAGGGAATGCCATTCTGGACAGAGGCCCTGGCAAAGATTTCATGATTAAAATGCCAAAAGTAATTGGAATGAAAACAAAAATTGGCAAGTATGACCTAATTAAACTAAACAGCTTCTGCACAGCAATAGAAACTACCAACAATGTAAACAGACAACCTACAGAACTGGAGAAAATTATTGCAAACAATGCATCTGACAAAGGTCTAATATCTAGAATCTATAAGGAACTTAAACAAATTAACAAGCAAAATACAAGCAACCCCATTAAAAAGTAGGCAAAGGATATGAACAGACACTTCTCAAAAGAAGACATATGGAAAAAAGCTCAACACCACTGATCATTAGAGAAATGCAAATCAAAACCACAATGAGATACCATCTCACACCAGTCAGAATGGCTATTACTAAAAAGTCAAAAAATAAAAGATGTTAGTGAGGTTGAGTAGAAAAGAAAATGTTTATACACTGCTGGTGGGGGTGTAAATTAGTTCAGTCATTGTGGAAAGCAGTGTTGTGATTCCTCAAAGAATTTAAAATGGAAGTACCATTCAATCCAGCAATCTCATTATTAGGTATATAATAAAATATATATATTTGCAAAGACATAGAATCAAACTAAATACCTATCAATGGTAGATTGAAAAAGGAAAATGTGATACAAACACACCATGGAATACTATGCAGACATAAAAAATAGTAAGTTCATTTCCTTTACAGCAACATGGATGGAGCTGGAGGCCATTTTCCTAAGTAAACTAATGCAGGAACAGAAAACCAAATACTGCATATTCTCATGTATAGGTAGGAGCTAAACATTGAGTACACATGGACACAAAGAAGGGAACAACAAACACGGTGCTCCTTTGAGGGCGGAGGGTGGGAGGAGGCAAAGGATCAAAAAACTGCCTATCAGGTACTATGCTTATTACCTGGGTAATGAAATAATCTATACATCAAACCCCCATGACACACAATACCTATATAACAAACCAACACTTGTATCCCTGAACCTAAAAGTTTTTAAAAAATTAAGAAAAAGGAACATTAGTTATCTGTGCAATGTCTATGTCTCCAGTGATTGTGACACTAATTATTCAGTGGTACTTGTTATATACTAGTGGTTGTTTTAAAAAAGTCTCATTTTTTTGACCAGGTGCTCACACCTGTAATCTCAGCACTTTGGGAGGCCAAGGTGGGCGGATCGCGAGGTCAGGAGTTTGAGACCACCCTGGCCAATATGGTGAAACCCCATCTCTACTAAAATTACAAAAATTAGCCAGGCGTGGTGGTGCGTGCATGTAGTCCCAGCCACTTGGGAGGCTGAGGCAGAAGAATCACTTGATCCCGGGAGGTGGAGGTTGCAGTGAGCTGAGATCTCACCACTGCACTCCAGCCTGGGCAACAGAGAGTGAGACTTCCATCTCAAAAAACAAAAACAAAAACAAAAAACAAAAAACAAAAAAACAAAACAAAACCTCATTTTTCAATATGGGGCCATTTTCAAGGAAGCAAGATTTTCTACCTTATGCAGAACACAAATAAAAGTTGCCATTTTTATAAGCAGGACAGATATAGCTTTTAGTTTGTAGACACTTTATTTTTTATATTAATTTGATTTCAAAATTAAAATAATTAGTTTTTCTATTTAAAATGTGGATCACATGAAATCGTTGCCATCTTGAAGTAAACCATATATTTTCTTACTTAAATAACTATATTCCAGATTAGAATTTTTCACCCATTGATTTCTAAAGTACCAAAGTAATACTTATTCTTAATATATATGTGCAAAGCAGAATTTCCCTGACCTAATGGCTTATGGCACACATGAGGTCAGATTAACATTGTTGCTCAAATTATGGTGGCTTTGAGCATACGTATCAAGAGACTAAAGAACATAGAGTCTTATATTGAGAACACCTTAAAAGTCAGCTTTTCCGAAGATGACTTACTTCTTTCAAAATTTTGATGAATACAAATAACTTACTAGTTAAGAGCATGGAATCTGGAGCAGATTGTTTGGATTTGAATTCCAGCTCCATTGTTCACTTGCTATTCACCTTTAGCAAATTACTCATATGCTCTACGCCTCAGTTTCCTTATCTGTATAATAGGGATAAAAACTGTAACTATCATATAGTGTTGTTGTGAGAGACAAACGAGTTGATGTGTGTAAAGCACTTAGACCAGTGCCTGGCACATAGAGGTGCTGTGTTAGCTGTTGTTGCTGTTATTATTCTCTTCCACTAGAATTCAAGTGAATGCCTGAGTGTGCCTACTAGTTTTATAAATAACACATCTTGTATTGTTTTCAGCTGTCTGTTTCCACACTGCAGATAAACTTTCTGAGTCTAGTCTCCTTCCACTCATAATGCTTTCTCTGGTGTCAGATGGCTGACCTCCCTCAGCCTGCTAAGGGCTCTTCCATACCTTCTGTTTGATCGCATGTGTGGGCATAGATGCTTCCCTTAGTTTCCTACAATATTCCAGAGATCTAGCTCTAAGTTTTATCAAACTATTCTGAAGTCTCCTGGATAATACAAGGTATGAAAACAGAAATAATAACTTGAAATTAGAACTAGAGGAATTATGGATTACAATAGGGACAACAACAACAACAATACAACTCTCCACAGCCTTCAAAAGAACTAGAAGACCAAGACGAATCCACAAACTGAATAAAACATAAGTTACGGGAAGAACATTTGAAACAAGAAGAATAGCATGGGTTGACAAACAGTGTTGGGTGATGGCAGGTGTTGTAGGAAAGAACTGGGAGTGAGATTTTCTAGCAGAAGCAGAGCACAAACAATGCCAGCAAATTTTCGCCCCACCAAAGGAAGGGGCCCTGTGTGAGAACTGCTGTGGGTAGAACCAAGAACAAGCAGGGGAGAGCATTAGTGCTCAGAGAAGCAATGTGAACGATTGTAGACAGTGTAGAGAATAGGGTGGCAGTATTAAATGATATTAAAGATGATACTAAAGAAAATACTGGTTACAGAGCGATGCAATAGGAGATATATATTTCATCTTTGTCCTAGTTTCTAGCGCCTAGCTCCTAAAACTTCTGTAATCTCAAAAGCAATAAGAGTGTCTTTGTTTGCTAATGAGATGATTGGTGGCTGGGGACCCCTAGACATCATTATGGAGGCTAGTAATCAGAAAGACCAAGGCATGATTAGAAGATCAGAACTTTCAGCCTCAACTCCTGACCTCTGGGAAGGAGAGAGAAGATGGAGGTTGAGCTAAGTATCAATAGCCAATGATTTGATCAATATGGCTACATAATGAAATCACAATAACCATCCCCTTCCCCAGTGACAGGGTTTGGAGAGTTTCTGGGTTAGTGAACACACTGAAGTGCTGGGATAGTGGATAATCCAGACAGGGCAAGGAAAGTCTATGGACTCCCCAACCCATGCATACCTCGTCCTATGCTTCCCTTCCAATTGGCTGTTTCTAAGCCTTATCCTTTACAATTAACTTGTAAAGTGTTTTCCTGAGTTCTGTGAGCCATTCTAGCAAGTTATTGAACCTGAGGGAGGAGTCATTGACACCCTGAATTTGTAGTCATTTGGTCATATGTACAGGTGGCAACCCAGAACTTGTGACTGGCATCTGAAGTTGGGGTAGTCTTATGGGACTGAACCCTTCAGCTGCGTGGTCTGTGCTAACTTGGGGTAGTGTCACAATTGAATTGAATTGTAGGACACCTAGTTGGTGTCCAGAGAGTGGGAGAATTGTTTGGTGAGAGAAAAAATCCCCACACATTTGATGTCAGAAATGTTTGAGTAAAAACAGCTCAGCTATCTAAGGCAGATTTCTTGAGCTAAGAAACTGAGAAAGCAACCTGTTATGGTTTGAATATTTTTGTCCTCTTGAAAATTTGTCTGAAACTTAATCCCCAATGCAACAGTATTGGGAAATGTGGCCTTTGCAAGGTGAGGGAATCATGAGGATTTCACCCTTACGAATGGAATTAGGTGCCCTTTTAAAAGGGCTTGATGGAGAGAGTTTGCCCCCTTTTAACCTTCTGTTTTCGGCCATGTGAAAACACATCCTTCCTTCTCTTTGGAGGATGCAGTATTGAGGCACCATTCTGGAAGCAGGAAGTAGCCCTCTCCAGACAACCAAACCTTTTAGCACCTTGATTGTGGACTTGCAAGTGCCAAAACTGTGAGAAACAAATTTCTATTCTTTATAAATTTCCAAGTTTCAAGTATTCTATAATAGCAGCACGAGTGAACTAAAATACAACCCTTACCTCTTTTCTCCCATTTACCAGGTTCTTTTGATAATAGGTGAGCCAGGAAAAACTCATTCAGCTATGAATGAAAAAGTGAAAATTCTGAATTCAAATGAAGATGTTGTAAAAACACAAGAAAAATCAGAGCTCAACAACAGAAGAAAACTCCCCAGAAAAACACTGCTAAGATTAGAAGAAAATCACATTTTTATATTATATAGAAAAGCTATATATATTCACAGTCATAAAAATGGAATAGAAATAAAGGAACTCAGAGAAAAGATGGCAGACAGTAGGAACATGAAACTGAGAATTGACAGAATTCAGGAAAGAAATGAAAGGAAAAGATAAAATTATTTCAGAAATGCAGATTAAATTACAAAAAGCACAAGTAACACCAGATATAAAAACACAATAATGACGTGAGAAAGAAAATGGGAAAAAAGTAAAAAATAAAAAAAAAGAGACTAGACAGAAAAATGGACAAAGGAGATCCAGAAACATATAATTTAAGTTCTTGAGGAAGAAAAACATAATAAAGTAACAGAACAAATATTTTAAATTATAATTCAAAGGAATGTCCCTAAAATCACATGAGACTTGAATCTCTTGAAAAGGCGTATCATATACTGAAGAAAACCAATCCAGAATCAATATTAAGATATAAATAAATAAACAAATAAAAGTATTGGACTTTAAAGAATAAAAAAAAAATTCTTTAGATAACTCCACAAGATATCCAGGTTATGAGGAACAAAAACTAAGCTGCATCGTACTTTTCGAAAGCAGTATTTAATGCCTACAGAATATTGTAGAGCCCTGTACTCAAGAAAAGAAGTCTGAGCCGAACATTAGATACCCAGCCAAACACTCCTTTATGTGTACAGGTTTCGGATAATCTATGTACAACATGGAAGATCTTGAAGTTGCACATTTTCCAACCAAAAGATGATTAAGGAAAGAAATGACAAAAGAACCAACAATAAGCAATAGACTTAAATACATTATCAATGATAAGACAAAGGTATAAAAGGACAAAAGTGACATATTTGTGTATAATTGTTATATGCCTTGACAATGTAAAAATTGAGGACCTGAGAAAAAAATGAAAGGAGAAGGAGAGATGGTAGAAAGTAGAACGAACTTGGCTGGGCGCGGTGGCTCATGCCCGTAATCCCAGCACTTTGGGAGGATGAGGTGCGTGGATCACAGGAGGTCAGGTGTTCAAGACCAGCCCAACCACATGGTGAAATCCTTTCTCTACTAAAAATACAAAAATTAGCCAGGCATGGTGGTGGGCGCCTATAATCCAAACTACTCGGGAGCCTGAGGCAGGAGAATTGCTTGAACCCAGGAGGCGGAGGTTGCCATCAGTGAGCTGAGATCGCACCATTGCCATTGCACTCCAGCCTGAGCAACAGAGCAACTCCGTCTTAAAAAAAAAAAAAAAAAAAAAGGTAGACTGAACTTAATAGTTGTCTCATAAGTAATAAGTGGAAGTAAAACAGGTAACAAGTCAAGTAGCATAAGTGTAAGCATACGTAAGTTTCCAAAAATAAACACTGTGAAAATAATTATTGATTAAAATTGGATAATGGAGAACTTGAAGGGTAGGAAGGGAAAGAGGTTAGAATAAATAGAAAAATGGATCAAAGTGTCATCCTTTAAAAGATCACCATGGCCAGATGTTTTCTAAATCATATTTCTATAAAATCATTAAAGGCAGGTATTCTCAGTGCTTTTTAAGCTGTTCCAGCTTAATAAAGAAAACACAGGACAAGGTCGGGATTTATTTTATGAAGTGAGTATAACACTGATACCAAAACAAATTTTGTTGTTTGTTTTGAGACGAGTCTCACTCTTGTTGCCCAGGCTGGAGAGCAGTGGTGCGATCTCAGCTCACTGCAACCTCTGCCTCCCGGGTTCAAGTGATTCTCCTGCGTCAGCCTCCTGAGTAGCTGGGATTACAGATGCCTGCCACCATGCCTGGCTAATTTTTGTACTTTTTTAGTAGATACGGGATTTCACCATGTTGGCCAGGCTGGTCTCGAACTCCTGACTTGAGGTGATTCGCCAGTTTTGGCCTCCCAATGCTAGGATTACAGGCTGATCCACTGCGCCTGGCCTGATACCGAAACTATTAAAGCTCCATTAGATAAAAACTACAGATTGATCTCACTTCTAAATATTTATGCAATTATATTAAATAAAATATAAGCAAACAATATTCTACAGTACCTTAAAAAATAACACATCATAACCAAATGGGGGTTTATTCCAGCAAAGGAAGAACTGTTTTATATTAGTAAATTAATATATTTAAGAATAAAATTATATAATTATGTCTATGGATGCTGAAAAGACATTTGACATAATTCAATCTCCATTTTTAATTTATTAAAATTATAAATGAAAACTGATAGATTAACTATATATGTGTGTGTGTAGAAGCATATATATAGCATATATACAAATACTTATACATGTACAGAGATATGTGCATATTTGTGTCTCATTATCTCCAAAACAACATACTACAAAATAAATAAGCATTGAAGGAATTCTCAATCAAGTCAGGAATAAGACAGTAACACTCATTTTCAGCATTACTATTTAAAATTATACTGGCAACGTTAGATAGTACAATTAGATAAGAGAAAAAATTAAAATTATAAAAAGAGAAAATGAAAAGGCAACCTATGAATAAACAACTAAAAAATCCCAAGAGAATCTATTAAAAACTATTACAAAGCTCAGAAAGGTCACAGGATTTGAAATTAACATACAGAAATCAATACCTAATAGATGCAAAATCAATAAGTTGGAAGATATAATTTGAAGAAAAGACCCTTTTCACAATAGAAAAAAAAAGATAAAACACAGTACCTAGGTGAAACTTAAGACATAGGAAAAGTTTATAAGCTTTTCTGTATATTTAAAGTAAATTCAAATTGTTTCTTGTTACTAAAGAAAAATAAACAAGCAAGAAGTATCCAAAAACCCCAGCACTTTTTGTCTTGTTTCAGAAAAACAAAAAATAAATTAAAACCCTGTTGGCACTTGTATTCAAATTGTATGAAATTTATGAGCCAATTTAGGGGCAGTATAATAATTTTTGTTTGTTTGTTTTGTTTTTGTTTTTGTTTTTTTTTGAGACGGAGTCTCGCTCTGTCGCCCAGGCTGGAGCGCAGTGGCTTGATCTCGGCTCACTGCAAACTCCGCCTCCTGGGCTCATGCTATTCTCCGACCTCAGCCTCTTGAGTAGCTGGGACTACAGGCGCCCGCTACCATGCCCAGCTAATTTTTTGTATTTTTAGTAGAGATGGGGTTTCACCGTGTTAGCCAGGATGGTCTCGATTTCCTGACCTCGTTATCTGCCTGCCTCGGCCTCCCAAAGTTCTGGAATTACAGGTGTGAGCCACCGTGCCCGGCCTCTTTGTTTTTCTAGAGATAGATTCTTGCTCTGTTGCCCAGGCAGGAGTGAAGTAGCATAATCATAGCTCACTGCAGCCTTGAACTCCTGGGTTCAAGTGATCCTCTTGCCTTAGCCTCCAAAGTTGCTGAGATTAGAGGTGCAAGCCACTGTACTCAGGCCTGTGATGGTTAATTTTATGTATCAACTTGACTGGGTTAAGGGATGCCCAGATAGCTGATAAAACATTATTTCTGGGTGTGTCTGTTATGATGTTACCAAAAGAGATTAATATTTGAATTCGTAGACTGATCACAGAAGATCTGCCCTCACCAGCGTGGATGGACATCATCCAATCCACTGAATAGAACAAAAAGTCAGAAAGAGGGTGTGTGCTCTCTTCTTGAGCTAGGATATCCATCTTCTGCCCTGGAGCATCAAAGCTCCTGGTTTTCTAGACTTCAGACTCCAGGACTTATGCAAGGGACTACCCCAGTTCTCAGGCCTTCAGCCTTCCACTGGGACTTCCACAGCTTCCCCTGTTCTCAGGCCTTTAGACTTGAATTGAATTACATCACTGGCCTTCCCTTTGTTATCTAGCTTGCATACAGCAGATTGCGGGCCTTCTTGGCCTTCATAATCTCATGAGCCAATTCTCATAATAATTTTATTATATCTGTATCTTTATCTATCTATATATCCTACATATGTAAGTTATCTATCCATCTATTTATCTATCATCTATCTATCCAGCCTACATATATATGGGGAATTTATATATATAGGGAATTTATACATGTAGGATAGATAAGTAAAGATATAGATATTCCCTATATATGATATAAATATTCCATACATTATATATATACACACACACATATATGGGGGATTTGGTTGCTCTGGAGAACCTTAATAGAAGAAGTGTACAAATTGTGAAAATTGAGAAGAAGTCCAGTGGTTTCCTCCAAAAAAATAGGCAAAGGGCATGAACAGACACAACGCAGAAACAGAAATACATGTGGTCTCAAATACACATGAGAAGATGCTCAACCTCACTCACAGTGAGTGAAAAGCAAGTTAAAATCACACAAAGTTGTCATTTTTCATCTATCAGGTTTGCAAAACCCCCAAATTTGATAATATATAATATTGATAAGTCTATGAGAATTTTTTGCACTGCTGTGGGAGTGTAAAATGGTACAATTTTATGGAGGAAATATGCAATATGTAATAAAATAATAGGCAAGTTTTCATTCTTACCCAACAATAAGAATCTTACAGATAAATCTGTACAGATCATTAGAATCTTTTTGTAGCTGTGAGAGAAATTTCACTGTGACAGCATATTCAGTCATGAGATTTGTCATTATATGGCACACAAATTAAGTTTTGTGAATCCTGTACATGTTATTTTGCAATGTGTGGTTTTCAGTGCCTACATACAGATATGATGCTATACTTGTTCACTTCTGAGATGTAGCCTTATCATTGAAGGTAAGGCAACCTGCAAAAGCATCTCCATTGTCCAGGTGAATCTGAAAACAGCAGTAACCATTGTTGTTTCTACATCTTTGCCTCCACTAGGACCTAGAGTACATGCAAACATTTAGGTTTCATCTTGAGCTGCTAATGGAGAAAGTGTTGAATGCCAAGAGGTGCCAGATATACCCTTTCTGCTTTGTTTGTTTTTGCTGAGGGAAAATTAAACTTTGAACAGGTGGATCTTGTAGTATCTTAAATGGTATGTTCTTTGCACTGCAGTTCAGAACTAAGTGTAGTGAACTCTAACACACACACAAGCACACACACACGAGAAATAGAAGGATAACTCGATAACTTTGTGCACACTTCATGAACATTTAACCTACTTCCTGAGTGTGGGTAAAACTGTCAGTGCCCTATCCACTTTCCCTTAGCACTCATCATTCTTGTGCACAAAGAATAATGGCCCCTGGCCTGCTGCCATAAAAGTAGTTCAGCTTTTCCCACAGCCAGGAGCTCCTTTTAGTATGTCTTGATGCTCCAAGGTGCTGTGCTTGAAGTACAAGACCCAATGTGAGCGGAGAAATTTTCACCATCTCAGTCATATGTGCTGTCTCAACCTGCCTCTCTCGCCCCTGTGCCTTCTCACTTCCACTTCTTTCTAGGGAAACTTCAGTCTTAGAACATTCCTGGTGTGTCCTTGCCCCAAATAATCACATCAGAACATAATAGCCCAACATCAGATTATTTTCAAAGTCTGGTTTATTGAATCTTAAATTATACCATGAGGGAGTTTCCTACAATACGCTGTAGTAAAAGACTTTTCAAACCTGGCTCTGCTTCAGAAGCACGCATGGAGCTTTCTAAAAATATAGATGTAAGCCTCCATTCCCGGAGAGTCTGACTCCAGTTTGCTTTTATATCCTTGAAACCAGTATAATATCACACATCTTTTCTGTAGTTCTGAGTCTTAGTTCCTAGTATTACATGAGCAATAATAATTAGACTTATCACACATCCTCATCCATAAGGAAAGCAACAGTCAGCAAGTATGCTACCATGAAAATGCAGAGCTAAAAAAGGATATTTCTTAAAAGGAGAAAGTCTGCAGAGGTTACACTTAGCCTTCTACATGATTTCAGTGAGCGTTTTAGCTCTTTGGAGCCGTAGGTTCTCAAACATTACTACTTAATATTTTTATAACAAAATGACTCATTTTGCTATTTTTCCAAGGACAAAGGAAGAAGTGGTGTGATTTTCACATCTCGAAGGGCACAGTATTGCAATGACAGATTTACAGATTTTTCTGTTTCAAATATCCAAAGAACTTAGAGCCCGTGTAGCTCAAGGTACCCATAAACCTTTTCTCCTCCTAGCCATCCCAGGACCAAGAAAATGTCATGGTGCGATAATAGGGGTAGAGTTAAGTCAAGATGAAGAAAACCCTTCCCCATTACACAATCAACATCCTACCAACTTTGCCAAAAGTGACTCAAAACAAAAATAGGAATCAAATTTTTTAATGCTTGCAATCTTTAATAGGAGGAAGGAAAAGCAAGTAATATTGTCATTCACATTTGCTGCTGGCAGAACACTGCAAATTAAAAACAAATGACTTTCTTAATGTTCAGGGCAAAGATTAAAAAAAGAAATGTACATGATGAGAAATCTTACAAAATAAACTACTTCTGAAAAGTTAAGAATATTTAAAAAGGCTTTTGGATTATCCTATAACCTGAAATTGAAGAAATCTTAATGACAAAAAGACTTGCTTTGTTATCTTCACCTCCACAATGTCATGGTAAGCATTATAGACCAATTAATCTCTACAAAGTCTACTAATACCATAACTGATTTATTATATGGTTGTATTAGCTCAATTTGTTTTTATTTAGAAATTGATTAATCTCAACTTTTTTTGTTTTTTTAAAATGTGTTTTATGTTTTAAGTCTTTTATGTTAGAATCATTTTTTATTAAGATAATGTTTTTAAAGTAATTGAATACTTTAATTTTTTATAATTTAAATTAATCCTTCTAAAATGTTACAAGTAGGCCACTGTCCACTGTCTCTTCTTTTGAGGCAGAGTCTCAGTCTATTGCCCAGGCTGGAGTGCAGTGGCGTGGTCACAGCTCACTGAGACCTCTGCCTCCTGGGCTCAAGTGATCCTCCTGCCTCAGCCTCCCAAGTAGCTGGGACAAAAGGTGTGTGCCACCACAGCCGGCTAATTTGGGTATTTTTTGTAGGGACAGAGTTTCACCATGTTGCCCCAGCTGGTCTTGAACTCTTGGACTCAAGCAATTCTCCTGCCTTGACCTCCCAAAATGCTGGGATTACAGGTGTGAGCCACTGTGCCCAGCTGACCAGTGTCTCTTAACTGGCTTGTTATGTTTCCGTGTTAGTACATGTGCTAGATTTCAGAGTTTGTCTCCCTGATTTGATAATTAAAAATCTATTTGGAAAAAGTTAGTCAAGTCTATCCCAGAACTTGTGTAAAAACTTGGGTAGCGGTGTCTCACATCACTGATGTACCTCTTTCCTAATACCTTTGTGCTCTTCCCTTTTGTTAATTTCCTTTCCTACTGGAAACCAGTAAGAAAAGCATTTCTATCCAACAGAGAGAGTACAAGACCAATTTATTCAATAGACAATTTTCTCCCTCCTCCCTCCCTCTCCTTCCCTTCTCTCATCTTTTACTTATTCATTTGTTCATTTATTTCTTCACCATACATAGTTTCATAACTAAGGAAGAATACTTTGCTACCAACCTATTTGTATTTGCCAGAAAGTTAGCAAATATTTACAGAAAGAGAAGGCATTTAAAAACAAATACACGTGCAACTTTGGATCACATTAATAAGGTACGTGTTTAAATGACGCTTGTCTTCTCCAGAATATCTTATGGTTTACTACCTCAGAGATAAATCTCATGTCACTAAGAAGACATCCAGATTCCACTGGGACTGAGTAACCATACTAGATTTCTGTTTCTTGCTTTGACTATTCTTAGAAATTTCATTAATGTTTAAGCTTTTAAAATTTAACATTTCATAACAGTTAAAATCCAAATTCCAAGGTCATACCCATGGAGAATTGTTTTCCTTTTTCTTGGGTGAAGAAATAAACTGGGACAAAGTGCACTGAAATATGGAATGTAATCTCTGGGTGGCAGCATGTATTCACCAGCAAAAAGTTCTTACTAACTAATGCCATTTCCATTTCTTTATGAATTGCTAAATTGGTGGGTCAGCATTATTCCATGGTATAGAGTGGCTTGGTTATTTGACAACCTTCTTCACCTACTTTTTGAATGGGTAATAAAATGTGAAATTAATGATAACACAAATAACTGGAAATGCATATGACTGTACAACAAAATGCAAAGAAAACCGGTTGATTGATGCACCAATGTTAGTTTTTGAGACTTTCTCTAATGAAATTTTCTAACTCTAGTTACTCAAACATTCTTTTTTATTGTTTTGGAAATAGGCTCCAAGGTTATAAAAATTAACAATAACATAAACTTTAGGTATAATGAGTATGCCTCAATTCTGATTGAAAATTAAAACTATTTGGAAAGAGGTACTAAAAACAGTCAGTTAAAATTTTCAGATATTAACATAAAGTCCTATGATTATTAAAGTAACATAAAATGTCAAAAAGTGTAATACTGAAAAGACCTTAGCATTATGGTTAATCCTAAATCTACTCTGAGATTTGAAAAAATGTGTTGCAACTGTTAAGGTGCGCAATTTTAGGCTGTGTTATTTGAAGCATGGTGTTAGTCACACTTATATGCTCTAATAGGGACATTATCGTATAAGAGTGTCAAAGAAAAACTGGGAAGGTATAGCATCTGGAAAGTATAAGAAAACAACTGAAAAATGTTTGGTTTGGAACCAGAAAACCTGGGTACATGGAAGGACTGTTTGAATATCTGAAAACCTACCATGTTGGGGGAAAAATAAACTTTTCTTTTTCTGGCTTCGGAATATTTGGTAGACAGCATGGGGGCTGCTAACTTAAAAGTTCTGATAACAATTAGATCCATTCAACAAGGAAAGACTATTACTGTAACTGCTTATCACTGAAAAAGGGCACTCATCAATAATCCAGATTGAATAATCATCTGTCGAATGTTGTAGAAGAAATTCTCTCTATTACTAAAAGTCTCCTACATCCCTCTATTTCTTAAGTTTCTATGCTACTTTCAGATATTTAGTGACAGGCAAAATAATCAAGATGAGTGATTGCACTTTTACTTTTGCATTTGATTTTTTTTATTTTTCTCAGAGGAAGTCACTTTTTGGCACACTATAATTGTTAAACAGGCTCTTTTATAATGTTTTAAAGTTGCAACTACTGATAGCCATCTGGTTATGAAACTAAATGTGTTAGACAAATGATATAATATCTATGATACACTGTAGTCTGGATTTTAGGAAGGATCACTGACTTAATACTAAAAATCATGTGTAGAAATGAATCATATTATAATAATAATTTGTTGTAACATGCTTCTGGCTTGTTTTTCACCAGAGTTTTTCATGCATATGATACCTCACAAACACTTAGTTGAAATGACACTCAGATTATTAAGTCATGTTTATGCTTCTGCCAGTTATTTGGAGAGATTCCAATCATCCCAAGTGTATTTTCCCTAATTTGAAAAAGTGACTTCATTTTCAAATGAAGGATTTTTATGTGAATCACACTGTGGAATTATTTATCACTATAAGACAATATGTCTACATTACATTGATTTACTTTTATAATTAACATCTCCAAATTAAATAGCAAATATAATAATGGGAGCTTATCATTTATGTTCAGTGTTTTTTGTGTGTAATATTGGCTTATTTTTCATTTAGTCAACATTAAAAAGCAGTGGCCACTTTATTTAATTTTTTTCTTTTTTAGCTAGAGGGATAAAATGAAGGCAACAATAGTACTTGAATTTTTTTAGTTTCGTGTTGTTTTGTGTTATCATTGAGAAAGAAGGATCCATATTGTCTTGACAGAGAACCTAATATAGTTTTTATTTCCCCAAATACTATAGGTGCTTATTTTCAAAACAATTGAGAAATGATAGAAAAATAAAGATACAACAAAAGGTTTTAGGGATTAAGTTAAAACTTTAAACAGAGGTCTTTAGGCATTCATTCTTGGACTGGATTGTATTCTCAACAATTTATTTTAACCAGGGGCAATGGGCAGAGTTGCCCTTTATGCCACACTTTTATTCTCTATGGTAATAGGGCCTTTGGGTGAGGCCATCTACACATTCCATAAATATAACTATTATTGACATAAATGGAGTGGAGCATATAAACTATCATCCATTGTTGAAGATCTTATGATGTTTGTCACTCCCCCAGACTTCTTGTTTATAGTCTCTGTGGACACAATTGGGGTTTTAGCATTAGTCTGACTGTATGTATTTTTCTTCCTCTAAATTGTAGTCATTCCCTTGTGAATTCCGTTCTACCCCTGAGGTTACATCTCTCATTTTATGTTAGCAACACACCATTTCAAATATTTATATATTCAGGTTTTCAGCTGTCTAGGGAAAAATAGTGTATTATACACTTACCTCCTTTTTACCTGCTCTATTTTTTTATATGAGTCCATAAATGCAGGCAGGATTGCTTTCCTTTTGCAATAAATGGAAGAAGGCATCAAAAAAAATCATCCAAAAGATGAAACTTGGCATGTTTAATTGATCTTAAGTTTTGAGAAAGGTTTAAAAAGGACTTAATTAAAAACGTTTTTTTAACAGTCACATGATTCAAAATGAAAAACTATGAAACACTACACCATGAAAATCAGTCCTTCAGTTCTTATCTTGTACCTGCTCAGTTCCAAATCTCACCAGGGAGCCACCATGAGGTTTTAAAATATGCCCTTACAGGCTTTTTTCATGCATATATTTGCTATATAGATATTTTTCTTTACTATAAAACTGTCATTATATTATATATACTCTTGTATTTTTTTAAAACTTAACGATATACTACTCAGATATTTTCATGATTATGTAGAGAAACTTTTCATCCTTTTTTATAGCTACATAATATTTCATGCTTTCATGTGCTTATGACAACTGGTCTTCTGTTGATGAATATTTGTATTGTTTCCAGTTTTTCACTAATTCAGTGCACAGTAAGTCACTCTATTTTTACATTTGTTCCACACATGAATGATGATATCTATAGGAAAAATTCTAAAGGACTTTTTAGGATTTTAAAAGCTTTGATTTAAAAAAAAATCAAAATTAAAACAAAATTTAGAATTTTAAAACCTTTGATTTTCTTTTAAATAATCAGGCTACTATTACTTCTTAAAGATTCTAAAAGAGAGACACCATTCCCTTTTCCCTTTTTTAAACTTAGGCATGTGGAATCAAAAAGTTTTTTTGTTCTTTTTCTAAATGCCTGCCCTAATCTGGCACATTTTTTTTTTTTTCTTTCTGTGACTGCATTAGGCACTGTGGGCCTCCCAAAGCAAAATCTAGTTGGGTCCAATTGAGTTTCTACATTTTGAAACTATCTTTCTAGTCCAGAAAAGTACTTTTACAAACTGGCTGTCTGCTGCTACATGTCTCCTTGAATTATCATTTCATTGTTTAAGAACAGGTCCCTTCTAAGCATGAGAAAAGGAGTTCTTTATTCTTTTGCTAAATTGGTCAGCCAAAGAACAGCTTTTGGTGAATAAAAGATAATTCTCATTTTAGCAAATGAAGGGGAAGTTCTATTCCCTTCAGTCCAATGCAAAATGTTGTTATTCCTTAAAAATGTTCTAAGTGCTCAAAGTGCTGGAAACTGTTCAGAACATACCACAGAACCCAGTTCCTCCCTACATTCAGAATGTTTACATTCTAAAAATGACAAGAGAGGGAAGGTTGGGAAGGTAGCTAGATCCGGAACAGATGGGCACATATGCCCTCTCTCCCTACCAAATGCAGTCCTATGGATGGCTCAACAGTTAATGTAGATTTCTCTTTACTAAGTTTTATAAGTAACTCTGCCGTGCACAGCCAAATGACTTGAAATGTGAAGATGTAATGCCTCTTTGCTGTGCCCTGCTGTTCAAATGTTCTCAGCTTTGACAATTTATCTTGCTGGAAAATGTCTTCAGAATGTCAGTCACTTCAGTTTTCATGCTTGCCATTTGCATGTTGCACACCTGCTGGTATCTTTGGTTGTGATCTATTGTTATTTTTCTGTGGGGGTGGGGAAGGTACAATATTGCTTTTGCAGACTTGGAGTTCAGTTTGAGTGCAGTTTGGAAATGATTCTTGTGAGCCTGGCTATTCTTATCAACATTGATATTACCTACAAATAAGGGTTTACTGAGTGCATGGTGAAATTTTAGTGCCACATTAGCCACAGGGGGGAGATAATTAGAAGTGAATGAGAAGACAGATTCCTTGTCTGTCCCAGAAGGATCAGGTCCCATACGTGATGATACACATAGATACATAGGCACACAGACTCACAGAGCAATCCTCATAAACAATGTCATCTAGGCAAGCATAGATGCAGATATTCCAATAACATTTAAATCAAAATATGTTAAGGGTGGCTGCCTCTGTTAAGGAGAGGGAGATGGGGCCGCATGAAGGGGAATAATAGTCTGTGTTCTATATTCTTTTTTGTTTTTTGTTTTTTTTTTCACTGAACATATAATAACTCGCTTCAATGAACATGTAACGAAATAACTTTATATATAACATTTTATCAATTAAGATAATTGTGGCTGCAAGTAACAGAAAACCCATTTTAAAATTAGATGAAATAATAAAGCATTTTTTATTTGACATGGTAAAATCACAGAGTAAAATGATTTCAGGGCTGGATAATCCACTAGCTCATGATGTCATCAAGGTCTGTTTTTTTTTTTTTTTTTTTCTTTCTCTGCTCTGCCATAAGAAGAGTTGTCCCCTCATGGTTACAATAATACTCAGAAGTTGGAAATGGGAACAGAGTGCATCATTTCTAATGTCATATTTTTCCCATATGTCTAAAATCTCAATTTCAGAAAATTTCAGTCATACGCCCTTCACCCAGCTTCAACAATTACAGATATTTGCCAATCTGTTTCATTTATTCCTTTCTACACTTTTAAATATGATTATCTTTAAGTATTATATATTTTATCTATAAATATTTCAGCATGCATTTTAAGCACCTAAGGACTTTTAATTTAAATGTGATGCTGTTATCACATATAATGATAATAATAATTTCTTAAACTTATTTACACACTAATCTGTGTTCAATGTTCAACTTATTTACACCCTAATCTGTGTTCAGTTTTTTTTCTAAAGAAAAAAATCCAAATAAGGTTCATACACTGCGTTTTGTTGTTATGCTTCTCTAAACATCTTTTAATCTACAAGAGTCTTTCTCTCCTCATTTTGTTGAAGAAATTAGTTTGTCCTGTAGTTTATCCTATGTTCTGGATTTGGCTGGTTGCTTCCTTGTGATGGTTTTAACCTGATTATCTCTCCTCATATTTCCAAACTAGAGATTTAAATATAGAGACTTTAATAGATTAAGATTCACTTTTGTTTTGTAAGAATATTTTACAAGTGATACTTTATACAGCCCCAAACTTCAAATTGGATGACAGATACAGCTTTGTTGTTCTACTTTTAGTATACTAAAATTCATCTGTGGATTCAGAAGTTGTCAATAAGATCTATCCACTGTAAAATTCCATCCACTATAAACTTCCACGTCAACTTTTCCATAATATTTTAACATCTATTGATGGTTGTTGCCTAGATTCATTATTCTTTTAAGGGTTGAATTTTTTTAGTTGGCATTCTTTTAATTTAATTTAATTTAATTTAATTTAATTTAATTTAATTTTTTTTGAGACAGAGTCTGGTTCTGTCCTCCAGGCTGGAGTGTTGTGGCATGATCTCGGCTCACTGCAAGCTCCGCCTCCCGGGTTCACGCCATTCTCCTGCCTCAGCCTCCCGAGTAGCTGGAACTACAGGCACCAGTCACTACACCTGGCTAAGTTTTTGTATTTTTATTAGAGACGGAGTTTCACTGTGGTCTTGATCTCCTGACCTCATGATCTGCCCTCCTAGGCCTCCCAAAGTGCTGGGATTACAGGCGTGAACCACCGCGCCCGGCCCTAGTTGGCATTCTTGAACAAAGAGTAACTATTTCTCAAAAACTATTTGGTTACTCAAAATACAGGAAAAAGAGAATAAATGCTTGATTTTTTCTCTTACCATTTTCTTCTTGCCTTTTGTAAAAACGACAAACCTTGTTCATCTATCCATCCACAGAAGTCTCCCCTCACTTCTTATAGGTGAGTCGTTTATTACATGCCCATTCCTAAATTAAGGAAAATGGAATTACCGTAATTGACTTGGACCAAACAAATCTAACTTTTTGGGGTTGGGTAGAAGTTGTCTTTTGGGAAGAACATGGCTGACTTAGATTTGAATGAATTTAGGCGCTCTTAATAATGAAGAGACAGAGAAATTGCTACTGAGTAGACAACGAAAATGCATGGTAGAACATTATTCTATCCAGATGTTACTGTCATCTCCTTGTCTTTTGATAATTACCAAGTTAACTGAATTCGCTCAAATAAACCTTAACTTTTACCTGCATGCTGAGTACTGTTTCTTTTTTTTCTGTTTATTTATATTTATTTTATTATTATTATTATTTTTTGAGATGGAGTCTCTCTCTGTTGCCCAGTGTGGAGTGCAGTGGCTCCATCTTGGCTCATTGCTACCTCCACCTGCGGGGTTCAAGCGATTCTCCTGCCTCAGCCTCCCAAGTAGCTGGGATTACAGGCATGTGCCACCATGCCAGACTAATTTTTGTATTTTTAGTGGAGATAGAGTTTCACTATGTTGGCTGGGCTGGTCTCGAACTCCTGACCTCAGGTAATCCACCTATCTCAGCCTCCCAAAGTGTTGGGATTACAGGTGTGAGCCACCGTGCACAGCCTCTTTCATTTTTTTGAGTCTTTATTTTTACATCTTAGCCAAATCCATTGCAACTCTTAATGGTACAACTACCAAAATGTGTACTTGCTTCTGCTTCAATGGCCTGCCATTGCTCTATGAGCTCCTGGTCTGACTCCTTTGGGACAAATTTGAGTGCTGTATACCACTGAGCTCTTGCTACCCAAGACACCTTGTTAGTATTTGAAATTTCTTTGTGATGTTTAAGCATAGCGGGACACTAGAAAGAAAATTTTTAACATAGATGAGTCAAATTCCCAGATTATAGAATTTTGTCCCAAGTTAGCTATATTCTAGCTTCAAAGGGCTGGTGGCTTCACTACCAACTTAATGCCCTGCTAATTGCTTTGATTTTCTTTTTTACACAATATGAGAGTTATGTCTTGAATACCTAGGGTCAGATTCTTCATTGGTTTGCTCACATATCTGGAGTCATAAAAGATCAGACTAAGAATTGACTGTGATACTTTATACAGCCCCAAACTAAAATAAGGAAAATGGAATTACCGTAATTGGCTTGGACCAAACAAACCTAACTTCTTGGGGTTGGGTAGAAGTTGTCTTTTGGAAAGAACATGGCTGACTTAGATTTGAATGAATTTGGGTGCTCTTAGTAATGAAGAGACAGAGAAATTGCTGGGTGAACAAGGAAAAAATTGGGTCTAACCAAAAGAAGTGCTCTATGTTGGTTTTCCAATAGATGAAACCAAAGAATATACTTTGGAGGAAAGATAAGACTATGGTCCAGAGAAACAGACATACATATATACAAACTAAAAGGGTGAAAGGTGATTGTATAACCATAATTATGGAATCAATAATAGTTGTATACCAGGAGAGTTAGGAGAATAATATCTAGCTAATTTTTATTGAGTATTTATGAAGTCCCAAGGCACATTCAAAGCACTCTACATGCATTAACTTATGTAATAATATGCAACCCTGTGGGGCAGGAATATTATTCCCACTTTTTCCAGATTAGAAAACCGAGAGATAGAGAATAAATTACTTGCCCAGGGTCTCATAAAACTAGCAAGTAAATGGTGGAGCCAAGATTGTAATCTGAGCTTAAACCACTTGTGCTATTTTAGCTGTACCCACAAAACATGGGGTAGAAACTGGCAACCAGGTAGTTCAGGAAGCCAAGTCTTGACATTGTCTTGTGGTAGCAGGAAACTTATATGTGCACCTGGAGGTGTGGAATCTTAATAAAAGACACTTTGCTTGGTTGAACACCATCTGTTTAGAATGTGCTTTTTCTGATCTGGTTTCAGGTCTGCAGTGTATGCTTCCTGTGTATCTGACTGGCAGAACTATGATAATTGATAAATGAATATCCTCATCCTTCCTGGCTAGGGTTATGGGCTTATTTATTTATTTTTTTCTGTAGAAGCATCTGACTTATTTCCAGCTAAGAAGAACTCCTCCTCTTCACACCCGTAAGCAATAAGAAGCCCTGTGCTTTGAAGACTCATATTCTTATAATACTTTAGCTAAACAACAATTGTAAGAATCATCTCATAAGCAGCTATGAGAATGTTCTCTTACAGGGTTCAGTAACAGAAACAATTAAAGTGTAACTATTGTGAAAATAAGTGTGATTTTTTTTTTTCCAGGTTACTCAACTCGGAAGAGTATCTTTTGCTTGCCCTTTGTCACTGGACACAGACACGTGCTCTGGTAGACCTCTCTTCTTCCTTCCTCCAGCTTTGGGAAGTAAAATTTTACTTTTGGGGGGCAAAAAAGTAAAATTTTGTCTGCCCTGTTGGAACAGTCAGTCCACATGCTTTAACGCCAGATCCCATGTCATGTAATTCCAAGGAACATCTTTCTCACTGGTTCAGTCACAGACTAAATAGGAATTTGGCCCCTGGGGTTGTACAACATGGGGATTCTATGTGGAGCCTTGGCCTAAAGTAGGCCAGCTAGACTTTACCTGAACTTTGAATCATGAAAGGAAAACCCACGCATAAAAAATAGAACTTCATCATTTCTGGGACCTAATGTTCAGGTTTCTGAACATTAATTCTTGCTGTTGAGATCTGTGGTTGCCCTACGTCTATGTTTCCCAAGAATTGTTCAGATTTTTAAAAAATCCTATGAACTATCCTATACCTTCCAATAAATTACTTTTTATGCTTAAATTAGCCAGAATTGGCTTCTATTGCTTTCAACTGAAGAAACTTAACTGTATAACCATTTGTATGAAGTTTATGGCAAACTTTTGAAATTTCCCCACACATTGAACATGGCATTGCAATGTTACCAAAGTAAACGTATCTTTACTTTTCATAAGCTCAGAACTATAAAACATTAGAAGGTATTTGTAGTATTTGTAGACAGACATACTGTTATAAATATATTATATATCATATATATATAAACTTTTCCCCACAAAATGGTAATTTCATACAATTCAACTTATTATTATTATCATTATTATTATTTTTGAGACAGGGTCTTGCTCTGTCACCCAGGCTGGAGTGCAGTGGTGGGATCTCAGCTCACTGTGAGCTCACTGCAACCTCCACCTCCCAGATTCAAGCGATTCTCCTGTCTCAGCCTCCTGAGTAGCTGGGATTATAGGCATGAGTCACCATGTCTGACTAATTTTGGTGTCTTTAATAGAGGCAGGGTTTCACCATGTTGGCCAGGCTGGTCTGGAACTCCTGACCGCAGGTGATTCACCCACCTCGGCCTCCCAAAGTGCTGGGATTACAGGCATGAGCCACCGCGCCCAGCTGATTCAACTTATTAAACACACAAAAAAAAATCCATATTTTTCTTCTTCTTTGCATTTTTTCTTTCTGTACTCTCAGGGGCAATATGTGCTTGCCGTAGAATAGGTGAAAGTGAAGTCATGGAAATAATATCAAGAGGAGGAAAGTGTGAAGATAGAAGTTGGATTGGAAGACACTGAATGCTCAAAGAAATAGCCAAACGGAGGGAAAGGGTAGCCTGGGCAACATGGTGAAACTCCGTTTCTACAAAAAGTACAAAAAATTAGCCAGGCACAGTGGCGTGTACTTGTAGTCCCAGTTACTTGGGAGGCTGAGGTGAGATTACCAACATTTCAAAGCCTGTTATTGATAATAACGTGAGATTTGCTCTATTTACTGAATGTCAATAATGAACCAGGAACTAATTTAATCCTTCCAACAATCCCGTATGGTGGGTTTTATTATTCTGATTTTACAGATATGTACGTTATCTGTAATTCAAAGAGTTTAAATAACTTTCCCAAATATTTCTGCTAGTTAGTAGCTAAATATAACTAGAATCCAGGTCTTTGTTTTCACCCCTACCTCTCTCACCAGCAGCTCCCTGAACAACTTTTCTCTTCATCCTCTGTAAATTTTCTCCCTACATGGCTCCTGAATGCCTCATGTGTACAAGCTCCTTGCTTCTTTCTACTTGTCCCACACCCTCATGATCTGCTGACAGTTAATCTTAACTTTTTCATTACAAGGGAGAGAGATGCCTAGGAAGCAATACTAGAATTTTTGAAACAAGGCAAAGAAACTATGAGTTAATACATGAATGTTCATTCCTATTGTATTTGCATATGGATTAATCATCATCTATTACTGCTTGTTCCTATTGTGTTTACCTATGGATTTTTTTCCCAATTCTAATTTTTACTGTTTTAAACTAATTAATGAGTTAAACATTTACCACTGCATAATTTGTACCTCAGTGTCTGTGTTTTCTATATATTTTGATGACTATTTTTGTTTATTCACTTTGAAGTGGTGAATAAATTAATGTTTCCATTCTGCATTTAACAACTTTTTTATAACCTCATGAAGTCTTTTGGTAACAGGCCATCCTACATCAAACCAAAGTGTCAAGCATTTATTAAGTACAAATAAACACATGCTCACTTCTATAAGTGTTACGAGGAAACAGAAGTCATAGAAGGTTTGTTTCCTACTCTCATGAGGCTTGCAAGCCAGCAGGGATAATTAATGAAGGGGAAACAATAGTAAGCAGTATGGGCCAATATACACTGAAGTATGAGATGGTTACTAGAAAAACTAAAAGTTTATAGAAGTGGGAGAATGACGGGGTTTGTGGTTGCCATGGGGAAGTGGGATTTCAGTTGGGTCCTTAAGGACAATATCACTTGGATGAACAGAGAAGAGACGAAACATTCCAGACCAGGGGAGCATGAGGAGAGGGAAAGAAACAGAAATGCATAATACCAGGGAATAACATTGATATACTAGATAGAAACTTTCTATTTCTATGCTTGTTGATTTAATATTTGATGCATGCCAGCAATTGCCTTTCTATGCCATGTACATTTTGGTATCTGTCAATCACAGTTCTGTTGCATTTCATATGATATTTCTTATTTTAACTTGTTTTATCGTTGTATGTGCTACTTACTTCAGATTTATTATTTTACTTCATGGTAATGAAATAATAAATAATTTTTTGTTCATAAATTGTTTCATGTGCATATCCCAGCACTTAGCTCAATATGGAGCATATAATTTGTACACAGTTAATGCTATTGCTTGTATATGAGTATAGGAGTCTTAATCTTAATCATTTAAAAAATAATTCTCTGAAGTCACCTCTTTTATATAATCCAAGCAGTATGAGAAAACAGAATCAGGTGTATGGCACCATCCCAGAGATTGTAAGAGCAGATTGAAATGTTTTTTCTCCTGTGTCTGTGAAGAGGAGGAAAGGTGAGAGCAAGAAAACATTCCATTACTTTAGAGAAAATGCCAGTGAGGATCTAAGTGTGAGAAGTTTTCCAAGTGATAGGAGGGTGCGTGGCTTTGCTTTCCATTTGGTAACACTGCAGTGTTGTGACAAGATCCTAGATACTGTGGCAGACCTGTGGGTGGCCTCACTTGCGAGCATCTCAGAGATGTGCTCTCCTTGTACCAGGCCATGAAATTAAATTTTGTTTGGAAACTGACTGGTTTATATGTCTCTTGGAAAGTAAGCGTATTGCAGGTATTTATTTCCAGCACAACAGCGTCTTTGGCTGTAACTAATAAACCCTTTACACTGAGACCAACTTTACTAAGTACTGGCATGGGTAGGAAGTGCTCCTGGAGTGAAGACATTTCAAAGACATTTTAATACAGTGGCACCATGCGGAGGGCATTAATCTTTCTTGTGATTTCCTCTTATTGTAACAATGGAAAAGGCTTCTAATGTGCAAACCTCGTTAAATCAATCATCTTGGGAATTTAGATGCACAGTGTGATAAAAGCAACAACTTTCTCTACCTTTAGGCAATTTTCCATATGTTTTGAAGTTGGGATTTGGGGAAAATAAGCTCTTTGATGGATTTATGATTCAGCTTCAAATGTAATATTTGAATTCCACTTTATTAGCCAGAAGAAATAGAAAGCCCTAAACAGCTAATAAAGTGTGTTTCATTTTTAGATAATATTTATTGTTTACACACTACTTTGGACACTCCCTTTATACCTTTAAACTGTAATTACACTGATGGAATATAATAGGAAATGTTTTCATTTGGAGCAAAGAGCTGTTTGTTCATTTCTTTATTTATTTACAATTTTCTGCTATTTTTATTTAAGAATTTGACTGCTGTTATTTGGCAAAGCAGTTTTATAAAGATGATTAGAAATGGTGAGGAAAATGTTTAAGACAAAGTGTCCTTAGAGTTACAGATTTTTGCCTCGATTTAACTTTTTCCTGTTTGTATATAGAAAAGTACATTGGAAAGGAACACTAACTTCCAGAATATTTTAAATTTGGACCTAAATGCACATAGGTTATGCCTACACAACTACAACATTAGCAGTGGCAGGTGGGAGTGACAAAGTTGTAGGAGGCACTGTTTTAATGCTAGATTAGGATCAACCAGAGGAAATGCACAATTAAAACATTTGCTTTAAATCACTCTCTGCTGCTATATTAGGGAAAGAAATTGATTCAAAATGTTAACTTTGACTTGCTTTTATTAAATGTCATCCATTCTTTACTTGGTGGCTGGAGTATGTCTGGGCATTTCACAGCTTGATGGATAGATAGTATGGGAAAGTCTAAGAGTACATAGGAGTGTACTGGTACCATTGTTTATGAACCAATATCTAAAGCATCTTAGAGTTAATTTGGTTAGTGTTTATATTGCTAGATCTCCAGTGAGTTCTGCCTGAACTATGTATTCCAGGAATACCTAGATTGGATCTATAGACTAAGTGGGGAACTCTTCCTCTGAACTCAAGAATTCCACAAATCAATATCATATTGAACCAATTTTCTCACTGCTTTCCTATGTCCCTGGCTTGGTATTTTGGAAGTAATATTAACTCTTTCAGAGACATTGATGCTATATCTATAGAAAACAAGTGCTTTCTTTTTGTTTTTCATTTTTTTTTTCAGACCTAGAGCCTATAAGACAAGTGCTTTCTAATTGTGTCATACTGCCTTATGTTGCTCTATTGCAGTATGAATTGCACTCATAATGTAGCATTAAGGTGTTGAAAACAGGAAGAAAAGAATTTACTGAAACAAAAGGACTGTGTTATATTATAAAGGTTTATATTCAAAATATAATCCAGCTGAGTGTCAGAAAACTTTAAACATCAAGCCATCATATTTCAAAAGATATATTGTATGTATGTTTGTATGTATATAAGCAAATGCACATATACATGCTGAAAACATTTTGCAAAAACTGAGATTATATTCTGTATTCTCAGAAAGGGGAATGTAGAGTCATTTAAAAAGTCATAATTGTGAGATTTTACATCTTAAAGGATCATGTACTCTGTAATCTTCAAACATATTTTCAAACTCTTGTTTTTCCCCAAAACCATGATTTGACTAAACCCTGTAGCCTTGAAAAAGAAGTACAATGTTGTATTTCTATGTGGCTAAAAGCTTACATGACGTCTAAGTAATCTTACATTATCTATTAATTGACAACTTAGATCTCCACCTCTCTGAGGAAAGTGACAACTGTGGGAGTGAAGTAAGCCATGGAGATAAGTGGTTATCTAGGATCTAACTGAAGAGCGGGCATTTTCCAGCTGTACTTTATTTGTAAAGGTGGTTTACATGTAGCTGGTATCATATGCGTTTTTAAACAAGAATACCATTTTCTTCTTCCTTCTCTTCCCCTTTTACCCCTTTCTGTCCCTTATCATCTTGTCTCCCTTCCATTAGGGTTTTGACCTAATACTTTCAGTAGGCTATTCTATGGCTTTCCTTGGCATCAAACCTTAATAAAAATTTCCTTGGTGACTGTCTACCTATGAACCTAAGTTACTCACAATGCAGCCTATCTTTCTTTGATATTCTTCTTTGGGGGAACTGAATGAGAAGGTCCCTGTTCTCTAGTTCCTTGGCCTCTGTATAATTTTGAGATTTGAAAATTTGAACTGATGTTTACCTGATCACGTTCAGGAAGTTGCACTAAGAACTTTGGTTCTTTTAAGAAAGCTTCTGGAGATTATTAGATAAATGAGCAGAATATGTCCCTGAACACTGATGCTCTTATAATAATGTGACTAAAAAAGCAAAAAGCAGCAGTCCCCTCAGTGGTGAAAGGGCTGGTTTCTTTTCTCATCTGTGCAAAGAGCAACTACAAAGCAAGACCCCTACTGGGCGGAGGGGAAAGTACTCTGATGTAAAGTACTCTTATGTACAATTCAATTACAGATGAAGAGGAACGTGAACAACGTCAAACCTAGCAAGGAGTCTAGGGAAGAGGCAAGTGATTTAGTAAAGGCTTGGAGACAAATATGTTATAGTATTTTTTATTATATTATATTATGTTACACTATATATTATATAGTCTTCATTATTATATTATTTTCAATAAAATATTATATATCACTTATAATCATTTTACACAATTAAATATGTATTTTGCCGAAAAGTATTATGATAAAATTTTATATAAATAAATGGTGGCATTATTATTGTATTATTATTCCTTCCCTCATCACTAAGTGTGCTCATTGTACAGGAAACTTTCAAATGTCATATAGAACATACTTGCTCCAAGCATATAATTCTGATTTAAAATAGAACCAGAACAAATTGTGTAAGAGTGTGACAATGTACAATAATGGAATTTTAGATTTATTTTAAAAGTGGTGCACAATCTGTTAATAATGTGTCTTATTTCCATTCTTCCTCTCTTCTGTGAGAGCAAAGGCCTTGGCACTCCATTCTTGGCTTACTCATTCCCATCCATTCTACTGCTGTCATCACACTGCATTGTTCTCACCACATCTCAGCTCCATATAAGGAAAGGTATGCCTTCACTCCCACCCTACTCTGTTTGCCTTGTCACCCTGGAATTTGTGTTCTGCTCCCTGTTGCTTGTCTACTCTGGTACTTTCTCTAGTGATCGATGCTGGCTTTCTGTATTAGTCTATTTTCACGCTGCTGATAAAGACATATCCAAGACTGGGAAGAAAAAGAAGTTTGAGGCTGGGTGTGGTGACTCACGCCTGTAATCCCAGCACTTTGGGAGGCTGAAGCTGGTGGAGCACGAGGTCAGGAGTTCAAGACCAGCCTGGCCAACATGGTGAAACCCTGTCTCTACTAAAAATACAAAAATTAGCCTGGCATGGTGGCAGGCGCCTCTAATCCCACCTACTCGGGAGGCAGAGGCAGAAAATTGCTTGAATTTAGGAGGTGGAGGTTGCAGTGAGCCAAGATCACGTGCTCTAGCCTAGGCAACTGAGCAAGACTCAGTCTCAAAATAAAAAAAATAAAAAAGGAAAAGGTTTTAATTGGACTTACAGTTCCACATTGCAGGGGAGTCCTCAGAATCATGGCAGGAGGCAAAAGCACTTCTTACATGGCAGTGTCAAGAGAAAATGAGGCAGATGTAAAAGCAGAAACCCCTGATAAAACCATCAGATCTCATGAGACTTATTCACTACCATGAGAACACTATGGGAGAAACTGCCCCCATGATTCAAGTTATCTCCAACCAGGTCCCTCCCACAACACATGGGGATTATGGGAGTACAATTCAAGATGAGATTTGGGTGGGGACACAGAGTCAAACCATATCACTTTCACACATTTGGTCAGTATTTACAATATTTTCCAGCATTCTCATGAACTCAATTTGGTATCCGTAAACTTCTTCCCTCCTTTGTGCCTTTAATCTTTCATACCATTTCCTTCATTAAGTTTTTCCATTTAGTTTTCAAATAAAACCAATTTAACTAGCAGATCTCCAGACAAATGGCTTAGGTTTGGAGTCCACCTTGTGTCTGCACCATACTTGTCAGAATCTTGCGAGTGGCATTTCCAAACTCACTCTTGAGAAAGTGATAATTGCCCTTGAATTGTTAAGAAGTTAAAAGTCTTAATATTTTTGAATGACTTTGGACTGATTGATAAAGTTGGGTGTATGCTGCAAATGAGGGGTGGGAGTGCTTGGCAGTTTTCCAGAGAATAGAATGTTAGATAGTGGGAAGAACACGGAAGGAAACTTGATATGATTCAGGAATTGGTAGAAGGGTTATGGAACAGTATTGGGTCCTGAATATGGTTGAATGATGTTCAAAGTTGTTCCCTACCTGGAAGAAGCAAAGAAGAAGAAGCACTTGGTTAGGTGATGGGGACAGGATATCTTTTAGTGGCTGCTATTGTATCTTTGATTGAGGGAATCAAAGGTGACTAAGACCTATCCTTAAATAGTTAATATTGTTGTATTTTTCAAAGAACGAGTGCCATCAAAGAAGCAAAGCCAAGTATAAACAACTACAGTTCAAAGCACAGTTTAAGTTCAAGTGGCTAAGCAAGAGAAGGAATCTTCACAAGGAGCCAAGATTATTAACAAACATAAACCACAGTGAAGATGGCAGGAGGGGAAGGGTTAAAAAGGGATGACATAGGAATGACTCCAGAACTCACAATTGGATAGCTATTGCTGTTTATTCATTTACTGTAAACTTGGAAGTTAAAAGCAACTGGGGAAGACTCAGGGAGTAGAAGTTTGTGGAAGCCAATCAACATGGTTATCTGACATTTTTCAGAAGTTAGACTGTTGAACACTTCTGTTCAACAGGGCAGAGGAAATAGAAGAGAATAATTAGAAATTTTAGGCTTTGGAATTGGCCTGGCAGATAGATAGTAGAAGGGTTGAAGTGGGGGTAATTAAAGAGATTAGTGAACTAAAAAGACCATGCTTAAAAAATGAATTTCTGATTTACTAAGAAGACTAGTTACTAGCAAACAATTGCCATGATGGGGTTAAATGGGGCTTATACTATGGGGCTGCCATAGTATAAATTTCTACAAAAATTCTGATGAGATATTACTTCCTCTTATTTGGAATCAACTGTCCAAAAATCACATTCAAAATAATTTGACCCTTCTCTTTGTTTATATTTTAAAATTTTATTTCTTCTTTTATGCTGTAAAGGAAGTTTGAAGCATTAACTTTTAATTTATATATACAATGGAATATAGTTCTGCAAGAGGTTTGAAGATATGATACATGTGAGAAATGTACCTTCTACATTATTCATGTAACAATCTGAGCTAGAATAAATCTTACATTCTTGATCACTGTAGGATTACAGCAAAAATGACTGGTTAGTCCAATTTGACGCTTACCTGGTGACATCCCTGGGGGGTACATGAGTGAGAATCTGGAGCCATAAATGTATCACCATGTGGCATTAAGGTGAACTATACCAAATCATACTTATGGTTTCACGTTCATTTCAACCACAGCTTGTAGACCTGGATTATTTCAAATATAAATAAAGAAAATATGTGGCAAATTTCTAATCTGTGTGCTCATTGTAACTAGCTAATCTACATAATTCAGAAATAAATTTTGGAGCTGAACTTTCTAGAAGTTAGTCTGTGTCAACTGAATATTTTCTGGATCATGTCTTTGCAATTTCTTATAATTTAAACCACCAGTCTACACAAGTAGCATAATTATATTTGGACCAGAAAGCATGGTATTCCTTTCTTGCAACAAACTTTCACACGTGAATTTTAGAGCTATGAAACTGTCTTCTTGTTGTTCTCAAAATGAGTATGAGCCATAAATAAATGGACAAACTACATGTCTAAAATACCATTTTATGGACAAGTTTTAAAATTTATCATCTGCAGCCTATGTCTGAAGGGCAAATATTGCTTATGAAAATAAGGATCTTTAGAGGTCTGTTTGGTCTCTACACATAGTAGAGTAATAGCCCTTAGGTTAGAAAGTGGTTAAGATATTAACAGTTTAAGGTGGCCTTAAGTGGCAATGGACAAATTTGGACTAATGTCTATTTGTGACTATTAAGAAATCCATGAGTTTTATCCATCATACACACACAGGCACACAATCAGTGTCACCCAATTAAGAACGACTCCTCTTGTGTAACTAACTAAATTCCTTTGGCTACCAAGTCTATATTTTCTGCTTGATGCAGATATCTGGTAATTCCTTCCCAGGTGCCCGCTCTTTGTGTTTTCTACAGACTTTTCATCCTCAGTGGCCACCTGGTTTATATTCCTTTTGTTTGATTCTAGCTCCCATCTCCCTCGGTTCTGAATAGTTTTGCAGAGATCAGCATATTCTATTTCTTGCTGAATGCCTCTCTTTCTCTGAGTTACATTTTTTTTTGTACTCTCATTTAATCTTTTTCTTGCCTCTCTTCTAATTAACTCCATCGTTGCCTCCTTCATTATGCTTGTAATGAGGTCACCGAGGTGTTCCGAAATTTCTGCTTTTCCCATCTGCTTCAGGGTTCCAATTAGTTTTCTTTGGAAATCTGAAGTTTTTTGCTTAGTAGAAGCTTCCAATAAAGCTAACTCTAGGATGGCCTCTTTTCCTTCATCAGTTCAAATGAAAACTTTCAAGATTATACAGGCTCTCAATGGTGTAAAAGGCATCATTTTCTCTAGCATGGAAATGGAGTTAGAGACAACAACAGTTGAGCTACACAGAAAATTTAAATATCTTTTGAAAGAGTGTGAAGTCTGTTCTTCCAGATTGCAAGTAGATGCAGGTGAGAAATTTCAGAAAGACACTTTTATCCACACTTGGACGTGAAGGGTATGTAGCTAACACAACAAAATGAATTTTAAAGAAAATTTGCAAATAATGTATTTTAAGGAAAAAGTTTTTAAACTTTAATATCTTGCTCCTAGAGCATCATTTTCATATAGAATTTTGCAATAGACCATTTTTTAGTCACTGCTATGGACTGAATTGTGTCCTCCTCTAAAATCACATGTCGAAGCCCTAACCCCTAATGTGACTGTGTTTGGAGACAGGGACTGTAAACAGGTAATAGATGTTAAGTGAGGTCATAAAGGTGGGGCTCTAATCTGAGAGAGTTTTTGTCTTTATAAGAAAAGGAAGATCGACCAGAGCTCTCTCTCTCTTCTTTAGGCATGTGCTCTGAGAAAAGGTCATCTGAGGACAAAGTACCCATCTGCAAGCCAGGAAGAGAGCCCTCGCCAGACACTAAACTCCGCTGGAAACTTGATTTTGCGCTTTCCAGCCTCTAGAACTGTAAGAAAATAAATTTCTGTTGTTTACACCACCTAATCTCTGGCATTTTGTTATGGCAGCCTGAACAGACTAATACAGCCATTACAAGTAATTCTTTTATAAGAGAGACGCACTTGTGTAGTTCGTAAAGCAGAACCTAAGTCTGCTTTATACAGTAAAATCTTACCTATCTACAATAAGAACTTCCCTAAGTTAAGAAATACAGGAGAAAGTGAAATCTTCATTTGTTGCTGGTGGGAAAATAAATTGGTGTAGCCACTTTGAAAACAGTTCGGTATTTGCTCAAAATGTTAAACACAGAGTTACCATATTACCCAGCAATTTTACTACTTGGCAGATAAGCAAAAGAAATGAAGGCATACGACCACACAAAACCTTGTATATGAATGTTTATAGCAGAACTATTCCTGATAGCCAAACAGTGGAAACAACCCAAATGTCTATCAAGTGATGAATGGATAAATAAAATATGATATATCTACACAATGAAATATTATTTGGTTATAAAAGTAAATAAAATACTGGCATGCTACAACATGGATAATCCTTGAAAACATTATGCTAAGCGAAGGAAGCAAGTCACAAAACTATATATTGTATAATTCCATTTATATAAAATGCCTAGAATAGTCAAATCCATAGAGACAGAAAGTAGATTAGTGGTTGCCTGGAGCAAGGGAGTGCGATGTTGGGGGTGATTGCTAATTAAACGGTATGTAGAATCTCTTTCCGGCAAGATGAAAATGTTCTAAAATTTAGATTGTGGTGATTGTTGTACCATCCTGTGAACACACTAAAAAACACTTTAAATGGGTGAACTGCGTGATGTATGAATTATATTCCAATAAAACAATTAAAAACCTGTACATATCCATACATATACATGTACACAGAAACATACAGAAAGAAAACATAAAATATCAATAAATGTTTCATATGTATTTTCAGTTGAGTTTTTACTCACTTCTTTAGGCATATATATATATATATATAGAATTTTGTATATGAATATAGTTTTCAATAACCAGAAAATAAATAGATATTATAAACAAAGTAAATGTTCTAAACTCTCCTGCCCTGGGCAAGGTTGTTCTCAGAGATTTCCCAACCAATAACAATGACAAGAACAACTGCTATCCACTCAAACTCTCTTCATCTATTTATTGTTTACTATGTGCTGCTACATGCTGGAAAGACAAGCTAAATAAAGTATATAAGCTTCTTGAGGATAGGGACTTTATTTTTATTCACTATGTGCATAAAGAAAACTCTCAATTTGGTGAATGAATCAAAACCACAATGAGATACCATCTCACACCAGTCAGAATGGCTATTATTAAAAAATCAAAAAATAACAGATGCTGCCGAGACTGTGGAGAAAAGGGAATGTTTATACACTGTTGATGGGAATTTAAATTAGTTCAGCCACTGTGGAAGGCAGTTTGGAGATTTCTCAAAGAACTTAAAATGCAACTACCATTCGACCCAGCCATCCCATTACTGGGTATATACTCAAAGGAAAATCGATTGTTCTACAAAAAAGACCTATGCACTTGTATGTTCATCCCAGTGCTATTCACAATTGCACCTAAGTGCCCAATGCTGGTGGATTGTGTAAACAAAATGCCATACGTACACCCCATGGAATATTACACAGTCATAAAAAAATAAAATTATGTCCTTTGTGGAGCAATATGGATCCAGGCTGGAGGTCATTATTCTAAGCAAATTAACACAGGGACAGAAAACCAAATACAGCATGTTCTTATTTAGTGGGAGCTAAATATTGAGCACACATGGGCACAAAGATGGAGACAACAGACACTGGGGACTACTAGGGTTGAGGGACAGAGTGTGAAGGGTATGGGGTAAAAAGCTACCTATAGGGTACTATGTTCACTACCTGGGTGACAAGATCATCTGTACTCCAAATCTTAGTGTCGTGTAATATACTCATGTGACAAGTCTGCACTTGTACCCTGTGAATTTAAAATAAAAGTTGAAATTATTTAAAACAGAAAAGAAAAAAGAGATGAATGAAGACATCACTGTATTTTCTTTCAGGCAGATCACAATGTAGTGTGGTGGTGTGGGGTGCAAAAGCAGACAATGGTTTACTAAGCATAGAAACAGGGTGCTGTGGGAACATTTAGGAGAGACACAAAACCCCAGATAGGGTATTTAGGACAGGCATCTTTTGGAAGATAATATATATACATATTTTTTGAGACAGAGTTTCGCTCTTGTTGCCCAGCCTGGAGTGCAATGGCATACTCTAAACTCACTGCAACCTCTGCCTCCTGGGTTCAAGTGATCCTCCTGCCTCAGCCTCTCGAGTAACTGGGATTACAGACATGAGCCACCATACCCAGCTAACTTTGTACTTTTAGTAGAGATGGGGTTTCTCCATGTTGGTCAGGCTGGCATCGAAATCTCAACCCCAATTGATCCGCCTGCCTTGGCCTCCCAAAGTGCTGGGATTACAGGCATGAGCCACCGCGCCTGGCTGTGGAAGATAATTTCTAAGCTGAGTCCTGAAGAATGAATTGGTAGCAGGGAGGGAAGAAATTCTAGGCAGATAGAGTAGCCTATATCCTAAGACTCAAAGATGAGTTGGAGCGTAATCGACTCAAGAGATTTCAAAAGCTGTGGTTTGGAGTGTTGAGTAAGTGTGGATTGTAATGAGAGGTGAAGTTGGAAGAATTCAAGAGGGTATAGATCACAAATCATGAAAGGGTCTACATGGAGTGATTTTACCTTGAGGCAATGTGAATCATTAGAAGGGTTTTATTTGGAAGGTGACTCTATTATGTTTGTACTTCTCTTGATTTTGAAGACTATGCCATTTAGGTTCCTATATTATGGTTGGTATTTACCCATAGGCTAGCCAGGACTAAGTTCAAAATAAAAAGAGAAGGATTTTGGGATCTTTAATTAAAAATTCTTATTTATTTATTTTTTTTTGGAGACAGAATCTCAATCTGTCACCCAGGCTGGAGTGCAGTGGTATAATCTTGGCTCACTGCAACCTCCACCTCCCCTATTCAAGCTCTTCTCCTGCCTCAGTCTCTTGAGTAGCTGGAACTATAGGCGTGTGCCACCACACCTGGCTAATTTTGGTATTTTTAATAGAGAGGGAGTTTCACCTTATTGGCCAGGTTGGTCTCGAACTCCTAATCTCAAATGATTTGCCTGCCTCAGCCTCCCAAAGTGATTAGATTACAGGTGTAAACCACTGTGCCCTGCCGTTAATTAGAAATTCTATTGCTTACATGGCTCTCCCAGCCTCACTTCTTACACTGTTGATGAGGAAGTTGGGGTCCTAGATGCGCTGGTGCTCTAGACTTGGTTGGCTGGAGCAGAAAGCTATGACTGTCATGGAACTTCACTATGGAGAAGTTTTACTGAAGGCTGTACTTTAAAGTGATCAGAGGCTCCAACATTTCTAGCTCTCCCTAGATCTTCCACTGAGCAGATGTAGCCTCACCTTCCCCACTCAATATAGCTTTTGGTATTTTGGAGATCCTACCTGACAGGTGACTCCTTAGTTAAAGTTATAATTACTCTGGATGATATTTTAATTTCACCTGACATTTTGAGTACATAATATTTAAGCCATCTCTATCACTATCTTGGGTGGCAATGACTGTATTTTCTGTATATTTTGACTGGTATAAATAATGTCTGGCTTTTAATCTTATAAACATTGCACACAATGAACCATATTCAAAGCCATCATTACACACAACTAACCAGAGGTGGAATCATTAAATGCTTTCATGTGGGAAGGGAAGAATTCAGTGTAGAGAATGAGTTTGAAGGAAGCTATTGGAGTGATCCATGTGAGGAACAATAGTGGCCTGACCTGACTTGGTAAAATGGCAGAAGAGAAGAAAATGGCGAATGTATGAGTAAGTAGACATGGTCATGAATATGATGGTAATAAGAATAGGGAACACTTACAAATAGCTTTGGTTTGTGCCGGGCACTGTACTATGTTCCTTACCAAGGTTATCTTATTTTCTTTCTTTAACACTCACAGCCAACTTTGTGAGTTACAGCTCTAGCACTGATTTAGACACATCCCAACATTGACTTGCATGGTGCTCTGACTCACCTTGTGAGCAATTTTGGCCATTGTCATACTGGTTTTCTAACAGTTCTGTCAACAGGCCTTGTTTCTGACTTAGAGCCTTTGTGGATGCTGTGCTCTCTGTCATGTTGCCCAGGGTGGTCTCAAACTCCTGGCCTCAAGAAATCCCCTCACCTTGGTGTCCCAAAGCTCTGGGAATTACAGACATGAATGACCTTGCCTGGCTCATTTATTTATTTTTAATCATCACCATATTTCCAGAATTTATCACATTGCATGGCAGAAAGTAGGCATTCAATTAATGTTACTTGGATAGATTGTAAACTTGGAGACTTTCGTTTTCCCCTGTTTACTTTTCAAAATCTATTAGTTTACAATCGTTTCCTTATTATACCTATGTCATCCCTTCGCAACACTCAGAGTGGCCACAAGCACTTCAACAACTTATGCAATTTAGGCTGTCTCCCGAATGATGATACTCGTCATATTTTTGTGACTTCCAACTTCTATCTGCCTCCAGGATTCACTCCTTTTCCTGTTACCAGCATTGCTCCAGTGAGAACAAAGGCTTTTAATTTTGTAGATTCATGATCAAACACGGAGACGTGTGCTTTTGAGTTGACCACTGTTCAAGTCAAAACCTGGAGTAGTTATTTTTGAGACAAAAAGATGAGGAGTGATCAAAGGCTTGGAATTTTTAGTGCAAATAAGGGTTTGTTCATGCATTTTAAAGGTATGACATTCATAATATCAGAGTGCAAGATGAAATTGCTAATGTAGAGAGCAGTACAAGAAGGTAGTAAGACTTTCAGCTTCAAAGGCAGGAGAGACCAGCAACTTGATCACTTTGTCTGCTTGAGAAAAAGAAAAAAAAAAAAGAGAGAGACAGAAAAGGAGACATTTTGAATTGAGTTTTCAAAAAGGCAAGAAATTACAAAATTGAACCTATTTTAAGATTTTGATTATGTAAATAATTTGTATGTGTATGTGAAAGGGAAATGGCAAGGTGAAATAGTTTTTTCTTTGAAGGAAACGAGATTATAGGGTGAATTTTTTCTTTATTTTGTTTTAATTTAATTTATATTGTCATATGACACATATATTTTTCAAGGAATTCCAAATCTTCTTTAAAGTTTCAAGGTATAGTTTACAGAGTAGATGTTACTCTGTAACATCATTTAGTTAATCCCAACAATGATCCTGAGAGGAAGATGCTGAGCAGGAGGCAGGAGGAACTCTTGAGTCCAGGAGTTTGAGACAAGCCCGGGCAACACTGAAATCTCGTCTCTACAAAAAATAAAAAATTAGCTGGGGGTGGTAGCACACACCTGTAGTCTCCGCTACTCAGGGGGCTGAGGTGGGATAATTGCTTAAGTCTGGGAGGCCAAGGCTGCAGTGAGCAGTGATCATGCCACCCACTACAGTCTGGGTGACAGAGCGATACCTTGTCTCCAAAACAAAATAAATGAAAAAAAAAAAAAAAAAAAGGAAAGATAAAAAATTGCTTTAGAAATTGAACAAGTTTAAAAAAAAGAGATACTTTTTGTATATCGTAAGAGGTAGACCTAGGATTTGAATCCTGCTGGATCTGATTCCAAGCTTAGTTTTAATCCATTGTCCTACTCTATCTCTTTTCAGGGTAACTGGACACAATATTCTTAAAGAATACTTTCCAAATTCCCTGAAATTGCTGAAAATATTTCTTCCTCTTCTGCTTTATTTCAATTAATGAATTATTTCAATAAATAATTAATTTATTAATTATTGTTAAATATTAATATTTATTAAACGTTTGCTGCACATATGCCAGTGATTGTTGTAGTTTCTACTTTTTTTTTTTTTTAAAAAGATGAAATCTCACTGTTGTTGCCTGGGCTGGAGTGCAGTGGCGCGATCTTAGCTCACTGCAACCTCCACCTCCCGGGTTCAAGTGATTCTCCTGCCTCAGCCTCACAAGTAGCTAGGATTATAGGTGCTTGTCACCACGCCAGGCTAATTTTTATATTTTTAGTAGAGACGGGGTCTCACCATGTTGGCCAGGCTGGTCTCGATCTCCTGACCTCAGGTGATCTGCTCACCTTGGCCTTTCAAAGTTCAGGGATTACAGGCGTGAGCCACCGTGCCGGGCCATATTGTAGTTTCTGAGTGAATAAGGGAGAATACAATGAACAAGGCCCTCACTCTTAGTCTATTCTAGTATAAGAAAGATAATAGATCTAAAGTTAGCAAATAAGAAAGTTATGAGATCACAGTTAGAGATACATAGAGAATGATTGTTGGCTATCTGATTGTGACGCATTATTGGAGTCCAGAAGCTACTTATTAAGTAACATAATGGGAAGACCTCTCTGAGGAGCAAACATTGAAGCTGGGATCCCAATGACAAGAATGATCCCAGCAGAAGAGCAAGGTTTTACCAAGGCCCTGTGGTAGAAACCAGAATGATATGTTCAAGTAATGGCAAGAGAAGACCGGTGTCACCAGCTCATAAAAGATGCTGGAGAGAAATGCAGTTGGAAAAGTAGAATGTAGCCAGCTCATGAAGGGATTTGTAAGCCAGAATAAGGAAAATGGATTTTAGTTTAGTGGACATAGGAAGTCACTGGAGGATTTTAAGTGAAAAAATGTTATTCTTGCGGCTGTGTGGAAAATGGATTGTTGGGGAGCAAAAGAGTTGGGTCAGGGACATGAGTCAGAAGGCTATTGCAATATTTTCAGTGGGAGAAATGGCAGTGGTTTTGATGGAAGTGTTCATGGGAATCACCAGAAGGGAGGGCTGAACACAAGCTGATAGGCCTGCTTCTTCTTCGTGGGGTCTGATTCAATACAAGTGGGATGGTGCCCATGTTTGCAGGTTGTACTGATGCTGATTCTATAAAGGACAAAGGTGTTAGTAATGGAGATAAAAGGGGAAAGATTCAGGATGTATTTTAAAGTTGAGGCTATAGAACTTGCCAATGGATTGAATTAGGGAGTAAGAAAAGAGAAGAATCAACATTTAGAATTCTGGGGAAGTGCTAGAGGTGCTTTTTACTGAGATGAGGAGGTCTCAGGAAGGAACAAGTTTTGGTGGGAGAGGAGTAAGGGAAGAATCAAGATTTGATTGAATTAAGGGAAAATTATGCAGATGTTACATTTTATACATTTATAATGGATTGTATTAAGTTATTTTAGATGATTTATTAAGGTGATCTAATGCTTTCACTGAGGCAGTGGGGCTGGTAAAGAGAACATAGCTAGCTTGAGCAGGTCCCATTGAAGTGATGGAGGCCAGAACGGGAGCTGGAGCTAAAGAGGGCACATGGAGCCAGGAGTGGTGACAGGCACTTGTAGTTCCAGCTACTCTGGAGGCTGAGGTGAGAGAATTGTTTGAACCAAGAGTTCAAAACTAGCCTGGGCAGCATAGTGAGACCCTGTCTTAAAAAAGTAATAATAAATAAAAATAAATAAATAAAATAAAGAGGGCACATGGGGATTGTTGGAAACTGGTGGCATGATTCAAGTCAGGTGGAGGAGTGATGAGGAATGACTGAATTAGAACAATATCAGGAATAAATATGTAGGATTCTATACAATGGCGTTATCTGGTGTTTTTGTCTGGGACTTACGGGCTGCAATGTGGTTTGATGAACCAGGGCAGTTTACAGGATGAGTGGCAAGACATGAGCCTGGTTATTAATAATTACACATGATAATACTAACAACAGCTAACCTTTACTGAGTGCACACACTTTTCTGGGCATTGCTGAGTGCTTTACATAGGTTATCTAATTTAACTCTTACAATATCCCATGAGATAGGTGCCATGATTATTCCATTTTTATAAATCAGGAAACTGAGTCTGAGAGGATAACTTGTCTGAGGTCACATAGCTAGAAAAATTATAGTGCTGGGATTCATACTTTGTGCTGTTTAATATTTTCGAAGGTTTTAATCTGCACAAGTCTAAAACAGACATTTTGGGGGGTACTAAATAGCTTCTTTCTGCTTTTCTTACAAAATGTTTAATGTTAGGGTTTAGGCAAGAACATACACCTCTGCTCCCCCCCTCCCACCACCCCTTTATAACATTAAAAAATCAAGATCCAGTAATTTTACTTAGTAGCTCATGTTCCAAAATGTAATCTTTTATAAGCTTGAGGACTGTTTGCATGGTCTGTGTCTGAAAACAGTAACTTTTGCACATGATTAGACTGAGTTTTTATTGCTACTTTTTATTTTAAGTGATAATAAATTAATTACATGCATGAAGATGTTAAATTTGCTTGAGAGGATTCTTTTTTTTTTTCTTCCCAGTAAAGGAAAAATCCCCACCTTCCGGGATGTCAGGTTGTTTATCTGCTTCTCTTCCTTTCCCTTGCCTGATATCTTTAATCTCTTCTCCTATTTCTCAGACCTTCATCTTCCAAAATGATGTTTACTGGGAACATAGAGAACAAAAGATAGCCCAAACATACATCTCTAATGATAGGCATGCCTTTATCTTCTGTACTCACTCTGATGCTTCCCAGTGCTTATTCCACGTTACTATCCTGAACCTTAGCGCATGATCCCTACACCGACAAATGGGAGAATTCGACAGGCTTGCTTGGGGGACTAGAGAGATAAGAAAGATATTTTCTTAACACATTACATTTCATGGGATTTTTTTTTTTTCTGCCCGGAGAAGGTTCTAGGGCTATTCGCTCACTATTTTCCCCAAGTCTCTGAAAAAGCTATCCAATTGAAAACTTCAGAAACTGAACAAGGATGATAATACTGAGGACCCATCAAACTATTATAGGCACTCTGAGGGCAAGGACATAGCTTTTATTAAAGAAATACATTTTCTATAGCACTACATTGTGCTATGCAGTCATTTAGTAAGTATTATTCAACTTTTAAAATTTTGTAGAAACTGCTATTCTCACTGTGCAGCAAAGATCTGCAATGTTTTATCCCCAGCTGGCTGGCCTTCATTTCTGCAAAAAGGACTTTCAAAATATGCACTTTCATGTTTGTAATTTAAAAAATGCTTTCCAAAAATCAGACTTTATTGCATAAGCTTTGTGCTTTGAAGCAGTGTCATGGAAATATATACATAAATCATAATGTGTTTTGATTGGGCATTGATTTGAATTAAATGGAAAAGCAAGAAAATCCTGAGCTGACCTAGTAAATAAAATTATTATGTAATTGGGGTGCTTGGCAGAAATTCCGGTTCCTAAATGTGTCTTTAATAGTACAGATAGGTTACCATTATATTGGCATTAGCTGGTAGGAGATGATAATTTAAATGTAATCATGCCAGCAGCCAAGGTTCAGGAGAGTGACGTGTAATAAGCACAGGGAAGAGTCAGAGTGAGTATGGCAGATAAAGTCACACCTGTCACTAGAGATGTATGTTTGGGCTATCTTTTGTTCTCTTTCTATGTTCCCAGTAAACATTTTGGAAGATGAAGGTCTGAGAAACAGGAGAAGAGATTAATCTCCTCATTTCCTGGAAGTAGCATCATGTTGTTACTAGTTAACAAGTTATGTTGGAAATATTTGATACCCAGTTAAAGATAATTGTTAATGAGAATGAGATCCAGGGAAGGTTGAGGTCGGAAATGGAATGGAATGAAATGGAATGGAGTGGAATGGAACGGAAGGCAGTTTTATGGAACTACTTTTTCATGGAGATGGACTGAAATGCGTGAGAGGAAAATACGAAGGCGTAACTGCCCCAGCTAGGCATGCCGAATCTCCCATTCTGAACCCTGACTCCACCAATGGATTTATTTATTCAATAACACAAAGTAGGAAATTTGGCAGGAACTTTTGGTTAAATATTTTGTCTGGGTCCTACACTTCTGTTGGTGCTACTGAAACCCTCTCAGCTTTGAAGTTTATCTTGCTTAAAACCTCTCATGATAGGGAGGTGATCTTTCTTCTTTGGCCAAAACAGTTTATCTTGGTTGGGGGGATGGAAAAGGGATGATAAATCTGAAACAAGGGCAGCTGTTCCACAGAAATGCGATAAGTTGGACCAATCAGATTCGCCTTTACTTATCTGAACTGAATGGAAAGAAGTAGGATCTGAAGCTGAGAGGATGCTATGGTGTAAAGCTGGCGCTATGGTTGAGCCATAGGAAACCAAAGCTTTGAGGAGGCATACATTTTGAATAAGCAAAGGAGGGCAGTAATTATGACCACCTACCCCGGAGGAGGCTGATGTAGCCAGTAAGTGGTTCTTTAAGCCTATGGGTAATTTCACAGTAAACTTCCCTTCTCTTAAGATGGCTCGTGTGAGCCTCTGTTGTAATCAAAGTAGCCCGACGAAAGTATTGCCTGAGTAATTTTTGCCTGGGATGACTTTGATGGTGAAATCCTGAAGTATGCCACCATTATGCCACCAAATTTCTAGAAGTAAGCAATTTCTAGATGTATGATATGAGAAGCAGACAGCGATATTTAAGAGGAATGTATTAAATTTGATGTGTTCAATGGCAATCTATTTTGAAAACTTCTCAGCCCATTTCAGTCTTCTCAGCCCACTTACTTCTCTAATCTAATCTTGTATGAAGATAAATTTTGAGACTATGCGTAGGTTTTTTTCTTTTCTTTTTTTAAAAGATGACTGCTTTTTACCTAGAGGGATGCTCACAAGTATAGGGAGATAACTATGGAATTATCTATAGGACTTGATCCCAGAAAGTAGATGGGAGTGAAATTTCACCCAGATTTCCTTCACACACTACCATTCAATAACACCAGGGGCTACTCAAATTAAGTTTAAAACATTTTCTTTTTGGATTATTTTTAAAAATATGTCCCACAGAAAAGTCTGCTATGGCAACATTTGACATGCCATCTATTCCTAACATTTTGGTTCCCACAAATGATTAGCTCTGCCATAGAGTATGAAGAATAAATAAGAGCAAAAGATTATAAAATGAGACCATGTGTCCAAACATGCTATGTATGCCTTGGCAAACAGAATGCACATATTAAGACAAATCCCATCTAGCTTGCCAGAGAACTGGATCAAAGCTGGCACAAATAAGATTCCTGTTGGATAGAAAAGATAGGGAGGCTTTACAGTGGTCCCCTCGAAGTAGGGAGACTGTATAATTGATCATCCAGACTGGGACAGTTGAGAGTGGTAGGCACAGTATTAATAATAATAGTAGGGTAATAGATGTAAAGTAAAAGCCTTCCAGGAAACTGGTTAGATGGATACCCTAGAAGGAAGTCATTGACTATTTTCGCTTTAAAATTTCTTTTATCTAATGGCCAAAGAGCTAAAAGCAGGTCCTGAACTTGGAAAGAATATTGTAAAATCCAGATTTCTTGAAATTGCCTACTGTTTAACATATCAGAGTTTTGATCTTTAGGGCCATAACCGCCAAATTTTAAAACAGTAAACTTGAGCATCGAGACATTGCTGCAGAAACTTTACCCAACTTAAAGATAGTGCACCTTGTAGGATTGATGGAAGGAGTCTTACCTGCCAGGGTCTTTAGTTCTCTTGAGCCAGGCACATAAGCCCTGAAGGCTCTGGGCCAGGCCATATGTGCTGGAATTAGTTTTTTTTTTTTTTTTGACTTGAGGTAAAATTTACATATAAAATTCACCATTTTAACCATTTTAAAGTATACAATTCAGTGGCTTTTAGTGCATGCATAATGCTGTGCAACCATCAGTCCCGACGTTGGTACAGAACTTTTTTTTTTTTTTTTTGAGACAGGGTTGCACTCTGTCACCCAGGCTGCAGTGCAATGGCATAATCATAGTTTACCATAGTCTTGACCTCCTGGGCTCAAGTGATCCTCTCTTCTCACTTCCCAAGTAGCTGGGACTACAGGTGCATGCCGCCACACCTGGCTGTTTTTTTAATTTTATTTTTGTGGAAATGGGGTCTTGCTATATTGCCCAGGCTGGTCTTGAACTCCTGGGTCCAAATAATCCTCCCACCTTAGCCTCCCAAAACGCTGGGATTATGGGCATGAGCCACCACACCTCTGGCCTGCTTAATTGTTTTCTTTAAGTCAATTAAAACTTTTACCTAAGTAAATTTATTTTAAAACAAAATTTTTTTCACTTCCAAAATTACAAATTTGACATGATAGATAAAAAAGTTAATGTTTGCTGTTTACCACTTAAAGTGATTTCATGTACCACCAGTTGACCACCTACCACATTCTGGTGCCACCAGGCCTGGCTACATTTTAAAATTTTTGTAAGTTGATCTCAAACTTCTGGGCTCAAGCAGTCCTCCTACTTTGGCCTCCTAAAGTGCTGGGATTATATAGGCATGAGTCATGGTGCCCAGCCCAGAACATTTGTGTTAACTTAAAAGGAAACCTCATATTCGTTAATCAATCAATCCCTAGTTCATTCCTCTCCTCAACCCCTGGCAACCACTGACCTGTTTTCTGTCTCTGTGGATTTGCCTATGCTGTGTGTATCATATGAAAGAAATCGTTCAATATGTGGCCTTTTGTCTGACTTCTTCCCTTAGCATAATGCTTTCAGAGTTCATCCATGTTGTTTATCAATATTTCATTACCTTCTACAGGTGAATAATTGTATGCATATACCACATTTTGTTTATTCATTCATCTGTTGATGGGTATTTGGGTTGTTTTCACCTTTTGACACTTTTGAATAGTGCTGTTATGAACATTCATGTACACATTTTTGTTTCAAATCCTATTTTCAATTCTTTGGGACATAACCCTAGGACTGCAACTGCTGGGTCATATGTTAAACTTTTTGAGGAACTATGGAATTAGTTTTATGAGCAGGATAACTTTAAGAGTATTCTCAAAGAAGTCATGAAAGAGAGGCAGTTAGGGGTGTTTTATCGATGCTGAGAATCATTTCCTTAAAAGGTTGAGGCCCAGAGATTTTCTAACACTTAGTGGGGACATGTTCATTTGCCTACTCCTGACCTAGACAGACTGAAGGAGGAAGCATTAACATCCAGCTCCTTACTCCACCAATGGGTTTGTTTATTCAATAAAACTAAGAAGGAAAATGGACAGGAATTTTGTTAAGATTTTTCTCTGGGTCCTACATTTCTCTTGGTGCTACTGAGTCTCTCTCATTTCTGAAGTTTATCTTCAGTTTACCAATCTTCAAAATTTACAAAAGCAGACTTTACGGTGTTTTTTTATTTTATATTTGTCAAACACCATTATTCCTCAGAAACTGAGTTTTCCATATCTTATGAATGTGTTATTTTCCTGTTTTTGATAAGAAATTGCTAATATAAAAAGAAGCTACTTTAAAACATATGATATAAACACACGGCTTTTTTCTTTGTCTCCTATGATGCAACATTCTTATCTTTATGAAATTGTGTTTATTTTTTCCCGTGAAATAGTTTATTTACTAGAAATAAATCCCTTCTTTGCATAGGAACAGAAGAACCACATGTCATTGGAAAGCTAGCAGATAGGAGTCTGTGATTCTGACTATTTTACCAATATTATTTCAGAAGTTTAAACAGAGGGTTGACTAGCTTCCAAATTAAATTGGAAATACTGTAATTTGCTTTGGTTTCTTTTGGATGAAGGGTCCAAGAAACAAGATGTATCCTGGGTATTTTTTTTTTTTTTTTTTTGCTTTTCAACTAATGAATGGGCATGGAATGCCTGGGGGATTTATCCGTGCAATTACCACCCATTCTGTTAGATGGTGGTTTTTAATTGTTTCCTAGTTTCACAAAAACTCTCTGCTTTTTGGAATGTTCATTCAACAGATTTATTACTTATCAACAGAAAACATTCTATACATGTGTATACTTTTTAGCTCATCTGTGATAAATTTCTTTGCTTAATTTAAATAGCTTTTTTAGGGGGTGCATAGATACAAAATATTGGAACACATTAAAAAACATGATTTGTAATCATGATTTTACCAGTGTCAATTGATTATATTTCTATGCTCATTTATTACAGGACATCAGAGGAAAATATTCTTTACTTTATTCTCTATTGTGAGAATTTTATTTAAAATTTTTGTCTTTCCATTGTTGTGGCACTTATTTTGTGAAACAAATTAACTTCCCATTTATGCTCCCAAGTGATACACCTTTATTGATTAAATTAAATAAATTCAAATTTTTCTTTATTTAATTTCAAATGTTTCCTGTGTTATGAATTAGCACAATCTATAAATATTAATTAAATGTCAAGATCATAATTAACAAAATAATCAGAGGCAATGACAATGAGAGGAATGAACTAATGAAAAGGCTAGTGCAGGCAATGTTTCATGTAAAAGAAAATGTGCAATACACACTAGAAACCTCACAAAAGGGTTGCAGGTTGGCACTTTGATCAGATAATTACTTTTTATTATTTTAGAGATCCCGTGTGGTCTGATTGTATGTGTGTGTTCATTCTCCTATGTACATTTATATATACATTTTTAAATTCTACAGAATCAACAATAGGATACAAATTGTAATTTGTTCAAGTTTTCCCCCCCCCCAGTTTTGTTCAAACACTATCATTGTAAACCTTGAGGTCTGAACATAATACTTTGGTGTTAGATGTTGGAAAAAGGATGGTTAGCAAAGGAAAATCACCCTGACGTACCAACCTCTTTGACTGGGAAAGAAATAAAAATAACCAAGAAGAGAGAACAGCAGCAGAGGGACAGCATCTGTTTTTAAGAGCTGCGTCTCATGGACCCATTCATTAAAATCCCAGTGTGCCTAAGCTTGACTTCCGTGAAGCTTCATTTTAACGGTGCTAGATTTGGAGTGGAGAGAAGAAAAGAGAGGGAGAGGTTGAGGGAGAGTGTCCCCATTATAAGTATTTTATCTGCTACTACATCAGATAATATCTACCATGGGAATTGTAAACTTTCAGGCATAGTGATATATTTTTGAACATCTGAGATACTACACACTGAAAACACCATGAAATAAAAATAATCTCTTCACACTTCCCAACTGGCTGTTTATCAACTTTTTCCTTTCCCACATTTGTGCATGAAGTGTCCCTTCGCAGCCAGAAACCCTGTGGTGTTTTTGGCTCTGATTTGGACAGTAACTTGCTTATTTTCAAAGTTAACGGCAGAAAGCAAAGAAAAATGTAGTCCATTAGTGTGTTACATTATGTAAAGAAAACAAGATTGCTAAATACTGCCATCCAGTATACTTTCCAAGCATTTATTTAAACCTTTTCATTTCAAACCAAACATCAAATCAAACAGCCCCCAAATATTAGAGTTAAAAAATGTGAAGTCTCTGGAGGTCTTAGAGTAACTGATCATTTATTTAAACTTTTCATAAACCCATCCTCTATCCAGCAACGTCCAAGGGGAAACATATATATAAACATATACATGTATACATATATATATACTTAACCACAGCAAATATTGAATATTGACTTTCCTGTTTTTCTTTCCTTTCCCCTCTCAAGGGAAGAAGTGTAGGGTTTAATTTTCTCTATGTGTCTATGAATATATGTGTGTATGTTGCAAATTTGATAAGCAATGACAATAAAAGATGAGTAAAGTGGGTTGCTGGACAAAAATGGTATGTGATTCCACAACTTGCCTTGAGGTTCATCAGGTACAAGTTTTATAACAAAATCTGAGCGGAACATTTCTGTTTTGCAGATAAGAGTGAAGCTAAATATATGCTGTCTGTCACTGGGCTGCGAAGGATATGAAAGGGCTATTAAAGTAGATTTTTCCTCCTTAGGTAGAAGAGGCTCCTGCTAATATGCTATTTCGGAAGCAAAATTCGGTGCTAATTTCTAGGCCAATAATTGCAAAAAATGTTTTATTTTTATCAATATAATTAAATTACATACTCATAGAATTGAAAGATACCTTCTCTCTGTTCATGTAAAATCAAATATACCATATTTTCATGTACTAATTGTGTATATAAAGGCAACTATGCACTTATTCTATGGATCTTTATAAGTGTATAGGAAATAGTTTAGACGAATATAGCAGTAACTGGTAACAGTGCTTACCTATGAGAACTGATTTGTATTTTCATTATGGTGATCAACTGATAATTTAGAGTTCTTTGTAATGTTTGCTGTTTAATGCAAGTACGTAAATGTGTTATTTGAGAAATCAAAAACTCGAATAATTTTAAAAGGAGTTTTTGTTTTTCCTAGACTCTTGGCCTTAAATGGAATATCCAAGCTATTCAAGATAGCCTGTTATTTTCCACTCAAAGTTTTTGTTGACGGAGAGCTTCATTCCTAGTTACTCCTGTTTTCTAAACTCCAGGCTTGAATTTTTAAAAAATCTGTGAGTTAAATTAAGACAACCTATATATCTCTGAGCATTTCCCTTGGTTCTGTTTTCTTTGTAAAAGATGAATACAAGTGAACAATGCAGGACATTGGGAAACATATGAAACGATAGGACATTACTGAAAATTTCTAAATAATAGCAACATTCAGGACAGTTTCACCATCAGCATTCCTAATATCATGGATTTGTTTATGGAATAAAGTATAAGATCAAGAGTATCAGCAATACTAGATTTTTGTATATGAAGCATTTAGTTGTAAATATCACAATCCAAATGACTAGGTGTGCAGGTAAAAATGTAAAATGGATTGAGAGCTGTACAATGGGGTTTTCAGCTTCATCAGCACAGGTATCAGTTACCTTCAGTAGTAGTATTTTTAAAACAAAAGAGACAACAACACAACATAGTATTTACGTAATTGGGATAAAGCAGTCCGCAGGCTCTGCTTGCAAGGACAGTCACACCGTTTTTCCTTTGCTAGGTTAAAGTAGGATTGGCTTAAGCTTCCACATGCCACGCTGGCCAGAAGTACGGTATTGCATACTTAGGGGGCCAACCAGTTTCCAAGACTGTCTAAGAATTTAAGGGATTTTACAAACCCAAAGGAAGCCCTTCTCCAACCGTACTTCCAAGCACAGATGAGCCTTGCGTCGGCTTTGTGACTGGACTGCCATCAGTTTGCTTTTCACTGATGTGTTCTGCTGTTATTGAGCTCTGGCCTTCCTCCATCTGTTAGTCTATGCAGCAGAAAACTTTCCTGGGGCTCACCCAAGTGATCCTTCAAAACAGGATGACTTCAGTCCCTCAATGGCAGGCATAGCTCTGGATATTCCTCAGTGCCTCCCCCTGCCCTTTCAATCACACACACACAGTTCTTTTCCTTGGAGACTTGATTGCTGAGTACAATGCTCTTTCAGTGCATACTTATTGATAATCTCACAATTACCTGTCCATCTCTCCCACCCATAACACAAGAATATTTAAATTTTGCCTCTGGAGTTTAATTACTACACCAGGCTTCCTTGAAAAAAAAATAAATAAATAAAAGAAATAAGGTCTTACTCTGCCGTCCACGCTGGAATACAGTGGCATGATCATATAACTCACTGCAGCCCTGAACTCATGGGCTCAAGTGATCTCATCTCAACCTCCCTATTAGCTAGGACTATAAGTGTGCGACACCATGCCTGACTAATTAAATTTTTTTTAAAAATTTGTTATTATTATTATTATTTTTTGTAGAGACAAGGTCTTGCTATGTTGCCCAGGCTGGTCTTGAACTCATGGCTTCAAGTGATCCTCCTGCCTCAGCCTACAAAGGGATTGGGATTACAGGCATGAACTACTGTGCCTGACATGTTCCATTTTTTAAAAAAGGCCCTTTCTGTTCTCTTAACTTTTTTCCTGGACTTCACTCATGTTTATGGGACAACTCTCAGTGCACCCCTAATTTCTATTTTCTTGCTTGCCTGCTTTACTTACCATCCAGGCTCGATGAATACCACTACCCTTGGTCAGTATGGCACAAAATGATATTTCTCATCTTTCTACTGTATTAGTAAACTGTTTAACATGATAAACTTCTTGAATTTCTAGTAATTGAGAATTCTAGGGACTGGGTTCCATGAAACAAGTAATCACAAAGAAGACTATGTATTAATTACATTCCATAACAAAATTTATGAAGAGTTTACTTCTGTTGAAAAGGGGTACCTTTATCTTTTTGGGTTTTAGATTTCTGATTATATTAGTAGAAAAAGAATCTCATTTATTGCAAACTTAATTTATGCCACAAGGATTATTAGCTGTGATATCAGTGTGGCCACACCACAGTATGAACAAATCACCACTTCCTTCTTTAGAAAAAAGTACAATAGTATAAAAACATGTTGGAAAACCAAAGGCTATATTTTTGGTTTACATATTCTAACAAGTTAAAGCTGAAATAGCCATATAATCTTAGAAACTCTAGTATGATAACCTCACAATAGTTAAACACATTAAGGAGCAACAACTTTATACATATTTTGTAAATAACTTCTTTCAAGATTTATCAACACAGATTTATCAGAAGGATATTAACATCGACTTAAACTTGATAATATTGCCCCTTTGCTGGTAGCTCTGCTTAGCTGACTGGGATTTGTCTGGATAGCAATTAAGGCTCTCAGTTTAGAAAGCCTGATAAGCTTACCATCATTTCTAATAGCTATATTGTTTGGGCCATTGTTTTTGCCTATAGATAGTAATCCTCTTGCAAGGCTTCAATATTAATCTAATCTTCCCTTTATGCAGCCTCTAGGTCATCTTAGGTTGAATCTGTACTCATAATACTTTATTTGTGTCACAATATCCTATGACCCAAATCTTTCTTGAAAAGCTGCAAAATCCAAGAAATTGGGGGAAATGGCAATATTATTAGTTGGCAACGGCACACATTTTCCTTTACAGAACTTTGAATTATGCCTTTTTAGCAGATTTATGATCACGCAGGGCAGTGAGTCTTGCACAGCTGTGGTTTAACCTCAAGTACTTTTGTCACATTTTGTTTTTTTTTATAAAATGTATTTCAATTCTGACATTTAGAAGATTGCAGCTTTGAAGAATTTGTGTGGACCTTCTGCAAGCATTTTATTTTGCTAATGAACTAAAATTGATCTCTGTAATTGAAAGATAATGATACTATTTGAGTGTAATGACTAAATACCAAGTGAAATTTTGCACAGATGAAATTCCACACAACCCTGGATATAATATGACTGCTTTATCTTAATTGTGAAATCACATTGTATAGCTTATCTAAATTGTTTAATTACTGAAGTATAATAATAGATGAAATGAACAGTGGGAAGGATGATGGACTGGACGCCTGCAGACTTGAGTTCCAATCTGGACATGTGAAACCTTGAGCAAGTCCCTTAATTTCACTGAGACTCAGTTTTTACCTATAGACTTAGTAGAACAAGGTTATTTAAGGTCTCTTGCAGCTCTTCCATCTTTATGAATCTGAATCCCACCAAATTGATTTTTCATAGTCAGTAAAAAATCTGAACAAAGCTGAACTGTGAAATTTTTGACAAGCATTAACAGGATTGAACATGTTTTAGACGCGCAGTGTTCTGTAGGAGAAAAGAACAGCTAAGAACTACCCCCATCCCTAACCCACCCTATACATAACTGGTGTTTCTTTAAATTGGAAACACTGCAATTTCCAGTTACTCTAAACTGGTTTTGTACTTCTTGTGGTAAGGACAGATAAAGAATGCTCCAGCCTATAATTTCACAGGGCATGTTGCACTTTATAAACAGTAATGAACAGTGGGTTGGGTGGGAGATCTGGATCAGTCTGGGTGGTGTATAGTCCAGACTATACTAGATTTCTCTTTGATACAGGGTCACAAATCTTACTGAGACTTTCTTCCCCCCTGGGGAGTAAGAAGAAAAGAGATGCAGAAAAACCAAACTGCCGGCAATACAAGGGCACCTGCTTTATTAAATTTTCCCCAGAGAGGTTCATTATTAAGCTCTGAAATATAAAATCTTACTATAAATGGCAGATGGGGACTTGTACTCTCTTTATTTGTAATATGCATATTTTACTAATTTCCTACTAAAATCAAACTTACCGATTGACACACACACACACACACACACACATACACACACACACGTACTTCTCTGTAGAATTTTGTGGGTGGACACAGAATATTAATCGTATAGAGAATGTTCACATTCTCCTTGAAACAAAGATTAATAAAGGTTCTTACATACCATTTGTATTGCCTTTGCATTTCTAGAGTCTGTGTAAGATACCCGTGATGAAAGTATCAGAGAGAAGATTTTAGAAACAGGTAAAACAGAGTTGCTTAATATACCAGAAAATATCTAGCTTTATTTTTACTGAGGGATAAAAATAGTTTATGCACATACATTTGAAATGAAAAGGTATAAATAAAAACACAGTTGTAGAACAGAAAACCTGAATTAATAGATTATAATTTATTTTCTTTAGTATTCATAGGAGGCTAGTTTTTAGCTGTTTACATTGATAATATGCTTTTTTCTTTTTTTCTTCTTTTTTTTTTTTTTTGCCAAATAACCTCTGAGTCACAATATTTGATCACACTTAACACTTTTTTTGCAGGACAGAATTTAGGTTGTTTTTTTTTTTTTTTTTAAATAAATAGTATTCTATCGTCCTGAAAAAGGAATCATTTTATCATAGACTTTTGGTCTGAATAAACTAATTCCCTGTTTGCCACTCATAATTTTTTAAAATTATGATCGAAACACTAAATAATTCAGTTTAATTTACACAGAGCAAAATACATTTTTGCTATAATTCAGACATGTCAAGTCATTAAAGGGTTTTGGTAGGCAGAACCTGAGAAAGAAACAAGAAAGCAAGCACCTAGGGTGGCAAAAGATGTTGGGATTAGGAGTTTATTAATGGAGGGCCTAAAGGAAATAACAGTGAACACAAAATGTTGGTTTAGGCATGAAGTAAGCCCAGGAACACACTGGATGCACCTGCAATCACAGCAAAACCTATGTTAGTTTTTCTGTGATTTGGTTGGCTTATCTGAAAAACAGGAATAATGGTAGAAAACTAAGTATAAGGCAAAAAGTACAGTAAAATCTGCTTGGAAACCATTTATATTTGAAAATTAATTTTAAGTGAAAAGGTTATTTTCTGTGAAAGTTTAAACAATATATGGAATCAGATTTTAATGTAATAGCTTAGCAAAAAACCCCCAAAACAGGGATGTTATTTAGGGGAAAGGCACCCTTAATGTCCGGAAAAATGCCATTTGATTGATAGCATCAATTGAGATCAAGCCCATCATATGAAATTAAATTTTTCTAGAAAACTGACAAAAGGTAATTTACCTTAAAGTCTTATATAAAAAGAAGTAATTATATTGTACTTCAATAAAAATGGGAGAAAAAAACATAAGAACATCAAGGTTTATGTATATAGTTAAAATCTTTTTTCACCATCAGTTATTTTCATTTTCCAAACTGATACTATTTTTTAAAATTAAGTGTGTGTATATATATATATTTGTATTTTGGTGATTATCTTCATCACGGTCATTCTTCAAACCAGGAAAAAATGAAATTATATTACAACTGTGCCACCAGACTGCTGAACAGGTTTGTTGAATTCTGTGTTGTGGGCTTAAGAACGAGCACGTGCCCTGGCGAAGTTCCTCTTGAACATGCTCCTGTTCTTCTGAGTCGGTGCTTCAGGCACGGATGAGTTCAAGTTCATTTACACAGGGGCTCCTTCTTTCTGGCCCTTAGTATGTAAATTTGTGAATACTATATAGGCAATGATGAATTGTACCTTGATTAATTAAGTCTGTGAATGCTATTCTATTTTAGAGACTAAAAAGGTAAACTTCTCTGTTGTCTAAATGTTGTTGGCTAGTGGGGGAAGGGACCAGAAAACAAGGCCATCTTTCCTACATTTGGCTTCCAACTACATTCTGTTATGATTTAGAAAAACTGAAGCTCAGACATTGTTTTATTTTTAGTGCCCCCAAATGCCTTAATCGGGGTGCCGTTTTTGTTATTGTTGTTTTTCTGCAACCTTCCAGACTTTTCATAATGTATTACCGAACCCTCTATTAGAGAGATGACAACAAAGTAATGTGCAAGTATTAGCTTGAGTTTGCTTTCTTCTTTAAGAGAAAAGCTATTAGAAATAAAATGCCAGCAGTTTTTTCAAAAACTGGTTTAGAGACCAATAGCTCTCAAAGTGTGGTCCCTGGACAAGCAAGCATAACATTGCCTAGAACTTGATAAAAGTGCAAATCAGTAGGCCCTACTGTAGCCCTACAGAATCAGGAACCCTGGAAATACACTCAGCAATCTGTGTTTTCACAGGCCCTCTGGGCTTGTCAGCTCAAGTTTGGGAAAGGATGTGTAGAGAGCAGGGTTCTTGTTTCAGTTCTGCCATTTTCTAACCACTAGGTCTTGGTAAATTCGCTGAACTTTTCTGAACCTTTGGTTCTCCCATCCATAAAATGAGAGATGATCAACAATGACTCTCCCAGTTCTAACATTCTGTAAATCTGGGATTCTAATTACTTGGTGAAAGAAAATTCATTAGGGAAAAACGATGCCTAGATATCTGGCTACAGTGACAAATCTGATGTTGCTCAGTTATATACAACTTCCACATGTTTAATGTATAGTACAGTGATCTTTCTCAATCCTCATTAGTTCTGTGTCTTCCTTGTAGCAGTTACTGTAAAATAAAATGAGCCTGCTAAATAACTCAAGACCGCTTCAATTGCAAGTAACTGGAATAGATAACAATGATCTTACTTTTAATTGCTGAAGATGATACAACGCTTCAATGATATTATAAAATGTAATTCAAAAGTACACAACTTTCATTAGAAGACCTTCCTCCCAAATTCATCATAAACTGAAATAATGCTCAGAAAGTACGTAATTAAGTCTATAAGCAGTAACAGAGTGATGTCACCCCTTTTTACATTCAGTAACATATTTAAAGTTAAAAAATGATAAACATAAATTTTCATAAAGATCTGCTAAAACACACTTCTAGTACTCTGATGGAGATTAGTTGGCTCAAATGGCCAAAGGGCAAATCTTTTTTTACTTTAAGATTTTCTATTCTCCTAAAAGTAACTTTCAAAATGCAACATGTTTTTCAGTTCATTCAGAGGTATGTTACATGGTTTGGGAAGCTATAGCTTTTACTGAAAAATGCTATATGTATGTTTTTGTTAGTATTAGATGTGAACATGAATATTTAGATCATATAAACTGGGATGCAGGTCTACTCTAAGAGGCTATGAACCCTGGGTACTGAGAAGTGCAGGTGTTAACATCTTGTATATTTTTGTAATGTTAATACTGCAGACAAATTAACCTTCTTCATCCCATTATTGTACTAATCTGAGTCATTATTTAAATGTAAAAACCATGCCAATTTTTAAAAGACACACCAATGATAAAACTGCTTTGACTAATTTGAAGTAATTGGACAGAAGATTCCTGATGTTAAAGAGAAAAATGCACATGCAACACACCACACACATGTGACATGGGTGTGATCTGACTTTCCTTGTCTGGGTCTGTTCATAATTTCATTCAATAGAGTTGAATACAATATACACTTGGTTGCTTTGTTTAAAAGGCTCCAGCCGTGTATATACTTGCTTTTTTTCTTATACAATAGAATGCTAGTAATTTTAAGTTTGTTTATGATATTGTGGAAGCAATATGAATATGATAGTTTTTATTATTTTTGTAGCTTATATTCTTGGTATATATAAATCAGGCAGTTATTTTTAAAAGATATTTGCAAGTGAGGTCTTGAAGAAGCTTCATATAAAATTATATGATGCATTTCAATTGAGGGTGACTCTTCAGTATTTTGAAGACAGTTATCATGTACTATCACGTATAATAAATAATTGCAAATTGTTTTCTTTTGGCTTAGGTGGACACCAAAATTCTTTGCCTCAAAACCTTTTAAAAATATAAAAAGAAGACAAAAAATGGCTGGGTTTTCTTTTAGAGTGGCAATGTCATTTGTCCAGAAGGGGGAGCTCTCAGTCCGCATGCAGCGGAGCAAGGCAGACAGTCTGGTATCTTATCTGCTGCTTGGGAAATTGTCTGACAGGAAAATATCAACACAAACCATGCGATTTGCCGCTGGAGCACGCTGGACCTCATCTGCTTAAAAAGATGCACGGATATAGTCATCACAGTTCATAATTTAATAAACTGCTAAAAAAAACCACACATTTTCATTTTAGCGACTTTGGTCTCACAACTAAATTCACATTGCTACAAAGACATTTGAATTTTGCACTAATATGTCATAAGCACTGCACCCATTGCAAATTAATGAGTCTCTGAATAGCACTGTGCATTTGTCATTTGAATTTATGCTAATGCAATGAGGTCTCCTGGTGATGCTGATAGTCCATAGCAGCTGCTCGAACCACAGAATATACCGGCACTTCCCTTCTACTTTATATTGCTACCTCCTTTTTTGGCTTTTCTGGCCTGTCACTTAGGCAGCAATTCTGTAGCTGGTTATTGATAGGGGTGCTAATTATCTTTGACTTTACACTATTGGCCTGACCCCCAGCACTGAGCAGAAGTAATGGATCAGTGTTGAGAGAATTATGTACATCACATAGCGACGGTCTCAGACCAGGAGGTCAGAAGGAGTTCATTGAGAACCAATGGTATTTATAAAGGATGTTAATATGGAAATTGGCAATATTTTTTTCAGTGATATCGTGTCATTTATATCAATAAATCAATCTAAGAAAGTGACTGTAATTTTTGTAACCGTAATGAGCAGCATTTATATGTGTGTGCAAAAATAGAAGGGGGTCCTTTCATTTATTCCCTTTTCTATTCACACTGCAATCTGAAAAAATGATCATCACGGATGCGGAGTCTCCATTATGGTTCTACAAACTGCCTGTTGGTCAAAGAGATATGATAACAATTGAATCTAGTGGTGGAATTATTGGAGTAAGGGGAGGGAGAAGCACAAATAACTATTTTTATGGGACAAGTTCATGACAAAGGGGTCCCAGGGTCTGTTGTTTTCTTTCCCAAGTCTTAACTGTGAAATTAAATTTTTTCCTAGATTAGTGCTTTCATTTGACATGCTTCTAGAAGAATGAGGTATGTAGAATTTATCCTAATGGATTCAGGAAATCAAATTTGGTGTTTAGAAATAAGGAAAAAATTAAACAGAAAGTTAAAAGCTAAAACCAGAAGTATACATTTAGATTATATACCTTATGAAAACTGTTCCTGATTTTAAGAAATGCTTTTTCACCTAGGGCCAAATTTTTTTCTTTCAAATAAAAGAATTTTTTTTTAAGAGATAAACAAATATACACTGGTTAAAATGTAGCATGTTTAGCATTAATTTCCAAGGTTGTAAATGAAGCCGAGACAAGAAACAGTCAATTCCTGAAATATTTTGGGGAGAAAAACACGTTCCAAGGCTGATGTGTATAATTGTTAGTGATGTCAATGGAAGTACAGAGTGTAAAAGTCAAAGTGACCTGTTTATCTCCAGTAGTGCCCAAGAGCAAAAAAAGACTCCTTTCTGAACAACGAAACTCGCAAAAGAAAGAGGATTTTTATCCTAACTCTACAGCCTGGTAAGCTGCTCAGAGCACAAGCAGAATACGCAAACATTCCTTTTTATCTCTACCTGTTGGCCTCAACCTAATGGTTAAAGGGCCACTCTAGAGAAAGAAACTTGACTGAGAAGGCAGCAAATAGATTCTTTACTACAGCTCCTCCGTTTTCCATCAAGGAGAGGAGACGTTTTCACTCTTCTTGGAAAAACTTTGAAATGTAAACTGTTTCGATTGATGGCTCCTTCTGGCCCTGGCAACTCTTTTTGGTAGCTGGTGCTCTTTCTGTAATACTTGTTAAAAACGACTCCGTAGCAAAGATGTTGTTTTTTATATGATTTTTTTTTTAAGTCAGCGCATGTGTGCGTACAGACAGGCTCTCATCTTGCACGGCGGAGACTGGCAGGTGAACACCTACTCCTGTTGCCCTTATTCATTTGCAATACTTTATAAGATTAGTCTCTTTGAAAGCTGTTTTCAGTCTAAACTGTCAATCCTCTTCGAATGTGGTCCCTCTCACTGTGAATGACTTCTTAGAACTTGTGAGAACACTGTGGCCTGAAAGTCCCTTCCTAGCCCAGAGAGCCCTCCATGTGTCACTGATAACCTGCCCCTAAACTTTCTACAGTAAGGTTGCCTGGGGACAGCTTTAAAGAACCAGATATGGAGCTAAGGTATCATATGTTTAGAGCAGTCTTTATGTACACAATTTCTGCCACTACCCACATGATTTTAATCATTTTATCTTGGGGTAGAAATTTCATTTTCATTCAGTTATCTATGAAATGACTGTGTATACATAATTTTAAATATTCTTGTAGTATTCTTAAGCTACATCCATAGGGAAAGAATTCAGGTGGTGAAATTGATCAATCTGCTTAAACCGATTGATTTAGATCGTGAAATCAGTCAAACTGCATAAGCCAGTGTGAAAAATCCTCATTTTAGTCTAAATGTTGATTGCTTATATTGATCTGCTAGACTTACTGTGGTTAAATTATTTCTTTGTTCTGTGCTAGTCAGGTTCATGAGTTATGCGTTCTTATTTGTTGGGGACTTATTTTTCTTTGTCTGATCATATTGGATGCATTATGCTACTCTTCTCTGTGTTGCTCCTGTTGCCTTCCTGAAGGGGTATACTCCCTTATATGCACCATGGTGAGGAAAGCTCTGTGGTGACCTATTTCCCAGTGAAGGCACCTTCTCCACTCTTAGTTCTCCCACTTGCCAGCTACTGTATCCACTCACAGCACACTCTGAGATAGTAAGGCTGCAAATCAATAGAGATTTGACTTATTAAGGGTTAGGTCAGGCACTGATTAAGTATATGATCTTAAGTTCAAGAAGTCACACTGGCTGTAGTCCTTTTCAGCCAAATGGCTGCTCAGGTGCTTGGACGTACTTTTTTTCCTCCATTGCTATACATATACATACATACATATGTATATATATACACACACACGCACATATGTACACATTCTCTCATAATATATATTCTCATATATAAGAGTGTGTGTATATATATGATGGAATGTGTCTATATGTATGTATGCGCATATATATACATATATACACATTCCCTCATATATATGCACATATATATACATATAATGTGTATATATGTACATATGTATATATGTGTGTGTATATACATCTACATACACAAAGTTAGACTGGAATTATCATACTCTGTTATTTTTAGTTTTTAAAATTACAGATAAATAAGAAACACTTGTGTACAGTTATCAAAGAAGATTCTCAACACATGTTCAAATTATTCGCTGAAATATAGGTAAAGTTAATCCCCCGTAAGTCAATATAAAACATTTAATTTCCCTCTGTGGCAAGAAAAATTTAAGTAATGATTGATTTTATTTTATCTTAACATTCAAGTACATATATTCTTGGTGCACTGTGATTCCTGTGAAGTATGTACAAGCCTTCCACCAAGGTCTCTGCCTTCAAGACACTTACAATCAAGTATAAAAACAAGATCAGAAATAATATGAGCAATTAAAATAACAATACATAACTATAAAAAGTATCAACTATATAATTTTTTGCATCAAAATAAAAAGCACTAGATAGTATTTACCTTTCAGAATTATATTCTTGATTTCTTATATGTAATTCTCATATTTCTTTTTCAGAATATGTAAAAAACATTGAAATCAGAAAGTAAATGACAGGATGGTTTGCAAGGTCAGTGCCTAGCTTCCTTTCCCCTACTCTTTTTTTTCCTTCTCCATGGTCCTATCAGGGACCTAAGAGCTATCCTGAGATCCTATCTCCATTTCCAAGGCTAACGTTTGAGTCACGTAGAAACCGATTGATGAGACCTTTTTGTAGACCTATGTGGAAGTCCTAGAATTACTGGCCTTCTTCAAAAAGTTTTCAGTACATTCCTGCCCATACAAAGCTTTCTCTCTTTATTTCAATGAACTTAAGTTTACTGGAGAGAATTATGAAATTCACTCTTAATAAGGCCTTAAAATACATTTGTAAAGTGAAAATAATTTGCAAAAATTCATAAAGAATTAGATAATATCTAAGAATACTTCTAAGTAAAACTTCTCTTTTCTGTGCTTCCAAATGATAGCATCATGGAGTTCCAATTTTGACTAATTCGGGGCCCTGGAGCATAATGCACAGATTAAAAAAAATTCCTGAAAATGTTTAAATTGAAATATGTTTTGAGTTTGATTATGAAATCGTGGAAAGGAAAAAAATACTTCAACATAGTTATGTATGTATGTATGTATGTATTTATTTATTTATTTTAGACAGAATCTCGCTCTGTTGCCCAGACTGGAGTGTAGTGGTGCAATCTCGGCTCACTGCAACCTCCACCTCCCGAGTTCAAATGATTTTCCTGCCTCAGCCTCCCAAGTAGGTGGAATAACAGGTCCCCACCACCATGCCCGACTAATTTTTGTATTTTTGGTAGAGATGGGGTTTCACCATGTTGGCCAGGCTGGTCTTGAGCTCCTGACGTCAAGTGATCCACCTGCCTAGGCTTCCCAAAATGCTGGGATTACAGGCGTGAGCCACCACGCCTGGCCCCAGTAAGATTTTTATTTTAGGGTTTGAAGACATAGGTAAGGAAGAGGCAATGGCGGTGAGGTGAGAGAGTGAGTGTGTGAATGAGAAATAATTTAGGAAGCAGAGGGGTGTAGAAGAAGGAGGGAAGTCGAGTATATGAATCACTTCTCTTAAGAGCCTCAATAAGTCTCTGGTATCATCTTCTAAGTTCTTTAACTGAGTTCTCTTTTACCAAATCACTCACCTTTCTGCTTCTTTCTGCTACAGACACAGGGATGTAAAATTAAAAAGCTTCTCGAGCTCCAAAGGTACAGAATGAGTTTGCACCATTCCAATTACGCATACTGTATGAGAAGAAAAGATATTTTAAAATCTTTGCGCTTATGAGTGCACTGACAAGAAAGAAATTATTGAAGTGTGGAAATTTGAGATTATCATCTGGCATTTATTTAAGGTCACTTGAGAGAGCTTTTAAAATCATAAATGAGAAAGGAAAATACTAAAATGCTAAGAATATTATTTCAAAAGTGTCTGCATAATGTAACGATAGAGCATTTATAGGGCCTGGTCTAATTCATGCAGGGACATTTGAGTAAATTTTGACTTTTTTTTTTTTTTTTTTTTAAACCTAGAAGTGTTACCTATGAACTAAAACCCTGTGAGAGAATGCAACTGATCTTGGAGATATGGTCCATCACTCTTCATTTTTGGTTAGGTGACTAGTAAACTTCAAATCCACAATCCTGGAAAGCCCATGCCACATCTCTCCCCTCCCCATGTTCCCTGTAGGGCCCAAATTAAGGGTATGGTCACAGCAGGGCAGGCACTTAGGAAGTACTTGCCAAGCAATTTCTTTTGCTAAAATATGATAATCGGCTTAGTAGGACTTGGTAGCTTAAAAAATTATAAACGGTATTGAAAAGATGTCTACATTTCTGCATCTTTCAAAAAAAAAAAAAAAAAGCCTTTAGAAATCTTATCTGGCACTATGAAAATAGACTCCACAGAAGATTCTTCTCCTTCCTCCTCCCACTCCTCAATTTAAATCAACTAATTAAGAAAGACTGTAACTAGAAGGGAATGATTAACTCATTAACTTAATCATTGTCATACTTGTGAATATGGACTTGTACCAGAGTTAAGAGGTTAATGAATTCAAATATATTGTCAAAACTGCCTATCGTTTTCAAAGAGGCAAATTTTATATTCTATAGTTTATATGCTTAGAAGGCAGAACTCAGCTGTGATAAAGTTTGACATCAAAATAAGTTAGTGAAATTGTACAGCAAATGGTAAGTAGAAAATAAAAATTCCCCTTTATTACTGTTGCCAACATCCCTGCTACCTTCAATGCCACTGCCATCAATACTACTACTATCTTCACATACATTTTTATTTTTCATCGGGGTAGCTGGGAATTGATCTGCTTGGGCATAGTCTGTCTACCCAGAGGGATTTCTCTAGAATTCTGTCTTTGGCCATCTTTTCTTTTTACTATTAATGTTTTTCAGCAATTTTATCTGTCTGTTACATGCCCAAAATTAAAAATATGTATTCAGCCCAGCTCTCTCAACCTGTTACCTACCCTGTTATCCACAAATATAGCAGCCACCATGCTAGATACAGAAGATCCAGTGGTCAACAGAACAGGCATAGCCCCCATCGTGGCGGAGCTTACAACCTGGGGAGATGGAGTTAATAAATAACACAAATTATGCATTGTGATTAGTATTCAACATAGCTCAGGATATGGTGAGAGATTACCACTTCTCATTATGGGACTTGATTTAGATCAAGAAGCTCCTCTAGGGAAGTAGCAATAATGTTAGAATCCAAAGAATGAGCAGGGGTAACCTGGTGAAACATTGGGAGGAAGAGAATTTCAGACAAAGACAATAGCACATGCAAATATTCTGAGACAGGAAAGAGTCTGGCAGCCTAAAGAAACTGAAAGAAGGCTCATGTGCCTGCAGGATAGTGTGAGACAGTGGGTGATAGGAAATGAGGCTGGAGAGGAACATAGGAGACTATGCAGAGACTTTGCTGGCCATAGGATTGAGGATTTCACTTTAAGAAAAATGCAAAACCATTGATGGGTTTTAAGAAGGGATGAAATAACCAGAGTTCTGTTTAAGTAATATCATTCTAACTCACTGTGGGAAATGTACTGGAGGTGAGAGCATAATGGACACATAAGAACCCTGGTCTAGGTGAGAGACGATAGAGCCTCAGAATAGATTGAGATGGAGAGAAGGGCATGGATTCAAGATAGAATTTGGAGATAGAATTAAAATTGGTAGATCAGAGGCCTATTGAGCAATGTGTAGTAGGGAAGGATTGGGAAAAAGTCTCATTTGTCAGAGAATTCCCACCCCAGTAACTACCCACAAAATTACATAATAATTGGATGGGATAGAATATCTGGAGGGCTGCCAAGTAGCACAACTCCAGGGGGACCATCACAACCTTTCCACGCGCTCGGTGTCTCCTGGAGTCATGCAATGCAATGGCATTGGGGATGTGGAATATTGAATTTCCTTTGTTTATAAAGAGTATAAAGTAGGGTGTTGTGTGGAAGACCCCCATGCATGCTTATGCTGGCTTGACTGGCTGGCTGGAGACTGGAACATATACACTGGTATACAATTATGTCAGTCCCTAGGAAGGAGGCACCTTTTGCTAGTTTGTCTACCCAAGCAGGACATTTAATAACTCACTATCCAAAGAGTTGCTGTTGTGTAATAGGCATGCCTGAAGGAGAGATTATCTTCTACTTATGTGCTAGCAGTAGCCCTGTTTCCATTAGTCAGATATTTTACATGTGCCACAAACACCTCATCAAACCATACAAGATGATGATAGACAAGGCATTAGCAAAAATGTTTGTAAGTTGGGGATGACAGACATCACGGGAAAATCATCTGTAGTACAAAGAAGGGTCCAACTAAGGTAGGAGATTCAGAGTCCAAAGCTCTGGCTATCTTTGCATATGACAATTATACTCACTTGAGTAAGTAGACTCTTTAAGCAAGCCACCCAACATTATTACAGACTGCTTTCACATAGGAATTCTGGGTGACATGTCCCTAGTATCCACTCAAGTCTTCACAAGTACTGATCATTTTTACCACCTATAAGCAACCTCTTCCTTTGCTAGTAGAAAATAAACCCAGATATATATATATATATATATATATATATATAGAGAGAGAGAGAGAGAGAGAGAGAGAGGAAAGAGTAAACTCAGAGTATTGGTCTCTCTCCCTTCCCTTTCCCTTTGTTCTCCAAGTTTAAAAGGGATGAAAGTTTAGACATAAAATGCTGTTGTTTCTACTCTTCTACTCTTTTGATTTCTGAGTTTGGCCTCTGAGTAAAAAGCTAAGGAATCTCGATTAGATCTTTGAAATCCGTAGTGATTCAAATCTCCAATTTAGGTCCCAACAATGCAAAGTAGATCAGAACATGTATTTTACCATACAGTTGCTCCATCAACTGTCTTCATTACTGCAGTAAACGCGCTACCATCAACCCAGTTGTCTAGGCCAGAAACCTGGACATTCTGATAGTCCCTCTGTCTGGTTCCCTCTCCTCATCTGACTGATCCCTTAGACCTATGTCTTGAGTCTATCTTCTTTCCTCCATATCTATTGCCCAATGAAGGCAAGTAAAATGATCTTTCTTAAATATATATATTTGATCACTTCATTCCCCTGCTTAAGACTCTTCAGTGATTTTTATTATCTTTAAAAAATCAAATTTATTGGCAAGTCAAAGCTTGTAATAATGACTGATGCCTCCCACCTACCTGTTTATTTTAATCTCCCATGATGTCCATTTTAGCTACCCTGAAATGCAGATTCTCATATATACTTTTCTCTTGCATGACTCTGGACTTTTCACATTATCTTCAATCTTCTGGATAACTCCAAGTCTTTCTTTGTGATTCAGATCAAACATTACCTTTCCTGATGAGTCCTCGAATAATCTCTGTCCTTGACTCAGTTACCACTTTCCTAGGTAGAGTTAGGGGTTTTTTCTTGCATTCTGTGTTTGCCTCTACCATAGAATTTTACTGTGTTGTCTCCATTGGATCACCTTTTTGTGTAGCTCAGGGATATAGAATAATACTTAAGAATGGAGCATTGGAGTTGTGCAGATCTATTAATTCAACAGGTGTTCAAGGCCAGCTTTGGTTTCTGTGTCTATTATGATAGATTATTGATTAAAAAATATGATGCAAGTAAAATGGATAACTGTGCCTGGTGCATAGTAAGTGTGTAATAAATGTTGTTTGCTGCTTTCATGGTATTAGTAGAAATAGTTTTCTGTGTCCTTAGAAGATACTTAGTAAATGTTGGCTGGTTGAATAAATAAATCTATATCTAGGAAAGCTGGCTTGTAAAATCTTGAAGATAACTTGAATTTGTTATAAGAAAACTATCTGAAATTCAAAGCAGTTTGGATACCCAACCATTTTCACATTGTATTGCCAAGGACATGCATATGAAATATTCCAGATTTCATAACTTCCACTTAATTTGCAGGGTCAGGAAACAAAAACTGTGTTTATTTCATTTAAATTGTTGGTCCCACCTGACAATACTCTAATCACCATATAATTTTGAATAATATGAAGACTTTTGAAAAACATTTTTTGAGGTGTATGATTTTTCCTCTAGACTGAAGGTTCTATAACATGAATTCTCAAATATACAATTTCTACACATAGCTTATTATTTATTTTTGTGTGTGAATCAGCTGATATTTGAAGGTTGTCTTTCTTTTCTCCTTAATTCTCCTTAACTCATACCTAGTTAGATAAGATCATATTTAGAAGAAAATGTTTTCTTATCAATAGTCCGTATATCAATAATTAATATAATTGTATCTTGTTTATGCACAGCAATACAAATCAATAAAGCATGTTAGAGGTGTGAACAGCTCCTTAAATATTTCTATATTGGAATTTTTAATGTGCTTTGACGTTACTATTTGAATATTAACTATAAATATGTGGATGTAGAAAAGACTGAGCCAAACAATGAAGTTATCCTGTAAACCACAGAATGGACTGCAAGTGTGCAGAGACCCATGCCTTGGGTGACTGAGACTTGGAAAAAAACAAACTCTGAGGGTTGGAAAGGACCTTAGACATTGTTGAGTCCAACTTTTTACGCAATGGATGATTCTCTCTGAGGTCTGTCTCATGGGTCGTTGTCTGTATCTTTTTGACTATTTCCGGTTTTGGATACCTCTAGCTCATGAGACCTCAAATAGTGCCAGTGAGTAGTTTAACTTCTTTTGAGCGAAGCACTACTATCCTATAACTTCCATTTATTTGTCTCAGTTCTTCTCTGTGAATGTATTCAAAGTATTAATTTTACTTGATTATACATTGCTTAAAATAATACTTTACATCAAAGGGGTATTTTGTAGAGTAGAATATAACATTTCTACTAGAAATTCTGGAATTTCTAAGATAAAAATTAGGATTTCTTTGATGGGAGAAAATTAGGTAATTCTAAAAGTTTTTTTTTTTTTTTGAGACGAAGTTTTGCTCTGTCGCCGGGGCTGGAGTGCAGTGGTCGGATCTCAGCCCACTGCAAGCTCCGCCTCCCGGGTTCACGCCATTCTCCTGCCTCAGCCTCCCGAGTAGCTGAGACTACAGGCGTCCGCCACTTCGCCCGGCTAGTTTTTTGTATTTTTTAGTAGAGACGGAGTTTCACCGTGTTAGCCAGGATGGTCTCGATCTCCTGACCTCCTGATCCACCCGTCTCGGCCTCCCAAAGTGCTGGGATTACAGGCTTGAGCCACCGCGCCCGACCAATTCTAAAAGTTTTAATCCCACTTCTTTGGGAAATAATTTTATTTATTTATTTTTATCCCACTTCTTTGGGAGATAATTTTGTTTTCTTTCTTTCTTTTTTTTTTTTTTTTTTTTTTTTTTTTTTTGAGACAGAGTCTCGCGCTGTCGCCCAGGCTGGAGAACAGCGGCCGGATCTCAGCTCACTGCAAGCTCCGCCTCCCGGGTTTACGTCATTCTCCTGCCTCAGCCTCCCGAGTCGCAGGGACTACAGGCGCCCGCCACCGCGCCCGGCTATTTTTTGTATTTTTTAGTAGAGACGGGGTTTCACCATGTTAGCCAGGATGGTCTCGATGTCCTGACCTCGTGATCCGCCCGTCTCGGCCTCCCAAAGTGCAGGGATTACAGGCTTGAGCCACCGCGCCCGGCCGATAATTTTATTTTCTGAGAGAAGTATATAATTGTGCCATTCGAGTGTGAAAAGCTAGGCCCCAGGATGTCTGGAAGGTGAGTTCTCTGCGTGACGTGTTTTTTCTCAACAGCTTTCTAAGAGGGAGAGAGTAAAGGAGAAGTGATAGGGAAGAAAGTAAACAGAAAGCAAGAGGTGAAGTGAGCTGACCAGAGGCCAGAGCCCGAAGAGAGGGTATGTCCTATGGAAAAGCAATCTGTGTGAAGGTAATGGCAAAAGTGGTTAAGGAGTAGGAATATTGGGACTACATTTTTAGTTTTTTGTTTTCCATGATGCTTCCACGTACTCCTTTCTACCTTGAAACACATTCCACTTAACCTGCAGTTGAAATCTGTTCCACACACTGTGTTGTATCTAGTAGTGCTTTTTATGATCAATATTTTGGAGAGAAATGATGAAAAAGAGGGCCACATTTTACAATCGGGTCAAGAGGGTGAGCAAAAGAGCAGTAATGCTACAGAGATCCTTGAGGATGTTTGGGGTTGGGGTTGACATTGGATTATCTACTCACTATTTTGTGAGATGAGATCATTTTTTGAAAATTTAAACCATTAAATGTAGGGGAGGGAAGTCAGAAAAGGTTGGAAGAGTTGAAGATACCTAGGCTATTAACACAGGGTCATGCTTTAAAAAACTGAAATGGTATGGTTGCAACAGACTACCCTTAATATATCTGGTCATGCTGCAGTGTGAAGTGGAGGGTTTATCTGACTTCTCTTCACTGTTAATATTTTCTCTACTCTTCCGGTAGAAGCACTGCTTTTATTCTGTTGATATAACTCTTGAAAATTGGTATTGAGAACCGACCTGAACGTAACTCTCTAGATTTTTCTTTTTAACAAAACAATGCAGAGTGGGCAATTGTCTTGCTAATTTGGGACCTTATACTTTAAATAGTAAAGAATACAAACCTAAATATTGCATTTTTTCTTAGCTCATGGCCTCATCTCTTGCATAATTGTAAATCATTTGTTCAAATTGTAATCCCCTTGTCTGGTTGTTCCAACTAAAGAAGTCCTGTGGTGTAGGGGGAACACATTAAACTTGGAGTTGGGAGATCCTGCCTTGAATATTAGCTCTGCCAGTCATAACTATATAAATGATTGGGATGTCATATATTCTGAGTCTGAATTTCCTTATCTATAATATTCATATAAAAACAATTCCCCTACATGCCTTATGGACTTGTGGTGATTGTAAGATGTTATAATATGAAAATATCTTGTAAGCTCTAACACTCCATATAAATATGAAATAATACCATACTAATCATTTAATGAATGTCTTTAAAGAAATGGTGTGAGGCATAGGGGATAACAAAAGCACACTAGAGATGTTTTTGAAGACATTTGTTTAAAATATAACCAGCTGGTCTTGGTATTATCCTCCTTGTGGTCATAACAGTAGTCTCCCTGGTGTGCCGTATTCTCTCAAATGTTTTAAATGTTTGCATGCAGCCATCCATAGAATGTCAAATGGTCTCCCTTTGACCAGAATAACAAAAACTCAGAGAAGTGCATTACCATGAGGACACTGTGGCCTGTGAATGACATATTGAGACTGACAACTCCCCAAAATGGTAACTGAGAGTAGCACTGAAGTCTTAAGTTTTGGTCACATTCTCAAGTGAGAATTGTTAAACAAAATTATGGGAGGCCATTGTTCTGGATTGAGCTCTTGCACTAGGCCCCAACAGACCAGACCAAACAAAGATGGAGTCTCTCATGCTAAATGCAATATCACCAAACTGAAACTTTAAGAAAGCATATAGATCTCAAAATACCATGTAGATCTTCCTAAAAGCAGGAGATTCCAGAATAATAAGAGAGTCTCCTCTGTTCTAACACTTACAAGAAAGTAACCTGAAGTTACCAGTTTTTTTCTATTGTTCTGTTTCCTTTTTCCTGCCTTGCAAAACTGACAATTGTGTGTATTTCCTAGTGGGATTTGAGACCAAATAAGTCAATTTATGATGGTGACGAAGTGATGTCAATGCCTAACATTTTAGTCAATCCTGCAAAATCGAGATGTTGACCAAAACAGGATAATTGTCAAATTAAGTTTAACATAAAACTATCTCTGTACATATTTTAAGTTGAGCCTAAAGGTTTCTCCATACATAGTAAACTGTAAGCTAACTGGATGTGTAAATGACTGTAACTTACTCTTGTACAATCACAGAGTTTCAGCCAATCACAGGCAGCCAACTGTTTAAAGCAAGGTCAAATAAAGAAAATGCTGACTTGTAACCAATTCAGCTGTTTTTGTACTTCATTTCTATTTTCTGTATGTCACTTTCCCATTTCTGTCCTTAAATGTTATCTGACCATGTGGCAGCCCTGGCGTCACTCTGAACCTATTCCAAATCTGGTGGCTGCTCTATTTGTGAATTGTTTTTTGCTCAATTAAACTCCATCAAATTTAATTTATCCAAAGTTTTTTTCTTTTAATGAGCCATTGCCTAACACAAGGTTACAAAGATTTATTTACATGTTTTCATCTAGGAGTTTTATAGTTTTAGCTCAGGTTTATTAAATAAAATTTATGAGAGGTCCTAAGTCTGAACTGAGCTCCTGCATTAGGCCCAACAGAACAAAACAATATAGAGTTTCCAGTGCTGAGACTCTATGCTATCAAGTCAAAATTAAGTCATCTATCTGGCCTTCCAAGGAATCAGGAGAGACAATAGCCAAATCCCTGAACAAGCCAGTTTTAGCAGGCATGATAAGGAAGCCCTCTCTGCTTTAACTTTTAGGAGGAAAGCCACTTCAAAATGACCAGTTTGCTTTTTGTTCTCTATTTCTGCTTTTCTCAGCCACTTTCTGCCTATAAAGTCAAACTTTCCTCTCTTCAGCTCATGAGAACACCTCATTCTATAAAATAGAATTCTAGAATCACAAATAAAAGCCAGTTGAGACCTTTGAACTAAGTTTGTTGCAATTACATGTTCAAATCTATGGGGTCTGTGGCTATGGTTAATAGACCACGTTGTTCTTGGGAGTGAGGTAGATAGGCAGACAATAGTATAGCTTCACTTACATACAAAATAAAATTAAGTTTGGGTGAACAGGGCTAATATCAATGGAAAATCATAACCCTTCACCCAGTTTCTATACCTGAGCCCTGTCTCATACTGAAGTCCATCAACTGAAGGGGATCCTGGGTCCTGAGAAAAGTATATTTCTTCCTTTGGTATATTCAGTGTAATTTCCTCCAATCCAACCCGAAAATTTGTGAGAGCAATTGAACCCTGAGAAAAAGGTGACCGGCCAGAGCTTTTGAGTGCTGTTAGATACAAGATCTGAGCTAACGTTGACACCAGGGCAGCTTAGACATGGTTATGGCTCTCCCGATAGAGTGGAGGTATATAAATGCCAGGTGATAAATCAAGTCCTGGCCCAAATTGTTTCACGCTGGTTGCAGTGGGTTCACAAACCCAGTCTGTGGTCATTTTTCTGACTCACGGTCAAGATGAATATTCTTGGTAACTGACAGAAACCCACATTAGGCTCTAGACGATGAACTAAGAGCCATTATGGAAAGAGAGGACAATTGAAAGTCCTTAAAACTGCCTCAAGCCCAGCCAAGATGGTAAATCGGAAGTAGTACCACATCCTAGGCAGAACGGTGGAGAGTGTGCCACTCTCAGAGACTTAAGGGTGGTGGTCTCTATCACATTCTCATTTAATTTACCAGTTAGGTCTTTGCAAAAATCAGATGGGTTGTGTCAAATGTTAGTGGTCTAACATCACTTAAGCATGAGGTAACACTGATCTCAACTGCTGTAGGTGATATGGAATCTTTACTAGAAGAGATCAACTTAATTTTTGGCAGTGATTAGGTAGCTATTATTTGGCAAATGCATTCTTTTCATCTGGAAGAAGGAGCAGAATATTCCCTTGGTGCAGGTGGTGGTTCACATTCAAGGTCTTACTCAAGGACTAAGTTACATTTTCTGCTTTCTGTCATGGTCTGAAGAGTCCTTGATCATCCTGTTATTGAGCAGAATATGATGTTCGTCCTCTATATTGGTAATATCATGTATCTTAGACCTGGGCAGGAGGAAGTGGCAAGTACTACGAATACCCTAGAGAAGGGGTCCAGACTACATCACCAAGGCATAAAAATTATTTTGAGTTGAAGGCGTTTGAGTTCTTGAAATCTCTTTATCTGCCTAAAAGTAGAGCCTCCCAAAATAACTCAATTGTCATAAATCCTCTCCCCTGAGACAACTAGGGAAGATTGACTCTGATTACCAAAGACAGTGTCTCCAAACTATACCCAAGGAGACACAGTCACAAAAACTATCATATCTTCCAATCTAGTCTCTATTTAGATTTCCTAAGAGTCCTTTGTTTTCCCATAATTCCCTTCTCCCTCTCCTTCTTCATCTAATAAAATAGCATTTAAGTTCCAATTCTAACGTCCTTTGAGTTACATTTCTTTGTGAACTCCCATATGTACAGTTTTTTTCCTCTTAAAAAATAACCAGTTAGAAGAAATGGAGATAATATCTTTGACTTGTCAATGAAATCATTTTGCCTCTATAACTTTGTAACTCTCTCTGATTGAGTGAACCATCCAAATGACTAATTTTCTGTACATTAATTCACATCTTCAATCAACTAACTTCTTCAGATAAATTGCATGTCCTTTTAAAACATTGGTGATTATGTCATACCATTTACTGCTTTAGCAAAGCAACTACACAGAGTGGTGGGTAACTTTTTTCTATGGGGAACCAATAATCATCAGCCAAGAAAAAACAAAAAGAGAGAGAGAAAGAAAAGACTTAACTCCCCCCCCACCACCAAAAAAAAAAAACCGCTCAAGCAGCTTAATATATTTTCTACTGAGAAACATGCATATAAATGTCATAAATCATACAAAAATATAATTGTATATCATGTCCAGTGAAGAAATAAGAAACATTGAGACACTGAGAGAAAAGAGATATAGTAAGAAAGAGAAAAGGCTTATTGGAGTAAGCGGTAAGAATAGACCTTGAGAGAGAAGAGATGACAGAAAAGGGAAGGGTGGGTGTAAGAACAGATCTTTTATTCATTGTGTTTTAAATCCTTATGCTTCTTCGTTCTACTGCTTAAGCCTAACTCTCCTTTCCAAAAGCTCAAGAAAGCATCTTTCTCCTATCTGACAGCTATCCAAAGCCATGGCTGCTGTGTGGCACCCAATACCTCTTTCTTAGTCACTCTACTGTTGTTATAATCCATACCTCTGCCTCTCATCCTCTGCCCCTGCTGAAGGCCAAGCTTCTCCCAGTGCCCATACTGGGAACATGAGATACAGCACCTCCTTAAACCATCTCTCTTCTAGTGAGGTATGTCCTGTTACTTTTGCAGAGTTCATATTTCCTTCTTATACCATATATATATATAAAATTTACATAAATGTAAGGGGTACAAATGCAAATTTGCTCTAAGAATATATTGTGTAGTGGTGAAGTCTGAGCTTTTTGTGTATCCATCACCCAAATAATGTACATTGTACTCGTTAAGCAATTTCTCATCACCACCTTCTCCTTCACCCCCTCACCCCTCTGAGTCTCCAGTATTTTTCATTCCACACTCTGTGTCCATGTTCACAGCCAGTCTTAACTGGGCTTGGGACATACCTGCTCCTTTTCTGAGAATCTCAGAATGAAGTATTGTATATGATGGAGGGACCTTAGCCATACAGTGAGAATTCTATTTAGGACATTTGCAAAAGTGGATGAGCTTATCAGTCAAGAAAGAGATGTTGGGTGGGCAATTAATAAGGAAGCTTGCCAGTGGCTTTAGTAAAATGAGGTTCATGACTGTTCAGTTTATTGTGAACAGCAAATAAATTCAGTTTATTATCTGTCTCCTCACCACCCCCTTGTCTATTTAAAACACAGATTTGAGAGATAGGGAAAAAAGTGAAGCATCCTGGCTAATTTTAATGCAGTTAAGACCTTAAAGTGATTTCTTACCTTCTGTGGACTTTAAAGTTGACAATAATATGGCATGCACAGAATAAATCCCTAGATAATAAATCATTTTCCAATGAGATTGAAATTTCTAGAAAGCACAGTAAATGGCTTTTCACATCCTGTAGTCTGGAGTCAACTTCAGATGATGCCGCCAAATTGGAGGGTCCATGCTACCTTAGCTGGGTCATAACTCCAGTGAATGCCAATGGAGCCAGCACAGTGTCTACTTAGTCTAATACTTAATGACTGCTGTTGACTGCCTCAGCAAGGCTGCTGTGTTGAAGCAGATTCCATTTGGAAATAGGCCAGATTCTTTGTGTCTCCTGGGGCTCTCTAGAATTTTATAGTGTATATTTATATTTGTATAATCAGCACATTTTCTAATTAAGTGGAAATTAGTGTGTTTTGCTAAGTACAGTTAAAATTATTGCATTTAAACATTGAACTAAAATATAGTAAAATATAACTTCTAAAATTTTGTATAATAGTAATAATACATAGTGCTTACTGTGTATAAACACTCATAAGTGCTTAACCTATGTTAGTTCATTTAATGCTCACAACTCTGTGAAGGTAACTTTTTAATTAACCTCAATATACATATTAGTATAATAAGCCAAAAAGAAGGTAAACTTTGCCAAATCACACAAAAATTCAAGGTTTTACAAAAGCATATTTTTTTTCTTGGAAGCATCTGACATAATAAAATTCAACAGAAATTTATGTGGGCTGATATTTACAGGTGTTTTTGTCGGAAGAGGCAAAAAATCAGGAAATAGGCGCGTGATTTTGAGGCTCCTTGAGTTGAGATTTAGTGACCAAGAGAGAAGTTTGGAAGACTCAGGTGGCAGTGTTGAAGACAGAATAAAAAGTGTAAAAGTGGAAAATTCAAGATAGGAGAAATATATCACTTGGGCTTTTATGGGGATAATCAGCAGCTAAAATAGTGAGTAAAGATGGAAAACCTGAGGAAAAACAAGGAAAGTTAATTTAGAGAACTGTGTGGACAGGTTACAGTTCTGCTACTGATTCATACTTGAGTTTTTCAAAAAAGATAATTTTGGTGTACTATAGAACAATTTTTTGAAAAAGATTGGACTTCGCTAGTGCCCAAAGAGTACTAGTACAAATGATTCTTGCCTTGGGGAGGGGGAAAAACGGATGAACTATTGAGGAACTTACCCAACCTATAAGACATGCACATGCATTTATATTGGCTATAAACATCACACATTTTAACCCATATCTCAAACCAAATGGAAGTGTCTAAGAATGGGTAAGCAATCAATTGGATACAAAAATAATATCCTTTTTAAAAAATGCCAACACTTTAAAATGCACGTAAGAATTCGATGGCCTACAATACATATATATTTTTTCATTCACAGCTGTGGCTCAGTCTTCTCAGAACCAACATTTTCTTTCCGTCCTTTCCTTACTTCCTTTCCTTGCCAAAATTTTCTTTCCTTCTTTTCCTTCCCTTTCCTTTCTCTTCCTTCCCCTTCCTTCCCCTTCCTTCCTTCCTTCCTTCTTTCTTTCTCTGGCACTGTCGCCCAGGCTGGAGTGCAGTGGCGAGATCTCAGCTCACTGCAAACTGCGGCTCCCACGTTCACGCCATTCTGCTGCCTCGGCCTCCCGAGTAGCTGGGACTACAGGTGCCCCTCCACAATGCCCGGCTAATTTTATTGTATTTTTAGTAGAGACAAGATTCACCATGTTAGCCAGGATGGTCTCGATCTCCTGATCTCGTGATCCGCCCGCATCCTCCTCTCAAAGTGCTGGGATTATAGGCGTGAGCCACCGCGCCTGGCCAAAATTTTCTTTTTCCAATATATATTTGGTAACATCACCTCCACTTTCCTGAAATAAACTCCACAGATAACATAAAATCAATAATGCTACCACTGTTATATAAAGGAAAACTAAATGAAAAGATTAATATTAAAACGGTATGTATTTCCATATGTGAATGTTCTGGCAAACATTGTTTCACACATACTGAGACAGTCAGATGCATGTCCCTATTTGAAGAATTCCTATGGATTTGATGGCACAACTGCAAACTGATACAGGTGTTTTATGCCAGAGCTCAAGTACCATAACTGGTGTTGCTGTCAGGGATGTGGTTTTCCAGAATAATGAACAACTTTGGGTAAACTTTCAAATAAAATAGAATACAGTTTTCTGTCATTTTCCGCAGTAATTGTGTCCCTGGAATATTATGGATATCAAAACAGCATAAAGCATACTTTGTGTTTATATGTAAAAAAGACTTAAATTGTAGTCTCTAGTTCATTATCTAATTAACGTCTAGCATGATATTCTCAAGTCAAGAATAATACTGAATAATTTGTAGTGGTGCAAGGTGTCTAGCATTTCTGGGTCCCATCCACTAAATGCTCATAATAAATACCCTTCATCATTGTGGCAACAAAATAATTAAGTGCCTGATTCAGTATTGGGTACTCATAGTTTTTAGTCTGTGAAAACATAAAAAAATCAGGCTTTGATATCAGTAGTGTCTTGGGTTGATCAGAGTAACATTTTCAGCTTATCAGCACTTTGTCTAGGCCATGTGAAAGCTATACAATGAAATATCCCAAAACTGAATGGCTTAAACAAAAATGGTATGTTACTTCCCACAATCCAGTGAGTTGGTGGGTGAATTCATTTCTGTGATTGCCAGTTGACCAGAAGGCAGGGTGATAGCCAGAAATACTACCCACATTTTCAAATTTCTACCTGGCTAACTTCTACTAACTCTTCAAATCATAGTTGATATATAATTTACCAAGGAAACATTTCCTGATTTCATGGACTAGAGTGAATTTCCGTTGTAGGAGATTTTCATAGCATTCATTTCCTAGTGTTCACCATGTTTTTAGATGCTCAGTGGATGTTTTCACTGTCATACTATAAGTTCTATGAGAACAGGTCCTGTGTTCTGTTCACCATTGTATTCTGATTGCCCTGTACCAAATAGTTAAAAATGGTTTTTGCGTTAAACTGCAGTGAGTTGATTTGAAATTGAACTTATTGATCAATTTCTGAAAAAGTGACCTAATAGTTTTAGAAAATGTTGGTATATTATTTAAAATGGCATTGTATCAATTTTTAAAAGTTACCCTTGGAAGATTAAGTGAAACGACAATTTCAATCAACAGAATAATACCCATATAATGTAATGTACATTTACCCTCCAAAGAATTGTCACATCATTACATTCTCCACTATTCTGCTAGAGAATGTTTAGAGTATTCTTTGGATATGCATCCTTACCTTCCAGATTTCTAGTCACTTTCCATCTTATATTTCTTGGATATATTAAAACCTTGAATATTTTTCCCCTGGAGGATTTCTCCTCAGTTTTGAATCATCCTTGGTCTCATTGCAGCATGCACATCCCTTAATGGTTGATCCTTGGCTAGACTCTCGTAACTCATAGTCACTCATAGTCTATACATGATCTGCCCAGATGCAAGCCTCTGTCTTCACCCATGTATCTAAGCCTATGTTTTGTCCTGAGCCCTAGGAGAGTCAGTGGCTTTCACAAAATTGGTAGAAAGAATGAATCTAGAACATGCCTTTCCATATTTCCACTTTTCCAGTGTGGGCTCCTCAGGCAAGTGATATTGGTTTATTAACATTGATAATCCTTTGAAATGCCGTCTTATCACCCATTTCTGAACTCTCTTTTGGCTCTAGGACCACAATTTTGGAACCATCTGACTCTAGTTAATATAAAGTTTATTTCTTCTTAATTTCCTGTAATTCAGATGACAGAGGCTTTATTGTACTATGATGTTGGCTTATCCAGTGGAATCTACTTGAATTAATAGTGGAGATCTCCATCTGAAAAACAGGCGCTGGACTAGATTATTTCTAGAGCCCCTTGCAAATGCAGTATCAGAAATTCTTAAAGCCCTTTCACATTGCTGCTTTTTGTGCATCTCATAAGAATTCCCTGAACTGCTGATGTCTTTCTGCCTCTACTTGATGCAATACCAATTCTTATACAGGAAACTGGAACCTGAGAGAGTAAGGTGGGAGTAATATAGGTAATTTTTTTATTTGCATGCATGCATTGTACATATGCTCAATCAGCCTTGTAGTTTGAATAAGCAGTGGAAGCAATGCTATGTATGTGAGCTATTTTGAGACATTGAAAACATTGCGTCTTTTTCAAAATTGGCCACGTCTTTTTTGATTCTCTTCCCATTCTGAACATAAAACAGGTGCACCAGTAATAGTTGGCACAAAGTGAAAAAGTTTTCACATTGAAGACTGATCGTTTCTTGTAGTTCACTTTATCTTAGTCATCAGTGTTGATTCAGAGATATTAAGTATGGTAATAAGTTGAAGCCAAATTAGTCAAGATTTGGCCAGCGCTAACCAGGGTTTGCTTTAGCTGTGGGAGGAACTTGCAAAAGGCAATATTGATTATGTCTGGGATATGCCAATTATAATTTGACATTATGATTTCTGCTTTTTGTTTAACTTAGAAGCAGATTCTGCTTTGCTCTATTTGTGAAAGACAACTGGATGAGTAAAGATTACTACTTGCAATGAGACTAGCAATTTATCCGAAATTGGAGACAGAGAAAACAGTATCTTCTTTTCACTCACTGTGACTCAAAATGGGTGTAGGTGAGAAATATTACTGAACAAAATTACCTGTGTAAAAAGAGACAGATGAAAAGAGTGAGAAAGCCAAGAGTGATTCTTGAGCTGATTTTTTTTTTTTTTTAGATGGGGTTTCATTATGTGGGCCAGGCTGGTCTCGAACTCCCTACCTCAAGTGATCCACACGCCTTGCCCTCCAAAAGTGCAGGGGATTACAGGCGTGAGCCACCTAACCCGGCCTGACACTGAACTTTTTATTTTTATTTATTTAGTTATTTTTATTATATTTTAAGTTCTAGGGTACATGTGCACAATGTGTAGGTTTGTTACATATGTATACATGTGCCATGTTGCTGTGCTGTACCCATTAACTCATCATTTACATTAGGTATATCTCCTAATGCTATCCCTCCCTCCTCCCCCCACCCCACGACAAGCCCCGGTGTGTGATGTTCTCCACCCTGTGTCCAAGTGTTCTCATTGTTCGATTCCCACCTATGAGTGAGAGCATGCGGTGTTTGGTTTTCTGTCCTTGTGACAGTTTGCTCAGAATGACGGTTTCCAGCTTCATCCACGTCCCTACAAAGGACGTGAACTCATCCTTTTTTTATGGCTGCATAGTATTCCATGGTGTATACGTGACACATTTTCTTAATCCAGTCTATCATTGATGGACATTTGGATTGGTTCCAGGTCTTTGCTATTGTGAATAATGCTGCAGTAAACATACGTGTGCATGTGTTTTATAGCTGTATGATTTATAATCCTTCGGGTATATACCCAGTAATGGCATGGCTGGGTAAAATGGTATTTCTAGTTCTAGATCCTTGAGGAATCGCCACACTGTCTTCCACAATGGTTGAACTAGATTACAGTCCCACCAACAGTATAAAAGTGTTCCTATTTCTTCACATCCTCTCCAGCATCTGTTGTTTCCTGACTTTTTAATGATTGCCATTCTAACTGGCATGAGATGGTATCTCATTGTGGTTTTGATTTGCATTTCTCTGATGGCCAGTGATGATGAGCATTTTTCATGTGTCTGTTGGCTGCAAAGATGTCTTCTTTTGAGAAGTGTCTGTTCATATCCTTTGCCCACTTTTTGATGGGGTTGTTTGATTTTTTCTTGTAAATTTGTTTAAGTTCTTTGTAGATTCTGGATATTAGCCTTTTTTCAGATGGGTAGATTGTAAAAATTTTCTACCATTCTGTAGGTTGCCTGTTCACTCTGATGGTAGCTTCCTTTGCTGTGCAGAAGCTCTTTAGTTTAATTAGATCCCATTTGTCAATTTTGACTTTTGCCTGAAAGGTATTGCCTAGCTTTTCTTCTAGAGTTTTTATGGTTTTAGGTGTAACGTTTAAGTCTGTAATCCATCTTGAATTAATTTTTGTATAAGATGTAAGGAAGGGATCCAGTTTCAGCTTCCTACATATAGCTAGCTAGTTTTCCCCGTACTATTTTTAAAGTAGAGAATCCTTTCTCCATTTCTTGTTTTGTTCAGGTTTGTCAAAGATCAGATGGTTGTAGATGTGTTGTATTATTCCTGAGGGCTCTGTTCTGTTCCATTGGTCTATATTTCTGTTTTGGTACCAGTACCATGCTGTTTTGGTTACTGTAGCCTTGTAGTATAGTTTGAAGTCAGGTAGTGTGATGCCTCCAGCTTTGTTCTTTTTGCTTAGGATTGTCTTGGCAATGTGGGCTCTTTTTTGGTTCCATGTGAAACTTTAAGGTAGTTTTTTTTCCAATTCTGTGAAGAAAGTCGTTAGTAGCTTGATGGGGATGGCATTGAATCTATAAATTACCTTGGGCAGTATGGCCATTTTCACAGTATTGATTCTTCCTGTCCATGAGCATGGAATGTTCTTCCATTCATTTGTGTCCTCTTTTATTTTGTTGAGCAGTGGTTTGTAGTTCTTGAAGAGGTCCTTCTTGTCCCCTGTAAGTTGGATTCCTAGGTATTTTATTCTCTTTGAAAGCAATTGTGAATAGGAGTTCACTCATGATTTGGCTCTCTGTCTGTTATTGGTTTGTAGGAATGCTTGCGATTTTTGCACATTGATTTTGTATCCTGAGACTTTGCTGAAGTTGCTTATCAGCTTAAGGAGATTTTGGGCTGAGGCGATGGGGTTTTCTAAATATACGATCATGTCATCTGCAAAGAGGGACAATTTGATTTCCTCTTTTCCTAATTGAATACCCTTTATTTCTTTCTCCTGCTTGATTGCCCTGGCCAGCACTTCCAACATTATGTTGAATAGGAGTGGTGAGAGAGGGCATCCCTGTCTTGTGCCAGTTTTCAAAGGGAATGCTTCCAGTTTTTGCCCATTCAGTATGATATTGCCTGTGGGTTTGTCATAAATAGCTCTTATTATTTTGAGATACGTCCCATAGATACCTAATTTATTGAGAGTTTTTAGCATGAAGGGCTGTTGAATTTTGCTGAAGGCCTTTTCTGCATCTATTGAGATAATCATGTGGTTTTTGTCTTTGGTTTTGTTTATATGATGGATTACTTTTATTGATTTGGATATGTTGAACCAGCCTTGCATCCCAGGGATGAAGCCCACTTGATCATGGTGGATAAGCTTTTTGATGTGCTGCTGGATTCGGTTTGCCAGTATTTTATTGAGGATTTTTGCATCAATGTTCATCAGGGATATTGGTCTAAAATTCTCTTTTTTTGTTGTGTCTCTGCCAGGCTTTGGTATCAGGATGATGTTGGCCTCATAAAATGAGTTAGGGAGGATTCCCTCTTTTTCTATTGATTGGAATAGTTTCAGAAAGAATGGTACCAGCTCCTCTTTGTACCTCTGAGAGAATTTGGCTGTGAATCTGTCTGGTCCTGGACTTTTTTTGGTTGATAGGCTGTTAATTATTGCCTCAATTTCAGAGCCTGTTATTGGTCTATTCAGGGATCCAACCCCTTCCTGGTTTAATCTTAGGAGGGTGTCTGTGTCCAGGAATTTATCCATTTCTTCTAGATTTTCTAGTTTATTTGTGTAGAAGAGTTTATAGTATTCTCTGATGGTAGTTTGTATTTCTGTGGGATAGTGGTGATATCCCTTTTATCATTTTTTTATTGCATCTATTTGATTTTCTCTCTTTTCTTCTTTCTTTGTCTTGCTAGCAGTCTATTAATTTTGTTGATCTTTAAAGAAAAAACAACTCCTGGATTCATTGATTTTTTGAGGGTTTTTTGTGTCTCTATCTCCTTCAGTTCTGCTCTGATCTTAGTTTTTCTTGCCTTCTACTAACTTTTGAATGTGTTTGCTTTTGCTTCTCTAGTTCTTTTATTTGTGATGTTAGGATGTCAATTTTAGATCTTTCCTGCTTTGTCTTGGGGCATTTAGTGTTAGAAATTTCCCTGTACACACTGCTTTAAATGTGTCCCAGAGATTCTGTTATATTCTGTCTTTGTTCTCATTGGTTTCAAAGAACATCTTTATTTCTGCCTTCATTTTGTTATGTATCTGGTAGTCATTCAGGAGCAGGTTGTTCAGTTCCCATGTAGTTGAGCAGTTTTGAGTCAGTTTCTTATTCCTGAGTTCTAGTTTGATTGCATTGTGGTCTGAAAGACAGTTTGTGATAATTTCTGTTCTTGTACATTTGCTGAGGAGTGCTTTACTTCCAACTATGTGGTCAATTTTGGAATAAGTGTGATGTGGTGCTGAGTAGAATGTATATTCTGTTGATTTGTGGTGGAGAGTTCTGTAGATGTCTATTAGGTCTGCTTGGTGCAGAGCTGAGTTCAATTCCTGGATATCCTTGTTAACTTTCTGTCTCGTTGATCTGTCTAATGTTGACAGTGGGGTGTTAAAGTCACCCATTATTATTGTGTGGGAGTCTAAATCTCTTTTTAGGTTTCTAAGGACTTGCTTTATGAATCTGGGTGCTCCTGTATTGGGTGCATATATATTTAGGATAGTTAGCTCTTCTTGTTGAATTGATCCCTTTACCATTATGTAATGGCCTTCTTTGTCTCTTTTGATCTTTGTTGGTTTAAAGTGTGTTTTTCAGAGACTAGGATTGTAACCCCTGCTTTTTTTTGTTTTCCATTTGCTTGGTAGATCTTCCTCCATCCCTTTATTTTGAGGCTATGTGTGTCTCTGCACATGAGATGGGTCTCCTCAATACAGCACATTGATGGGTCTTGACACTTTATCCAATTTGCCAGTCTGTGTCTTTTAATTAGAACATTTAGCCCATTTATAATTAAGGTTAATATTGTTATGTGTGAATTTGATCCTGTAATTATGATGCTAGCTGGTTATTTTGCTTGTTAGTTGATGCAGTTTCTTCCTAGCATTGATGGTCTTTACAATTTGGCATGTTTTTCAGTGGCTAGTACTGGTTGTTCCTTTTCATGTTGAGTGCTTCCTTCAGGAGCTCTTGTAAGATAGGCCTGGTAGTGACAAAATCTCTCAGTATTTACTTGTCTGTATAGGATTTTTTCTCTCCTTCACTTATGAAGCTTAGTTTGGCTGAATATGTACCATATGACCCAGCCATCCCATTACTAGGTATATACCCAAAGGATTATAAATTATGCTGCTATAAAGATACATGCACACGTATGTTTATTGCAGCACTATTCACAATAGCAAAGACTTGGAATCAACCCAAATGTCCATCAGTGACAGATTGGATTAAGAAAATGTGGCACATATACACCGTGGAATACTATGCAGCCATAAAAAAGGATGAGTTTGTGTCCTTTGTAGGGACATGGATGCAGCTGGAAACCATCATTCTTAGCAAACTATCACAAGAACAGAAAACCAAACACCGCATGTTCTCACTCATAGGTGGGAACTGAACAATGAGATCACTTGGACTCGGGAAGGGGAACATCACACACCGGGGCCTATCATGGGGAGGGGGGAGGGGGGAGGGATTGCATTGGGAGTTATACCTTATGTAAATGACGGGTTGATGGGTGCAGCACACCAACATGGCACAAGTATACATATGTAGCAAACCTGCACGTTGTGCACATGTACCCTACAACTTGAAGTTTAATAATAATAAATAAATTTAAAAAAAAAAAAAAAAAAAAGAAATTCTGGGTCGAAAATTCTTTTCTCTAAGAATGTTGAATATTGGCCCCCACTCTCTCCTGGCTTGTAGAGTTTCTGCCAAGAGATCTGCTGCTAGTCTGATGGGCTTCCCTTTGTGGGTAACCTGGCATTTCTCTCTGGCTGCCCTTAGCATTTTTTCCTTCATTTCAACTTTGGTGAATCTGTGTCTTGGAGCTGCTCTTCTAGAGGGGTATCTTTGTGGCATTCTCTGTATTTCCTGAATTTGAATGTTGGCCTACGTTGCTAGATTTGGGAAGTTCTCCTGGATAATATCCTGAAGAGTGTTTTCCAACTTGGTTCCATTCTCCCTGTCACTTTCAGGTACACCAATCAGACGTAGATTTGGTGTTTTCACATAGTCCCATATTTCTTTGAGACTTTGTTCGTTTCTTTTTACTGTTTTTTTCTCTAAACTTCTCTTCCCTCTTCATTTCATTCATTTGATCTTCAATCACTGATACCCTTTCTTCAACTTGATTGAATTGGCTACTGAAGCTTGTGCATGTGTCACGTAGTTCTTGTGCCATGTTTGTCAGCTCCATCAGGTCATTTAAGGTCTTCTCTATGCTGTTTATTCTAGTTAGCCATTTGTCTAATCTTTTAAAAAGATTTTTAGCTTCTTTGTGATGGGTTAGAACATCCTCCTTTAGCTCGGAGAAGTTTGTTATTACTGATCGTTCTTCTCTCAACTCGTCAAAATCATTCTCCATCCAGTTTTGCTCCATTGCTGGCTAGAAGCTGTGTTCCTTTGAAGGAGAAGAGGCGTTCTGATTTTTAGAATTTTCAGGTTTTCTGTTCTGGTTTCTCCCCATCTTTGTGGTTTTATCTACCTTTGGTCTTTGATTATGGTGAGGTACAGATGGGTTTTTGGTGTGGATGTCCTTTCTGTTTGTTAGTTTTCCTTCTAAGAGTCAGGACCCTCAGTTGCAGGTCTGTTGGAGTTTGCTGGAGGTCCACTCCAGACCCTGTTTGCCTGGGTATCACCACCCTTCGCTGGTGCAAATATTGCAGAATGGAAAATGTTGCTGCCTGATCCTTCCTCTGGAAGCTTCGTCTCCCAGCTGTATGAGGGGCACCAGGCTCTATGAGGTGTCAGTAGGCCCCTGCTGGGAGGTGTCTCCCAGTTAGGCTACTTGGGGGTCAGGGACCAACTTGAGGAGGCAGTCCTACTATGCAGCCATAAAGAAGGATGAGTTTGTGTCCTTTGTAGGGACATGGATGCAGCTGGAAACCATCATTCTCAGCAAACTATTGCAAGAACAGAAAACCAAACACCGCATGTTCTCACTCATAGGTGGGAACTGAACAATGAGATCACTTGGACTCGGGAAGGGGAACATCACACACCAGGGCCTATCATGGGGAGGGGGGAGGGGGGAGGGATTGCATTGGGAGTTATACCTGATGTAAGTGACGAGTTGATGGGTGCTGACGAGTTGGTGGGTGCAGCACACCAACATGGCACAAGTATACATATGTAACAAACCTGCACATTATGCACATGTACCCTAGAACTTAAAGTATAATAATAATAAAAATATTGTTGTCTTTATTAATGAAGAAAATATCGCACATATCTAGTAAATAACAGAGTTGGATTTTGGACAGGACTAGCTGATTCCTAAATTTCCATTTGTGGAAGCAGATAAAAGTGGGATAAAAACCACTGAAATGATTCCATGCAGTAGCCCATATTTTAACATTTTAACTTTGGTTGTTCACATTAGGCATACTTCCTTATCAACCTCAAATATATACCATAAAATTTATTTTTAAAAACCTAAATCTAATCAATTATATTGGAGTTATTAGAGATTTGATGATTAATTATAAAAACATAATGTATTATTAATATATTAGTAAATAACATTTAGTGTTTATTAATAAAGTAAAAAATCTTAATTTTTTAAGACTACATATATTTTCCAATAAATGTAATAGGACAGTATGATCTATAAGAAATTATACACTTAACTGTAACAATCACTGTTCCAGATTTTTTGTGAGACTAAAATGTTCCTATTTTCCAAGTTAATGAAAGGAAGTAAAGAATGACTGTTCTTTGGTCTTAGTCTCAAGTTGTAGACAAGTAACCAAAAAACTGATTATTAACCCTTTCCAGACAACCAGCAGCAGTGTTGCTCTGGAACTCTTGCTTCTGAAAGTTAACCAGTCGCCAGATTCCACACTGAAAGCCAATACCATTATACTCCCATTTCCAAAAATCAGCCAATTCCTGAACTTCATGCATTCCCTGAACCCAATACAAGATCAGGCCTTTGCTTTGTTTGAAAGAGTGCATTTTGCACTATGTGAACCTGCACTAAATTCATCTCTGTTTCAGGTATAGTTAAATGGTGGTTTCTTCCCTCAATACCTCTTCAGTCTTTTATTAGGTGAGTGATGCCTTCCAACTATCTATGACTAGAGGTATTTGGTAAGGGACACATAACCAAGAATTTATATAAAAACCTGGTGAAAACCTCCATCTCTCTTTGCCTGTTAGTTTTCATCCCTCTCCTAAAGAGACCCAGAAGGACTTGTGGGAAAATAACTGAATAGACTAATTACGACTAAACCACACAAACTACTAAATGTTAAAGATTCTTCTCCTGTCTCTTCTTTTATCATTTTTCTATTACCCACTGATAATGGGCTGACCTTATGTAAGATCCAAGAGGATGGAAGTTTCCTCTTAACTTCAAAAAAGAATTTGTTAAAAATGTGATTTCTTTTTTGATAAAACACATAAAACTTATGTAAATAAACATTTGGTTATTGATTTAACATTAATTTCATAAAGTCATGCAATTGATCTCAATTGCAATTTATGTTACAGAATATCCTTCTGCTTTGTGTAATTACTAATGAGAAATTCTGGAATGTCATTCTAGCACTTTCCACTACCAGAGTAGCCTGACTCCTGCTTGATGGAGAGGATCTAGTTCGTTAACAGTGGTCTGTAATGAATACTTCAACATTGTGATTGTTCCCCTAGGGCTGCAAAATTCCTGGACCTGAAGAGCTAGGATGTTGACAACATTTGGCATTGTATAATACCACAAAACCATGCCCAAATCAAAACTACCGAGTTAAAATTTTTCTTAAGAATGAGGGAATGAGATTGTCAATCCTTGCTGATTCCTATGAGGGTCTTGAAATAGAGCAGGTGGCATAAAATAAAGGTATAAGTCTTGATTGGGGAATTTCTTCTTCAAGTAATGTCTCCCGATGAACTGTAAGCTCAATACATTTAAGCATTTTTGAGTATATAATGATTTCTTCTACAAAATCATGCTTTTAGCATATATACAACAGTGACTAGGTAAGATAAACTGAATGCTAATGGACAGTGTCATGCTGAAGTCCCCTTGTACTAGCTCATCAAAGTGCATCGTTACATTTTTAGGACTTTTGCTACCTGGCTCACATCACTTTGGTAGCTTGAACTCTGCCATGATTGGGAATATTTACACCACAAAAATTGACAAGTACTAAAAATTAATGACCCCCACCATGTCCTTTGTATTTAATTTTAGTTGTCTTTATTGGAAGGTGCATTTTGACACCAGTTCTTCTTTAGGAGGTATAGCAGAGAGACAGTATTCATACTTCTGTGGAACAAGGGTTACAGTGGACAGTTGTGTTTTCTAAGTTGAAGCAGAATTGTTTACAAACTTAAAAATGAGGCTTAAATGATTTAATACTGATCTGGGCTGTTTTCCTTTTTCTCTTCTTTTTGTGACTGCATAAACTATAGGTTTATTGGTACTAGAAGTGAGACTCTAATGACTACATCTTGATGAACTCACTCTTTCCCTGCATATCCTAGAGTCTTGGTTACTGTTACTAAATGTGAAATTCTGGGTCCTTGAGCAAACAAAGGGTTCTAGTATTTCATTTAACATATTTTCAGCAGAGATTGTCTCTTTCTTTCTGTAGGCTAATCTCCTAGGAATGGATTCTAGGACGGCATTAGCATTGCCATAATAAATATGCATTTTATGATTACATCCTTTGTGTCCTGTGTGATTTCTGAAAACTTTGGAGCCAGATTCAGTCCAGCTGGAACAGCAATGCCTGAAAGAAAAACATACTTTAGTACTCTGTGGGAGGGACTTTATGTGATTATGGTGGGGCTGGAGGGTGTGGGAAGGCACTGACAGTACTTTGGAAGATTCACCTCCACAGAAACATGGTTGGTTATTGATCAGTGTTAAATAAAGTTAAATGACCATTTGGATGTCCAGGGTTACATTTTTAAGGTCCTCCTTTTTTTTTATTCCTTTTGATCAATTACTGTATTCTGAGAATTATATTTTTGCAATACTTGGAGTTATACGTTTGGAGTTTTACCTCATTCACCATTTTCGTTTTCCTTGTTAATATAGCACATTGGTGTCCACCTTTAATTGCACAAGAGAATCACCTGTGGAACTTAAAAAACAAATCTTGAGGCTTGGCCCTATTCCAGAACAATGAAATTTGAGAGTAATTGAGAACCAGTGTACTGGAACATCAACTCTTAATGGGGTCAAGATGTCTTTAGTTTGTTTCGTCATTTAAAGGGTTAATTTTTAGAGTGTTTTTCTAGCTATCACATATTCATATGGTTCTCCTTTTTTGTGTGTATGTGAAATATTTTTGATCAGATGACACCTACTGGATAAGCTGTTGTTTTGTCCAGGACATCAGTTTTACAAGCTGTAAATCTGATAAGCATTTGTACGTGCCTTGTTTTCTTTGATATAAAAAAGAACCTATTGAGACATCAACACATCTGGGGAAAACATGCTTTTAATATTTAGGTTGTTGGTATTCAGTTTGAATAAAAAGAGATCAAACTTGACATGTATCTTTAAAAAATACAGATGAATCCCTGTGGGTAATAATGAATCTGATTTTGAAAAGAAGGCAAACTAGGCAGAGAGCCTTAAGGAGTTTTCCTTATTGCCATTTTGTCGCATGAAAGGACCTTTGAGGATATTAAAGCTTGACTGTTTTCTATTGACCACATAAGACATAGAGCTCCTGTTAAACACAAACCCGGGTGCTTTGTTTTTGCTTTTGTCCTGTTGGCTTATGTAACAGTTTGCTGATTTAAAAAAAAAAAAAAATCCTCAAGACATGAGGTAAAATGAATGCCATGCTCTGGCAACTGGTATATACCAAATCAGAGGCAAATTCACATGAGAAAAGTGCTTGACAAAAATATTTCATCTAAGATATTTTCCAGCTGAGTTGCCTTCGTGTTCTGTTCCCACCACATTCTCTGAATTGCACGGTGGAAAAGCTGAGACATTTAACTTATGCTCTGAAAGTACTGGGAACTTGGGCACAGAAAACCAGGTCATTTTTTTTATTGCTGTCTTTCTGCAAGACTTTATTTTTTTAATACTGTTTATGCAAGGGAAGAACAAATTTAGGAAGAATTTACTTTCTTTAAGCACTCTCAACTACCCTAGTTATATATTCCCACGCTGTATAACTTTGTACCTTGTTGTTATTGACAAGTTATATAGAACAAATGAAAATAACCTTTGTAGCCCTAAATTTGGGTTTATATATTTTGGAAGTATAACAATAAACTAAGCCTAATATGGCAGGTAAGAAAACTTTTATTAATAGCATATGTGCCAAATCAAGAGACAAATGTATTTTATTGAGAACACATTGCCCAAATTTTGGCTGTTATCAGTGTTGATTATTTATTTCATGCCAACAATGTGTGCAGGTCTCTATGGTAAACATAAAGTTTCCTTCTTAAATGCTTTCCATCGAAATTATGTATACAATAATTCAGCAGGACAATCCAGGCATGAAATGAACATGTTACTGGATTCCTCTGTGTTTATATATTCTGTCTTCTTTTCTAATTTGGATCATGAACCATTTGGCAAGAACCATGTTTAATCTTATCAGCACTTATAGAATAGTAGGTGAAGTACATCGCTGCCAATTTATTGAAGAATTCCATTAAGAGACACAAAGCAATTTTACCAAAGAGATTGTATAGGATGTGAAGAAATGTGGAAAGTTTTGGAAAACGACTGACATAGAAGAGTGATTGTTCATTTTTGAAATATCTATTGACCACCAGTGATATGTAAGGCATCGTGGTAGGCTCTACCAGACTCTGATGGGGGATATATGTGTAGTTTGTACTCCTAAGGAGCTCCGAGTCAAGTAAAGGAAATATACAAGTAACAATAAGCAAGACAGCCAGACTAAGGCTAAGATTTACACTTACACTTGTTTCTACTAGTAAGTAGTTTTGTGACAGTAGTGAGATCATGTAGCCTTTCTGGTACTCAGCTTCCACTTCTTTAAAATGAAGGTATGGACTACTTTGTCTCCAAAATAGGGCTTTGTTTCCAACTCTTAAATAAATATTATTAAAAAGTGGGCACATTCATGTGATATAGATTTGAATGCACTGAAAACACAGTTATTCTTTAGTAAGAAGTTAGCATCAAAAGCTGATAAAAATTTAGTGCATCAGTAAGACTGGAAAAGGCTGGCACAAGGATCAGAAGATGTGAGTGTCGGCAGAAAATCTCTACCATGGTTTTCTCCTTTCCTTTTCCTGCTGTGATCTTCCCTCAGATCCTTTTCTGGCTCTCTCCTTAGGCCCCAGGTCTCTGCAAACAGCTCGCTTCTTGAGAGAATGCTTCCCTGACCAATCTATTCCCCAAAGTCTCCCTACCCACCTCTCTTTATCCTCACACCTTGCTTAATTTTTCCTCTTAGCTCTTACTATGATTTGCCATTGAAATATGTATTAGTTTATACAGCTAATTATCTGCCTCTCCCATGAGGCTGTAGCTCTGTTATGGGAGAACTTTTATTTATGTGGTTCATTGTTGTTTCATCATGTAGAACAGTGTCTGGTACATTGGAGTGAGAGCACTTTATAAATACATGCTGGCAAAGAAAGTAAACTTCTTTATAATGTGACTTCAATTTTGAATAATACCCCTTCCTCTTCTTCGACGATATCTGTTTATTCATAGAAGTACTCCACTAACTAAATAGCTTACTCATTTGTGCTAGGCTTTGTAAATAAGATTTCAGTTTCCTCTCTCCCTCTGTCCGTCTGTCCCTCCCTCCCTCCTTCTTTCCTCCCTTCCTGCCTTCCTTCTTTCTTTTCCTTCTTTTCTATTTTCCTCTCTTTTGAATTGTGGAAAGGAATTCTGAGTTAAGTAATAAAGAATGTGGAGCCCTTACTTTTCCTTAAATATCAAACTAGAAACCTTACGAGATTGAATTTTCTCATGAGTTTTTTTATTTCCAGCCTTTATCAAAACAGATATAAGGAAGAATTTTTGCAGATTGTTTTCCATTTTATTTTTAGGACAACCTGAACTTAAATAAAGATAAAATATATACCAAATACCAAAATTATATTTTTGGAAGTTATAAATTATTTGCGTCTGCTCAGGTCAAGACAACAGATTTTACTTTTATTTTTGATGAATTCAAAATAAAGCATCTGTAGAGTGAAAGCTGAACTGTAGCTAAATTTGGTTCACATCATGAATCATTAGAATCCTGAGACAGTTACATTGTCATCTGCTACAAAGTCGATGAGAGCAGTTACATAGGATGAGTTAACTATAAGTAGAATCTCCTTGGAATTCTGTAGGTGAAAAATGGTTTGTCTCTTTTTTGGGAAAAAGCCAGTTAAATTGCTTATATCAAACTTCCATTTTCTCTAAACAAACACAAAAGAAATCCAAACCAAATAAGTTAGTTGCTGATTTTAACCTAAATTATAAATTTATTGCAAAAACTTAGATTATTTGAATGGAGTAAGAAAAAAAGCAATCATAGTCATTTCATAAAGCATGTGTTTCTAGTACAACATAGCTGTCATTGATTACAGCTTATATTTTTTGTTATATTGAATTATATTTATGTTTTTGCTGTTTATCAATTATCAGTAGTATACCAAATTTACTACCAACTACAAAGAAATATTTATAGACATAAATTCCGATGTTCACATTTTTATTTAATGAATTAATATAATTAAAAAAGAAAATACCTTAAACTGATGGAAATATCAATTTTCACCTTTGGACATAGGCATATTCTAACCCGTACTACCCTACACATGTGTTGCTGGTCTCTGCTCAAGAAAAAAAAGCCATGGACAAAAACACTTAGTGTAATTTGGTACCATTTGCTACTTGACCCACTATTGTTTTAATGTGGCTCCTGGCAACGGAAGGCTTTGATGGGCTTTGTTCATGCTACAACCGGCTGCTATTAACAGGAGAGAAAATAAAGCATTCCTGTTTCAAATAATATGGGCTTCTTAATATTCACAGGTATAAGAAAGTCAATCAATATATAATATTTGTTTTGATCAGCATTAACTTAGATATCATCCTTTTCAAAGCTGAGCAAATTAATTCTAAATCTAGGTAGGTAGGTTTACACAACCAGAGTAATCATGTTTGTGCCAGGCAGTGATTGCATTTGTGGCTCTGTTCATTTTAAAACCAACGCATGGTTGAATTATCAATGGGACATTGGCTTAGCCTAGAATTTACAAAAGGAAAATTTGGCTCAGTGCTTCCTGGTTGCAGCAAAGGCAGATTTTATCAGTTTTTGGACGATTGGTAAGCACAGTAGAACAAGAATACTAAATAAGCCCTTCATTTTACTAGTTAATCACATTTTGAAAATGTGTACTTATTTGAGACCAGAGCAGCTAGACTTTGCTGGATATAGGCTGAGCCTAGGTTGTCACCTGTCACGGCTACAGATTCCTCTGTGCCCATCTGGGATAGATTCATAAACATCCCTTCTCAAGACATCTGCCACACTCACCCTTTGAGTTCCAAAGCATCATCTTTTTCAAAATTAAAGTACATAGTAGTAATTTGATACAAATCCAATTTATGTAAATTCATGCTTGGGATCTATAAAAAGTGTATCTGGTTTATTGAGGAATTTCAACCAAGTGTATTATTAACATTTAAAAATCCTTCCTCCAAGCATACTGTTAAGAATCTTTCCATCTGAGTTGCAGAGTCCTTAGACAATCCTAGGCAAATCCCATAACTTTCTGGGCAAATTCAGTCTAGTTCAGTGAAAATTTTCAACTCATTGGCTGATGTGAATTATATCTCCATCCCTTCTTCCAGAGCAGGGTTGACCAGAAATAAGGATGAGAGTGAGGTCTGTTTTTTCATTCTTTTCACTCCAGAATGTTGGAAAGAATTGTCTCACACGGTGTGTCTTGAATGTCTTCTTTTCCTCTTTTGGCTGGATCTAGGTCCTCTGGCCTTGTGGGAAGGATGAGGGGAAAGGGCAGCTGTCCCTTAACTGGTTTTCAGTAAGTCGTCACTGCTTTCTGGTTTTCATTTTAGTGTCTTAGCATGGCAGGCATCTGAAGACTGGCAGTGGTTGGATGGCAGGAGCTAACTTGGTAGGGTTCTCTCAGTTGACTCTATTAGTAAGCCTTAAAGGAGGTGTCTGTTCCCAGCGGTTAGTGAGTCACTTTAAAATTTGGAGGTATTGAACATCCCCTTTGTCTTAGCTTTGAGCCTTAGTTGCTCATTTTGGCATTATAGGGTAACCCAACATCTGCTAAAAATATCAATAAAATCTCACTTTATGTTCAAAATTTGAAGTAAAGGCTCCTCTTGAATTGAAAAAAAAGTCTTCTGCCAAAAATTCCACAATTCAAATCTGGTAGGTCAAGTAGATCAAGTATTGAAAACTGTGTTTTCCTTATTTCCAAATAGAGGTGACATTTTAGCTATAAAGAGTCGTACTCCTATCCTTTGTAATTTGTGAATTGTGTGTGTTGAATTAGGCAAGGTTTTCATTAATCCTGCACATAAAATGTGACCACTGTATGTTTCTCAAGCATCATAGAAATTAGGGTGTAACAGAAGCAATATATTCTAGATGTTCAATTCCCTGCATTATTTTACATAACTAGATTCCAAAGAGCATTTCAAATATACTAGTTCACAACTGGTGTGGCTGTAATGGTTCTCTGACTCTAGCTTCCAAATGAATACTGTTATTGGTATGAATACGGTTATTGGTATAAATGTTATTTATTATCCACATATTTATTTATATAGTAATTTAGAAGAGAATTATTAGTTGTACTTGCTTATGTTTTGCTTTTGTCCATGTCTTTTCAGGACTTTGAATAAGAGAGAGAATTTCATCAAAAAAATTAGATAGACTTGAATGAGACTTTTAAAAGCAGAATTATAAGGGGATTAATACTTACCCATGAGTAGAATATTTAAAGGAAGTGGTAAAACATTGGTGTGTAGGGACGTTAGGAAACTGGTGTAAGAAGAATAAAGGTGAAGTAGTGTGACACGTTGACTGGTAGGAAGAAGAGAGGATATATAAGTCACCTCTATATCTTATATATGCAAACATATATATGCATTTGTATGAGTGTGTTTTTCCATATTTCTTATTTCTGATTGTACTATGATTATACAGAAAGACCAGGATAACAAATGTGTGTGGTATAAAAGAGCGTAGATTGTGCTCTCTTGCTCCCTCTGTGTGGGAATTTGACTCCTCAGACTGTGTATGTGGGAGAGACGTGGACTTGTAGCCTCCCTCACTTGTTACCTGTTAACCAGACACTTAGCTATTCCTGTCACCCGAGCAGTTTTCATTCTCCATACTAGCTCTTTGTGATACTAAGATGAAATTAATTTAGAGGTCTGTAAAGTATCACCAGTCACTTCACTGTATTTCCCCTTCTCTTTTGAAAAGGCTGTTCTGGCTACATCTTCAGTTTTTCCTAACCTCACTTCTTCTCTGAGCCTCAGAGATTCCCAGTGACTTTTGTTGCTTTATGCATTCCTAAGAATGGAAAACTGATCATCTCTGACTTTCGCACCACATAAACCCCTGAGACAAGCTGGGCACTGTGGGATCTCTGGAGTGTGGCAGGGAGGGGTGGGCGCAAGACTGAGCTTTCATTGGCCTGGCACCTGGCTGTGGGGCTAATCCAAAGGAGGGTGTGCAGGAATCCAGTCAGTGTGCAAGGGACTGTGTCCACTGGGCTTGATTTGATGTGGCATCAGTTTCAAAGTGCTCACAATAATCTTTATTGCTGGGAGGGGGCACTCTGCTTCTAAGGAGTCCAGCCAGGACTTGGAGAAGAAAACGCTGCAGTTCAGATCCTGATCCAATAAGACTGAAATGGGCCCAGGAAAGTAAGGATGATCCTAGTGGGTAGGAAAGGAAGGGGGGATATGGTCAGTGTTGGGGGACTGTAGTTCAAAGGCAGCACAAGTATTTGGGATGTCTCCCAGGAGTTTCTCACACCAAATTCAGTTCGCAAGGATTAGTATCTCTAAACTCTACTTCCCTGCTGAGGAAATGATGCCTACAACACTAGCGAGCTTTGCTGGAACAGTCACAGGGCCTGTAGGGGGCTGAGGTCATCAGCACATTGATGGGCAGGGCTAGGGGTAGCAGAGACCCCTTTGCTTTTGCTCACAGTCAGGCCAGAGGAAGTTTTAGAGGGGGTAGTTTAGTTGTGTGTGTGTGTGTGTGTGTGTGTGTGTGTGTATGGTGTGTATGTAACTTAAAAACAAAGTTTTTAAGGTTTTACATGGGTATTCTAACAACATATACAATGTTTAATGAAAGAGACTGGGATATGTGGGGAAGGTCCATGGCACTGAATCCAGCAAGGATAAGAGATTTAACTCCTTAAAGATTGAAACTCAGTGTCTTTACATAGAAAGCGGGAGTGAATTCAGAAGCATTTTCTGGTGGCTTATTTTTTCCTTTTTAAAGGATGGTTTATTCCTGCCTTAGAAATTTTAAAAAGTTACAGAGGTTTGAATCTGTATTTTATTTATAGTTGATATCTACACTTTTATTCTGAAATGCTTTGGCTCAGAGCTTGGAAAGGGGAGGATTTGCGATTAAAAAAATATACAGAAGTGAAAGCTATAAAGAAAACTCATGACAAAGGCACAAGTATTTGCAGTTCATGTGTGTAAATGCCTCATAAAGTAATGAAACCCTTTATGGTATTTCCCTATATGAAACAGAAGTTGAAAGCTTCTAATCAGGTCTGTCTCTAATTCTGCATCCTACAAAAATTTCAAAAATTTTTGGGTTTCTCTAAAAAGAGATGGAAGTATCTCTTTGGATCAGTTGTAATAGGAGGGAAAAATTAGTTAATTCTTTCTATAGTGGGTGAAAATTGGAGGTTGTGGTAAGGACAAACGCATGCGAGTGCCATGCCAGGGCTGCTTGCAGAGAAACTCATATGCTTGGGTTCAGTGTTTGGCCTCAGGCCAAAGGCTGCAACTAACAGGAAAGTGTCAGCATCTCAATATAATTGCATGTCCCGGAGCCTATTATTGCACTAATAAAAATGCTTTTCAATAAATCTGAAAAAGGAAGAGGAAAAAAAAAAACACCAGGAAGAAAGAAATTGCCTGAAATGTTTTATTATATTTAATAAAATTCTCATTAATGGAAAGAGTAGCTTTCTGCTAAATAAATGTGCTTTAATTTTATTTTCTGATTAATTTGATTTGAAGGAAAATGCTAGTAATACTTTTTTTTTTCAGTGTACTTTCTTAAAATTAGAGGAAAAGCCACGTAGACATCGCTGTGGGTGAATGTTTTTTGAAGGAGAAAAGGAGGCAGGAGGACCAGGGAGCCAAAAGCCTAAAGTTTGGTTGGTAATTATGTCACTGATGGATTAGTGACTGGGAAAATGATTTAACCTTTCCATCACCATACATAAAATGTTAGTTTCATGCCTACAAAAATCTTTGAAATAATAAGAATGTCAAAGGTATTTGACATGTGTACTATTATTTAAAATGGATGCAGTAGAGAGTATATTTACTCACTGACAACTATCTTGATCACACCCAGTAGCACATCTGAGATATTTTTCTCTTATGCATTTCTCAGATCAGTAATGAATATTTGAGATACCCTTATTAAAAAAAAAGCCACCTGAGTTTTCTCATAGGAACAAGCCCTAATAATTTCGGTGTATAAATGCAATCTACAAAGATTTTTTCTCTTATGCTTTCTATAAAACAAGGAAACACAAAAAAGAGGAATAATGATAACTAAATGTGTTGTTCATTTACAATAGACAGTGTTCACAGTCATAAAAAGAAGAACAGGAGTGGAAATCATTTTATAGTAAGCTTCCACCATGAACCAGATGGTTATTTACATTACCTTTTTTCTTAATGTTTAGGAAAATTTCTGACACACAGTAGGTGTTCAACCAATATTAGTATTTATTGGATGAGTGAATGCTTCTTGTTTCTTTTTTTATTCTCAAAATAACCTTATAAAACAAACCTTATCTACATTTTACAGAAGAGAGTGATGTGGAAAAGTCTAAATATTTGATTAAGACCAGACAATTAACAAATGGAAGAGCCAGAATTTGGGCACTAATTTGTCTGTCTGTCTGGAAAAAAAAAACCAAAACAAAACCTGACATCATGAGATCACCTGCTCGCTTTGGACTCAAAGGATCTGCTTAGTGCCTTCTGTGCAACAGCTATTCCTGAATGAACGCATGAGATGAAGGGAGGTGTTGAATGCCTCTCCTTGGAGGAGAAGCTACTTGGCTGACCTGGCTTTTGTGGGTCTTTTGGAACAGTGCCGAGCCACAAGAGCATTTCTTATACACAGTCATGGATATGAGGAACTGATGTATGGGAAAATGTCTGTCATGGAAGCAAGGAAGGCTCAGGTAGGTGCTGTGAGTTGGGAAGCCAGGGAGGATAAAAGGAGAGAACAGCAGGTGAGAGAAATGTGTTTTGAGAGATGCTGGAGGGAGGCAACTGCTGCCAATGGTTGAGTTTTTCTGTCCTGACTACTACTTGCTTTGGTAATTGGTTGGGGGAAATAATGTTTTGGCCACAGTTAGTGGAATGCTGTTCTAAGCACAGTCCATCCTTCTTTGCCCTGCTTTGTACTACTGCAGCTGGAACCAGTAAACATTTCTTCTTAGCTGCCTGGCACAAAATTAAACTTTGTTGGGAGGAGGAGTGGAAGGACACCGCAGGGGGAAGGAGTTTGCCTCAGTCCTTTCAAGGTGCTTTTTTCTTCTTGCTCCTGGGGTGTATGGGAGCCAGCACTCAGGGATGCTCACTATTCTGCTTGTTTTGCCAGCACTTCAGTGGGGCAGTGTACCCCAAAGGGTGGCTTTTGGGTCAGTGTTGTCCACAGCACTGCTGGTTTCCCAGAGAGTCTCTTCAGTGTACTCTGCCAGCTTCTCAGTGAGTTTCAGCAACACCTTAGCAAGTGGTTTCCTAGCGAGTCTTGTTAGAACCTCAATGGGCAGCTTCCCAGAGAATCTTATTGGTGCCCCAGAGGGCAGCTTCCTAGTGACTTTTTTGGTCACCCCAATAGGCTGCTTCCAGCTAGCTCCTCAGCCATCTGGTGAGGTCTGACTCTAAGCCTTGGGGAGAGCTCTCTTTCAGGATGATTCCCTCTTTGGATACCTTGTCTTAGCCCTTGATGATGTTGTTGATTCATTATCTGCTTTTGTCATGTACTTTAAACTTCTCTTACCCTTTTGTAGTTAATCCTCTGCTATAAGTTAATAATTCTTTATATTAAATTTTCTCGTTCAAATTACTGGTGTGGTTTCTGTTTCCCAATTGGACCCTGATCAATACACCAGATTGCCCTCAAAAACAGAGCCTAAGGCAAAGACCTACTGAGAATTGTTTATTTAGGAATGTAATTTTAGAGAGCAGAAGACGAGGACAAGGGAGTGAAACAGGAAGAAGGAAAAGCCAAGGGAAGAGTGAGTTATCAAGTCACACCAAAGAGGAATAGGTTTGTCAATCCCATGAGGCCTTCTGAGAAACTATATAAGATATCTCAGAACCAACTGTTAGGGGGAAGGAGAGAGGAAGCTTTGGCTTCCTTCCCTCATTGTCTAAGAGGTTCAGAGTGAGGGCCTGTCAGATTGCATTCATGTGAAAGTGGGGGAAGCCTACATGGAACTGTTGCTGCCACAGTAGTTGGTATAAGAAGTGCAGCTGATAGAATGTGAACTGGAGCATAAGTGTTTGGTGCAATTACCAAAATAAGAAATGGATATTTAAGAATCTTTTTTCAACTATCTCATCATAGAAATTTGGCTAAAATATCAGGGTCAGAAAATTAATTTGGTAACTAAAAACTTGTATGAACTGCAATTTGGTTTCTTCATTTAAGATGCCTACATAAGGTAGGAATGAGAGTAAATGGGAGATACCTTGTATAAAACAAGCAAGGAGCTAGGAAGTATATAGTAACGTATATCATCTGCTGATGATGTATTACAGGATGCTATTATTGAAATTTACTAAAGGGAAACATATCTTACTAGGACAAGATAGTTCAAGAAATGGCATTTTCTCTGCCAAAGCCAAGAGGTCATAGATAACTATGGCAAGGAAGGGGGAACATCGTCAGAAATTCAGGAAGGTAAGTCAAGTTGCTAACAATTTAGGATGCAAGTTAAAGTAATCATCTCAGGATTTTGTTATTCTGTAGGTCTGGGGCTGTGGATATGATTAGAGGGCAAAAACTACAGGTGAATTCTGATACTGATAGGGAAGTTGTGGGGGAATAATGATACTTTATATTCCTTTGCCTTTTCCTATAAACACCTTCCTATTTCCTCACATCCACTGTTTACCTTCCGTCTCAACTCAGTAGGAGAGGGGTGAAGTTAGTATCTTCCTTGTACTTCCTCCATGCCCCTTCCTGACCTCATGCCTGTAAGTTTCTCCAGTCCTCATTATTTGAAGTCTGTGGTATTTGTTTGTAAGACAGGCTTTAACTTATGATCTCCATTTTCTAACCTATGAGTAAAATTTACAAGGCTTGCAGTTATTTTAAAAATATTTATACTTTTTGATTTATAAATATCCAAATGTATTTTTATTTTAGGAAAATATTTTTTTTAAAGATTTAGAATTTTTGAATTCCAGGAAGCTAGAGGTTTGTGTGAATCATGGAGAAAGAATATACAAATTTCTGCAGAATGGTGAATTTTTCCAAATAATGTAATAGTTAGGGGTGCAGGGAAATTGGAAACTAATTTTGAAGACAGTAATAAGAACCAACATTGATTGAGAGGTCAGGCTTTGTGAAAATGCCTTTTTATTTTATCTGCATAGAAATGCTACCAGAAAGGTGCCAAAGAAACTAAGTGCAAAGGGGGCACAGGTAACATGCTCTAAGTCAAATAGATCACCCTGTCCTCGACTCCTACGTCCACAACCTTTTCTTGCTTCTCTGAAATCCTGTTGCACATTTTATATGTAGTATGTTTTTGGCCCTGTTGATATCCAGACTATACCATCAAAATATTTTTAAGTTCAACCTCTTCTGTCAAACACAAGGAACCTTTCTTTAATATCACTAGCACCTAGTGATGCTAAAAGGATGACAAGTTGTGTGTGGAATGGGGAGAAGAGGATAGATTTGGTGTATTGATGCCAATTCTGTCACCAGCTGGAAACTTCAGGAAAGTCACTTCAGCTTTCTAAGTCTCAGCATCCTTAATTTGTAAATGAGCATAATACAACCTATCTGACAGGGCTGTGAGATGCTGTAACTCAGCAGTCCCCAAAGTGTGTTCTTTGGAATGCCAATCCCAAAAGATGCTCCTCAGCAAGAAACCTCCTTGGTTAAATTATTGTGTGAAATGTAATATGCTACGTGAGTCCTTTAATGAGTCATGGGTAAAGTCAGCACATTCAGGAATCTGGAAAGTCAGGCAAGGAAGAAGGCTGTTTACCTTTTAATTGAGCATTTCTCATACATATCTGACTGACCATTCTATTACCAAACAAGTATTAACAGAGGTAGAAGATGCACTGAGAAACGTGACTGAATGACAGTAACACTTTGTGCCTATGTTATGGTATACAGAGTTTAGGATTTCATCATTGCATTGAAAAGACTGTATGGCCACTAGGAACAGATGGACATTTATTCAGAAATGTTAAGTAAAAAAAAGCAGCCAAGTGTGGTGGCTCATGCCTGTGATACTGGCACTTTGGGAAGCTGAGGCAGGAGGATCTCTTGAGCCTAGGAGTTCATGACCAGCCTGGGCAACATGGGGAGACCATGTTTCTACAAAAAATAAAAAAGTTAGCTGGGTACGGTGGCATGCCTCTATAGTCCGAGCTACTTGGAAGGCTGGGGTGGGAGAGGATCGCCTGAGTCTGGGAGGTCAAGGCTGCAACAGCAAAGTGCAGAACATTCTTTCATTTGCATTAAAAGGAAAAGATATACGTTCCTGTATTGTATAAAAGATTTTGAGCAGGATGTAATAAACTATTAGTAATGGCTTTCTCTATGACACTGGGTGGAGTGGAAGGGACTCATATACAGGTATTTTTAAACTTTTGTACTGTTTCATTTTGTTACTCTAAACATATTACTTGGCTAAAAACATACTTTAATTTTTGATGATTTGTGATAGATTAAAACTTTAAGAAAGCTTTACTAGTGGTAATAATTTGTTAATTACTTTTGGGAAAAGGAATTTTATGATCAGCAGGCCCATTTTTACATTTGTTATATGAGTTGCCAGTTTGGTAATGTGTATAATAGTTTTGTACCTTGTTATGTGCAAGCTTCAGTAAAGATGTCGATCTTTTAATTTAGAAGTCCGCGTCCAGATCTCCTACACTACAGAAACCAGTGCTAAAGACTTAGTAATACTGACCTGTAGAATTAAGTTTCCAGTTGATTATTCGATCCCAAATCAACTTAATATATAATGCTATCTTTGAGACTCTTAAAATAATTTGCAAAAATGTTAGTAGTTGTACAAGATTTGCTATTTCCTGGCTTAAGAAGCTGAAATACATTCAGGCTTACAGGCTCATCAGGAAGGTCACTCTGCGTAACTTCACACAGCTTCAAATCCAAAAGATTCAAAGTTTTACAAAATACATACTATATATCAATTTCTTACAAGACGGAAGAGGTGGATTTGAATATGCAGTGATCAATAATATAGACAGGAAAGAAAGAAAAAGCTTCTGTTCCTATTCACAACATAAGGAATGTAATTTGCAGTGTATTTCCAGTACATGAAGTACTTAAAGCACATTTGGCAACACTTAGCAGTAAGTGGCAAATCATTGTTATGTCTTTCAGTACCCTACACACCCTCATCCTTCAGGTGTTGGGGCATTAGAACAGTTCTGTGGCTATATCTGTTCTGTAGGTCTTGCCAGTGTTTTGATTTGAATTTTGCCTTAAATCAACTGATCTGTTTTTAAACATTTGTGCCTTGGGCACAAATGGAAGCTGCCAGTTTCATCTCTAGTAAGGGAAAAAAAGACACAAAAATGGCCTCTTGTTTTACAAGTATCTATCCATCCTTCCTTGGCCCAGCCCTTTGGTCTGATCTCCATTACTGATTTCCCAGTGGGCTCCACCCTCTGATCTCTAGCTAGAAAATTCACCATTTCTTAGTGGAGTGGAATTTCCTGTTTGATATCCATCTAAAAATAAAGTCAGAAGGAAGGAAAGGAGAGGAAGTTAAGAAAGGTCAAAAAGAATACTCTTGGGGACTTTTCATGTTCTCAGAAGTGGCAGATTAGCATTTAAACCAACAAGAGAGAAATCAGAACAACAATTTCTTCAGGTACCTTTCTGTCTTCTTTCTTGTTCTTTTCCCAGTGCCTACAATTTGAGAACTTGTAGGCAACAAACAATGTTTTTTACCAACTTCAAACCATCACCACCCAAGAACAATGGGCTAAAAGCACCAACTGGGAATATCAGTGATGAGTAAAATAAAGTTTGTAGTTGGAAGCAATCTGTTTTTTATTCCCTACATATGTGAACATTTGTTGAACAATTATACATCTCCATTTTACAATAATAATTGTATTATTGTACAATTGATTGATATCGAACAATTTAAATAATTGAAAAGCAGAGATATGATACAGATAACCTTTATTAATTTGTTTTGCCATGTGTCAGGACTATTGGAAGTTTTTACATTTAACCATGATGTCAGCCCAATGAGATAGGTACTCTTAATATTACTTCCAATTTAGAAGAGGAAAATGAGACAAAGGGAGGTCAAATGACTTGTCCACAGTCTCTCAGCTAGTGAGTGGTAGGCTAGGACTGGGCCCCATGCAATCTAGTTCTAGAACTAGTGCTATTAACCGTTATACAACACAACATACCCTCTTGATGCGTTTAAAGAATTACAGACATAAGGAAATATGATTTTAAATAATATTTGCATATTTTTCATTAATTTTATATATTGTACCACATAATCTTAGAATAAAGAGAATTTAGCAGAAGGTTGCTGATAAGAGCTAATATTAATTGAGTGTCTGCTAAGTGCCAGGCTATTAATGTGCATGAAGAGGTGAGAATGGTCACTTTCCACATCTATTTGGATACTTTGGTTGGCTGGGGGATGAGTGCACTTTCTCCATAAAGGGCTAGATGGTAAATATTTTAGGCTTTGTGGACTGCATATGTTTCTGTTCCCCCTCCTCCTCCTCCTCCTCCTCCTCCTCCTCCTCCTCCTCCTTCTTCTCCTTCATTTTTTGCTCTTCTTATACCTTCTTTCATTTTCTTAAATTTTAGTAAAATACACATAAAATTCACCATCTTAACCATTTTAAAATGTACAGTTCAGTGAAACAAAGTACATTCAAAATGTTATATAACTATCACCACTATCCATCTTCATAAGTCTTTTCATCTTGTAAAATTGAAACTCCATACGCATTAAACAATACTTCACATTTCCCTCATACTCCAAGCCCCTGGAAACTACTATTCTATTTTCTGTCTCTATAACTGACCGTTCTAAGGACCTCATATAAATAGAATCATAAAGCATATTTCTTTGTGTTACTGGTGTATTTCACTTATCATAATGTCCTCAAAGTTCATCTAGGCTGTAGCATATGTCACAAGTTCATTGCAGGGCTGAATAATATTCCATTTTACTTATAGACCACAGTTTGCTTACTCATCCATCAGTCCATGAACAGCTGGGCTGCTTCCACGTGTTAGGTATTGTGAATAACACTGCTACAAACATAGGTGAACAAATATCTCTTCAAGACCTTGTTTTCAGTTCTTTTCAGTATATACCCAGAAGACGAATTTCTGGATCACATAGTAATTCTATTTTTAATTTTTTGAGGAACTGCCACACTGTTTCCCATAGCATCTGTAACATTTTATGTTCCCATCAGTGGTGCATGAGGGTTACAACTTTTCTAAGACCTTGCCAATAATTGTTTTTCTTTTTTCTTTTTGATAGTAGACATCCTAATGAGTGTGAATTGGTAACTCATTGTAGTTTTCATTTGCATTTCCCTAATGATGAGTGACGTTGAGTATCTTTTCAAGTGCTTATTGACCATTTCTATGTCTTTTTTTTTTGAGAAATGCCTCTTCAAGTCCTTTGTCCATTTTTGAATCAGGGTTTTTTGTTGTTGTTGAGTTTAAGGATGTCACTATATACTCTGGATATTAGCCCCTTATCATATATATGATTTGCAAATATTTTCTCCCATTCTGTGGTTTTCTTTTTTACTCTGTTGATATTGTCTTTTGATGCACAAAATTTTTAAATTTCAATGACGTTAAGTTTGTCTATTGTTGTTTTTGTTGTCTGTGACTTTGGTGTCATATCCAAGAAATTGCTGTCAAATCCAATGTTATAAAGCTTTCACTCAGTTTTCTTCTAACAATTTTCTAGCTTTAAGCCTTACATTTAGGTATTTGATCTATTTTAAGTTAATTTGGCTAATTAACCACAAGTAAATACAGTATTAGGTAGAGATCCAACTTCATTTTTTGCATGTGGATATCCAGTTTTATAAGCACTATTTGTGAAAAAACAGTCTTTCCTCTATTGAATGATCTTGTCACCTTTATATATATAGGGTCTCATATAAATATAGCATTTGACTCATATATACGAGTTTATTTCTGGGCTTTCTATTTTATTCTATTCTATTCATTTATACATTTGTTTTTATGCCAGTACCACACTCTTTAGATTACTGTAGTTTTGTAGTAAGTTTTGAAACCAGGAAGTGAGTGAGTCCTCAAGCTTTGTTCTTCTTTTTGAAGATTGTTTTGGCTATTCAAGGCCCTTTGAGATTCCACATGAATTTTAGAATAGAGTTTTCTAATTCTGCAAAAATATCAGTGAAATTTTGATGGAAATTACATTGAATCTGTAGATGGCTTGGGTAGTACTGATAGCTTAACAATATTGTCCTCTGACCCATGAACATGATGTATATTCCCATTTATTTATGTCTTCTCTAATTTTTAAGCAATATTTTGTAGTTTTCATTGTAAAAGTCTTTCACTTCTTCTGTTAAATTAATTCCTAAGTATTTTACTCTTTTTGAAGCTATTATACATGGAATTTAAAAAATAATTTTCTTTTCAGTTTATTTCTTGTTAGTATATAGAAATGCAACTGATTTTCATCTATTGACCTTGTAGTCTCCTTTTCTGTATTCATTTATTCTGACAGCATTTTTGGGGGGTGTGGAATCTTTATGGTTTTGTAAATATAAGATCACATGATGTGTCTTCAAAAAGTTCATAGAAAATGCACATGATGAAAAAACTATGCATGGTTTTCAAAATACTTTTTCACCAAAATAAACTCATACTACCTTGTTATAATGTGCCTGAACAGGCTGTAGTTTGAGGTGCTAAGAGGATAAAATAAATTTGTAAAATGCTCCTATCAGAGCAACATGAATGCTGCTAAAATTGAAGCAAGAATAAATGTCAAATTTATGGTGAAACTTGGGTGGAAGAATGGTGAAATCATTGATGCTTTAGAAAAGTTTACAAGAACAGTGTCCCAAGGAAGTTAGCAACTTACAAATGCACAACTAGTTTTAAGAAGAGACAAAATGATGTTCAAGAAGAAGCCTGCAGTGGCAGACCATCTACACCAATTTATGAGAAAAATAATTCATCTTGCCTTTGCCCTAATTGAAGAGGATACAACAATAGCCAACTCCATGGAAATCTCAATTGGTTCAGCTTACATAATTCTGACCCCAAAAGTTATAGTTGAGCAACTTTCAACTTAATGGGTACCAAAACTGTTGCCCCCAGATCAGCTGCAAACAAAAGCAGAGCTTTCAACGGAAATTTAAAATGTGTGGGATCAAGGTCTTGCAGGATTTCTTCAAATAATTATAATAGGAGATGAAACATGACTTTACCAGTATGATCCTGAAGACATAGCACAATCAAAGCAATGACTGTCAAGAAGTGGAAGTGATCCAGTCAAGGCAAAAGCAGATCAGTCAAGAGCAAAGGTCATGGCAATGGTTTTTGGGACTGTTTAAGGAATTTTGTTTGTTGACTTTCTGGAGGGCCAAAGTACAATAACATCTGCTTATTTTGAGAGTTTTTTGGATAAAGATAGCCAAAGATTAAGCAGAGAAACACCCAGGAAACACCAGAAAAGCTTTAGCAGAGAGTCCTTCATCACTATAACAATGCTCCTACTCATTCTTCTTATCAAACAAGGACAATTTTGTGAGAATTTCAATAGGAAATCATGAGGTATCCACCTGACAGTCCTGATTTGGCTCCTTCTGACTTCTTTTATTTATTTTATTTTATTTTTATTTTTTTTATTTATTTATTTATTTTTTTTTTGAGACGGAGTCTTGCTCTGTCGCCCGGGCTGGAGTGCAGTGGCCGGATCTCAGCTCACTGCAAGCTCCGCCTCCCGGGTTCACGCCATTCTCCTGCCTCAGCCTCCCGAGTAGCGGGGACTACAGGCGCCCGCCACTTCGCCCGGCTAGTTTTTTGTGTTTTTAGTAGAGACGGGGTTTCACCGTGTTAGCCAGGATGGTTTCGATCTCCTGACCTCGTGATCCGCCCATCTCGGCCTCCCAAAGTGCTGGGATTACAGGCTTGAGCCACCGCGCCCGGCCCTGACTTCTTTTTTATGTCCTATTATTAATAAATCTTTAAAAGGCATTTACTTTTTTCCAGTTAATAGTTTAAAAATGAAGGCATTGACATGGTTAAATTCTTTGGGCCCTCAGTTTTTTAAGGATGAACTAAATGACTAGTATGATCATTTACAAAAGTGACTTTTATTTGGTGAAGTTTATGTTGAGAAATAAAGTTTATATTCCTTATTTTTATCTTTTAATTTCATTTTTTCCATGTACTTTAAAAAGTACTGTAGTACCGTCTGTGGGCAGAGATGATCTCACTTCTTTATTTTTCCATTTGTATGTCTTTTATTTTATTTTCTTACCTAATTGCTCTGGCTGGAACTTTCAGTACTATATTGGATAGAAGTGGTGAAGTTGAACATCTTTGCCTTGTTGCAGATCTTAGAGGAAAATCCTTCAGTGTTTCACCACTGAGTATGATGTTTTTTGTGTAGTTTTTCATACATAGCTTTTATTATGTTGAGATAATTTTTTTCTATTCCTAGTTTATTGAGTATTTTTATCATGAAATGCTATTGAATTTTGTCAAATTATTTTTCTGTATCAATTGAAATGATCATTTTTTCTTCATTTTGTTAATGTGATGTAGTATATTGATTGATTTTTGTATGTTGAACCATCTTTGCATCCCAAGAATAAATCCCACTTGACATGATATATAATCTTTTTAATATGCTGCTGAATTCAGTTTCATCATATTTTGTTGAGAAGTTTTGCATCAATGTTCATAAGGGATATTACCTACAGTGTTGTAGTCTCTTTGTCTGACTTTGGTATCAAAATAATGCTGGCCTCGTGGAATTAGTTAGGAAGTGTTCCTTCCTCTTTAGTTTTGTGGAATCCCCCAATTCTTCTTCCTTTCCAGTTTCTTTTTGTATCCTGATTGCAAATGACAGAGAACCTGGACCACTTTGTGATCCACACAGCTTCAGGTTTTCTCTAGGAGGCTTGAACACAAAGAGAAGCTTAGAGTATTCCCAGGCACTAATAGAAGTATCTAGGATGTTGCCAAAAACACTAAAAGAAACTAGTCCTAACTCTGAGCCAAATTCCTTAAACCCGCTTATAAACTGCATATCCTGATCTCCATGCTTTGGACATATGCTCAGGTAGAACACCGCTTTCCTCTCTGTCTGCAGTGAAGATTGCTGCAGCCCTCTGTACGTAAGTTCCCCTAATAAATGCTTCCAATTTATCAGCCTGGAATTTAACGCTTCTTTCTTTGGAATTCTAACTGGCCAAATTTTGGGGTGATCTGAGGCATGCCCTTGTGAGAACTTCCCCATCCTTGATTTTGGGGGCAATTCCAGTTGTAGATTGAGGGGGAAAATTTTTTTTGGACAAGTTTGAGAAAAGTTGGTATTAGTTTTTAAAAAAATGTTGTAGAATTCACTACCCTAAACGTCAGGTCCAGGGTTTTTCTCTGTCAGGAGATTTTTGATTATGAATTCAATTTCCTTAGTAGTTATAGGTATATTTATATGTTTTATTTCTTCATAATTTAGTCTTAATAGGTTTTGTGTTTCTAGGAATTGGTCCATTTCAGCCAGGTTATCCAATTTCCTGGTGTACAATTGTTTATAGTACTTCGTTATAAATCCTTTTTACTTTTGTAGAGTTGGTAGTAACATTTACTTTCATTTCTGGTTTTAGTAATTTGATCCTTCTCTCTTTTTCTTAGTCTATCTTTTTTTTATCTTTTCAAATAATCAACTTTTGGTTTCATTGGTTTTCTCTATTGTTTTTTTTTTCTATTATCTATTTTAATTATCTCTGATCTAATCTTTATTATTTTCTTCCTTTTGCTAGGTTTGAGTTTAGTTTGTTTTCCTTTTTCTAGTTTCTTAAGTTATAAAGGTAGGTTGTTTATTTGAGATTTTTTTCTTTCAAATATGAGCATTTATAAGTATAAATTTTTCCCTTAGCACCTCTTTTGCTGCATCCTGTAAGTTTTGGTGTAAGGTTTTTGTTGTTGTCATCTCTAGGTATTTTCTAATTTCCCTTCTGATTTCTTCTTTGATCCGTTCTTGTTTAATAATGGTTAATAACAATACTATGAGTGAAGAGTGCATTGTTTAATTTCCAAAAATTTATGAATTTTTCTGCTTTACTTTGTATTGATTTCTAAGATTATCCTGTTGTGGTTGGAGAAGATTCTTTGTGTATTACAAACTTTTAAAATATATTGAATCTTGGGCAAGGCATGGTGGCTCATGCCTGTAATCCCAGCACTTTGGGAGTTCAAGGTGGGCAGATCACCTGAGATTGGGAGTTTGAGACCAGCCTGGCCAACACGAGGAAACGCCGTCTCTACTAAAAATACAAAAATTAGCCAGGCAGGGTGGTAGGTGCCTGTAATCCCAGCTACTTGGGAGACTGAGGCAGGTGAATTGCTTGAACCCAGGAGGCGGAGGTTGCAATGAGCCAAGATTGCGCCATTGCACTCCAGCCTGGGCAACAGAGCGAGATTCCATCTCAAGAAAAAAAAAAAAATACACACACACACACACACACACACACACGTATATATATACACATTTAATTTGTGGCTTAACATATGGTCTATCCCAGAAAATGTTCAGGTGCACTTGAGAAGAATGTGGATATTGTGGTTGTTGGGTGGAGTGTTTTACATCTGTCTATTATATCTAATTGACTTATTTTATTGTTTAAGTTATTTCTTTTATTTACTTTTTTTCCTAGTTGTTCTATCCAGTCTTGAGGGTAAGGTATTAAAGTCTGTAGAACTTTATATCTCTCCTTTAAATTCATTTTTAAGTCAGCTTTTGCATCATATACTTTGAAAGCCTGTTATTAGGTGCATAAATGTTTATAATTGTTATATTTTCTTACTGTATTAAAACTTTTATTAATATATAATATTTTGCTTTGTCTCATTTTAAGTCTACTTTGTTGAATATTAACATGGCCACCTTTAGTCTCTTTTAGTTACTAGTTACATGAAGCATCTTTTCCCATCCTTTCACTTTCAGTCTCTTTTGTCTTCAGATCTAAAATGAGTGAGTCTTTTATAAACAGCATATAGTTTGATCATAAAGGTTTAGAAATTCTGTCAATCTGTCTTTTGTATGAAGAGTTTAATACATTTACATTTAACATTATTACTGGTTAGAAGGGACTTATTTCTGTCATTTTGCTATTTGTTTTCACCATGCCACATATGTTTGTATCATATATTTCTGTCATTTGTTATATGTTTTCTACATGCCTTTTAGTTTTGTCCCTCATTTCCTGCATTATTGTCTTCTTTTGTGTGTAATTTTTTTTTGTAGTAAAACATTTAAATTCTTATGTTTAAATTATTTTTTTTCATTTTCTTTTGTATATACTGTATTTATTTCCTTTGTGATTAACTTGGGGATTATATTTAATAGACTAAAGGTGTGACAGTTTAATTAAATTTATATCAGTTTAACTTCATTCATATACAAAAACTCTGCTCCTTTACCACTCATATTTCCCTCCCTTTTAGTTCTTGTCACCAAATTATATCTTTATACATTGTGTGCTCCAAAACATAAATTGTTACTTATTTTAAATGTTGGGGTCTGAGTGTTTCCTAAACAAAGGAATGAACACACAAGACAACACAAGACAAGACAAATATGGCGGCTGCCGCGAATGGCGCGCTCTGCTTTATTTTTTACAGTCGTTTGTGGAATGTTGCCAAGTCACAAGACACATTGTTGTTTTTCTGACCTTTCCCTGACTTTCTGGATTTTCAAGATATTTACATATAAACAGGCCCTCAATGCCCTGCTTCGTTTGCAAGAACAGGACTTATTGGGAACGCCCTGCTTGCTTCCTTTGCAAGAGCAGGACTTGTGGTGAACGCCCTGCTTCCTTTATGAGAGCAGGACTTACGGGGAACACCCTGCTTGGTTTAGGAGAGCAGGACTTATCGGGAACGCCCTGTTTGTGAGCACGTAGTCCTGTACATTTAAATACATTAATCTCTTAAATTACGTAGAAAACAGAATGTGTAGTTGTTACAAATAAAAGTTACAGTAATATTAGATGTTAGACTAATAATTTTTTTAAAGTATGTCTTTTAGATATTGTTACTGTAGAGAACAAAAAGTGGAGTTACAAATCATCGTTGCAATAGTACTAACTTTTATAATTTCTCATGTATTTATCTTTATTGAGATTTTTATTTCTTCATATGGCTTTGAGTTGATGTCTACTGGCCTTTCACTTCACTCTGTAGGACTCCCTTGAGCATTTCTTATAGTGTAGATCTAGTGACAATGAACTCCGATGGCTTTTGTTTATCTGGGAATGTTTTCATTATTCCCTCCATTTTGAAAGATAGTTTTGCCATATATGTAATTCTTGGTTGACAGTTTTTTCTTTTAGTACTTTGAAAATAGTAGCCCTCTGCCTCTGGCCTTCAAAGTTCCTGATAAGAAATCTGCTGGTTATCTTATTGGGCATCCCTTATATGTGATAAATTGCTTCTCTCTTGCTACTTTCAAGATTATTTGTATTTCAAACGTTTGCTTATATATGTCTTGATGTGGATCTTTTTGAGTTCACCTTACTTGGAGTTTGTTGAGTTTCTTGGATGTTTATATTCATATTTATGTCTTTCATCAAATTTGAGAAGTTTTCAACTATTATTTCTTCAAATATTTTCTCAGCTGTTTTTTCTCTCTCTTCTCCTGGGACTCCCACAATAGATATGTTAGTCTGCTTAATAGGTCCCTTAGGCTCTGTTCACTTTTCCTCGATCTTTTTTCTTTCCATTTGTCTGGCTTAGTAATTTCATTGTCCTAGCCTTATGTTTACTGATTCCTTTTTCTGTCTGTTCAAATCTGCCTTTGAATACCTGTATACCTCTAGGGAAATTTTCATTTCAATTATTTTAATATTCAGCTCCACAATTTCTTTTTTGTATTTTTCAGGTTTTTTAATTCTTCATTGACATTTCCATTTTGTTCACTCATCATTTTCTTGACTTTCTCCACATGTTTTAGTTTTTTGACTATCTTTATTGTTTTAAAGTGTTTGTTCAGTAAATCTGCCATTAGGCCATTTTCAGGGACAGTTTCTGTTGATTAATTTTTTTAGTCTTTGAATGGGCCACATTTTCCTGTTTCTTTATATGTCCATGATTTTTTTTTTGTTGAAAACTGGACGTTTGAATCTAATAATGTGCTAACTCTTTAAATCA